>NC_142873.1:154412000-155690000 GCF_051225735.1 Oryctolagus cuniculus | reverse complement strand
CTGCATCTTCAATAAACGCAGAATGTGCTGTGGGCTGCTGTTGGGCAGTGCCTCACGGCAACGTGCAGCGGTCAGCGCTGGCCAAGGTCACTCGGGCTCCTGGGCAGCCTGGAAAAACCAGCCTGAGATACGCACCCCCGAGCCTGCAATTTCTCCCGTGCTTGAAGGACTTCCCGGGCCGCTGGTCAGCACCAGCACCGCACTTCACTTTTTCCGGTGAAGTCTGCTTTCAGCTGGACCCGGTGCATCCGGGCAGCGAGCACAGGCAGGGCCCGAAGTCCCAGCTTCAGGGCTGGGATTTGCCCTGTTCTGCGGGGCCCCCAGGGGTAGCGAGTGGAGCGTGAATGGGGGCGGGGCACTGTGGAGGGAGGGGGTGGGGCAGGATCTGACAGCGAGCGCGGGGAACCCTCGCCTGCAGCTCCTCCGGGCACCGGCCTCAGTCCTGGGTCTGCTCTGTCCACACTGCAGTCACTCGGGCTCAGCTCCCCCGACTGAGTTTTATGGGGGAATTTATAGGCTAGAGCGAGGTCTAAGCACCCAGGGAGTCCCAGGAGTCCCGACAAATAACTCCGCTGAAGTCTGTGCTGGGGCCAGGGACGTCAGTGCTGCAGGAGCCAGACCAGGGACAGTAACGAGCAAAGCAGGCCAGGAACCCATGTTTTCCCATTCTTCCTGAAATATGCATGTCTCAGCCTGCTTTTAATTTTCCCATTTTTGATAGAAACATGAAATACTAATCTGAGAGATTTTTAAGTGCTCCTTACCCACAATATAAAGGCAGTAATTGAGAGGGCAGAGCTTCAATTATTGCTGAGTTAAAAACAATGACATCAACAACCCCCACACAGGGTACACAAACTTAGTCTAAGACATCTGGTTTACCATGAATGCAAGACCTGCTCCACCACGTACAGGCCACATGCAGGTGCACCCCCTGCAAGACCCGACCCAGAATATAAAGCAGAGGAAAACCCCGTAACACTTCTATGCAGCATCTTCTGTTGCAATCTGCAGTGAAGACATGAAGGGCCTTTGAGCAGAAGTTTTACCGCGAGCGCTTTTAGGACAGTGTTACCGTGAGGTTCTGCGGTATTTCATGTGCAATGAGTCCTCTCCTTCAGCTGGACAATGGGGTGGGATAAGCCAGCAGAGGAAATCCTCCACGGAGCTTTACAGAACTGAGCAAGCGTGGACTGGTTTTCTCTGCACGCAGCAGGAGACGGGAGGAAGAGATGTAGTTTTTCCGAAGGATGGAAGGAGAGGGCTTTGTTGTTTTGTTTGGGGGGGGGGGTGTTTTCTCCAGTAAGTTGTTGAAATTTAGGGAACATAACAGAAAAAAACATGAATCTGACAACTAATTTTTTTTTAATTTTATTTAAGGCATGCAAGTTTCATATATACAGATTTAGGAACCTAGTAATGTTTCTCACCCTACCCTCCCTCCCACCAACACCCCAAATCTTCCTCCTCCTCCCTCTCCTATTCCCACTCTTAATTTTTACAAAGATCTATCTTCAGTTTACTTTATACTCATAAGGTTAACCCTACACTAAGTAGAGTTCAGCAAATAGTATGAAGAAAAAACACTGATGCTCCACAGTAGAGCCAAGGCTGTAAACAATCATCAAATCTCAAAATGTCCATTTCACTCCTACACGTTACATTTCAGGCACTCTATGGGTTACCCCAGATCAGGGAAAATATCTTATGTCTCTCTTTTTGGGACTGGCTTATTTCACTAAGTATAATGGGTTCCAGTTGCATTCGTTTTGTTGCAAAAGACAGAATTTCATTTTTTACCTCTGAATAGTACTCCATAGTGTATATATCCCATAATTTCTTTATCCAGTCAGCAGTTGATGGACACCTGGGTTGATTCCATATCTCAGCTCTTGTGAATTGAGCTGCTGTAAACATGAGGGTACAGATAACTCTTTCATATGCTGATTTCTCTTCATTTGGGTAAATTCTCAGGAATGGGATGGCTGGATCATATGAATCTATATTCATATATCATATGAATCATATAGAATTTATATTCAGATTTCTTTTTTTAAAGATTTATTTTATTTATTTGAAAAGCGGAGTTAGAGAAGTAGAGAGAGACAGAGAGATCTTCCATCCACTGGTGCACTGCCCAAATGGCTGCAACAACTGGAGTTGAGCTGATCCGAAGAACCAGAAGTTTTTTTGGGTCTTCCATATGGGCGCAGGGGCCCAAGAACTTGGGCTATCCTCTGCTGCTTCCCCAGGTCATTAGCAGGAAGTTGGATGGGAAGTGGAGCAGCAGGAACTTGAACCAGCACCCATATGGGATGCAGGCACTGTAGGCTTTAGCCCACTGTGCCATAGTGCTGGTCCCATATATTCAGGTTTCTGAGGAATCTACATACTGTCTTCCACAGTGGCTGCAACAGTTTACATTCCTACCAACAGTGGTTTAGGGTACCTTTATCCCCATATCCTTGCCAGCATTTGTTGTTTGTTGATTTCTGTATGAAAGCCATTCTAACAGGAGTGAGGTGAAATTTCATTGTGGTTTTGATTTGCATTTCCCTGATGGCTGATATTGAAAACAATTTATAGATTAACTGTGATCCCAATCAAAATACCAGTGACATTATGCTCAGATCTATAAAAAAATGATGCTAAAATTCATATGGAAACACAAAAGACCCTGAATAGCTAAAACAATCTTATACAACAAAAACAAAGCTGGAGGCATCACAATATCAGATTTCAAGAAATATTGCAAGGAAGTTAGAATCAAAACTGTCTTGACTGGTACAAAAACAGATGTGTAAACCAATGGAGCAAAATAGAAACTCCAGCAATCAATCCACACATCTACAACCAACTTATCTTTGACAAAGGAGCAAAAATCAATCCCTGGAGCAAGGACAGTCTCTTCAACAAATGGGCTGGGAAAATTGGGTCTCCAGGTGCAGAAGTGTGAATCTAGATCCCTACCTCACACCTTACACAAAAACCCACTCAAAGTGGATCAGAGACCTAAATCTATGACCAAATCCCATCAAATTGCTAGAGAACATTGGGGAAACTCTGCAAGATTTTATCATAGGCAAAGACTTCTTGGAAAAGACTCCAGAGGCACAGGCAATCACAGCCAAAATTCACAAATGGGATTATATCAATTGAGAAGCTTCTGCACTGCAAAAGAAACACTCAGCCAAGTGAAGAGGCAACTGACAGAATGGGAGAAAATATTTGCAGACTATGAAACTGATAAAGGATTAATATCAGCATCTGTACAGAGCTCAAGAAACTCAACAACAACAAAATAAGCAATCCAGTTAAAAATAGGCAAAGGACTTGAACAGGCATTTTTCAAGAGAGGAAATTTAGATGGCCAACAGACATTTGATTAAAAAAATGCTCAGAACAGCTATTTTTTAAAAATTCATTTTTATGTGTTTGAAAGGCAAATTTAGAGAAAGAGAGAGAGAGAGAGATCCTCCATCTGCTGGTTCACTCCCCAAAGGGTCGCAACAGTCAGAGTTGGGTCGGGCCAAAGCCAGGAGCCAGGAACTTCATCTGTGTCTCCCACGTGGGTTCAGGGGCCCAAGTACTTGGGCCATTTTACACTGCTTTCTCAGGTGCATTAGCAGGCAGCTGGATCAGAAGTGGAGTAGCCAGATCTCAAACTGGCACCAATGTGGAATTCCAGCATTGCAGGTGGTGGCTTTACCCACTACACTACCACGCTGGCCCCCTAACATCTATTTCATACTTACATAAATGTCATGCCACTGAGTATGTCATAACAGCCATATATCCATTCAGTTGTTGCAAAAATATAAGTTCCAACTCTGTGTGGAGGATATCATCTCTATTTCTGATTTAGACATTTTCTGTCCTCAATTATTCTTTTTAGGGATGTTTTAAAAGATTTATTATTTATTTATTTGGAAGGCCGAGAGAGAGAGAGAGAGAGAAACTTTGGCCCCTGGTTTACTTTCTAAATGGCTGCAACAGAGAGCTGGCCCAGGCCAAAGCCAAGAGCTGGGAACTCCATCTCCATCCTGGTCTTCATGTGGGTGGTGGGGGCCCAGCACTTGGGCCATCTTCTGCCATCTTTCCAGGTGCATTAGCAGGGAGTTACCTTGGAAGCAGAGCAGCCAGGACTCAAACTAGTGCTCTGATATGGGATGCGAGGGTCACAGGCTGCAGCTTCACCCACTGCACCGCAGTGCCGGTGCCTCAGTTAGATTCTGATACGCACTTGAGGCCAGAGACCGTGTGTCGTTGTCGTCTGAATTCTCCAGATCTGGTGGAGTGGGCTATCCTGCCTTGTCATCAACGTTCTCCCCTCTGACTGTGTTTGCTGATGTCTGCACCTCCTCCCCTGGGCTCTGCCCTGCCCAGGGAGCCCAGGAAATGTGTGTTCACTGAACACAGAAGTGAATTCTGTCAACACAGAAGTGACATACACAGTACTCAGCAGCACGCTGGGTCCCACAAAAGGAGTCACTGACAAACAGGTCGCTGTTGCAGGTTTCACTGTACTTTGATGTTTAAAGAGAATTTCCAAAAAGGAGAGGAGCATGGTCCCCTCTGGCCTGTGGAGGTTTGGTCATCCTGGGTCAGGAAATGAGAGAGGTGTGTACTGTTTATCTATTGCTGGCTAACACGTCACCTCTAGTACCATAGCTGATTATAAAAACAGGCAGGTTTTAGGGACCTTTCAAACATTCATGGACGATGAAAAAAACTATGCATGGATTTCAATTTTTTTATCCCCAAATAAATGCATCTTGTAAGTCCATTCTTCCAGGAACTAGAAGCCCCTTCATGTTATCTCACAGTTTTGGGGGGTCAGCAATCTGCAAGCAGCTCTCGCAGTCCCTCCGGCTCGGCACCCCCATCAAGGCGTGGTGCGGGCAGCGGCAGGAGACCTCCGTTCCTCGCCAGGCGGCCTTCTCCCCAGAGCTGCTCAGGACTCTTCCCCAGACAGAGTGATCCAAGAGAAAGGTTGAGAGCCCAAGATAGAAGCTGTGTCCTTTATCAGCTGCCCCCAGAAATGGCGTGCAAGCTGGGAGGCAGCTCTCGGGGAGTGAAGCCAGAGGGATGAGCACGGGGCTGACCGAGAGACTGCAGGGACCGAGAGAGGACACTGAGTGGTCATGGTCGTTTGCAGGGACGGTGGGGGACTCCCAGCTTGAAAAATTATATAATTCTCTTTCCTGGTGGGATTAGGAATATTCCCTTACTTGAGGGATTGTGAACAATGATCTAAAAGAGAACACAGTTGTGTATGTTGATGGCTTTTCTGTCCCAGAACAAACACGGGGGTGAGGACCCATCCTCTCCAGTCCCCAAGGCCAGGTTAGAGCTCTTGTGTGCATCTGTGCCTCCAGGCGTGAGCTGGCCGCATGAACCAGACGACCTAGTCTGGCCAGAGGGACTCAGCTGGGCCCAGCTCCTCAAGTGCAGAGACCGTGTCCCGCGTGCACTCTGGCTCTCAGGGCTTTGGCTGCGAGTGTGAGATGGCCACTTCCTGTGACCTTTCTGAGGACGGATCTTGTGCAGCAGGAAGGGCCCACTGGGGCTGGAGCGCCACACATCACTGCGGAGGGAACGTGGGCAGTGAGGCAGATACTAGTGCAACGGAACCAAACCCGCATGGTCAGTCTGGTCCTGGGTGTCGGTCCTGGCTCCCGAGGATGGAGTTCCAATGAACGCTATTGTGATTCAGGACAAGCTGAGGGTGTGAGACGCCTTACGAAAATGCACAGTGCTTTGCAGATCTGCGCCTTCAGTTCCCCACGCTTCCCTTGTGCACCTCATCCTATTTTGTAAATGACACCTTCTTTTCCATCTCTCCCGGCAGCCTGGCCCTGGAAGGTAGACCTGGTGTCTCTTGTTGATGGAGGTGTCCCCAGCACGTGGCGAGGTACCCAGCTCTTAGTAGGTATTCAGTAAAGATTTGTTGAGGAACGAACTTAAGGAAGCAATCCTAGAAACAAGTCTCACTTAAAACTGGGCTCCGTGTTTAAAGGGTCTTCAGCGAGCCAACGCTGGAAAAGGCCAAACTTGAAGAACAGGGAAGCTATGGCAACCCTTGATTCCTTTTTGTTTTGCAAGCTGGGTGGCCCTGTTGCTTGCTTCCTGCCTGGCAGCTTCGGTAATTAGACTTGCCCACACTTGGCCGTCTCCTTAGCAGAAACCCAAAGAGAAATAGACACCCTGAGCTTGCCTGCTCTTTCTCTCCGCTGGGGGGTCCCTGGGTATGATTTTCCATCTCTCCCATCCTGTTCTTCCAACTTCCTGCTACCCTGACACTTAGGATTGAAGGAGGGTATGTGTGTGCACGCACACACACATGCACATGTTCACACACACACACGCACGCACATGTTCATGCATGCCCGTGTGTGTGTGAACATGCACAGCTTCCAGCACCTTTTGCTCCCCAGTGATCCCAAGCCCAAAGCTCTCCTTCTGTTAATGTGAAACAGACATCGTGGTCAAGGGAAAAAATAAGGCAGTAGGCTTCTGCGCACTTCCCCTAATCAGATTAACGTAGGGTGGAGGAGATTTAAATTAAGGATGACACATCATTTTTATCTCTTAGACCAATTACAGTCCATTGGTATTGGCTGCCTGGAGTGCCGTGTCGTGCAGGGTTCTGAGGCTGGGTTCCTGCGCACTGGGAAAACATGCTGCAATCAATTAACAATGTCTGCCGTGGGCACAGGAAGGGTGAGCAGCCATGCACGAGCCAAGTATAATGCCACAGCAGGAGATACAGGTCCAGCACCCTTAGTGCAATGCACAAATTAAAATGTGTGGGCCTCCAAAGGCAAGCTAGGCCCCCCCCCCCATTGCAGCATAAACACACACCTAACAGCATCTGTGTAGGGCGTACCTGGGCAGTGTTTACATGAAGGGAAAGACAAGGTGTCAGCTGCTGTCACCAGGGTTTCACTTCTGAGGGTTTCTCCTCCTTTCTTTCTTGCATTCTTTTGATCCCATGGAAACCAGAGCCACGTGGGTAATTAATCCTGAGCAAGTGGAGTTAGCACGGAGCAGGCGACACATTGAGAGCAGGGTGGGAAAACGAGTTTCCTCTCTCTCACCAGCACCTATCAGTTGGCGGGGGCTGCTCTCCAGCTCCCGAGATTCTGAGCTGGGAGCTCTCAGATGCCGGAGCCCAGTTTGCTGGCCCCATCCATCTGTGCACTGTGAGCCATCGCCCTTCTGACGAGGGGCAAAGGGCACCTACTACTCGAGACACCATCTGGCCAGGAGTCCAGGGACACCAAGTCCCTCTGCCTTTTCTTACCAACTCCTGTGCTGAGTGCCGGGGCCTTGTGTGCAGCCTCCCTCATTCATAAGGGCAAGTGCACCCTGCCCAGCGGGCAGCCCTACACGCAGCTTGGCAGGAGCCAGACGCTCAAGCAAGGCAGCAGGGATCTGGTGTGTGTGTGTGGGCGTGGTGGTGGTGCTGGTGGTGCTGCTGGTGATGGTGATGGTGGTGGTGGTGGTGCTGGTGGTAGTGCTGGTTCTGGTGGTGGTGCTGGTGGTGGTGGAGGTGGTGGTGCTGGTGGTGCTGGTGCTGGTGCTGGTGGTGGTCATGCTGGTGGTGGTGCTGGAGGTGGTGGTGCTGGTGGTGGTGGTGCTGGTGGTGGTGGTGGTGGTGGTGGTGGTGATGATGGTGGTGGTGGTTCTGGTGGTGGTGCTGGTGGTGGTCATGCTGGTGGTGGAGGTGGTGGTGCTGGTGGTGGAGGTGGTGGTGGTGCTGGTGGGTGGTGGTGGTGGTGGTGGTGGTATTTACTCCCAGGGGATTTGGCTTCTGTCTCGGGTTCAGCTCAGCCTCCAGAGAGCATGAGCCCTGGAGGCATCTTGTGCTCTAACCAAAGGCCCGTTCTTTGAGCCTGGCCCTGGGAGGCCAGGTGCCCATCAGCAGCCACCATAGGCCTGGGGCACCCTCCCCTCCTCTCTGTTGACCTCGTCCCTAATTTCCTCTCCTGGATGTCTCTCTGTCCCCACATACCAAAAAGGCCCACAGGTGACTGAAGCTGGCCTGACCGTCTGCACTAGAGCCCTCTGATCAGAAATCAGGAATGGCACTTCCTTTGGGAAGAGTTGTGTACCCCTGTGTGTGCATATGAAATGTTTGGAATTATTTGGATTTGGGAATATTTGCATACATGCAATGAGATATCTTGGGGAGATGCTCTAAATCTAAACAAAATTTATTTTTATATATAGCCTGAAGATAATTCTATGCATTATTTTTTAACTTTTATTTAGTAAATATAAATTTCCAAAGTACAGCTTATGGATTACAATGGCTATCCATCCCCATAACCTCCCTCCCACTCACACCCCTCCCATCTCCTGCTCCCTCTTCCATTCCATTCCATTCACATCAAGATTCATTTTCAATTATCTTTATATACAGAAGATCGATTCAGTATATATTAAGTAAAGATTTCATCAGTTTGCACCCACACAGAAACACAGAGTGTAAAATACTGTTTCAGTACTAGTTATAGCGTTACTTCACATTGGACAACACATTAAGGACAGATCCCACATGAGAAGTAAGTACACAGTGACTCCTGTTGTTGACTTAACAATTTGACACTCTTGTTTATGGCGTCAGTAATCACCCGAGGCTCTAGTCATGAGTTGCCAAGGCTATGGAAGCCTTTTGAGTTCGCTGACTTCGATCTTATTCCGACAGGGTCATAGTCAAAGTGGAAGTTCTCTCCTCCCTTCAGAGAAAGGTACCTCCTTCTTTGATGGCCCCATTCTTTCCACTGGGATCTCACTTGCAGAGATCTTTCATTTAGGTCTTTTTTTTTTCCCAGAGTGTCTTGGCTTTCCATGCCTAAAATACTCTCATGGGCTCTTCAGCCAGATCCGAATGCCTTAAGGGCTGATTCTGAGGCCAGAATGCTGTTTAGGACATCTGCCATTCTATGAGTCTGCTGTGTATCCCACTTCCCATGTTGGATCGTTCTCTCCCTTTTTTATTCCATCAGTTAGTATTAGCAGATACTAGTCTTGTTTGTGGGATCCCTTTGACTCTTAGACCTATCAGTGTGATCAAATGTGAACTGAAATTGATCACTTGGACTAGTGAGATGGCATTGGTACATGCCACCTTGATGGGATTGTATTGGAATCCCCTGGCACGTTTCTAACTCCACATTTTGGGGCAAGTCCGAATGAGCATGTCCCAAATGGTACATTTCCTCCCTCTCTTATTCCCACAGGGATCACTTTTCAGTTAAAATTTAAACACCTAAGAATAATTGTGTGTTAATTACAGAATTCAACCAATAGTACTAAAACAAAAAAAAATACTAAAATGGATAAAGTATTACATTGTACATCAACAGTCAGGACAAGAGCTGATCAAGTCACTGTTTCTCATAGTGTCCATTTCACTTCAACAGGTTTCCACTTTGGTGCTCAGTTAGTTGTTGCCAATCAGGGAGAACATATGATATTTGTCCCTTTGAGACTGGCTTAATTCACTCAGCATAATATTTTCCAGATTCCCCCATCTTGTTGCAAATGACCGGGTTTCATTGTTTTTGACTGCTGTATAGTATTCTATAGAGTACAGGTCCCATAATTTCTTTATCCAGTCTACTGTTGATGGGCATTTGGGTTGGTTCCAGGTCTTAGCTATTGTGAATTGAGCTGCAATAAACATTAATGTGCAGACAGCATTTTTTGTTTGCCAATTTAGTTTCCTTTGGGTAAATTCCAAGGAGTGGTATGGCTGGGTTGTATGGTAGGGTTATATTCAGGTTTCTGAGGAATCTCCAGACTGACTTCCATAGTGGCTTAACCAGTTCTATGCAATATTTTTTAAAGATTATTTATTTATTTATTTATTTGAGAGGTAGAGTTACAGACAGAGAGAGGGAGAGACAGAGAGAGAGGTCTTCCATCCGCTGGTTCACTCCCCAGATGGCTGCAATGGCCGGAGCTGGGCCAATCTGAAGCCAGGAGCCAGGAGCTTCTTCCAGGTCTCCCACACAGGTGCAGGGGCCCAAGCACTTGGATCATCTTCCACTGCTTTCCCAGGCCACCAGCAGGGAACTGGATAGGAAGTGGAGCAGCTGGGACTTGAACCAGTGCCCATATGGGATCCCAACACTGCAAGGAGAGGCTTAGCCTACAATGCCACAGCGCTGGCCCCTGATGCCATATTTTTAATAATTCTGTGCATGAAACAAAGTTTCAGGGGTGGAATCTTCTGCTGATGACATCATGCCCTTACTTAAAAAGCTTGGGACTTGGATGGAGGGTGCTCAGCCAGTACCTCACTTTTTATGTGGCATTTCTGCAGCTAACCAACAGCATTTTGGCAAACCTGATCTCATCCCAAAGTGGATCTTCATTAGGGCACAGGACATATTCAGGTGAAGGGCTTCATGCTCACTTCTCCATCTAGGACCTGAGCATCTCAGGTAAAAGAACTTGCCCAAGGCCATGGAGCATGTCCATTGACCAGACCCAGTCTTGTGGTTCCAGTCCACCACAAAGGATGCTGGGAAACGTAGTTCAGCTGTGCGTCCAGGAGAAAATGGAACAGGATCCTCAGAGCTCAAAGCCAGACCACCTGGACCCCACACCATGGTCCCCCCTTCACTGCCAGGCTGTCTGCTGCCTGGCTATGGTGGCCATAAAAATGGTTCCTAGGACAGGTGTTTATGCCCTGCGGAAGGTGACACTGCTGCCTAAGGTCATGGAAATCCCATTTGCCTGTTGGCACCTGGAATCCAACAACAAGAACCTGGTGTTTGGGTTAAGCATTTCCTTTCCTTGGCCATCATCCCCTTGTACCAGGGTTCAAATCTCCCAGGAGGGTCCAGACATTAGGATAATTAGCACCTAGCCAGAATTAGTTTGCTGGTGCCCTCCTCTGAGCTGGGGCAACAACACAAGATGGCAAGGGTGCTGAGGGGCGGTGGAGCGTCTGCTTCTTCACCTTGCCCTGTCAGTCACCGCCCAGATATAACCAGAAATGTGCCTGCTCTGCGCGTAGCCAGGAAAGGGTTAAAATGAAACAAGCTGAGAAAACAGAAGCTGAAGGCCCCCAGGGAGGCACCTGCTGTGTTCTGAGGCCTCGGAGCTGTAATGCTCTCCCAGGGAAGGACCACGGAGACAGCACTGAACACCGTCCTCCCAGTCCCACCAGATGCTAAGTGGCTGCACTCTCTTTGCCTCCACAAGGCAAAGGTAACTTGCTTGCCTTCCCTGGGATACTTTCCCCCTAGTAGACTGGGAGTTGAGACTGTCTGGGATTTGGGGAAGGGGCTCCAGCACTTCCTCTGGACAGACCCAGGTCCCAGAAGTTTCACTGAGCCCACAGGGGATCTTCCTCCTGTTGTCTCCAGCTGCTTTTGCACTGTTGGTTTTGCAGGTCATGGAGGCCAGCGTGTTGTTAACCCCAGTGGGATGAAGCTCACTCTGTCCCACGACCTTCAATCTCACCTTGACCCTAATGTCCTCTAACTCCAAGTCAACACTGCTCTGCGTGAAGATTCCCCCACCAGCTCGACTTCATGGGATTTGAATCTCTCTAATCGGTTATCTCTGTAAAGTGCTTCCATTCCAGCTCCTGGTATACAGTAAGCACTCAAGCAGTGCTGCTGATTGTCATTAGCAATATGGTTCTGAGTCAGCAATGTGTGTTCCTCCCCTTAATTACACCCTTTACAAGCTTTCCATAGGTGTTCTGACCATTTCCAAACGACGTTCTTTAACTACTTGCAGCTGCTTCTAACGTCCCACGAGCTGAAATCTGGGGACAGCCCCCAGCCTGCAGGTCTCCTGGTGACAGAGGCAGCTGGAAGCGGCTACCCTGCAATGCTGGAGAAGCCAGAGGACAATGACCCTGCCCCTTCCCGCTAGGTCAAGGTGCTTCCACACTCAGCCCAGCCCAGCCTCTCCCATGAAAGCAGCCCCCAGGGAACAGAGCCCATTGGAGTAAGGATGCTGTTGCCTTTACTCCGGGACATATAGTTAGACTACATTTCCCATCACCCCTTGCAGTGTAATGGACCATGTGACTGGGTCATGGCCAATGGGATGTGAGCTGACTCATAGGCAGAAATGTGCAGAGGTAGCCTCTTAGAAAAACACCCTCAAGGCAATCCTCCATGGGTGAGCCTTCCTCAACCACAGGGCAGTACCCCAGGGTGACCCCAGAGACAGGAGGTGAAAAAACTCTCTGCCCCTGAGTCTCCATTTGGAGACAGACAACAACTGTCTGCCCTATATTGATCTGTTAAAGAGCAAGCTCCTGGAAATTTGGGATTCTTGGTTATATCTAGGGCAGTCACCTACACTAATAAATAGACGATGGCTTCAGTTTTAAGGGGAGATAGCTGAGCAAGTTATCGAGTGTGGCACCCTAACAAGTTCTAATGGACAAGGACCTCCGTTTGTATCAAGGTACTTCAAAAGATTCTGGGGAAAAGGGAATTAAAAGACAGGTTTATTTCAGCTCAAAAACTTCACAATCCATGGTTGACATCCTGCCACAGAGGGTTAAGCCACAGCATGTGACACCAGCACTCAGACTGGAGTAACTAGTTCAAGTTCTCGCTGTTCTTCCAATCCAGCTTCCTGCTAGTGCTCCTGGGGAGGCAGCAGATGATGGCCCCTGTTCCTGGGCCCCTGCCACCCATGTGGGAGACCAGGATGGAGTTCCCGGCTCCTGGCTTCAGCCTGGCCCAGACCTGGCTGTTGTGGCCATTTGGGAAGTGGATCCACAGGTGGAATCTCTCTCTCTCTCTCTCTCTCTCTCTCTCTCTCTCACATTCTTTCTGTCACTCTGCATTTCAAATAAATAAACCTTTGAAATCTTTTTGAAACCCATGCATCATGGTTTCATAATTTGTATTTTCCATGAGCTTTTTGAAGACCCCTCATATGTGTGGATTTCAATTTGTCTTGTAGCAAAGGAAATTTATCCTTTAATTACATTCTCTATGAACTTCTGGAAATGCCCTCGTATACTTTCCCTCACCATAAAAGCGTGCAGTGCAGACGCGTGCGAGTGGCACTGCACAAAAGGATGAACCCCAAACGCCCTGCTGCTCTGAGTAAATCGCTGGGGTGGGGCCGGTGGTTTCTCTCCCGCCCTCCTTCATGTGGCCCCAGTATTCGTTCCCAGGAGTTTGTGGACTGTGGTTCTAGAAAGTTCCATCCTGAGCACTTGGCTGAGGCCCTTAGGAAATATCATTTTTATCTCATTCACACCTAAGACGCCCTGGGAGGACCACCTACCTAGGCGTGCTGGCTTTCTTAGGCCATCAACACACGAGGGGACCAGGAACTGGACACAGGCCCTCCTCGGGCTAGTGTGTTCTCACTGGTCATTGAGGAGATGCAGCCAGGTCAGGGGTCACAAGCCAGCCCCGGGGGAGAAAGGACAGCCTGTAGCTGTGTGTCACCTGGCCTGCAAGTCAGCGTTGTCATTTTCATTAATTAGTTCGCAACAGCTAAAAACCAGGGTCTCTGCATTCAAAGAATCTGATGGTTCTTGGAAAGCCTGGCGGCCCCAGAGGGGCGGCAGTGGACCTGTTCCCCAGCTGCGACAGAGCTGTCCGGTTTGCATAAGCCCTCCCCTCCCCGGGGGCTCCCCCAGAGTCCTCATCATTTGTATTGCTCTCCTAGATGGCCCCAACTGGCACTTGAGTGTCCGATCCTTGTCTAAATGATTTCTAGTGGTCCCCCCGGCCTGGTTCAGATGAGCAGTCACGTCACCTGCTTACACAGTTGGCTGCCGCATCACAGACTGTGCCCAGCACACAGTGGCTTCAGACAACTACTGTATCAGATCTGGTGATTTCCTGCATCACCAACTCAACAGGATTTATTCAGACGGAGAGCTTTCATGTTTCGTATCATGCGTGCTGATGCCATGTGCTGCTATCCACCCGATAGGTGAGCTGGTATGGGGTGGGGTGGGGCAGGGGGGTTCAGGACCCTTTTCTCAAGGGTCCGTTGCTTGGCAAGTCTGGGCTCTGCTGGGTGTGGCACCTGGGGCGCCTGCATGTGGCTTCCCCAGCAAACTGGCACAGGACCAAGCTAGTGGAATTCACGTGGCAGCTCAGGGAACATTCCCGGAGAGCCGGGCAGAAGCCACAAGCCCCCTTGAGACCCAACCACCGACACTCCCGAACGTCACGTGGTACCTACCGGCCAAGGCCATTATGAAGGCCAGCCTAACCTTGGGGGAGGGAAACAAATCCAATAGAAAACAATTTGCGGCATCTTTAATCTACAAGTTCATTATTCCATTCTGTTCTACTGAATTAGAGGATTTTGGTTAAGCCAAGAAAAAGTTTCTTGTAATAATCCTCTATACGTCACAAAAATGATGAAGACAAGACAGATATGCATAAAAAACGCTCACTCTCCACTATGAACACTAAGCTTTTTAGGTGTCCCAGTGACAGTTTGGGTTACAAGGAATTGAACTTCAAGCTTTTATAAGGAAAAATAAAAATAAAAATAAATGATTTATTCATACCAATAAAGACAGCTCCATAGATAAATACAAAAAAGTATTAAAAATTTTGTAACTATTCTAATTTAAAAGACAACCCCAAAAAGCAATAATGATAAAACTGTGCCAATGCCTTATAATGCAGCTGTAATTTGGATGTAATGATAAACAAAAGAGGGGAGAGAGAATTATAAATTATTTGAAGTAAATCACTTCTGAATACAATTAAAATTAAGTGAGCTTTCATTGGATCCACATAAGAGGATAATTTCAATCCTCATAGCAAACATTAGAAAAGTAACCTGAAATATAAAAGAAATAGGGAAAGTAAAATGATAAATAGAAAATATCTCTAACACAAGTCAGTAGTAGAGAAAAGAAAGATAACAAGACAAAAGATATACAGAAAACAAATAACAAAATGGTATATGTAAATACTACCTTTGTCAGTAGTTACATTAAGTATAAATGGATTAAATACTCTAATCAAAAGGTAGAGAGATTAGACCTGGGATTGACATGGTGACTCCAGCATCCTGTTAGCACACAGGTTCAAGTCCTGGCTGCTCCACTTCCCATGTAGCTCCCAGCTAATGCACCTGGGGAGGTGGCAAAAGAAAGTCCAATTTCCTAGGCCCCTCTCAACCATGTGAGAGACCCCGAAGGAGCCTCAGGCTCCTGCTTTCAGCCTGGCCCAGCCCTGGCTGTTGCAATCATTAGAGGAGTGAAGCAGCAGATGGAAGATCTCTTTCTGTCTCTCCCTCTGTCTCTGTCACTCTGCTTTTCAGATAAATCAATAAATCTGTAAAACAACACAGCATCTAACTGTGTGCAGTCTACAATTGACACACTTTAGATTCAAAGGCACACACTGAAAGTAAAGAGGTGGCTTGAGTCAGGTTTGCAGAAAGCGTAAATGTAGATCCGGCATCGGCCTTGGCTGGAGCTGAGGGTGCCAAGCTGCTGCCAGGACCCAGTCCTGCTGAGCTCGCTTCTGTGTTAGCTCCGCCCTCTCTGACTAGGCCTCTCCTCCTGGCCCCAAGAATCTCAGGCTTGGCAACGCTGGTGGAAAGTAAGCTGGTTTTTCTCTTCTCTACCAGCAAACTTGTCTGCCTGAATCTCACTGATCCAGCTTCTGTGAGCAGGTGTGGCTCGTGTGACTGGATTCATGGCCTGGGGGTGAGTGAGGGTGCTCCTACACGGACGTCCCAGCAGCCAGGGGAGCAGGGACTCCGCCAGCCGATAAACAAGAGTCCCTGTGCGTGCATTAGGCTGACCTGGGTTGGAAGAACATTCTCTGACTGTGGAAAAAAAAGACAAACTAAATCACTCCAACTAAAGAGTGTTTGCATTTAATTGTCTAAAAAAAAAGTTTGTAGTGTGGTGCGCCGGCTGCAGCACACTGGCTGCGGTGGCCATCTGCGGCCATTGGAGGGTGAACCAACGGCAAAGGAAGACCTTTCTCTCTGTCTCTCTCTCTCACTGTCCACTCTGCCTGTCAAAAAGAAAAAAAAAGTTTGGCATGAATTTGAAAAATAATTGAACTCCCTTGATAGATGGGACATACTCGCGTTAATTCTGAGACTGGGAAAGAGAAGATGGAGTCTTACATGAAGAGCCCTGTGCCCTGCAACAGCCCTGCACGTACTCGGCCGTGCTCGGGCCAGACACCTGCTACACTGGAGGGGTGCTCAGTCTTTTTTTTTTTTTTTTCGGACAGGCAGAGTGGACAGTGAGAGAGAGAGACAGAGAGAAAGGTCTTCCTTTTGCCGTTGGTTCAATCTCCAATGGCCGCCACGGCTGGTGTGCTGCGGCCGGCGCACCGTGCTGATCCGATGGCAGGAGCCAGGTGCTTCTCCTGGTCTCCCATGGGGTGCAGGGCCCAAGCACTTGGGCCATCCTCCACTGCACTCCCTGGCCACCGCAGAGAGCTGGCCTGGAAGAGGGGCAACCGGGACAGAATCCGGCGCCCCGACCGGGACTAGAACCCGGTGTGCCGGCGCTGCAGGCGGAGGATTAGCCTAGTGAGCCGCGGGGCCGGCCTGGACGCTCAGTCTTTTGAGGAGGAGACGGAGGCTCAGGAAGAGCAATAATTTGGCCAACTTGCCCATCCTGCTCGTGGTGGAGTTTGGATTCCCATCCAAGTCAACGTAGTCCCAGGACCCACAGGGCTTTTCCCTATGTCGTGTTGCACGTCCTGCTGTTGCTACGTGTCTTCCAACACGTCCGTGTTCCAATGAGAACTGGGACGGAGCCACAGGCACGCTCAGGGTGGAACGTGGCTTCGCTGCAATTCTGGGTTTGAGCATCAGAGTTCAAGTTAAACCAGGGGGACTGGAGACTGAACGCCAACAAAACACAAAGTCAGACTTTCTTGGCTTTCCCTTTACTGGAAAATCTTTTTGCCATTGGATCTGATTGATGGTGGTTTCTGTAGTTAGTACATTCGTGTTTCGCTTGCCCAGGCATCTCTGCGGCTCGGCGTTGTCAGGGATTGGCAAGAGGGCCTCCGCACGGTGGTATCTCCTGAGTCTTGGTTTTCTTTGCCTTCCAGTTCCAGTTAATATCACACCAAATTTTCAATCTCACAACTCATCAAGAGTCTGGGGATGGAGCGTGATGAAACCTGAGCTTGTCATAGTTCAGTTTCTCTTTCCCCTTTCATTCTCCGACCCCTCTTCGGCAGAGGCAGATAACCAAAGCTGAAATCAGATAGTTCTCTCTGAAAATGCTGCTCTCATTTCTGATGGATTAAGACAGCCGTTCCCAGAACGTGTTCTCCTGAATTACCCAGCATCTCCGTCATATAAAAGCGGGGTGTTGCTCTCAGATTACAGGAGGGGTGTGTGTCAGCCAGACCCCTCCCAAAAAATCTTTCACATTCCCTATGGACTGATCAAATGTCACAATAAATATTTTCTATTGAAATTACTTATTCAGCAGTCCAAAGTCTGCAATAGTCTGACTGTAAAATAAAGCACTTTTATTTAGGAGGAATTGTGAAAAACCAGCCCCCGCCCGTGGCTAGTGAAGACTAAAAATTAGTAACTTGGCTTTGCAGGAGACACGAAACCCCTTCTACTCACTTCCATTCCATCACTTTTTTTTTTTTTTTACCGAAATGAAAGGTTATTTTGCTAGCAGAAAACTGTTATTGTTGCTGAATTTGCTAAGAAAATTGGGCGATTTATCAGAAAAGATGGCAACAGCCAATATCCAGGGTTGCCAGGGGCGTTATTCTGCCATCCTCGGCAGCATTAACAAGTTAAAAAAAAATTCTAGGTTTCAGGATGGCAATAATGATTTCGCTCTTGGTCTCGAAGAGCTGGTGAGTCCATTTTCCTCTGAGCATGTCCTCATGGACAGCAGACATTCCTGGGCAGGAAACCAGGATGTCAGATTCTTATTAGCTCTAATGATGGGTTACGCAACAAAATCTCTGAACCTTAAGCTACAAATCTCCCCGGAGGAGTTGGGACTAACAGTCAGGATTAAAGCGACGGTTTCTCTGCGCTTGCTGGGCTGGCTCTCCCTTATCGGCATCCGTGTTGGTTTTCGGCTTTGAATAATGTCTTGCTTTGTAAAACACCAAGAAATAGTGTCATGATGGGGAACAAAATGGATGGTGTTGCATTGATTCAGCAAACGCAACCTGGAGGGGATGAGTGGGTCTGGGTGGTGATAATGCAGAGCAGAAAAGCCATTGCTATTGGTCATTTTATAGGAACCGGTTCTTTTTAAGGCAGTGTGCTTACATATTTCATAGACAATGTGCTTGAGAAATGCCCAGTGAATGCTAAGTGGAGACAGACAGCCCAGCCTGGAAGTCCTGCTATGAACAGGAAATATCAGTGTGGGCAGAATTTCACATCCACTCGCCTGGTGAGAGGACAAGCGGCTCTCTCAGAAGGGACGTTCTCAGAGCCTGAGAACACTCACTCAGCGCCTGGGGACGGCAATAGAAGGGAAAAAAGGTGTGGCCATGGGATTGGGCCAGGGCATAGGAGGAAGACAGAAAGGAGGAAAGCCAGCCATCGTGAAGGTTCCAAAGAAGCCAGATGTGATGGTGGGTCCACCTTTGACAGTCGGGGGCTAGCAATGAGAGTGGGAGAGAATGCTGGATTGAATGTAGATTTGCTTATGTAGATAGAGGGGCCATAGTAGCCAACAATTTGAAGCCTGAGAGAGAGAGAGAGAGAGAGAGAGAGAGAGGGAGGGAGAGGCTGGCTTTCTCTTTGGACAGCCTACATAAGCGAGCATCTTGCCCTGTTACACAGTGTTTCCTCTATTTGCAGGCAAAGGGAGGCCGAGGTGAAGATGCAGGGTGTGGGGGGGCTATTTCGGGAGTCCCCCGAGTGCTACTCTGTGGCGCCATCCTCTGTCTATGGGCCTGTGTCCAGGGTGGTTGCCAGTGACTCCTAACTCCCAGCCCTCACACCCTTGTTAGTCCCCTCCCACGTCGAATGGACACGACTGAGTAACCAGAGAAACGCTGCCTGAATTGCAGAGTTCTGAGACTGGAAGTCACTGTGGCTTCCCTCTCGCTCTGCTCGATCACGTGCTGGGGTAGCCAGCTGCCCCAGGAGGAGAACACCCAAGCGGCCCCAGGCAGAGCCCCAGCCACACAGCAGGGTGGAGCAGCCTACCCAGGGTAGACTTCAGGGTACCTGCAAACTCCATCCGCACCGGCCGGCAAAGCCACGCCCCAGTGCCTGACCCACACACTGAGACAGTGCTTACGGTTTTCAGCCACTAAATGTTAGGGTGACCCGTCATGTCGCAATAGCTGGTTCATACAATGGACTTTTCTTGAGTTGGGGTTTGGGTTTGCTGTCACAGTTTGAAACTATTTCAAGTTTTCATGTGAGAAGATGGCAAGGTACCAGACTCGTGTGTAAAGGGGGTAAACGGCATTCACGAGCGTGCTGCTCTACAGTGGGAGTCAGCTGAAACAGCCGGCTGTGTGCAGCCCCTCCTGAAGCCGCAGAGCGACGTCGCATTCAGAGGCAGCGTGCAGACTTCGGCTTTTGCCCCAGGAGGAGGAGGAGCCGCGGTCAGGACCTCCCTGACTTTCAAGAAGACTGTCGGAGGGCCCAGGCCACTGTGTGAGCGGATGCGCACTGCCCAGGACTCTGGAGGCAGAGAGGGGCTGCCCCAGCCCTGGGGGTGCCCCCAGGCTCACCTGCAGCCAACCACACTGGGCAAACTCTCCATCCTCCTTCCCTTGGGCTCTCGCTGGGCCTGATCCTCGAAACGGAAGACCAGGCAGAGAACCCAAGCAGCCTGCTTGCGCCCTAGGCGTTCAGAAGCAGCCACAGTTTGCTTGCTGGCTCTGGGACTGCCTGGTTAGGGCTCTAGACCATGGTGAGCGTGACGTTCCCGGGCCTCGAAGGCTCTGGGTCTGTGCTAGCCCATTCTGGCTGCTCCAGCAGAGTCTCTAGACCGAGTCATTCTAAGGACAGAAGCCTAATGCTGGTCACTCTAGAGGCAGGCGCAGGTGCTCGGGGCCTGGGGAGGGCTCCCCTCTGCCGCACAGATAGATGCCCGTCCTCGCGCGGTGGCCCAGCAGGACGCGCTCCCTGGGGCCTGCATTGTAAGGGCGCAGATCCTGTCTGAGGAGGCTCCATCCTCGTTACTTAATCACCTCCCGAAGGACCCCAGAGCCCTGCAGCTCCCACACTGCAGCAGCCAGCGCGTGCTAACAGGCAGCCCCCGCAGCTCAGGGCCTCGGAGAACAAGGGCTGCACCCCCGCCCGGGATCCCGGCCCGGTGCAGGGTGGAGGCGCTCCGTGCACTCCTCCCCCTGGGGCCCAGGCTCCCAGAGGCCCGGCCTCCGCCCACACTGACGCAGCAGCTCAAGGCTCGCAACGCGCGGCAGCAGGGGCCCTGGCGTCGGCATGAGACGCTTTGCCTAGGAGGAGCGCATGGAGTCTCTTCACGTTTCATTGGCCCAAACGAGTCACGTGGCAACACCAGCTTCCGGGGTGGGGCGGGGCGTGTCCTGCGCATGCCTGGAAGTGCGCAGGCTGTTGATGGATGTCAGCAATGCTTCCACGAGGGACTGCTTTTTCGTTCACAATGGGGGGGAGGGGGAGGGGAAAGTCGGGAGTCACCCTTTGAGTCCCTGAGATCTTTGTCTCTCAGTGAGACGGGAACGCAGTGACGCGGACCCGAAGCGGATTCTCCTGTTCGTTCTAAAGGAGCCAGCACTAGCGGACCGGGGACCTGGGTATTCCAGGCACCGCGGCGGGGGTTCTGGGAGAGACCCCCGGGGATCAGGCATGGCCTCCCTCGGGAAGTGTGGGCGTCTGGGGTTTCCCAGTGAGCGGAGCGATCGCCTGGACGAGGTGTCGCCTAGCTTGTGGGGGAGGGACATTCGCGTCTGCATTCCGGGTGTCCTGATGCCATGCCTCGCCGGTTCTGGGTTCTCCTCGAATTCTCCCCTCTCCTCGGGGGACAGCGGCCTGGGTGTACCATGCCGAACCTTGATTAGGCCGGGGAGGTTGTCTTGGCACAGGACCACCAGGCGCAAGGCGGGATGCTAGGGTTAACAACAAGCTCGATGCGGACAGGGCACGGCTGGTGCTTAAAGGCGTCTTTTAAAAAGACTTATTGATTGATTGATTGCAAGGCAGAGTGACACAGAGACTGGGGGAGATGGAGACAGAGACAGATCATCAGTCTACTGGTTCACTCCCCAAATGGCCACAATGGCCAAAGTTAGAACAGACCACAGGCAGGAGCCCAGGACTCCATCCTGGTCTCTCACGTGCGTGGCAGGGGCGGGGTCAAAGCAATTGGGCCATCATCTGCTGGCTGCTCGGGACCGTCAGCAGGGAGCTGGATCAGAAGCAGAGCAGCCAAGTCTCAGGCCGGCACTCAGTCCATGCCAGCCACACAGGCAGCAGCTCAGTCCACTGCCCCAGAACACGAGCCCTGTCATCTGGTATTTTTTGTTGTTGTTGTTTTTTTTGAAGATTGATTGATTGGTTGATTTAAAAGGCACAGTAACACAGAGGGAAAGAGAGAGGGAAGGGGGCAGAGACGACAGAGATCTTCCATCTGCTGGTTACACTCTCCAAATGGCTGCATCAGCCAGGGCTGGGCCAGGCCAAAATCAAATACCTGGAACTCCATCTGGGTCTCCTGTGTGGATAGCAGGGGTCCAAGGACTTGGGCCACCTTCCACTGCCTTCCCAGGCACATTAGTAGGGAACTGGATAGGAAGTGGAGTGACCGGGACTGAAACTAGCGCCCATATGGGATGCAGGAGTCAGAGGCTGGGCCACCACTCTGCCCCCTCCTGTGTTTTCATTTGCTAAATCTGGCAACCTTCCCTCAACCCCTCATTAATGCGCAGGCTGTGATCTTGACTAATCTCTCTCTGAGCTGGTCCCCTTAGCTGCATCGCAGCCCCGAGCCGCCCCTGCCACACTGGCTTCTTTCTGTTCCTTTATCGCACATCGTGTGCGACCACTGCAGGGGCTTGCGTGATGCATCCTCTGTGTGAAACATTCTGCAGTCTCCGAGAGACTGATTTTCCCTCTGATTTTCTCCTTCTCGGCCCAAACGCCAGCCCATCCGTGAGGCCTTCTCTGCTCGGGCGGCCTGGGGTCACCCTCCCTCCCATCTCCCCACCGCTGTCCGTCACACTCGCTCCTGGCAGTGGCTGCTCTCTGCAGCTGCCCTCGTTCTGCCCTGGGTTTGTCTCACTTCTCTGTAATGAAAGCCAGGACCCGGCCAGCGCCGTGGCTCAATAGGCTAATCCTCCACCTTGCGGCGCCGGCACACCGGGTTCTAGTCCCAGTCGGGGCACCGGATTCTGTCCCGGTTGCCCCTCTTCCAGTCCAGCTCTCTGCTGTGGCCCGGGAGTGCAGTGGAGGATGGCCCAAGTGCTTGGGCCCTGCACCCCATGGGAGACCAGGAAAAGCACCTGGCTCCTGGCTTCGGATCAGTGCGATGCGCCGGCCACAGCGCACCATCCACGGCGACCATTGGAAGGTGAACCAACGGCAAAAGGAAGACCTTTCTCTCTGTCTCTCTCACTTTCCACTCTGCCTGTCAAAAAAAAAAAAAAAAGAAAGAAAGAAAGAAAGAAAAGAAAGAAAAGAAAGCCAGGACCGCATGTGTCGTGTCCTTCCCTGCATCTCGGCCTGACAGGAGGGTCTGGAATGAACAGCAAGCATTTATGAAGCGAGTTTTGCTCCTGTTTGCTGAGAGCCCCTGCCTTCTAGTGTGTGTGTGTGTGTGTGTGTGTGTGTCTGGGTGTGTGGGGGAGGTGTCATGAGAAAGGGTGACAATCAGATGATGTCATTCATGTTGGGGAGAAATGCGATAGGAAAGCAGATGAGTGGGCTGAAGACCCACTGGGGGTGCTGAGCAGGGGGATCCTCCTTCCACTGAAGTGATCCGGATAAGGTGATGAGAGCTGGATTCCATATAGCAAGAAAGAAGGCACCCCTCCCGGGAAAAGCGTTCAGGATGTGGCAGCGACCGCAGTCTGTCTAAGCCAAAAACATCTTTGGTTTGTTTGAGGAACAGGGAGTTGACCAGATGACTGAAATGGCCCAAGCCAGAGAGCCACTGGTGAGAGATGCACTCCACGGGACCCTCAGCACAGGCTGGGTCTTGTTTGGGTTTTGCTTTGGATGCCGTGGTGATGCATTGGAGGGCTCTCGTCGTGGGAGGAAGATGATCCATGAGAAGCCACGCGGGTAGGTGTGATGGAAACAGACATAAAGAAGGAGTGGAAACAAACACATCAGAAGGGAAGTCCCTGCAGTCCCCCAGGCAAGAGAGACTGGCATGCTGGGCTGCGCTTTAGCAGTGGCCTGGGCTTGGGGATCGGCAATGGAGAGAGAAGAGGGCGGAGATAAAATGTAACTAGGAGGCATCATCAACAAAAGTGATTAATCAGGTACTGGAGGGAATGGAAGAATGTATTGGTCACTACAGGGTGACGGAACAGATTCATCTGTAGATGGTGGGTGGGTGGATGGACAGATGGAGAGATGGAAGGATGGGGTGATGATGGATGGATGGAGAAGTGGTGGGTGGGTGGATGGACAGATGGAGAGATGGTGGATGGGTGGGTGGACAGACAGAGATGGTGTGTGGATGGATGGATTGAGTGATGGGTGGAGGTTGGATGGGTGGATGGATGGATGGATGGATGGAGAGATGGATGGGAGGATGGGGTGATGATGGATGGATGGAGAGATGGTGGGTGGATGGATGGACAGATGGAGAGATGGTGTACGGATGGATGGATGGATGGATGGTGATGGATATATGGATATATTTTGGATATTAGATGGATGAGGAAGTAGTATATATCTACTAAAATATCAGACTAATCTTTCTGACCCTGATCCTCTTATTATCAGAGAAACTTTAAGGAAACAGTTATCCTTGAAAGGCTGTATTTTATAATCTGAAAAAGAGACTGTAGCATCTGCATCATCAAAATGATGTGAACGAAAGAAGGGATAATGTCTACTGACCATTACAGCGGTGCCCAGAGCACCGGGGCCCCAGTATTCTCAGCTCCTCTCCGTGTGTCCATCTGTAACTCAAACTGTCTTTCAGCACTTTCCCCAACCCTCAGCTCCTCCCTGTTCAGACTCCAATACTGTGCCAAAACCCAGCAAAACAAAGCATTTATTCCAAGTGTTTAAAGATTTTTTTTTAATGAAGAGGAGAGACAGTGCCGTGTGGGAAGTGTTATAAACTATTCAGTATTTCAATTTTTTTATTCACAATCCTGAATTCCCTTTGATGGTTTTTTAATATAGGGAGGGCTCTGGTGAGTATGTGTGAATAATTAAACTTTTTTGAATTTGAACATAAGCTGGAAGAAGTTCATTTCACTGCCAGTGAGGAGGCAAAGGAAAGCCCAGTGGGCATCTTTTTTACACTAAATAATTTGGTGGGAATGTTTTAATTCCTGTCTGAGAACGTAGGCTTTGGAAGGTCCCTCCCCGTGCTGTTCCGTCTCATGTGACTGTGACAAGCCCTGATTGGAGGAGAAAGCAGAGGGGAATCTGGGGCATTGGTGACGGATTCCTTCTCTGAGCACTTGCTGTGCACACTGTGTCCTGTGGGACTCCCAGCAACCCAGCACGCAGGCAGCACGGCTCTTCCCATTCTGCAGATGGGCCAACTGAGGTTTCGCAGGTTGTGTGACACCTGGGGCAGGGATTCGCACTCAGCCCCATCCAACTTCACTCTGGGCTCTCGGCCAGGCTCCCCCGTCAGCTGTGTGGTCCTTGGCTACTTGCCAGCATCGCTCGGCATGCTTACTCATTCTTCTATCTCCTCCACGTTGGCCGACAGCTATTGATTTCTTGACATGAGTGTGCCCTTGGCCTCAGATGGTTTCGCAATTTCTTCCCCAATTTTCCAGTGAACTTCATTGTCCCTCTCTCTGACGGAGCTCATCTTTGTTCTTTGGGCAGTAATGGATGACTCAGTAAATGGCATGTCACACAGCAGGAGCGAGGTGAGGCGACCTTGATCAGATTAAATATGTGGTCCCCACTGGTGCTCTGTGGAAATGCTATCAGAAGACAGACAACAGGGACCGAGCTGTGTGTAGCCAAGAGCTTCCCAAATTTTTCTTGATATCGTAATAATGACGGATAATGATCCCCTATGAACTGTAAGTTACCATATCAGCGCAATCTGGATATTATGTGTTCAGGTTGCTTTGCAGCTCCTGAAGATGATGACTGACTGTCTGATGCTGCTGTCCCCATCCAACTTCCAAACCACCTTCCCATCTAAAGCTCCCTCCCCCGTGGGTGGGAGAGTGGTGAGAATGAATGGAGATAGGACGATCCAACGAGGAATGAGCTCCGAATTCTGTGCTTTCTGCTGCAGGACCCAGCTCCTGCCTGCTGCCCTCCACTCCCTCCCTGTTCGTTTCTCTCTAGCCCTGGTGGCATTCTTTTGTTCCCTGGTTATACCAAGCTTGTTCCCACCTCAGGGCCTTTGAACCTCTTCCCCCTGCATGGAATGTTCTTTCTGAATACCTGTGCCTGGGTGGCTCCTTTCTACCTTTCATGTTTCAAGGAAAATGTCACCATTCTGGAAAGATCAAACTAAGATAGCTTTCTCACCCACCATGCTTGTCTCTCTCTCTCTCTCTCTCTCTCTCTCTCATGCTTTTCATGAGGACAAAGTCTTTGTCTTATCTCTTCACTGCCCTGCATTGGAATTGCCTCTGATTCCCTGGAAGCTTCCAGCCTGTTGGTTCGCACAGCCTCCACCACGGCCTACTGAGCCCTCCTGAGCCCAGTGGTCCTGCCTTCTGCTTCAGGCTACCCCAGCACATGCCCACAGCGTCTTCCACTCCCACCCTAACGAAGGACGTGGAATCTGGCTTCCTGGGCAATCACCGAAGGGGCAGTCCCCCTAAAGGGCTGACGCCCAGAGGGCTGACTCTTGGAGGGTGTCTTATGACCGATGTGAAGGGAGATAAATGGCGCAGTGGGAGTTGGGAGATAAACTGCTCCTCCTTTCTTACCCCCAGGAGTAACCCTGAGGCTTGGGTGCTTCTTACCTGCCATCCAGAGAAGTCCTGCGTGCCCAGCAGAAGCACCTGCTAAGCAGCTGGCACTGCCTCTCCACAGCTTGATAAGTGAAAATCACCTCGCCTCCCTTCCCTCATCCTCACTGCCCTGGCACCGCACTTTCCAAACATTTGAATCTTTGCTTCCAGAAGCTTTCTAGAGAATCCAGGTTAAGACAAACCCCACATGGAGCATTCAAACAATGTATGGGGGATAAGTGAAAGGATGAACGGAAGATAGACAAATGAGCAGGAAGATGGGTAGGCAGACCGACAGATGGCAGACGGACAGATGGCAGACGGACAGGTGGATACGAGGATGGTTGCATGCTTGCGTGCATGGAAGAATGACTTCTGGGTGAGTGGACGGTTGGACAGGACAGATAAATGGATAGAGCGGGGGAAAGGACAAAGAAAGGATAAATGAAAGGATAGGTGGGTGGGGCATGGGTGGGTGGATGGACGGATGGGTGGATTGATGGAGGAGTGAATGGGTGGATGGATGGATGGATGGATGGAGGAGTGGGTGGGTGGGTGGATGGATGGATGGGTGGGTGGATGGATGGATGGGTGGGTGGGTGGATGGATGGATGGATGGGTGGATAGGGGATGGATGGATGGGTGGGTGAATGGATGGATGGATTGATGGAGGAGTGGATGGGTGGGTGGATGGATGGGTGGATGGATGGATGGATGGATGGATTGATAGAGGAGTGGATGGGTGGGTGGATGGATGGATGGATGGACGGAAGGACAGATGGATGGGGAATAGGAGGATGGATGGACAGATGGTGGGATGGATGGATGCATGATAGTTTCAAGCATTTGAGAGCCAACTGAACATAAAAATGAAAAAGGTCACTATTTCCATTTCCCTACAAATGCCTCAGACTCAACATGTCTGAAACTGAAGTGACCATCCTATTCCTCTACATTTTCCTTCTTCCTTTGTCTTCCTTTGTAAGCTGCAAGTTCTTCCTTGCCCATCCTCATCTAATCTTCTAGTGATTTCTCCTGTTTTATTTCCCATGTGTGCCCCGGCTCTGTCCACACCCCACTCTCTATGGCTACTGTCCCCAGCTCAGGCCTTCCTGCCTCACACAGACTCGGGCCCAGGCTCCGCCCCATCCAGGCTCTTCTGCTGTGGCCAGAGTGTGTCCTGGCTTGGGTTCCCCTGAAAGCAGCCTCTGAGGCCAGGGCTTGGACACCGGTGATTACCAGGAGAGGATCCTAGAAGACAAGAGTGAAGAGGCAAGGAAACCAATCTGGGAAGAAGGAAAAGCCAGTCGGCCTGGGGCACGTTATCAAAGTTGCTGCTCTGGGCCCAGGGGCTTGGCACCCCAGGAAGTAGGGAGAGGTAGGGAAGTAGGCAGAATGCCCCCAACAGTTGTCCACCTAAAGGACGAGAAGCTGGACTACTGATCAGCCAGCATCTATCACCGGCGGCTCCGGTGGCACCCAGCACTCTCCACTTCCAGCCTGTGGGGGGACACAGTCCATGTGTACCCCTGCCTAGAAGGAAAAGGGCCTGAGGCAGTCCAGGGGCGAGGCTGACCTCTGGGAGACTCTCCCTGCAGCTGCAGCTGAAGCCCCAGCTGGGTCCAGGGCTGTGGCGCAGGGCACCGGAGGCACCTGCTAAGAATGACCCCTAAAATGCAGCTATGCTTGCCATAGACTGACTCCCCCAGGGCTCCTCTCAGCCTGGGACAATGGGACAGCATGGCCTGCATTCCCACTGCTGCTCATCACGCCACCTGAGACCCCTCCCGGCCTCTGTGGCCGGCAGAGGTGGCCACGCCCTCCTCCGCGCATGCGCCCTGACGCTGCTTGGACTGACCTGCTGCTGGCGTGCGCTCTCCCTGAGCACTCCTTTGCTGGGTTCGCTCATCCTCTCCTGACAGCCCCGGCCCTGCCCGTGTGATTGCCCCTCCCTCTGTCTCACCATCATCATCAGTGCAAGAGGTTCCCTCCTTCCCCCGACCCCTGTGAGCGGTGAGCTCCCTGATTGGTTTCCCAAATACCCAGACAGTTGCTGAGTGGGCTTGGCTTCTCCGATGCGTGGCTGAGCGCTTGGGGCTTTGCTTTGGATGCCTGAGACACCCAGTGCTGCAGCTGGACGGAGAGGACCCCTGAGTCACTCCCTCGTCCGTAGGCCCGGATCCAGACCATGCGGGCCGTCTGCCAGCGCGCTTTATGAAGTGTCCTGCAAGGTGTTAGTTCAGTTCAGCTCATGTCGGTTGGAGAAGGAGCTGAGTCGCTGCTCTAGACACAGATACAAGGACGAGGTGGGAACACCTGGCCAGGCCTCTGACATCTGTGTGGCCGCTACTCAGGCGTCACATGGGGATGGATGGAGTGCGGCTGGACCTCCTGTGTCGCGGGGGCTGCAGCCCCTCGGCACGCACCTGCCCTGGGGCAAGGACAGCGACACCCCCCCCTCCCCCTCCGCTCTTGGCGAGGAGATCACGACCAGGTAGGGCAGGCCCCGCGCCACGTGCAGGCAGCACCAGCCAGCGCCACAACCCCCGCTGAGCCCCTGGCTGGCGCCCCGGCACTGCTCACAGAGGTGGACCTCGGTTTGCTTACTTGCTAGCAGGTGAGGGAGGGCTCTGAACATCCAGCGGCAGGATGGAGCCGTGAGGACGAGAACACAGCACTTGCTACCTGCAGCCTTCCCACGATGCCCCAGGGGAAATGGAAGCTCTTAGAAGACTTCTGCACTGACAGAATATTCTAGAAAAATGTAGGCTTATACATTATTTGTAGGTAGTATATATATTTAGCATTGGCTGCCTTCCCATCGTCTTCTCCCTCGTTCCCTAAGCACAGCTCTTGTGTCTTTGTTTAACCCGGTTAAGGATGGGAGCAGACAGCTGCAATGCCTGATCACCTCCGTTCTGTGTTGTGTCCCCCAGAGTGACTGTCCACGCGCTTTGCACGTCTGTTAACTGGGACTCCCCCAGACTCTGGTCTTCGTGGTGCCTCTAGTGAGCTATCGTCCTTGGCCAGCTACTTACCTTCTCTTACTTTATTTGCTTATCTGTAAAATGGGGATAATTAGGATACCCCCTAAGAGGACGGATGTGCTAACTAAAACATTCAGGGCGAGCAGTTGGCACAGTGGTTCGAGTCCCGGATCACTTCCAGTTTCAGCTAAAGCGCACCCTGGACGGCACAAGGCAGCAGGCTCCTTGCTGCCCGTGTGGGAGACCTGGACTGAGTTCTGGGTTCCTGGCTTTGGCCTGCTGCGACCCCTGGCACAACTCTCTCTCCTCTCCCTCCCACCCTTCCCTCTATCTCTCTGCTTTTCAAGTGATCTTTTAAAAATAGCGCATGTGAACCCCTCGAGGGCTTCTTTCTCCTTAAGCACTGAGTGTAAGCCAGTGTCCTCATTAGAACAAGACAGGGTTGGGGAGGGATCTTGGGGTGAGGGTGGCTGGGGACCTCTGCGTGGCGCTGCTGTTAGCGCCGGGGTAAATGTTCAGGAGGGAGATATTTGCTGTGTCATAGCCAGCACAGGGCAGAAACCCCGCCAGCCTGCTGTGCGGGCAGAAGGGAGAGTGCACACAGGCACTGAGCAGTCGGTCCCCTTGGGCGCCATCAGTGCACAATGATAGAATGTTGTGGCCAAGGCGGTCACTCAGCTGCCTGGGTTTACATTGCCAGCAAGGCGAGTATCCTTGGACAAGTGACAAAACCTCCTTGTGCCTCCGTTTGCTTATCTGTAAAGTGGGGGCAATAGTAGTTCCTATCTCATGGCATTATGCTGAGTGAGCATGTATAAGGAGCTTTGCTAAGCTTGCCTCCCTGGCATCCTGAAGCCACTATAAATATCAGTTGTTATTCTTTTTTTAAAGATTTATTTATGTATTTATTTGAGAGGCAGAGTTACAGACAGAAAGAAGGAGAGACAGACAGAGAGAGAGAGAGGTCTTCTACCCGCTGGTTCACTCCACAAATAGCTGCAGCCATTGGAGCTGGGCAGATCCAAAGCCAAGAGCCAGGAGCTTCATCTGGGTCTCCCATGCGGGTGCAGGGGCCAAGGACTGGGGCCATCTTCCACTGTTTTCCCAGGCCATAGCAGGGAGCTGGATCGGAGTGGAGCAGCCAGGACTCAAACCAGCAGCCGTATGGGATGCCTGCACTGCAGGCGTAGGCTTAACCCACTACACCACAGCACCTGCTCCTGTTATTATTATTCTTATTTTGCTCCCCTCCAAGTTGGCACTTCAGCTGCTAGAATCCCTCGAGATTTCAAATCTGCTTTCTCTTCCAACAATAAAACCTGTCCAAGCTCCAGGCCAATTTCCAGCAAAGGAGAATCACATCAGAATGAGAACAGGAACGCCACCAACATTCGATTGCAGACAGTGAAGCCCTTCTCTTCCATGCACCCAGGCGATAGTGCTCCCGCTCCAGAGGAGGAAAAACATGGGCACTGGTGCCTGCCCCCAAGGCCAGGGGCTCCCAGCGACAGGGAACAGCCACTGACCAGGGGAGCAGAGGGAAGCACTGTCTCAGAGGACACTCTGTGCTCCTCATGTCGGATGCATGGCTTGCAAATATCGTTTTTCTCTTTCTGGAGGCAGTCTCTCCACTCTGTTGACTTTTTTTCCGTCACTGTACAGAAACTCTTTTGGTTGATGCAACTCTGTTTATTTTTGCTTTTGTGGCCTGTGCTTTGGGAGTCACATCCAAAAAAAAACATTGCCCAGATCAGGGTCACGGTGCTATTCTTCTAGTAAGTTCTCAGTCTCAGGTTCTACATTTAAGTCTTGAATCCATTTTGAATTGATTTTTGCATATGGTGCTGTTAGGGACTCCAGGGCACCTGGAAAGGAAAGAGAAAAACACAGGAAGAAAAAAAGATACAGATGCACCTCTTCAGGAGTCTGGGGGAGGGAGAGACGGGAGAAACATAAACAGTTTCTGCCAAATAGACCTTATTGAGTCCTCTGCAAACTTCTGTGCAAAGCAAGCTACTCCAATGTCAGTGTCCTGATTGGTTCACACAGAACACCTCATTAGCATACATCTTGACCAATCAAGGAGAGCTTCCTCCTTTAGGAACACATAAAAGCCTGAGCCAGGCGTTCTTCAGAGGTAGGTGGCTCCTTGCAAGGCAGGTGAGCCCTTTCGGGGCCAGCCCTCCTGGCTGCCAGAGAGCTCTCTCTCTCTCTCTCTGCTTCTTCCAATAAACATCCTTGCTTTGCTCACTCCTTCCTTGTCCACGCGCCTCATTCTTTGTGGTCACGAGACAAAGAACGCAGTAGAGAAGGGAAGCGTAGCATGGAAACCGGCAACGCTCAGTGAACCCCACACAGAGGAGCAGCTGCCACCAACAGCAGAGGAGAGCTGTGACACGAGAGCCAGGACACAGAGCTGCGACACGAGAGCCGTGACAGAGCTGTGACACCAAGAGCCCCGGTGGAAGAGCTGTGTGGCTCCTGGGGAATCTGGTGAAGAGAGGAACTGGCCGGCTCTCCTGGAGACAAGACCCAGACCCGAGAGACCAGAGCCTCAGACTCCTCCAGTGACTGCTCCTCCAACATCAACCCCAGGACTCCCGCAGGACTGTGGGAGAACGCACTGAAGACCTAAGCTAATTCCCAGGGTGAGACTCTGCAGCTTTCCCAACGGCGGGCACTGAAGAAGCCACCTTCCTCCGTGCGTTCTTGACACCTTCCCTGAAAATCAGTCAGTCGTGGGTGTGTGGGCTGCTTTTCTGGGCTGTCTGTTCTCGTCCTTATTTCTATGCATCTGTTTTTATACCAGAACCATGCTGTTTTGATTACTGTAGGTTTGTGATATTTCTAAATTGTGATAATTCTAAATTGTCATGTATTTATTAATATATTAAAGGCAGAATCAGAGACAAAATAAGTGCTCACATCTGCAGTTTCTTTCTTTTTTTTAAAGATTTATTTATTTGAAAGGCAGAGTGACACAGAGAGAGAAAGACATAGAGAGAGAGGTCTTCCATCCGCTGATTCACTTCCCAGTTGGCCGCAACAGCCAGATCTGTGCCGATCTGAAGCCAGGAGCTTCATCCAGGTCTCCCATGTGGGTGCGGGGGCCCAAGGAATTGGGCCACCTTCTACTGACCTCCCAGAGCATAGCAGAGAGCTGCATCAGAAGTGGAGCAGCCAGGTCTCGAACCAGTGCCCACATGGGATGCCGGCACTGCAGGCAAAGGATTAACCTACTGTGCCACGGTGCCGGCCCCACCTGTCTGCTGTTTCAATGCCCAAATGTCTGCATCTGCCAGGGCTGTGCCAGGCAAAAGCCTGGAATCCAGCGTCAATCCAGGGCTCCCACGTGGGTAGCAGGACTCCAGCTACTTGAGCCACCCCTGCTGCCCCCAAAGGAAGCTGGAATCAGGAGCAGCGCTGTGTTGCAGCCCAGGCACCCTGAAATGGGATGTGGACGTCCCAGGACAAATACCTCCCCTATTTTGTAGTTTATTTTGAAATCAGGTAGTGTGATGCCTCTAGCTTCATTGTTTTCCCTCAATATTGCCTTCAGTTAGGAGGGCTAAGAGATCTGTCGTGCAGGATGGGGGTTACAGCATATTATATACACTATAATTATATATTATATATAACTTGTATGTTTTATAATTGAAAATATCAAAGAGAATTGATTTTAATCGCTCCACATCATACAAATCAGACAAGCGTGTGACATCGTGCATCTATCCTTGATCCAATGTAGCCATTCCTCAATGTGTGCACAATTCAGAACTGCAGGGTATGCACCATAAATGTCTACCAGTCTTTTTTTTTTTTTTTTTGGACAGGCAGAGTGGACAGTGAGAGAGACAGAGAGAAAGGTCTTCCTTTGCCATTGGTTCACCCTCCAATGGCTGCCGCGGCCGGCACGCTGCGGCCGGCATACCGCGCTGATCCGAAGGCAGGAGTCAAGTGCTTTTCCTGGTCTCCCATGGGGTGCAGGGCCCAAGCACTTGGGTCATCCTCCACTGCACTCCCGGGCCACAGCAGAGAGCTGTCCTGGAAGAGGGGCAACCGGGACAGAATCCGGCACCCCGACCGGGACTAGAACCCAGTGTGCCTGCGCCACAAGGTGGAGGATTAGCCTATTGAGCCATGGTGCCGGCCTATCAGTCTTATTTGTCAGTTGAATCAACGACATTCTGTGCCCGTATCTCTTCCTTAAAACAAACCGGAGGAAAAAGGAACTTAATCTTGTATCAGTTTTATTTTCCCAACAGTGCTGCGTAACAAGCAGCCTCGGCACCACGGGCAAGCAGTTGACGTTGGTTCTGGTTCACGGGTCTCTAAGTCGGTCTCCCGGCTCTGCTACCCACGGCAGGGCTCACGCACGTGTCTGTGGGCAGCTTCAGGACAGACAGGCGGCTTGCAGTGGTGGCTGGGCTCTGCCACACTTCCTGGGGCCTCACTTGGGACCACCGGCTTGACCCAGCTTTGCTCTGTGGGGCTCGCCCAGGCTGTGTGTCCACAGCAAAACAGAATAGTGAGTGGAAACGCAGGAGTGTGCTGTCAGACTTCTGCTTGTTTCACACTTGCTGTCCTACCTTTGGCCAAGGCAAATCACGTGACTGAGCCCAAGGCCAAGAGATGAGACCCAATATCACCATCCCCACCTTACCCTACACACTATGCATTGCAAACTCACACAGCACAGGTGTAGGTGCAGATCGGGGTGAAGAATTGAAATCATCCATCAGTGGGTCCGTCCCATCATCAAAACGAACCTTCCAGGGCCAGCGCTATGGTGCTGTATGTTAATCCATCTGCGACAATGGCATCCCACGTACTCCTCTTCTGATCCAGCTCTCTGCTATGGCCTGGGAAAGCAGTGGAAGATGGCCCAAGTCCTTGGGCCCCTGCACCCACGTGGGAGACCCAGAAGAAGCTCCTGGCTCCTGACTTCGGATCAGCCCAGCTCCAGCCATTGCAGTCATTTGGAGAGTGAACCAGCGGATGGAAGACCTCTCTCTCTCTCTCTCCCTCTCACTGTCTATAACTCTGTCTCTCAAATAAATAAATAAAATCTTAAAAAAAAAAAAGAACTTGCCAACATTGACTGCTGGGAAAGAGAGAGAAAAATGATAAGAAAGTTCAAGGCTACTGAGAGGAAGGCCAGAATCACCCATGAAACAAGCAGGTTTAAGGCTAATAACGGGCATCTCTCTCTTACGGTCCTTTTAAAGAAACATCACTTCTAGCATCCCACTGTTCACTAAGATAGTAAAATCTCCTCTGACATTTCTGTTTTTAAAGATTTATTTATTTATTTGAAAGGTAAAATTACAGACAGAGAGACAAAGAGAGGTCTTCCATCCACTGGTTCACTCCCCAGCTGGCTGCAGTAGCTGAAAATAGGCCAATCTGAAGCCAGGAGCATCTTCTGGGTCTCCCACGTGGGTGCAAGGGCCCAGGCATTGGGGCCATCTTCTGTGCTTTCCCAGGCGCATTAGCAGAGAGCTGGATCGGAAGTGGAGCAGCCGGGACTCGAACTGGTGTTCACCTGGAATGCCAGTGCCTCAGGCGGAGGCTTAGCCCACTACACTACAGCAGTGGCCCCTCTTCTGGCATTTCTGGTCTCACCTACGTTGAATGCATCTGGCTGTGTCTTCAGGGTTCAGTTTTCCAACTCTCCCTTTCTGAGTCCTTAACATCCCAGGACACACACTCACATCTGAAAACAAGCAACAAAGGAGTTTAAAGAACTGGTGACTCCTCCCCACTCCAGAAACATTTATGGACAAAGGTTTCTCCGCTCACCCTGGACTGTTCCCGTCCACCAATTCTCAGTTAAGAACCTCTAGGGAGGTCACAAATGACATTATTGTTAACATGATCCACGCTGTGGGATTGATTCCAAGGCCTCCCAAACTCTGGCTTGTGGTTGAAATCCTAGGGCTTACTTGAGATTCCAGGAAAATAAGTTGAATACGGAAAACGAAACTCCATATAATGAACACTGAGATTCGTGGTTGATTGTTGCTCTGTTGTGTGCTTCTCGGACACAGGCTCTGTTGGTGACCTTTCTAGGAGGAGTGGCCACTTGAACAGCCTGAGCAGTTGAGATCCACAGAAGTTAGTGTGCAGTGAGATGGCTGAGGCAGAGGGCCCTGGCAGAGCGACATTTTGATAATCACGCCACTGACACCTTCTGGGTTGGGAGCAGGAGTCCGTCTGTTGTTGTCTGGCACCGTGAACTTCACGAAGACCTCTGGGGAGAACCAGGCATAACACGGCACTGGACAGGCTACTGGCGCGACCTTGAGCCGACATTCCGTGGTGGTTCCCTCTGGATGATGGGTTGTGCCACGCTCTCTGCAGTGACCCTTCACGTGCAGTGTGGTTCCGCTCGTGGCCACGTGAAACAGGATCCACCCGCTCCATGCACGTTTCCCTTGTATGGAGGGGGAGAGGAGCTGCCGAGAGTGTAGATCAAGTCCCGGGAAGCAGTGCTGTCAGCTGCCTCCGTGAACTCTGGCCTGGCACTTTGGGGTGACACTGCAGCCAAGTCGGCAGAGCTACTACTGAGTTTCTCACTTGGTTGAAGCTCTTAATCCAACACCGGAGTGGGGGCGGGGCAGGCCACTTCCTGACTTCCTGGTTTGACCTGGTTCTTTGAAATCACTGGAAAGAAGAAGGCCTTTCCCATGTGACTGTGAGACTCCCACTTGGGAGTGGGGGCGATGCCAGCTGGGATACCTGCATCCCGTATCAGAGTCCCTGGGCTCAGTCCCAGCGTCCTCTCCAACCCAGCTCGTGTGCGCTCAGTGCAGAGCGGGTGATGCTCAGGTTGAGGGTCCCGGCTTCATTCTGGCCCTGCCCCAGCTGCTGTGGGCGTTTGGGGAGTGAACCAGCGATGGGAAATCTTTTGCTTTCTCTGTCCCCGTCTCTCTGCTTTTCAACTAACAATAAATGAAGACAGAGATAAAAAGTTTTAAAAGGACTCCTGTGTTCTACGTAACAGCCACTATGCTAACATAGTTTGTTCACCGTCTTGTTTTCTCTGATGTGTGCTAATTAATAGAGAACACAGCAGAAAGCAACGTGTAAGTATGAAACTGACATCTTGTGATCTGACTGTTGTTCATGGCCTTGTCCCCATTCCTGTGGAACTGTGGTCTTTCTACTTTCCACTTGTTGAATGTTGTGGTTAGTGGTGCAGTAAGCCTGTGATTATAAAGTAAATTGAAATTTACTTTAAATTGAAATTGTTGGAAAAACTAAAGGGAAAAAGAAGGAAGGAGAGAGGATTGAGGGAGGGAAACACGTTTATCTTAGAACTGCATCTATGAGATACATGAAATCGGTTCTCTTCATATTAGTGAAAAATTTTTTTAAAAGTCTAGGCAAGAACTTTGTGTCTGGCATGATGGAGTTAATGCGTTCACAGCAACCAGCGAGCTAATCCAGCAGTGATGAGAGCACTTCGCTCTTCCCGCCTGCTTTCTCAGTGCCGCTCTGACACCCCCAGGTAATCAGGGCTCCAAGCCTGGGGTCAGCCACTCACCTGCGTTCCCCTCTTCATACAGTCAGAGAGGAAGGGATGAGCTGGAGGCTGGAGCCACAGACATTTAAAAACAGATTGATTTATTTATTTGAAAGGCAGAGTTACAGAGAGAGATAAAATTTTAGGCTCCTGGCTTCAGCCTGGCCCAGCCCTGGCTATTGTGGCCATTTGGGGAGTGAACCAGCAGATGAAAGATTCTCTCTCTCTGTCTCTAACTTTGCCTTTAAAATAAATCTTTTTTTAAATGATCTTATTGATTTATTTATTTGAAAGGTAGAGTTACAGAGAGGCAGAGGCAGAGAGAGGCAGAGAGAGAGAGAGAGAGAGAGTTCTATCCACTGGTTCACTCCCCAGAAGGCTGAAACAGCTGGAGATGCACTGATCCAAAGCCAGGAGCTTCTTCCGGGTCTCCCACGCAGGTGCAGGGGCCCAAGGACTTGGGCCATCTTCCACTGCTTCCCCAGGCCATAGCAGAGAGCTGGATCCGAAGAGAGGTAGCCGGGACTCGAACTGACACCCACATGAGATGCCGGCACTGCAGGCAGTAGCTTTACCCAGTACAGCACAACGGCAGTCCCTTAAAGAAATAAATCTTTAAAAATATCACTTGATTGGAGAAGAGAGTCTTGCAGGGAGAGAGAAAAGAGAAAAGGAGATGCAGAGAGAGAGAACAGCGATGCCCCCTCTCCTCTAGGGTCCTAGACAATTCCGCTGCTGACACAGGCGCCTGCTCCACTCTGCAGGAAAAGCAAGAGTGAAAGCTCGGGTCCCGGTGCTACCGTGTGCTGGCCTCGCAAACCCAGGCGCATCATGCGACTGCTGGGCCTCCGTTCCCTCCTCCAAAACGTGGGACTCATCGCGGCAGCAGCCTCCCAGGCTTGGTCCGGGAGCACATGGAATTGCACAGCAAAAGCCTGGAGCGCAACACCGGGCCCATCAGGAGCACTCTCCAAGGCTGGCTCCTTGCAGGCCACAGCACTGTCCCTGCGAGGAGTTCCAGCACACGCAGCCCTTCCATTGCACTGCAGGCCCTGTGGTGTCCGGGAGGGGCCAGCTGTGTCTTGCCCAGGCATCCCTCCCGCCGGGCCTCGCCATCTGTCTCTGGACTCCATTCTTCGGCTCAGCTGGCGTGATTTGTGGGTTGTCACATGGAAGTCTATCGACTTTGGCTTGACAATTCCGTTTCAGGGACAGGAGTCCTGTCTCGTCCACCTTAGCATGGCTTCACTGCCCCCGTCCGATGCCTTACACACAGTGAGGGTGCAACGTATGCTTACGGCAATGAACTTCATTAAATTCCCCCTCTTTGGGCCTTAACAGAGGTATCGCTAGAGCTGGCTTTCATCCCACACTTCAGGAGCCAAATTCCTTGGCAATTGTTGGTACCAATATGTTGTCTTTTGTTTGTTCATTAAACACGCATTGGAGCTTGATTATTACTGAAGTAGTTTCTACACATTATAAAAAACATGGAAATGCGAAAAAATACAATAAAAATAATAATCACCCCAGTTTGACTAGAGATCATGGTGGGGGTGGGGAGCAGCATATATCTGGATACAAGGATACTTCAAAAAGCTTATGGAAAAATTCAACCAAAAGTAAGGGTATTTGGTGCAAAAAAAATTGAATCCATGCCTAGTTTTTCCTGATACTTTCCTATGGACTTTTGGAAGAACCCTGTGTATTCTGCACACCTATCCATGTTCCATACGTCTGTATAAACTGAGTCAAATTTGAATAAACTTTTTTGAAATCAGCTTTTTCAGTTGACATCATTGCAGGAGAATTTTAACATAATGTATTATCCAAGCATTACCCAAAATATCATTTTTAAAAAGATTTATGTATTTATTTGAAAAGCAGAGCTACAGAGAGGCAGAAAGAAAGAAAGAAAGAAAGAAAGAAAGAAAGAAAGAAAGAAAGAAAGAGAGAGAGAGAGAGAGAGAGGAAGGAAGGAAGGAAGGAAGGAAGGAAGGAAGGAAGGAAGGAAGGAAGGAGTCTTCATCTACTGGTTCACTCCCCAAGTAGTCACCAAGGCCATTTTGCACCAATCCAAAGCCAAGAACCAGGAGTTTCTTCCAGGTCTCCCACACATGTGCAGGGGCCCAAGCACTTGGGCCATCTTCTACTGCTTTCCTAGGCCATGGCAGACAGCTGGATCAGAAGCGGAGCAGCCAGGACTCGAACTGGCGCCCACATGGCATGCCAGCACTGCAGGCTGCAGCTTTACCCCCTATGCCACAGCACCAGTCCCAGAAATATCATTCGAATACTCACCTCTTCCATGGGTAAGGATCCTGTGTGAACAGCTTTGCCCTCACGTGAATTTCTCCGGAACTGACCTCTGGGAGTGGGATTTCTTTGTCTGAGGGTGTGAACTCATTCTGCTCCCTGCTTTTGAGAAAGAGTGTACCCCCTTCAGCCACCTCCTCTTCCTCCCCTCTCAGCCTCTGCACAGCCGTGGGCAGTGATGTGTGCTGCTAGTTTCTCTTCCCACTGAATCTCACCTCCTGGGTGACTCACCTGTTCATATCTCCCACCCTTTCATTCTACTCATGGGGGAAGGACTTTCCTTTGATCTTTGATATCTTTTTATAGAAAAGAGAAATGTGCTACTTTTCTGTATTATTGACAATTTTATTTACTTTTTCATTTTTTTTGGTAAACATTTAATTTGTTTGAAGGGCAGAGTTAGAGGGGAAGAGACTTCAGAGACAGAGGTCTTCCGTCTACTGGCTCACTCCCCAGCTGACCACAATGGTTGGAGCTGGGCCAAGCTACAGCCAGAACCCAGGAGCTCCGTCTGGGTCTCTCGTGTGGGTGCAGGGGCCCAAGGACCTGGGCCATCCTCCACTGCTTTCCCAGGCGCATTAGCAGGGAGCTGGGTCAGAAGAGGAGCAGTTGGGACTTGAACTGGCACTCAGATGGGGTCCCAGTGTTGCAGGAGGAGGCTTAACCCTCTGCACCCCAACACCAGCCTCTTTCTTTGCATTTTGTCTTTTAAAAACAAGTTAATCAAGGGCTAGCACTGTGGTGCTGTGAGTTAAGCTGCTGCATGTGACGCTGCATCCCGTATCAGAGCACCAGTTGGAGTCCCAGCTGCTCATCTTAAATGGGCCTGAGAAGGCAGCAGAAGGTGGCCCTGCCACCTACCGGGGAGACCCTGAGTTCTTGGCTCCTGGCTTTGGCCTGGCTCAGACCTGGCTGTTGCAGCTCTTTGGGAAATGAACCAGTGGATAGAAGATCTCTCTCTTCTTCTTTCTCTCTCTTCCAAATAAATGAATCTTTTAAAAGATGAAAAAGGAAAATTAATCTATTCATTAGAAAGACAGAATTGTCCCACCTACTGGTTCACTTCCCAAATGCCCACAACAGTCAGGGCTGGGCTAGACCAAAACTAGAACCCAGGAACTCAGCCATGGTCTCCACATGGGTGGCAAGGACTCAAGTACTTGAAGTGGGCATCCCAAGAAGCATCTTTAAAAAAAAAAAAAAGATTATTTATTTATTTGAAAGTCAGAGTTACAGAGAGACAGGGAGAGAGGTCATCCATCTGCTGGTTCACTCCTCAGATGGCTGCAAAAGCTAGGGCTGGGCCAGGCCCAAGCCGGGAGCCAGGAGCTTCTTCTGAGTCTCTCGTGTGGGCACAGGGGCCCAATTCCTTGGGCCACCTTCCACTACTTTTCTTAGGCCATCAGCAGGGAGTTGGACTGGAAGAGGAGTAGCCAGGACTCCAGCCGGTGCCCATATGGGATGCAGGCGTCACCGGAAGTGGCTTTACCCCCAGGCAGCATCTTAACCACTGCACCCAACACCTGCGCCCTACACTTGTGCTTCTGAGAGGCTCAATTCACTTTCTGTGCAGCCAGCTCCACGGCACGTTCCTACGACAGGTTTAACTGTGTGTGTGCGAAAAGTCATTGGGTAGCCTGAGATCAACGAACTCTCCTGAGAGATTTATGGTTATATTTTTGTGGTTAATTCTATTTCTATATGAATTTCCATCTAAAAATTACCAATGTACTATAATTAACACTAACAAAAAATTTATACTTAGAAAAATGCAAAGAGGCAAACAAAATTCACCCACCCCTAAAATGAATCAATGTTAGCTTTTTGAAATATTGCTCCAATCCTTTTTCCTACTTTTTCCCACCTGCTATTTCCTCCAAATGAAACTTTTCAATAATTTGGTCAAGTTTTAAAGGAAAAAAATCCCGCAAAGACTATTGACTAAGAAGATATGCTTAGGCTGGTGCCATGGCTCACTTGGCTAATCCACCACCTGTGGCGCCGGCACCCTGGGTTCTAGTCCCTGTTCCCGGTCAGGGCGCCAAATTCTGTCCCGGTTGCTCCTCTTCCAGTCCAGCTCTCTGCTGTGGCCAGGGAGTGAAGTGGAGGATGGCCCAGGTGCTTGGGCCCTGCACCCCATGGGAGACCAGGAGGAAGCACCCAGCTCCTAGCTTTGGATCGGCGCAGCACCGGCAGTGGTGGCCATTTGGGGAGTGAACCAACGGAAGGAAGACCTTTCTCTTTGTCTCTCTCTCACTGTCTATAACTCTACCATCAAATTAAAAAAAAAGATATGCTTATAAATTAAATGAGGAAAACTGATATTGTCACAAATTTTAGATTTATCTCTTCTAGAAAACATAACATGTCACACATTTGTTTACATCTTATTTTGTGTCTCAAAAAGAATTTTGGATTTCACCATAGGGATCTTATTGTTTCTTTTTATTTAAACTTTTTAAAACTTTGAGAGGTGGAGAGACAGAGAGAGGCTGAGCGACAGACAGACTTCCCATCCACTGGTTCACTCCCCAGATGGCTGCAGCACCTGGCTGGGCTGGACCACGGTCAGGAACAGGCCTGGGATCCGTGTCTGCACGTGGGTGGCCGGGTCCTACTCACCAGAGCCTCACCCTGCCTCCCGGGGTCCGCGGTAGCAGGAAGCTGGAGTCAGGAGCGGGACACTTGGACAGGACGTGGGCATCCCAGTGGGCCTAACGCCGCCAGCCCCAAGCTGGCCCTCACTGCTTCCTGGTGATGTGTTTTCTGGTTGTTTGGGTTCGCTGAGGCGATCCGTCTTCCTCTTGCTGCCGCTGCCCTGAGGAAAGCTGCCGCCCACTGCTCTGTTTCCCACCTCCCTCGTCCACCGATGGATCCAGAGATCTGCAGGCTGTTCTTTAGAGCGCGCCAGGGACACTGGGTTTCTCCTGACGTTTGTGAGGATGCCTTCCGTACTTACCATGCCATGGAACGCTAGCTGCGGGTTTAAACTAGACGCTATTTGTCCTGCTGATTGAGTGGATGCATACCTTTCTTTTTTTTTTTGACAGGCAGAGTTAGACAGTGAGAGAGACAGAGAGAAAGGTCTTCCTTTTCTGTTGGTTCACCCCCCAGATGGCTGCTACGGCCGGCGCATCACACTGATCCGAAGCCAGGAGCCAGGTGCTTCCTCCTGGTCTCCCATGGGGTGCAGGGCCCAAGCACTTGGGCCATCCTCCACTGCACTCCTGGGCCACAGCAGAGAGCTGGCCTGGAAGAGGAGCAACCGGGACAGAATCCAGCGCCCCAACTGGGACTAGAACCTGGGGTGTCGGCGCCGCAGGCAGAGGATTAGCCAAGTGACTTTCAAAGCGACTTTCTTCCCCTTTTAATTAGGAGAGAGTGGTAAATGTTATCTAACACATTGTCAGTACTGGGCTATTTATAAATTCCCTGTGATCGTACCTTTTATCAATAGAAATGTCCCTTTTGTTCTATTTAATAAGACTCCTCCAGCCCTTTGAATTTACTTGGTCTGAAATAGATGCCTGCCTTTTTGAAGTCTATTTGCTTGTATTCTTTGTTGATTTTTTTTCCTCTCTCTCTATTTTTTATCTTTCCATGCCATTGATTTTCAGTGTCATGTGCATTTAGACTCTTAATAAATGTTGGCTACGTGTCTACCTGGTGCCAAACACTCGATTAACTCCATGGGATACGAAGAGGAGAAAGAAGATAGATCTGACTAGAAACAGTGCATCATGGGGCTGGCGTTGTGGCATAGCAGGTAAAGCCACCGCCTGCAGTGCCAGCATCCCATATGGCTGCTGGTTTGAGACCTGGCTGCTCCACTTCCGATCCAGCTCTCTGCTATGGCCTGGGAAAGCAGTAGAAGATGGCCCAAGTCCTTGGGTCCCTGCACCCACGTGGGAGATCCAAAAGGAGCTTCTGGCTCCTGGCTTTGGATCAGCCCAGCTCTGGTCACTGTGGCCATCTGGGGAGTGAACCAGCGGATGGAAGACCTCTCTCTCTGTGCTTCTGCCTCTCTGTAACTCTGCCTTCTAAGTAAATAAAAAAATAAATAAAGCAGAAAGGAAGGAAGGAACAGAGAGAGAGAGAGAGAGAGAGAGAGAGGAAGGAAGGAAGGAAGGAAGGAAGGAAGGAAGGGAGAAAGAAAGAAAGAAAGAAAGAAAGAAAGAAAGAAAGAAAGAAAGAAAGAAAGAAAGAAAGAAAGAGAGAGAGAGAGAAAGAAAAAAAGAAAGAGAGAAAGAGAGAAAGAGAGAAAGAGAGAAAGAGAGAAAGAAAGAAAGAGGGATTGCATCCCAACCCGGCTGAACTTGGCACTGCCGTGGGCAGGTTTGGAGGCAGCAGGAGCTCCCGGGAGGCCCTGACCCAGCTGCAGGGTTGGGGAGGGACCCAGGGCTGCTCAGAAGGGACAGGAGGTTTGTCACCCAGATGTTCACACAAAGTGACCCAAGGAGAGTCCCTCAGCCGGGCCTCAGGGAAAACGGGCGTGTGGGTGCCCCTGGGCCCCGGACACCTTGGGAACCTGTGTCCCTACCCTGAGTTCAGGGGACCCCCTCTCTGCACCTTCACCCTCGGTCTCTCTCTCCCCCTCGTGGCTCTGGGAAGTCAGCAAGCAGACCCCTGCCCTGAAGCTCCCGTTCCAGAGAGAGACGCGCATGCGTGAGTGCAGGCTCCAGGTCATTCCCCACGCACCCAGGGTCACGGTGGGTGCTCCCTCTGATGGCTTCCCAGACCACTCAGAAGACAATCCAGAGCTCTGCCCGCGGCCCCGAGGCTCTGGAACCCCACACGTGCACGCATGCTCACACACCTGCACACGCGCACACACACATGCACACATGAACACACACCTGCACACGTGAACACACACACACGTGAACACACACACGCACACTCATGCACACACATGCGTGCATCACCTCTCTTCTTGCTCCCTGAGCTCCAACCTCCCGGCCTCCACGTTCCCTGCACAGGCCACCCACTCTTCTTCCTTGGGGCCTTCGCTCCCTGTGTCGTCAGCGTGGATGCTCTACCCCGAGCCTCCCTCAGGGCTGCTACATGTGGGCCTTCTCCAGCCGTTCTCTCAAGTAAGACAAACCCCTCCCTCCCGCAGGGTCACTCTTCCGATTTCGGTTTTGGAATGTTTCACTGATCCATTTATTTTCTTCAAAAAATTGAGACAGGCAGAAAGAGATCTCCTATCTGTCCGCTTATTCACTCCCCAAACGCCCACCACAACCAGGGCTGGGCTAAGACAAAGCCAGGAGCCGGAACGCCACACAGGTCTCCCGCGCGGGTGGCAGACCCCAGCACCTGCTGCCTCCAGGGTCTGCACTGGCAGGAAGCCCGGGTCAGGAGCAGAGCCAGGCGTGGGACGCAGGTGTCTGAAGCAACATCAGCCTCTTTGCCACCACACCTGCTGCCCACCACGCCCCCCACTGCCTTTAACCCTTCGCCTGGCTTTGCTTTGCCCCACAGCCCTTCACACTGCCTGGGCTTGCGTGATGTAGTCGTCTGGTCTTTGGTTATTGCCTTCTCCATTCTTCTCTCCTGCTGAGAGCTTTCTCTGCTGACCCCCAGCCTGGAGAACAGGGCCCAGCAGGAAGTGGACACTCAGTGTTTGGAAGGAATGAGGGGAGCAGCTGTGCAAGGTGGGGAAGCTGACCGCCCTACAGAACCCCACCGGGGTGGGGAGGGCACCCTCTGCCGCCGGCCAGTCCTATTGAGAAGAAGGAAGGAAGAGTGGCCCGCTCAGGCTACTCTCCATGCCCACTGGCTAGTTCAGGGGTTGTGGGGTGCAGCCAGGCCAGGGAGAAGCCCTCCTCCCACCATGAGCTGTGTTTCATCCCACTTCAGACACGCACTTGAGTGATTTTTGTCTTTATCCCTGCAATCTTGAAGTGTTGCCAGAATGTGTGTAGAAATAGCCATCTTTTCATTCGTTCTGCCTGAAATACGTGTGACAGCAACGATTCCGGCTGCTTCCCGAGGTCTCTGATTTCGTGAAGATGGCTTGGACCTTTTACTCTAGAATCTGACTTCTCTACAGAGTCTCGCCTTGTTCTGCATTCTAGGAGAGCTTCCCAATTTCTCTTATTTTTTTAAGATTTATTCATTTTTACTTGAAAGTCAGAGTTACACAGAGGAGAGGCAGAGAGAGAGAGAGAGAGAGAGAGAGAGGTCTTCCATCCGATGGTTCACTCTCCAATTGGCTACATGGCTGGAGCTGTGCCGATCTGAAGCCAGGAGCCAGGAGCTTCTTCTGGGTCTCCCACATGGGTGCAGGGGCCCAAGGACTTGGGGCATCATCCACTGCTTTCCCAGGCCATAGCAGAGAGTTGGACAGGAAATGGAGCAGCCGGGTCTCGAACCAGCACCCAAATGGGATGCCAGTGCTTCAGGCCAGGGTGTTAATCCTCTGCGCCACAGCACCAGACTCGGGCTTCACAATTTCCTGTCTAGCCATCGTGCGATGCTAGTTCTGCCCTTTGTCACAAGAGTAGACTTTAATTTTGCTACTGCAGAACTGGTTTTCTTTCGCTCCTCCCTCTCTTCCCCACTCCAGGCTCCAGGAGGGGTCTGCGTCTCGGGCAATTCTCCTTCAACCTCAGCTCCATCTCCGCTAGGACTTTCTACTCCTTTCTCCTCCTACTGTGTCCTCTCATGCTGTCTTCTAAACTCATCTTCTGGTTCCTGGAGGAAATCGTCTTTGGAAGTGTACATTTCCCCCAGAACATTATGGATGTTTCATCTAGTCATTCAACTATGCAAGGTGCCAACTGTCTACCCAGTGCTGATCAGTGACTCCAGTCCCAGGGGTTACCCAAGGCCATGAGTCTCTGTCCCCACAGATGGTAGAGTTGAATGGGGAAGCTAGGTGATTACACAGGCAGTTTTAACAAAGTGTGACTAGTGCCACAAATAGGAAGTATGCAGGATGATATCAGAACACACAGTAGGAGCACAGAACCTTGTCTGGGACAGAGACCAAGATAAAGAAGGGGATAGGAGGTTGTCTTCTTTTAGTCTCAGGTATTGTTTTTCCTGATAGCCCACGTCATCAAGTTTAGGTTTTTCCTTCTAACCTGGGTCACACTCAATAAGCCATGATGGACACAAGGGTCTCACTGTCCACTTGGAGTCAGGTGTCAAAGCAGATGACAGGCTGATGTGCGCAGGGTCTGGCCGCAACGCCAGCCTGGAGCATGAGGTCTTCTAGTGCCCCTCTGCTGATGTGAGAGACGACCCCGTGTCCCCACTGCCTGGCCTCTGACATCCTGGACCCATCCGTGTTGTCTGCGCAAACACGGGATCTCCAGCAGGTGTTGTGTCTAGGGCTCCCCTGTAGTAAATAAGAACAGAGTGGACGGTGTCGTCCGCGGCTCACTAGGCTAATCCTCCGTCTTGCGGCGCCGGCACACCGGGTTCTAGTCCCGGTCGGGGCGCCAGATTCTGTCCCAGTTGCCCCTCTTCCAGGCCAGCTCTCTGCTGTGGCCCGGGAGTGCAGTGGAGGATGGCCCAGGTGCTTGGGCCCTGCACCCCATGGGAGACCAGGAGAAGCACCTGGCTCCTGCCATCGGATCAGCGCGGTGCGCCGGCCGCGGCGGCCATTGGAGGGTGAACCAACGGCAAAGGAAGACCTTTTTCTCTCTCTCTCTCTCTCACTGTCCACTCTGCCTGTCAAAAATAAAAAAAAAAATAAGAACAGAGTGGACAGTGTCTTCCGCGGCGTGCCCACCGCTGGTGCAAGCACAATGCGTCTGGGGCCGTGTTCATGGGAGCAGCAGGAGCACGGCACATTTCTGATGCTCTCTGGTGCCTGCCTGCCGGAGACGACTTGGGGGATGTGAGAGGGCGTGAGTGGGAGAACTGCTCTCCCGGCTGCCCCATGCCAGTGCAGAGCTCTGGGAACACCAGTGCCTGGGATCCTAGGAAGGGAAACCGGAACTCATTCCCCCAAGGAAAGCAGAGATGAAACGCAGGCTGGTGGGCAAGCAGACTCCAACAGGTGTCTGGGTCCGTTTTCTGCTGCTGTTAGAAGACACTGCAGACAGGGCAACGTGTGAACCGGAGAAATGTTTGTGGGGCTCTGGACGCTGGGACATCCGAGCACAGGCACCAGCATCTAGGGCGGCCCTTCGCGCTGCATTGTCACGTGGCGGAAGGGCAGGCAAGGCTGCGGGACCCAGAGAGAGGAGATCGGCGAAACCCGCCCCCTCCCTCTAGGATGGCCTTAATCCACCGTCGACTGTGGGGCCCCAGGACCTATCACTTCCCAGCCCAGGGCTGCTACACAGCAGTCACATCTCACAGCAAGCGTTCACGGGACACCCCAGCACAGCCTCGAGGTTTCAAGGCATTCGGATAAATATTTAAAGTCGGAAGGAATTACGAGTCTCTCGGCAGGGCATGCATCATTAATTCCCGACAGTCAGGAGAGCAAGGAGCCGGTGGAGAGCCGCCTCTTGAATTATGCTTTTAATGGAGTTCCCAGGTTAAAGCAGATTTCATTTCAGGTCAATCAATAGGCAATTTTATCCAGCCTTGGTGATTAAAAGAAAACCATAAAGCAGTCCTGTGACAATAATCACTTCGGCTGCATCAGGCCTTCCTGTAGGACAGGAGAGCAATGAGCCGAGCCCCCAACCACAGGTGAGACCAGGGGGCTCTGCACCCAGCTCTCCATCAGCTCCTGGCCCTGGAGTGCCCGCTCCCTCCCCCCGTTGCCCGGATGGTTTAGTCCACACCCCCAGGCCAAGAGAACCAATGCCCCTTCCTTTCTTTCCTGGTAGATGAGGCACGTTGGAATAATTCAAATGAACAGGGGAGAGCCGGCTTCTTTCTTGAATTCCCAGGGATGGGTCACAGTGAATTAGCGCAAGTCAGAGTTTGCCTCTGACAGCAGTGATTCTGTTAGGCTCCTCCGAGTCTCTGAGTCTCCCCGGCTCTCCTCTTTATTAGAAGTAGCCTCAGGAGATCAGGAGGAAATGAGATACCCACGGCCGTGCACCTCAATGATCCACCGTTGACTTGGCTGGCGAAGGCGGGGAGGCACAGGGTTGGCTAGAAAATGAAATTGCCTTCAGGTCTCGCGGATGCAAGGACTTGCAAAATGCATCCAGGAGTGAAAACCTGGGAAGGCGAAGGAGCCTGCCTTCCTCCATCGTGGGGTCTACAGGGAGCCAGAGACACCACCATTCTGTCTTTGCATTCTGGGGCCTTCGGAGTGAGCGGTTGTATCTTCATTATGACTCGTCACCCCGAGTAGTCCAGGACGTGTGCTATGGGCGTGTTTTACCTGACCCAGCATTTTGAGTTTATTGGGCAGGACGTTCCCAGGCTTGCTGTTTATTTTCACAGTCTGGTGTCCACCACGTCGTGACAATGAAGAAGAAAAGATCTCGGTTGCCATGTGGTTATTTTTAATCAATTAGGTTTTCAAGGGCTGCAGGTTGCAGGTGCACACACACAAACTCTGCTGTAGCTTCCACGTTTAACAAAGGAAAAAACAAATCCCTGCTATGAATCTAGCCAGGGACAAGGTCCTAGACCTCCCCTCCCGACTTACGAAGAATCAAAATGGAAATAAGTAGTGTTGGAAACATCGCAGACGTCGCACTAAGGAACGAGAAATTTCTATGGGTGGAGGAGGCTCCATCGTGTGCCGTTGGGGGAGGGGCTTTGTATGCCCGGGACCGATTTTCACACACAATGGTGGTGTTGGGAGGCTGCACGTTTGCCAGAATCCTTCGTGTTGCTGTGCTCATCAGAGCCAGGACAAATAAGGCATTTGCTTTGGTGGCCACAAGAGCTCCTTGAAAGACTCCTTGGAAAGGGTTGCGCTTGGGTGAGTCTGTTACCAGGAGAAACAGGATAAGCAACGAAGACAACAGAAGCCGACGCTGCCGTTCCCTGGACAAGTTTCCCCACAGAGCAGCTCGGCAGAGACCCCAGGGAGGCCGCTGCACTCCGTCGGGGCTGGGGAACCTGCTCTCTGCCAAGGGCCATCTGGACTTTTAAAACATCATTCGCAGGCCTTGCAAAATGACCGACTTAGAGACTAGCCTGCTCCAGCTGTATCGAATTTCCAGTCCCATCTGCGGTTACCTCGGCAGGGCCAGGCCCAGTGATCTCATGGGTCTCACACAGCCTGCAGGCCGGACGTTCCCCACCCCTGCAGAGGTCGTCCTGCGGTCTCTTCCCAGTCGGGGCCCACGCACAGCGCGTGGAGTCCACGTGCACACCCCGCGCTGTGAGTGAAAGGGCTGGGAAGCAAACCCAGCACAGAGAGGGAGCGGCAGACACACCTACCTGTGGGCGGTCAGTGCGGCGTAGCCAGTAAAGCTGTAGTCTGGTTAGTGAGCCAGTGGATGGAAGACCTCTGTCCCTCCCCCATCTCTCTCTCTCTCCCTCCCTCTCTCTCTCTCTTCCTCTCTCTCTCTCTCTAACTCTGATCTTCAAATAAATAAGCAGGGGCCAGTGCTGTGGTATACTGGATAAAGTCACTGCCTGTGTTGCCAGCATCCCGTATGGATGCCAACTGGAGTCCTGGCTGCTCCACTTCTGACCCAGCTCCCTGCTAATGCACCTGGGAAAGCAGTAGAAGATGGTCCAAAGTCCTTGGGCCCCTGCACCCACGTGGGAGACCCGGAAGAAGCTTCTGGCACCTGGCTTTGGCCTGGCTCATCCCTGGCTGTTGCAGCCATCTGGGGAGTGAACCAGCAGATGGAGGATTCTTCCCCCTCTCCCTCTCTCCCTCTCTCCCTCTCTCCCTCTCCCTCTCTCCCTCTCTCCCTCTCTCCCTCTCTCTCTCTCCCTCTCTCTCTCTCCCTCTCTCCCTCTCCCTTTCCCTCTCCTTCTTCCTTCTCTCTACCTCCCTCCCTCCCTCCCCTTCTCTGTGGCTCTGACTTTCGAATGAGTAAATATATCTTTAAAAATTAATTAACTAATGATAAATAAATCTTTAAAAAGATCCTACCTGTGAACCTGCAAGGCCACACTCTGATCTCAGAACTTGACAACTGAGGTATATCTTTATCATTCTTTTTTTTTTCTGAAGTTTTACAAATCCTTGAACCCAGCATTGTGGCTTATTTTCCATCTCTGCCAAGGTGCAATCTGTGGGTATCGAATACTCACCCGGAGCCCCCTGGGCTGCCACGGAGCATGGGCAGAGAGGGCCCAGGAACACCTGTGGGCTTCTTTCTCTCTCCCACTCCGGCAGCAATAAAATCCCAGCTCATCCATGTCCTCTGCGATTCTAGGAGCAGCATCAGACGAGGAAGGGAAACTGAATCTCAGTTAGAACAGGTATAAGAGAATGGGTGCTTTTATTGCATTCATGGAGTTTGATCTTTTATACGCTTTACTTAATTCTGTTACTACAGAAAAAAAAAACTTTTAAAAAAATTCAGCTGCAAGAGCCTAAAGAGGTTTGAATAGCAGCAAACCTCAATAAATCATTTTAAAAGGGAAAACATTTCACAAAAGCCAATCAGAGTCATTTGACTACCTTAGAACTGGAGTCTCCATTTCTTTCAGGAGGTTTTCAACTCCAAGATGGATAGGCTAGCCAGGGAAATAATTTATTTGAGTTTAACGTGTGCCATACGAAATGAGTACGGATCGACAACAGAATAAAATAATAGGGAATTTAATCCTACTTGCCGAGGGCTGCTTAGCCCGTTCGGCCTGGGAAGACAGATGATTGGAAGTCTGGATGGCCAACGGGGCTGCTGACGGTTGGGAGCGCTCAGAGGGTGAGCGCCTGGGTTCCCGGGCAGCCGGCCTGCTGTGGTCGGACGGCCGAGGGGCCCTTGGGACCTGTTGGACGACTGATCCAGTGCGAGATGGAACACAGAGTCTGTCTGTTACGTAGAAGAGAAGGCAGAGTGTTCTCTCACCCTCCGGCAGTGCCCTGAGCTCCAGGGCACCCCAGCCACGCCTGCTCGTCCCCCACCCACCCGGAGTGGCTTCTCCTCTCCACTGCTGGGGTCCAGCGGCACGCCCCGCCCCTCGGCCACGCCCCCTGCCTGCTCTGCCCTCCCGGCTGGTGGCTCTGGTTGACTTGGGTTCACGACCTGTTGAGGATGTCTCATGAAGACCGAAATGCACCCGCGGGCCAGTGCCCTCCAGCTTCCGGTAGTGATGTCACCGATGGGTGCGCCCTGCGCTGGCCAAGCCGCGAGCCTCTATCTAAGAGCTCTGGCTGGAGGTGGTGAGCAGCCCCTGCCCGGCCCGCTCTGTCTGTGCCCAGGTGCTTTGTCACTGCTCACCCGCTCCCGGGACCCCTCTGCCGCGTGGTAACCAGTGCCTTCCTTCACTTCGGTGATTAACCTTACTGACTGTGCCGTTGCTTTCCTGCCAAGCCCTGGCCAATACGTTGCCAAGCAGAGTCTCCAGACAATTCCAGGAATTCTTCACGATCTGGGGAACGGTCTTGCCAAATCGGCCATCAGGTGGCCAGAGTCCTGACCCCGGCTCTGGCTCTGAGCTACTGAGGGTAGGCGGTGCTCCAGCCCCACCTCCCAACTGTTCCCTCTGAGACCCCCTCCCCAGTGCTCCTTCCTGGCTCACTGTGCGGTTGGGGTGGGGCTCATCCCTGTCTCCTACCCAGGCCCCAGGTTGGGAGAAGGCTGCCTTGGTGGGATCGATTCCTCCTGAGCTGGGCGGTATTGATCCCTTGACAACTGCTGTCCTGCCTCCCTTTCTGTGCCGAGCTGACGATAGGCAGGAGGCTGGAGCAGAGGCAGTGTTTCTGAGTAACAATGGTGCGTTGCCCCGTTATCGATTGTTCTGCAGTCTAACTGGGGTGGGCTTGGTGCACACTCCATCCCCTTCCTTCTCTCTCCCTCCAAAGCAAGCCAGAGCCTGGGCAGAGGAGGAGGTGGGCGTAGACAGAAAGAGGTGATTTTACGAAGATGCTCAGCTCCCAACCGAATCCGTGTTCACGTCTTTGTGAATGCAGAAGTACTTCCTGCTGACAGTTCAGGCAATGACCCCAGGGTGTTCCGAGTGGGTTGAGCCTCCCACAGTTGTTTCCCAGGCCTTGTACACAGCCCTCCTGCAGCCCCACTGAGCCGAGAGCAGAGCCACGGGGGGCGTACGCTCATGTCTCCCGGGCAGGTGCTGCCCCTGGCTGACTTCTCCAGCAGGGCCAGTGCCTGCTCACATCCCATGCAAATGTTTTCAAGTCAACAATGTAAAAACGGGAGCGTGATGATGCATCCAGTTGCATTGCATGTCTTCAAGTCATAGCAAAATCATGTGATTGCAAAATCTAATTCTTAATATTTTCTATGAAGAACAAGACCACAAAGGCAAATTTAAAAATGTCCAGGGCCCAAAGTCAGGATGCTACCCCACTCTGCAGAAGCCCTGAGGATATCCCTCAGAGAAGGTGACACTGGGATCCAGAGGAGTGCACCTGCCCCAGGGCTCGCACCCTGCACTGTCAGGTCCAAGTGCCAGAGCCATCCTGGGGGGAGAAGTGCGTCGTGCTTCCTTGAACATCAATCTAAACTTTACTTGTCTTAGTTCTCTTTGTAGCCTCAATACCTTCTCAGAATCTAAGTAGTGCAACCTTGTATTTAATTTTTAAACGCCCACTGGGAAATTTATAGCTATAAATGCCTACTTTTAAAAAAGAAGCAAGCTCACAAGTCAATAATCTAACCTTCTACCAAAAGGAATTAGAAAAACAAAAGCAAACTAAACCCAAAGCAAGCAAGGGGGACATAATAAAAATAGAACAGAAATAAATGAAAGGTAAGAGAAATAATCAAGATACTCAAAGAAACCAAAAGCCAAGCTTTTGAAAAGATTAACAAAATTGACAAGCCGTTAGCCAGGCTGAGAGAGACAAAAAGAGGGAAGACTCAGAGGAGTGGAATTGGAAAGGAAAGAGTAGACATTGCCACACCCCTTACAGAAGTGGAGGGGAGAAGGGGTGTGTGTGTGTGTGTGTGTGTGTGTGTGTGCGTGCATCCTAACAGTCAAGATACACTCCACATCACAGTGCCCGGACTCTATACTCGGCTCCAGCTCCTGACTCCAGCTTCCTGCCAGTGAGAACCCTGGGAGGCGACACTGATGGTTCAGGTGCCTGGGTCTCTGTCACCCATGTGCAAGACCTGCACGGAGTCCCTGACTCACAGCTTCTGCCCAACCCTACACCCTGGCAGCTGTGCACGTGTGAGGAGTGAACCAGCGGCTGGGAGCGTTCTCTGCTGGTGTTCATCTGTCTCTGTCTTTCAGTCTCTGATCAAAAGCCTCCCCACTCCCAAGAAATTCCAAAGCCAATGGTGAATTCTACTGAATACTTAAATAAGAATCCATCACAAATTCTTTCCAAAAATTAGGAGAAAGCATTTCTCGATTCGTTTTATTTACATCAGTATTAGGCTGATATCAAAACAAGAGAAAAATATCACAACCAAACTATAGATAATTATCCAGTCTGAACATAGAAATATTCTCAACAAAAAGCTGTTGAATCCAATCATTTGTAAAATGACTATACACTGTAGCAACGTGGGATGTATGCCCAGAATGTGAGATTGGTTCAATCTACAAGATTCAATCAATATAATACACTGTTAATAAATAAAAATAGCCCGAGCCATAGAATCATCTCAATAGACGCAGACAAAGTATTTGAGGAAACCCAATCGTTTTCACCACAAAAGCATTCAAATTAAGAATGGGAGAGAACTTGCATTATCTGAAAAGCCCATCTACAAAAGCACCCACAGCTAACATCACAGTTCATGGTGAAAGGCTAGATTCTCTCTAGATCCTCAGAAAGAAGACAAAAAAGTCCCCATTCAACTCCTGTTCAACATTGTGCTGGAGAGTCCAACCAGGGCAGTAAGACAAGAAGAAAAAATAAGAAGTCTCTATAGCATAATCCATTTGCAGACACTGTGATCTTGTATATAGAAAATCCAAAGGAATACACACACACACACACACACACACACCCCTATCAGAATCAATAAACAAATTCAGTGAGGTTGTGGAATATAAGATCAATACAAAAATCAATTGTATGTCTACCCACCTGCAGGGAACAACCCAGAAATGAAATTAAGAAAACAATTCTTTTTGGGGCCAGCATTGTGGTGTAGAAGATTGGGCCTCCGCCTACATTGCCGGCATCCCATATGGGTGACAGTTCAAGTCCCCGCTGCTCCGCTTCCATTCCAGTTCCCTGTTAATGCGCCCAGGAAAGCAGCAGGAGATGGCCCAAGTACACGGGCCCCTGCGCCCATGTGGGAGACCTGGAAGACGCTTTGGCCTGGCCCTTTGTGGAGTGAACCAGTGGATGAAGATCTCTCTCCCTCTCTCTCTTACTATTTTTTCCTTCCAAATAAATAAATAAATCTTTTAAAAATAAGAATTTCTCTTAGATTATAATCAGAAAGAACAGAATACTTGGGAATAAAGTTAGCTGGTCAAGTGCAAGGCTTCGTCTCTGAAAACTACCACGTGTTGGGAGAAATTGAGACTGAACTAGAGAAGTGCTCTCCCATGCTCAGGGACTGCTGGACTTAAAATGGTTAAGATGCCAAATATTCCCCAGACTGAACTACGGACTCAACACAATCCCTCCCCAAACCCCACTGAAATCAGTTGGGGCAATGGAATGTCAGCCAGCCAGGAAAGGGGACGAAGCGCTGATTCGTGTTACATCACGGGTGAGCCTGGCCCACATTCTGCTAACCAGAAGAAACCAGCCACCTAGAACCTCACATGATGTGAGCCCATCCATGTGAAATCTCCAGAAGAGAGACAGAAAGCCGGTCTCAGGGTAGAGGGGGATGGAGATTGGAACGGAGACTGACTACTCACGGGCATGCATCACTCTCGGAGGTGATGGAAAATTCTGGAATGAGATGGTGGTCATGGTTGCACAGTTCCGTAAACCTGGGGAAAACCACTGACTTGTGGACTTCCATGGCGGTGGTGAATCGCAGGGGATGGAATCACACCTCCGCGAAGCTGCCGTGTTGTGTGCTGTCCTCTGGGACTCACAGCTGCTGATGTCCCTTGTGGCTGCCCCTGCGTTACATGGAATCTGTGTCCGTCTTTCCATCCCTGTTATGACTTTCTCCTGCTAGTGCACCTGTCCAGACCGGGGTCTTCACATGTTCACCCCTTCCTTCACACCTTCACCGTGCACTAACTGAATGGCGGGGCCTGCAGCAACTGATTTGAAAAAGATCTAGTCCCCCTGCTCTCAGAGTTTATATCCTAGCTCATATGCACTTAGAACTAAATTCCAAATTTATTATTTTTAGGCCTTCTCTTGTGGGCTGAAGATGGGACTTGGGAGGAAGTAGAGAGACAACAAACTTTTCTTTGTTGGCCTTGGTTCAGGTCTCTGGAAGACACTACCCCCAGATGCCCATAAAAATGTGATCTGTTGGCAAAAGTTCAGCTCAAAGTGTTTGCCTTTTATTCTTTCTACACTTGGTATAAAGACTCTTGTAGGCCGGTGCCGTGGCTCACTAGGCTAATCCTCCACCTGCGGCACCGGCACCCCAGGTTCCAGTCCCGGTTGGGGCGCCAGTCCTGTCCCAGTTGCCCCTCTTCCAGGCCAGCTCTCTGCTGTGGCCCGGGAGAGCAGTGGAGGATGGCCCAAGTCCTTGGGCCCTGCACCCACAGGGGAGACCAGGAGGTAGCACCTGGCTCCTGGCTTCGGATCAGCGCAGCGCGCCGGCCGTAGCGGCCATTTTGGGGGTGAACCAACAGAAAAGGAAGACCTTTCTCTCTCTCTCTCTCTCTCTCTCTCTCACTCACTAATTCTCCTGTCAAAAAAAAAAAAAAAAGACTCTTAAAGGGTGGGGAGAAAGCCCCCAATAGCCATAGGCGCCTGGAAATGCCCCGGCACTGTGTGATGGTCACGACATCCCTGCAAGGCAAAAGGCAACCGCAAAAGGCAAACAGCCAGCGATGCAGACAACTCCTGGGTGTGGGCACCACACAGGGCTTCCACAGGCGTCATCTCGCGCTGTCCTCCCTGCAAGTTTATGATCCCCGTTTTATAGACAACCTTCCAGGGAGTTGCCCAATGACACAGTTAATGAGTTGAGGAGACAGAATTTCCACTTCAGCCCTGCCTGGTTCCAAACCCCATGAGCATTCTCCTCCCCTGGCTGCCTCGGGCTCTGCCTTTGGAATACCCCAATGCCTGAGAGATTCCAGAGAAGGGGTCTCCACTGCAGGCTCGGGAGCCCTGGGCTGGGCAGGCAGACACTGGGGGTTCTGGTTTCTAGCCCCTCCACCCACCTGCTCGCTCTTCTTGCCTCCATTTGTTTCCCTGCAAAATGGATTCGTAGCAATGGCAATCTCAGAGAGCTGCTATGAGGATGAAACCGTGTGGGTCAAGTGGTTAGGCGTGGGCCAGAATGGATGCCCAGTGCCCACTGCTCCTGAGCCCTCATCAGACCACACGGCACTGATAACGTCAGCAACGGAGCTGCAATCAGACCAGCTCACCAGATGCAGAGACCCCGAGGAAGCCCCGGCAGTCTCCATGCGCATCCTACCGGCCACGCCCTCGGCAGGCAGAGAAGGTCTATTGTTCCCACTTTACAAGACGGGGAGCCCAAGGGCAGAAGCACGGGGGCTGAGAGGCAAACCACATTGGTCAAAACTACAGCAGCCTCCCCTTACGACCTGGCCCCGCTGCTTTCCACAGGCCTGGAAGAACTTTCTTCTCAAGCAAAGTTCTCGTGGAAAGCGTCTGGCCGCAGGGTCTGATGGCTTCACGACATCTGGACACCCCTAAGGAGAGACCACGGGGAGCTACAACCTGGGCCAGAACGAGCAAGAGGTGCAGGACGCTCTGCGCAGGTGCACAGAATTTAAGGAAGCCCTCAGTCCCTGGGTCATGCCAGTGGGACACTGGCACCTGAGATTTAGTACCTCCTTAAATCTTGTGCCCTAGTTGTCCCAGTTGACTCAGCCAATCAGGGTGTAATCAGGGAGCCTCCAGATGTTGTCACCATGAGAATTGAGTGTTAGGGTTTGTGTTTGTAGTTGACAAAATGAGCTTGTCCTTGAACTGCAAAGTTAAAAGAGACCTGAGGGCATGTGTGGAAGATGTCCAGAGTCTGGTACAGTCTGGGGGCCGCCAGTGGCCCAATTCACTGTCAGCATAAAGCTGCAAGAGAGAGAAGCTTGAGGCAAGCCAGTGGACTCCAGTTGGAATGTTCCAGAATGCTTGAAAAGACGGGCGAACCTACAGAAACAAACACAGCCAGCATAACCATGATAAATGCTGGGCACTTTGCTTACGGAGGAGGAAGCGTCACAAGTGGGTTCCAGCTGGAAAGCTGAGCTACAGAAAAGCAAGTGGGGAGAAGATGCAACGTGGCGTGCCGGCGGCCGATGAGATGGGGCAGGGGCCCTGGGACAGACGGCCTGGGAGGAAGAAGCCTCTGTAGGAGCAGGAGGTCATCCCAGGCCAAGGTCACCGTCGGAAGATGCTTCACCCTCCTGCTAGAGCTCGGCATTTAATGCAATGCTCCGTGGTTGTCTGGAAGCACCCTTCTCAAAAAATCCCAGAGTTCTTCACAAACATTCATCAAGAATTTCTCCCCTCAGTTAAAAAGCTGCAGTTTGATCCCCCCCCCCCCCCGCCCCCAGTGGCCAAGGTCATGTTCAGGGGAAGCCAATGAAGAAGGGGTTTTGTGCTCATCTTCTTAACTGGAACTCTTCTGCTTGCATGTGACAGGGCAGGACCTGAGACAGCAAACAGGGAGCAGACATGATTAGAAGGCTGCGGGTGTCCCTAAGAGCCCAAGGGCAGGAGCGGTGTTTGGCTCAGTGGCTGAGCTGCTGGTTTGGACACCCACAGCCCATATCAGGCCACCTGGGTTTGAGTCCCAGTTCTAGTGGCCTGCTGGTGCACAGCCCAGGTGGCAGCAGACAATGGCTCAGGTGTGTCTCTGCCACCCACGTGGGAGACCTGCATTGAGGCCCCAGCTCCCAGCTTTGGCCTTGCCCTGGCCCAGCCATTTAAAGCACTGAGGAGGGAGCCAGCTGATGAAAGATCTGTGACTGTCTCTTTGTCTTTCTCTCGGCTTCAAAAATACATAAAGGACTTTCTTCTTTTTTTAAGATTTATTTATTTATTTGAAAGGCAGAGTTACAGAGAGGCAGAGGCAGAGTGAACGAGCAAGAGAGAGAGAGCAAGAGAGGGAGCGAGCGAGCGAGAGAGAGAGAGAGAGAGAGAGAGGTCTTCCATCCGCTGGTTCACTCCCCAGATGGCCGCAATGGCTGGAGCTGCACTGACCAGAAGGCAGGAGCCAGGAGCTTCTTCTGGGTCTCCCATGCAAGTGCAGGGACCCAAGCACTTGGGCCATCCTCTGCTTCTTTCCCAGGCCACAGCAGGGAGCTGGATGGGAAGTGGAGCAGCCAGGTCAAACCGGCGCCCAAATGGAATGCCAGCACTGCAGACGGCGGCTTCACCCCTGCGCCACAGCACCGGCCCCTATGAAGGACTTTCAAGGGCAGGGAGCAGCTGAGCCTCGGGAGGCAGATTTCACCCCAAACTGCAGCCGGCAGAGAACTTGGGGTGCCTTCCCTCTCCCCTCCCTTCTCTGCCTCTCCGTCTCTATAAAAGGGATTTTCTGCTTCTCTGCTTAGCGAGAATCTTGTGGCCCCATTTCCCAGTTCCCAGAGGAGAGGCCTCCCCTGAACTCACCAACCATGACCAGGTTGGGGGGTCTGAACAGGGCTCTTCCCCTTCCCTTGTAGGTAAGGGGAGGACAGAGAATATTCCAGAAGCCAACAGATGTCTACTAATTTCCTCCCCCTGTGACATGTGAACCCCTCCACAATTTCATGGCAAAATCGGTGGAAGCAGCAAAAAAGCATGAAACTCAACACTTAAAAGCTAGCTAAGACCAAGGAGAGGATGCTGAGTGACGTAAACAAGACACAAAAAGACAAACACTGTGCCGTTCTACCCACAGGAAGCATGTAGGGCTGTCAAGTTCGCGGAGACAGGAAGTGCAACAGTGGGGACCAGAGACTGAGGGGGAGGAGAAGTGGGGAGTAATTTCATGGGTCCAAGTTTCAACTTGGAATGATGGGAAAGTCCAGAGATGGATGGCGGAGGTGGTCACGCGGCAGCGCGAACGCACTTGGTGACACAGATGGTTACAGAGAGAAAACGTAGGTCGTGTGCTTTGTACCCCAGAGAAACACAAGGCGACTCGATGCTGTGGATACAATACAACCTGGGCGGGGGGGAGTGCAGGGCGCAGGCTCGCAGCGACACAGCCCGCCTGCTGTGCGTTCCCTTGATGATTGTCTTTGCCAGCCAGCACTTCTTGGTTCTTTCAGACCCAGCCGTTATAATCCGCCCCTGCTAAGCCTCGCCCCAGAAGACTTGCTCACCTCTTATTCGTGTTTGTGCGGCAGCGTGGATGACACGGAATGCCGAGCCCCATCCACCGTGTGCCATGACCGTGCTTGGTCCATTGGTCTCACCCACGAGCCCATGAGCGCCCCTGCAGGGCAGTGAGGACAGCGTGACAGGGGACAGTCTCTGGAGCCCTGGCTCTCACTGTGTGACAGTGGGCAAGTTACTGTCTGTGTCTTGTCTCTTGGTAAGTGTCTAGGAGGAGGTACAGAAAAAGTTCAGGGAACAATAGGTCCATCTGTTCCCCTATTTACCTATCTATTTCCCTGTCTGGCTCTTGTGGGGATGAAAGGAGGAAACCTATACAGGGCACAGTAAGTGTCACTGACGCACCCGAGGGCACAATAAATCCCAACTCTCATTTCTGTCACATGTCATCAAACGTGGCGCCAGGGACATGTTTGGATGGACAAAATGAAGACACAAAACTGTGGGTGTCGGTCACGACAGAAGCAAAAGGAACCAAGAATAAATAGGAAAAGATCCATGGGCTGCCTGTTGGACTTGATGGTGACCTCAGCTTTGCAAAGGAGGCTGTACAAAGAAAGGTCAGGAAACAACAGGTCAAGCCCGGCTGAGAGCAGTGTGGACGTGAACCAGCCATCCCGCTGTGGCGCGTGTGTGCGTCAGCATCTCCGTAACTAAGATACCTGGGAGAAGCTACTTGTGAAGGCCAAGACTAGGCGGCCCCAGTGGCAGGAGGATGGCATGGTGAGCCAGGAAGCAGAGAGACGGGGAGCAACTGGTCCACCACACCCATGTTTCTGTCCTTAACACCCCCAGGATGCCATCACAGAGACTCTGCCCCAGTCTCATCACTCTCTCCACCTTCAGACACCGCCACTGAGTTCAGTGTCTACCCTTAATCCATTAGCCATTGACTGAGGACTTTGGGGACCAAGCCTGTCACACAGGAGCCTTTGGGGAACACTCAGACTCGCAGCAATCTGCATCAACGAGGTACTCAGAACATCCCGTCCTCAGCATAGATTTTTTTTTCACTCCACTTAGCTGCCATGGAGACCAGAGAGGCCCCTAAGTGCAAGCATTCTGTGTAGGTTTCCCCAGGGAGAGGGGTGGCCAGAGCTTTGGTGGTCGGCCGGGCATGGGTCTAACTGTGGAGCAGGTTCTTGTGGTCAGCTCTGAATCACCTGCTCCCTGGGCCACACTGCCCTGTGTTTTCCTCTGGAGCCACTGTGACTGTCAGGTTGAACAGGACTCTCACTTTCACAGCGTGGGGGCTTTGTTCCTTGTCATTGACGCCCATCTTGGCGAATTGACTTACAACAGCTGCTCTGAGAAGTAAAATCTGATGGAAACCGAGTCCGAATAGATGTAAACACAAACATTAGTTTCTATGGAAACAAAAGTTGCAGCTGAAAGGCCACAGAGCCTGTATTTCAGGAATCAGATGCTAAATATATAGTCAGTGCATCCGCCAGGGATCACACCAATAAGGGGAAGTTTTTTTTGAGAGTACAAAGGAGTGCATGGAAGGCTTCCACTAAAATGGGCATCACCTGGCAGAATCCGTGTTAGAGAGGGCTGTCTGTTCTGCCCCAAATTGAAACCATATTTCTCTTCTTAATTGAAAGCCTCAGGGCAGTGAATCAAGCTTTGATGGAATCCAGTCAACAATTCTATTCCCTGGCGCTTCAGTCCAATAGAAGCTGTGAAAGCCTCGGGAAGTTCCAGCACTCAGAATGCTCCAAAATGCTCCCAAAGGGACCCAGTTCCCACGACTCCCACACTGGGCGTCCCGGAGGGGTGCCCACCTCCCAGCATGGTAGGGGTTTCTGGAGCTCAAAGTCACCATTCCTGAGGCTGAAGGACTTTGGCTCCTGTGACACGGGCAGTATCACCCCAGGAGGTCCCCAGGATGCTCTGCATAGCCATCAGGTTGGACCAGGAGAGACGGTCACATGTTCTGTGTTGAACACGTTGAGCTTTGGGCACCCCTGAAAGAGCCAGCAAGCAGCCCATCTCTTCCAGTTGCTATTGTTACAAAGCTTCAAGGGACCATTGCATTGAGCTCCTGGATTCTATGGGGCAGGAATGGGGCAGGCACAGGGGGATGTAAGGCCACCATAAAACACCAAGCACCAGGCCGGCGCCGCGGCTCAATAGGCTAATCCTCTACCTTGTGGTGCCGGCACACCAGGTTCTAGTCCCAGTCGGGGCACCGGATTCTGTCTCGGTTGCCCCTCTTCCAGGCCAGCTCTCTGCTGTGGCCAGGGAGTGCAGTGGAGGATGGCCCAAGTGCTTGGACCCTGCACCCCATGGAAGACCAGGAGAAGCACCTGGCTCCTGGCTTTGGATCAGTGCGATGCGCCGGCCACGGCGGCCATTGGAGGGTGAACCAACGGCAAAAGGGAGACTTTTCTCTCTCTCTCTCTCTCACTGTCCACTCTGCCTGAAAAAAAAAAAAAAAAAAAAAAAACAAAACCACCAAGCACCGGAGTAAGGGAGAGTTATTTGTGGGGAAACCAACAGACCAGAGGGAAAGGAACGAAGAAGGAAAAGAGAGAGAAGGAGCCCGCAAGAGAGAGAGAGATCAGGAGACACAGAGAGAGAGGGAGAGAGAGATCAAGAGACAGAGAGGGGGAGAGAGAGGGAGAGATCAAGAGATGGAGAGAGAGGGAGAGAGATCAGGAGACAGGGAGAGAGAAAAAGAGAGACACGTGTTCAGGAACAGGTCGTCTTAAAACTTTGCTGGGGGGGCGGGCAGGGAAGTAGGAGCAGCAAATCCCATTAGGATGGGAGTGGAGCTGACACGGGTGGTTGGGCCATGGGGTCACCTCGCTTCCAGCCTTGGTGGCAGGGGCTAGAGCCTAGGATGGTGTCCGGGGCGTAGATAGCGCCATAGATAAGACTGCGCCATTTTACTAACAGGGGAGGGGCAGTGAGTCTGTGCTTGGGCGGAGCTTCACTGGGAAGGTGAGACTCCCGGGGGTGACTCATGGCCGGGTGATTCCATGACTGGGAGATGAAAGCATCTGGGAGAGGGGATACAGCAGGGCGGTGGCAGCCACGTCTGGGACAGAGGATATGGGATAGTGGCCCATCTGCAAGCTCCGGCCCGTCTGCACCAACCCAACCCAGCTGGAGCGATTGCAGCTACCATTTCATTCCTATCAAATGTGAATCAAAGGCCGACGCCGTGGCTCACTAGGCTAATCCTCCACCTTGTGGCGCCGGCACTCCGGGTTCTAGTCCCGGTTGGGGCGCCGGATTCTGTCCCAGTTGCTCCTCTTCCAGGCCAGCTCTCTGCTGTGGCCCGGGAGTGCAGTGGAGGATGGCCCAGGTGCTTGGGCCCTGCACCCCATGGGAGACCAGGAGAAGCACCCGGCTCCTGGCTTCAGATCAGCGCGGGGTGCCGGCCGCAGCGCGCCGGCCGTGGCGGCCATTGGAGGGTGAACCAACAGCAAAGGAAGACCTTTCTCTCTGTCTCTCTCTCTCACTGTCTACTCTGCCTGTCAAAAAAAAAAAAAAAAATACAGTAAATGTGAATCAACAAACAGCAAGAAACGTACCGGCTCCCGTTACCTGAGGGCTCACTGCTCGCCAGTCACAGCTCTCCGCGTTGGACTTGAGTTAGCTCATGACTGCTCACAGCAAACCTGTCCATTCCTGTTACGCACAATTTCCAGGAGCAGAAAGTGAGGTTCTGAGAGGCAGAAGCAGTGCCCGAGTGCGTGTGCGGAGCTGCGACCTGAACCTGAGTCTGTGCCCCTCAATATCCATGCTTGCTTTCCCCCACCCCCCACCACTGTGGTGCACTTGGGGTGGCTCTGTTAGTATGGACCAGCTAGACGATGCACCTGTGTGACAGGTGAAACCCACACGCCCAGGTGAGGGACCAGGCAAGGAGAGGGGAGAGAGAATGGTGGTCAGAGACACCTTCCAGTTACCAGTTTGGATGACCCAGGCAGCTGGAGGAAAAACACAGAAATAAACATGGAAAGAAACACATTATGCGGGAGATAGTCACTTCTTTAAATTTTTTTAAAGATTTATTTTATTTGTTTGAAAGACAGAGTTACAGAGAGAGGTAGAGACAGACAGAGAGAGAGAGAGAGAGAAGTCTTCCATTATTGGTTTACTCCCCAATTAGCCACAATGGCCTGAGCTGAGCTGATCTGAAGCCAGGAGCCAGGAGCTTCTTCCAGGTCTCCCACGTGGGTGCAGGGGCCCAAGGACTTGGGCCATCTTCTGCTGCTTTCCCAGGCCATAGCAGAGAGCTGGATTGGAAGTGGAGCAACCGGAACTCAAACCGGTGCCACAGCGCCAACCCCTCATTTATTTTTAATAATTAAGCTTCAGGGGGCTCTGGAGCGTCCAAGGACAACCAGCCCTCTGTCCCAGTTACTATGACTACATAACAAGTTACCCCAACATGTGGTGGCTTGATAGAACCTTCTGCTGCTGTCCCGGATGGCATGAGTTAGGACCATCGGACGAAGCAGAGCGGGAGCTGCTGCACCACGGCTGGGGCTTCCACTGGGAAGGTGCGCATCTGGAGGTGATCCATGGCTGGAGGATTTGACGGCTGGGGCTGGAGGCTCTCGAAGAGCTAAAGCTAGCTGTGGCCTGGGACCTCGGCTGGGCTGCCCACTGGGCTCTGCAGGTGGCATGGCCTTCCTCAAAGCATGATGGCGTCAAGACAATCATATTTACACAGCCACCAAGTCCCCATCACGAGTTCACGTAAGGCGTCCTGTGACCCAGCCTCGGAAGCCACTGTGTGACAGGATCACTTCCTCTGTCCCCCGCTGGCCACAAGGAAGTTCCCAAAGCCATTCCCGATTCAAGGGGGAGGGACAGTTCCCCACTGCTCCGGGAGAGGGTGAGAATTTCCAAGTGCGTTTTAACATCACCACATCAAAGGTAAAAATATAATAATAAAAGACAGATGTACTCCCAGGCATTCTTAAGGCATTGCCAAACTATGGAAGAAAATCCCCTACTAGATGGATAATAGTGTGCGGCCACATCGTACCAGGAACCCAGTGACTTGCCTGCTTCCGATAGGAGTTCTCGCCAGCAGCCAGCAAGCCCAGAATAAGAGGGTGTAAAAGACCCAAGTGTTCAGGCCTTCATCCCGCCGCATTTACGTAGAGCACTTAGAGCCTGGTGTAAGAGTAATTACGTTTGCTCTTTGCCCTCTGCCGTTCCTCCCTTCCTAGTTTGAGAACAAGCTCGGCTGGAACGGTTGCCATGGCAACAGCCACATCTGTAGTGGATCCAGCCTGGAGGATGTTCAAGGAGCAAAACCTGATCCGACAGGAATGGATCCGGTCCTGGGTGCAAGCAGGCGCCCGGAGAGAGCCCGAGAGTCCTCGGAGAGAGCAGACGGCAGAGCTGAGAGCTCACGGGAACCAGCGCAAAGTCGGGGCTCAGACGACGGGGCACACCTTCTCAGGGCGTGAGAAAGGGGAGCCGCCGTGCAGCGGGCGTAGGCAGCCTCTGGAGCACACCGTTCCCCGCGGTGTCCCAAAAGCCCGCATCATGGGTGAGTGCAGGTCTGCTTGTCAAAGGCCATCGGTGCGCCAGGCTCTCCCCTGGGGCTTCCGTGTCACCTCCCGCTGTGTTCCTGCTAACGAGGGGTGGCTATCCCTGTTACAGAGGCTCAAAGAGGAAGTGAACTTAGCTAAAGTCAAGGCTGGGATTCAAGCCCGGCTCTTTCTCCCTCCCAGTCCCATGGTCCTTCTGCCATCCAACGTGGTGGCATGTTCAGGATGGACAGAGGTATGGCACAGCTCGCCAAGTGGGTGGAGCTGCCGAGCTCTTGGAAATGGTTCCCTCCAAGGAAGCCAGGGCTGCGGGGAAGAGACCAGACTTTATCCTAAGAGCAAAGGGACGAAGATGATTTCATTCACGGATGATTCCCTGAGCTAGCTCCGTGCTCCAGGCCTGAGTGAGACGATTGTCCACAGCAGCGAACAAGGAGACGAAGCCCAGTGCCTGCCCCCACCAGGAGAGATGCTCATAAAGCCAGCAAAGACGAAAAACAAGTGCAGACTCGCTTCAGGAAAAAATAAACTGGGTGACGTGATTGGAGAGCTGCAGCGCTGGAGAGAGTCCTTTAGGGACAGGGTGATGGGGAAAGGCCGTTCTGTGAGCAGAGAGCTGAAGAGAGAGGGGAAGCCGTGCAGAGAGCTGAGACAAGAATATCCCGGGCAGAGGGAGTCCTTAGTGCAAAGGATCAGAGGTTGGGAAAGGGCTTGGAACGCTGGGGGTCATCGCCGCTGAGCCGGAGAGGACTGGAGAGAGACACGGGGCCGGCGGAGCGGGCAGGTGCCCCGGAGAGCCTGGTGGCCAAATACGAGGGCTCGTCAAGACGTTCGGGGAAAGTAGATTCAATGACAGCCTTGTGTTTGGTGCAAAATTTTTGAAATGCACACATAGTTTTGTGTTTTTTTTTTCCCGCAGTGTGCATTTTCATGAACCTTTGAAGACATCTCGTGTGCGTGAATTTCAAAATGATTCCTGCACCAAAAAATAAACATCATTTAAATCCATTTTTCCAAAAACTCTCTGAAATATCCTTATAAAATATAGGATGTCTGGTTACTTTGAATGTCAGATAAACAGCAACTATGCTTGAGAGGTACCTATACTGAAGATAGATTAATGGGTCATCACAAAGACAAACGAAATTATGCATCCAGTAATGTAGGTGTTAAATCTGGCGCCCAGCATAGTGAGCCCCTGGGAACCAATTCTAAGAACAATGGGAACGGGCGTCTAGTCCATCGGTTGACACCCAGGTCCCATATCTCCGTACCTGGGGTAAATCCCTGGCTCCACCTCCTGACTCCAGCTTCCTGCTAATGCACCCTGGGCGCGACAATGGTGGCTCAGTCAATTGGGTCCTTGCCACCCACGTGGGAGACCTGGATTGCCTTCTTGGCTCCCTGCTTCCGCCACTGCTGGCCTCTGAGAAATGCGCCAGTGGGTGGGGGATCTGTACGTGTGTATGTGTGTGTCTCAAATAAATAAATAACTAAATTTAAAATTTAATAAAGGACGCTGGGAAGTCATGGGAGGGTTTTAAGCTGGGAATGGCGTGACACAGTTCATATCGAAAACAACAGCATGATTCTGGCTGTGGTGGGGCAAGAGAAGGAGCAGGAGCCAGTGACCGGGGTGGGGGGTGAACAGGCCAGGGATGACGGTGCCGCAGACTCGGGGTGGCTGTGGGGTCTCGGAGCAGAGTGGATCAGGGTTCACCCTGGGGGAGACCCCCCACCGAGCTTGTGAAAGATGAGGTGTGGAGGATGCGAGACTGGGGACCCAGGACGACCCCGGGCTGCTGCAGTGCAGACCCACTTCTGCTTTCACATCCGGGGAGGCTTCTTGCTGGAGAAGTCGGCTTTGGGGGTCCAGACACAAGGTGATCTAGGCAGCCTTTGGCCGTCTCCCCCAGTGCCTGGCCAACACCCCGAGAGGCAACCCTTCACATTAGCGTTCCTTGGGGGTAGCAGTAGGGGTCCCGGTTTCCATGATGCACGTGAGGCTCATTCCCACTCGCTCTGGGGGAAGCCAGAAATAGCAGACATCTGGGGCTCTGGGTTTTTCCGTCCATCAGGCCAGTTTTGAAAGATGAGATTTCTTTCAACCTGAGCTACAACGACCTTTACCCAGGAGAGACATAACAGCTCATTAAGTTCTGTGGGCTTAACTCAGAGAGACACGTGCTGGAGCCAAGAAGAACTCCTCAGCTGAACACAGCCCTCCATTGCCAGGCCCAGTCCCCGCAAGGAGTTACAACCAGTAAAAGAGAGTATGGGGAAAGGCTTTGGGGAACAAGTCCTAAATATGGCAGAGTACAACAAAGAACCACTGTGTTCCGCTGGGCTGTGTGTCCCTTCCAAGACACTGCCCCTACTGTATGCTCTCACAAAAGCTGAAGAAATAATCACAACACATTTATCATGCACAGGGCAGAATTATCTTGGCAAGAAATCTATGCCCCAGAATACATTAAGCTAACTGACAACATATCCTGAAAAATGTAGATTTTTTTTTCAAAGCCGGTAGGTGCTTATACAACCATGTCGGGCTAAGGCACTGAGTGATTATGTCATTCTATGTGTATCAAATATTTTGGATAAATATGAAATGATCCAGAAAGTCAGGTCTTGTTAAGGCAGGGAGCAGAAACCAGCAGCCTTGACAATCGCATGTGAAAAGCCAGACGGAGGTGGGGAGAGGTCGAGCTCACTCAGGGTTCTTGAAAACCACTTTGCAAAGTTCTGGGTAGAAAGCTGCATTCGACATAAATAAATGCATCCGTCTAAACATTAGGCTTCCAAAGACCAAAACAAAGCTGTCCACCCTCTGTGCATAGCTTGGGCAGCTGGAGAGGTCATGGAGGAATTTTCCAGGGGGCGGCCGGGAAGGTCAGGCTAGGATTCTTCTGGAGAAAGTGTGTGGGCACCATGGCTTCTTTCCCGCTGGCGCAAATGCCTGTTGACATCGCGTTTTCATCGCACATGCTACAAGATCAGGGAGTGTCTTCCTCCCCAGGAACCCTCCGGGACAACAGCACTCCAGAAGATTGGTGTGCCCAGGGGCGAGAGAAGGGAGTTTACCCAGGACACTGCCCAAGGCGGCATGTTGACAGGGAGAGACACGTGCCTTTATGTCAACTGACAGTACGGGGCAGGGTTTCTCAACCTCAGCACTATCGTTGTAAAAGATTTATTTATTTGCAAGGCAGAGTGACATGTAGACAGTAACAGAGATGGAGACAGAAAGAGAGAGAATTCTCCGTCCCCTGGTTTACTCCCCAAATGCCCACAACAACTGGGACTGGAACAGGCCAAAGTCAAGGGGTAGGAACTCTACCTGGATCTCCTAAGTGGGTAACAGGGACCCAAATACTTGAGCCGGCACTGCTGCCTTGCAGGGTGTGCGTTACCAGGAAGCTGGATTGAAAGCAGAGCAGCCAGGACTCCAGCTGGTACTTTGTCCTGGATGTGGGCATCCCAGGTCGCAGCATAACCCACTGCACCACGACGCCAGCCCTACTCTCAGCACTATCGACATTTGGGGCTGCAGTGTTTGTCCTGTGGGGCATTCCTGGCCTCCAGGAGTAGATGCCAGTAGCACCCTCCACCCACAGGACAACCAAACATGGCTTAGACATTGCCAGATGCTCCCAGAGTGGCCCTGAGAACCCTGACGCGAGAACCAGCGAGTTCGGCTGCACAGGTAGATTCGTGACATGAAACCATCACACACCGTAAACCAATGACTCGAGAAAGGCACAAGCACCAATCAGCTCCCATCTCCTAAGGCAAAGGCCCATTGCCAAGGTCATTCAGCCAGCCAGGGGCCCTTCCAGCCCTCACCGGCACCGTCTGTGTCCCGAGCCCTCCGTGCTGGGTTCCTGAGAAGCAAAGATGGAAACGATGGCAGACCACAGACCGTCTCAGTCCTGGTCACAGCCGCGTTGGCAAAGAGGTTCCAGCGGATTTGGGTTTGACAACAGATCCCCTGCTCTCCCGGGGATATCGTCCCTGGACACTGGGGGGCCCTTGCTCCCGCTGCAAAATGCAACCTTGCACTCTGGGGACTGAGAGCAGTGACTTTGCAAGGCAGGTCCTCGCTGGGGTGTCTCTCTAACCTACCCAGGGGGCCAACAGGGCTCCAAGCATGGCCTCTGGGAGATCAGTAGATCTCTTCCCAGCCGAGTCCCCCAGCTCACCCTCCACAGCCTCGAGGAAGCTGGGCTCCGCCGGGCAGCCTCCAGGTGCCCCCGTGGGCCCTCTCCCTTAGAACCATGTCCCGTTTCTTCTGCATTAGGAAAAGGGATGAGCAGAGAGGGCGTGTGTCTCCTGGGGCGCCGTGATTCTGTCTTGGACCTCTGTGTTAGCCAGCCGCTCTCTTCCATCTTTGTCTGGGGGCCTCTCTGACTCCCACAGACGCACTGGGGAGAGACTGCTCGCGTTACCCACAAATCCTCCTTCTTTTGCGGACGTGCTAGGCCCAGACTCCCGCTTTCATCAGCCCCATCACAAACCCCACCAGGCACGTGTAGAATGCTCAAGAATTTCCTTTTTATGATTTTATTTATTTGAGAGGCAGATTTACAGAGAGAGAGAGAGAGAGAGAGAGAGAGAGAGAGAGAGAAGTTTTTCATCCACTGGTTCACTCCCCAAATGGCCCCTATGGCTGGAGCTGAGCCAATCTGAAACCAGGAGCCAGGAGCTTCTTCCAGGATGCAGGAGCCCATGCACCTGGGCCATCCTCCACTGCTTTCCCAGGCCACTAGCAGGGAGCTGGATTGGAAGAGGAGCAGCCGGGACTTGAACCGGCGCCCGTGTGGGATGTTGGCGCCACAGGCAGAGGCTTAGCTTACAATGCCACTGCACCAGTCCCTCAAGATTTTCAACTAATGCGTCACCAAAGCTAACGAATGAGCAATCTCGGGGTGCATTTCCCCTCTTACTAACGCACAGTAGAGGGCCAGAGACGCTGAGGCTCACGGCAGACGGTACCCCAGGCGGAGTTACCGAGCCCTGGCTCGCAACACAGAAAACTTGGTTCTCAATGCTGGATATTGCAGACTAGACATCGAAAACATATAATAATAAGCATTTTAAAGTCCGAACCTTATTTCTGCTTTACATCCCCAAATGATGCTGTTATGCAGGGTAATTACATAATAAATTTGTTAGGGGAATATAAAGCAATAAAAATGGTGGTAATGCTTTGTCATTTAATAGCTGTGTTGTAAATGAGGTTTTCAGCATTAATGTAGCAGGTTGCTACAATTAGGAGGCCATTCTTAGGGTGTCTTTAATTTCTAAAAAAAAATTTCTGAGATCCAGTGCCACGCATTTCTTTACTTAAAGATGCTACGTATTTAACCATATGTAGTCTGGGAACTAGGGGTTTGTTCAGGAGGGTACTAGACAGATGATAAATTGAGCAAAAATGTAGCAAGGATTGTGACTAATGCCACCTACGAGCCTGGTGGCTATAAACGTGAGGTCACCGCCTGCTGGTGACACAGTCCTCGCAGGGCCCTGGTCTTTCTGACCTTCATCATGAGAGGGAGCCAGGAGAGTCCTCGCGTGGCGTTGCTGGGCCTCTGAGAAACACGGCTCACGTTCAGCCAAACAAAAGGTAATTATTACTTCCGCTAAAGCCATCATCCCTCTGGCCTCTCACTGCACTCTGGGCCTTCTTGCACTTTTATTCGTTTCATTCCACTCAACACTCAGTTTCCCAACCTTTGTCTCCTTGTGTCCAGCTTCCAAGCATGGACAAAAGCCAGGAAGACAGATTTATTCCCCAAATCCACCTGGCACTCGGCCTTAATTCCCTTTCTCGCCAGTGAAATCGGGGAGATTAATACTGAACGAACTCTTTCCTGCATGGTCATGCCGAATCCACCAAGCGCCCTAAGAGACCCACAGCAGCCCACTTTCAGAGGAGAAGGCCAAAAAGTTTGAGCAACTTGCCCGGTGCCCCTCGGCTCAGAGGCGGCAGGTGTGGGATTCCAGCCCAGTCCCCTCCGCCGGCCCTCACTCTCTCGCCACAAGCAACATCACCTAAAGCCTGGTGTTTGCAAGGTGGCGTGAATGAGGTAGGTGAAGAGAGAGGAGCCTGCCCACGTATGACTCAGACAGGAGACCGGCTCCCCATCCCACTGCGGGAGGAGCAAGCTGCGCCCATAGATAAAGCACGTGGCCAATTCGGAAGAAGCAACTCTTCAGCATAGGATCTGGCTGTCTCCTCCCGTCGGTCCCTCTCCTGTTCCACCGTCCCCGCACTCGCCGGGATCGGGTCCACCAGCCCCATTTCTGGTCCACAGCCACACCTCGCGGCTTTTGCGTGGAGCCGTCATCCCCATGGGATCTTCTCGACTTTTTACTGCTAAGTCTCAACCATGACCTCCCTGCTGAGCCCTAACAAGGGGCCCCTCCCTTCCACTCCTTGCTGTCACCCTGCTTTATCTTCTGCCAAGACGGTGCCTCCCATATCCAAAATATTTGGTGAGCAAAAGCCGTCTCTTGGAAGCAAGGAATCCAGTTGTAGCCATCATCTGTTTTGCCTGCTAAGCTTGCGTTTCTCAGTTTTCCGGGACCACAGCGTTGGTTTTCTGTTAAAGAGCCATCCTCTCTCACTGGCACGTCACTGTGGTTCATGTCCATGGACCTCATGCCCTGGTTCCAGACAGACGCACGTGACCCAAGCCTGACCAATCAGTGGTTGCCATTCTCCTGCCAAGATGATTGGTTCAGAAATTAGCATGCGACCCAAACCCAGCCAATGAACATCAATTCTGTGAGTTTATGCAAAGTGCCAGGACGCAGAGCCCCTTGTTCCAGGGAACCGGGCTGCCTGGCAGTGTGGGCTGTTCCTGCTCTGCTGGGGACCATCTGACGGCCAGAAGGGAGAGCCTGTGTGAGAGGCGGCCAGCACAGAATAGCACAGGACAGAGACACGAGAGGGGCCGGCACTGCGGCGTGGCAGGCTGAGCCTCTGCCTGCGGCGCCGGCATCCCACATGCCCACCAGTTCATGTCCTGGCTGCTCCTTTCCCAATCCAGCTCTCTGCTTATGGCCTGAGAAGCAGTGGAAGCTGGCCCAAGCCCTTGGGCCCCTGTGCCCACGTGGGAGACCTGGAGGAAGCTCCTGGCTCCTGGCTCAGATCTGCCCAGCTCCGGTCACTGTGGCCACTGGGTAGTGAACCAGGATGGAAGACCTCTATCTCTCTCTCTCTCTCTGTGTGTGTATCTCTGCCTCTCAAATACATAAATAATCTTTAAAAAAGTGACAATGAGAGAAGAGAATGACGCAGGGGAGCCCCTGGATCCTGCTGCACCTGCATGCAAGCCTACCTCTGGACTTTATTTTGTGAGTCAGTAGAATTCCCCCCCCCCAACTCAGTTGGAGCCATTTGCATTCAGAAGGCTAATGCAGGACTTCGAGGAGAGCACAAAGCCTGGTGTTACTGCATGAGCGCAGTCCCGCTCACAGGATGCGTTTCAGTTCCTCCAGGCCTGAGCACGCAGCACGCTGGCTCCCATCCTTAGAAACACCTTCAAGCAAAAGCTGAAAAATATTTGGGCAGAAAAGAGCATTTGTTTATCTCGCGGCTCAGACACGGCGCATGTGCGATTCTAATCCCTCTATAAAGGGCAGTTCTCTGGAACTGGGTGCTGCCTAAACACCAGGCCCAGACAACTGCCAAGGGGAACACCATCCAGAAATTATTTTCCAGCAGCGGTGGAGTGGATGGATGGCTGTGCCCATCACACAAAGCCGAGGGACGTAGGTTGCGTTCGGTGTGAGCATGCGCAGGAAAGGGAAGGGCGGAGACGGTGAGGGACCGGAGCTGACGCTACTTGCGCGCCAGGACTGTTGAGGGCTGTTGTGTATCTGTGAGCTCGCAGCATTTGGGAGCAGAGCCCTGCGTCCAAGGCCAAGGTCTGCACCTGATCTTGGACAAGCCACTTAGTCACTCCGCCCCTCGGGTTCTGCATGAAGTAGGAGACGCCAGTCATTATCAAAGAGCCACGCTCTGTGGACCTGCGGTCTGGTCAAAGGCACTTTTAAAGGAAGAGTAAGAAAGCATGAGTGACAAAAGCTTATTAGTTCCAAGGGACGAATTTGCCAAGGAGGGGATGATCTACTCTCGTCTCTGTCCCCCGAATTGGGACCAAGCACTGTGGCCCAGCATTGCCGCTGAGCTGTGCAATGCAGCTGGTACGGGCTCCAGCGCCACCACAGCGCCTGTCCTTCCCCGAGTCTCAGTTTCCTTCTCAGTAAAATGGAGAAAGCAGGGATTATTAGGAGAATCAACTCTATTTTGAGATCTCTACACAGAGCCAAGCACCAGTGAGTGATCAGTACATGTTGGTAATTAATACTTCGAGAGCCAAAGCAGATGCGTCGCCCGGAATGTACTGTTCCTGAAAATGCTGGCAACAGGAACGGGGGTCAAGTTCATCCGCAGAGAGAAGCTTCCCAGAGCTCTCTTGTTCCAGGACCCTCGACAATCTTGACAAGTATTTTGTCCTTTCTGAGCCGCCGTCCTCTAAGGCGTAAGGGAGGCAGAGGGAGCCCACCGGGCTAAGCCTCTGCTGTGGTCCTGCTGTTCCATATCCTGGTGCCAGGTGGAGTCCTGGCTGCTCCACTTCCGATTCAGCTTCCTGCTGATGCACCTGAGAAAGCATCAGAAGATGGCCCAAGTGCTGAGGTCTCTGCCACCCATGGGGGAGTCCCGGTAGAGTGTCTGGCTCTTGGTTTGGCCTGGCCCAGCCCCAGCCATGGCAACCAATTGGAGAGTAAATCAGTGGATGGAAGATGGACCTCTCTCTCCTTCTCTCTCTCTCTCTCTCCACCCCCGCTGGCTTTCAAATAAATATATTTTTTTAAGATTTATTTTGTTTATTTGAAAGACAGGGTTACACAGAGAGGCAGAGGCAGAGAAAGAGAGAGAGAGAGGTGTCTTCCATCTGCTGGTTCACTCCTCAAATGGCCGCAATGGTCAGGGCTGGGCCGATACAAAGCCTGGAGCCAGGAGCTTCTTCCGGGTCTCCCACATGAGTGCAGGGGCCCAAGGACTTGGGCCATCTTCTGCTGCTTTCCCAGGAGCATTAGCAGGGAGCTGGATCAGAAGTGGAGCAGCTAGGACTCAAACCGGCGTCCATATGGGATGCCGGCGCCACAAGCCAGGGCTATAGCCCCCTGAGCCACAGCGCCGGCCCCATAAACAGATCTGTAAAAAAGGGTGAAGCGAGATTGGAAGTACCCTGAGTAGCGCAGTCGCTCTGAGTTCTGACTTGCTGGAACCCTGACAGAGAGGCTCCTTGACTTACGTCCTGATCAAGTTGAAAATCTCATTGAGTCAAAGATGCACGGAATCCACTTAAAGGGCCACACACCAAGCTTAGCAGCACAGCACACTGTAGGGTACTGGAGGGCTGCTGGGAGCTGCACTCGCTGCTGCTGCTGCGGGTGGGGCTGCCTGGCACCTGGAGAGAGGACCACACCGCGTAGCACCAGCCCGAGAAAAGATCAAATTCAAAACCGGAAGCCCAGCTTCTATGGAACCCGCAGCTCTTTCACCACCTGGATCCTGAGAGAGGCACATGACCTGGCCAATCCACGGTTGTCATTCTTCTGGCCACGGTGATTGGCTCAGAGACGGGCAGGGACCCCAAGCCAGGCCAATGAGACTCGGTTCTGTCAGTTCATGCAAATTTGTGAAGAAGCTGAGTCACCCTGTGCTGTGATAGATCTGGCTGGTAGCTGAGTCACCCTGTGCTGCCATAGATCTGGCTGGTAGAGTACAAAAGCAGTACCTGCCGTGGGGACATTGTAGCTCGGGCACCACCTGAAAATGGAAATTTAATTTTTTGTCGATAATAAAGATGCAAAGTTCCAGGAGTCAGAGGACAGCCGCTGGCTCCACAGCCTGAAACGAGAATCTCGGAGCAGGGCAGGAGCGGGCACGGGATGTGGGCACACCCCAGGTGTGCGACCTGCGGTGCAGTCAGCCCTCGGCTTGGCTTCAGCCGTCCTCGGGGGCCAGCGCTCTGGGAGCCCTCCAGTCGCAGGACACAAAGGAGCCAAAGCCAAGGAGGCGTCTGAGAAAAGCCCCAGAAGAAGCTCCAGGGGCAGGGGATGGGGCGTGGGAAGCACCAGATGCCCCCCGAGATATCCGCCCTCAGCAGAGGCTCCTCCCACTTTTTTCCTGCGGCCTGCTGTAGTCACTGCTTGGCAAGGGCTGACCTCGTAGAAGCCCAAGTGCACGTTTGGCCTTGGAGTTTGTAGAGCCGAGCGGCCAAGGCACAAGACGGAAGATCCAGACACAAGAAGGGCATTCGCCTTACCAGTTAAAATGATGCTCAGGACCCCAACATCCCGACTGGAGGGCCTGGGTTCGAGTCCCAGCTTCACTCCCCACGCCCCATGCCTACGCAGACCCTGGGGGGCAGCAAGGGATGGCTGAAGTAGCTGAGTGCCTGCAGCTCGCCTGGGAGACCCTGAGTGAGGTCCCAGTTCCCGGCACTGGCCTGCCCCAGCCCCGGCTACTGTGGGTACCTGGGGAGTGAACCAACAGCTGGGAGCTCCCCTCCCCCTCTACCTGTCAAATCATTTTTTTAAAAAAGAAATAGAAGCAAATATGCTGACACCCTCTTGTGTGGAGGGAAGAAAAGAGAGTCCAAGGGGAAGCAAAGGGAAGACGGGCGCCCGTGGGCCTGCGCAAAGGCTCTGTGTCCTGCATTACCCCAGCAAGTCTGGGGTACCACCCGGCAGAGAGACCCAGTAAGGCAGGAGGATTGCAGAGCCCCCTGCACCCGGAGAAATGTCCAAGCCAGCTGTGGATGAGCCCAGGATGGCCTCACGGAATGCCTGGTGCCACCCAGGAGGCTGGAGCCACAGAGAATCCCCAGGTGCTCAGAGGACACAGGGTTGGGTTAGAACCAGGACTGTTCCCTGTGGGCCCGTCCTGCCATAGGGATGGCAAGAAGACACCTTGCAGCTGGGGCCAGGAAGCACCTAACAGCGACAGGAAATGAGAGAGAATTTCAGGCAACAGTGTCACCATGGCACCCGGATGGCATGTTGTTGGCACAAGGCCACATGGTGTTTGGACCAGGCGGGCGCTTTTTCGCTCACAGATGTTCACCATACAACCACGTGACCCCCGTGGCATGACCAGGCTGGAAACCTGGGGAGAGAGATGACCACAACGTGGGACGCGTGGTCTCTTCCCACCAAGGGCCACATGGAGATTCCACGTCCATCACCACAAGCAGCCACATGGGACAGCCGTGTGGGCACAAGAAGCCAGCAGAGTCTGACTCCTCCCCAACCAAGCGCTGGGGGCGGGGAGCTCTCGGCACAGTTTGGCTAAGGTTTGCCAGGAAGCAGCCAGCGCCCAGCATTGCCCTGGTATCTCTAGGGGCAGAAGCTGGAACTGAGCTGAGCCGTTCATGGCCTCTGATCATCCTGAAGCCGATTCTTCTGCACTAGGACTGAAGGTGGCTTGGCTGAGCACCTGCTTGACCAGTATCAGCTGAAACGACAGAGCCGAACCAAACCAGAGAGGCAGGCCCACCCCAGCGCCGGAAGCAAACTCTTGAATTCCTTTGGCTCCATGGCCTGGGCCCGGCTCCCCTCGGGCGTGGCAGGGGCTGAGACTAGTGGCTTACTCTGGAAGGAAAGGGGGTGCCGGGGAGACAACACGCCCTGGGTGCCCCCACTCTTGACGACAGTCCCATGGCCATTGGGTGTCTCCGGCAGGGCCCAGGGAGGTGCACAGTCCACAGCGTGGGTGCTTTCTGAATGCATCATTAGGAGGCTTGAAATAAAGAACAGCCTCAAAGGACGAGCGTCTGAGGAGTCCTCCGAGCCCCGGCTGGCAGGGACTCTGACGTCTACAGAGGTGCGGCGGCCACCCTGGCCCAGCCTTTTCTCACGCCGTGTGCCCAATGTGATGTTCCAAAGGAGATGCCGTCCTTGTGCCCTGTGGCCCCCGAAACCCTCAGAATCCAGACTGTTGTCAGAGCGGCTCATTCATGGTCTCTTTCCAGAGGCAATGGAAAAAAAAATAGAGACAAAAAAAGGCAAAGGTGGGCTTTACAAACTTGGGATTGAACGAGACCATGCCTGTCGGTGAAGTGTGAACGCTGTGATGTGGGAAAATCAAAGCACTTCTTTCCTTTTCAAAGCCCTGGGCCGTCTTTCACTGGGCCTTTGGCGTGAGCTCATGTACCGTGGTCAGTGCCGTGAAGCCACCTGGGCTTAGACCCCAGAACCCAGAAGCACCTGCTCTCGGCCCTGGGCCGTCGGGCCCTGGCCTTGGCTTCCTCCCTTCTCTTCCACGACTGGGGAGAGGGAGGAGCCACAGTTACCGGCAACTCGGCTCGAATCACCCTTGAGGTGGGGGCCAGTCACCACATCTTGGTGTGCGTTTTCAGAATGGATTTTTTTTTTTTGGCAAATGTACACCAAAAGCTACATTTTTTAAAAAGTGGGTAAGAGCGCACCATAAAAAGAAATTCGCATTTGGAGACATCAGCACGTTTCCGCGCGGGCTGCAGCTGACTCTGAAGAAACGCACGCTTCTGTGACTGCTGAAGCCGGCGCGAGCTGTGCAAACCCAAGGCGAGCACAGGGGCCCTCCCCTCCGGCAGTTCCATGGACACACACACACACACACACACACACCCCTGCTTGACCTGAAGCCCCTTCCTTTGGCCAGTGGCCCTTTCTGCTCCCACACCAACTTTACTAAGCAAGACACCATCTTCGAACACACTCTTGGGTTCTCCCGTGGCTGCCATGTTCTCCCAAGGGACAGGCCAGCCACGGACCTAACCTTAACAAGAAACAAAGTGGCTCCACACCACACCTTCAGAGGAACAAACCAGTGGAGGCCTGTTTGCATTTGCTTTGCCCCCGCTGGCTACTGAAGTTGGCCTTTTGCGGGGAAAGCTGGGCGGGGTTGGGAGATGCGAGCAGGAACTGGCTCCTCGCTGCTGCTACTGTTGCTGCCTCTGAACTTGATCGTAACCCTGACAACGAGAGGTATCAAAGAGCAGGCACTTTCCCAGGCAGTCTTGTGACATGCACAACTTGGTGTCTTGTAATGATTTCTGGTGTCCTCTTGGGTTTTTCTCCCTAAAGATTTATTTATTTTCTTCGAAAGGCTGAAGAACAGCGAGGAAGAGTCAGACAGAGACCTTCCATCTGCTGGTTCACTCCCCAAATGACCACAAGGGCTGGGGTTGGGCCCGGCTGAAGTCAGGAGCCTGGTACTTCATCTGGGTCTCCCACGTGGGTAGTGGGGGCCCAAGCACCTGGGCCGTCTTCCCTTGATTTCTAGGCACCTTAGCCTGGAGCTGGAACAGAAGTGGAGCCCGGAGCCCACTGGGATTTGAACCTGAACTCCTACGGGATGCAGGTGACATAGGTGGTAGGTTAACCGGCCGCTCAGCAACAGTGGCCCGCTGGTGTGGTTTAAAACCTGATTTTAATAAATGGCCCCGAAGAGGAGAAATGCAAGTGGGTACGGCTCTGGACTGCCCATCCTTTGCTGGGAACAGTAGAATGTGTGTGGCACCCACGGCGAAACAATGGAGATGCAGCCACAATTACCGGGATGCTTAGTATGCACTGGACGACTCAGGGCGCATATCGACGTTTTGTTTTCATGTGTGAAAGCGATGAGTGAGTCACAGGCCGCAGATTCCGTGTAGAGGGGGTATCAGATCTATTTCCTTTCCAGCAGCTTAATTTCACCCGTGACTCCATGCCATCAGACAGGCAGGTGAGTCAATCTTGCCGATTCTCAGAGCACCCCACGCCCACCCTGAAAGGCCTTTGCCTGGCACCAGGGTGCTGGCAGGGTCCCGCGGCCCCCTCTCAGTTCCCCGACTCCCCAGCATGCGGGAGCTCTCCGTCACCAGGCCACTCTGGTTGCCATGGAGACCCTCCTCCTCCCAGTCTGCTGGTCCCTGCAGGTCTGGGGCTGCGGCTTCACACCAGGCACAGAGGCAGGGGCGGAGGGGATCTGGGTGAGGCCGGGCCGCCCCTCGCCCTGGCCCCTGTTGTCCTTGCTTCTCCCCCGGTCCCCTCAGCCTCGGAGCCCTGGCAGGGAGCAGGGTGCTGCCTCCCGTTGCTCTCAGAAGGTTTCCAGCCATTTATTCAAACTCTGCATTCGCATCTCTCTCAGAGCTGCTCCCTCTCTGCCCAAACCTATGCCCCGTGTGTGTTTTACAGATTTATTTTTATTTTATTTCAAGGGCAGAGTTACAGAGAAAGGGGTGGGGGGAGACAGAGAGAAATCTTCCGTCTGCTGGTTCACTCCCCCAAATGGCCAAAATGGGGCAGGGCTGGGCTAGGCCAAAGCCAGGAGCCAGGAGCTTCATCTGGGTCTCCCAAGTGGGTGCAGGGACCCAAAGACTGGGGCCATCCTCTGCTGCTTTCCCATGAGCATCAGCAGGGAGCTGGATCAGAAGTGGAGCAGCCGGGACTCAAACCAGCACCCATATGGGTTGTTGGTCCTGCAGGTGGCAGCTCAACCCCATAGGCAACACCACCACCACCCCGCCCACCCTGCTGTGTGGTTTTAAACTTTGCAACCGGAAGCCAGAGAGGGAACTATCAGGCAGGCAACTCTCTCTCTCCACTCTGCCCTGAGACTCCCAGCTTGAAAGCTGGGACCTGTTTTGAGAAAGAGAACAGGGAAAATAGAGGCATAATATGCAAATACATGCAAATGAGTCCTAGCCTCAGGAGGTGACAAAGCTCTGTGTTGCTACAAGGAGGCAAAACTCCCTCCACCCATTTCTTCCACATGCGTTCTGATGCGTCCTCAGCCTTGTGTCTCAGAGCTCCCTCCCTGAGCTAAATATTTCATCACACAGCCTTTCTGCCCTCCTAGTCCCTTCCACATGCATTCCACATGGCTGGAACATGTTACCTGTGTGCACATGTATGTGTCTGGGTGAATATCCTGCAAGCATGGGGCAGGGACAGAAGTCTGAACTTCAGAGCCAATAGCCAGCATTCTAGACTCAGCTTTTTAAGCAATTTTTAAAAAGATTTATTTATTTATTTATTTAAAAGGAAGAGTTATAGAGATCTATAGATCACAGATAGATAGACAGATGATAGACAGATGATAGATAGATACCTTCCATGTGTTGGTTCACTCCCCAAATGCCCACAGCAGCCAGGGCGGAGCCAGGCTGAAGCCAGGAGTCTGGAACTCCAACTGGGTCTCCCACCTGGGTGGCAGGCGCCCAAGCACTTGGACCATCTTCCGCTGCTTTCCCAGGCCACAGCAGAGAGCTGGGTGGGAAGTGGAGCAGTGGGGACTCAAACCCTTGCTCATATGGGGGTGCCAGCACTGCAGGCGGTGGCCCAGCCCAAACACCACAACGCTGGCCAGCTTAGCTTTTCCACAAATAAACCTATACTCTTGAGGAAGCCTCGACCCTAAATTTTGCTCTACATTTGCTCACCTCTGAAAATAAAGGATGGAACCAGCAATCGCCGGATTCTCTTCAACTTCGCTGGCCTCGGACGCCAGTTGTTCCGTTTCTTAACACAGACCGTTTTCTGAAATGCTATTTTACGGTGATGAGGGCACCTGCTCATTATCTATTCGCAGACCTGGCTGGACTTGAAACTCCAGGCACGTCAGCCTGCCCTGACTGTACTCACTCTGTGCGACTCTATAAACCCTGCAAACTTTATATATATTAAAGTTTAATAGCAGCCCAAGAGTGAGAAGGCAAACGCCGTGTGAACAGTTCCTAAGGGTGTTTTATTCATGTTGATTCTCATATGTATGATAAATAGTTCTCGGGCCTGATGTGGCGAGGAGAACAGGTTCTTAAAGACTCCAGCATGGGGAGCCCATAGGAAAACGGAAATCACCTACCATAAAAGAAAGAGCTAAAACAGTCGCATATTTCTTTGGAGACCCAGCAGGTACGAGGAGAGCCAGCCATTTCAACTCCATCTTCCGCTGGAATACTTAACCATGGACACCCTGCTCCAACCTCAGGACACGGAGCCGCAGGACTGCGGCTCAGCCAGGGCGGGGGTGGGGGGAGGTGGCGCTCAGGGTCAGAGCAAGTAACTGAGGCCATGAGTGTCCCAGGGTGGGGTGGGAGTGGGGTTCCAAGTAGAAAGAAAGGTACGTGGAAAAGGTGGGGAAAAACTATGCATGAGTTTCAAATTTTTTTCATGGAAAAATAAATCTTCTAGTTGCACTTTTCCCTGAACTTCTTGGAGTGCCCTTGTGCACACACCCATGTGTTAAAACCCAGGTCAGCACACATGCAGGAGGACCCTTCAAAAGGTGGTGGAAAGGGGTGAGGCCTGGTGGTTAAGACACCTTCGTCGCCTGTCCCTGGCTCTGACAGCCACCTCCAGCTCCCTGTGAGAACTGACCGTGGGCGCCAGTGCTGATGTCCCGGTCACTGGGTTTCTGCCGCCCACGCAGGAGACCGGGGCTGAGTTTCTGGCTCTCAGCTTCAACCTGGCACAGCCCCAGCTATTGCATCACCTGGGGAGTGAAGTAGCGGATGGCAGCTCGCTCTCTCTCTCTCTCCCTTTCAAATAAATATTTTAAAAGTTCATAGAAGTCTGCCTGTCTGTCTTTAATGGTATTCATCCTGCAGTTCTGAAATTTAAAAATTATAATAAAGTATCATATTAAAAAAAAGGTTCATAGAAAATAGAATTTAAAAATGGTTTATTGTGGTGCCAAAAACAATCTGTGTATGTGTGTGTGTGTGTGTGTGGTGTGCAATGGAATATGTGAAATATACATATGAGAGAATATTGGCCAATTATGCGAGCTGTGTTCTAATGTGCTGCTTGTGAATGAGCTGCTTTTCTGTCATTTAGAACAGAGACCAGCGAAGGTTTTCTGTGAAAGGCCAGATGGTAAACACTGGAGGCTTGTGAGCCACAACGTGTCTGTCACAGCCACTCAGCTGGCCACCGCAAGGCCAAAACTGCCAGAGACGATTCATCCACAGATGAGCGCGCTTGTGTTCCAATAAAACTTTATTTATAGACCCTGACATTTGGATTTCATCTCCTCTTCCCAGGGCACAAAATGCTGTGCTTCTTTTGAACGACTTGCCACTGTTGAAAAATGTAAACACAATTCTTAGGCTGCAAACCACACACACACACACACACACACACACGCACACACACACACACAGGCTGCCTCTGTTCCCAGGGTCATCACTTGCCAGTCTAGCTTTTCGAATGTCATTTCCCAAATGAAAACGAAAATGATTATAGATATTCTTTGGGCCACCAGATCAATATATGAAGGTTAATTCAATCCATGGAAGTCCTATAGTATAGCATCCATAGGCGCTAACGTTGTTGAATGTTTGTGCAAGGCACTGTGCTAAGCCTGTTACGTACAATGCTTCCCTTAACACTCAGCACAACCCCATAGGGAAATAGGTTTAGAACATTGGGGAAGCTTGCCCATCTCAGCTAAGAGGCTGCAGAACTGGGTTGGCACTGAGGGCGTGGGACCGCAGAACAGTGACATCCCCAGGAAAGGCACACAGAGAGCCACTGTGAAAGCAGGGGACGACACCGGTCCTGGCTGAGCCCACGTGCACACCAGCTGCCATCATCATCACTAATGGGACTGCCCCACCCCACCAATCACCACGCCGGGGACCACTTGTCCGGGTTCCCACTGGGGATGCCTCAGCGTCTGTCCTTTCCCTGCCTCTCAGCATCCCCCAAGTGTCATCTTAGCAAAACGGGACAGAACAATGCCTGGACAGGCAGGAGCCACCCCCAGCCATCAGCGTGTTTGCCTCTGCCTCAGAGCAGATAAACCAGCCACTTCCCAGTTGCTCCCAGTAAGGGAATGGAGGGGAAAAGAGAACCCGTTTGCGGCAGAGTCTGGAGGAGCCATATTTGGCCCCCTCTGCTGTCTCCCTCTAATGCACCTGCTGTTGGCAAATCACAGATCAAAGAATCAAAGCCCACCCAGGGCACTGGACGTGGGAAATGGAACAGTTCCTTCCTCGTCAGCATCTTCGGTGACATTTTTCCTGCAAGCCACAAAATTTGCTGAGAAAATCGACCCTCAAGTCAGCGCAGCTGATGACTTGAGACAGGACAGAAGTCAGCGGCTTCGCTCCTCCTTGGCTGCGGCCTTTTTGTAGTCTGCCAATGGCCTGTGTTTTCAACGCACCCCGCAGGCGCTCTGCCGTTCAGACATGGAGGATCCAGGCACGTCTCTCTTGTCCTGATCTGGGGCAAACAGCGCCGTCCGAGGGGTTGCTGTAGGGCAGAGCTTTGCCAACCTATTGCGCGTCTGACTCGCCGTGACCAAGTCCATAGAATCCACCTGTGACTAAGCCTGCTCTTCCTCCTGAAAGGTTGGTAGAATACTGGACTCAAATGCTCGTGGGCCAGGAACTACTGTTGTGTACGAATCCACTCCAAACGCACTTGTCTGAAACAGTGTATTACTGTGTCTCGTGGCTGGCGGGGGGTGGGGGACTCAGCCCGGCTGGGGGGTCCACACTCGGGCGCTGTCATCCTTTGTGGTTAGGGAAGGGGTCCTCTAAGGAATCCTCCATTCTCAGGTGCTGGGCTGGGTGAACAGTGGGGTCTGGGCCCCAGCTCCTCCTCCCACCCCCTCTCTCCCTTTCCCTCCCTCTCCCCCTTCCACTCCTCCTCCCTCACCCTCCACCTCCCCCTCCCTCTCCACACGTGGTAGCTGGGGCTCCCTCCCCACCTGTGACTGTAGAAGTCAGACTTCTCACAGGGCAGCTTAGGACTCCAAGGGCAAGTTTCCCAGCCAGCACAAAGTGGACACCACCACCAGTGTCATTCGGCACCACCACACCCTTTGTTGGGGTGGTCACGGAGCCCCCACCCCCACCCCGAGGTGCCCAAGGAAGGAGCGCCCACTGTTTCTCCATGGAAAGAGTGGCAAAGAGACTGGAGCCCTCCACAATCTCATGGCTAGATGGGAACTCGGGGGCCGTGCGCCTGTGCGCAGCAGCTGCCCCTGGCAGTGCGGCTGTAGCCGGAAGCCCCCTGGATTTCTGGAGCAGCCTCTTCCAACCTGGGAGACCTCAGTCTGTAGAAAACTCGGTTCCCATTGAGCCGGTGCCCGCCTCACTCTAACCTTTGCTCTTTGAGCCGATTCTAACCCCGCGTACAAGAGTACCACTGCTCCTGTTCCCCAGGGCAAGACCCCTCTGCGCGCTCTGCAGAGCCTTCTCCCCTCTGAGCCCTGCGTCTCCGAGTTGTTCGTCACCTCGCAGGGCACCTGTTTCATCCCCAGTCCCCTCAAACCATCACCTGCTGGACCTCTGGGTGCACATTAGCAGGAGGCTGGGTGGGAAGTGGACTCAAAGTGAAACCCTCCACTGTGGGAAATGCGTGCTCCCAGAAGGGTCTTAACTGTTAACCGAATGCCCACCCCGAGGCACACAGCAGTGCAGGAGAACACAGGGATCAGGACACAGAGAACCAAAGGTGGGGACTTACGGCCAAATCCCATGCCAGGGACCACAGACGTCAGCAGTAGGAGCCAGCACCGTGTACAGAAAAGCCAGCATCAACAGTCTCTCTGCAGAACCCACTTCTGAGATCCCAGGGCCAGGTGAAGCCAACAGCCCCGATAGAAACCAACAAAGACAGGAGGGAGGTGAGCAAGACGACTGTCCCCCAGAGCCAGGAGGGCGGGCAGGTTCCCTCTGCCTGCATCCATCCCAGGAAGAGGTTGGGAGCAGGAGGAACAATGGAAAATTGGACACTTGCCCAGAGCAGACCGAGTGCACCCCAGAGCACCTGCTCCCATGAGCTACACGTGACAGGCGGGCTGTCAGTGGGATGCAAGCTTTCTAAAGCAGGTAAAAACTCATCCAGAAAACAACTTTTTTTGCACATCTGAATTGCAGAGTGCAAATTTCCCAGCCCCTACAGAGTGCAGAGCCCATTTTTAAGCCATCTGTCCAGCCTGTCACTTCTAGAAACTTGTAGGAGCCGATTTAAACAAATCATCTCAAATTGAGATCCCAGGCCACCAAGGACAGAGACAGTTGCGGCATGCTCCTGCCCACCTGATGGAGATCCCACGAGACCCCTCAGTAAACCACTATACACCCCTCCCATTGTGGGTTGACTACCCCCCCCCATAGCAAAGCCCACCCTATTCCTCTCACCAGACGGTGGCACCAGAACTGATGGCCTGCAGACCCGGCATCAGGATCCCCCCACAGGGCTTGAATTTCCATCTGGGAAACGTTTCTCACGGTGGAGACACCAGGAAGGCTGTGGGGGGGAGCAGTGACGGGTTATGGCTGACGGCTCGGGTTTGTGCCCCACTTTGCTCACTGCAAAACGTGGGCTGATGGGCTTGCTCTCCCCACGCGTCTCAGGGCCTTTCATCTGCATACTGCTCTGTCACCAGCAACGCCATTCAGCCCTCCTGACACGTTCTACGGAACAGCGAGAGACGCTCTGAGATGGAACCTGATGGGAACAGAAGACATTTCTTTTTTTTTTTTAATTTTTTTAAATTTTTTTTTTGACAGGCAGAGTTAGACAGTGAGAGAGAGAGAGACAGAGAGAAAGGTCTTCCTTCTGTTGGTTCATCCCCCAAATAGCCTCCATTTGGGGTTCACTCCTCAAATGGCCGGTGCACTGAGCCAATCCGAAGCCAGGAGTCAGGTGCTTCTCCTGGTCTCCCATGGGGTGCAGGGCCCAAGGACCTGGGCCATCCTCCACTGCACTCCTGGGCCACAGCAGAGAGCTGGCCTGGAAGAGGGGCCACCGGGACAGAATCCGGCGCCCCGACCGGGACTAGAACCCGGTGTGCCAGTGCCGCAGGTGGAGGATTAACCTAGTGAGCCGCGGTGCTGGCCGTCAGAAGACATTTCTGGGAGGATTTGCTTGTTTGCATGTGTTTTCTTCTGAAAGTGTTGCTCCTGGTGGTTTTCGATTCCGTTCTTGGGTCCCTGGAGCCTTCCTAGGGCGAGGAGAGGGAGGCAGGGAGGGTGCTGGGCGTGCGGGAGTGCGGTCTCCCACTGTGACTTCCCCACCTGCAGCAGCACAGCTTCCCTCCCAGGGCAGATTCTACAGCCTAAAATAAACGTTGGAGATGCCAGCGCTAGGGCAGAGCAGGTTAAAGCCACGGCCCGTGGCCCAGCATCCCAGATGGACACTGGTTAGAATCCCAGCGGCCCTGCTTCCCATCCAGCTTCCTGCCAGTGCTCCTGGGAAAGCAGGAGAAAATGGCACAACTCCCTACACCCGTGGGGGGACCCGGGAGAGGCTCCTGGCCCAGCCCTGCTGTTGTAGCCATTCAGAGTGTAAACCAGCAAACGGAAGATCTACCTCTTTGTCTTGCCTTCCCTGTATATGTATAAAACACTGCCTTCAAATAATTAAATAAATCATTTAAAAAAAAAAGAAGAAAAAGAAAGGCTCAAACTTAAAAAAAAATTGGAAAGTCACTGATCCTAAGACACAGGTGGCTAGCTGTCACTTGCTCACCTCACTCTCCCATCCTGTTGTCAGATCCTTAGGTCAAGGCTTAGCTATTGAAACATCACATCCCTCAGCCTCCAAGCTCAGGGCCCTCAGTCCTCCACCCAATTTCCAAGGCCCCCAACCTGCCCTCACTCCTGCTTAAGCCCTGGCACGACCCAGACAGGCAGCAGAGAGAAGATAGAACTCCAGTCCAGGCCGGCGCCGCGGCTCACTAGACTAATCCTCCGCCTTGCAGCGCCGGCACACCGGGTTCTAGTCCCGGTCGGGGCGCCGGATTCTGTCCTGGTTGCCCCTCTTCCAGGCCAGCTCTCTGCTGTGGCCCTGGAGTGTAGTGGAGGATGGCCCAAGTGCTTGGGCCCTGCACCCCATGGAAGACCAGGAGAAGCACCTGGCTCCTGGCCGCAGCGGCCATTGGAGGGTGAACCAAAGGCAAAGGAAGACCATTCTCTCTGTCTCTCTCTCTCACTGTCCACTCTGCCTGTCAAAAAAACAAAACAAAACAAAAAACTCCCAGTCCAGGTACCTCCTGCAGACTCCCAGCCTGATAGCCAAAGGGCCCAGCTTGTCCTTGTGCTGAAATGAACTGCTTTGCCCAGCTGAAAACATGTATTTTTAAAACCTTAATTTCTCCCTTTTCTCCAAAATGAGAATGAAGTTATAACCATGGCCTGGCACCTTGAGAGCATTCCTCCCCTTTTTTTTTCTATTTCATAGAATCCTTAATAACACAAAAATTGCCCCGAGCATTTCACACTGAGTTATGAAGTCATTAGCATTTCTGGGATAAACACAATACCCCAGGACAAGTTATTAGACGCACTGTAATGGGGTGGGGGGAGGGAAATTAGGTGCATTAAAAAGGCCCCGTGGCTGGCAACTTCCACAGAAAATCCACCTGCTCCGAGTTAAAAGGCGGTCGGAGCTCTCTCCGCACCCCACACGCGGGCAAGGTGGCCTCTTCCCAGCTACCACACTGGACATTGGTAAAATGTGGCGGCATCAGCATCTCGATGTCCCAAGGCCAGACATCTCTCAGCCCTCACAGCTCTGCCTGCTGCCCCCAGGTTCCTGACGTTGACGGTCAGATCAGCAGAATGGCTGCTCCCCACGCCGTCTCGGCCACCCATAACAGACGTGGGCTGGCAGTGCTGTTTGCTTTATGTTAGTGGGAGAACCATCGGCTGGGTCCTCCCTGTCCCTCCCGTGTCCTCAGAGCCCTGTCATTCATAGCAGTGTGGAGGTGGCCCGCACTCTGTGAAGACTCGCCCCAGAGAGGACCTGCACTTTCTCGTCTTGTGATGAGCAATTCTGGTGTATGAGGACAGACACTTTCGATGGAAAAAATGGAAATAAAAGATAACTGCATTTTGGTGCAAACAAAAATTCTTAAAAATCCAGACATAGTTTTTTCATGATATGCATTTTTCTAGGAACTTCCACCCTCCACCCACTCCACACCATGGCATAGATTTCAATTTTTTTTGCACCAAAATCAACCTATCCTTTAATTCCGTTTTCCATGGACGTCTTTGAAATGGCGTCAGATTTTAATACATTTTTTCCTTGGGGACCACGAGCAGACTGCACCCTGGTGATTCTCTACCGTATGTGTGTGTCTGTGCAGCCGCAGGCTCAGGCCTATGGGAGAAACCTGGCTGTTGGCACAGCGAAGCATCCTCGCTTCCAGCTCCTCCCCCGGCCCGCGAAGGTAAATAGGTAGCCTCAAAACTCTGTTCCTGTCGGGTTTCCCGTAGTCTGAACTGTGCTGGGTTAAATTCTCCCCACGACTCAGTGCAGCTCTAACCAGAATGAGATCAAGGAGGGAGCAGGTCCCAGGCGAGAATCGGCCCGGCGCCCACCCAGAATCTGTAGCCACACGTGCCCTCTCCCTCCCGGCCTCCACTCAGCTTCCGACACCTTCCCTGCAAGGCCTCCACAGCGCATTTCCGCTCGTCATTGTCGCGCAATCAGACACAATCAAACACCTTCCACCTCCAGGGCCGTGCCTGAAGAGCACTCAGCTCCACCCACACATGACTGTCTTTTGAGAAACACCTTTAGCCACTGATGGCACCCAGACCAGAGGCCCTCACTCCCAAGGCAGGCGGCCATCATCAGGGCTGCAGCCAGGGACTCCACGGCAAGTTCATGTGCAACTCCAACTCTGATTCTTCAAGCCCAGGTGCTCAACCTACGACAGGGTTGTATCCCCATTCCTCAACCTACAATGGGGTCACAGCGCCATTCCTCAACCTACAATGGGGTCACAGCCCTGGCTCCTCATGGTACAAAATGACTCACAACCCCACGAACCCTTTGCCTGTCGAGACTGTCCTTGGTTAAAAGTCACAGACACACCCAGCAGACCTCAGAGGTTGGCCCAGCCTCCATCGGTTCTGCTTAGGACACTGGCATCCGCTGGGGCAGTCATCGAAGGCAGAGCCGACCTTCCAACAGGGTGTTGAATGAACGGTCCGTGTGGTCTACTGAACACAGCTGGGAGTGAGACGCAGACTTGTCCACTTGGCACCGACACAGAGTCAAAAATGTCCCCTTGCACGGTTGTGAGTCAGGGCCCACCTGCATTTTGAAATTCACCGTGGCAGAGACCGTGTCCTGTCTTCTCCATTGATCCTCGTCCAGCCCTTCTCCTCACCTGCTCTTCCGCGGCCCGGATCCCTCCTCCTCACAGGACCCCACTGCTTGGACCAGAGCTGGGCTTTGACACGTCCCTCCTCCCCCTCCCCCCATTCAGGGAACACACTCATGGCTGTCCCAGGGACTTTCATTGCTTGAGTGGTCACCTAGCCGGCTGGGCTGCCTGCACTCCGAAGCTGCTGCCCTCTTCACTGTTCTCCTTCCCAGAGTCCCAAACCCTGCAGCTGCCTGTGCACCTGCTGTAACAATCCCCCACTCCGCATCACCCCGACCTCCCCATCTCCTGCCCGTAGAAGCAATGACAGTGACCCTACCTGTGCTGTGTGGTGGTTAGACTCACACACTAGGTCCTGTAGGAGCAATGGCAGTGGCCCTACTGTGCTGTGTGGTGGTTAGACTCACACACTGGATCCTGTAGGAGCAATGGCAGTGGCCCTACTGTGCTGTGTGGTGGTTAGACTCACACACTGGATCCTGTAGAAGCAATGACAGCATCCCTACCTGTGCTGTGTGGTGGTTAGACTCACACACTGGGTCCTGTAGGAGCAATGGCAGTGGCCCTACTGTGCTGTGTGGTGTTTAGACTCACACACTAGATCCTGTAGGAGCAATGACAGCATCCCTACCTGTGCTACATGGTGGTTAGACTCACACACTGGGTCCTGTAGGAGCAATGGCAGTGGCCCTACTGTGCTGTGTGGTGGCCCGGCTCATGCACTAGGGGAGCGTGGCTTCAAATTCCTCACGTGACTACAGTGAATGAAGTAACCCCGATGCAGCCTGTAAGCTCTGGAGAAAGCAGACTGTTGACTTCAGGACTCCAATTCACCTGTGACAGTGTCAGAAGTGTCTGCCTTGGGGCACACAGAGCTCGGCTATCAACCCATAACAAGGGAAGCCCGGTTCCCGTTGTGGAACCCAGGAACCCAGGGTCCCTGAGACAATCTGATGAAAACAGAAAGGCCTGTGACCATTTATCCAAGGGAATGACCCAGCCAAAACAAGCCCTACGTTCACTTGAGCTCTAGCTCTCCGCTGGAGCAGGCGCGAGAAGACAGCAGCCTAGCGGGGCTCTCCAGCTGCCTTGAGTGGTGTGCAGGCTGGAACTGGGTCGCAGCCCCACCTGGGCTCAGGCTGTGAACGTTTTGTTAGTAATGAGTACGGATTTCTTCTCCCTAAGCTGTGAGTCGTTTGCAGCGGCTCTGAGGCTGCCCACACCATCACGTCCTCGTACGCTTTCTCATCTCCCGATCCTTTTGTGAGTGGGAAGGAAAGGACGCTCTGTGCAGGTGCCCCTCGGCGTGTGTCTGGGGCGAGCTCCAGACAAGGTGTCAGGACACTGGGGCTTGGCCCCGTGCAGAGGGCAGCCCAGGGGCTGGGGGCTGCAACCCGGTTCAAAGGTCACCCCCGTGCACCTGCCTGAAACCTGATCCAACAGGGACCTCTTGGCTCCGTTCTAAAGCCCCAAACCAATGTTACCTCTGTGAGAGGCAGCTCCTACGCCCTCCATGTATTTTTGCAAAGCTTGACTTCCTTTAGGATACTGCTGTGTATGTCAAGTGTGAAGTCGTCAGCATGTGTTCTTGTTTAATGGAAACAAGTGTCAGATTTTTTTTTCTTAGATTCTCACTTGGTTCATTTTCCTCCGTTCCAAGAATTACTACCTGGCTGCCTTTGGAATCTAAATTGTGTTCGGTGTAAGGGGACTGATTGCCGTAATTTTTAGTTTCCTTCTTCAAGACGAAGTCTCAACCCCACGAATATGTGACTAAGCACACTCCTCCCGTGTGGATACAGCCACTCCGACCCTAGAACTCTGGGTAGGATTCTCCAGATTGCTCCACGAAGAGGGAGCGTGGGCAGCTCTAAGGAGACTAATTTGCTTTACATAATAAAGGCATCGCCAGACCCAGGAATGGATGCTAGTAAAATATAATCCACCTCCCTGATCTTCTCCAAAGTCCCTTCAGTAAAATCTCCAGGCAGCATCAATGGTTAGGAGAGGCAGGAGGTTTTGCTTTGGGTTCCTCCGAGACCACACGTGTGCCTTTCGGGTCAAGGTCAGAGCAACGTCAGAGAGTCAGGGTCCTTGCTAGATGCCCCTGCATTTGAGAAGTGCCCGTCACCTTCCTCTCCTGGGTGAGCCCTCAAATAGCAGGGGGCAGACACTGTAACGCTGTTTTAGGGAGGAGAAACTGAGGCCTGGAGGGTTAAGCAGACTCCGCCTCCCTCCCCTGTTTAGGCAGTGTGAACACAGTTGCCCATGTGGACCAGGGGACAGCACCCAGGCCGAGGGACAGGTGCGCAGACGCCCATCCAAAGGCGGTGGCCACACAGAAAGCGTCCAGGGCAACCTGCTCTCTGATTCTGCAGAAGAAGCCAGACTTGGGATTTCCGGGTGAAGCTAGCCAGTAGCTCATCTCTATTGAGATTTGTTTTGAACACGGGACAGAGTTACCAAGCACGTAAGCCCACAGTCTGCATGATCCCACAGGCAGCCACTTTGTGATCTCCGGTTGGAAAGATGCTAAAGTTGGGGCTAAATGTACGTGGGTGCTTGTCACCTTGGCAAATGAATGAGTCCCACCTTTTCTTCTCCAGGACAGCAGCTTCCGGGCCTCTGGGTGCTCAGACGCACATAAATGCGCCCCCGCGTGCATACAGGGAGAGGGATTCCAGCTCCTGGCTGGGTTTTTCAGTCCTCTCCTCTGTCCACTCTTCAGAGCCTCATTAATAATCAGATCAGCAGGGAGAGGAGTTTTAGGTTAACATCAGATGCCAACGCTTTGCAAGAGTTGCAATTTATCTTAGAATTAGGCAGTAGGCTCAGGCACCAATGGGCATCCACGTACTCGAGTGTATAAGCCAATTATGTTTCTCGAAGAAAGCATTCAAATGAAAATCTCCCAAGATCCAGCCGCTTCCAGCAGTTCTTGAGTTCTCCGTCAACAGATATCAAGTTAAGGTTAACCACTTATCTTATGCTCCTACATCCCCCAAGGACACACGGAATAGCTACAAATTAGCAGCTTCCTCAGATGGCAATGCAGAGACAAACTAGACACCCCGTGTAATTCATGGGCGGGCGAAGGAGAGGCAGCTCCTTGCCAGGATGGCGATTTGTGGATATGCAGGAGGTCTTTCCCGGGGCCTATGAATGTGTGCTTCTCCTATTTCATTCAGAAAAACGCTGGGGCCAAGGCAAGTGCAGTCCCAAACAGCAAGTCAGAGCGTCCGATGACTAGGCCACAGGGGGACATCAAGGCACACGCCTGTCCAGGAAGTGCCAGCCACTCCGATTCAACCTGCCAGGATTCACAAATCAACCAGCCCGGCTCATTACCCATGCTCCACGTCTCCCTGGGGGGTGGGGAGAGGGTGGTTCCTGTGCACCAAGTCTCCTTTCGCTTACAAAGCCTGTGACGTCACAGACACTCCCAGTGCAGTCTCACTAGAGAGATTTGGGTCACGGTGCAGCAGGTTAAGCTGCCACCTGTGATGCCGGTGTGAGTGCCAATCCAAGTCTCAACAGCTCCACTTCTGATCCAGCTCCCTGCTGGTGCAACCTGGGAAATCAGAGAAGGCAGCCCAAGTACTTGGGCCCCTGCCACCCATTTGTGGGAGACCTGGATGGAGTTTCTGGCTCCTGGCTTCAGCCTGGCCCAGTCCCAGCCATTGCAGCCGTTTGGGGAGTGAACTAGTAGATGGAAATATCTCTCTCTCTCTCTCTCTCTCTCTCTCTCTCCACTCTGCCTCTCAAATAAAATAAATAGATCCTTAAAAAAGGGAAAAAATGGGTTACAGCAGCTATAAATATTCAACTATAAATATTCACATATAAACATCGTGTTTCACGGCCCTGAAAATCAAGTCTAAGATAAGCTGCTTGTTATTACCTACGTCATTGACAGGGCAGGCTGGGGCAGCCGCAGACGTGTTGCTTAAGGTCACAGTCTTCTCCCTGCACAACCCTAGGGGGCACCACTCACGTTGTTTAGAGCAGAGCACGGCTCAGCCTGCCCAGCCGTAAGAGGCAGTGGAACAGAGAAGGGACAGGGCAGTCACAGCTGGGGACACGCCTCCAGCCAAGGCGTCCTCAGGGGCATGAAGAGGCACACGGGCTGTGACGAACAGGCTGACTCCTCTCTGCCCAAGCCTCTTGTTCTCTTCTTTAATTGGGCTGCACGGCCTGTTTCCTCGTGGACTTCAAAAAAGCTGTATTGTGAACAATGCCATTCTCTCCGGGTGGACATTCATAGCAGCCTGTGTCCTACAGGCATCTCGGCAGCTTTTGGGGTGCCTTAGTTAGGTATGCATCTTCCAGGGATGGTTTTGGAAAGTCCTTAATGTCTACACCACAGGATTTGCTAATCAGCAAACAGGGTATTTTATGCAGCGATTGATAGACAATGTCACGGAGGGAAGTGTGTTCGCGATTTGTGGTTCTCTAGAAAGATCAAGCATTTGGCCAGAGCAGTAGGGCGATCCCTGCAGTCCGGCCCCCAAGCCCCCGGCTTCCTCAGTTTTCTGGCTTTGCTCTGGCTGATCGCAACCCTCGGTCCACATGCCGTGGAGCGCCTGGCCCTGGAGTGAGCCAACCATGTCCAGGGCTTCTGAGATGGGGACAGTGCCCCTCGGTGCTTGTCCCTGCCATGCATCCGGTGACTCACTGCCACCCTCTGAGAAGCGTACGAGCCCATGCCTGGGGGCCTGCTTCCATGGGTGGGATCCCACAGGCCTGAATCACACAACACTTCCTCCTCGTGGCACAGGGTCAGCAGCAAGCAGATCACAAGTTTGCCAGTCCTGTGTCATGGTTATTCCCGTCTTTTTTTTTTTTTTTTTACAGGCAGAGTGGACAATGAGTGAGGGACAGAGAAAAAGGTCTTCCTTTTCCGTTGGTTCACTCCCCAATGGCTGCTGGGGCCGGTGCACCACGCTGATCCGAAGCCAGGAGCCAGGTGCTTCTCCTGGTCTCCCATGCGGGTGCAGGGCCCAAGGACCTGGGCCATCCTCCACTGCACTCCCGGGCCACAGCAGAGAGCTGGACAGGAAGAGGAGCACCCAGGACAGAATCCGGCGCCCCGACTGGGACTAGAACCCCGTGTGCCGGCGCCGCAGGTGGAGGATTAGCCTAGTGAGCCATGGCACTGGCCGATTATTCACATCTTAAGGGGAAAGCTGGCCAGCCAGCAGCACTAGGTCATGGGCGGCCGCTGCACTTTGTTTCTTCCATTAGAAACAGGAAAACGAAGGGTTACATCTGTCAGAGCTGCTGTGTATAAGCAAACAAATCAAATAGGGAATAAGATTCTTAGATGACCAGTTATACGAAAGGACTACCCGCGTTGCTAAGACAATGAATGCTAGGTTTCCACTCATCTCTGTACACTTCGTTGCTTATTAAGCTAATGAATCGATTCTGTAAGATTGAATCTACAAACATGTTTAATCAGACCCAGCCAGCAAAGGATCATTATTTTTATGACTTCGTGAAATGCATTTGTTACCGACCAATTTTGAAATAGGCTGTGCAAAGTTTAAAAGAAGCGAGTTCTTAACCTTCCACGGAGCACCGATGGAAATCACGTTTAAAGGGAAATCTCATTACAGACAGAATAATTTTGGAAAGCTAACGCCCGAGTCCTCCTCTGATTTGGAAAACGCCTCGGGTGAGAGTTCTGGGGAGAGGATCGGGGGTCCTTTCCCCCTTCTTTCTAGATTTTCTCAGGGGATCTCAAACAGCATGTAGATAAAACCACGAATCACTACTTTGAGATTTGTTTGGTTTTTTTTTTTTTCTGGTCTTCCCTTAAAGAAACTTCTAAAAAGTGTAAAAAGGGAATAAAATGGGCCCCTTGAATCCCAAGGGGCCAAGAATCGGGGTGCGTAAAGTCAAAAGTAAAAAACTCATAAAGATGCCTGCAGGTGAAATACGGCTTCTTAGGAAATCCATGGCACAGACGCCTCCCCCTTTCCTGGGAACTTGAAGGAGTTGTTTCAGGATAAATGCAAGGGGACCCTATTTTATTTTTTTATTTATTTGAGAGTCAGAGATACAGACAGAGAGAGAGAGAGAGACAGGTCTTCCATCCACTGGTTCACTCCCCAAACGGCAGAGCTGGACCTATCCAAAGCCAGGAGCCAGGAGCTTCTTCCAGGTCTCCCACGTAGGTTCAGGGGCCGAAGCACTTGGGCCATCCTCTGCTGTTTTCCCAGGACATTAGCAGGGAGCTGGATGGGAAGAGGAGCAGACGGGACTTGAACTGGTGCCCATATGCGATGCCAGAGCCACAGGCGGAGGCTTAGCCCACTACACCACAGTGCCCCAGGAGACCCTACTTCAGGCAGCTTTTCTTTATGGGCTAAAAGTATAGTTAGCTTCTGGAAGAGTCCAGGAAAGTCCTTGGGAGCATCTTTTTTTTTAAAATTAAGATTTACTTATTTATTTATTTGAAAGAGTTACAGAAAGAAGTATAGACAGGGAGAGAGAGAGGTCTTCCATCTACTGGTTCACTCCCTAAATGGCTGCATTGGCTGGAGCTGCGCTGATCCGAAGCCAGGAGCCAGGAGCTTCTTCCAGGTCTCCCACGTGGGTGCAGGGGCCCAAGGCCTTGGACCATCTTCTACCGCTTTCTCAGGCACATTAGCAGGGAACTGGATTGGAAGTGGAGCAGCTGGGACTCAAACTAGCGCCCATATGGGATGCTGATGCTTCAGGCTGGAGCTTTAACCAGCCGCACCACAGCGCCAGCCCCCAAGGGAACATCTTGGTGTTGCGTTGTCGAAGAACCAAGGATGCTCAGAGGACTTCCCTTGGCCTCACTGTACCCTCCCCACCGTCCCAGTGGGGACATGTTCCACACTACCCCATGTTCCACACTACCCCATGTTCCACACTCCCAGGAAGAGGGCCAGTGTCTCAATGACCCCTGCACCTGCTGGGCCCAGCCAAGGGTCAGAGGCAGCAGACGTGGGAGCAGACTGAACGCCAGCATCAGACGCGTCCCCTGCACAAAAAGCCTCACGCCCTTTCTAAGGTCTGAGGTTCCTGTTGTCCGTCCACGCCTGTTTCCATGGGGCTGTCGACTTACTGCCACGCAGCCAGTCCTCACAGAGGTGGCCAAAGGCTGGCTTTCAGGAGTGTCCTTCCTGTTCTCCGAGGTGCAACACCCTGGCTTCTCTCAATGGCCGCTGGAGTGGTGTGAGCCTGGCCGCAGGCTCCAGGGACAGACAGTCTGCGCTGGAGTCCCAGCCCCACCTCGTGCCCACTCCGTGACCCCGGGACGCTCACTCAGCGTCTTCCTGCCCTCGGTGCTTTGTCTGTAAAAGGAGGGCCGTCAGGGTGTCTGTCTTAGAAGCTCCTGGTGAGAACTAGAGGAGGAGGTGATCCACACGGCGTGTTCCGTGCATCGCCTGACCCACAGGAAGACTGGAGTCAGTGTGGGCTGGGATCTGCTGCAGTAACAGCAGGAATCACATCTGAGTGGATTAGAAGGGCAAGGGAACATTTCTTCTGTGCTACCTGCTCATTCAGGTAGACGGGGGTCTCTCCTCATTGAAGGTATCTCAGAAACTGGGTTAAAGAAGTGCCCAGGGGCCGTCAGGAGGGGAAGAGAAAGTGGCAATCATGCTGGCTCTTAGCCACGCAGACTTTGGCTCGCACAGTCAGCCTCCGGTATCCTTGGGTTCTACACCTGCAGAGTCAACTAACCGGAAATCAAAAATACTTGGGAAAGTAAATGGCGTCCGTACAGAGTACGTACAGACAGCTTTCTCGCCGTTATTCCCTACACGGTGCAGCATAACCGCTGTTTCCATAGCGTCGCCATTGTATTAGGTGTCATAAGCCGTCTAGAGTTGACTTCAAGCCTGCAGGAGGATGTGTGAGAACTACGTCATTGTGTACAGGGGACCGGAACATCTGCAGATGTGGGGTCCTCGGGAGCCCTGGAATCCATCCCCCCGTGGGTACCAAGGCACAGCTGCCTCTCACTGGAGAAAGCAAGCTGCCACGTGGCCCCGCTTAGCTCCAGCAAGGGAGGGAAGAAGACTCTAACCACGTGCCCAGGGGTTGGGGGAACCAGAGTTTTCTGCTGAATCATGTTCCCGGCCCCCACAAGCGCTAGCTGGTGCTCTGATGACAGCGGCTCTCAAGCGCTGAGACCTTGGAGTTTCACAAGAATCAGTGCAAAATGCTGGAGATGTGAAGGTTCTGGAAGCTCAAGTCAGCTCCCCTTTCTCTGCTCCGGCCCAGCACACGCGGCTGCAGAACCCGCCGTCCCCGCCTGCTGTCTCTTCTTTCCAGAGACACTGTGAGGACACTGCCGGTGGCCGATCACTTTTTTCTCAATATTTATTTATTTATTTATTTGAAAGGCAGAGTTACAGAGAGGCAGAGAGAGAGAAAGAGAGAGAGGTCTTCCACCTGCTGGTTCACTCCCTAAATGGCCACAACAATCCACAGCCAGGAGTCAGGAGCTTCTTCCAGGTCTTCCGAGCAGGTGCAGGGGCCCAAGGACTTGGGCCATCTTCTACTGCTTTCCCAGGCCACAGCAGAGAGCTGGATCAGAAGTGGAGCAGCCAGTTCTTGAACCAGTGCCCATGTGGGATGCAGGCACTGAAAGCGGTGGCTTTACCCGCTCCATCACAGCGCCGGCCCCAGGCCAATCACTTTCGAGCAGGCTGGATGCAGCATTCCAGCCCAGTTGCGTGACCCATGAGCAGAGAAGCCTCCAGAGAGAAAATGGAAGCAAACTTCTCCAATTTGCTTCCGAAGCTTGAGAAACAGTGACAGTGTCCTTAAGAAATACAACCCGCAGGTCCCGGGTCCCGTCAACAAGTTTAACAGGAGAGCCCTTTTCTTCCCCATCTTTTATGAGGCTGAGAGGTGCTGGGAGCAGCGAAGGGCCCTTGCCTGGTTCTAAATGGTTTCCTAAACGTTCTGTAGTGATTTACGTAGCAAATAACTAAAACACACAAGGACACTGGCCGCTCCGCATTTGATCTTTCCCATCGCAGAGACGCCGAGCAGAGGCAGCTCCCAGCCTACAGAGGCCGTTAACTGCTCTCGATTGATTTTATACGAAGATACTTTATCACTCTTGTTGCCCGAAAAGGAAATGCAATCTGTGTCAAGGTCTAAATAGGCTTTCCTAGAAGAATCAAGCCCCACACTCCTACGTGAACAGATGTGGGGGCTGTTTATCAGCTTTGGCAAATCAACTTCAGAGACATCGTTTTGTTTGTTTTTTTTTCTTTTATTTTTTTTTAAACGTCTTTCCTGCTGTAACATTCCAGACTTTGCAAGCTTTGTAACTGGAGTCTTAACTTCCTGAGGTCAAATTTTTCTGGGTCTGGAATTCACCTTAAAAAGTCCTTTGTTCAGTCTCTTTCTGGGCACCCAGGAAAATGTGGCTAGAAGATGTTAGAAACGTACACATCGTTACTGAGTATGCCGGGGGCAGAACCCAAGCTCGAATCCAGCTCCCAGAACGGGTGTCTTTTGCTCTGAGCCCAGGGTGAGCAGGTTTAGCCTGATGTCACGAAAGGAAAGTGTACCACCGGGACCGGTGCTCCGACGGGCATTGTGGGTTCTCCCCTGTGGGCACCAGCTCAAGTCCCGGCTGCTCCACTTCCCATCCAGCTCCCTGCCACTGCGCCTGGAAAAGCAGCGGAGTGCCCGGGCCCCTGCCACCCACGTGGGAGACCTGGAAGAAACGCCCGGCTTCTGCCTGATCCAGTCCTGGCTGTTTCAGCCATTTGGGGAGTGAGCCAGCAGGTGGAAGACCCCCCCTCCCCAGCTCTCTCTCCATGTCTCTCTCTGTAAGTCTGCTTTTCAAATAAATAAATCTTTAAAAAAAAAAATAATATAACAATGGAATGTTTTCCCTTGACCTTCTCAATCAATGCAAGCTACCTTTGGCCTATTTGCTGCCTATATTTAGAATACCGCTTCTCCTGTTTCAAGGAAGTCAATAAATGGAAATTCTAACCTACAAAACTAGCAAGTCAGAGCACTCTCATTTTATAAAATGGTTCTGGAAGTGGAAGGCCTGAATTCTAGTCTCGCCCTTGTTTAGCCAGTGACGGATCTGTGATACAAACTCATTGGCTCTTGGCCTGCGTTTCTTGTTGGAGTGGGTGGGAACAGGCTATCCTGCAAAGCCCTTTGGACTGGAAAGAGCCTTTGAATTGACCACAGGAATCAAAACAAGTTCCATGATATGCTTTTAATTTGGAGGTTTAAAATTGTTTTTTGTAATAATTCATGTTTGTGTTTTTTAAAAAGGACGTAAAGATCGCAGTGAACAAACCTAAACCCAGGCCTGAAGTTCAGATCCTGAGCGTTAGGATCGCACGCAGGGCTCTGGCAGACGCCCCCCAAGCCAGCACCTTTCTTTGCACAGCACCCTAGGCGTAGCTCCAACCTCGACTGGGGGGTTTGTCGTCCCCATTGCATTTCGTCGTTCCCCCACGCGTTTAAGTCCCTAAACGATGCGTCACCGTGTTCCATGTGTCGCATGCTCGCTGGGCGTCTCACGGAGAACGCAGCGTGCTCCCTGCCGTGGCCCCTCGCTTTCATCTCCACGCTCTGTTCTGGAGCCATCGAGGCGGCCGGCCGCGGCTCATTCAGTGCCGCGGCTGTGGATTGCGTCGTTGGTTGAACACACGTTTCCCTAGATTCTCCTCTTGGTCTTCACTTTGAAAACAAGCCTGCTCGGAACGTCCCCCCATTGTGTGCAGCTCACAGGTGAGCGTCTCTAGGGCATGACGTGGGGGTGGGATCGGTGGGTGTGGAGAAGGAATTGGACCCTTTTACCTCTGGGCTATTGATGTTTTCCAGCCTGCGAACATGATCGATCTCTCCATTCAAGGCTCATTTTATGTCTTTGAATAATCTTATAATTTTACCCATAACCGGCTTGCATTTTAGTTAATTTCTTCCTCGACACATTAGCGTTTCTGCTTGCCTGTCTGTAGACAGTATAACAGTCTAGTTAATTTTTGCATACTGTCTTATAAAAGCATGCATGCTGATCTCAGTTATTAACTCTAATAATTTTTCAGTAGAGTCTTTAAAGTTTTCGGTGTAGATAATCATATTATCATGTCCATTTTAGTGTCTGTCTTTCTAATCCTCGTGTCTGGCGTCCACCGTCATTAGCAGAACCCAGAATTATTCTCTCTGCGCAAAAACCCAGCTAAAAATAATCAACCAACAGCCCCTTGCAGCTGGGAGAGGGGAGATGCATGAGAAATAGTCCTGGCTGGTGGACTGTTCGGGTTTCGGTCTCTGGGGTGACGGCTTTTCCCGAGTAGAAGAGGAGACGACTACGGGGCTTCCCTGTTCACACCTGCGGCCGGGACACAGGGGAGCGACAGTTGGAGGCTGCTTTGTGTTCGTGTCTCAGCTTGTGTTTCGTGGACCACACAGGCGACGCCCCCAGACCTGTGAACAGATGAGCTGGCTAGGGGCTTTCTGCCCCCCCCTTCAGGCATCACAGCTGCTCTGGATGGAAAGTGCCCTCCAAGTCCTGTGTGTTGGCAACCTGGTCACTGCTGTGCCTGGGATGTGGGTGGGTGTGACCCCCTCTGCCTTTGCTTCCTGACGATGATTCACGTCCCGGTGGAGGTATTGAGGCAGTGTGGTCTTTAGAAGCTGGGGTTTGTTGGAAAATAACAGCCTTGGGAAGGATTAATACTGGTCGTGCAGAGTGGATTAGATCCCCTGAGAGTGAGCCCAGCACCATCCCTGAATCTGTCTGCCCACTGTCTTGCCAATGCTCTCTCCCCCTTACACATTCTCCCACCCCCCGTGACGCCACGTGCCATGGTGTGATGTGGCCAGAAAGCCCAGACCAGAGCCGAGTAGATGCTGGCACCGCGCCCTGGAACCTCCAGCACCGTGAGCTCAGGGAACCTCTTTGCTTCATAAAGAACCCGTCCTTGTGTGCTGTGTTATAGTCACAGATAATGGGCTTCCACAGTCCCCAGGGCAGGGGTGTGGACAGGAGAGCCCCTTGGGAAGTGAATGAGTCATGAGGTTGTGCCTTCGTGAATGGAGGGATCCACGCGTGGGTCCACGGACGCGTGGGCTACCGAGGACGTGGCTTCACTCTGTCTGTTACGCTTGCTCGGCTCACCACAGGATGCCCTCTGCAGCTAGAAGCCAGCACTTTGAAATCAGACTTCCCAGCTTCCAGAATCATGGGCTACATTGACCTCGGTTCCTATAAGTTACCAGGACTCGTATTCACTTACAGCCATGGAAAATGAACTAACTCAACAGCTTTGACTTCAGTTCTGTCTTCCTGCCTTGGAGCAGTCTGAAACCTTGCAGTACCCATCCCTGAGTAAGAACTAAGTCTCAGCCGGCGCCGCAGCTCACTAGGCTAATCCTCCGCCTGCGGCACCGGCACACCAGGTTCTAGTCCCGGTCGGGGCACCGGATTCTGTCCCAGTTGCCCCTCTTCCAGGCCAGCTCTCTGCTGTGGCCCGGGAGTGCAGTGGAGGATGGCACCCCATGGGAGACCAGGAGAAGCACCTGGCTCCTGCCATCGGATCAGCGCGGTGCGCCGGCCGCAGTGCACCGGCCGTGGCAGCCATTGGAGGGTGAACCAACGGCAAAGGAAGACCTTTCTCTCTGTCTCTCTCTCTCACTGTCCACTCTGCCTGTCAAAAAAAAAAAAACTAAGTCTCCTGGGTACCCAGTTGCCCTCATCCTCTGCCCCGTGGCTTCTGCACCCCCCCCCACCCCTCTGGCTGCCTGCTGCTGCCTTACTTTTGTCCCTGAGAAACTGCAAGCGCATCGGAGCGCTGAGAGGGTGTTGGTTGCATTCAGTCCAGCATCTCCAGGTGTGCTGTAGTGGAAGAGACTTCCGGTCAGGAACGGAAGTCCCTTCTGCTACTGACTTAACGCAGCATCCCTGGGTGTGCGCACGCATCTCGGGGAGAGGGAGCCATTCTCACTCTGCGCAGGTGTGCGGAGCACCTGCTGGGCCGGACACGGTCCCAGGCTCAGAGCACGGAGGTGGAAAGGGCAAGACACCTCTCGGCCGCCTTTCAGTGTGTGTGTAACGGGAAGAGGCACCTGAAACAGGGGAGTGAATAACAGGGAGAAGGTTCCAGGGAAGGACAGATGTTGGGAAGAAAACAAAAGAGATACAGGGATTTCCGTCGCGTTATCCAAGTTCAGCTGCAGTCCGAAAAAAAGTTTTTAAAGATGAAAGGCAGAGTGGGTGTGTGTGTGGGAGAGAGAGAGAGAGAGAGATCTTCTATCTGCTGGCTCACCCCCCCCCCCAACACGCACACACACACATCCATGTCCACAACAGCCAAAGGTGGACCAGGCCGAAGCCAGGAGCTGGGAACCTCCTCTTTGTCTTCGACCTAGGTAGCAGGAACCCTGGTGCCTGGGCCCTCCTCCACTGCCTCCCCAGGTGCATCAGCAGGGGGCTGGATTGGAAGAAGAGCAGCCAGGACTCCAGGTGGCTCTCGGATACGGGTGGCTCCAAGTAGTGGCTTAACCTGCGTTGCCCCCGTGCTATGCCCTGCGGTATTAAATGGAAAATCCCCAGTAGAAGGAAGCTGCAGGTTTTCAAGCGTGCACCGTTCTGAGTAGCATTATCAAAGCCCCAGCCCATGTGGGATGGGAGGCGTCTCCTTGTCCGGCGTGTCCGCTGTGTAGGCCACTTACCCGTTACTCACTGAGTGGACATCTTGGTCATCAGACCCAGAGGCGTGGTCTCGCAGTGCTTGTGTTCGAGTAACTCATATTTTATGAAATAATGGCCCCAAAGGGCAGGAGTGGAGATGGTGGTGCTTCAGGGGCACCACAGAGAGCCAGGAGCTTCCTGGAGCAGAGATGTGAAAGTGTGTGCAGGTTTGTCTGTATAGCAGGGATCAGTGTCTGTAAGTTCAGCTCCGGCTGCAATGGCAGGTGTCCCCTGGGGGTCAGGGAACGTGTCCAGGGCACATAAGCAGAGTGGCCTGCATGGCCACAACAACAGACGAGGACAGAACATCAGCCCGAGGTAATCGTGACCTCTGACCTGAAGCCTGCCAGGTAGCGACCTGGGTGTCAAGGCACCAGGTGACAGGATGAGCAAATGCCAAGGCTCCCAGCCCGGGGAACAGTGGCTTCTGTGAGCACACAGTGCAGCCGGGGCCCAGGGCACGGGGCTGTCCTGCCCAGGGTGCCAGAGCCAGCCATGGCCCAGCCTGCTCTTCCTGCAAGCTGGGGAAACTTTCGGGTTTTACATTCTAGGGGGAGTCAGCTAGCAGCTGCCTGAACCTGAAAAAACAAACAAACAAACAAACAAGGGAGCCAAGAGGATGCTCAGAGCTGAGCAAATCCAGCGACAGGGCCCAGGCCCTGAGGCGGCAGCCAGGGTTCTCCATCACTTCCGGGGAATTCTGCAGTAGGGGCTGCGTGGTGATGATGACGGTGGGAGGAGAGATGGTCATTGCTTGACAGCCTTGAGCTGTGTGCACCATAGCCAAGGGGAGAGACAGGGACACGTTGCAGAGGACCCGGGAGCGGAGGCCAGGGAGAAGCTGAGAGGCCGTTCCGGGTGAGGGCAGTGCGGGGAAGGAGTGGGAGAGGAGGGGTGGGCTGCAGGGCCCAGGACGCCGCTGTGGGGGTCCCATCCCGGCTTCCCGGCTTCCCGGCTTCCCGGCTTCCAGCTCTGTAGCCGGGGCAGCTCCAGCATCTCTGGACTCTCAACGCCAACCTCCCTGTCCTGGAGGAAGGGGGCCCGCCCCTGCCCCCCTCTGCCCTTGGCAGGCAATGCCCCACCCACAACAAACCGCTCAGCTTCTCCAGTGTGGGGATGGCAGGAGCCCTCCCTCGTGGGGGCTTAGCTGTTACTGAGAGGGATCCGTCCCAGGACCCCGTGGGTACCCCAAAACCACGGATGCCCGGGTCCCTTCCATAAAATGCCACGGAGTCTGTGTGCGACTCGCATCGTCCCATACACTTCCAATCCTCAACACGGCTCAGAGGACGCACGCAGTAGTGACGCAGGACACAGAGTGCTTTTCCTGCGTTGTTTCCCGAAAAAGAAAAATGACACGGGCCGGTTCAGGGCGGTCGGGATTCTCTCCCAAACATTTTTGCCCGACGGTCGGCTTCATGCCCCTGAGGATGGGGAGCCGTGGGCCCAGAGTGTGACCGCGCCGACCTTCAGGAGCCTGTCACTCTCTGATTTCTAAAGAGACTTTTGCCAATGGCAATAGCATTGGAAGTGGCTGGAGCATGAAGTGTCTGTGGGAGAAACCACGGGACACGGGGACCACGTGAGGGGTCAGAGTCCTGCCCTGGTGCCTCTCTCTCTCCCTCCGCCCTCTCTGTGTCTCTCCTCCCTCTCTTTCTCTCTCTCCCTTTCTCCTTCATCCCTCCTCCCTCCTCCCCCTCCTCCCTGTCTCTCCCTCCCCCTTCCCCTGCTTGTCCAGACACAGCCCTCACAATTAGACACTTCCTGAGCCAGGCAGACCCCACCCAAGGGGCCGGCTGTTCCTCCCCACCCTCCTTCTCTTGGATCCCCGCCCCAACTCTGCCTCCCCAGCAATGCTGGCTGCAAACACCACTCTCTCCTCCTCCCACCCACTGCCCCCTCCACACAGCCCTGCCACGCCACCACTTCCTGGTTGTGTTCACACTTCTCTGCTCCTGGGGAGTATTACTTCATCCAGCAGTTGCGCTGGTTGTAAACTGAATTGTAAACAGATACGTCAACAAGGCCCCTTGGACCCCTGCGCCCACGTGGGAGACCCAGATGAAGCTCCTGCCTCCTGGCTTCAGCCTGGCCCAGTCCTGGCCATTGCAGCCATCTGGGGAGTGAACCAGCAGATGGAAGACCTCTCTCTCTCTCTCTCTCTCTCTCTGTCTGCTTTCCAAATAAGTGAAATGAATCTCTAAGAAAATAAATAAATGAGGAGAGACCTCCCTGCTCTTCTATTGAGGGTGGGGGCCACGGGTCCTGGCGACGGGCACGCCCCTGCTCTTGCTTACCTGGGGGCCAGTCCCGGCCGCACTGCTCCTCCCCTGGGATGGGAGGGCCGGGGCATGTCTGTTCAGGCAGCTCAGCTCAGCACAAATCTGGTATTCAGGAAAAACGCTAAGCTCCATGCAATTTGTGTGCGCCGTGCACAAAAGCACTCGGTGGGTATCTGTTGGCTGGTTGGTCACAAATAACAAAGCCCGCTGCAGCCGTGCGCACCGTTATCTGCTCGGAGGGCCCCTCCTTTCTAGGTCAAGGCCTCGGGGTTGCTCAAGGAGGCCTGGGTGGAGCTGTCGGGGCAAGTGAGTCACCGCAGGTCCCCGGCTTCTCAGCCTCCCAGCCTGGCCGTCGGGCTCAGAGCCCAGCAGGGACAGCACGGCCATCCGCAGGCAGGTTTAACAACAGGGTGGGTGACCACCCAAGGCGGCGGCCCTGCGATAATCCACAGGGATTCGGGAAGGGATTAAAGGCTGCTGGATTCCTCCTTCTCATCCCTCCTTTGTCTCATGGAGTGGAAGTGGCCTGGCACTCCTGCTGGTCACAGTCAGAGAGCACTGGTCACACTCCTGCTTGCTGGCTCGCTCGCTCTCTCTCTGCCCCTCCCTCTTTCCCTCCCCCTCCTCCCTCCCCCTCCTTCCTCCTCCTCCTCCTCCTCTTCTTCTTCTTCTCTCTCTCTCTCTTTTATGCCCCCAGTATAACTGGGTGCCCTTGGCCAAGATTTCTGGGAGTTGGTTCAAAGCTGAGACTCTGAGTTACCCCTCTGCACCCCTAAAGTGCAGGGGACCCCTGAGACCAGGAATGCTCTGGAATGTCAAAGCCTGTGAGCTTTCAGCCAGAGGCCCAGCAGGTTCCCCCAAGCACAGCCTCTGTCCCTCTGCCCTCTGCCACCCCGTCCTGCGCCCTGTGGGCATCCCTCTTGGGAAGCCACCCTGGGCTGTTGATTCCTGTTATGGGAAGCCGGGGTGAGCCCCGCCCTGCCTGCAGCTTGCCAGGCCCAGCAGGGGGGCCAGGGGCTGCCTGCAGGGCCCAAGGGCGCCTCCCGCACCCGGGTACAATCCCACCCTAAGGGCAGCTGGCAGCCCGAGGTGTGCCCACCTGAACTTGGGGAGTGCCAGGGACACTGCGCGTCCTGGTGGGAGCTGGTAGGTGGCGTGTGGCAGCCTGGGCTGGGGAGGCTCAAAGGGGACTTCACTCCTCCTATCATGGAAGCCAGAGGAACCCCAGAAAGGCCCCCGGGCAGGCCCAGCCTGAGTGTTCGAGGGGTGGCAGCCCAGTCCAGGGGCAGACTAGGAACAGAGATGAACCGTGTGGATCAGGCGCAAGGCAGGAGCTTTCCTCATTGTAGCCAGGCCACGCTGACTCCTTTCAAAATATATTATCTAATTCCAGCAGCCCCAGCAGCTCACATGACTTTGACAGTGGAAACAGGAAAGGCCGGCCAGTGGGAGACGGTGAGGCTTGTGAGAGGGTAGCAGGTTGGGGTCCCTGCACCCCATCAAGGGGGCTGCCGGGCCTGCCTTGCTCTCAGGCCACCGACTGACCCATTATAGAGACGAGCAAACCAAGGCACACAGACATCTGGAAATAGCGATGTTTGTATGCAGTGTGCTGGATCTTACATCTTAACTAACTCAGACTTGACAGGCCGGGGAGCCAGGGCCGGTCCTCGGTCACCGCTGTGTGACCTTGGCCGTGGAGCTCTATAGAAGAGTACACCACATCCACCGTTCAGACGTGGGTACTCTACTCAGGGCACCCACAGGCGTGGCCCAGGCCCCCAAGGCTGGTGACACTTCCCCTGGACCGTGTTGTGATCTGAACCACACACCTCCCCCCACCACCGGGCCCGGGGTGCACCATGGCCACAGCCTGGCCCGTGGACAACCCTCCCCCAAATGCCCCCGACAGCCCTACGGCCACACCTGGCACAGGCAAGCGTTCAACTCAGCCCACCGGAACACTTGACAATGACCGGCGCGTGGGCCTCACCTCCAGAAATGCTCACTTCCAGGGTCTGCAGCAGGTCCCGGGCACTGTGATTCTTATGTGCCACCAGGGAACCAGGGTGACAGCTCCTCAGCCAGCCCCTTGCATGAGTGCCAAGCGCAAACTTCTAAAAACAAGAGAACAGTCAGGAGTATCAGAGCAAGGGCACTGGGGCAGACAAGCCGAGTTCGAGTCCTGCTGCGGCCCGTCCCCGACTGGGGCTCCCCAGGGAGATCAGTTCACCCTGTTGAGCCTGTGTCCTCATCTGTATTCAGTAGGCATCCAATAAGAGCCAGGCTCCTGCCAGTACTGCCCATTGAGCCTGTGTCCTCATCTGTATACAGTAGGCGTCCAATAAGAGCCAGGCTCCTGCCAGCACTGCCTCCAGCTGCAGCCATGCAAACACAGGAGCCAACAGCAGTGAGACGGCAGAGTGGGGGCTGTGCCTCCCCCAGGCACGCGCACGCAATGCCCGCCCCCAGCTCCGTCCCCCAGCCCCAGGCCCCCTTGGAGCCCCCACCCAGAGCCGCACAGCTGCCCCTTGATGGCAGGAACCGTTGCTTCCGGGTGCAACCTCAGCCTCACTCCCCGCTCCTTCCAGCCAAGCCAACAACTTCTGGCGGCATCCGCTAAGCCCCGCACATGGACCCTCCGACAGCAGCAGCAGCCGGGCCTCCCTTCCCCTGACACCATCCTCCTCCTCGCCCTTGTTACCGCAGGTGCGAGCTGAAGCAGACAGAGGCAGGTGAGTGGCAAACGTCTTAGAAATGCTAACCCGGGGCTCGAGGTCTCCAGGCAGGTGTGTGAACGGAGTCCACGTTGTCCTGAGCAGGTGCCACTGTGAAATTCAGCACAAAGCTGCCGTCTCTTAGTGAAACACACCCGTCTGGTAAAAGCTCCCTGCTTGCTCGGAGCCTCTCTCTAAGCCTCCTCCATGACCACCGGTCATTAGCACCACCAGTTACTCACCCGTCACCGCCGAGTCACCAAGCAGCCAGAACCACACAGACGCCGAGTCACCAAGCAGCCAGAACCACACAGACCAGAACACTGGATCGGCAGTGGCGCAGCTGGGACTCAAACCAGCACTCACAGGGGACGCTGGCCTTGCAGGTGGCGACGTAACCTGCTGTAGCCCAGCACTGGCGCTGTAGGAGGTGCAGACTGGAAAGGGCGCTATTCGGGTGTCCTCTGAGCAGCACCTGTGCCGAAGAGATGACATCAGAGGGCAACTCGGTCTGGGGCTCCCAGCACCCTCTGCTGCGGCGTCAGACCGGGAGCCTGCAACCAGCGGGGTTAGCGTCTTTACACCACAGACGTAAGGAAGTGCTTGTGGTTCGGGCTTCTTTTCCCGGGGACGACAGCTGTTAAACACGTGCAGCACATCACCGGTTCCTAGGGACATGGAGACTAATTTCTGAAAGATTTATTTTATAGGCAGAGTTACAGAGAGAGGGAGAGACAAAGAGAGGTCTTCCATCCTCTGGTTCACTCCCCAAATGGCTGCACTAGCCGGAGTCGGGCCAATCTGAAGCCAGGAACCAGGAGGCTCCTCTGGGTCTTCCACGCAGGTGCAGCAGCCCAAGTACCTGGGCCATCTTCTACTGCTTTCCCAGGCCATTAGCAGGGAGCTGGATTAGAAGATGAGTAGCCAGGACTCGAACCAGCGCCCATATGGGATGCCGGCGCCGCAGGCGGAGGCTTAACCTACTGTGCCACAGCGCCAACCCCCCAGAAATTAAAATTTTTAAGTGGGGGTCCCGGAGGGCTGGAGGTAGATGCTTCTGGCCTTCAGCCAATCAGCCGCGGGTGCGTTTCCTCTTCCCTCTTTCCACACCTACCCATTAAAGGTCAGAAAGGGTTTCTCTAGGACACTTTTCTCTGTGTATGTTGTTTTACCCAAGATGATAGCCATCCTTTGTCAAGGAAGTGGCCGTGGTGCGGTCGGCGTTTCTGTCTCCCCGTGGCCACAGCCAGCGTCTCACCACGGGCCCCTCGGCCCCTCCTCACCAGACACTCTGAGTCTCCACCCCCACGAAGAGGGAACGCGTTGAGCTGAGTGTGAGTGGCTGCCTGAGCTCTGAGCTCTGAATCCTTTGAAAATTTTCCTGAAGACCCTTCCGTGGTTGATCCGGCTCACCTTAAAGAACAGTTTGGTACCAAATCCAGAAAGCAGTACAGGGCAGACCACTTGGACGCTGCAGGAATTCACCCTGTGCGCAGGAGCAGCTGGGGATGGCAAGTCATAATCTACACATAATCCGCACAGCACGATCAAGCCACAAGAGCCACGGTGCCGGGATAAACAAGCAGAGTCTGTCCTAAGCCCAAGAAGAATGGGAAAGCCGCCGGGCAGCGGTGAAGTCGGATTCCAGGCAGACAGAAGTAAGGCTGTCACAGAGCGACCTCCACGCGCGCCTCACGTCGGCCCCAACACCTGCCAGCAGCAGTCACTTGTATCTGCTAAGAGGCAGAGTTCTCATCTTCTGGTCCACTCCCCAGATGCCCACAGACGGCCTGCGGCGGGGGCTGAAGTGCGAGGGAACCCCCGTGTGGGTGGTAGGAACCCAAGGACTTGAGCCATCACTGATGCCTCCCGGGAGATGCACAGTAGCCGGAGCCAGAGCCAGGAACTGAACCCAGACGCGCTCCTCTGTGGGACACAGGTGCCCTAACTTCTAGGCCAAATGCCTGCCCCCGGAATTTTTTTTTTTTTTTTTTTTTTTTTTTTTTTTTTTTTTTTTTGACAGGCAGAGTGGACAGTGAGGGAGAGACAGAGAGAGAAAGGTCTTCCTTTGCCGCTGGTTCACCCTCCAATGGCCGCCGCTGCAGCCGGCGCACCGCGCTGATCCTGGCAGGAGCCAGGAGCCAGGTGCTTTTCCTGGTCTCCCATGGGGTGCAGGGCCCAAGCACCTGGGCCATCCTCCACTGCACTCCCTGGCCATAGCAGAGAGCTGGCCTGGAAGAGGGGCAACCGGGACAGAATCCGGCACCCCAACCGGGACTAGAACCCGGTGTGCCGGCGCCGCAAGGTGGAGGATTAGCCTATTGAGCCACGGCGCCGGCTCTGCCCCCGGAATTTATTTTGAAAGTAGGAAGTGTGGGACACAACCTTTGGGCATTCATCAAATGAAAACGGAGTCTTCTGTGTGTTCCAGGTATCTAAGTGGGGACCTGTGAGGGGCAAAGTGTGTGAAATTAACAGCGCACGGGTCAAGAACTCGGATGTCCCCTGGCCCCAGATGCATGACACACGGGAGTGGAACAATCCAGATGCCAAAGAAGTTGCCACAGACATAGTTTTTCCCTCCTGAACATGCCTAACTTGGTAATAAATGTGTTAACTATACATATGCATGGCATACAGAAGTATAAACATTAAAATACAAGCAAATACTCTTGAGCGCCATGGAGAAATGTGGGCTGTGTTAAGGACCAGCAGGCTGAGAGAGACGAGGAGATGGGCTTCCTGTGAGCAGGTGGCTCAGGGACCGCGGAGGCTGTCGTGCCCTAGGATGTACAAGGTGAACCTGAACCCTGCAACGCCAGGAGAGGCCACGGGGTGGACAGAGCCAGGGCCAAGGGCAGGAAAAGGCCAGGTGCGGTTCCGAGGCATCCAGCAGGAAGAATTCTCTCCCCTGGGGTGGGGCCAGGCTTTCTGTTCTACTGAAGCATCCGCAGATTGGATGAGGCCCGCCCACACTGAGGACGACGTGGGTCCCCCAACTGAAGTCCACTGACGTCATTGTCAATCTCATCCACAGAGACACCCAGGGTGATGTTTGACCAGATAACGGCACCCTGTGGCCCAGTCAAGGTGGCACCCCATGGCCTCCCTTTCATCTCGCTTCCCTACTTGTCATAAAGATAAAGATATAACCTTGCTCAATGATTGTCATGTGATGGTTGGCCTGGGGGTGAGCCCGGAGAAGAGAGAGGCGGAGCTAGTGGGTGACCACCAGGACAGGGAGGTGTCCAGTGGTGCCTGACGCCAGAGCATCCTGAACAAGTCTACTGGGTGCAGAAGAGCCAGCGCTCCACCCACACCACCTGTTTCCAACCTCTCCCTAGACAATGAGTTCCAGGGAGGCGGGGAGTGACTCTGTGTGAGATTCCCACCTCGCTTGCAGCCTCGTATCCAACAAACAGCTGGTGGCTGGTTGGCTTCAGAACAGGACACCAACGAGGCCACTGATAGCAGCACTTGGCCATCAGAGCCACCCTGTGACATGAGAGCCACCAGCCCTGATGCTGACAAGGAAAAGAATCCCCAGGCCCCAGGACCACTCTTGGGATAACACACGGACGTCACAAAGGAAGCATCTCCATGGCCATGGGCCAACGTGACACAACGCCGGCTTCCGGCAGCCTCGAGGTGCGTGATGGACCACCCTCTTAGTGTTCTGCACAGAAAGCCCAGCTCCTCATTTTAAATGAAGAGACCTTGTTCCCAGTTGGGGACCCCACAATAAGGCAGGTGTCATTTTATCATCTTGCTAAGGGAGGCACCCGAATGAGCCGCCACCCACTACAGTCAGAAGGTAAGTAGGCCAGCGGGGTGGCTGCGTGTACCAGCGATGTGTTTGTATCAGGAGCGCCCAACCCCCTCAAAGGCAGGCAAGCAGCCTCCACCCTTCCGGCTTTTACCACTTGTCACTCATCTGCCCCCAAGGAGCTGAGCTGGGGAGAGGTTTTGTTCAGAGCTCCGAGGACGAGCCAGGCAATGTGATACATACAAATGGGTAATATTGATAGAATTTTTAAATGCTTTCTCCGCCGGGATTCATTCGATTTGTGATTCTTTTGAAACGTGGAGCGGCACCCTGCATCTTGGCAAGATATTCGGGGGAAGTCGTGGAGACGTCACTGCCAGCACCCAAGGGCGTTGGGTCCAGAGAGCAGTGGACTTGCCTTCTATCTCCTCTTCTTCTAGGGAGTGGACTTGCCTTCTAGCTCCTCTTGCCTTCTCATCTTGCCCAGGGCGCCCCCATGGTTGCTCCAGTTGCAGTAAGATGGGACCAAAGATCCTTAATCTTTTTCAAGCACCTGCTACTCACTGGCACTTCCTTGTCCATCCCTTGGTTCAAAAGGACTCTGATTGGCTCATTCCAGTCCTTAGGCTTGGTACTGTGATCAGTGGAGCTGCACCTGGGGGAGGGGGCAGGGATCCTGGGTGATGGGTTTGACGTATCTAGTGGTCAGTACACAGTGGGGGAACCAGCTCAGCAACTAGAGGGCCTTTCTCCCAATAAAAGAGGATGGGAAACACCAGGTATGAGGTGAACCAATGGCACCCCCAGCCCTGGAAAGCAGATCTGAGGGTCAGTCTCAGAATGGTGGCCAGTGTTGCAGTGTAGCTGGTTAAGCCTCCGTCTGCTGCACCAGCATCCCATAGGGCACCAGTTTAAGTCCCAGCTGCTCCACTTCCAATCCAGTTCCTTGCTAATGCACCTAAGAAAGCAATGGAGGATGGCCCGAGTGCTTGGGCCCCTGCCATTCACGTGGGAGATCTGGATGGAGTTCCAGGCTTCTGGTCTGGACCATCCCTGGTGGTTGCGGCCATTTGAGGAGCAAACCAGCAGATGGAAGATCTATCTCTGTATCTCTATCTCTCTATCTCTATCTCTATCTCTAGTGCTCTTTTTCCCTCTCTCTGTAATTTTGTAATCTTTAAAAAAGAGATACAAAGAGAGAGACCCGAAATCTTGTTCCAAATCTTGTAATGACTTCTGTGTCCTTTATTAAACTGTCAAAGCCTCTGTTTCTCGTAGGCATTGGAATTCCCTCTGTTTCTCACAGGGAATTGGAAGAGCCGGGACATCCAACAGTCCAGGAGCCAGGGCTGGTCCAGGATCATGCTTTGACTGCTGTGTAGCAAAACTAGAAAAATAAGTCAGTATAATGAGTTTTAGCTCAAAGGACTGCCCCAGTCCCGAGGTCATCGCCTCCCTACTCCAGGCTTTAAATAGTTAAACAGCCTCTCTTTAGTGATGGGGCAGGCTGGTCTCCGTGTCCTTTCTTGAAATGAGAAGCGCATCCTCTCTGCTAATTTACTTTTTTAAAAAAGATTTTATTTATTTATTTGAGAGTTAGAGTTACAGAGAAAGAGAGGGAGAGACAGAGAGAGAGGTCTTCTATCCACTGGTTCACTCCCCAAATGGCCATAACATCTGGAGCTGAGCCAATCTGAAGCCAGGAACCAGGAGTTTCTTCCGGGTCTCCCATGTGGGTACAGGGGCCCAAGGACTTGGGCCATCATCCACTGCTTTCCCAGGCCATGGCAGAGAGCTGGATCATAAGAGAAGGAGCCGGGACACAAAGCAGCACCCATACAGGATGCCAGTGCCGCAGGCAAAGGCTTAGCCCAGTGCGCCACAGCGCCGGCCCCTAATTCACGTTTACTGCTCTGACGGGGTGACCTCTCTGGCCCTTTAGCTCTGAGAGGTGTGAAGGTTAAGCACGTTCGCAGGTGTAAATGCTCAGTCAGCGTCTGCACAGAGGAAGTGACCCTGAAATAACAGTGGTGGTGATGATGATGGTTGGGAGGAAGGGGAGAAGGGAGGAGGCTGGGGGAGGGAGGAGGCTCTGCGCGGGGCTTGTCTCTCTCCGGTTGTTGTCTTTGGTGGAGCAGAAGTGAGACACTCGGGCCTCATTTCAGGCATGGCAGGAGCTGAAAGGCTGGACAATCCCCAGGGCTGTTCTAGCTGTCGGATATGACGTTGCTCCCTGCACGCATGGACGTCTGTGGGTCTCCATGGCAGGGTCCCACCATTAAGAGGCACCCGCGCTGTGTGAGCTCCTCTCTCACCTCTGCACCCACTCTGGAAGGGAGTGTCTGGAAGTTTCCATCAGCACCATCAGCCATTGCAGAAAACCCCACAAACCATGCTTCCCTGTGGATTGACTGTCTTTGGCCACGTGTCCGTGCTTGGTCTGACTCGCAGAGGGCATGGCTGAGCCCTTGAGCCATCTTGAAACTCTCAACAGACTGGGAGTGCTCCAGAAAGGGAGCCCGCTGGGTTCTCCAGTCGCTTCTATCTAATGGCACAGCCAGTAGGACATAAAGGCCAGAAAAGGCATCTGAGAAGGGGTGGGAAGAACAGGAGCAGCCCGAGACCAGGAGAAAGTAAAGGAAATCCTGATTGGAGGGTTTGTTGGGCAACACTGCCTTGATTGGTTTTGTGGGGTTTTGATTGACAGAGAGACAGAGACAGAGAGTGCCCATATTCAAATCCCCAAAATGGCCAGGATCCAGGCGCTCATCCAGGTCTCCCACATGAGTGGCAGGGACTCGATTGCTTGAGCTGCCCTCTGCTGCCTCCCAGGGTCCCCATTAGCAGGAAGCTGGAATCAGAAGCAGAGCCAAGATTCAAACCCAGGTCCTCTGACGTGGGACGCAGCTGTCCCAAGCGGCATCTTAACCACCAGGCCAAATGCCAGCACCTGATTGGCTACTTTGAGGTCAGATGCTCACCCCTGGACCCGTCAGGTGTGTAGAGAGGGGAGGGTCACGTGACCAGACACCCAGCGTGGAGGGAAACTTCCTCCGGGAAGCTGAGGTTACAAACGCTAGGAGGGGGACGACCTGTGGAAAGTTTCTCCAGCCCTAGAACTGCCTCCTTGGTGAGGAGCAGGGGCCCCCCGGAGGGAAAGCCTTTGAAAAACGCAGGCGCCTGGGAGACGGATCTGCCTGCCCTGGGGATGGCCCCACGGAGGGCGTGGAATCACTCCCCAGGAAAGTGGCAAACATCTTCATCTTGTATTAGGTGAGCGCCCGGGGACACAGGGCTGCCACTCTCTTTGTTTGGCAAACAGATTGAAATCATCCAGCTCATTTGGAGCCGTCCACACCAGGAACTGCTAACTTGGAAGAGGGTGATTTAGTTGGGAGCGAATACCTGGAAGCCATCGCCTCTGAGAGCAAATCCCAGCCGCAGGGAAGCAGAGGGGAAGCCGCCGGGATGATCTGGGGTGCGGATGAAGAGAGGGGGCTCTGACTTTCAGGTGAGCGCTATGAGTTCCAAAGCCACAGATGTGCTGTGTGCCTTGCTCCTCTGCATACACCAGGGGCTGTGGACCTTAACAAGTACAAGATCAACTCCAAAGCCCTGCGGTCTCTTCAGAGGGGGCAGAGTTTCCGAGACCTCCCTCGGTGGATTATGGCCGGTGTCCTAACCCCATCCTGACACCTGCTCAGGTGTTCTGTCTGAAACAGGTGCACCTGTTCAGCCACACAGGGCTGTCCCCAGTCGTGTGGAGTGTGAAACCACGCGCAGATAGATTCCACCTGTCTCTGCAGAGCACCTACTATGTGCAGGGAGCAGCCTGTGTGTGCGTCTCCCAATCGCTTCCAGAAGCTCCTGTCCTTCCCAGCGTCCGCATGGCTTCCCAGGTTTGCCGTGGAAAGCGGAGGCGGCTGTTTAACAGCCACCAAGCCGAATGCTGCATCAGCAAGCACTTCTGGCGCGTTTAGTTAAGGCGGCTCCTCTCGGGGGGGATTTGTGGAAGACGGCGTGTGGATCGTTGGAGAGGGCTTACGAGTGACATGTTTGTTAAGAGGCTGGCACAGAAGGACCGGGGGAGCTGTGGAGTCGGAGGAGCCGCAGGGGGCTGCAGCCTGTGCCGTATGAAGTCTGCCGCAGGCGGGGCAGGGGTAGGGAGGGATCCCCCCTCCAGCCTTAGGATTCCCCCAGTCCTAAGAGAACTTAGCTATAATTAGAAACTAATCGGGGGCCAGCGCTGTGGCACACTGGGTTAAGCCGCCTGCAATGCTGGCATCCCATATGAACCCGGGTTCAAGTATCCGCTGCAACACATCGTGTTCAGCTCCCTGCTGGTGTGCCTGGGAAGGCAGCAGAAGATGGCCCAAGTGCTTGGGCCCCTGCACCTACATGGGAGACCCGGATGGAGTTCCAGGCTCCTGGCTTCAGCCTGGTCCAGCTCCAGCCATTGTGGCCATTTGTGGAGTGAACTAGTGATGGAAAATCTCTCTTTGTCCGTCTCTCCCTCTCTGTAACTCTGCCTTTCAAATAAATTAATTCTCTTTTAAAAAAAGAAATTGGTCAGTGCTCCTGCCAAGGGTATGCAGTGCAGGCTCTTGGGCCCACGTTAGACCCCCACGTGGTGGTCCTTGATCTGAGGATCCAGTTCAGAGCTTGTGAGAAAGTGGAGATGCCCGGGGTGGGCGTGTCAGTGCCTGCTTTGATACCCGGCTCCGGCTGCTGGTTTCACCTGCCTGCTAATGTGGACCCGGGAGGTGGGTTCCTGCCTTCACAGCGTCAGCCTTGGTCAGCCTCAGCCATTACAGGCACTGGGGAGTGAACCAATGGCTGAAGCTCGCTTGCTCTCTCGCTCGCTCTCTCTGGAAAAAAAAATAAACAAACAACAACAACAAAAAAAAACTTTTAAAGGCAAATGCAGATGCTTTGGCCTCACTCCCAGAGGTTCTGAGCCAGTGGCTCCATGGTTGGGCCCAGTAAGACGCAGCATCATAGGCCCCGTGGGATGCCTGTCGGCCGCTCCCCAGACCACGCTTCAAGAAGCAAGGGTCACTGGATGCTTCGGGGGGTCGCTGCTCTGCTCCCAGCTTGAAGAGTTTGTGCCGGGCTGTCCCACGCCTGCCCTGGGATGCTTCCTCCTCCTGGGTTTTATCTCGGTGAATGACGCCACCCCTGCACCGCCCCCACCTGCAGACAGAAGTGTGGCGTCCCCTCGCTCCCACTCCGTCTGCACCTCCCTCAGCTCCTCCCCCTGAGGAGCGCTGGGATCTGTCCCCTGACCCTGCCGCAGGTCCGCCGCGTCGCTCTCCCTGTGTCCTGCAGGAGCTTTCCAACAGCGCCCTGTCCTCGGCTGGGCCCACACAGTTCCACGCAGCCACCATCGTGCGTGGGAGCCCAGGGCTGGCAGAGCAGGCTTCAGCCCTCTCGACTTGCTGCCCGAGGACCTGCCTTCCTGCCCGCTCCCGTGGCCCCCGCCCTCCTTCCTGAACTCGGCATTTCCGCCTACAAGGCCCCCTGTGCGCGGGCCGGGTGAATCCCTACTGTGTGCAGCCAGAGGCGGGCACCAGACTGGAGCTGAATCCTTCTCGGGCTCAGGTTCACATCCCCAGGGTTTGTTTCTGCATTCCTCTGCCTCTACTTGGTTTTCAGCAGTTCCATGGGGGTGTGATTTGCATGCCGTACAATGCACCCTTTGTAAGTGTACAGTTGGGCTGTGTGTAGACATCTTTGGAGTTGTGCATCCGCCAGGTCTGATTTCAGAACTTACCATCACCACTAATCTATCCACCACCACCCCTTCCCACCCCCAGCCCTCGATGGCCACGGAATAGCTGTGTCTGGTTTTATTCAATATGGGCATTTCACGGAAGTGAACTTGCACAACAGGTGTTCTTCTGCGTCTGGTGTATTTCCCTGAGCATAGTTTTTAAAATTTTAGATTATTTACTTGAGAGGCAGACAGACAGCCATCTTCCATCTGCTGGTTCACTCTCCAGATGCCATAAGAGCCAGGAGCTGGAAACTCAGCCCAGGTCTCCCCCGTGGGTAGCAGGGCCCCAGCGACTCGGGACGTCCCCTGCCACCTCCCAGAGTGCACATCCGCAGGAAGCTGGAACCAGGAGCGGAAGCCAGGAGAGAAACCCACCCCGGTGAGGGGAGCAGGGGATTAGACCGGCACCTTCACCACCAGCCTATGCGCCTCGTGCCGGGCATGTGTCCGAGGCTCCTCCCGTATTAGTACCTTGGAGCGCTATGCCCCGCTCTATGTATCCGTTTGTCAGCTGATGGATTTGCGGTAACTTTTAACCATTAAGGAGAACACCGCTGTGCCTACTCACATGCAAGCTTTGTCCAGCTGTTTGCTTCTGCACCTCGGAGTGGCATTGCTGGGGCCATCGGTGGGTGATTTCTTGTTGAACATCTGCGGGAGTTGCCAAACTGACTGCCAGAGGGGCTGTGGCATCTTCTGTTCCCACCAGCGACAGGTGAGGGTTCACCTGTTTTCGAGGACACCTCCCTGGCTGTCACACCTCTGATGGACTCCGGGCCTCTGGGTCCTTGCCTGCCCCCCTGAATCTCTCCAGCTTCTCCGTATCTTCCGGAAACTCAGAGCGTTGACTCTGTCACAATGTCTGGCACACAAACCCATCCTCCCTGCCGTGATCTCGAACGGGTGACCCCACATCCCCCACTCTACAGCCACCCGCTGTCCACATGGGACAAAAATCTGTCCCTCCGCTTGCGTTTCTTTTCATTGGGTTTGTTTTTCAGAAAACAAAACCAAATCTAATCTTGCAAAAAAAAAAAAAAAAGTACATGGAATTCAAAACCAAGAACTGTGAGCTCAATCAATTTTTCAGAACACTGCCTCTTTCTAAACTACTATTGAGGAATAAAACGAGGTCTGGGGTTAAAAGGCTTAGTATAATACTGCCTTCATGCTACGCTTGCACCATAGAGAAAGAAACTAGTTATTATTGCCCATAATTGTCTACCTTTTTCATGTATTGAGCCTCTGTCCTCTGCTCACTGAATTCACTCTGCAAAAATTGCCAAGTACTCTTACATCCTGATGTTTGCTTGGACTTAAATGAATAAAGCAGGCTCTTTGGGGGATTAACCTCTCTTGGCGACGTTTGCTTGGATGCCTTCGGGTGGGCTCCGTGGCTGTGAGCACCTAGGCAATGCGAACCTGGCGAGTCTTCTTGCAAATGGGTGAGCGGCTAAGGGAGCCGGCACCGGATCAGCTGCCCCGCCCCCCCATCTTCTCCCACTGCCGGTAAAAGCAGCCACCGTTGGCGTTCCTTTGTGCTGCTTGAAATGGGAATGCTACTGGCTGCCAGGGCCCAAGCCACAGGGATCCCATGGAGATGTACCCATGTCTCCCTCTAGCTGGGCTGGGGGCCGGTGCTAAGCATCGAGGATGCCGGGAAGGAGGCAGGCCTGGCATCCAGTTGGCAGCCGAGTGGCTGCTGTCAATTCAATGCAACTGCTCCGTCTGGAAGTGAACCAAGAGGCTATACCTGTTCTGGGGCCAAGGGCTGAAGGGGCGAGGTCCAGGACCCTCTGGGCAGCCCCGGAGATGCAGACCTCTGAGAAGCCCCCAGGGGCAACCAGAGACCCTGGCAGTGCTACAGGAAGCTCCTCACCTCTCTCCCACCTGCCTCTCGGTGACCTTTCTGAGCCAGGCTGGTCATTTTTATCATTTAATGGGGGGGAGGGGTGGATTGACAAAGGTTCAGGGAGTAACATTTGACATTGCAGCCTGGCTATCTGGGTCATTTCAGTGACAGCCAATGCAACACTGGGGGCCTCACCTTTCTGGGTGTGGATGGGTGCTGGGGCCCCTGGCACATCCCTTACACAGGCTGAGCTGTGCTGCGGCCAGCCATCAGCCCCTTAGGAGATGCTGGCTGGGGGCAGAGGAGCAAGGGCTGGGCAGGGCCACCCTGCCCGAGCTTCCCTGCATGGACATGCCTGCAGCCTTCAAGAGGTGTTCTTTGCAACACGGTCCCCGAGAAGAGAGCCTCCGTGGTGCCTCCTTGTCCCCACCTCACTAATGTGTGGACTTAGGGGCTCAGAGCTCAGGCCTAGGAGGCGGGGCCACCAGGAATTCCTATGCTATTCACTGTATGGCTTCCGGTGCTCTACCACAGTGAGCCTATTCCTGGGGCCTGTGTAAGTACAGTAACAGGGCCACTGCCCAAGACCGGGGGCAGCAAGTGGGACCCTGCCTTGGTTTCTAGGAAGAGAAACAGGAAGAACAAGAAATGCTGAAGGGACTGGCACTCTGGCGTAGTGGGCTAAGCCTCTGCCTGTGGCACCAGCATCCATATGGGCACCGGTTCTAGTCCCAGCTGCTCCTCTTCCAATCCAGCTCTCTGCTTATGGCCTGGGAAAGCAGAAGATGGCCCAAGTCTTTGGGCCCCTGCACCCATGTGGGAGATCCAGAAGCTGCCCCTGGCTTTTTTTTCTTATATATATATTTTTTCTTTTATATATATATATATATATATATTTTACAGGCAGAGTGGACAGTGAGAGAGAGAGACAGAGAGAAAGGTCTTCCTTTACCGTTGGTTCACCCCCCAATGGCCACTCCGGCTGGTGCACTGTGGCCGGCGCACCGCACTGATCCGAAGCCAGGAGCCAGGTGCTTCTCCTTGTCTCCCATGGGGTGCAGGGCCCAAGGACTTGGGCCATCCTCCACTGCACTCCCGGGCCACAGCAGAGAGCTGGCCTGGAAGAGGGGCAACCGGGACAGAATCCGGCACCCCGACCAGGACTAGAACCCAGTGTGCCGGCGCCACAGGCGGAGGATTAGCTTATTGAGCCGCGGTGCCGGCCATCTCCTGGCTTCTGACACGCAGCTTTGGATCAGCCCAGCTCCAGCCGCTGCAGCCAACTGGAGAGTGAACCAGCAGATGGAAGACCTCTCTCTCTGTCTCTCCCTCTCTGTGTCGTTAACTCTGCCTCTAATGCTGAGGTTGACGAAACTACCCCTTGGATTTGACTTATTTCTGAAAGTGTGAACGCCTCCTGGCTCGAGCAGTTCTGTCAGTACTAATCACTTACCTGATACTCTCCTGGTCACGATAGAGTCAAGGTTAAGGAGGTCTTGCCTGCCACCCACCAAGCTAAGGTTCTCCCTGGAAATTGGGCAGGGGCAGTGATGTAACAGACCAGAAAACGCAGCGACCACCCAGTGCTGCTCAGCGCTGAGGCCGAGAGAGGCTGGAAGTCTTATTTCACGCATGAAAAGCCACACTCTTCTGATCCATTAAGTCTCTCTCCCAGGGTCAGTACAGCCATCTCTCCGTAATGGTGCGGAGCCTCCCACACCCTTCCATTTGGCCCCCACGTGTATTTAGGGAAATTCAGCTGAACCATTCGGAATGATGGCCCGTGTGCTCATCACGAAGAGATCAGGCAGCTTTCTAAGAAGCAAGTGCATTCTCGGGAGGCTGCTGGAGCCTTTTGCAACCAACCTGGTTTGGGCAAAATACAAACATTAGAAATCAGCTTAAACCCAAGCAAATCAGAATTGTAAAACAAGCAAGGGCCCAGTGCTGTGGCTAAGTGGGTAAAGCCCCCACCTGCAGTGCTGGCTTCCCATATGGGCACTGGTTTGAATCCTGGCTGCTCCACTTCCAGCTCTCTGCTATAGCCTGGAAAAGCAATGGAAGATGGCCCAAGTGCTTGGGCCCCTGCACCCATGTGGGAGACCTGGAAGAAGCTCCGGCTCCCAGCTTCGGATCAGTGCAGCTACGACCATTGCAGCCATTTGGGGAGAGAACCAGAAGATGGAAGACCTCTCTCTGTGCCTCTGCCTCTACCTCTCTGTAACTCTGACTTTCAAATCAATAAATAAATCTTTTTTTTTTGACAGGCAGAGTGGACAGGGAGAGAGAGAGACAGAGAGAAAGTTCTTCCTTTTGCCGCTGGTTCACCCTCCAATGGCCACCGTGGCTAGTGCGCTGCGGCCGGCGCACCGCGCTGATCCAATGGCAGGAGCCAGGTACTTATCCTGGTCTCCCATGGGGTGCAGGGCCCAAGTACTTGGGCCATCCTCCACTGCACTCCCTGGCCACAGCAGAGAGCTGGCCTGGAAGAGGGGCAACCGGGACAGAATCCGGCGCCCTGACCTGGACTGGAACCCGGTGTGCCGGCGCCGCTAGGCGGAGGATTAGCCTAGTGAGCCACGGCGCCGGCGTATAAATAAATCTTTTTTTAAAAAAGTTCAAGATCTCATAAGCCTGACAAGTAGTGTTCTCACAGTGTGTGTGTAGTGGCTTTCACATAGGTTGGCAGAGTAACAGAGAGCAAGAAGGAGAGAGAGAGAGAGAGGGAGAGAGAGAGAGAGATCTGTCCGCTGCTTCACTCTCATGATGGCCACAATGGCCAGGGCTGGACCAGGCTGAAGCCAGGAGCCAGGAACTTCACCCAGGAGCCATGTCTCTCGCATGGCTGGCAGAGATCCAAGTGCTTGGGTCATCTTCTGCCTTCTGAGGCCCATTAGCAGGGAGCTGGACCAGCAGTGGAGCATCCAAGACTCCAACCAGCACTCTTATAGGATGCCGGTGTCGCAGGCAGCAGTTTAACCCCTTGGCCAATGTGTTTTTGGGGATGGAGAAAGGAGAGATTGAGACACCTAGCAGGAGTCCTTGAAACAGGAAACATCTTAATTAACAGAAAATATCTTGATTTACATAAACGTGCTCTCAATGCCGGGGTGCTAGGAGCTCAGATTCTATTTATCTCTGTCCAGTCACTTCTCTCAGTTTGGTTGTTTTTTCTCTAAGAATAAATGCTCTTATTCCAAGCAGCGGTGATGTCATGACGTAATTGGCCGTGTATAATTTTGGGCGTATATCTCAAAGACTCTGAAGAGATGCTGGGAAACCTACAAGGGCTGTTTGAGAAAAGTCAAAGTGAAGGCTGAACAGACTGGGGACAAGTCACCAGGGCTTGGATGGGTCTGAGCAGGTGCCTTCCCCACACCCCACATGGCACAGACGCCACGTGGGAACTGGACTTCAGCCCCTGTCCCGGAACTTCATCAACAGCCGGGAACTAACGGGACTGCTCCTTCTTGCAAATCCGGAGAGGCTGCCTTTGCCCCCGTGGCACTCTGCCTTCACTCACCCACCCATCATGAATCGAGCACCTGCCTGGATCCAGACTGGATGTTTAGGCCCCAAGGAAGCCCAGAGGGGGAAGGGTTCATCCCCCACCCACGCTCTTTCAAATGACAGTCACAGGACAAGAGGATGCTGGCAGGGCTGGGGGATGAAGGCAGGGATGAAGGCAGGGTCTCCGACTGCTGGGGCAGGGAGGGAGGGAGCAGCAGGTGGAGCGGCCAGGTGCAGGTTCAGCAGTCTGAGCAGCAGGTGGCGAGGAGCAGAGACACAAGCCCAGGCCAGGTCTCAGGGCTTTGCTGGGCGAGGGCTGAGTCCAGAAGGACCCTGTCTGCCCCCACTAAGGGGTTTGGGTTTAATCCTAAGGATATTCGGGATGCCTTGAAGAGCAATTCCACAGGCAGAAAGCTGATGAAAATCACAGCTCACGAAGGCCCAGGTGGCACCGGCTGGAATTTCACTCAGAGACGAGAGTGGAGGAGGGGATCCGGGAGCCGGTGGGAAGGCTGTTACAGTGAACAGGTGACAAGCTCGGTACCTGAGTCAGGTCCAAGGCAGGGGTCAGAGGACGGCTCAGAACCAGTAAGGCAACGTGCAGGGACCTGGGGGTTCTCCGGTGCTCCAGATCAGGCGTTGAACAGTGCTACTCAGTAATCGTCTGTCCTCAGTCTCCTTGCTGGCCTGCAGGCGTGTGCGGGGAGGGAGGATGTCTGTGCTTCTCTCGGCCACCGTGTTACCTCCAGCCTTTAGTTCAGTGCCTGATGGGTGGATGGACCAATTGATGGCTGGGTGGACGGATGGAAAGATGGATGGATGGCTGGGTGGAAGGACGACGGGTGTGTGCATGGACTGATGCGTGGATGGAGGCGGTGACTGATGGACAGATGTGTGGATGGCAGAAGTGAAGGAACCATCAAGCCGTGCTCTTTTTCAGACCAACCTTAATCCCATTTGCGGGACACCTATTGAATAAATTGACTAGTACCAAAGATTTAAAAACCATCTGATTTTGGTCTCCGTGAAAGTCATGTGGCCTGCTGCCATTGAATTCTTAACATTTGAAGTTCTTATTTTAGGTTCTGTCTAGACACCTCTCTAAATAGGAACTTTATGCTAATCTGCAGGTGTTCTTATGAACAGGTTATTTCTAAATAGTAGCTGGTACATTACCAAAAAAATTTTTTTCAAGAGAAAATAATAACTACTGCTTGAGACCGAGGTCTCCAGTGGGAAAAGTCCTAGCCAATTTGTCCACTCCGCCCATACCACCTGGATCCTGCCTGTATGCTACCCAATTACTGGCGAATCAGATAGTCACAGTGGGTATAATTAATTAAATGCATTTTGACTAATTAATTTAAGGACTTGTAAATAGGGCCTCCCTTTGGTACTTGAAGATGCCGCTACTGCTGCTGCCTCTTACAATGTGAAGGGAATCCGACTACATACTACCCGGTGATGGAGGAGAATACTTTTACAACATTTCTTTTAAGGTTTGTCACATTGTATCCCACTGATATTGCTAACCCCCTTTAACCAGTAAGCATAAAACTCATCTGAGAGCATAAAATATGTATGACAGTGGCATGCATCAAACCCCAAACTGAACATTCAAACTAAATTGTATCGAGATTTTGTCACAATCATTGATTTCTGCTTTTCAAGCCGGTTTCTGGGGCAGCTACATAAAAGTTAAATACAGGCTATCCGTGGGCTCATTGGATTGCAGTAATTCACTAAACCAGCGGTGGCTTGAATACATCTGAACATAAAGGTGGCATCCACTGACACCCTCAGTTTGGAAGTGTGTCATCGATCAAAGAGGGGAGTGAAGTTAACACCGGGGGTGCACAGGGAGCTGGGGAGTTCCTTGGGGCTGGCTCCCAAGGCTGGCATTGCGCTTTGGCAACAAGGTCGGACACGTGCCTCTGGATCCACTCACCAAGGGCTGGCGGTCTGCAGGCATGTGGTCCGTGCAAGCAGCTGGTACTTTGCACAAGTCTGGTTTTCACCTTAACTGTGAACCCACCCATTGAGTCATCTGGGGTCTCACTGGCTGACTTCCCCCAGTGGTGATGGCAGTCATGGTGTCCTTGGCAATTTACAAAGCATGGGCACATCCGGTGGCTTCTGCAGTCCCACAGCGTCAAGAGGGGCAAGGCGAATCATATCATACGACCATTTTACAAAGGAGAAACCCGAGGTGTAGAAAGCTGATGTGATTGGTGAGGCCCCACACTGGCACAGCTGACACCCACAGCCTAATCATCAAAAGTCCAAGCTCTGGGTTCAAACTCCACCTCTGCCACCTTCTAACTGCGTGTCCTTAGGGAGATCTTTTAACCTCTCAGGACCTCAATATCCTCAGCTGTGCTGTGAAGGTAACAAAGTATCTATTCCTTCTTTGGGAGGGATCTAATGAGCTTCAGATCAGGGACATACTGAGCACTGGGTAGAAGTTTGCTGTTCTTTGTGGAGTGCATCAGATTGTGTCAAAAAGAAAAACAACAGGGACAAGATCTGGAAGATAACTACTGGAGACTGCAACTTTCATTTCCGACCTGTAAGACAGGAAAACCGTCCTCACCTCTGCCCTGCACCAGCCTGGCCGGCACCTGTGAAAAGCAGCTAGTCAGAGTTCAGTTCCTTTCAGCTGTGACTCATGATCGTAAACAGCAGCGCAAGGAGATGAGAAAAGAATTCAACTACACAGACAGACAGAATTTTTAGTGACAGTGACGCCCAAGAAGATAACAAGCGATCTGACAAATCTGTGTAAAACCTCGTGATCGCCAAGGTCATCTGTTTGGGAGTCTACTAATGGAAATGCATCTTTTCAAATTCTCCGTGATTATTTAATTGAAAAAGAAAACAATGTAAATGAATCAAGCCAAAGGAACAGAGGAGATTTATGTCACCTACAACCAAAAATGCTTGTTTCTTTAAGGAGAAAATTGGTCCATTCATATACAAATTGAAACATAGGCTGGAGTCTTAAATTTGGCCATTTATTAGAATTTGACTCAGCAATTTAAAATATGTTGATATTAATGTGCTTACTGAAATTATTTTTCAAAATCAGCGTCCTGCTACACTCCTTATCCCTTTTAGGAAAAAGGAAGTTTCCGTACCCATTCATATACTTGAACTTCACAATGACCCTCAGAGACAAACAGGAAATATCATTATTCCCTCTTTATGGGAGTGTAATATACACTTACCAAGCCCAGGGAGCAACACTTTTTGTCTTTTTTTTTTAATTCCCAGCTTCTGCCTAATAAAAATGTAAGTCAAATATTATAGCAAAATCTCAGAAAAGCTCTCTCCTTGAGATGTCCCCTGGATGTCAGAAGATGGACACGGGACAAAGGCCTAGAGCTCTGGCTCTGTGCTCAGCGTCCGTCAATGCAGAGCCGGGCTGTGCCACTCACTGCCTGGGTGACCTTCAGAATTTATCTCTTGGAACCTCAGCTTACAGCGATGTTAACAGTCCGCACCTCATGGACTTGTTAAAATAATTAAATTTCAAGAGGCTAAAATGAGGGGAGAACCAGAAGGGATGAAGCACAATACCTGACAGTCAGTAATGCCCCAGACTGTAGCTCTTACGTCCCGTGAGTATACTTAGAAATGCTGGGATAAGCATCCTCTTTGGCCACTGCTGGTTTTTTTAGACACGCCTTCATCATCTGCTTTGGAATGAGCAGAGACAAACTGAGCGGCTGGGGTGCTGCCGGGTTAGGAGTGGCAGCTGGGGGCTCACGTGACGGCTGGGCGGGAGTGCTTGGTGCTCCCGTGCAAAGACGCTGCCCACGCTTCAATGTGCTGGGATTAACCGGAGGCTGAGGCTGCCCTTTCAGACCAAGTCCCTCCACTTTCTTATTTTCCAGACATTATACAGACCTCTTGCCAAGTGGGGCAGTGGGGGTGGACAGAGTCTGATCATTCGATTTCCAAGGAGGGCATAATTAGTGCTGATTGTGCTTCCTGGCGGCAGGAGCCCGGCGTCTCGCTAGTGATATATGACTTAGGCTATTTGTAAATTCGCAGAGACTTCCAGGGCAGTCAGGCCGTGTCACAGCCGGCTCAGCTGTCACCGTCCCTGGTGAGTGTATCTTCACGTGATATCAATAGCACAGCCATGCAGACAGAAGAGTTGCGTGTGAACGATTTCTGTGGCTGTGAGGAGTGAAGGAGAAGTGGCTGACGCTGTGAGCTGGACAAGTCGTGTGGTTGGGGAAAGACTGAGACAAAGTGGGCTGAGCCCAGTGCTGTGGCACAGCAGGCTAAGCCACCACCTGTGACACAGGTGTCCCACGTGAATGCTGTCAAAGACCCAACTGCTCTGCTTCCAATCCAGCTCCCTCCTAATGTGCCTGGGAAAGCAGAGGAAGATGGCCAAGTGCTTGAGTCCCTGCCACCCATGTGAGAGACCCTGATGGAATTCCAGGCTCCTGGCTTTGGCCTGACCCAGCCCCGGCCATTGCATCAATTCCGGGAAGAAGCCAACACATGGAGGATCTCTCCTTCCCTCTCTCTTTCTCTTTCTGTCTTTCCCTCTCTCTCTGTAACCCTGCCTTGGAAATAAACAATTAAAAAAAAAAAAAGATAAATTGGGCCAACGGGTGAGGAGCACCTGCTTTATACCAGCTTGTAATCCAGGTGCTTTGCTTCTCAGCCCACTTAATCCTGCTCAGTCACAATTGCCAGCGTCTGGCTGTTCCTCAAAGACGGTCATCACCTAGGTGGCCTATTGCAAGGTCTCTCCTTGTGAAGATTTTGTTTATTTTTATTTGAGAGGTCAAGTCATAGACAGTGAGAGGAAGAGACAGAGAGAGAGGTCTTCCATCCACTGATTCACTCTCCAAACGGCCACAATGGCCGGAGCTGGGCCAATCTGAAGCCAGGAGCCAGGAACTTCTTCTGTATCTCCCGTGTGGGTGCAGGGGCTCAAGCACTTGAGTCATCTTCTACTGCTGTTCCAGGCCACAGCAGAGCTGGATCGGAAGAGGAGCAGCCGGGACTAGAGCCAGAGCCCATACGGATGCCGGCACTGCAGGTGGAGGATTAACCTGCTGTGCCACAGTGCCAGCCTCAAGGTCTCTCTTTTTAAAAAATCCCTAATGGACATACAGTATTTGTGCATGTGTTTGGGGTACAAAGTGATCAGTAGGTACAGGGACTCATGTAGGATGTGTAATTATGGAATCAGGGCAATGCGCATTCCTCTCTCAAACACTGATCGTTTCTGTGCCCTCTCATCCAGTCCTTGATAAAACAGAACAGGGGCCGGCGCCGCGGCTCACTAGGCTAATCCTCTGCCTTGCGGTGCCGGCACCCCGGGTTCTAGTCCCGGTCGGGGCGCCGGATTCTGTCCCGATTGCTCCTCTTCCAGGCCAGCTCTCTGCTGTGGCCAGGGAGTGCAGTGGAGGATGGCCCAAGTGCTTGGGCCCTGCACCCCATGGGAGACCAGGATAAGTATCTGGCTCCTGCCATCGGATCAGCGAGGTGTGCCAGCTGCAGTGCGCCAGCCTCGGTGGCCATTGGAGGGTGAACCAATGGCAAAGGAGGACCTTTCTCTCTGTCTCTCTCTCTCACTGTCCACTCTGCCTGTCAAAAAAAAAAAAAAAAGGATAAAACATAGAACAGGTTCCCGAGAACCACAGCCACCCTCCCCCGCCCCTGCTCTGTGCAGGGGAGGAGCTCTCCTCCTGCACGGGGCTTTACCAAGGCCTCCTTCTGACCCTCTTTCCCCGCTTTCGGGATACCAGACCTGATTTTCACTCCCCTGCTCTATGGCTCCTTCTCTGCCTGTAGGGTTTGTTTCTCCTTGTGCCCTTGACCTCTACACGCTGGAGCACCCAAGACTCACCCTCAGGGCTTTCCCTTCCCTAGTAAAGTGCATCTGTCCAGGAGACTCCACCTGGTCTTTCAGTCGTGCCTCTGAGTGACACCCAGATGCTGACAACTTCCAAATGCCTGTTTCCGGTTCTAGCCCATTCCCCGACCTCCAGCCTCATGTACCCAGTTGCCCACTGGAAGCCTCCATTTGGATGTCTAACACGCACCTGAAAATCAGCATACACTCCCCACTAACCCTGCCCCTCCCACTGCCTTCTGCACCTGCCAGCTGAATTCTTCACTCGTCCCATCACTGAGGTCCAAGTCCTCACACCCCCTGTGGCTCTTCTTTCTCTCACTGCATCCAATCTGTCAGCAAAACCTGTGGCCCCACCTTCCACCTCCATGCTTACTCCTCAGCCTCAAGCCACCACCCTACGTTGGTGGTCGTGGCGGGAACGACTTAACTGGCCTCTGCCTCTGGTCTTGTCCCCAGCAGTCTCTCCTCACAGCAGTTGGGGGACAGTTTGAACCCTAACTCTCCTCATATCGTTCCTCTGCTCAAAACTGTTCCGCAGCTCCCGTCTCACTGGGAGTGAGAGCCAGAGTCCTTAGAAACCACTACCATCCCTGGGGGCCAGCCCCGTGCTCTGTAACCTGATCTCCACCTTATACCTCCCGGGCTCTGCTCCAGACACAGGGGCTGCCCTGCTGTGTAGTCCGGGACTTGTGAATCCCTGGGCCTTTGCGCTGTTGCAAGGAGCGCTGCTTCTCGAGAGATCCACCTGGCGTATGCTCTGCCCAAATGCCGCCTGGCTGGAGACGTCAGGCTTTGCAGCACCTTACGTGGGTCCGAAGCTCAGTCCAGCCCCAGTCTTCCTTCTCGCCTTTGTTCTGCTGTTTCCTGATCCCTTTCATTTCCCAGAGACCCAGAAAATGCACAGACACTTACCCATTTGCTCACCTACCTCTCACCACTTAGGCTAAAACGTAAGCTCCCTGAGGACAGGGATTTTTCTGTGGTTTTACACTCCTGTTTCTGGAATAGCATTTGACACATGGTAGTGCTCATCGCACGTAGAGCTGGGATATGACTATGGCTCCATTGGCAATTTAACAATTCTTCAGCTTTAGGATGGTGCGAACGTGTAACCGCGCAATCATTCTGTTTCTCACTTTCAGTACAGAATTCACCAAATTCTGCGAGATCTTCAGCACATTCCTACAAAATAGGCCCTGTGTTGGTTGATTTTGCCCAACCGTAAGCTACCATAAGCATTCTGTGTGTTTTCAAGTGTGGCCAAGCTAAGCCACGAGGTTCAGCAGGTGAGGTGTGATGAGCGCATTTTTCACCTCCAATCCTTTCCACTTCCGCAGGTGTACTGAGAGCTGGTCTCATCCTTAGTCGAGGAGCAGCTGGATGTCAGCTGAGGTTACATCCTCCCCACCCTACAAACGAGGAAAGTGAGGCTCACAAGCCGGAAATCTGCCCAGAATGACGTGGAAGCGCGATGACGTTTCAGGCCAGTGTCAGAAAACCCACTGCAGGTCTGCCCGACTCCAGGTCCTGGTCAGGCAATGCTGAAGATCGGCCATCAGTGAGGCCCTCCTGGTTTGGGGCAAAATCGATTTGCAGTGGTCATGGTTCGGCTTTCGCTTCATTCTCTCCCTCCACAAAATGAGAGGCCTCGGTGGGGGTGGGGGGACAGCACCGGGGTGCAGCGGGTTCAGCTACTGCTTCCGGCACTGGCGTCCATCCCACGTGGGAATGCTGGTGCACCCAAGAAAGCAGCAGCTGACAGGCCTTTCCACCATAATGGAGCTCCAGGCACTGGGCTTTGGCTTGGACTCGTCCCAGCTTTCATGGCCATCTGGGGAGTGGGCCAGTATGGAAGATCTCTTTCTCTCTCTCTCTCTGACTCTCTCTAACACTCTCTCTCTCTATGTCACTCTGCCCTTTAAATAAATAAGTAAATCTTTTTTTAAAAAAAAACGAGAGGGCTGGGATGGAGGCTGCAGGAGTGACTCCTGCAGCTGAGACACCTGGGAATTCATCATCCCCTCTCACGAAGGCCAGGTGGCACGTTGGGTCTGCAGGTCCTTGTAGCAAAGGAGGTTCTCACACCACGGGCTGGCGCTGTCCAGGGCAGACTTGCTCCCCCTTCTGGGCCACGTGGACAAGCCCTGGAGGAGTGCGACCATCAGGTGGGGGCCTGCGTGTCTCACCACAGGCCCCTCCCACAAAGCAGCGGCTCCAGCCTCAGACTCAGGAAGGGGTGGGAAAGAGGATGTGAGACATTTGCACTTCAAACTGGTCTCCAACTCTTTTCTAATCCTAAGAATTTCCTAAGTGCAGGGAAAATGCGTTTTTATTTTTAATGGATCCTTGTTACGTGGAGTTGGAAGGATGGATGAATGACCTCTGCATCCAATAACATGCTTTTGAAGGGCCGTTAGAGCAGGTGCAGCAACAGAACCAAAACAGGGTCTCCTCCACCCCTGTGTCCCCAGGACAGAACCAGTGGCCAGCAGGAAGCAGAGGACCAAGTGTGCAAGCGCTTGCCCATGCCTGAATCTTCGATCCACAGCGATTGGTTTAATCATCGGGAAGAAACAATTATCATTGCCTTTTCACACAGGAGAAAGCTGAGGCATACAGAGGCAGGTTCCTTATCACCCAAGGTCACAGCCCTGGTTGAGATCGGCCAGGGATTTGACCCCAGGCGGTCCAGCTCCAGAGGCAACTGTGAGCTCTCAGCTAGGACAGAGGGCTTGCTGCAAGGCCTCCGCGGGTCACCTGAAACCACGGACAGCCCTGAGACCTCTCGTGCAGAGGTCGCCATCGCCCACGCCTCCCTACCTGGGATCAAGTTTAACTTTTTTTTTTATTTGACAGGTAAATTATAGACTGAGAGAGAGACAGAGAGAAAGGTCTTCCTTCTGTTGGTTCACCCCCCAAATGGCCGCTAAGGCCTGCACTGTGCCGATCTGAAGCCAGGAGCCAGGTGCTTCTTCCTGGTCTCCCATGCAGGTTCAGGGCCCAAGTACTTGGGCCATCCTCCACTGCCCTCCCGGGCCACAGCAGAGAGCTGGCCTGGAAGAGGGCACTAGAAACTGGCACCCATATGGGATGCCGGCACCACAGGCGGAGGATTAACCTAGTGAGCCACGGCGCCGGCCGCAGGTTTAACTTCTACATTAGACACAAGAGAAGACCAACTACACTAGTGCCAAAACAGCACACATCTACTGTAATAGGAGTTATTTTAAAATGCACGGACTGTTTATTTCTGGAATTTTCCATGGAATATTTTTGGACCGCCGTGAACCATGGGGTTAACTGAAACCAGGGAAACCAAAACCGTGGGTGAAGGGGAAACCACTGTCCCCCCTCCTGTCTCGCATGTGCTCTTAGCAAATGAACACAAGCAAGCAGAATTGGCCCCAGCAGGCTCTGGGGAGCGCCCAGGGAGGTGTGTGTGTACCGGAGGGAGTCTAAGGGAAAGCTGGCAGCTGGGGGCTCCCACGAGGCCGGTGCGGGGAGCTCTGGAGCTCAGAGCCCTTGGGTGGGGATTTGTGTTCAACTTCCGGGGCCAGGACTGTCCCTGGGTCAAGGGGCATAACCTTAGGTGACGCAGAACTGCCCCTGAAGCAGAGGTAAGGGCTGGTGGGGGATGCAGGTGTGCTCCTTTGGGAGGGAGAGCATTCCTGGCCTTGGTGGGTGAGCCCCTGGGCCCTTGAAGCTGGGAGCAGGCGGGGGTGGGCAGGGGGCAGGCACGTGGGGGCCACTACAGCACCCACTACACACACGGGTTTCCCACAGTGACCGCACTGAAGGCTCATCTCCAACCTGTATCGAGCGATGCGTTTGCTCCCCTCACTTTAAAGTAGAAAGACAAACTGGAGCTTGGAGACGCTAAGCCGCTTGCCTAAAGCTGGCTGCCTGGGAAGTCAAGGCTGGGGCTGAAGCCACATGTGCGGAACTAAAGGCCTGCCCGAGCGGCCCCGGTCACCATCACTGTCGCCGCTCAGCCGGCAGCCCGGGCCCACCATCTGCTGGCTGGGCGGGGTGTGGTGTGTGTGGACATCCAGGCCCTGCTTCTGCCTGTGTGGTCTTTCCTGCTAAATCACTCCCCACCCTGGACCCTGGGCCATTCCCCACTCCTCATTCCCCTAGCGGGGCCACCAGCCTGTTTGCCCGGGCCTTGGAGATGGGCACGGACGCCAGACCTGCCCAATCAAAGTGGTGCCACACCCTGGTCCTGTGACAGCCTAGGGCTAGGCCGACTCTCCCCTGGGAGCAGCTGTCTTCCATCTGCAATGACTAAAGTAGGATGCAACAAGCCTGCAGCTGCCCGTGGCCGCGTTGCCCAGCCTCCCGTGCATGGGGACGGGCTGGGTGCACAGAGGAGAGAAAGGAGGGCAATGCACAGAGAGGAGGGAGAGAGGGAGCAGCCGCCCGGACTCCTGGGTTCCTGAGGTCAGATTTGCCTCAACTTCCCCGCTGTGCGAGCCCATGCGTCGCCCATCGGTCTCCAAGCTTTTGCTCTCTGAGGTTCTCTGATTTGCAAGCAGTGCCGTGGGCTGAGTTGTGTCCGCCTGAGAAAGCACCTGTTGCCGTCCCACCCCTCGGTGCTCAGAATGGAGCTGGCTTTGCAGGAAGGGCTTTTGAAGAGGCCCTTAGGGTACAGTGAGGTCACCTGGGGGCAGAGCGATTAGGACTCAGGCACACACGGAGGGACAGCGTGGGAGAGCACCAGGGGGAGACGGTCAGGCACGAGTCAGGGAAAGAGGCCTCAGAAGGGCACCAGCCCTGCCCACACCTGACCTTGGACTTGCAGCTTCCAGGACTGGGCGAAAATTATTTTCTGCTGTTTAAACCAGCCACTCCATGGCACTTAGTTATGGCATCCCCGGAACACACAGACCATCACCCTCCCAAACCCTTGGTTCCAGGATTCTTGCCAATACCGAAATGCATGGTGGCCCACATCCTTGACACAAAATGGCATTGCACATGTGCCCAACCCACACCAGGCTTCTCCTATACTTTACATGGTCAACCTAACACAATGCAGATGCTACAGGAATCATTGTTATATGGCATTGCTGAGACGGTTTAGATTTTGCTTTTGGGACTTCCAGAATTTTTTTTGTAAAACTTCTAGGTCTCTGTTTAGCCAACCAGCTACACAGGTGCAAGCGCACGGGCAGGATGACACCGCTAAGTCCAACGCTGGGTTCCCTCATGGATCGCTCAGTTTCACTCTGCAGCCCAAAACCTCAGCATCTCCATGGCTTCCAACAACAGTCATTTTTCTTGTCTGCGTATCTGCTCATTGGCAAAGCGATTTCGGGGGTCTTACCCAGGCTGTAAGTTCAAGCCTGTTCCTTACGTCTTCTCTCTGGGGCTGAGCAGATCGCTGGGGCCTGCTCTTCCTGCGGAGGATCCCAGGCACAAGGCGCTAAGGCCAAATTCTGCACATGCAGAGCTGGCTCAGGTGCACTAACACCCCTGTGGACAAGATGGGTCCCTCGGCTGTGCCTGCTCTCAGAGGGGCAGGGAGAGGTACGTTGCACACTTTAGGGAAAGCTACTGGGAAGTTACAAGGCAAAAGGGCAGGACGGGGTGGGACTGGGGGCGGGGCGGAAGGAGGGACTTAGGGCACAGAGATGCCAAAGGATTCCAGGTGCAGGAGAGCAGCCCAGTCCGATGTATGAGCCAGGGCGCCATGTGGTCCACTTCCCCAAGGGAGGACCGGCTTCCCCTGTGGGCTGCTGGAATCACAGCGGGCTCAGCTAAACCCCAGCACCTTCTCAGCGCTGTGCATGGCGTCCTGAGGCGGAGAAACCCAAGCCTTCCTTGGGAGCTCCGAATCGGGGTCAGGCAGATGCGTCTGTTTCCTAGCGGGGGTGTGGGAGGGGACACTGGAGACACTATAGAGAACGTGGCCTCGCTCTTTGTTGTTAGGTTGGAATAACCAAAGAAGGCTTTGTAAGGCTTGATTGTTAATTTCTGGCCAAGTTTGTGAAGGTTTTCAAGGGAAAGCAGATCAAAGGGATCCTCGCTGGAGGTGTTTGTCTCACGCTGAGTTGGGATGCTTTTCTCAGAAGAATAACCAGAGAAGAGGCACTGTGGGTTCTGACGCGTCCCTAGGATGGAGCGATGGAGCGCCACGGTTTAGCACGGTTCCCCGCGTGTTCCCGCGCATCCCCACGGCCACGTGGTCACTTCATAAAAGCACGCACGAGGCTCTAGAGCAAACATGGCCATGCCGAGTGCAGGCTGGGGGCAGGTCAGCTGGTCTCCCTGGGTCTCTGCCCCATCCTCGGAACAAGCCCGGGCTCTGAGGTCCCCTCCGGCTCTAAGATTCTCAAGGCCACACACAGGACGAGGTTCCTCTCTCACCTGCTGACCGGGAAAGGCAGAGGGGCAGACAGGAAGTGGAGCTGCTGGGGCCATGAGAGCCACTGGACCAACCCTGGGTGCTCAGGAGCCGGGCGAGGCACCCACCGTTCCCGTCCCGCTCGCCCCCTCTTCCAGTGCCATCCTCAGCGCGGCTGTGTGCACAGACCCCACCGTTAGCACAGGCTTGGAGTCCATGGTGCAGCCCCGAGTTTGGGTATAAGGAGCAATACAGTAAGGGGGGGCCCTGCCGTCCTGCCAGCCTGATCTGGTCCCAGCCCTGCTGCTGACTCCCATGCAACCTTGGATGAGGGATTCCACCTCCCCCAGCCTCACTTTTCTTCTCAGTAAAATGGGGACAAGGACAGTAGCTCGTTCCTGGGAGTTAGGTACTCAGTGCCGTGCCTGGTGTGAGAACCCCCTAGGACCGTCACCCCGGGTCTTAGCCTAGCACTCTCCAAACTCGCTTGCAGGCAGCACCGTTCTCAATCTACCAGCTCATTCGACCTCTCCTTAGTGAGTCAAGAAAATATTGAGAAAGAAGAGCTTTTCAATTCCATTGAAATTTCATGAAAAATGTAAAAGAGCTTCGTCCAGTGCTCTTCACACAAAGGCGTACGTAGACTTGGGAACGTGCGTTGACTTGAGCCTGAAACAACCGTAATAAAAGGGTCCTAGAAGCAGAACCTAGGGGCCGGCGTGGCAGCACCAGGGTTAAGTAGCCTGTGACGCTGGCATCCCACAGAGCTGGCTCGAGGCCCAGTGGCTCCGCTTCTGCTCCAGCTCCCTGCCAGTGTGCCTGTGAGCGCAGCAGGTGAGCCCCAGGTACCTGGCACCCACGGGGGAGGCCTGGATGAAGCTCCTGGCTCCTGGCTTTGGCCTGGCCCAGCTCCGGCTGATGTAGACATTTGGAGAATGGACCAACAAACGAATACAAGAACAATCTCCCCCCGCCCTCTCTCCCTCTCTGACTCCCTCTGTGTGTGTATGTATGCGTGTGTGTGTCACTCCACCTTTCAAATAAGTAAGAATAAACATTAAGGAAAAAGAACTACTAGAATCTAGTTCCTTACAGAGAGCCTTTGGGGTGGGAAGGAAGAAAGTCGGCCATGGATAGAGGCATGGACTCCCTTCCTGTCTGGTTTCCGTAGGGAACTCACCCCCGAGGGCCAGGGCTCCTCCCTGCACCCCGGCTGGGGCAGGGCTAGGATCGCCGTGCGGAGGGAGGGGCACGTCTGTTTGCAGTATGCATGGGTTCCTGCCTGACAGTGCTTCCTTAAGGAGGTCTTCAGGTTCCCACTCGGGCGTGATGGCTCCCCGGGGACGCAGGCCAGGAGCCTCCAGCTGGCTTTCTTTCCTTCCCAAAAGCTGCCTGAGGGGCTCAGGCTCAGCTCGCATCCCGAAGCTGTTGGGCTCCTGGCCTTGTGCAGGGTCCTCGGGGCGACTCCTTCGGGGCTCCGGGCTGGTGGGGGAGCAGCTCCGTTTCTTCCTTCCAGCCAGTTCCTCTCTCCAGTCCAAACATTCGCAAACATACATACATTTATTTATTTATTTGCCAGAGCAAGAGAGAGAGAGAGAGAGAGAGAGAGAGATCTTCCATTTGCTAGTCTGCTCCCTAAGTGGCTGCGATAGTCAGAGCTGGGCCAGGCCAGAAATTCCACGCAGGTCTCCCCTGTGGGTGGCAGGGACCCAAGGACTTGGGCCACCTTCCTCTGCCTTTCCAGGTGCATTAGCAGGGAGCCGGATTGAAAGGAGAGTGACCAGCATTGCAGGCAGTGGCTTAACCCACCGTGCTCCCACGCTGGCCACTGGCCAGACCCGTTCTCGCGCTTGTCACGCCAGTGAGTTGAAGGGCTCGATGTGGAGCCGGTGCTGGGCCTTGGTCCCAGGCTGTGGCTGTGGACTTGGGTGCAGCACACAGAGGAAGCCCAGAGCAGGGCGGGAGCGAGCCCCTGCTGGCGGGGTCTCCGATCAGAGCCTCGCTCGCCCCTTTCCAGACCGAAACCTCCTGTTTGTTTCCCTAAGCAGAAGCATTGGCCGCTCACTGCTACAGAGCAAAGGCCCTGTGGCCTCTCTGCCCGAGGTGGCTGAGGACTTCGACTATAGGAGATAGGAGGGTCTTCAGAAAGTTCATGGAAACACAAGTTATGAAAAAACTATGCGTGGATTGCATGGTTTTTGCACTAAAGTAAATTTATCTTTTAATTACGTTTTTCCATGAAATTAAAAAAATTTAAAATTTATTTGACAGAGATAGAGGTGAGCAGACATAGAGTTCCCTTTTGCTGGTTCACTCTCTGCATGTCCACCATGCTTAGGGAGATGAAGCCAGGAGCTGAGAACTTACCCAGCTCTCCCACGTGAGTGGCAAACCCTCAACTACCTGAGCCGTCACCACTGCCCGCCGAGGTGGAGTCACAGGTCAGAGCTGGGACCTGCGTCCAGGCATCCGACGAGGGACATGGGCATCCTGCCCGGTGGCTCAGCTACAAGTCCAAGCGCCCACTGCTCCAGGGACCTTGCGAGGTCCCTTACGTAGCTGGTGTAGCCCCCAAGCAGCGGCAGCGCCCTCTTGAGTTACAACGCGCTCATGCGGTGCCCAATGTGGAGCCATCCATTGCTCAAAGTAGAAAGCAAGGCAGGGCACTCCTGCAGAGGAATACGGCAGCGTCCCACGTACCGGCTACAGACGGTCATCCCAAAGGGTCGGCTGCTGGACCACACAGCTCTCCTGTGTCGTCTACACTCTCTTCTCCATCTATACTCAGGCGGTTAATCCTGAACGCAGGGGCCGGTGGCTGCAGGTCTCATTCTCCATTGATCCATTTGGCTACTGCATGTCTTTCCCAGGGCACCTTGTGCTGGCTGCGTTTAGTTGGCGAGATCCCAGGCCCTTTGCAGCTCCTGAAACAGGACAGTGCGTGCTGCGAGCACCGAGACCCCTTTGCCACAAATCATCAGCAGCCGTCGGGGTCTTCACGCCGCTGGCTGGGAGTTTCCCAGAACAGCATCTGCTCCCATGGGTGCTGGGGCTCTGCTCAGGGCATGGGGCGTCCTGGGAGTGGAAAGAAAGCAGTGGTCGCAGAGAGAAGTGCTCACGTGGTGAGGGCTGGAGTAGGAGTGAGTGGAAAACTCCCATGACGCAAGTATTTCTCTGAACAAATGACTGAGAAGGAGCGTGAACGGCCGGGAGCGGACCTGAGTGTCCCCGTGCGTGTGAAACCGGGACCAGCGCGGGTGCCCTGTGCTTCAAGTGGAATCCAGATCCCCCTGGAAACTAGAAAACAGCTCTTAGAGGACGGCGTCCCCAGCAATGCGAATCCTATCGGGGGCGAAGGATAAACGGCCCGTTCAGGGGAGCTCTGTGAAGTATTCCAAGCCACTGCGATGTCATTTTATGAACCAAAAGAACTCATTTACCAAATGGGTCTCCAGGGACCAGGAGAGCAAACACACGGCCATCAGGGAGCAGCCCCGGCCCCTCCTCCTCACAGTAGAGGCCACGAAGGACGTCAGGTCGGCAAGGACACAGAGGTCCCTTGGGGCGTCGACCTGTGTGAGGACGAGACCCCATCTGTGCCTTTAAAAAGACTAATACACACGGGCCGGCGCCACGGCTTACTAGGCTAATCCTCCGCCTGCATTGCCGGCACCCCAGGTTCTAGTCCCAGTTGCAGCACCGGTTCTGTCCCAGTTGCTCCTCTTCCAGGCCAGCTCTCTGCTGTGGCCCGGGAAGGCAGTGGAGGATGGACCAAGTGCTTGGGCCCTACACCTGCATGGGAGACCAGGAGAAGCACCTGGTTCCTGCCTTCAATCGGTGCAGTGCCGGCTGTAGCGGCCACTTTGGGGGTGAACCAATGGAAAAAGGAAGACCTTTCTCTCTGTCTCTCTCACTGTCCACTCTGCCTGTCCAAAAAAAAAAAAAAAAAAGACTAGTACACACACACATTTACTTCTTTATCTGAAAGGCAGAGTGACAGACACAGAGAGAGTTTTTCCATCCACTGGTTCATTTCCCAAAAGGCTGCACCAGCCAGGGGTGGCCCAGGCTGAAACCAGGGCCAGAAGCTTCATTCAGGTTTCCCATGGGGTGCAGGGGCCCAAACAGCTGGGCCACCTTCCGCTGCTGTCCGAGGAGCGTTAGCAGGGAGCTGGACAGGAAGCGGAGCAGCCAGGACGGGAACCCGCTCTCCCATGTGGAGTGCTGGAGTCACAAGCAGTGACTTAACCCCACGTGCCACCCTGCGGGCCCCTGCATTCATGTCGTGGAGGGGGAAGGGGGAGGAAAAGGTGGGTGCACCTGAGCTTGAATCTGGCCGGGCGAGAACGTGAGCCGGTGCTTTCCTGGTGGCGGCCTCAGTGTTGGGAGGGCCCGGCCCGAGGTGGCAGAGACCACGGAGGAACACAGTGGCAGATGGTGGCGGATGCCCACAGAGCAGGGGCCGCCAGGAGCAGCAGCCGCAGCCTCTCTGTGTGCGGCCCCCCATCATCAGAAACGTTCCTCAAGCCCTCCCCAGGCCACAGGCTCTCTGCCAGGTACTTTACGGCCTCTGTCACATTTAATTCCCAAGGAAGCCAGCGGGAGTATCTCACTGCGCTAAGGAGAGCCGTGTGTCACAGAGCTAGCCGGTGCTGGGGCTGCGGCTTGAAGCCACATCTCACTGCCCCCAGAGCCTGCGTGCTGGCCCTGCTCCCTCCCGACGGCTGTGGAAAGGGGTCTCCCACAAAACAGGAAATTAGAGCTGATTTGCAGAGTATGGGGGTGTCTGGAAGGCTTGACCCTGTCTTTCTTTCTTTAAATACTTTTTAAAAATATTTTGAAAGCTGTAATTAATTGTGGGGAGCAACTCGGACTAGACTAAGTTACTGGAATTAAGACTTACTCTATGCATCTGCTCTCCCACAATATGGCGCTGGGAGAGGAGTAAACAGCTTCTACACAGCTGCCTCCAGTTCAACCAATAAACTGTAGGACCTGCTCCTGATTGGAGGAGAGCAGCGTACTCGGCGTGTGGGTAGCAGAGTTGGGATTGGTGGAAGAGGACTATAAAGGAGGAGAGAGACAACATGCACCAGGAACATCTATCTGAAGGAACACCTGAGCAGCCCCCAAGAGAGCCGGCCGGCGGTGTGCCACTCCCCCGCGGAAGTGGGGAAAGTGGCAGGGGGAACCGCCCTTCCACGGAGGTAGAAGGGTCAGTAGCCAACCCGGGAAGAACCAGCAGCAAACCCGGGAAGGGCCGAGCAGACGAAAGAACAGCGCAGGGTCCTGTATCGTTCCTCCATGAAGAGGGGGAGCGACAATTAATTAATTAACTTCTTTACTTATGAAATGGGTGAGGGAGAGAGAGAGAGAAAGAGAGACAGAGACAGAGAGAGGGACTCTTCCATCCACTGGTTCATTCCTCAAATGCCAGAACTGGCAAATGCAGGACATTCCTGCAACAGCCAGGACTGGGCCAGGCTGCAGCCAGGAGCCGGGAACTCCTCCCAGGCCTCCCATGTGGGTGGCAGGGACCCAAGGACTTGACCCACCATCCGCCGCCTTCCAGGGTGTGCAGAAGCGGGAAGCTGGGATCAAGAGTGGAGCCAGGATTGGAGATCAGGCGCTCTGAGAGGGGCTGTGGGCCCCTAGGTGACGTTGCCACCGTTAGTCCGAATGCCCACCCCGGGCCCTATCCTCTGTAGCTGTGCAGGCAGAATTTCTCAGGAATCCCACTGCAGAGCTGGAAAATGAAACGCGCGCCCACCCCCAGCACCGAGAGACGCGAGGGCTGGAGCTGGGCGAGGCGCCGCAGGGTGGGGCGGTTCTCTGGGGGAGCCAGCGGTGGCTCTGCAGGGAGATGCTCACCTCCGCGTTTTATATTTTGCTCCCACTTTCTGGCTGTGTTCCTGAGTCTCCCGCAGATGCTGTGACAGGGCCACGGGTCGGGGGTCACACCCACAGGTTCTCCTGTGATCCCCCCCACACACACCCCTACAAAGAAAGTCACCAAATGCCAAGGATCATTCAAGATGGGGGCGGGGCTCACTTCTGCATCAGCCTGGCTCCTTGCGCGTGTGTTTATCTCGTTCTCGCACAGGGGCTTCGGCATGGGAAGCGATCATGTGAAAGGGCCATTTGCAGGTGGCAAGTCCGCAGAGGGCCTGGGCGGGTTGCAGGTGGACACAGGCGGCAGGCATCCAGCCATCCTCACTCCGGCCGTCCGCGAGCAGGGGGCTGGGGAGGCGCGTGTGACTCCAGCTTCCCAGCCCCCTAGTCCTCTCCGCGACCCCTCTCTTGGGTTCCTGGTTTCTTTTTGGTTCGTAACTGCGGCTATGACAGTGACTGACGGGGGTGGGAGGAAATGTATGGCTGTTGGGGTCTCTGCCGGCTCCGAGTCTTCTCACCCAGAGCACCTGGTGACGGCTGACTGTGAGACGCGCCGCCCTTGCCCCCAGAGCGCAGGTGAAAACCCCCTGGGCACAGTGAACAGTGTAAATGTATGAGAGAATCCTCTCCTGAACTGGCCGGGACTCGCGTGCGACGGTTTCATTGCACGGAGCACCCATCTGCAGAGAGGGTCGCAGTGCCACAAGGATGCTGGGGTGGGTGGGAGTGAGCGACACGAGACAGACAGAAGAGAAGGGGCAGGGACGCTCCCCCCCACTCCAGAGACCCAGAGGGCTCCTGGTGTGTTCAAGGCTTCCTGCACTTGCACTCGGTTCTCTGTGTGCACCGCCCACGGTTCCTAGATGGCCGAGTCTCCAACATCACCGTTCATCAGACTCTCCAGTGCAACCGAGGCAGGCGATGGGCGCTGCCCCAGGAACTCAGCCAGGTCACGAGTGGAGCCTGGGCGTCTGCATTTTCACGCATCTTCTTCTCGGGCTTCCGTGTCGGGGACTCCTCACCCTCTCTCTCCAGGAGCAGCCTGAGGGCTAGAGGTGTGCTTCCCACGGCCCAGCAAGGGACAGCGTGTGCAGGAAGTGGAATGCAAGAGCGAGGACCACGCTCCTGCAGCCGCACGCTGACTCTTGGGAGCATCAGGGCTGCTGGGGTCACTCACTCCGGGGCCAATGAGTCCTTCACATGCTGGCTTCTCTTTCCGATCTCCCCTTTCCTGCCTTGTTCCCCGTACGGATTCCTGGAAGCCACTCTTGCAGGAAGGAGCCCACGAACATAGCCTTAGCCAGAAGCAGTGCCCATGTTTGAGTCAGAGATGAGGCTGGGCCACACATGGGGCCATCCGAGTCCTGGCCCCCAGTCATGCACTACACAAACACACGAGGAGCCCTTGGGGACAGGAGGAGGAAGGGCACGCAGGACAAATCCCTGAACCTCAGCGACTGAATCTGCCAATTCCAGCGCCTCTCCACCCAGCAGAGCTGTTGCAAGCAACAAACAAGAGGAGAGCTGGGCAAGACTTTTGCGCAATAAAGACGCGACTCGAGTTCCTGGGAGGACCCAAGATGAGAAGGGCTTTGGTGACAGAAGCAAAGTCGTGGCGGACATGAAGTTGGGAGGATGAGCAGCATAAATGAGCGCACTTGCCCACCGACTCCTCGGAGAAGCAGTCACTGAGCACCAGGCATCGAAAGCAAAAGGACGCAGGGGACGCAGGCGTGGCCTCTGGAGACGTGGTCCAGGGGGTGGGTGCATGTGGTGGGGGCTGGGGTAGTTTCAGCCAGAGCATTTTATTGCATGCTTTAGCTAGAATCCAATTAGCTCAAGAAAAGATCACTTATTCTTGGGAACGCCGCGGAATCCCAGACAAGGCAGGATTACCTTGGGGAAGCCCAGGATCAGAAGGGTTGGGAGTGACCTCACGGCGAGCGATCGCTCGAATCCTAAGTCAGTGCAGTGTTCCCCACTGACGAATAAAGAACCGCGGCACCCATCAGTAGTGATGTACGCTACGGGATAAGTAGGTGTGGAATGCTAAATCGACAGGATGAGAAGGAAGCAGACGCGGGGAGCCCGGAAGAACATTCCAGAAGCAAGAGAAAAAGCAAAGGCAGAGAAAGGGCCTGCGGTTGGCAAGAAGGAAGCGGCCGGAGGGCAGCGAGCCCGGCAGAGGGTGGGGGGGTGCATGAGAAGGCAACCGTCGCGCCCCCCTCCCCACCAATGCCTCATCTGTAATTCAGGAAGTTGGGCCACGCACCCCAGCAGGAAGATGGGGGCCACGTGCTAGGGACTCTGCTGTTAATCCTCTCCAGCCCCTCCAGTGACATGGCTGTGTGGCCCATCCCTGGATCCGGGCTCTGTGTCACCATCAGTGAACAGGAAGGCCCCAGAGCCGCTTTGTCTTCCAGGACCAAAGGGCGTAAAGGGGTTGGCGTAAAGTGGTCGGCGTAAAGCAGTCGTGGGCAGGGCGGCCACACCTGCTGGGTGTCCTGGGAGCGCTGGTTTGTGCTACACACCCTGGCTTCATTGTTCCGAGTGCCCCTTTCTCTCTCAGAAGTGCCCCACTGTGGTCACTCTGTTCACGAGAGAAGCGAAGTGCCCACGGCGGCCCAGTGCGCCACTGGCTGGGCTCTCCGCCTGGGTTCTTGTTAGGAATTTCCTTCCCCTGAGCCTGAAGCAGGTGGGTTTTGCTGGCTTTGCAAGATGCCCAGGCAGGCTTTGCTGGGCACCAGATGCCCATGGCACAGTTTGCTCCCTCGGCAAATACTGGCAGAGGCTGGCGGCTGCAAATGGGCCAGTGCCCGAGCCTTGGGTGGAGCTCTGTGGGTGGCCAGGGACGGCACCAAGCGACAAGGAGAGCAGAGCAGCAGGTTCCCTACGAAGTGGACCTGGCTCGGTTCTCGTCTTAGTCTGTGTGGTGCGGTGTTGCAATATCAGAATGTCAAAGACTGGAAAACCCACAGAGACAGGAAGTTGTCCCTTAGGGTTGCAGAGGCTGGGGAGCACAGCATGGAGGTGCTGGCCTCTGCTCGGGCCCTTCCTGCCTTATGAACACGTGGCAAAGAGCATCCCCCGGTGAGACAGCAGGTGCACCAGCTCAGGCTGCGCTTCCTCTTCTTATGAAGTTGCTCATGCATCGTGCGGGCCCCACCCTCCTCGCCTAATGCTAATTAAATCCTCCCCAAGTTCCCCAGCTCCAAATACTGTCAACATGCGTGTTGGGTCCCATGTGTGAACTTCGGGAGACACATTCAAACCCCAGCCATTCCTAACGGGGGCTTCTTACCAGGGCGTGAGGTGGGGGCTACTTCAGGAAGCTGTAGATGGAAGGACCCTGAAGGAGAACCCACAAAACTGTCAACATTCTCATAGCTGGAGACCTGGGGAAAAGAGAGAGAGGGAGAGAGAGAGAGAGAGAGAGATGGGGATGAGGGGCAGCTCCGGATGTGTGCGTGTGCCTTCCAAGAAATGGGTGCATGTCAGCTCTGCCCTCCACCTCCACCCCAGGAGATGCAACTGGGCCTGCAGCTGGGTGTTAGGCAAGAGGCTGAGGACACAGACTGTGGCTGTTTTGCTAAGACCACCTAGGGAAGAGCTGTGACAGGCTGGGGTTCGTGGCAAAGGTAGACCAGTAGCCTTTTTGGTGGAAGTCCAATTGATTTTAGTGGGCAACAGAGATCTGGTCCTCTTGCTTTTAGGCCAGCAAGAGACCTAGCTGGGGAAAGCCCCCTTTATCATACAAACAGGGGGAAAAAATCTCAAAAAATAAAATTCTTTAAAGTCCTAGGAGATACTCTAGGAGTTTCTAACACAAGTTTGTTGAAACCTCAGAGAGAGAGAGATGCGAAGGGACCCAAGGAATGAGTCTTTGTTTTCCTTTCTCCCTGCTAGTTGGTCTGTTCTGATTTTGAGATGTGAGTGTGTGGGGAGGGAAATGAGTAACACTCAGCAAGTTTGCTGCACAGAGACGCTCATACACACTCAGCGGGCACTCACTACAGCCGTGGTGGCAGGGAGAAGACCGACAACCTCAGAACCCTGGCGGCCCCCAGCAGCCAGACGCTCTCAGTGAGGCAGGGAGAAGGGGGAGACCCCTCAGCAGGTGCCTGACTGTTGCTTCCGCTGAGTGCTGTAGCAGGGGTGTGGTGTGCACGCACCTGCTCTCCAGAAGCGGAGGCCCTCGCTGGCTCGGTCAGCTTTGGTCCCAGAACACCTCCCCCTGTCCTCAGCCCTGTTGTTTTTGCATTTGCATATATTTCAAAAGTTCATGGAAATGGAATTAAAAGTTAACTTTGATGCAAAAATTATTGAAAGCCATGCATAGTTGTTTTATGGCACTCACTTCTCTGAAGCAGGAGCCTGGAATTCCATCCGGGTCTCCCACTTGGGTGGAAGAAGCCCAAATACTTGGGCCATCTTCTGCTGCTTTCCCTAGCGCGTTAGCAGGGATCTGGATGAGAAATGGGGCAGCAGGACTCAACGCCTGTGCTCACGTGGGCTGCCGCCGTTACAGATGGCGGCCCAACCTGCTGAGCCACAGCGCCGGCCCCTTTCACAAACTTTTTGAAGATCCCACCTACCTGACTTTCTTAGAGGGGGAATGCACAGAATGTAGCATTGGCCCCCATGACATGAACACCTTGGTGGTGTTTAGCAACACACAGCACAGCAGCCATCACTTCCATCTCGTTCCAAAACTTTTGACCCTAAAATAACCTATTAAGCGTGCTGTTCCATGTTCTTCCCTCACCCCAACCCCTGGCAAGCACCCATCTTTCCTTCTCCCTGGGTTTACGAATTCCAGCTATTTCACATAAACAGACTCATACAATACTTGCCCCTTTGTGTCAAGAGTCCTTCACCTGATACAATGTTTCCAAGCTTCACCCATGTCGCAGCATGTGTCAGAACGTCCTACTTTTCATGGCTGAATAATACTCCACACATGGATGTACTGCAACTCATTTATCCACGCATGTGTTAATGGACGTTTGATTGGAGACTCTGTTTCCAACACATACCTGTGAGTGGATGTGCTGGGCTATAAGCTAATTCTATGTTTAACTTTTCTTTTTAAACTTTGAAAGGCAGAGAGACAGAGACAGACAGACAAAACTGCCATTTGCTGGTTCACTCTGCACATGCCCCTGACAGCTGGCACAGGGCCAGGACGAAGTCAGATGCCAGAAACTCAACCTGGGGCTCCCATGTGGGTGGCAGTAACACATCCGCTTGAGCCAGCCCCTAAGAGAGCAGGGCCAGGACTGGAGCCCACACACTCTGATCAGGGGTGGCTGGCGTCCCCAGGGGTATCTTAACGACTGGGTCAGACACCTGCCCCACTGTCTAACTTTCTGAAACCCCACCACACTGTTTCCCACGGTGGCCTCACCACGACACCCCCGCCTGGAGATCCCGTATGCTCTGGAGTTTTGGGGTTCCGGTGCAGCCTAACCTAGCAGAGCAGAATCCCGAGTGACAAGTGCACTGAGCCACTCCAAGTGCCTCAGCTGGTCCCACTGACCACCACTTACGCTGCCGAGGCTAAGCTCAGGGTTTCCACCCCTGGCCTCCACAGGGTGGACTCTGTGCCGGCTGCCGCCTGCTCCCCCATCTAGCACTGTCCCGCTCTCCTTGCGAATGCCCCCAGGAGATGGGTCCAGAGTGTGTTTCTATAATTCCACACAAAGGGAATCCCAGCATTCAAGCAATGGGACTGACTCGGAATGAGACGATTACTTACTTCTAGTCCTGATTTCTGCGGGCCCCTTGCTTACCCACGCCCACAGCCCCGTCTCTAAAGTGGGAATACCAACCCTCATTCTAAAGAGAACAACGCTCCGGGGCAGTACTGGGCATGCACTTTCTGGTTCAGTTCTTCCTGGGGGCGTCCAAGGAGCCCTGCTGAACCTGGATGGTGGGCAGCCTCCGCCTCCCCCTCCCCACTTCTGCAGCTGCTCCTAGCTGTTGTCCAGAGGTGCCGGAGCAGGAATGCTGGTGCCCTGTTGCCCATGCCTTGCACTGGCTGCTTTAAATCGTCCTATTTGCATGGAATGAAGCTTGCTATGGTAACAAGGTCTGGTGGCCGGAATCCAGGGCCCCAGCGGAAAAATGCAGACCGGTGCTGCAGGGGAGAAGGTGAAGCTAGAAGGGGCTGGTTAGCGGGCAGGTTACCACAGCCCTCCCTTAAGAGGGAGTGGGGAAACCGAGGCAGCAGAGCCCCACACCCCTCCTCCGCTGGGAGGAGACAGGGAAGCAGCCTCCCTGCCCCCTTGCAGTCCTCTCCCAGGACCTCCTCTCTGACCCTCGCCCACACCCGGCCCAGTTGAGAGCTTGCGCCCTGGCTGGGGCTGCGCCTGCACTTGGGGCGCACACAGGGGGCTGTGGGGGGCGGGGCGCGGGACAACAGCTCCCCGCTGGGCATTTCCCACCGCAGTTTCAGGCGCCCACAGAGCAGCAGCAGCTCAGCTCCCGAAGCTGCCCCCGCCCCGCGGGGCTCCCTCCCCGCTCCCCTCCAGGGCCCCCTTGGTGAAGGAACATCCCTCCCCGCCATGCACCCTCCACCCCCCAACCCCAGCTCGGCGCCGGGCACTAGCTGGCCGGGGCGGGGCTGCCCCACCACTCCAGGGAGGGGACAGAGGGCCGGCCACGGCCCGGGCGCCCCGCACCCCAAGCCCGGGCGCCCCCTCTGTTCCCCGCCCGGCGCCGCCCGCCGCCCCCGCCCCCTGGGGGGTGTGTCCCCGCCGTGGGGGCCGCGGGGGGCCGCGGAGACCCCAGGCCCCCGGCCCAGGCCCCCTCCCGGGCGGGCAGCGAATGGTAGGCTCCATTCACAGAGTGCCCGGCGGCGCGCGGTGTCCTGCTAGCCGCGCTCCGCGCCCACCCGCCCACCGGGGTCTCAGTGATCGCCGCCGCCACTCCGCTCCTCCTCCTCCTCCTCCTCCTCCTCCTCCTCCTCCTCCTCGTCCTCTTCCCCCCTCCCCTCCCGCAGCCTCGCCACCGCCGCGGCTCGGGCTGGAGGCGCCGCTGTCATTCCTGCGCCGGAGGAGCCGGCGCTGCGGGAGCCTGGGGGTCGGGGCGCGGGCGAGCCGGGCCGCGGGGGACCCAACAGGTAGAGCCCGGGGTGTCCGGCCGCGCGCCCCCGGCGCATCATGCAGCTCTTTGTCACCTCTCTCGCCCCCAGGCCAAAATCCTGAGCATGATGGAAGACAATAAGCAGCTGGCGCTCCGCATCGATGGGGCGGTCCAGTCGGCCAGCCAGGAGGTGACCAACCTACGAGCCGAACTCACGGCCACCAACCGGAGACTGGCGGAACTGAGCGGCGTCGGCGGCGGCCCGGGCGCGGGCCCGGGGGCCGCGGGCAGCGCCTCGGCGGCGGCGGCAGCGGCAGACGCGGCGGCGGCGGCGGCGAGCATGGAGAACCAGCAGCTCAGCGCGCAAGGTAGGGAGCGCCTGGCGCCCGGGCCCAGGCGTGGCGAGCGCGCGCGCCCGGCGCAGAGCCGGCCGGGGACGGGTGCCCCGCGCGCCCAGGGCGACGGCGCCGTGCACAGGGGGGCCTGGGACCGCTTCCGCGCGGCCGTGGCCACCGGGGCTCCCGGGCCGGGAGTTGCAAGGCTGCTGTGGGCACGGAGAGCCTGGGCGCAGTGTGCGCGGGGCCGCAGGGTCGACCGGGCCCCGGCTGGCGTGGGCGCGGCGTGGCCGGCGATTCCCTTCTCGCGGCTGCAGAAAGTCCCCTGTCCGTGGCACGCCGCCCCCAGCTCCGTGGCAAACTTTTCGTGCCAGAGCGGCTGCCCCCGGCCCCCGGCATAGAGGACCACCCACTTCCCCCCCACCCCAGTTCCGAAGGCTCCCTTCTGGGGAACCACTCCTGCCCAGGGAGAGCTTCGGGTTCTGCGGCCGCGCTGGGGGCGGAGAGCACGGGACTGGCGTGCACTTCTCTCCACGCACGGCCGATCCCTGGTCTAGGTTGCATCTGGACTTTATTTTCTCCCATTTGAGACTGAGCTCGCCCAGGCGATGGAATCTGCGGAGCCCAGCCCGCAGGAGGTGTGGTGCTCAGCAGGGAGTTGAGATTTCCAGCAAATGCCAGAAGCTGGAGCTCTCTGCAGGGAGAAAGCCCAGAGCTGTGGCTGGGGTGGTGGGTTGCAGGAGGGCGTGTGTCTGGGCTGATACTGCGGGAGCTGCAGCCCTGAGACCCCCTGCGGGGGGGGGGGGTGAAAGGTGGAGGAGCACCCTCTACAAGACACTGTTTGGTTTCTGTGAATTTGGAAAGTCCAAGGGTAAGCAGGCTTTCAAAAATCTTATTTTGCCTGATTGCCTTTTGAGAAACAACAGGACTGGTTCCTCCTGTGGTTTAAATGACTAAACTGCCGACATGCAGAGCTGGCCGGACAAAAAACCCCAGCCCAGCAGGGCCCCTTGGGTGAGGGTGGCACCTGATGAAGCCCGCGGTTCCAGTCGCTCTGCGGCTCACGGTGACGTCCCGGTGTCAGTGTCGTTCCGGGAGCTTCTCCTGGGTGCTGGGAGAGCATCCGCGTTCCTCCGGACGCCCTCCCCGGGAAAGCTGTGCTTTTTGGATGTGAAACGTGCGTCGTGAACTCGAGCGGTTTCCTGTCCAACTCCGAGTCAGCGGTGCCCTCCAGAAGTCTCTCCCAAGTCTGAGGCCTGGGGGGCAGCGACTTGGGAGAGAAGTGACCATGACGTCATGGGCAGAGAGGTGTGTGCCGGCCCTGGCGTTGGTTCGCTGTGCTGTTTCCCAGGTTGTCATCTGGTTGCCTCGCCGTGGAGCCTGTGATGCTCACCCCGGGCAGCCGGGCGCGGAAGGGCGAAGGCTAGGTAAATGCAGGGCTTTCCACGGCCGGGCACTCTGCTGAGCTCGGCTCAGTGCTGGCGTTTTGCAGAAGCTGGGCGAGGGACACTGGGCCACCTGCCTGTTATCTGTCCCCGAGCTGGGGTCAGCTGCAAAGCGAGCGTGCAGAGGAAGCCTGAGCAGTGACCATGCACTTGCTCAACTTGGAGCCGAGACCCTGGTTCCCTTGTAGCAGCGGAGCAACAGGGGGCTCCCGCCAGACGTGGGAGGCCAGGGACAGGAAGATGGCTTGGGGACCTCCGTCGTGTCCTGTGTGCGTGCCGGTGGCTGGCCGTGCGGGACGGGGTGCAGGGAGGGCTGTGATGGTCTCTGTGATTTGTTGGGATTTCTCAAAGCCATTGCTAGGGGTGCTTGGTGACTTGGTAATCAGAAGATCAAATATGAAAGGTTTAACTCAACTTAAGTGCTGCCCACCTATCCGTCTAATTGATGTGCGTTGCCACCAACGTGATGGTTGGAGAGAAAACCCCGATCCCTCCCCAGAAGTCCCGCGGGCATCGCTGACTTGTCTGCAGCCACAGTCCCTCGCCCCAGCACTGCTGACTTGATTCAGCTCCCGTGAACTTGACTTGCCTTTCTTTGCTTTTGTCTTGGTTTGTTTTTTTCCCTTCTGCAGAGGTGGTCTGGTTGTTTCTTTCACTGTTGTTTTCCTTGTCCTAAAGGACAGTGCTGGGTTCTCTGCGGGCCGGCTGCCTTTCTCGGTGCTGTACCCCCTTTGGTCCTGTGTTTGCCTCTGGGCTGTGGGGCTGTGCTCAAGGGGGCCCAAGGTCTCCCAGGGTTTTGAGTCCAGGAGCCTCTTTCACAGTGCACCTGCAGACATCACCTTTTAACCAAAGGGCATTCTGCACCTCCTAGACGCATGCTAGTGGCACCTCTTTCTGACAGTACCGGCACAAGGGGTTATACAGAGGGCGTCACCTTTGGCTTCCTCCTACGGGGAAGGTGGCTACATCCAGCTCTCCGTTTTGTTTTTTGGTTCCAAAAGATCATTTTAAAAAAATGTGCTGAGCGAGCCCACCAGGGCTGGAGGGAGGTTGGTAGCTTCTGCTACCTTTGAGGATGATGAAGACTTGGGTTTTCCTACAGGGTTAATCGACTGTGTCATTTCAACAAAATATTAACTTGGTTGGTACTCTCCGTGCGCAGGCACGGTTGCTATGTAACAGAATCTAGAAAGTGCAGCGCGGAAAATCTGGGCTTTCGGCGCTTCGAAGGATCTTCTTTCGGAATCTGTGTGGAAAGAACGCTTGGCGGCGAGCCCATCTCCTCTCGCCCTGCTGCAGGCGACTGGGATAATCCCTAATGAGCAAGCTGGCATCCAGCACCAAGGGCCTCTGTGTGGGGTGGCACATTTCACAGCTCCAGAGGCCGCCTCCTGGGTCGGTGGGGTCACGATTGCCTTTGACAGGTGGACAGGGGGAGCCTTCCCTCTGATCCCTCCCGTCGCTGGTGGCCAGAGAAGGATTTGTTTAAAGTAACATTTCTAAGCTGTTTTCCTCGGCATAACATCGCTGGGAAAATGTGTTTCAAATGCTCGCTGTTCTCCGAGGAGGATATAGAGCCATTTGTTTCTCCGAAAATGTTTTATCTGATGAATGACTAATACCAGATTCCTTCAGTTGCTTGGCTCCATTGTACCCCATTCAGATAGGTGTTAACTGTAACAGGAAACCCTTAGACCCAGTGGGATGTGTGTCCGCTGCTATCAGCCCCTTGTTGTTTCTAAGGAAACCATTGGATGCCTATGCCTGGACAAGTGCAATGCTGACAGCACCTCTGCTCGCGGGGGGAGGGGCTTCCTGCCTCGTGCATCTGTTAAAGTGGGAGTGGGAGGATGGGACCCTTTTCCGACACCTTTGTATGTTTCCTTAGAGATGTGCAAGTTTTATTTGGTGCCCAAGGTGTTAAAATAGGCTGTGACTAAGGCCTACCTGTTCCTACGTGCTGTCGCTACGACACAGGAAACTCGCTGGTGGACGGTGAGTTACCCGGAGAGTGAACTGTGTGTGCGGTCAGCTGGGATGCCAGTTCTGGCGTTGGCCTCCCCCGCACCCCTCCTTCTGCTCCTGCTCTGGGTTTCCTAAGAAGACTTATTCTGGGGGTTGGGGAGGGGATGGCCAAGAGGATGCAGGAAAAGGTAGCAGATGCCCTGGGGCCTCTGTTAGCCGGGCTGCTGAGTAGCGTGCACCTCGGTCTTCCAGCCTCGTCAATGGGCTGACAGAAGCGGTGTCTCCTCTTCTTCTGCTGGACTGTCACGAGCAGCGCCTTCCAAGTTCTTTCCTAAAAATGACCGTGCGTGGGCTCAGAGAGATTACTTACAGATCAGGACGGCGGGGCCGAAATTAGTTATCGATTGGCTGTTATTTACTACCCTTCCGTTGCCTCTGGAAAATGCCTTCCGAGAATGCCACGAGCCAAGTTTCTGGCTCTGGTGAATCTTGGGCTTCCAGCGTGTGCCTTGTGGCTTTCTGCAGTTTTCCAGAAACTTCTCTGACGTCACACAGAAGCCTTGGCCGACCTGATTTTTGTGACAGGCAGTCGGACATCGTCTGGTGTGCGTGCCTTTACCTCGTCACTCTCCAAGACCCTTGGCATCTTTTAGGAGCCCTGTGGGGTTGTGATTTGTGCCTTCTTGGCTGCTGCAGAGTCGGTGGCAGATGGGCCTGGTGGGTGTGGAGAGCTCGCGGGAACCCGGCCTGCTCACCCGGCACATCACAGGGGGCGCAGAAGGCCAACGCTGGGGTCTTGGCCTCCATTCCTCCTGTCCTTTATTTGCATGTGTGTGTCTAGATATTTGTTCCCGGGCTGCCTCACTAAGCAAATGCACATGCAAGCAAGTGAATGAATTCCTTCGTCCTTCTGGGAGCTTTTCCGGGATTGATTTGCAAGAACTCGAGCCCTTGGCTTTTCCCCCTCCTGCCCTACATCAGGAGAGATTGGAACTCGCTCTGCCTGCTGAGCCCGGGGTATGGATTTTAGGTGATGTTGCAAGTCCAAGTCGGTCCTACTGGAGCTGGATGCTAGGGACGTGAGACCAGCAGCTCTCAGGGCAGTGCCCGCGTGCTTTGAGATGCGGGCAAAGTGGCTTCCCATGGACTCAGGGAGAGGACGGCTTCCCAGAAGCCTGTGGTGTGGCCATCCCCTGTGGGATGCACCTGGAAGATGAGCCTGCCGGTCCAGTTCCCCCATTGGCCCCATTTCTGACCAAAGACCATGGCAGGGCGTGCTTCTGTTCCCCATGTGACTGGGCGAGCCCTGGGCATTCTTGCTGGCCTGATACAGCCCCAGATCTAAATGCGGGAACCCAGGCTATGCCCTGGGGGCCTTCCTGCTTCCCCCTTAGAATTCTAAGCTGCCCGAAGCATGAGAGAAACAATGCAGACTTAATGAGTTTGGCAAGAACACCTGTTGGCACAGGTGGCTCCTGCACAGTGGGGAAGCGTGGGTTCCCAAGGTAATCTGGTGTCTTTGTTGACTTGGCTTCGCTAGACCTTTGGGCCAAGCTTCTGAAAGGCCCCTGACCCCTGTACCCCCAGTGAGCGGAGACCTGAGCTCGGGAGCAGGGGAGGAGCTTGGAACAGTCAGTTCTGCAGGCGCGGAGCCCCCGAAGCCTCTGTCCGCCTTCTGTGATGTGCAGCCAGGCCTGAGGACGGAGAGAATCCTCCCCCGGCTCCTCTGCCCCCTCCCAGAGTGGGTAACGCCGCCCCTGGGTGTGCAGCAAAGGCCTCCCATGCTCTAGTCTCCCGTGTCTCAGCACTGCAGACTGTTTGAAGTCACGTGAACCATTAAGGGCAAAGTCCCCGTCCAGGGAGCTGGGTGCAGGCTCACGCTCCCCACTCACTCTGGTGCCTCATCGTGGTTCTTGGAATCTCACCCCTGGGTGTGCAGGGCCATGGGGAAACCCACATTCCTTCTTGGTGAAGATGAGTTGTTCGAGGGAGCGCTAAACGAGAACTGGTTTCAGTGGTTTTGTCTGGTATTTCTGTAAATGGTGATAAGCACCGTCAGCGTACCAAGGCGTCCACAAGTGCACCGTGGGTGCTACTGAGTGCCAGGCCGGTGAGGTGGCAGCCACGGAGGAGGTGAAGTGACTGGTCCCAGTGACACAGATGGTGACGGTGATGACGGCAGCGAACTCCGAGTGTTCACGCTGAGCCAGGTGCTGTTCTGGGTACCGTTCTGTAGGAATGAGCCAGGTGCTGTTCTGAGCACCGTTCTGTATGAATGAGCCAGGTGCTGTTCTGGGTACTGTTCTGTATGAATGAGCCAGGTGCTGTTCTGGGTACTGTTCTGTATGATGAGCCAGGTGCTGTTCTGGGTACCGTTCTGTAGGAATGAGCCAGGTGCTGTTCTGAGCACCGTTCTGTATGAATACCTTCCACTGATGGCACTCATTCCTCTTCGTGACTTAGCAGCCAGGTTACCACTCCTGTGCCCATTTTACATGTGGAAAAACAGAGGCACGGAGATGATGCATTACTTGCTGAGAAAGCATATGGCCGTTGAGTGACCCTGGCCCCAGCATCCTCACCGTCTCTCCTTCCATTTTGATGCTCAGATCACTCAGAAGCTACGTGACTGAGCCAAGAATCCCAGCCACCAGGTCTGTCTGCTGCTGGCACCTGCTTGCTCCCCTGCCTCGCCTCCCAAGTCACAACCGGACTTGGGTTTGTTCCATGGCAAAGGTTGGGGAGCCACGGCCTTGCCTCTGCTCCCGATTCACGGTTCCCCAGACTGCTGGTGCCCTCTGGGTTCTTACGGTAAGATATTCTGATTGACGTGGGAGCAGCCAGACCTGCCACTTGGGCATGGGAGCACCTGGCAAGGCTGGGGTCATTTGTCTCTAATGGAAAGAATCGGTTCCGTCCTGGGGTGGGGGTCTCCGGTTTCTCGGACGTTGTGTGCTTTCTCTCTCTTGGAAAGGCGAGGCTGGCATCACGCCGTCCCTCATCTCCACCCGCCTCTGTTTGGGTTCCCTCTCCGTGGCCTCAGCAGCCGCCCATGGCTCAAGACCAGGGCACAGCGAAGCCCCTGCTAGCTCCTTGCTGATTCCTCTAGACACTGGTGCTCAGCCTCGGTACTGGTGACTCGGGGGTGGGACACCTTGTTCCGGGGGCTGCCCTGTGTGCTCTGGGAAGCTTGGTCTTCATTCCTGGCCTCTGCCTGCTAGGTGGCAGTAAAACACTCTCACCCCGCTTGTGGCTCCAGAGTTTCCAAGTGTCCTCCTGGGACTACACTCACCCTGATCACAAACCACTTCCCATGCCGTGCGCTGGGGGGACCTCAGCTGTGAGCCCACCTAGAATGACAGCTCCTAGAGGACAAGCGTTTTGTCTGGGTCCCACGCTTCCCCTGGCACTGGGGACAGTGCCCAACATGTAACAAGAGCCCAGGAAACGTGTCGCAGGCTTAGACTCACAGGTGTAGCCATTCTGTGGGCTCTGGTCTGTGTATCACATTACACGTGTACGTGAGGATCACTGATTGATGGATGATTTATCAAACGCCAATTCAAATCCTTTACCTGGAACGCCTCCATTAATCCTGTAAACGGCCCTAGGAGGGAGACGCCGTGCGGGTCATTTTACAGATGAGAAGGTTTACCCGGGTTGCCCAGGGCCACCTAGCGAGTGAGCGCGAGAGCGGCAGAGCCAGACCACAAGCCTAGCGTCACGGGACACCGGAGGTGGCCTGGTGGGGACGGCAGGCTGGGCTGACCCCAGAGCCTGCACCATCACGACCACAAGACCATCCCGATGGCACAGCCAGGCAGTCCAAAGACACCCCAGGATTATGGAGTTGCCGTGCGGCTTGATGCCTCCCCCTCTCTCTTCTCTTCCCTTCTTCTGTCTCCACCTGTCTCGAGTGATTGTGATTGGCTGCCTAGGGCCAGAGGCCACAGATTTAATAAGATATGCGCTGTTATCTTGGTGGCTTCTATTTAGTAGGTGTGACGGACATGGGAATATAATTACTTTTTATAATAAAGCTATGGACGAGTGTAATGGGAAAACAGAAACTGAAGTACAAACACAGGAGCCTTCACAGATGGGTGTGACAGTGACAGTATGCAATAAAGGCACGCGGGAAAATACGTCGATCTCGCTGCGAGAGGTTAAAACTGGTCGTGACGGACAGTTAAAGCGGACGACGTTTTGGGTAGGCTGGGTTTGGACCAGCTGCTGGCCGGGGCCTTCGCCCCAGAGAAAGGGTGTGTTTTAAGGAGAAAGAAGTGGATGGTGTTGAATAATAGCTTTGTTTTTCCCTCTCCGGAAAGAACAGGAAAAGCTGTGAATTTCAGGGCAGGCGTCCCCGTGTTTTGAAACAAGCTCACCCTTGTGCCGTCATCCTGGCTGACTCCGGGGCGTTTTATCTCTTTCCTTTTCCTTGATTAACTTGAACTTCGCCGAAGCCATGGAAGACGATGCATTTGTTTTCGCCTGGGAAGAGTGACCTGGGGGGCACTGGGACCCTGGCCACCTTCTTGGTCTTCTTTCTTGCCTTTTGTTTGTTTGTTTGTTTGACAGGCAGAGTGGACAGTGAGAGAGAGAGAGACAGAGAGAAAGGTCTTCCTTTTCCGTTGGTTCACCCCACAATGGCCGCTGCGGCCAGCACACTGCGCTGATTGGAAGCCAGGAGCCAGGTGCTTCTCCTGGTCTCCCATGGGGTGTAGGGCCCAAGCACTTGGGCCATCCTCCACTGCCTTCCCGGGCCACAGCAGAGAGCTGGACTGGAAGAGGAGCAACCGGGACAGAATCCGGCGCCCTGACCGGGACTAGAACCCACGGTGCCGGCGCTGCAGGCAGAAGATTAGCCTAGTGAGCCACGGTGCCGGCCCTTTCTTGCCTTTTGAAAGCTGCGGGATTTCAGAAACCGGATCCTGACCCTGGAGAGTGGAATTGGGGCCACAGCGTGTGATGAATGGGGCCTGGCGGGGGCTGACCTTGGATGATGTGTCTATTGATTGTTGTCATTAGTGCATCCATCAACTCCATTGCTTTTCCTATTCCACGTGGTTTACTATGCAAAGCAAGAAAATCATGGAAACGTTCAATGCATCTTGAGATGTGGGCGTGAACAGAAAGGCCGGGCTCAGTGCCGCTTTGGGGGACCAGCAAAGGGACCCTCCCTGCTAGCAGGGGGGTCTGTTCACAGTCTGAGGTGGTACCTGGTGGTCCTGCTGGAGGAGGGGATATGTTCAGGTCTTCATTAAAGGTCTAGGGAACAGAATTGTGACTCTGTGGTCAGCTTGCCCAGTGTGGGTCGTCATGGGCGAGAAACCTCAGCGGGTCCCACCCCGGGTCAAGTCAGAACCCACCTTCCAGCACCCTCACGGTTATGTATGCTAGCAGCCTCCGTTCCTGAGGCAATGATCAGGCAATGATCCCCTTATCCGGGATCCCGATGCAGTTTTCCCACTCTTCTTTCCCTCTACACTCGCCAGGGCACTGGGGAGCCACTGCGTTCCCCCATCAAAAGCCGGCGGCCGTGGTGGACAGAGACTTCCATGGGCATCGTCCCAGCCAATTGCCCCAGGAGGTAGAGCTGAGGGAGACTCAGCCATGGCTGAACTAAGGGGATGGAGGCGCAGTGATTTAAGCTGGTTTGTCCAGGATCGTTCCGCTGGTTAGAGAGTCGAATTCTCCCCCGCGTTTCCTGCTGCTCGGTGGAGGGAGCGAGCTGCCCCAGGCCTCAAGCCTGGCTGAGGGCTGACCTTGCCTTCGCCTCGTCTCTTGGGTGTGGACCGCCGACCTGGTCTTCAAAGGCCGTCACCATCACTGAAGACTGTGCGCTTGCGCTGTGGGCCCCGTGTCCAGTGCGAGACCTTGGGAAGGTGCAATCCCTCTGGACAAACTGAATCCCATTTTTACCACTAAGTTCTGGTATCACTTCAATAGGGTCTGCCGTCACTTGACTCCTGTTCCAACGACCGGTCCTCCTGATGTCTAAGCTTGGAGTTTCTCTTCTGGCTTCCCTGGCCAGCAGTCAGGGTAAACAGGGGCGACCGGACAATCAGTGACCCAGATCTGGTAATGCTTCCCCTAGAGGAGGAGCAGGTTTTCACCCCAGTGCCACCCTAATTTAGGATTTCTGATTCTGAGTAGCACACCCTTGTGGAGGCCTTCGGTCCTTGTCTTGCCCTGGGTTTTGGGGCAAGATTTAGCAACCACCCTAACTCCGCCTAATTTCTGTCCTCACTGCCTCATCAGAGAGCTCCTATGGGACCCTGAGAGCCTTTGGTCAGGGTCTGTAGGCTGAGATGCGGCCAGCGCTTGTTGGTTGCCTAGGTGCTGGCCGTCACTCCTGCCTGCACGACAGGTGGCCACCTGCTGCCCCGGCTCCATGCCCACACCCCAGGCTCAAGCCAGTGCTCCCCAGACCGAAGGTCGAGAGTGGCCAGAACCTCAGGGAGATGAGAACAGAGCCGTCTGTGCATCCAAAGGGAGGAGAGGGGAGCGTCCGCCCCGCGGCCTCCGAGGGGCGCAGGTGAGCAGCTGTGGCTCTGACCCCTGGACAGCTGCCCCGACTGGAAGATCCCGCGGCGGTGAGAACAGCCACGTCTGGGTTTTCCCAGGTGATAATAAAATAGAAGTATCTTACGTTTGAACATCAGCTGAAGATGTGTTTATACGTGGATGCTAGGAAAGGATAAAGGATTTTTGAGGATCAAAATGTTCTAATGCTTTGGAGTCTTAAATTTATATCATCGCTGCGTGTTTAAAATACCCCCCCCCATCGCTAACGGGTGTGAGAGTCACACACGCAGGTCAGAGAGCTTCCTGGTTCAGTTTGGAGTTCCCTGGGGAGCCTCTTCCGCAGGAGCTGAGGGGTGGAGCTAGTGAGACGCCGGCAGACTTGTCCATAAAGGGCCAGAGAGTAGGTATAGCAGCCAGGTCTCAAACCGGCGCCCATATGGGATGCTGGCGCTTCAGGCCAGGGCGTTAACCCGCTGCGCCACAGCGCCGGCCCCAGGCCATGTGGCTCTCGGCACCCTCGTCTGCGACACAGGCTGATGACCCCTCCATCCCCAGCTGCGGGCACTGGCTTTGTGCTGGGATTTCTACTCCGCACTGCTGACATCTGCACTAGACACTTCTTTGTCGCCGGGGCGTCCTGCTGTCTTCCCACAGGATGCCAGTTGCACCCCCAAATGGGACAACCCAGTCTTCAAACTTTCCCCAGGGTTCTGGGGGGTACGGAAGTGTCCCCTGGTTGGAAACTCCTGGTTTAATGGAATAGCAGACGGGTCCCTGTTTGTGCGCCTTGGGATTCGTTACATAAGACCTTCTCATGATCGGTAGCGCACTGGATTCTGAATTCTCACTTCCTGAATGGAACTCCCTTTGTTGCCCCAGAGGCAAGGGTGGGCGCCCCTGGACCAGAGTGCAGGTCTCCTCCCCGAAAATTCCTGTTTGCTTGGAGTCCTTGCCCCTGGGAGGAGCCATGATGTCCTGGCTAGTGTGTCCCCTGCCTTGAACCTGTGTCCGCTAGACTCAGTTGGAGGTGATGGCCAGAACCCACAAGTGGTCCCTATCAGAAATCACCCACGTGTCTTCAGTGTGAATCAACAGGGAGGGATGAGGCTGGAAGAGCTGGGCTCGCAGAGGCTGGCTGAGCCCGCAGCTCGTGTGCCCCAGACTTGCAGTGCGCCCCAAACTGCACCAACACAAGGTCCCTTCCCGGGGGAGCGAGCCCACTTTTAACACGCGCCAGGCGCCGGCTTTAAATGCTTTCAACTTTAACCCAGAAGGCTAGTGTATCCCATGAGGCTACATCTGGGTTTCATGTGTCTGCCTCCCACGCTCCCACACTGGAAACAGGGGCCCCAGTGCTCCATGAAGGAGGGAGGGAGGGAGAGCGAGCGAGAGAATTCCGGCTCTTACATTCTGGTAGCTGTATTTGTTTCCTTTCCGCTGGAGAAAATACATAAATGCAGAAAGTTGCCAGGAATTCAGAGTGGCATTGTCAGATGGACACCTGTGTGGATTTGAAAACTAACAGCTCATACGTGCAAGAAAAGGGATTCATTCTGGGCACAGGCAGCGAGCTGGGGGTGTGAGGAGCTAAGACTTCCTGTCTCCGTGGCCCACCGCTGCCGCGGAACGTGTCTGCTGCGCGGGTGTGTTCAGCCGCGGCGCGTGCGCAGCCGCGGTGCGTGCGCGAGAGCGACCCTGCAATGCTCAGCCTCCTGCCCGGGGCTGTAGCATCACTCTGCCTCACCGTGACCCGAGCGGATGAATCTGTGACTTGGACGACTCTGCAGACATTTCTGCAGGGGGCCTGCCTGAAGTGCGTACGGGAAACACCCGTGGCAGTCACAGAAACAGAGCTGGCCCCAAACTCGATTTGGGGCGATGTGATGTGATTGGCCGGCTGCCCCCTGACGAGCGTCCTCCTGCCCCGCCTCCAGCGGTGCCCTCCGATCCCTGGAGCACGAGAGCCCTCATATTGCCTTCTCATTTGCATCAGTGTGGGAGAAGGTGTTGCCTGACCTCTCCCAGTGTTCTGATTTAATAGAGAAGACGGCGCGGACAAACCCATCCCACTGCGCCACAGCCAACACCTTAGGCTGGCGTGCACCTTCTCAGAACAAACCTTCCTCTTCGCCGAGCTTTGCCACCTGAAATTAAAATCACCCAGGGCCGGCACCGCGGCTCACTAGGCTAATCCTCCGCCTTGCGGCACTGGCACACCGGGTTCTAGTCCCGGTCGGGGCGCCGGATTCTGTCCCGGTTGCCCCTCTTCCAGGCCAGCTCTCTGCTGTGGCCAGGGAGTGCAATGGAGGATGACCCAAGTGCTTGGGCCCTGCACCCCATGGGAGACCAGGAGAAGCACCTGGTTCCTGCCTTCGGATCAGCGCGGTGCGCCGGCTGCAGCGGCCATTGGAGGGTGAACCAATGGCAAAGGAAGACCTTTCTCTCTGTCTCTCTCACTGTCCACTCTGCCTGAAGAGCCCACTAAATGGCTTTCACGTCTCCTCGTGTGAGTCTGGTTCAGCATTGCTTGGGGGTTCTCCTGGACTTAGGGGGGAATAATAGAGAGAGAGAGAGAGAGAGGCAGATTCCCGCTCCAGGAGCTGAGGCTCAGAGCTGTCCAGAGGTCATCACGGAGCCCAGCTTAGCTTGGTTGACCATCTGCCAGGCCTGAGTTTAGATGTCTGGGAGGAAAAAAAAAAAATATGCATAAAGTATAGTACGCTTGGAAGAATCTCCTCTCCATTACATTTTGCATGCAGAATTAACCATCCAAGAAAATGCAAAGCTTCGTAGCCACCGGATGCCTCGTCTTTTGGGTACAGCCCAGAGAAACAGTGCGAGACGGTGACTGCCAGGAAAGGGGCACGCTGGCGGTGGCCGTAACCTGTTTGCACTGGCTGAGATGCTGGCCCGACAGGTTCAGCGTTCCCAGCGTGGGATGGAAGGCTCCGGAGCCCCCGGCCTGGGTGCACGTCCTGGCTCTCGAGGCCCTCGGCTGGACGAGGTGAGCAAGTCACTCTGTTTCCTCCTGGGGCCGGCGTGTGATGTGCAGAGCACTTGCCGGGTCCCCCGAAAGTGTCGTCCCTAATGCTCAGCCACGTCCTGCACCCTGCAGGCCCTCGAGGTCGGGGAGGGAGACCGACTTCGTCCTTCTGCTCACTCGTCCCATGAACATTCAGGAGCTCAGGGCGCCGTGACAGGCGAGAGGGAGGCCTGGGAACCCGGGGTGCTTGCAGGTGCTGGAGACAGCGGGGGAGGAGCAGGGAGGGGAAGGCCCGGGTGGGGATCCCGGGTCGAGGCTCTGCCAGTGAGGCGCAGGAGGGGACTTCTCACTTGCTTGGTGGCTCGCGATGCCGACGGGTGACCCAGGTGTGGCGTCAACCTCCTGACTTCCAGGGCTTGCAAGAGACACCCCCAGAACAGCCCAGGAGCTGGGGCGCCGGTCAGCCAGCGTGAGCAGGTTGAGCACGACCTCTTGGCAGGCCGTCCTTTCTGAGTTTCTACAACCTCTGACTGCTCAACGGAACTGAGTCGATCAGATTCTCCTTGAAGAATTTCCTAAAATAAAGTCCCTAAAGTAACGCCGCACCGTTTGGGGAGCAGTTGCCTTCTCCAGCCTTGGAGCCGCGATGTTGAGAACCTGTGTCCTCTGCCAGAGACTTGTACAGGAAGGGATTTGAAACAGCTGGCGAGGAGCGGACGGCACCCGAGCGGAGCCCTCAGTGGGTTATGGAAGCACCCAGGCTCTCCGCCCTCCAGGAAGGAGCCTTGAAGCCCCTCTCTTCCGTTCTGGAGAACCTGGGGCCAGAAAGCCGCAGTGAGCGGGCCGGGGCCATGCAGCGCTGCGTCACGGAGCTCGGGCTTCCTGGTGCCACCCCTGCCCCTGCCGGGCGCCCCCCCTGCAGCGTCCACACTGCTGGGCACATCCGCGGCATGCATCTGCCAGCAGCGTCTCCACGCATCACACACGCACCCTTCCTGCGCCCTCAAAGGTCTTGCATTCTTCAGCCGGCAAGAGAGAAACAGGAGCCCTCTGCTGTGGGTTCAGGACTGGTTTTCCAGGGAGCAATTTAAGGGAAAAAAAAAATCACAAGCCAGATGCCCAAATTAAAACACTAAATTTTCCCAGAGTGCGTGTGCTCCGGGCAATGTAAATAAAGGTGAGGGTGGGGCCCCGTGCCCATAAATCAGCCCCCGCCCACAGCCCCTCCCCTGGCGTGTTGAGCATTTCCGCCCCTCACCCACACCTCCTGGCATTTCCGAGACAGGCGGGGAGGGTCCCATCTGTCAACCTGGTTGTCCTCCCCAGGGTTTCTCGGAGCTGACCACGGGGCGGGGGACGGGGGGGACGGGGACCTGGGCGTCTGCTTGCAGGCAGGAGGCACTGGGGAAGCCTCGCTCCCAGCCCTCCTGGCGGCCTCATTTGCATTTAGTTCACTCCCAAGCGTTTGTAACACAGCGCTGGGTGTCCATCAGTTAGCTGTTACTGCTTCAGGCAGCTCCTAGGGGGCTCAGGCGCTGCCTCTTCCAGGCGTGGGGGGTGAGGGGGCCACAGGGGGCAGCAGGGCCCCTTCCTTTGGCCATTTCACGGGTGTCCTGAGCCCCTGTGGGAGTTGGTACCTTCTTCCTTTCCTTTCTGTTTAGTCTCTTAGGGAACCTGGAAGGCCACAGCCTTGGCTGGGGGACCCCATTCTTTGACTCGGATGTGGCAGCAGCCCGATGCCTCCTAGCAGGTCGTCTGGCTGGGTCCCCTGATGGCTGTTTGTGCACCTGTGTCGTGCGGCTGTTACCTAGCAGTTCCTGCCTTTATAGGGTTTTTATAAAGAGCGAGGGAGTCCATATCAGTAGTACAGGCCTTACCTATGAATTTCTGTGCTGAGTGCTGAGGGCATGCACAGGTGTATGCCGCAAATCCAATTCCTATCAGGTGTACGTGTTCAAGTAGGTATGGAAACTGGGCCCCCAGTGACCCAGGGGAGGGGCTCTGGTACTGCAAGGTGACTTCTCTTGGGAGTGACCACAAAGCCATTTAGGGAGGAGCTGGTTCAATTGGCATCTCGATTCTTCAAAGAAAAACCCCAGGGTGTGTGAAGCCTTAATGTGCTCATTTATCTTGTGGTTTGATCTATGAGGTTTCCCGTTTGGCGGTGGCAGAAGGGACTCCCCGAGTGCCCACTGCTATCTGTGCTCACCTTAAATACGCCCCCCCAAGTCTTATCTCTGACAGCTCATGCATCTGCCTCCCCAGGAGGAGGAGCCCCACTGACTCGCCGGCAGACCCTCTGTTAATTTCTGAATTCTTTGTTTCTCCATTATTTATGGCTTGCCTGCTGATATTCCAGCTCTCGGTGCAAAGCAAGGAAAGGCCTTGCGCGCTGTGAGAGGTGGCACTCGGGTTTTTAGGGGGCAGCATCATGGGTCCCAGCTCTGTGGGAATGCAGGGGAGTACGGTTCCGGCACCTGCTGGTGGTGAGAGTCAGGGTTTGATGTGGGAAAGGCAAAGCTCCAGATCTCTCCTGCCTCCAGCTGGGTACCTGACTTGTCCCTTGCCCGTCCGAGTCTCCATTCACCCAGCCCCAGCCGTATAATGAGGGGAGTGGGGTTGGTGGATCGTATGTTGTTTCTTGGGAACCTGCTCCATGGCAGGCCGTGTGCCAGGCTCAGGTGTCTGCTGATGAAGCTGGGGAGAGGGTGGGGGGAAGGAGGATGCTGACAACGAGGGTTCCTGCGACACCAGCGCTCACCGTATTTTCGTGTTTCATCCTCACATCAGCTTCCATCAGCCCGACATTAACCGATGAGGCCGCTGAGGCCCAAAGGCGTGCAGTGCCCATGGTTACACAGGGGCGGAGTTGAGAGCTAGACCCAGGTGCACCAGGCCCAACCAGCACACTGGAAACGTGTCCTTCCAATGCACGGTGCTGAGCCCTCTGACGGTGCTGTATGTGAGGTCTGCAGAAGCCTGCCAAGCTGCGCGGTGCCCAGATAGAGGTGCTGGTGCCGTCTCCACGGGAGACTTGGCCTCAGTTGAGTCTTGAAGGGTGGGTGAATCTTCTCTGGGTCTTTGGGCAGGGAAAGCAGGCACAGCAGGGGGACGTCTAGTGTCTGGGTTTGGCCCGAGGTCAGGATGTGATGGGGGAGTTGGTGGGAGTGAGGTGAGGGTCAGTGGCACTGGGAGGGCAGATGTAGAGGATGAATTTGGAAGCTTCTGGTGACCCAAGACAAGGAATCGGTTTTACCGCGTGCACAGTGTAAGAGGCATTGAGTCATTCTTTTTTTAATTATCGTAGTTAAATACACACAACATAAATTTAGCATTTAAACCAAAGGGTACAATTCAAGGACTTAAGTACTTTCACAGTGTTGTGCAACCATAACCGCTCTCTGGTTCCAGGCTTTTTTAAAAAATATTTATTTATTTATTTGAAAGGCAGAGTTACAGAGAGGCAGAGAGAGAGAGAGAGAGAGAGAGGTCTTCCATCTGCTGGTTCACTCCCCAGTTGGCCGCAATGGCCAGAGATGCGCCAATCTGAAGCCAGGAGCCAGGAACTTCCTCCAGGTCTCCCACGCAGGTGCAGGGGCTCAAGGACTTGGGCCATCTTCTACTGCATTCCCAGGCCATAAGAGAGAGCTGGATAGGAAGTGGAGCAGCCGGGACTCGAACCGGCGCCCATGTGGGATGCCAATACTGCAGGCCGTGGCTTTACCGGCTACGCCACAGCACCGACCTCTGGTTGCAGACTTTTTAATCACCGCAAACGGAATTCCTGCACCAAAGCAGGCGCTCCCCATCCTGTCTCCTCCCAGCTCCTGGCGACCAGGGATGCGCCATTCGTCTCTGGATTTGCCCACCCTGGACAATTCCATAGGAACGGAACCATGCGATAGGTGGCGTCTGAGACGGTCTTCACTCACACTGGGTCCTGTGTTCAGTGCATGGACTGCCTTCGTTTTTGTGGTCAAATAATAGCCCTCGTACCAATACATCACACGGGCATGTGGGTTGATCCAGTGTAACCTGTGTGAGCAACGGCACTGTGTCACCTTAGGTTCGGTTTGACCCTCAGCTCAGCTCCTCAGCTCCGCGCCATGAGCTTTCCCAGCTGTGTCTGCATGTGTGTCCGTGCACTGGGCTCTCTGCATGAGTGTGCCATCTCTCCCTAAATGACAGGCCTAGGGGGAAAGCAGGGGACTCTGAAACTGTCTGAAGCTCCGCGAATTCTATGGAAAACCGAAATGAGACTTTCCTCAGGTGCAAAACAGGACTGATGAGCATGGTTCAGGATATCGGGTGTGCTAATTCATGAAAGGTGTTGCGAACAGTCGCAGCAGGGGCCGCGCTCGGTGCGTGCTGGCCGTGGCCACAGCTGGGTCGTCGCGGTCGTGGCTGTGCCTAATCTGCACCCCACCTGTGCTCCCCCGGCTTCCCAAGATCTCGCGTCTCAGCCAGTCCCCTGGGAGCACACCTGGGGGGACTTAGGCGGTTTGTGACAGCGTCACGTCAGGAGCTTCCCTCTTCTTTCTAGAAATCCCGAGGCCTGGGGGGGAGGGGGAGTCTGGATCCTGCCTCTGTGGCATCTCTAGCCCGGGACCCATAGCGACAGTGACAGGCCGGGCTCCGGTATCCTGGAGAGGAGTCTTCCCTCCTCTGCTTCCTTCCTGTGTGACCTGGGCAAGTTATTTAACCTCTCTGGGCCTCTGTTTCTCCATCCATTAAATGGCACAATCCAGTAGAGTCTGGCTCATTTTGTGGTTCAAATGAGCTGGCAAATCCACAGATGTTTGGCATAGTGCCTGGCCCTTAATAGACTCACTGGGGTTTTTTTTAAAGGGAGGCAGACAGCTAAAAATCTGCTATAATGCAATCATAATACAAGTCGGAAAGAGAATTTCTAAGGGAAGTTTGAATATCCTCTGGAAACCCAAAGGCTCTGGCTGCCATGGGCTGTGGCGATTTGCCTCGGGCCTTGTGAAGAAGGAACAAGCCCGGTGTGGTTTGGCAGCACTGGCCGTGTTCTGGGATTGCACCGACCACCTTCTGCTTTGCTTCTGTCGTGCACCTGCAGAGCGGTGCCTTCGGCAGGGACTGTCTCCCGCGTAGTCCTGCGAAGTCCCAGTCGTCCATGCTCTCTCTCCATCATCTCCGCTTGTCCTGGAAGCCGGAGCCATCACGTCCGCCTCTCTGGGTGGGAACGTCCTTGCTTGCCCAGTGAGTGGAGGGGATGACCACTGAGCACGTGGGCAGCACCAAGGGGCAGCTTTTCCTGGAGGTTCCACCTCCAGGGGAGCTGCCAGGTGGAAAGACGGTGGCTGCAGGTGGAGGCCCGATCCTCTGGGTGCCCAGCCACCCAGGCTATTTGTCATCCACCAATGGGCCCATCAATGGCCAGAGAGTGGCCAGAGGAGGCCTTACTGCCCCACAGCAAGCAGAGCCAGCCAGGGCGTGCAGGCTGACTGCCTTGCCAAGGTGGTTTGTGTGTGTGTGTGTGCACGCATGTGTGTGCACGTGTGTGTCCGTGCCTGTGTGTGTTCCTTGATAAACAGGCTGGATGCTGCCCGCCTCTCACAAGCAGGCCTCAGTGGTTCCCAAATGCGGAAGTCGGCGTGTTTAATTCATCTGCTCCCTTACAGGGTCTCGGACTCCACTGACTGCTGTGTGTGCCTTTGGGCCATTGCAAGGCAGTGCACTGCATGGAGCCACCCCTCTTGGTGCGGCCTCCTGGCTGCGCTCCACTCCCCGGGGCCCGGGCTGTGGTCCCTGCCACTGCCTAGTGTTCACTGAGAGCAGGCCGCGGCCATCTCTCCAGGCCTGCCTGCTTCTAGCTCCCGGAGAAGGGAGCCCTTTGCTCTCCAGTTCCCTGTTCTCAGGAGCCACAGGAAGAGCAGAGCACGGCACACCTGGGGACGCGCACAGCCTCGGAGACCTCGCAGAGCCTGGCCTTGCGCAGGGGCAGAGCAGAAGGGGCGGAAGCCCAGGGAGCAGCCACCTCCAGTGTGGCCACGGCAGATGGCAGTACCGACTCAGCCCTGCCTGGGAGTGCAGTGTTGGGAGACAAATGCAGATTTCTTCTGTCTGTGCCTCGTGAGCTTCGCACAGTCAGGTGTGGCTCTGAGTCCTTTTGAAAACATTCGGTGGAAGTCAGCCCCCCGGGAGGCCTGTGAGCCAGGTCACCAGACCGTTTCGGAGGGGGGAGAGTGGATTTCCGGGTTCTGGGTGGAAGGTACAGGTTTGCTCAGTGTTAGTCCTTCCCGGAACTTGGAAGTCAACACAGCAGACGGTGACAAATGGCATTACGTTTAGCAGGAGACAGTGTCTTTGAGATGTTCTGGGTTCTTTTTTGTGAAATATTAACATCCCTGTCAACATCCCCACGTCACCTTTAAGCCTTCCCTGAAGGGAGATTCGGGTCCTGCGTTTTTGCAGCCATGCGTTGCTTAATAGGGGGGACACGTCTGCAGACGCGGCGAAGGCTGTCTCCGGGGTGCCCCAGCATCCCTGAGCGCATCACTGCAGATGGAGAGGTGCGGGGCGGGCGCTGGGCGTGGCCACTGACACCCGCCGGGGACACAGTGCGCTGGAGGGGCGTGCAGCTGCTACGAGGCCCACGCGGCTCGCTGCTGTACAGTCGGCCACTTTCCGTCAATAGAAGGGGTACCCTCCGAAACAGTGCTTCCATGTACAGCACAGGACACACAAACCCAGCGGCGTACGGCTGAGCCCCAAGGATGAGCCGCTGTCCATGATTCTAAGTGTTTCACACACGTAGCAGCGTCGTAGGTTTGTTCACACTGGCATTTGCATAAACACGGGAGTCACGTGTTGCGCAACCTTGGGGGACCTCGTCACCGGAGGATAGGACGCTTTCAGCCCCGGGGTGAGCCCTGGGGCCATCGTCACACACACGTGTCTGTCATTGACCACGATGACAAACGCAGCCACGCCCGCGTTCATCCTGAGTCTGCTTATTTTGGAGGCGTTAAAGCTGGAGGCAGGCGCTGGGGGGCAGCAGTGAGGCTGCTACCTGGAATGCCCGAATCCCACACCGGAGCTCTGGTTCAGGTCCCGGCTGCTCCACTTCCCATCCAGCTCCCTCCTAACACATCTGGGAATGAAGCGGAAAATGGCCCAGGCCCCTGCCACCCATGTGGGAGACGAGGGTAGAGCTCTTAGCTCCTGGCTTTGGTTTGGCCCTGCCCTGGCTATTGTGGCCATCTGGGGAGTGACCCTGTGGATTGAAAATTCTCAGCCGGTGCCGCAGCTCACTAGGCTAAACCTCCACCTGCGGCGCCGGCACCCTGAGTTCTAGTCCTGGTTGGGGCGCCGGATTCTGTCCCGGTTGCCCCTCTTCCAGTCCAGCTCTCTGCTGTGGCCCGGGAGTGCAGTGGAGGATGGCCCAAGTGCTTGGGCCCTGCACCTGCATGGGAGACCAGGAGAGGCACCTGGTTCCTGGCTTCGGATCAGCACGGTGTGCTGGCTTCAGCCGCCGGCCGTGGCAACCATTGAAGGGTGAACCAACGGAAAAGGAAGACCTTTCTCTCTGTCTCTCTCTCTCTCTGTCCACTCTGCCTGTCAAAAAAAAAAAAAAAAGAAAAAAGAAAGAAAGAAAGAAAGAAAGAAAGAAAGAAAGAAAGAAAGAAAGAAAGAAAGAAAGAAAGAAAGAAAATTCTCTGTCTCTCCCTCTCCCTCTTTCTCTGTCACTCTGCCTTTCAAATAAATAAATAAATAAATAAATAAATATATTGGGGGGGAAAAGCATTGTCTTTGGAATCCAGCAAGCCTGGTGCAGATCCTGACTCTGTTACCTAAGTAGCTGTAGGACCTTGGAACGTTTGCTTAACTTCTTTGGATGTCAGTTTTCTTGTTATTTTTAATTTCCAAAAGGGTTAAGGATTCAGCGTCTCCCTGGACCCTGCGTGGCTTGCACAGCATGCCTCCAACAGCGTGGGGGTCAGGAAAGAGACTTCATTCATTCATTTGTCCAGCAGACATTCATGGAGCCGCCACGGCGTGCCAAGCCCTGGCTCAGCACAGCCTGTGTGTCTGCAGAGTCTGCCGCCTCGTGGTGGAGCTTGTTGGGTTGCGCCGTGACCGACAGTAGCTTGGCAGCCTGGACTAGTGACCTAGAGCTAAAGACCTTGTTGATATCCCCCCCCTACCCCACCCCGTCTCCCCAGACAGGAGCAGAAAGCGCACCTGAACAAACAGGCACAGCGTTTGCCTTGGGGTGAGGTGATGTCTGGCTGGCAGAATTAAATACCTCAGGTAATGTGCTAGCCTGTGCCAAGAAAACCAAAAGGCTCACGTTGCCACCGTCCCTAAGAAAAGTGCCTGGGGCTTCGCCAGGGTCGCCTGGAGGTGGTCATGGTGGGGGGTGCCCAGGTGTGACGGGCAGCCCTGCGTCCAGCATGCCCCGCCCCCACTCCACCTCGGAAGTGTTTGCACCTGCTGCGTCTCTTTAAGCTCCGGCACACCGTTCAGAGGGTAACGCCACGGATCAGAGCAGCAGGGCCAGGTACAGGACAGGTGTGTGTCTCCGTACTGTGCAGGTACAGGACAGGTGTGTGTCTCCGTACTGTGCAGGATTCGTCCCCAGTGAGCCGAGCAGCCCCGTCCCGCTGCAGAGCCCTGCTCAGCGCCACCTGAGGATGAGGCTCGGCTTGTACTTAAAACTGGCGAAGAGATCGCACGCTTCTGCACCTGTGAAACATGAACCGATGGAAAGCAGGGGCCCAAACGCATTGAGAGATTGCCCCTGAAGAAGCCCCGAGGAGGCTTGCCTTATAATTAGCCGCTGAAAGATTTCCAGTGATATTTCATCAATCTCTGTGTAAGAAAAAAAAAAACAACTTTTAAGATTATTTTGACAAGAGAGACTTTTGATGGAGGCTGGGGGAAGAAGCTAAAAGCGTTACTTTAAGATGTAATTATGTGAAATTTCAATTATCACCGCTCCTTTTAAAAGTCTCTCGGTTGGGTAGGCAATTAGCAGACGTGAGAAGGGGCGGGAGGGCTTGCGTGCTGTACTGTGATGGGATTCTTTTCCAGGCGACAGACTCGCGCGGAAGCAGTGGCCTTGGAGTTGGCAAAGTCACACGGGTGTCCCCAGCCGTTGTCTTTTTTATTTTTTTAAAAGATTTATTTATTTATTTGAAAGTCAGAGTTACACAGAGAGAGAGAGAAAGAGAGAGAGAGAGAGGTCTTCCATCCAATGGTTCACTCCCCAATTGGCCGCAACAGCTGGAGCTGCGCCGATCCGAAGCCAGGAGCCAGGAGCGTCCTCCGGGTCTCCCACGCGGGTGCAGGGGCCCAAGGACCTGGGCCATCTTCTCCTGCTCTCCCAGGCCACAGCAGAGAGCTGGGTGCCCAGCTGCTGTCTTTTCTCCCTGTTGCACCTCACTGCACATCTGGGTGCCCCCTCGTGTCTGGCCCTCCAGGGGCCATGGGGAAGCTGGGGGTTGTTTGATCTGTCGGGCCAGTTGCCACCCAGTTGTCGTCCTCCTCGGAGCACAGATTGGAGCAAGAGGAGCTGGCACACACGTGCCAGTTCTTTTCCCCCTGTCATACCAGGGGGAGCCCGGGCAGCCCCGGCCCGGCCAGCTGGACGGAGCCCCGCCGAGTGTTCGCCGGCCTCGTTGGAGGCCTTTCATTCTGCCCTGCTCTTCTCCTGCTGCCTGGACACGGGATGCCGAGTTAATGACTTTTGGCTGTCGATCAAACAGTGTCATGATTTACATTCGTCAGAGTTTAGATTCTGATACACCCACCGAGTGCTACGCAAGGAAGCAGCGGCAGAGCCTCGGCCATCAGCACGCCAGCCGGGAGGGCGGGCGTCGTCCTGCTGGCAGCTCGGCCCTGCAGAAGGCACGGCGCAAGCCCAAAGCCCCCCAGCCGTCATTGTGCTCCACTGTCTGCCCTTTTGGCACCGAGGGGAGTGGAGCTTCAGAAGGTCAAGGTCAAGTGACTTGCCCAACGACACTGGGATTCCCGAGATGGAGCTGGATCTAGAGCTTGGCTCCCTGCCCTCTGCAGGGCGGCCAGGGTGGGCGAGGGTCTCAGCATCACTCACGGGTCCCCTGCAGCACCCTCCAGCTCACTCTCACTCTCCCCCGCCCCGAATATTTATTTATGTATTTGAAAGGCAGTGGGGAGGGAGAGCTTCCATCCATTGGTTCACTCCCCAAATGGCCACAACAGCCAGGTCTGATCCAAGCTGAAGCCAGGAGCCAGGAGCCCCATCTGGGTGCCCGGCGTGGGTGGAAGGGTTCTGCCGCCTTCCCAGTCACGTTAGCAGGAGCTGGAAGGGAAGCAGAGCAGCTGGGACTTGAACTGGGGCTCTCATACGGGATGCACGCGTTGCAGGCAGCAGCCTAGCTCACGACGCCACCATGCCGGACCCCGAGCCCTGTCTCGTGCATTTGTCCAGGCTGCAGCCCGGTGCACGCTCCGCCGTGCAGTCTCTCTGTGTGGCCCCGCTGCTGACCACCCTCTAGGTGCCGGCTGCGCTTCTGGACCTGGCCTGGACTCCTTCCTGTGGCTCTGGAGGCAACGCGGGCCCTGCCCCCCTTCCTCCACGGCCTCTGTGCTTGCTGTGGCCCCCACCCCACGCCTCTCCCAAGGCTGCTCGAAGCCGTTCATGCAAAATTAAAAATCGCCTGACCTTTTGATGCCGCTTCCAGGAAGTCTCCCGGACTCTGCCAGAGATTGTGCTACTGCGTGCTCTCCGAGCACACTATGGTTACTTATTTATTTATTGAGCACCTACTAGGTTCCGGGTGCTGTTGGAGGCGCTGGGATAAACAGGGGACAGACAAGTAGAGCAAAGAGGCAGCAAGCAGATGCGCCAGGCAGGGCGGCAGGGACGCTAAGGAAAGCAGGCAGGTGGAAGGGACAGGTGCACAGCAGATTCCGGAGCGGCCTCTTGAGACAGCGTGGAGGGAGAGGAGCCCCCGTGGGGACGCTGGGCGGGGAGCACTCAAGCATCTACGCAGGAGGAGCACGTGCAAAGGCCCGGGAGGCCGCAGCCCACATGGCGTCTCTGGGGAATGCAGGCAGCTCAGCGAGTCGTGGGTGGGTCAGAAAGAGAGGAGGTCAAGGCCAGGGGGTCCGCTGGGCCAGAGCACACAGAGTGGGCAGGAGCTCAGAGCTAGGGGGCCAAGAAGCCCACGGAGGCCTTTGTCTGCCCGCCTTCGGCACCCCAGCTCAGGACGTGCCGGGCTCCGTGCTGGCTCCCCCGCCGGCTGAGCCTGCTCTCGGCGTGCTGCGCCATACGCTGTCTGGTTTGACCGCCGTTGCTTCCCTGGGGCTGAGCGCGGTGTTCGACTCCTGGAGCCACCTGACGAGCAGATAGGAAATGATCCCCAGCCCGGGCACAGCCCATGTCCCACAGAGGAACAGGGGGTGCGTGTCCCACACCGCGTGACACCCCACCCCCACCCCAAACATCCAGGGATGCACCAGGCAAGCGAACAGGCAGCACCTACCCACGTCGGAACAAAACCGGGGTCTTCCCCGAGCGGGGCGTCCCCGTGCACAGGTGCTCCAGGAGGGGGCGGGGCTCTGGGTTTCAGGGGCCGCTCTGCCCACCCCACGTGCCTGCGGATTCCACGCGTTTGTTTGGAAGGTCAACGACCTCTCGTCCTCTCGTTGGTGGGGTAATTTGAGCATCCAAGACAAAGCGGCCTTTCAGCCGCTCGGGCTTCCCAGGGAGATGGCGGGAAACCTGCCAAGTCGTTTGGGGCCAGTAAATTAGGCCTTGTTTAAAAATTGAGATAAAGCCCAATGCACGAGAGAAACACGTTCGTAACCTTCCACGTGGATTGCCCCTGCAAGGCCCCTTCAAGTTCGGCGACGGCGTTCTCTGGAAACAGACAGACATGTGTCCCGGCAGGAGGCTTTTTCTCGCTTGTCCCACGTGAAACACAGGCGTGTCGGGCCATGTGCACACGCAGGTGCACGGGGATGGAATGGACCTGCAGAAGGCCGGGCCTGTGTCAGGGCCCCGCTCCCACAGACCCGCCGAGCTGGGTTTCCTCTGTGCAGTCGCCCCACCTCGGGCACTGCCCTCCGGCCCTGCTCCGGAGGCACAACAGCTCTGCCACGGCCACACGGAGCCCGGCCTGTCGGCTGCGCTCCAGCTCCCGCCACGCTGTGCCCCCACACTTACCCCGTACCCAGACTGGGAGTGTTGTCTCAGCTCAGACGCGAGTTCTTAGAGACCAACCCCTGGACCGCCGCAGGGCTGGATTCTGTTTAGTCGCCAATATCTGACAGCATAAGAATCAACGTCCCCAACAATGGGGCGCTTTAAGACATGGTCCTCCCAAGACGGTGCAGGGATTGGTCTTTCTAAGACTTCGTGTGGGAGCTGTGACAAGACCTAACAGCTGCCTTGTGTGTTGGTTTGTGCATTGCGTTGTGCACTGGTTTGTGGGTTGGTTTGTGCAATGTTATTTTTAAAGATTTACTTATTTGTTTGAAAGGCACAGATACAGAGAGAGGAAAGAGAGAGAGAGAGAGAGAGGTCTTCCATTCGCTGGTTCGCTCACCAAACAGCCACATCGGCCAGAGCTGCACTGATCTGAAGCCAGGAGCCAGGAGCTTCTTCCAGGTCTCCCACGTGGGTGCAGGGGCCCAAGGACTTGGGCCATCTTCTACTGCTTTCCCAGGTCATAGCAGAGAGCGGGATCAGAAGTGGAGCAGCCAGGACTCGAACCAGCACCCATGTGGGATGCAGCACTGCAGGTGCAGGCTTAGCCCACTACGCCACAGCACAGCCCCTTATGTGCTGGTTTCTGCATTGTTTTGTGCTCCGCTGAGTGTTTACCGAGGCCCTCTCCATGGGCTGGGCCCTTCATCACTTCGGCTGTGATTAGTTGCAAAGAGCAGAAGCCCAAGGGAAAGTGACTGGCATGGTCGGGGATTCTCGTGACAGAGCTTCCTAGGCCAAGTGCACTTGCTGCACAGCCCCTACCTGCATCTCTACCCTTCCCGCGTGAGGACAGCTGCAGCCGGCTGCAGGGTGAGGAGGGTGCTGTCCCCGGGGAACACCGCACGTCCTTGTTCCCATCCTTGGGGTCAGCGCTAACTGTCCAGTCTTTCCAACACAGAAGTGGTGAACTTCAGTCCGTGTGGGTCAGCTGGGCCGCATGCCCAGCTCTGAGCCAATCACTGGCACAGAGGTGGGGGAAGGGAGGGGTAGAAGAAAGCCATGAGCCCTGGACCCTGAACTGGGGCATCCCAGGGCCCTGCTGGTAAAGGTTTTTTTTTTTTATTTTTTATTTTTTATTTGAAAGTCAGAGTTACACAGAGAGGAGAGGCAGGAAAAGAGAGAGAGAGAGAGAGAGAGAGAAAGGTCTTCCATCCGATGGTTCACTCCCCAATAGGCCACAACGGTTGGAGCTGCGCCGATCCGAAGCCAGGAGTCAAGAGTTTTTCTGGGTTTCCCATGCAGGTGCAGTGGCCCAAGGACTTGGACCATCTTCTACTGTTTTCCCAGGCCATAGCAGAGAGCTGGATGGGAAGAGGAGCAGCCGGGACTAGAACCGGTGCCTATATGGGATGCTGGCGCTTCAGGCCAGGGTGTTAACCCGCTGTTTCATAGCGCCAGCCCTGGTAAAGGTTTAACAATTGCTTCTCTGAGAAACAAGTCAAGAAGCCACCTCCACCTCCCGCCTGCAAGTCGAGCGTTGCCATCTCCCGTGGGGTCAAAGTTCCTGCTGTGACGGAGTTTATGTTACCAACGCAGGGTGTTTGAAGGTGGGGCCGGGAAGAACACAGCTCTCAGGCCAGTACCGCATAGCACAGCCATGCGCCAGCGTCCGTGCACGGCGTGGAGGGCGGGATGGTTCCTTGGACTCGGTTCGGAGAAGGGAAAGGAGTGGACGTGGGGTCACCCGGGTGGGCCGAGCCCATGGGTACCCGGCTCCTCCCCCTGCTGCGTTCGGGTTGCTCCTCCACGGCCCGGCTCTCAGCTGCCGCCAGTAGGTCCTCCCTCCGCCTTGTGCAAAGTCGGGAGACTGGAACCCGAGCAAAGTGCAGGTTCCAGCCGGGCTCGGGCGTGTCCCTAGTGCTCTGTGTGTTCAACCATGAGAAGGTTGCAGTAATGACCTGTCCCCACCAAGGGCGGCTGGGAAGACTCACTGAGACGCCGGCGGTAGCCACCCACTGTAGATGCTCCCCCATGGTTCCTCCCTAGCGGACTTCGCACCCCAAATGGACACCGCTCAGCCTCCTAGACAAAGCCCCCCGCCTGAAGTCAGATGGGCCTGGCCTCACAGCCGGCCCTGCTAGGTTCCCTGTGCGGCGCTCCAAGTCACTGCCTGTGACACGGGCATGTCGTACGGGAGCTCTGGTTCCACCCAGCTCCCTGCCTCTGTGCCTGGGAAAGCGGCAGGTGATGGCCCATGTCCTTGGGACCCTGCCACCCACACGGGAGACCAGGATGGAGCTCTGGGCTCCTGGCTTTGGCCTCACCCAGCTCCGGCTGTTGCAGCCATCTGGGGAGTGAACCAGTGGATGGAAGATCCCTCTACGTCTCTCCCTCTCTATAACTCTGGCTTTCAAATAAGTAAATCAATCTTTGTTTAAAAGCCCAGCTTTTAAATTCCTACCTAATGCACATGGATAGCTCCTCCATCCAAATCCATTGCCCCAGTTTTGGTTTCAAAATCCATCTTTCTTTCTGAGGTCCATGAGGCGTCCCCTGCCGACCCCACCCTATCCAACGTCCAGGGGTTTAAGCCTCAATGCGTAGTTACCTGTCCTGGGCCCCAGTGCAGCTCAGAGATGGGGCCATCGTCTTCCATTCAGAGTGAATCCTGGGGCTTCTGCGGAAGCTGCTGGAAAGCGACTCCCTGTGCACTGGACCTGGAGGCCTGAGAGGGCGGAGCTGCTGCATCCCTCTTGGCACCATGAGGCGGGAGCCCAGTGAAGTCTGAGCTGAGATGGGGTGGGGTTATAGCTTGAACCTGGATCAAGCCCCTCAGTCTTGGATAGTTCATTCAGTCTTTTCCATGTTGTTTAAGAAGATGGGTCTGGGACCTTCCATGAGTCACAACCGAAAGAGTTCTATTTCATGTCCCTGGAGGAACAGCCTCAGACATGTGAGACCTAGGACAGCCCCTGCCGCAGAGCTGGGATGCAGGGGCACCGCTGAGCCCTCGCTCTGGGGCCACCCCCGGTGCCCTCCCACCGCCCACCTTGTAGCCCTGAGCCGCTCCGTGGGGGGCTCAAGTGTGGTCCCCAGGCTCCCAGCCGGCGGCCCCAGCGTGCACCGTGCAGACTGCGGCCCCAGACTGTGTGATCACAACTCCCAGCAGCACGCTGTGCACCTGAGACGGCACCAGAGCCCACGGCCCGCGGCCCCGGATCTCACCCCGGGAAGGAAGCGGGGAGCGCTCCCCCCACTGTGACCCTCCGTGCACCGGCTGCGAGGCCCTGGGTGGTTTTTCTGTAAGAAGAGAGAAAGCGCAGCGTCAGACATCTGGGGTCAGCTCTCCCACAACCGCACCGCAGACTCTGGCAAGCACCCCCAGGATTTTAATAAATGTTATTTTGATTGGATTTAGGAGTTTCGAGAAGACAAAGTGACACATTTTCACAGTTCGCTGTCAAACCAAAGCGTGATTGCCAAACTGTTAAGTCTTTAAAAGGAGCAGCTTCCGCGAGCAGCTCCGTCTCCGTGCAGGCGTCCCGGGCCTTTTCTGGGGCTCCTGATCTCCCCTGTTGTCAGGCCTTGGCCACGTCACTTCCTGTAGGAGGCCCGGGGGCGGGGGCGGGGGCGGGGGGGGGCAGTCACAGACTCTCAGGAGTGTGTGGAATCATGCGGCCGTTCAGCCCGGCCGCGAAGGCACTGAGGACGCCTGTTCTCGTTTTAAAGCAAACATTTTAGGAAGCAGCTCATCCCTGTGTCTGTAGGGGACACGTGGTGACAGAGGCGGAGGGCGGCCCTGGCTGCAGAAGCTGGGAGAGGCACAGAGCCAAGTTGTCCACCAGATCGTCCAGAAGAAACACGTCTCTGCCGGCTCCTGGGTTTAGCCCCCGGGGACCCGTTTTCGGGCTTCTGACGCCCGGTGCCCTTAGCCAGCACCGCTGGTGCCCTGCAGCCACCCAGCTCGTGGCGATGCGTCACAGCTCCCTCGCGAGTTTGAGGACGGGCAGGTGCTGCAGGTCCCTGCAGTGTCCTGGGGACATGACTACGAAAGCCACTTCCCACCCTGCTGGTGCTGGGTGACACAGCTTGGATCAGAGGATGTGGACCTTGTGGGCTCTTACTGTACTGTGTAGAGAAGAAAAAATAAACCAGCCTTAACGATCATCACAGCCCTGGCACTTTGGAGTGGAAAGAAAAATGCCGTAAGTGCGTCTGCTGGAACCTGACTTCCGGAAGCTGAGCCATCCAGCCTTCCCTGCTCGCTCTCCGTAGCAGGGCCCAGTGCTGCGGAGCCAGGGATGACGTTACATACGGGGCTTACAGAGAGGGGCCGTTCTTCTCCCTGCCTTCGCATGCCTAGCTCCTATTAGTGTCTCCAGGAGTTACGTGTGTGTGTCTAGAAGGCAAGGGATGCCACGTATTGTGGTTCTGTACACACAGGGCACGGGAGCCCACACTTGAACTTCCTCCCACGTGACCCTTGTCCCCAAGGTCATTTCCATCAAGTTTGGCCAAGAGAAGATGAAAGATCAATGAGGATTTTTTTTCTCTTTTCTCTTCAAAGATTTCCATTGTGTGACCATACCCATGAATCTGCCTTCCAAAATGGATTATACTCTAGCAGGAGGTGCTAAGTGCCCAATTATTTCTGGAAGCCTGCAGCACCACACATAAGGCCTGTGACTGCTTTGGGTCCCCGATCACTCAATAGACTCGCCATACAGCGGCACGAAGGTGCACGGCTCCTCCATGGGGAGCGTGCACCGGACCCGGAGTCTGGCCAGCTCAGCTTGCCTCCCCCACCACATGGTACTTCCTGTTGCTGTAGCCCGAGACAGGCTCCCTTTGTGAGTCCAGTTACTGTTTATAAGCGCTGGCAGGCAGGGCAGTCTGGGGCTTTCTGGAGGAACTGGGCAAGCTTTGGAGGGGCTCCAGAAGCCCCCGAAGGTCAACAGGTGCAGAAAAGCCCAGTCAGTTCCGGGGGAGGGGGGTGCACAGGATGCTCCCAGCCCCTTCTCCTCCTGCCGACACCTCGCACCTGCTCCTCTGCCGAAGTCCACTCTGCAGGCCAGCAGCCCGCAAAGCTGGTCCTTGCTTATTTTTAAAAGATGTATTTATTTAAAAGGCAGAGTTACAGAGAGAGGGACAGAGAGAGAGAGAGAGAGAGAGAGAGAGATCTTCCATCTGCTGGTTCACTCCCCAGGTGGCTGCAACAGCCAGGGCTGGGCCAGACTGAAGCCAGGAGCCAGGAGCTCCATCCGGGTCTCCCACATGGGTGCAGGGGCCCAAACACTTGGGCCATCTTCTACTGCTTTCCCAGGTGCATTAGCAGGAAGTTGGACCCCAAATGGAGCAACCTAACCAAGAGGTGTTGGAGGGAGGACTTGAGGGGGTATTGAATCCGAGTTGTCCACACTGGCACGTGCAATGTGATCAGTAAACCTTGGCTTGATATCGTTATCATGGATTGGGTGAGCGCACTGTTCCAGCATTCCGATACCAGCTCCTGGGCTTTGGGCTGTGGTCCCCCACCGGCTCTGCAGGTTGTCCCTCGCACAGCTGTGACAGGGAGAGGTGAGTCCATGTCCAGCGCCCAGGTCAGCGTCTGGTGCCCAGTGGGCTCTAGGCCATCGCTGGTTTCTGCCGCTCCGCCACCCTGGGTCCTCTCCTGCCCTTGCTCCTGCCACCCCTGCCAGCAGTGTGATGTCTACTTGGCCTCTGGGCACCTGATGTCCCCTCACTGTGTCCTCTTCCTCCTGGACTGCAGGAGACGCCATTCCACAGCACACAAGGGCTCTGCCTGCTGCAGGTGTAGCCGCAGGGAGGCTGTGGCGAACGTGACATAAGGAGACAAGAGGTTCTGCTCTGGAGCAAGTTGGCAACATCTAGCACCACACTCGGGTGCCACTCCTAGGAGCAGGTGCTCTTGGGGTCGAGTGGCCTGGCCAGGAATGCACTGGCCAGACCTTCCCCAGCCAGTAGTGCCGAGGGTGAGAAAGCCTGGGGGAGATGACTTGTGGTGACAGATGAGTAAGATTATTTATTTGAAAGGCAGTGTTACAGAGAGACAGAAGCAGAGAGAGAGAAAAGTCCTCCATCCACTGGTTCACTCCCCAGATGGCTGCAACAGCTGGAGCTGGGCTGATCTGGAGCCAGGAGCCAGGAGCTTCTTCTGGGTCTCCCACACGGGTGCAGGGGCCCAAGGACTTGGGCCATCTTCCCTGCTTTCCCAGGCCACAGTAGAGAGCTGGATTGGAAGAAGAGCAGCTGGGAATTGAACTGGCGCCCATATGGGATGCTGGCACTGTAGGCGGCGGCTTTGCCCACTACACCACAGCACCTGCCCCTGGAGAGGTTTTAAAAGAGGTGTCCCATGTAGGAGACCCGGAGGAAGCTCTTCCTGGCTTCGGATCGGCCCAGCTCCAGCCGTAGTAGCCATCTGGGGAGTGAACCAGCAGATGGAAGACCTCTCTCTCTCTCTCTCTCTGCCTCTCCTTCTCTCTGTGTGTAACTTTGACTTTCAAATAAATAAATAAATGCTTAAAAGTAAATAAATAAAAGAGGGTGTCATGGGCCCTGGCTGGGGAGCAGAACGCCTGGCTGTGGTCCCACCACTGCACTTACTGATGGGGTGACTTCGGGCGGGGCAGCCTGCCCTTTGGGCTTTAGGGTTCTCATCTGTCATGGGGGGGAGGGGTAGATGCTGTCTCATTCCTAAGTGTAACATTCACATAAAACAGTGGCCAGACAGGGTCCTGGGGCAGAATGGGCTGGACTCGCTGGGATTCCAGATGCAGGACACGTGGTCTGGCCCCCAGCTCAGAGGAACTCAGATAAACCGACGTGGGTGAGCCCTTGGCGTCCAGGGCTCCTGGGTTCACTGAGCATTTCCGTTTCACCCGTGTCCCTTCAAACACTCGTGATCATGACAATGATGGCAGTCTTGTGAGAGCTCACCAGACACCAACACGGCTCTGGGCACATCTCATCTGTATGACGTCATCTATACACCTGTGTGATGTCATCAATCACTTGTGTGATATCATCCACCAACCAGATGATGTCAGCAGCCCTGTGGTATAGGGGCTGTAGCTTCCCTACCTCACAGAGCAGTCTGGAGCCCTGGGCCCTGCCTCACCTCATCACCCCCTTGGCAGGCAGCTTTGTGTTCGCTCTGTCTATTGGACCCTCTCCATACCCTGGGTGTGCAGGGCAGGTGGGCCCGGAGTGACCTCTGCAGAAGCTCAGCCGAAAGCATCTGGGGCTGACGGGCGTGGGATTGGCAGCGTGGTGGTCCACGCCAGAGAACACGGCTGCTTCCCAGCGTCTGGTGGGGCTGAGCCGCACGCTTGGTCAGCATTCACTCACTGCAGTGCCCTGCAGTGCCCTGGCAGAATTACCCCATTCCACAGATGAGGACAACCAAGAGTCGGAAATGTCACCTGTCAAGGTCAGCCAGTCAGCCGAGGGAGGCCCAGGTGGCTGGTTGCAGGGCTGTGTGTTTCACCAGCACGGTGGGTTCTGAAGCCAGGCCCTGCCTCCAGGGAGCTTCAGGAAGCAGCCACGTCTGAGTTCCACCTCCCAGAGATTCTGGTTAACTCGTTGTGGATGGCACCAGGGTTTGTTTGTTGTCTGATTTGGTTTTAAATGATTTGAGAGGCAGAGAGAGAGAGAGAGAGAGAGAGAGAGAGAGTCTTCCACCTGCTGGTTCACTCCCCAAATGCCCACAGCAGCCAGGGCTGGGCCAGGTCGAATCCAGGGACCTGGAATTCCATCCGGGTCTCCCCACATGGGTGGCAATGACCTGAATACCTGGCTCCTGGTGCGCATCAGCAGGAAGCTGGCACTGGGAGCAGAGCCGGGGCGTGGATCCGGCGTTCTCCTATGGGATGTCAGTTGCTTTGGTTTTGCTTTTTGAAGAGCTTTGGGTGGTCGTGTGGGGAGCCGGGGCCCAGAACCATCTTGACATATCAATGTGCGTGGGTTTGGGTACTGGACAAGGATTCTGTTCCTGGGCTGCTGTTAGAGATCCCGGCGGCACGGGTGGCCGGAGCAGCAGGCCCTCGCTTTCCGGCGGCTCAGGAGGCTGGGGGCTGGCACCAGGGCGCCCTCGACACGGTGCCTTCTGGAAGGTCTGAGCCGGGAACCTTAGCCCCTGCCCCTCCTGAGTCCCCGGCCTCCTCTGGTGTGCGGGCTCCACACACTGGGCTGCTTCTGCCTCCCATCACTGCCTCCTGCCCCAGGGGGCCCTGCATGTCCCCTCCTCTTTTTGCAGACTCCACAGGGCCCAGCCTCAACCATCGTGCCCTGAACTTGGCAAGCCACATCTGCAAAGACCCTGGTCCCAAAGGACGCCCGTTCTGAGGTCCCCAGTGGACGTGGATTTGGGGAGTGCTGGGACCGTCCTGCTGAGCCCCCAGTGGGAACCCAGGTGTCCCTCTGTGCAAGGTGTGGCCGCAGGGCCGGGGGCCTCTCCTGGGGGCTGAGGCTGGGGTCCCTCTCGGATGGGGCTTGTCTTGTTCCTTTCACCCCTTCATCCCCCGGCCATTCGCCCTATGCGGCCACCACCACTTGTCCCCGCCTTGACAGCAGCGCCCTCCCCACAGCTCTCCCTGCTCCCCAGCCCACCCTCAGCCAGTGGCCTGTGGCTCAGTGGCTGTCTGCAGTAGCCATTCCTCAGCACTCATGGGACCCGTTGGCCAGGGCTGGCCTCTCCCACACGTGGGCTGCAGCCGCCCTGCAGGTGCCCCGGTCCCCGAGACACCCCTCTGCCGCCCTTCCCTTTCCGGCAGGTGTCGCTCTGGGGCTCCCCTCGCCTGGGAGGCCGGACAAACACCACCCCCATTCCAGGAGCCCCAAAGGCCTGGGCACTCTCTCAGGGCCGTGATTCCCCGCTAGGGCCCTGCAGACTTCCCCTGGTGGCTTCTCCTTTGAACCCCGAGCAGGGCAACGAAAGCCGGAAGTCTCCCTGTGGCCATTCCCCAGCCACTTCCCAAGCTGGAAACAAAAAGACCACGGACAAAAATGTGGTGCATCAGGCCAGCCAGCTTAATGGCTTCTGAAACATTAAAAATTAACACTGGCTGTCAACACTTTTAGAGGTCAAGTGTCCCCTTTGGAGCCCAGTGTCTGGAAATGGCCCCCACAGGGGACATTAGGGGCCAGAGCCGTGGGCCTGTTTGGGGTGGGATCAATGCCCTGTGGGGTTGAACTGGGCTTGGAGAGTTCAGGCAAGAGGCCAAGTAGATCCTCCCTCGCCCAGATCTCAGCCTGGGCCTTGGTCTCTCAGCTGTTTGCAGGTTTCAGCTGCTGTCTTGCAGCCTCCACTGTTCGGCCCCTCCTGATTCCAAGAGCAGCACAGGGGTAGACCTGCAGACAGACCAGCCGGACGCTCAAACTCGGCTCCTTTGGTTTTGCTTTGTAGCCGTCTGGAGCATGGAGATGAGACCCATGTCCCCCTCAAGGCCTACTGCCGCCCTCGGGGCTGCCCCTCTCCAGCCACCAGCCTTGAACCCTGCTGACCCCTGGAATCTGCCAGCGCTTGCTCCCCACTGCCCCTTCCCTGCGACTCATGGGTGCCCCTGGGTCCCATGCAGAGGGGGCACCGCAGACGCTGTGCAACCTGGAAACACACAGCAGGTGCGTGGGGCCTGCCCAGCACCGTGTTATGAGGCCCGAACTGCTGCTCAACTAATGCAGAAACAACCCCAGTGTTTCAGCTCCGCTCAGCCTGATCTCTGTGTCCACTGCTGCGTGAGGAAGCGGTGGCCTCGCAGGCCGCCCGGTTGTGGCTGCCAGCATTGCGCTTGCTGCCTGGGGCCGGCTGGGATCCCTGGCAGGTGGACTCGGCCTCCGTTCCGTTCCCACAGGGAGAGCCCACTCTTCTGGTATCTCGGAGGCCTCTGGTTTGCCCAGGCCTTCTCTTGTGTGCACGTGCGCCGGGCAAGGGGGCAGAGAGCTGTGGTGCAGGGCAGTGGACACCTGGGCCCCGAGTTGCAGCCATTGGCAGAGATCTCCTCTCCATAGTCTCCACCAGGCTTCCAGTGTCCCTCCCTCGGGGAACTTGTCACTTCCTGTCTTGGTCCTCTCTGGAAGCGTCCAGCCAGTGCTTTGCCAACCTCTTCGCAAGAAGCCAGAGGGTTATGCTGTGGGAGGGCCAAGGGACCAACCCTTGCCTTGCAAAGCTCAGCCCAAACAGGAAGCTTGCAACCGTGCGCCGGCCACTCTTACTTGACAGTCCACCTGCCCCTGGGCCTTTGCACAGCCTGTTTGCCCTTGGCTGCATGTGCTGTCCCTCTCTGTCCCTCGCCTCTACCGTATGAACTCCTGTGCTGGCTTCTGGTCTCAGGTCCAATGTCCCTCTGTTTGAAAGGGCGACGGTGCTCCCAGGCCCCTCCTCTGAGCCTCTGGGGCTCCTGTTGGCAGAGGGCAGCCCGTTTCTCCACTCGGCCTTCCTGGCTGTGTTCTCAGGCAGTCTCTCTTGTTAGTGGCAGACGGCCCTGGGTAGCCACGCACGCCTCTTCCCCAGATGAACAGCAGGGCCTCGCTGCCTGCGGATCTGGCCACAGCCGTGGGACATCGCCCATCACGGAAGCGATCCTGTGTCTGTGTTGATGTGTCTGATGGGTCAGGCTGGGCTCTGGAGCTCAGGAGCGGAGTGGGCCCCTCTCCGACCACGTACGCTCCTCCCAGGGACACACGCGGGGCAGCAGGAAGGCCTCCATCATCACTGTCACACAAGGGGTTCCCAGCTGGGCAGGGGAAAGTCTCACCTGGCCTTCTTCTTCCGGAAGCCAGCAGGCACCGGGTGAGTCTCCGGAACAGCCTGACCAAGGATGACGGACGGTCCGGCAGCACGGCAGTCTGTGTAAAAGAGCTCACCGTTCTTCCCTTCCCTTAAAAGCCACTTACAGGGGCCGGCACCGTGGCGCAGTGGGTTAATCCTCTGCCTGCAGCACTGACATCCCATGTGGACTCCAGTTCTAGTCCTGGCTACTCCTCTTCCCATCCAGCTCTCTGCTGTGGCCTAGGAAAGCAGTGGAAGATGGTCCAAGTGCTTGGGCCCCTGCACCCATGTGGGAGACTGGAGAAGAAGCTCATGGCTTCGAGTTGGTGTAGCTCTGGCCATTGCTGCCATTTGGGGAGTGAACCAGCGGACAGAAGACCCCTCTCTCTGTCTCTCTCTTCCCACTGTCTGTAACTCTACCTCTCAAATAAATAAATAAAATCTTAAAAACAAAACAAAAAAAAACTTGTGGGCAATTCTGGGTGGGTGGACAGGCTTGGCGCCATACAGTCCTGAAGCCCATAGGGTCTCTCTGCCTTCCCGGGCCCCAGCCCCGTGCCACAGCCCCCAACCTTGCAGTCCGAGGGGCACTCCGGCTGCCACGAGCCCTGTCCAAAAAGCGCAATGGAGGAGTCGAGAAGCAGGAATAGAGGGAGCGCTAGGGAGGCTCCCGGAACACGGCGCCCTCTTCATTCTCTTGTCCAAAACCTGGTCCACAGAGCCCTTGGCTACAGCAAAGGCTGGGTGCTTCCTAGCTTGCCCAGGCCATCAGCAGGGAGCTGGATCGGAAGAGGAGCAGCCAGGACACAAACCAGCGCCCCCATGGGATGAGGGCACCTCAGGCAGAGGCTTAGCCTACTACGGCCAAGCACTGGCCCCAGGGACCTCGCTTTTTAAGATGGCAGAACAGATGCTTCGCTAAGGAGCAGAGGCGGAGGGCAGGAGGCACGGAGGGATGTCCAGCTCACTGGCTAGGAGGGCAATGCCCACTGCGCTGTGAGTAGCAGAATGGCTAAAGTTGAAGACAGCGGCCAGCGCTGTGGCTCACTAGGCTAATCCTCCGCCTTGCGGCGCCGGCACTCCGGGTTCTAGTCCCGGTCGGGGCGCCGGATTCTGTCCCGGTTGCCCCTCTTCCAGGCCAGCTCTCTGCTGTGGCCAGGGAGTGCAGTGGAGGATGGCCCAGGTGCTTGGGCCCTGCACCCCATGGGAGACCAGGGTAAGTACCTGGCTCCTGCCTTCGGATCAGCGCGGTGCACCGGCCGCAGCAGCCATTGGAGGGTGAACCAACAGAAAAGTCTCTCTCTCACTGTCCACTTTGCCTGTCAAAAAAAAAAAAAAAAGACAGCACCCAGGGCCAAGCACCAAGGGAGGCAGAGCAGATGGGTCTTGAACGTACGATGGTACAGCCATTCTGGACCGTGACTTGGCACTTCCTTATAAAGTTAAGCACAGGGCTGGTGCTGTGGTGTAGTGGGCTACACCTCCGTCTGCGGCGCTGGTATCCCGTATGGGCACTGGTTCATGTCCTGGTTGTTCTTTTTCCAATCCAGCTCTCTGCTTGTGGCTTGGGAAGGCAGTGGAAGACTGCCCAGGTGCTCGGGCCCCTGCACCTGCTTTGGAGACCCAGAAGAAGCTCCTGGCTCCTGGGTTCAGATAGGCCCAACTCTGGCCATTGCAGCCATTTGGGAACTGAACCAGTGGATGGAAGACCTCTCTCTCTGTCTCTCCCTCTCTCTGTAATTTGACCTCTCAAATAAATAAATAAAATCTAAATAAACAAATAAAGTTAAGCACCAACCACACCGTGGGACTCAGCAGGTGCACAACAGATTTTCCCCCTAGAGAAATAAAGACCTGTAACTTTGTAATGTTTATTTATTTATTTTAGTTTATTTAGTGGGGACAAGGCGGGCAGAGATCTCAAGATTCACTCCCCAAATACCTACAACAGCTGGTGCTGGGCCTGGCTGAAGCCGGGACCGGGATCTTCATCCAGGCCTCGCACGTGGGTGGGAGGGGCCCAGCTACGTATCCCATCGCCAGTGCCTTCCAGGGTGCACCTCAGCAGGAAGCTGGATCAAGAGCAGAGCCGGAACTTGAACCCAGGAACTCGAATACAGGGCGTGGGTGTCGCGAGCAGCCTTTTAACCACTCTGCCGAAGGCCCACGCTGTTTATAGCGGCTCCGGTCGTGGTAGCCCCAGGCTGGAAATAGCCCCGGTGTCCCTCACCAGCTGAGGGGGTAAACTGTGCCCCCTACACGGAGCTGGCACTCAGCGAGAAAACAGGAGTGGATTCTTGAGACACGGAGCAGCGTGGGTGAGTCTCAAAGGCAAGAAGTAGTCCCGGGCCACAGCGCTGGGGTCGCTGGTGTGGCATTCACCGGAAGACTGGTTGGTGAGCCCAGGCCCGTGGTTGCCGGGGGTGGCATGGGGCACAGATGGGACTGAACAGGACAGCACCCAGGAGCGTTTGGGTGACTGTGGTACGTGTCGCACAAACCTCGGCAGGTGTTAAAATTCCTGGACGTGGACATCTCAGAAAAGCCAGCGTGGCTATTTAAAAACTCAGTTCTGGTGGGAGAAAGAGATGGTGGGCGTGGCCCAGAGGGTGGCGCTAACTCGCTCACCGTCTCGGCTTTGCCTTCCAGCGCGTTCCGTCTGCAGGGTCTCCATCCGCGTCCGTGGTGGGGGCCGTCCCGCGCATTGTGGGCCATTTCCAGCCTGGCTGCCTCTACTCTCTGGATACCAGTAGCATCCTCCGTCCACACAGACATCACTGGCCATGGCTGTGGGTCCACCGGGCACACAGAGTGGCTGGGTGAGACTCGCTGGCGACTCCGAGTGTGTTGGTGACTTCCAGTTGGAGAAATTCGGCTTGGCAATTTTCTCTCTGGGAGACCCCGTTTCTTTCCCTCTGTTCCCCTTCCCTGCGGCGCCGCCTGAGGACAGGTTCCCTGGAATACGGGAGCTGGATTCTGTAGCGGGTTTCCAACCTCAGCGCCTGGGGCAGCTGCCCCACCGTCTCCCACTTTCTCCACACCTTGCCACCCCAGCTTCCCCATACCCATGACTCAGAAGAGGAAAACTGAGTCCCAGGTAGGCCTGGTTCCCGGGGGCTCGGGCATTGAGCTTCCATTTGCCTGACATTGTAAGCCATAGGTATTTCGCTGGGTTCATTTTAAAGCCCGGAGAAGCCATTCTACTATTTAAATATGGAAGAGGTAACGTATTTTAATAATCATACCCCAGGGCATAGTTTTTCTTGTTGCATGAAAAAATAATGGACAAAACAGCCCGTAGCCAATTGCAAGATTATGTAGAAGTCGTAAAGAACGATGCAAGCCCCGGAGCCTTGCGTAGCGTGAGGCCACCTCTGTGGCGGTCTTGGCTTTCCTGCTTCCCACGCCCCCCCCCCCCCCCCGCCCTGGAGAGCAGTTCCAGTCTTGATTTCACGAGGGCTTGGGGGGCTGGGCTGGGGGAGTGTTCTGTGAGCCCTGGAGTTTGCGAGAGGGTCTTAAGATCCGGAGATGAGAAGTCACTCTGGGACGCAGGGGCTCCGACTCGGACGTTTGCAGACCCTGGGCTGGGAAGCGAGAGACGGGACAGGCAGGGTGCAAATGGTGGGCACCTGTGCGGACTCCGTGCCTCGCGTGAAGGCTGCAGCGTCCTCTCTCACGGACAGAACTGTTGCCGGTGGCGTCAGACCTCGCGTGTTGTCCGTAGAAGCTGTCAGCCGGGCTCTGCGTGACCCCTCAGCTGAGCCAGAGTGCTGCAATGCGCTAAGACTGAAAAGAACAAATTTGCAGCCTGCGTATCCGCAAAAATGCTTGTTCATGGGAAGTCTGTAGTATGGGAAAACTGTGCGTGGAGTTCAAACATGTTTTGCACTCAAATTAACTTTTTTTAAAGGATTTATTTATTTGAAAGGCAGAGTTACAGAGAGAGAGAGAGAGTGAGAGAGAGGTCTTCATCCACTGGTTCACTCCCCAGTTGGCTGCGACAGCTGGAGCTGAGCTGATCCAAAGCCAGGAGCCAGGAGCTTCCTCCAGGTCTCCCACGTGGGTGCAGGGGCCCAAAGGCTTGGGCCATCTTCTACTGCTTTCCCAGGCCATAGCAGAGAGCTGGATCAGAAGTGGAGTGGTCAGGGCTCAAACCAGCACCCACAGGGGATGCCAGTACTGCAGGTGGCAGCTTTACCCACAAAGCCACAGCACTGGTCCCTTAATTTTTAAAAAGTTACTGAATTTAGGAGAGAGAGAGAGAGACTCCTATCTACTGCTTTACTCTCCAAATGCCTGCAGCAGCCAGGACTGGGCTAGACTGATGCAGGGAGCTCCATCCAGGTCTCTCACATGGGCAGCAGGGATGGGGTGCTTGAGCCAGCAGCTGGCGCCTCCCAGGGTGCTCCTTAGCACGAAGCTGGAGCTGGCACAGAGCTGGGACTCAAACCTAGGCCCGCTGATAACGGGCTACGGGCATCCTAGCTGCCACCTTAACCGCCAAGCCAAATGCCCACCCCAGCATTTTATTTTAGTAGTCAGATGATCCCATAAAATCCAACAGTGTCGGCTGGCTGCCCAGCTGTGTCCATCTGTTGTCTGTAGTGTGTGTTGGGGGAACGGTATTAGAGGTGGCAGGGTGGGCTCAGGGCAGTGGCACATACAGAAAGCCCAGGCAGGGGCTGGCGGGCTCTGCACCTGTGTCTCGTTCAGTCTTCTCAAGTCTCTCCAGAGAGTTGGCGCTGTTAGCATTGTCTCTTTAGCTGGTAAGGAAGCCAAAGCCCAGAGAGGTTTAGTGACTTTCTCAGGTCACACAGCAAGTAAGTGGCAGATATTACTGTGTATGTGTGGTGTGTGTGTTTGAGCAGGCCATCAGGTTTAGTGAGACATCCACAACTATATAAACTCATAACAAATGCATATTTAAAAATTACAAGGAAACCAAATATGTGCACACACTGAATTATAATAGTAAGGGAGTAACACGTGCTCACTTTAGAAAAAATAAAGATTGGGGCTGGTGTTGTGGCATAGCCGATAAAGCCTCCGCCTGCAGTGCCGGCATCCCATATGGGCCCCCGGTTCGAGTCCCGGCTGCTCCACTTCTGATCCAATGCACTTGGGAAAGCAGTGGAAGATGGCTCAGGTACTTGGGTCCCTGCACCCATGTGAGAGACCCGGAAAAAGCCCCTGGCTCCTGGCTTTGGATTGACACAGTTCCAGCCATTGTGGCCATTTGGGGAGTGAACCAGCAGATGGAAAATCTGTCTCTCTGTCTCTCCCTCTCTCCTCCTGTAACTCTGCCTTTCAAATAAATCAATCAATCTTAAATTTTTTTTTTACTTATTTATTTGAAAGGCAGAATGAGAGAGAGAGAGAGTGTGTGAGAGAGAGAGAGATCAATCTTCCATTTGCTGGTTCATTTCCCAGGTGGCCACAACAGCCAAAACTAGACCAGGCTGATGCCAGGGGCCAGGAACCCCAGCCACGTCTCCCACGTGGGTGGCAGGAACTTGGGCCATCACCCACTGCCTTCCCGCGTGTGTTAGCAGGGAGCTGGGACTCACGTCAGCGCTTGGGAATGGGACGCAGGCTTCCCGCGTGGTGGTTTAACGTGCTGTGCTGCGTCCCCACCCCAGCACGCACGTGCACTCGAAAGTGACCATTTCTCAAAGTCAGACGCCTTCCCTCCCATGTGACGTGCCTCTGTTTTCAATATCCTTGAGAAAAATCACAATGAACGTGGAGACTCTGAACTCTGCCACGTTTAAGTAGACGTGCTCCTCACCAGGGTGTTCATACACCCGAGAGCCACCTGCTCGTTCGCCTGGAAGGCATCCTAGTGACCCCCACCGCGCCGGGTGCACTTCCGGGGCCGACTCCGCCTGCACCCCTCCCTCTGTTGGGAGGCCTCTGGGCCTGTGGCTCCTCCGGGTCGGAAACAACGGTGTCGGCACCCAAGAGAGGACAGAAGCAGCCCAGACTCTCCCGTGTGCTGCCCGCCTGTGTGCAGCCAGAGAGGGGTGGGGTTGCAGGAAACCCAGCCACCAAGGTCGCTTTCGCAAACCTGGATACACCTTGAACTCGGAGGAAGTCGCTGGGGCTCAGTAAACACATCAACCCTGAGCATCCTGAAGATCAATTGCCGGAGGGTTTTTTGTTTTGTTTGTTTGTTTGTTTGTTTAAGAGTTAATTTTGTTTATTTGAAAGAGAGAGAGGGAGAGACAGAAAGAAATCTTCCATCTGCCTGTTCACTCCCCAGATGGCTGCCATGGCCAAGGCTGGACCAGGCTGAAGCTAGGAGCCAGGGGTTCCATCCAGGTCTCCCATGTGGGTACAGGGGTCCAAGCACTTGGGCCATCTTCTGCTGCTTTTCCAGGACATTAGCAGGGAGCTGGATCGGAAGTGGAGCAGCCAAGACTCGAACTGGTGCTAGTACCGGATACCAGGACTGCAGGCGGCGACTCAACCTGCTGAGCCACAACACCAGCCCGACTGTCTGTCTGTCGAACGACCACATTGGGCATCACAGTGGGAGCTCACGTACCACCTGGTGATCCCTCATCTCTGTTGCGACTTGCCGCGTGTGGCCGCATGAGCCCTGGGAAGGGAGCTGCTGTCGAGAGTGGAGTGGGGTTTAAACTGGCTCCAGCATTTCCCTGGCGTTGCTGGCGGGAAGTCCTCCCCTCGGAGGAGAGTTGGTGCAGGCGAGCCCCTTGTCCGTCTGCGGTGATGCCTGGAGACGATTTCCGTTTACCCTGTCCGCAGCAGGGACCAGAGGGATGGTGTGGAGCAAGTGAGGGGCCAGCCGCTTTCTCTAACCTCTCCCACCCACCAGACTCGGGGCTTCTGCAGTGGGTCCCAGAGGGCAGAGTTCATCCCCACCCCCCTCCACCCTGGAACCCCGAGGCGGGCGACACCTGGTACCACCCAGGAACTTGGCTGGACGAACCTTGCTCTGCATTTGCTTGGATTCTGTTTTCCCCCAAATTTCGATTGGGAAGTTTTTCTTTTTCTAAGAGGATCATTACGGAGTCTGAAATGATCCAGGTGAGCTCTGGCATTCGAAGGAAAGCGAAACCGTCACGTTGCTCATGAGTGCAGGGAAGGCTGGCGGAGGTGCCTTGGCCTGCCCTGATGAGATGGATTTGGGGGCTGCTTAAGAGCCGCCCTACTCACTCTTTCAACTCCTGTAGGGGAGGGAGGGGTGGCTGGATGTGGGGGACCCCGTGATGCTTTAGCAATGGACAGAGTCCCCCTAAGAAGGAAAGCCTTCGGGCCTCTGGTCTCCCCACCTTTGCCCTCTTTTGTTTCCAGCCGATCCCTAGAGCACAGGCCCCGTCCATGCCTACACGAGGTCGCACAAGGCCGTCACCAGGCCACAGAGGACAGCCAGCATCGGGCTTGGGAGACCCAGAGCAGAGCCCGCGCCACAGCGCAGGACAATTTTGCCTTTGCGAGGGTTCACCCCAGCCGTGTAGTTCTGATCCCGCTCCGAATCTACGACAATTGCTCTCCACCTGCCACACTGGAGGCAGCCTGGGAGGGTGCTGAGGGATTTGAACCCAGTTTGCTGTTGTTTAAAATTGCCGTTTCAAAGTCGTCTCTCGCCATCACTCTCCGCTACGGTTCACTCGGTGCCTTGGGTTTTTCTCCTTCTTCTTCCCGCTGCTCTCCGTCTCTGCACTGTGGACCAGGGACAGCAGAAAGTCCCTGGAAAATGGACCTCCCAGGGAAGTCTGGGTGCAGAAAGTCTCGATATCTTTGCATGGTTTTTCCCCCCACAATACACATTTCCCTGTGAACTGTTAGAAGATCACTTGTATTTACTTGCTGGTGTATCCACTCACTTCTGCCTCCCACACCTACCCACCTGCCCACCGGTCCATGCATCCAGAAAGTGTCTTCTAGAAGTCTCTGTACCAGGCCCCTATGCACTTCAGTGGCGTCCAGGTCGGGGTGATTTTACCCCCTGGGGAAATCAGGAAAAGAATCAGAAGACATTTTTGGTGGTCAGAAATGGAAGTGAAGGATGCTCCCGGCCCCGATGTGGGCGGCCAAGGAGCCTGCTGCCCCTCCCCCACCACCCAAGACAATGCCTCCCCCCAGCCCACCCCTAGAGAATGGCCCAGCCCGGAGATTGCAGTGGCCAGGCTGGGAGAGCCTGCCGACCTGGAGATGACCTGGCCATGGGACGTTTTGTGGGGGAAACACAAACAGGGCAGTCGTACAAGGGCAAGGGGCAGGTGTTTGTGGTCATTCTTGGGGGGACAGTTCCAGTCCAAGTGCATTCACGACGCCACGAGACGTATTCCTGGGGAAGCCCAGGAGTCATTGCCACAGGAAGGCAGAGCTGGGCTGAGCACAGGGCTGCAGCTTGCATGGGGTGGAGGCCCTGAGGTGGAGGCGGCAGGTTCAGACACCTGCGGGTGCAGGCGCGGTGGCCAGAGCTGTGACAAGAGAGCTGGTAGCGCTCACGGAAGAGTTCGAAGACTGCGTCAGAGGGAGGGGAAGGAGCAGCTGTGCCAGGCGGCAGCCACCGAGCCCCCGTCCCTGGACGGATGAGGTGTGGTGTGGCCAAATCCTCCTAATTTTTCCATAAAAGCAAGAAGCCAACACTGTACGGGGATTTAACTGTTAGCAACTCGTTGTGCAAAATGCATCTAGAAAGTGAACAAAAACACCTGCTCAGACCAACACCCCGTGGCCTCTGGCTGCATTCGGCTGCGCAGGCCCAAGCTTCCCCTTTAGTGAAGTTCCCAGGAGCACTCCGCGTGCCTGCTCTGCTCACACCAGCGTGCGCACTCACCAGCCCACCTGTGAAAGGGCTGGAGGCCTGGCCCTTCCTCTCCTGGTGTGCCAGTCCCGCCCAAACGCAGAGTATCTGTCTCAGCAGATGCGGGGTGGAGCCCAAGCATTTTCTAGGTACCCCCACTGCTGGCCTGGGGGCCACGCTTGGAGAACACGCGCCCAGGCTCTGAGAGACTTAAATGCACCTGCTCCACCCTCCCCGTGGAGGAAGCAGAGTTTGGGAGGCCAATGAAGGAATTAGGGAGCCCCTCCTGGACCCTGGTCTGATGGAGCCATCTGCAGCCCCCCTGCCAAGCCCTCCCTGCGCGGAGATACATTGTAGCTTACTGCACAGGCACTTCCCTAGTAGCGAGCTATAGAAATGATCCCTGGAAGTACAGTCTTAATTCTCTAGTCCAATAAAGCGAATTTATATGTCCACCAGCTCCTCCGGGTTTTTAATTATTCTTCTCGTCCTTTGATAACGTAGCGAGTCTGGATGAGTGTACCAGTAGTTAGAGTGAATTAGTGAAATCCCTCTCCGTAGGTTTGTGTTTGTTTGAGCTTAGCAGGGGTGGTTTAACTCACCAGACAGCAGCAGTGCCTTCCCCAGCCAGTGCTCCCGGGAGGCGCCCCGACGCGCAGCCTGCGCGCGGCCACAGACACGGATGAGGCCCTTCGCTTCTCGGCTGATGCGGGGACGGGGCATGTTGGTGGCTCCGCTGCAGAGCTGGTGTCCCAAGGAGAAAGCTTCCTGCATTTCTGCATTTACCAAGGAAGTTAGCTTCCTGTGCAGTCCAGGGGCTGGGGGCTGGGGGCTGGGGGCTGGGGGCTGGGGGCTGGGGGTGGGGGCTGGGGGTGGGGGGAGCTGCTTGCCAGGCGGGCAGAGCTCGGAGCTCTCGAGACACCAGCACCGGCCACCCAGCAGGGCGTGCTTGCAAGCCAGCAGCTGAATCTGTCTCGTTCCATCCTCAAAGCGCTGTGGAGCCATGAGTGCGCCTCTCACCATTTGACAGGCAAGGAAACTGAGGCCAGGTCCCTCTCGTTGGCGGGATGACCCTGGTCAGTGAAGAGCAGAACCGGCCCCCTCCCCGCGCCGGCCTAGCCGCATCAAAGCCTGGGCAGCACCCCTGGGGGCCAGATCCAAATGCAGATTGCCAGGCCCCGCCCCAGTGCTTCCAGTTGATGTCTGAGCACTTGCTACAGGTCCCCCAGGGATGGATACCACACCCTGTCCCCCTCTCCCGCCCTGCCTGTCCCACGGAGGTGCTGGTGGCCGCCTGCGCCCCACTGAGGGCTGCAGCTACAGAGGCCAGCGCACCAGCAGGCACGGTGCACCAGGTCCCCACGCCGAGACCGGGGCTCGTGGGCGTGGGTTGGACCCGCATGAAGCTCCTTGATACAGGGCCCAGGTCTCCTTGGCTCCAGGTGCTGCAGCCCCCAAGGCCCCAGAGCACAGCCGGGTAGGAATCTGGTAAGTGAATGAATGCTCCCCGCCCCCAGATGAACCCGAGCCGGAGCTGGGTCATTGCCCAGGGGAGGCTCCCTCCTGCGGTGTGAAGAGTCCTTCTTTGAGACGGAGGCTGGTGGCGGTGAGCCCAGGAGCACCCCTCGCCTGGCACTGGGCTCCCTCAGACCCCGTAGAGCCTGCTCCGTCTCTGCCCTGGTGGCCGCGGACAAGCCTCTCAGGACACGTCATCACCCAGCACCAGGAGCACCGCCCCATGTCTGTCCTGACAGCGAGGAAGAGAGCTGCCAGTGCCCTAAGGGAAGCGAGCTCACCTGCAGGGTGACTGTCCCTGCCTGCCTGGGTGGGGGCCTGGGGGGAGCTGGGGGAGCTGAAGTCGTTGTCAAGAATGAGGTTACGGAGGGCTGGTGTTGCATGGTAGCAGGTCAAGCCTCGGCCTTCAAATCCAGCATCCCTTGTGGGCACCAGCTCAAGTCCCAGCTGCCCCACATCTGATGCAGCTCCCTGCTAATGTGCCTGGGAAAGCAGTGGAAGGTGGTGCAAGGGCTTGGGCTCCTGCACCACGTGGGAGACCTGGAAGAAGCTCCTGGCTCCTGACTTCAGATAAGCCCAGCCCAGCCCTTGTGGCCATTTGGGGAGTGCACCAGTGGATGGAAGACCTCTCTTTCTCTGTCTCTTCCTCTCTCTCTCTCAACTCTCCCTTCAAATAAGTTAAAAAAAAAAAAAAAACGAACTTCTTTTTTTTTAAAGAGTGGGGTCCGGCATGATAAAAACCTGCCAGGGACCTGTGTGTGGCCTGGTGCCTCAGACACCTGAGTGCCACACCCAGTGCCTGGGTTCCAAGCCCAGCTCCAGCCCCCGATGCCAGCTTCCTGCTAACGCAGACCCTGGGAGCAGCATGCGCAGGGTCCCTGCCACCCACATGGCTGAATTCCGAGCACCCGGCTTTGACACCGGCTTTGGGCCATATGAAGAGTGCCTGAGCTCCCATCTCCCTCTCAAATAAACAAACAAGTATCATAGCCCAGTGCACCATGCCTGAGTGTTTAGAATTCTCTGTTCCGAAGGTCGTGGCGACCTGAGGTATCACCGCAGAGCACCTGGTCCGGGGCGCACACCCCATTATCCTCGCCATCTGTAAGTAAAGGACGCAGATAGTACTCAGAGCCTCGCCCTGGATTGGACGCATCAGCCTAAGGTGAGGTTGCCGCTTTTAGCCCCATGGGCCCCAGACGATTTGCAAATCAGGCAGGTCCTGGCGTCTGGGGAGATGGCTGCCTCCTTTGTTGCCAGGGAAATCATTTCAAAATGGAAAAGCCCAGAGCCCAGCCCCCAGCCTCAGGACAACATGCATTCTTTAAAATAAAAGAGAGAGAAATAGCACAAAAGAAGTCCAAACAACGGGACAAAAGACAACGCAAAACCAGATCCGTTACTGCACACCAGGAAGGTCTGCCCGCACTGAAGGGATGAAAGGGCATCATAATTTTGTTTTCAAATGTGTTTAAGAACCTGTTATTAAAACGGAATTAAACCCAAGTCCCAGGGCAACGGCTCTGCAGCTCTGAGACTGCGGGAGATAATCTGGATAATGCGATTAGCGCCCGCTTGATGGGGCTGGCAGGGGAAGGGAAGGAGCCGGCCGGAGCCAGCGCCACCCGGTCACCGCCCGCCCGCGGCCGTCCGCCCCCGGCCGCCTTCGGAAGGCCTTGGGGGCCTCAGCGGCCTGGCCGAGGGTGACACTGCTGCCCCTCCGTGCTCTGCTTTCTCATTGCCGGGCTGCAAGGCAGGCGCTGCTGCAGACCCGCGGCCACACAGCGGCGAGCTGGGACTCCAACCCCTGCGGCTGGCTGCCGTGGTGCGTGGTGCGTGGTGCAGGGTGCGTGGGCAGCCGTGGGTGATGCGTCCTCAGAGGCAGAAGCCTCAGATCCGCTGGGAAACTTGTGCTGAGTGGCTGACCCCCACCCCCAGGCCGCAGCCCCGCTGCCCAGCCCTGAGCTCGCTGCTTAAGGAGTCCCGCTCGCCTCCGTGGGGCTGCGTTTTGCCGCTTCCCTTCCTACGAATCCAGACTGCACTGTCCCCGTCCCGCTCCCTCCCAGGCCCCGTGCACAGCAGGCAGGTGGCAGCCACGTCCTCCCACAGGGCACAGAGAAGCCGAGCGATCCCTCAGCCCTCAGGAAGCCCACAGAGGCAGGGACCCCCGAGCAGGTGAGGGGTGCCATGGTTAATAGCAGGGGCAGGCAGACTGCTGGACAAGGCCACGTGGTAAGCACCGCGGGCTCTGGGGCCCCAGGGGCTCTGCCGCGACCGCTCAGCTCTGCCATGGTGACAGGAAAGCAGCTGCGGACCAGATGCAAATGAGTGGAATTGTCTGTTCGCCGATAAAACTTTATTTACAAAAACAGAGTCAGAGTCCCAGTTCAAGGCTTGGCTGTTCCTCTTCCAATCCAGCTCCCTGCTAATGCACCTGGGAAAGCAGCAGCAGGTGGCCCAAGTGCTTGGGCCCCTGCACCCACGTGGGAGACCTGGATGGAGTTCCAGGCTCCTGGCTTCAGCCTGGCCCAGCCCTGGTGGTAGGCAACATCTGGGGAGTGAATCAGCCAATGGAAGATCTCTCTCTCTCTCTTTCTCTCTCTCTCTCTCCCTCTCTCTCTTTTCCTTGCTTTCTTTTGCTCTGCCTTTCTAATAAAATAAAATAAAATAAAATAAAATAAAATAAAATAAAAATAACTAAATAAATCTTACAGTCAGAAACCGCAGCAGGCAGTGAGGCTGAAGCCGACTGATGCTGGTTCAGGATGTGGCCTCCGTGGCCTGGGTGGACTCATGGAAGCCCCCACATCTCACTCTCTTCACCTAGAAAGTGGGTCTGTGCTCATGCCCAGCTGGTGTGTGGGGTCTGGGGGTGCCCTCAACGGGGAAGCAGAGAAGGAAAGACCCACGGGGAGAAGAGGGCTCCGTCAGCTCCATCAACCCTTCTCCCACGCACCCCCCCACCCCCGGGGCCAGGCCTGGGCCCGAGGCCTGAAACGGACCAGACAGTAGCCATTTCCTCCAGGGCTGTGGCCCTGCACTAGGCCTCCACTGTGGGCTCAGGGCCAAAGGCGGCTGCTGGGTCCATCTGCAAAGTCGGCCCAACGGGCTGCTGACCCCACAGGCTCATTGGCCAGCCCAAGGAAGGGGGCGGGACGCAGCTTTGACACCTGTCACTCCGCCTGTGTTGTCTCCAGCCGAAGAGGGGGCACACTCGGAGTTAGCGCAGCCGCTCCCAGGCACAGTGCACGGGATCTCCTCTCAAACCAGGAGTGGCCTCGTTCTGAAGCTGTGGGAGCCCCCAGCGCGTGTCTTGGTCATGACGTCTCCGCCTCTCCCGCCGACTCCGGTCTCCCGTGGTCTCCTGCTACTAGTGCGGTGTGTGTGCGGGTGTGCCCCTGGGTGACTGTGCATGTAGGGGCGTGTGTGAGTGTGAGTGGCTGAGTGTTGGAGAGGGGGGCAGGGAGTCCACAGGAAGACCAGCAGCCTCTCTCTTAGCCTTTCTGTCTCCCTACAGATGCTACTGTGCACCTGCTAGGGGTCGTGCACTGCGCATGGCAGGTGTTTTCCATGCAGTATCGCTGGTATAGTCACCCCTTGACATCTCTGGGGAATTGGTCCTGTCACCTGCTGTAGACACCGACATCTGAGGACGCTCCAGTCCTGTATATAAAAGGCGTAATATTGCACAGAGCCTACACACATCCTCCTGGGCACATTACCCCTTCTCTGGACTCGTTGTCATACCTACTGCGATGCAAATGCTATGTAGATCCTTGTGCTACTGCATAGTGTAGGGAATAGTAGCAAAAATAGCATGTTCAATACACATGCAAGTTTTTAAATAGTTGTGCTGGATGCGGGTCGGTTGAATCCCCCGCAGACACGGAGAGCTGACTACACACGCGTGCACACACATACACATGCACACACATACACACGCACACACACTAAATGCTTCTGAGATGCTCTGATTCCTGGTGGCAAGTGACCCAGTGGCTGCAGAGCTGAGGGGACCCTGGTTGTCCAAGACCACGCAGGCAAGAGATGGGAGAGCTGGAGCCGAGCGCAGGCCAGCTCTGCACGGAAGCATTTGCGGTCTCCGTCATCTCTTCTTGAATCCAGAGCCAGTGTTCGGAGCTGTCTTTCCAATATGCGTTTTCAGCCACAGTCTGGTTTTCTCTGTGAGGAGGAACAGGATACCCGGATTGGACGTGCTGTTGTTAAAGGGCAGTGAATCACACCTGTTAGCACGGCTACAGGAAAGCACGGCGAGGATGTGGAGAAACTGGACCCTGATGCCTTGTTGCTGGGACAGCCGCTAGCAGAAAGTGCGTGGCGAGTCCTCAGGGAGTTAAGGACAGGATGGACTTCCGGTCCAGCAGTCCATGCGTCCCTGTTCACAGCTGTGTGACTCGTAACAGCCAGTAAAAGGCAGAAGCAACCCAGCGTCCATCAACAGAAGAACGGCTGTGGTCCAGCTGCGCCGTGAAACATTATTCAGCCTGGAAAAGGACACCTGCGTCCGGTGGGGAGGTTACGTGGAGTCACCCAAGGCTGTGGGGTCCCACCGCACAAGGTGCCGGAGTCGTCAGAGTCACGGGGCCAGAGAGGAGATGGGGTTGCCATGGCAACCGTCTTGCTGTCAGTCAGACCAGCCTTTTGCTCCAGTGAGAACCAGCGAGTCTTCTGTCTATGGATGCAGAATTCTCTGGCAGGCTTGTTAATTACCAGGCACTGTGATAAGGCTGAGGCAGATTACTGATCCCGCCCCCCGCCTGCACTGGCCTGGCTCTCAGGCTCCCCCTGGTGACTCGGGCACACGCAGCCGGCGTGGGGCAGCCACCAGCACGAACCATCCCTCTGTCCAGCGCTGGCCTGGCTCTGCTTCCTTGGTGGGGCGCTTGGGGCTGCCGTGAGTCCTGCTTGCCTCCCCTGTCCTCTCCACACAGACACTGTGACCGGAGCCTACGACATGACCCCCAGTGATGCCCGTGGACAAGACAGGACTCAGGAGAGCAGCAGCCTGGAGAGCCCTCTCTCTCCTTTGTTTTCTTCTAGCAATCTCTCCGTCTGCCCAGTGGCTGCCTTTTCTTCTTGTTGTTATTGCATTGAAACTGTGTTATCACCATTTACCCGGCAACCTTTTCATCCCATGGACCGCTCTGGCATCAAAGGAGTGACATTTATCAGCTCTGCCGAAAGAATGATGGATGAAGAAGATATGCAATAGTTTCATTTTCCCCCCAAACTAAATTATTGAAGTGCTATACATTTCTATTTGCTCTCCAGAAGCCCAGTTCTCAAGAGCCAGCCTTCAGGGGCTGGACAGGGTGGGAAGGCAGAGTGGGGGTGGGGTGGAAGGCACAGCCCCGTGGGCAGACCCCGAGCCAGGAATTGAGGCTGGGACTTAGGCTCTGTCGGTGCATCCCTTCCCGTTATGCGACAAGTGGAGGTGCTGGCCAGCTTTTCCTCCTAAGGATTCAACCAGAAAAAGCCCAGGGAGTGCTGGGTACAGAGCGTGGCCCTGTTAGGAAGTCCCAGTCCTCACGACCAGGCACCGTCACAGCTGGCATCCTCTGGTGTTTTGTTACAGCACAAGGCCTCCTTGCGTGGGGGCAGGTTGGCTCCACACCACCAAAGGCTGCAGCCCGGCTCTGTGGGCTTTGGCGTTCACTTTCCTTGGGAAGCTTGGGAGCTACGAGAGGAAAGAGGTTTGCAGAGAGAGAGAGACGCTTAGGGAGTCAGAATTTGGGGAGAGGTGCAAAACTGGAAGCGTGGTCTCAGGTTCCTGGGGATGCCACGACAGATGCACGTAATCCCAGCGGCTTCGAACCCAGGACGTCTGGCAGGCCCAAGTGCATGGTGGGTCGAGGTGTGAGCGGGGCTGCCCGCCCTCTGCAGGCTCCGAGGCACGAGCGCTTCCCGCCCCTTCCAGCTCCTGGAGGCTGCGACATATCCCGGCTTGTGGCAGCATCGCCCCGTCTCTCCCTGCGTCCTCCCGGGACTTGCCTCTCCCTGGTCCTGTCGTCGTCTTCCCAGGCGGCCGGCCGTGGGTGGAAGGCCCTCGCTCAATGTCAAGACGCTTCGCTGGTGACCTGTTTCCAAAGAAGGGGCATGCCTGAGCTTCCAGGTGGACACCACTTGGCCACTCTGAATGACCCCCGTGCGTGGCGGCCGTGAGGCCCACGTGACAGATGGGGAGGGCGAAGTGGGAGGAGCCTTGGCCGTGAACTAGCAAAGTCTCGTGGCTTCTCAGAGCCCTCCGTCCTCCCTCTCTGTGAACACCCGGCCCCTCCTACAGGCTGGACGCACCGTACGGGGAGACCGGACAGTGCTTCGGCCCCCGTTTGGCCAGTGATCGGTCTGCCCCCAGCTTCCTGAGACCTCGGAAGCAGAGGGCATTGTTTTAGCGAGAACACTGGCGGGCTGTGCCATTCCCCGAACCCCGCCCCTCTCTGATCCTGCGTTTGAGGATCGGAATAATCCCAGCCAAGGGGCGCTGAACACACTGTGCTTTTCCATCGGGCTGGCCGTGTCTTATCTGAACCAAACATCCAACACTAACCCCAGGCGGAGCTCTCCGGAGGTTGTAATTATTCCGCAACAAACAGAGAAGATGGGAAGGGGCGCACGGAGGCCTCCCGTCTGGGAAAGTTCCCACGGGAAATCTCCAGAAAGCCGCCTCCTCCGATGGATCCCAGAACTGGTGGCCGCAGGCCCCTTAGATGCAGATGAGCCTCAAGCAGGCAAACGCCCGGGATGGATTTCACCTGCGGATCAGACGCCAGCCCGAGCAGCTCTCGGCGAGCCGCCGGCCCCTTGAAGCCGAGCCGGGACAGAGCCGGGCCTCCGCACGTCCCCACTTCTGATCCGTCTTCTCCAGCTGCCTTTTGAAAATCAAAATCCTTTAAGCTGCCGGCGCAGGAGTGGGTTCTGATGAGATTGACGCTCAGACAGGGAGATCACTGTGGGGGCCGGGGAGCGGAACCCCCGACTCTGATGTTGCCTTAAGATGCTTTGCTTCTACGGCCCCAGGGAGGCTGCTTGCACCCGTACATAGTCTCTTCTCAGCCAGAAGGGACGTGGGGGGAAAGCACAGTCCCCAAGACCCTCGGGAACTTGGCTTTTCCTTTCCTGGAAGTGCGCGTTTTCACGGACGCCCATTCACTCTGGCCCGGTCTGTGGGAACCCAGTGTTCTAGAAGCTTCTCCAGCATCCCTAGCAGGGTGCAGTAGTGGCTCTGTGGTTGTCCGTGGCTGCCTGACACGTGACTGACCCTCTGCAGCCTCATTAGAGGCAGGGTCCTGCCCAGCCTCTTGACCCAGACCTGGAAAGGGAGGGAGGACAGGTGTGTCCCGGGCAAAGCTGAGGGGTTCTGGAAGCCCCGTGTGGGCCTCCAGGGAGGCCCCATTCGGCTTCTCTTCCCCGAGTCAGCAGGAGTGGGACACGTGAGGGACATGGAGCTGAGGAGGGTGGACGGCGAGGGTGACCGTGGGCCACTGTGGGGGCTCGGGCTCTCGAGGTGTTGCTGAGTTAGACTCGGGAGGCTCCCACGAAGAGGCCAGCATGACACTTCCTCCTCTTGTCCAGAGGGGGCGCTGGCCCTTTCCTATCACACGGGGCCCTGGCCACACGGCACACACTGGAAAACCAGGTCCCCGTGTGACTCCCACTAGGACCCATGTGACCTGGCCGGAGGAGGAGTTTTTCTCCAGTACCTCTGATACTGAGGTCAAAGGTCACAAAGAATGCTGACCTCTGCCTCTGGACAAGCCAGTGGACTGAGAGACTTGACCGTTGTCCCTCCCCTAGCACGCGCCTGCGTGGAGCCCGGGGCCTCCTCCTGCGTCCGCACCTGCCTCTCCTCACTTCCTTTGCTCCACTCTCGTCCACACTGTCAGCATCCTCTCCTGGTCAGTGACGCGCATCTTGGAGCTCTTATTTTTGGACAAATGAATAATAGAAGCGGTGCGTGCTGACGGCATGAAGCCGGCTGCAGCTCGGGCCACCGGACTCCCATTTCTAACTCTGATCCGCTGGGGTTTAAAAGGGGCTTGGGTTTGGAATTCTCTTCTCCCAGAGCAATAGACGGAACAGGAACCGTGGGGAGACCCCAGAGACCCCTTTGTCATGAACTTGGAGGACAGGTTTTTCAAAGATGTGTGTTATTTGTAAATAGCTCTTACCCCATGGCTAGCCAGGCGCTTCTTCTGTTGGGAGACAGAAGTGGGGACCGTGCTCAGGGCTGGGAGCGTGCCTGCACTGCGCCCGCACCCCGCCCCCGCCTGGGAAGCCCCCTCTCTTCTGGGGGAGGATGGGTTTGGCCAGCGTCCTCAGGGTGCTCAGAACCAGTCCTGGGTTCCGGATCACGCAGGATGTGGCGCAGGCGTTGTTCTGTGGTCGCCTGGGGGAGGGGCAGCTTGTGCTCAGGACTTGGGCTGCTGCGCCCAGCAGGTTGCTGACTCTCCCAGGCTGCAGCTGGAGTTGGCAGTGAGAAGGTTTCTTGGGAGCCGCACACCGGAAGCAGGATTAGCCCGGGGGAGTCCTCAGACCACGGCGACACCCAACAAAGCTCCCCTAGGGGGAGCCCCAGAGCACAGACGGCTGGCCGAGGAGCTGCGCGTGGGCGCCCGAGGCCAGGCCTGTGTACCTGCCCAGACGAGTGGGACCTTGGCTTCCACACTGGGGTGGACCCTCCTGGAGCCATTTCCCTCTCTAACCCACTGCTCCCTCACGCCGGAAGACCTTTGGCGGTGTGTGGAAGCATTTTCTGAAAGGACATTAGCCCTGCATTTCCATCCAGTCTCTCTTTTAATTAATTATATTTTATTTTACCTGCGAAACAGACAGAGATCTTCCATCCACAGGTGCACTCCCCAAATGCCCATCATGGCGAGCCCTGTACACACACACACACACACATACTCACACACACACACTAATACACACACTCACACACACAGACACACCTGCCCATCATGGCGAGCCCTGTACACACACACACACACACACACACCTGCCCATCATGGTGAGTCCTGTACACACACACTCACACACTCACACACAAACACACACTCACACACACACACACACCTGCCCATCATGGTGAGCCCTGTACACACACACACTCACACACTCATACACACTCTCACACACACACCTGCCCATCATGGCAAGCCCTGTACACACACACTCACACAGACACACTCACACAGACACACTCACACACACGCACACACACACACACACACCTGCCCATCATGGCGAGCCCTGTACACACACACACTCACTCACACACACACACACACCTGCCTGCCTGTGCCTGCGGGCCATCTCGTAGGCTCTCTGGAGTGCGCGCGTCCCTTCATTTCTCCGTCACCGGCTGTGTGTGCCCAGCTCCTGGAGGCTCTGCTACTGGAAGTGGAAGTGATCAAAGTGCAGCAGGGCTCAGCAGCACCCGGGAGTCTTCAGCACAGACCCCGGCGCCCCTCCTGGAGGAGTTTGGCTTCCGCAGGTCTGATCTGGGGTCTGCCCACTTGAACCTCATGGGTACCCAGGTGGTGCTGGTGCTTCGAGTCCAGGGGCTAGCGCTCGTCTAAAGCTGCGATTCTCCTCCCCTGGGGAGCTGGTTGGACCCCGGGGCCCGGCCCTCGGCTCTCAGAGTCTGATTCAGGGGACCTGGGGAGGAGGCGGGGCTCCCCTCCTTTGAGCAGAGCCCTCCAGGGGACACAGGGGTTTGAGGATCATTGATCTAAGGGCAGACGAGGCGGGAAGACCAGTGCTTCCTGGGTATCCCGGGTGCGCATGAATGATCCTGCGGCCGTACAGGTGCGGATGCAGACGGTCTGGGACAGGGCCTGGAGTCTGCACTCCGGCCACGCTTCTGGTCCAGAGACCACACTTCCCAACCAGGGCCGATTTTGCACCCACCGAGGCCGCGTGGCAAGCTTTGAAGACATTTTTACTCATCACAGCTTGGGGGACTCCATTGGCATCTGGTGGGCAGAAGCGAGAGCTGTTGCCACATGTCCCACGATGCACAGGAAAAACAAAGAATTCTGCAGCCCCACACTGCAATAGGCTGAGTCTGAGAAACCTTGGGCTGGACCAGACTTCCACGGAGAGGTTGGCTAACCACTGATAATAAGCTGGGTGGTCAGGGAGGGCTTCCTGGAAAAGGAGACACCTCCGTTCTGCCTGGTATCTGACGCCTCTGCCTCTCTGTAATTCTGCCTTTCAAATAAGTAAATAAATCTTTAAAAAAAAAAAAAAAAGCCTGCACTGTCCTGGTGCCGGAGCACGAGCCTTGCCCTGGGCTTCTCTCCTCGCAGACGTTCGGGAAAGCACTGTAATGCTTCCCCAGTGGGCAGAGTGCCCACACTTTTTTTTTTAAAGACGGTTCAAGACGTCCTAATTTCATGATGGTAGGGAAAGAATCTCCCTCCATAAGCAAGAAGGGGGAAATGAAAATAAACCTCTCTCTCGTAATCCACGCTTTTCTTGTCCCTTTCTTGTCAAATCTCATTTCCATCCAGAAAGTTCCTGCCCTGTATTTTCCGAAAATTAGAAAATCAGACCCTTCATTTGTGCGTCTGCAACTGCCAGAGAGCGAGCTGAGGAGTGCGCGGGCAAAGACACTGTTTCCAGAACGTTCCCTGTTCCCGTGAGCCGGAGTCTTGTGAGTCTTCGGGGAGGAGAGTAATACAAAGACACTCCCTAACTCCCGTGGCCTCTCACTCCGCGAGCGTCCGCACAGCCTGAAACTGAGCATCCTTGCCGCGAAGTCTGTGCTCCTTCCGTGGGGGAGAGGGCGGGTGCCATCTTCCCTGGGGTCATTCATGGAGCCCGGGCAGAATTTTGGTAACGTGTGTGGTGTGTGACGTCAGAGAGGCCAAGATCCGCCCCCATCCCCGGGGTGAGCAGTTCTGGGTTCACTTGGTTCATTTCCTGCTGATCAAGTGGCAGACGAACACGAAGGCGTGGCCAACAGTGAGGGGACCTGGGCCGTGTCCCCCGCACAGTGCTCCCCGCGGGATCACGATGTCCACGGCCCCTGCCACTTGGGCAGCAGGAAGAGCCTTTGAACGCGGGGTGGTCCCAGCCCTCCTTCTCCAGGGCGCAGCTCCCACACTGTCAGGCAGTTTCTGGGAGAGCCCCCGCCCGGACAGATCATTTCAGATCCCGCCCACAACACCAGCCCGCCCCCTCGGACTGGCCCAGCCTATCACCTGTCTGAGTCCAGGCGCTCTGTGCTGGTGAGCGGATTGCTCTCTGGCAAGTTTAAGCAAAGAATTGATCAAAGGCTGTCAGAGGTTTGCAGAATGTCCAGTGGGCAGAGAACCCGGTGTGGGGCAGCCGCAGCACAGGGACAGTGGCCGGGACCTGCCCGGGGTGTGCTTCGTGCAGGGGGCGGTGCTGGGCACAGATGTTTCCAGGTGCAGCCCTGATGCTGGGCCCCCTGGGCACCACCACTGGGCTGCTCTCTCTACTGTCCCCGGGGACAGGAAGGAGCGGCCACACCCAGGCCGGGACCTTCCCCGTGCCCACCTGTGCCTGTCTCTCCCGGCCAGGAGCTTCTCCTGGGGCTCCAGTTTGGGCATAGCCTGATGGCGGGAGCCCAGGTCACCGGCAGAAGAGCCGGAGAAAGAAAAGCTGCTGCCCTCTTGTTCAGAGGCTGTCGACTCCTAAGAAAAAGAACACTCCGCACAGAGAAACGGCGTGGGAGTTCAAAGACTGACAGGTGTATGGGAAGTCCGGGCGGGGCCTTGTCTTCACTCATTTTTGAAAAAAAAAAATATGTTTTATTTATCTGAGACACAGGCAGGCAGGCAGATGGAGCTTCTACTCATTAATTCATCCCCTAGATGCTCGCAATGGCCAGGACGGAGCTGGGCCGAAGCCCGGAGCTGGGAGCTCGGTCCACAACTCCCACGTGGGTGGCTGGGATCCGGCTCCTTGAGCCATCACCTCTGCTTCCCAGGACACACATTAGCCGGAAGCTACCACTGATGCAGAGCCAGCACTCGAACCAGGCACTCCAATATGGATGCAGTGTCCCAAGCAGCATCTTAGCCAAATGCCGGCCCCTAACTTGGCTCTTCCGCGGGTTGAGGTGGGGCAAGGGGCTCTCCTTGTCGCTTGCTTCCCACACGGACGGCCCAAGCTCAGTAGCACTGACTTTGCCAGCCCAGCTTTCCGTCCTTGGTCCAAAGGTGAATTCTGCCCGGCACTGAGCAGGGCTGGACCCTGGCTGGACGTAGAACCTGCAGCCCACAGCAAACCCCAGGGGCTGGCTTCAAACCAGGCGCTGAGCAGGGCCGGGCCCTGGCTGGACACAGAGGCTAGAGCAAACCCCAGGGGCTGGCTTCAAACCAGGCACTGAGCAGAGCTGGACCCTGGCTGGACGCAGAACCTACAGCCAACAGCAAACCCCAGGGGCCGGTTCCTAACCAGGCACTGAGCAGGGCCGGACCCTGGCTGGACGTAGAACCTACAGCCCACAGCAAACCCCAGGGGCTGGTTCCAAACCAGGTGCTCTGAGCCCTGGTTTCCTTCAGGAAGCCTCAATGGTGGGCTTGTGAGGATTTGATTCTTTCCTAGTATGACCTGATAATGGACAGAAGCAAGACACGCGTGGGGCCTGCACTGTGGCGTGGCAGGTTAAACTGCCGCCTGCAGCGCTGGCATCCCATATGGGTGCAGGTTCGAGTCCTGGCTGCTCTGCTTCTGATCCAGCTCCCTGCTAATGCACCTGGAAAAGCAGCAGAAGATGGCTCAAGTGCTCGGGCCCTGCCACCCACATGGGAGACCCAGAAGACGCCCCTGGCTCCCAGCTTTGGCATCACCCAGCTTTGGCTGCTGTGGCCATTTGGGGAGTGAACCAACAGATGGAAGATTCCACCCTACCTTCTCCTCCCTTCTCTCTAGCTGCACCTCCACCTTTCAAATAAATAAATAAATCTTTTTAAAAAATAAATAAAACCAAAAACACACATGAGGAGGAAGCAGTTCTTTTGGGAAATGCTGGGGAGGAGGGGTGCTTTGAGGCCGTGGGGGCCAGCCCCCTGGTTGCAGCTGGGAAGGGCGGTATGGTGGCTGCTGGCGGAGCCTCCGATGCCTGCGTGCCGCTGGTGGGGACGCCCCAGGGGCTAGCGGAGTTCAGCATCTGCACCCCAAATGCATTCGGCATTCCTGGGGCCAGCGAATGCCTTCCCTGCCTCCCCTTGAGCTGGGTCCCCAGGCCCAGAGCTGCCGAAAGCCTGGTCCTCATTCCGCCGTCTCAGCTCCACGGCCTGGCTGTGCTGTCATCGCGGTCCATCTCACGGTGACACTTATCTGGACTGGGTGGTTTGACTGCACTGTTTCTGCTGCCCACTGGGCTGGGGCTGTCACAGCTGCCTGAGCAGAGGTCACCCGGGGCTGTTGCCAGGCCGTGCTCCGCACACCAGGTGCTGGGCAGTGTCCACCATGGCTGCCCGGGCACAGGCAGGGTGACCCCAGACCACCCATGGTGAAGGGCTGCAGCACTGTGGGCAGGGCCTTAGGGCTTTGGGCAGCTCTGTCCGTGAACTCTGCCCCTGCCTCAGCTGCTCTTCTTGTAGGCTCAGTCCTTCCGCGTGGAGTGTGCTCCTGAGCCTGCCTGCCTGGGTCCCTCCATGCCCAGGCCAGGGTCCAGCAGGGCCGCCTGACCTCCCAGCCCATCCCTCTTCCCCTCTTCCCTTTCTCTCCTCTGTTGCAAACCATCCTTGGCTCGTAGCTTTCACCTTTGGCCCCTGTGCGTCCTCTGAGGCTGCTGGGCCTGGCACACAGTTGGTGCACGGTGAATATCATGGCAGCTGGATGGTGAGCAAGAGCAGGTGCCCGGGAACTGCTCGCTGCGTGAGAAGTGGGGACCTCCCAGGAAAGGGCCACGCTGCTCACCGAGAAGCTTCGGGCCTGGTCTTGGTGGCGAGGGAGTCCCTGTGGCCACCTGCATCATCTCCACCCCCTGAGCACCGTGGGACGGCGGCTTTCCTGTGGCTTGGCTCTGAGCCTCGTGGCCAGCCGGCCATTCCGGGGCTAAGCACGTGGGAATTAGAAAGGGACAAAGAGTGAAGCGGAGCTGCAGGGAACTGGACTGGACACTCGGGCCTGCGGGAGGGAGAGTGGCCGGCACAGGCAACCTGAGACTCCCCAGCAGAGCCCTGGGGGCAGCCCCGACTGTTGCTGAGTTCCCAGGGAGGAGGCACGGGCGGCTCCCCTACCCCATGCTGGCGCCCACCCCCTTGGAGCGGCTGCCAACGCCCCCGCTGGGGCTGCAGGACGAAGTGGTCTTGAGTTCCACTCATTCCTCTGCCCGCAAGGCCAAGCTGCAGTGATGTCTGATGTTCTGCTGGGTCCCCACGGCGAGGGCAGGATGCCAGGGCCTTCTCGTCACACAAGGACACGGTGGCTGAGCCCGGGGTTTGACGGCAGTCCTCACGGAGGGTTGGCCGTGGGCGCCGGCGTGGGCTGGCCAGCTGGGGGAGTCCGGAGCCTCCCTGAGTCGAGGGTGCCAGCCTGTGATGGAAAATTCTGTGCCTGCTCTGTGCTCCACAGGGCAACTCTGCGAGGATGGACTACAGCAAGGGTTCAGAGCCGAAATCGGAGTCAGCAGGTGTCCGTCACCTAACGCGGAGTATTGGGCTGCAGCGATGGGGAGGCGGCGTCCTGCATGGCACAGCACGGCTGAGCCTGGAAAACTCTGGGCTGCACCAACACAGCCAGCGGCAGGGGCTGTCCACTGAGTCGGTCCCCACGCAATGGCCGGGCAGACCCAGGAGGGCGGACAGCAGATTAGCGGTTCTGGGTTCCGGAGACGGGGTGGGGGAGGGAAGGTGGAGAGCGATGCTGATTGGCTCAGGGCTTATTTGGGGGCTGATAGAAGTGTTCTAGAACAACACGGTGGTAATGATCATGCAACTTTGTGATGTGCCGTGGAAATGTAGACTTGACTGTGGTAGATTTTTACAGTATGAGAAAAACAATGCACACGTGCACACATGCACACACACGCATAGTGAACACACACACACATGCACACGCATACGGCATGAGAAAGGCTGAGTAAGCTATCAGGGTGCATCCTGTTGGAGGCTCCTTATCACAAGGTCGTCTTCATTCATTAACATTGATTTGGCGCCTACTGTGTACCTGGTACCACGACTGGAGCTTTGTGGGCCTCACTTTGCATCATGGCTCTTGTCGACTTTATTTTGTAAAGAAGACTGAAGATCATAGAATCTAAGTGACAGGATCGAGGTCAGGGGTCAGAGGTTACAGGTCACAGGCCTGTCTGATTCACAAGCCTCGACTTCCCCTTTAGGCCACGCCACTACCTCCGCTCAGGGTCTTCTGAATTATCATCAGCGTCCAATCTGCTGGCCACCCGGCCACGGCTTAACTTAAAAATCGTTCTCGTTCCCTAAGCCGTGAGACCCGAATCTCCCACTGGAAAGCAGAAAAGCCCCCAGGTCAGGCCAGGCAGGCCTTCCCAGCTGGCTATTGAGTGACGCACGCCGGGCTCCTTGGCTGGTGCAGGGAGAGTGGAATCCAAGCATTCCGAGGGCTGTGACAGGCCCCCACCCGCCCGGAACCACGGGGAAGAGCTCCGGCGTCCCCCCGGGGGGCGGCCCGGGAATGATGTGGCCAGAACTCTGCCAGACCCCGCGGATTATTGGCGGGGATCCCTGGAGTCTGCTCCCCTCCGCGAGGAGGGTCGGAAGCTGCGGCCTGCCAAGTCCCCGGGAGCTTCCGGGTCTGCGCCCGTGCACAGACGCTGCCGCATGGTGACAGCAGCGGCGCTAATGACAGAATAGGATGCGGGGGGCCGAGCGCAGGACAGCGGCCCTGGAGGAGGGCCCGGAGCCTGCCCAGCCTCCTGCAGCCGCAGCGTGTGCCTTGCAGAGAAAGCACAGGCAGTGTGTGCAGACAGGGGTGGGGGTGGCTAGGAGGCATCCAGACGCCCTCCAGCCTCGAGGGCCACTGTCTGCTGTGGGAGAAGCGGCCCGGGGACCAGGAGGCCTTGACGCCGTAGCCCTGACTCACCTGGGCTGCGCGACGCTGGGGGATCACTCGCCCTCTCTGGTGTGGATTTCTGTAGATCTACTAGGTGGCGGGGGGCGGGGCTCAACCACAAAACCGGTAGGGCCCCATTCGTCCCTCAAAGCTTGACTGTGGCCCTGCCCTGCCTGGCCCTCAGCAGGTGCTGGGGACATGAAGACAAAAGGCGGGCCTTCTTAGAGCTCGGTCATCAACCAGCCCCAAAATGTATCAGCACAGCTTGCAGTTGGCAGAGTGCGGAGTAGCAAAGGGTTCAGTTCATGCACGGATTTGGCCTCTTGTGAACCTACTGTGCACCGGGCGCGCTTATCCTGTTTGCATGGAAGTCCACCCTGAGTTTTTAGATTTTGTTTCTTTCAAAGAAGGCAGAGTTATAGGGAGAGAGAGGCAGACAGACAGACAGACAGATAGCCTCCCCAAATGACTGCAATGGCTGGAGCTGAGCCAATCCAAAGCCAGCAGCCTGGATCTTTCTCTGGGTCTTCCACCAGGGTGCTAGGGCCCAACCACCTGGGCCATCTTTTGCTGCCCTTCCCAGGTCACAGCAGGGAGCTGGATGAGAAGCGGAGCAGCCGGGACTCAAACCAGGCCCCATATGGGATGCCGGCCCTGCGGGCGGTGGCTTAACCCACTGTGCTACAGCCTCAGCCCTGAAAAGACAGACTTTGGGGGAGTTCCAGGGTGGGCTGGGAGGCAGAGGGAGCAAGTGCCCATGGGGGCCAGAGCCTTTGCGGGGCATTGTGTGGGAAGGAGCAGCAAACACAGAGTGAGCAGGCTGCGTTGAGTTTGGGACAAGGTGGCTGGAATAACCTGGGGTGGGGGTGGGCTCTGGGTTGCATGGGTGTTTGACCACCGGTGGTTTTGGGTAGGGGGATGTGGGCTGGGGGAGGGGAGTTTACTAAAGAAGGTCGCTGGGCTCTGAGATGCGTTCACAGGCAAGTGGTTTGCTCCCTGTAGGACCTCCTAATCCGCAGAGGGAACTCCTCTCCCGGGTCTGAAAGGCCCCCGAGATGTCCCAGCCCCATGGACTGTGGAAACAGGGACACAGGAGGGAAGCAGCAGCGCTCTGTTCATGCTGACTTCAATCCTCTTACCTGCCGAGGGAGGGAGGTGCTGGTCACAGGAGCATCCCCGCTGTGCAGATAGGGAAACTGAGGCACGGAGAAGTGAGGATCTCGCTCAGGGGCACTTGGCTTGTAGGTAGGTGATGGGATCCATCCCAGGTGGTCCTGTGCTCCTCAGTTTAGCCTGGTCCAGCCCTGGCTGACCAGGCTGTGGTAGGCATTTGGGGTGTGAACCAATGGATGGAAAATCATTCTCTGTCTCTCCTTCTCCCCTCCTCACTCCTTTCAACCAAAATGAAAATAAATTTTAAAGATTTTTCATTTTTTTAAAGAAACCGGGAGCACAATTCGTGCACACACCTCTCAAGTGTGCAGTTGAGTTTACTTATCAGAACTTGTCACACTATGAACGTGCACACTGGTGCAGTCCACACCCATGTCAGAGGCTGGGGTATTTCCCTCTAGGACGTTTCTCTGTGTCCCCGTCGGCGCCCACGCTGCCCTCGTCGATGCCGTCGCTGTCCCGAGCTGCATCGGGACGGAGTCGCTTGCCTCTGCTACCGCGTTCTAGCGCTGGCCCCCCCGGTGGGCGAGCTCCCCTCTGGCTGCCTCTCTCGGCACTCGCGGTTGGCCTTCTCCCAGTGCTCCAGGCTTTCCGGGGCTCACTCCCTCCTTAGGGGAGGCGCGCTGCCTTTCTTTCCCCGTTGATGGGCACTTGGAGGTGGCCCGGTTTGGGGCTCTCCCGAATAAAGCTGCCGTGGGCGCTTGTGTGCAAGCCTCGGAGTGGACGCTGGCGGTCACTTCTCCCGGGTCATTGCCTGGACTGCAGTGGCGAGGGGGCCCCCGGGGTACCCTGCTGCAGCCCGCCCCGCGCTGAGATGTCAGAAACTGCATGGAACAATTCACGTTGGCGACTTTGCTGTCCCAGGATCCTGCAACCCCATTTCAATCTGAATAGCATTTCGTGTTTATTTTGGTGATAAAATAGACATAACCTAGACTTTGCCAGTTACACCATTCCTAAGTCACATTCACGATGTGGTGCCAGCATCCCCACCGTCCATTGCCAGAACCTTCCTGGCGTCTCAAACCAAAACTGCCCCCACGCAACACGCACTCCCCTGCCTCTTCTCCCCTGGCCCTTGGCAGCCACTGTTCTACCCTCAGTCCCCGTGAATTTGTCAGCCGCATATGTGCGAAGCCAGCCAGCCGGCGCCAGTCCTGCGGTGGCGTCTTGCCCCACTTGGCATCACTCCTCGGGGTTCATCCACGTGTCGGAATCCCCTTCCCTTCCCAGGTTAGATAATACCCCATGGTGTATATAGACCACACTGTGCTGTTGCATTCGTCTATCTATCTATCTATCTATCTATTTTATTTGAAAGGCAGAGTTGGAGCCGGCACTGTGGTGCAACATGTTAACGCCCTGGCCTGAAGCACCAACATCCCATATGGGCGTCGGTTCAAGACCCTGCTGCTCCACTTCCGATCCAGCTCTCTGCTATGGCTGGGAAAGCAGTATAAGATGGCCCAAGTGCTTGGGCCCCTGCCTGGAGGCTAAGTCTATCCACGTGGGAGACCCAGAAGAAGCTCCTGGTTCCAGATCAGCACGGCAGTCAATTGGGGAGTGAACCAGCAGATGGAAGACCTCTCTCTCTCTCTCTCTCTCTCTCTGCCTGTCCTCTTTCTGTAACTCTGACTTTCAAATAAAAATAAATAAATCTTTAAAAAAAAAAGAAAGGCAGAGTTACAGAGACAGACGGGGTGGGGGGAGAGATAGAGAGAGAGAGAGAGAGAGAGAGATGATATAGATAGATGATAGAATTTTCATCCTCTGATTCACTTTCCAAATGACCAGGACTAGATTACAGGCCAAAGGCAGGAGCCCGGAGCTTCTTCCAGGTCTTCGACATGGATGCAGGGGCCCAGGTACTTAGGCCATCCTCTGTGGCTTTCCAGGCACATTAGCAGGGAGCTGGATCAGAAGTGGAGCAGCCAGGACTCAAACCAGCACCCATTTGGGATGCCGGCGCCACCAGCTCCACACTGATTTTAAGAGACCACGTCATGGAGTTTCAAAAGAACATGCAGTAATCCCACCCTGAAATGGTCTAGAGTCTCCGGACTCACCCAGGTCCTATCTGGCTGTGTTCGTGCCCATGAGGTCCTACAGCCAATGAACGGCAAATCCCAGCCACGTGAACACAAGGCGCAGCTCATCAGCTTCTTGCTGTACAAGATACGGCGTTGGTGGGGTTGGGGGGCGTCGTTGGCAGCCACTGCGGGCCCCATCCCACCACCCTGCCTCCATTAAAGTCCCCTCTTGGGAGCTGCACACACCGCCACCCTCTTTGTCACAGCGGACTCGCTGCACACTTCCTATCAGGTCAAGAGGAAGTGCCTGCCTGGTGTGGGGTGGGACGGGGAGCGGGAACTGGAAGCCACTTACACTTGGACCCCAGCGCCTTCCCACCACCTGGATGCGGCCGAGTGTCTCTCTCAGTGGAGGGGGCCAACCGGAGCCAAGCAGGCAGCATTAGCTGCCTGGACACTGCCCTGCTCCAGAAGCGCAAAGGGACAATAAAGCTGGCAATTAGAAGTCTCTTGCAGCCTCCATCAGAGACGTCAGGGCCATGCACCGCTCAGGAACACACAGGAGCCGTGCAAAGGTTTTCCACCTGTTTCCTCCAGGGGGCGCACTACAGCCTTTGCCTCTGAACTTGAGGGGCGGTCAGGCTTCCGGGGACCCTCAAGCATGGACGGCTCTTTCCTCCAAGGCTCTGGTTTTCTGGACTGCATGAAGCACCTGTGACACGGCGCTGAGACCTGAATTTCGCTTATTCAATACGGGCGAGTCGGTGTGGAAGAATGTGTACCACCCACGGTCACCCGCTGGCTGCTCCGTGCCGGGGAGGGCCTGCTCTCCCCCCAGCCCCTGCGCATCGTCCGATGCACAGTGGGTGCCCAGGAGGAGTCTCCGGACGTGGGGATGGAGCGCTTGCTGCATTGCACGCCAGCCTCGCTGGGCCGGTTCTTGTTTCTTACCATGCATTGTGTTTGGGATCCACGGCATCTAGCACACACCCGGCACATAGTAGAAGCTCAATAAAATGTGTGTTGGTTATTGAGTAATAGCCAAGCAGCAATTCCATTTTGCTTTAGGATAGAATTAGGAGGCCTGTCTGGGGTTCAGCTAAGCAGGTTTTTAGGCTCTGGCCCTGTTCCAAGCTCTTGTGAGTTTTTCTTATCTGTAGGAGGCTTTGTGTCTTTGGGGTTTGGTTGTTGTTGTTGAGCCTTCAAAATACATTGTAGATCCCAGGAACGCCAGCTTCAGTGGGTAGGTTTGCAGATTTACCTCTTGGAATCGGTGTTGGGGTTGTGGGTGGAGGAGACTTGACTGGCTTCAGAGTCTGGCCCCAGCTCTGCCTCCCATCAGCTCTTTGTCCTCAGGTCAAGTTCTCCATGTTCCCATGTGCAGAATGCGGGCAGCGATGCGAGCATGGTGGAGGTATCAGTTTCCGGGGGCTGTTGCAGAAGCTGCATGGCCCACATCAGGGAGCCTGGGCTCAAATCCCAGCTCTGGTCCCCATCCCAGCTTCCCACTAACGTGCAGGAAGACAGCTGGTGACGGCTCATGTAGTTGAGTCCCTGCCGCCCACACGGGAGCCCGGAGACCTGGATGGGTTTCCTGGCTCCTGGCTTCAGCCTGGCCCATCCCCCTGCCAGGGTGGACTGCAGGCATTTGGGGAGTAAACCGGCAGATGGGAGACCTCCCTACCACTCTCGCTCTCCCGTTAAATAAAGTAAATCGACAAATATTTTCCCATATCCCTAACTTAATCACATCCGTGGGCCATGCAAGGTGCCTCATCCCTACGTTCTGGGCATTAGGAGGGCCCCGAGAGGTGCCAGGACACCCCAGGGCTTCAGGAAGGTGAGACGTGAAGGCTTGAGTTCTCCAGCCAGTTACCACGTGGGAGAATAAGGCTTAATCCCACTGGAGAGACCCTGGGCGCCCACATAGGTCATGTCCCGGAATCACTCAGCTCGGGGGGAAGGAGCTGGTGTATTTACACCCCATTTCCACGGTCGTGAGTGTGAGACCTCGCCATGGTTCCGTGGCACCTCTGGCCTGCGGGTGGCAAGGTCAGACAAAGCATTGAAGGCAGCGACAGCGGGAAGCCACAGCAGCGCGCACCCGTGTGCTCAGGGCGGGGCCACAGGAGAGGACCACAGTGTCGCCTGCGGGCCCCGGGCCTTCTGGCAAAGGTGGCCCGGCAGGCATCCGCCCTCGGCGCGGCTCATGGCACAGTGCAGGCGGAGGCCCCGGACCTGGCCTTGGCTTTCAGAGACCTCCACGCTGGAGATTGTCGGAACCCACATAGCCTGGTTCCGCCCACCTCCTCCTGGGGTCTCTTCTCGCACAATCTTCTGCCCCTACCTTGTCCCTCCTGCTCTGACCTTCCGGTCTTCAAACCCAGCCTCTGGGCACAAAAGTCACAGATGCCGCCATGTGTCAAGCTCTGGCCACCCAGCGTAGGAGAAGAGCCTGGGCTGGGGCTGGGGCTGGCAGTGTGTGCTCTTTGTAAAATGTTTACTTATTTTCACTTTATTTGAAAGGCAGAGAGAGAGAGAGAGAGAGACGGACAGACAGATGGAGAGAGATCTTCCATCTGTTGGTTCACTCCCCAAAATGCCTACAACAGTCAGGGCAGGGTCAAGGCCAAAGCCAGGAGCCAGGAACTCGATCCTGGTCTTCCATGTGGGTGGCAGGGACCCTAGGACGTAAGCCGCCAGCTGCCGCCTCCCAGGTTGGAACCGGAGCAGAGCGAGGCAGGAAGCAAGCTCAGGAGCGTGGGGTACGGGCAGCCTCGCCGCACGCTAACAGCTGCTGCAGACGCCGCTCTCAGAACCGCCCTGCTCGGCGCTGAGGCTCCCAGAGCAGGTGCTCGGCGTGCAGCTGGGGGCCACATGCCTGGCTGACCGGCAGTGCGTCCACCCCCAGGCGAGAGCCTGAGAGAATAAACGCAGAGCCTGGCCCTCAGGGGTCCAGTGGTGCAAACGCGGAATTAGAACACAGGACAAGCAAGTGTACAGCGTCAGAAAGACGAGGTGGAGGCGGCGGCAGGAGCAGCTCCCCTGTGAGATTCCTTCCTTCCATTTCCTCGACCCCCACTGTCACCACAGACAGCACCTGGCCCGGGCAGCTGGCCCCCGAGGGTCTGCCTTCCTCCAGGTCACGGGCACGGCTACTGGTGCATCCGTGTGCAAAGAAGGGCATGTTCCCTTTCACAACTGGGACCCTGCGTGTGCGCAAGATAAATTTTTTCTTTGAAAAAACAGAACCCCGGGGTTGATGCTGTAGTGCAGTGGGTTAAAGCCTCGGCCTGAATCGCCAGCATCCCATATGGGCACCGGTTCTAGTCCCAGCTGCTCCACTTCAGATCCAATTCTCTCTATGACCTGGGAAAGCAGTAGAAGATGGCCCCAAGTCCTTGGGCTCCTGAACCCAGGTGGGAGACCTGGAGGAAGCTCCTGGCTCCTGGCTTCAGATCAGTGCAGTTCCGGCCATTGCAGCCATTTGGGGAGTGAATCAGTGGATGGAAGACCTCTCTCTCTGTGTGTCTGCCTCTCTCTGTAACTTTATCTTTCAAATAAATAAACATAAATATTACCAAAAAAAAAAAAAACATACCCTAGATGGGGCTTGGGGGCAGTGGGACGCTTGAGCCCATAGCAGAGTGCTGGGTGTGAGTCCAGGCTCCTCTCCCAACTCCAGCTCCCTGCCAATGAGCCTGGAAAGACAACAGATGACAACTTGAGTCCTTGGGCTCCTGCCACCCATGAGGGAGACCTGGATGGAGTCCCTGGCTCCTGGCTTCAGCCTGGCCCAGCCCCAGCTGTTGTGAACCTTCGGAGAGTGAACCAGCAGATGGGAGATCACTCTCTCTCTGTCTTTCAAATAAATAAAAATTTAGAAACAAATAAATAAAATAAAAAAAAATATACCAGTAAAAGTGGATGGGTAGAGCCATGTGGGGGCGTGGCTGTGACGTTTCATGAAGTTGACAGAGAGCGGCGCAGGGCCTCCCCGGTCCAGGCAGTGACTCCCCCACAGGGAGGAGAGCAGGTAAAGCCCCCTCCTCCCTCTTGGCCTGGCCATGTGCTGGTGGCCAGCGTGGAGGCGCTTCCAGCCCAGCACACCCTTGCCATGGGAGCACCTGCACTCGGGGCAGCAGCGGGGCGGGGGCTGGGGGTGGGGGTGTCAGCTGAGCCATGCGAGGGCAGATCCGCACACGTTGCTCCTCACAGCACCTCACTGGTGCTGCTGGAAGAACCAGGAGCCACTGTCCCAAGGGAAAAGCTGCAGAGAACCAGGTGCAGGGCCCTCCTGGCTGCCCGGAGCCGAGCTTGTCATCCATGTCCGGCCTCACCAGATGGCTCACGCCCAAGCAGGGGTGCTAAAGTGGCCGCTCGTGGTGCCCAGCTGGCCCCAGGGTCAGAGGGCACAGTGGAACCTGCCAAGACCAGCTAGGGCGAAGCAAATGCCACATGCCCAGCCCCGAGCCAATAAAGGCCCTTTCGTGGGGTGACTCCTGCTCCGTGCAGGGACATGGGCAACCCAGTGGGTGCAGGACCCCCAGCCTCTCTCTGGGAATGACAGCCATGTGATGGTGGAGGCTGGAAGGGCTCCCGGAGCCCTGTTCTGTGGCCACGGAAGCCTCCTCTCTGGCCAAAGCGTCCCGCCGCAGGGACACCGCCACTTGCTAAGGCCCGGTCAACGGCTGCCTGGACGAGGTGCAGACGGCCAAGGCTCTCCTCTGGCAGGCTTGTCACGGCGGCCGCATCATGCATTATGCACCTGCCAGAGTGCTGGCCTTTTGTCTTGTCCTCTATGTCTCAAGTGCCGGTACTAGAGAAGGCTCTATAAAAACATCTACTCGGTGCAGTCCCAGTGACAATGAACCTGAGACAGCCCCAAGGACGTTTTCCCTTGGGAGCCTGGGATTTCAGGAGGCCACTGGACCACACCCATGTATTCACTCTGAGGGCCAGGCCGGGAGTTGTCCGTGGCTGGTGAGGACAGGCATCCCCCCTTGTCACCCAGACGAGTGACGGTTCCAGTGACTGACGTGGGGAGACAGCGGGTGCTGCAAAGGGAGCTGGCTTTGTCCTTTCCTCTCTTCCTCCTTTTCCGCTTCTTTCAAGGCAATGTGATGATGACCACCCCCCTGATGGTGGCCAAAGCCATTGGCCAAAAAGGGGCACCTTGCACAGAGCTCTAAGACCCACGATTCATTCCACAAGGCCGGCTCCGGGGACCTCCCATGGCTTAGCTCATTTTTTCTGTATAATTACGCTCCTCCTGCCTCCCCACCCCCAGCCCCGATAGGCTGTGCGCCGTGACTGCAGAGATGCCAAGCCACCTGGTCGTTAACCTCACTCCCGAACCACCATTCTTCTTCCTAGTTTTGCAGAGTCATTTGCTGGAGAAGACAACGTAGGAAACAAACGCGTATTTTAATAGCTAATATGGAATGTGCATTTCTATGTCAGGTGTGTAGGGATAATGATGTGGCAATTAAAGGCAAATACATACTTTTTATTCGTGGCTGGGGACTGTCATGCTGACAGCGCAAGTGCTGACTTGCATTTTTCACCGAATCTTAAATTTTTTAAAGCGTTGCGGATTTTTGACCACTGATGGATGGCTCAGTTTCACACTCCGGGGGGGGGGGGTGGAATCCCGACATCGCACCCCACGCCTACATGTGTTAGAATTATGTGATCGGTTCATTAGCTATGCTCCCAGTGTATTGATTAGGGAAACACGCACTCAGATCCCATAGGGGTGTGTGTGTGTGTGTGTGTGTGTGTGTGCGTGTGCGTACACACACTCAGATCCCATAGGGGTGTGTGTGTGTGTGTGTGTGTGCGTACACACACTCAGATCCCATAGGGGTGTGTGTGTGTGTGTGTGTGTGTGCGTGTGCGTACACACACTCAGATCCCATAGGGGTGTGTGTGTGCGTGTGCGTACACACACTCAGATCCCATAGGGGTGTGTGTGTGTGTGTGTGTGTGCGTGTGCGTACACACACTCAGATCCCATAGGGGTGTGTGTGTGTGTGTGTGTGTGTGTGCGTGTGCGTGCACATGACATACGAATGATGTCAGCAGATTTATTCACATGCTTATACACACACAGGGGCCTTTACAAAGCTCAAGGAGGCACCTAGCCTGAAGAAACTAGGTATGCATTTCAAAATCTTTGCACCAAAAGAAACTTAGCTTTTAATTCCACTTTTCCATGCACTTTTTGAAGTACCGTCGTCTCTTCCTTCTTCCAGACGTCTTCCAAGGCACACAGGCGCTAACACCAATGGAGAGGAGCTGCTCTGGGTTCGTGAGCATTAGCTGCTCTTGACCCAGCAGGAGTTCGATAGGGATCACCTTGGTGGGCAGTAGAGCCCCCGCCCCATGAGGCTTAGACATGGCAGCTCCTTACTTGGGTACGGACAGCAGTTTTGGTCCTACCAAGGGTGATTGTAAACCATTTATTCGTTTTTATTTCTTTGGAGGACAGACAGACAGACACACACACACAGAGAGAGAGAGAGAGAACCTTCCATCTGCTGATTCACTCCCTAACTGCCCACACCTGGAGCTGGGCCAGGCTGGAACTCAACGTGGATGTCCCGTGTGGGTGGCAGGGACCCAAGGACGTGAGCCATCCCCTGATGCCTCTCAGGTGCATTAACCGGAAGCTAGAGTTGGACGCAGAGCCGGGACAGCAACGCAGGCCCTCCAATACGGGGCGCAGGTGTCCCGAGACACAGCCTAAGCCAGAGGCCACGTCCAAAGGGAACTGTGCTCTTACATCACCAAGCAGCTGCCCTTGAATTTGACGTAAGTCCCAAAGCTCCATGTGGATTTGCGAAGTCCAGTGGGCATGGTTGTGCCTTGCCTACCCCAAGGCAATTGTCCTCAAATCGGTGTTTCCCTTTGGCCACATGGACTGGCCTGCAGAGTAACCTGCTGCCATCCCACGCACTCCTGATGAAGCCCCTTCAGGGAGGGAGCGGTTATCTCTCGTGGGGTGGGAGTGCTGAGCAGACGAGAGCAAAAGGCATCGCTTCTCCTGCCCTGGGAAACAGAGCCGCCCGTCACTCCACAAACCACTGCCGCAAATGGCCGGGCAGGAGACGGCCCGAGCCCGGCAGCTCTGGGCCCGTGTGCATCTTGAGAGCCACCAGGAATAGAAACTCAGCAATCCGCCCTGTGGACTTGAGGTCTTCGTTACCTGAACCTGACCCTGGAAGGCAGACCCGATTCCCAGGGTGGGCTCGCCTGAGCCTGGGGCCGACTGCTGGCCTAGAAGCTCAGAGCTTTGTGTGGACAAAAATCCTGCCCATCACCCTCGGTCCTCCCCCGTCCCCTGTAAATCTGACCCTCGCCCTGTGTGGCGAGGGCATTGTGCACCGCGTAGACTCCACCACGCTCATTGCTTGGTGTTCAACACAGTCCATAATTGCCACTCGGTTTTTCTTGGGTGTTTATGTATTTGAAAGACAGAGTGATAGAGAGAGAGACAGAGACAGACAGAGAAATCTTCCATCCACTGATTGACTTCCCAAATAGCCACAGGAGCCAGGGCTGGGCCAGGCCAAAGCCAGGAGCCTGGACCTCATCCAGGTCTCCCAAGCACTTGGGTCTTCCTGGATGCATTGACAGAGCGCTGGATCGGACACGGAGCAGCCGGACTCAACCGGTAGCCCTGATACGGGACGCCGGCATTGCAAGTGGCAGCTTAACCCGCTGCGCCACAGTACCGGCCCCTCCTTGGGTGCTTAGAGTCAAGCCCAGAAGTGCGTTCCAGCGAAGGGACTGGATGGTGATCCCCAGGCTCGGCGCTGAGTTGGGCACGCTCTCCGGGCACGGAGCTGGGTGCCTGTGGACGGGCTGGGCTGTGCGGAGGAGGCCCCCGCTGAGATGCTGTGCACTCGGGGGAGGGGGGGGGGGTCTGAACTGTGGCGTGCAGGCCGGGCGGGATGTCAGCTCGAGGCTGTGGCAAGGTTTCAGCGCCAAGCTAGGAGGAGATGGGCTGTTCACCCACTCGCCGCTCCCTCTGTGTTTCGGTCCTGGGGTCACTGTTGGTGGGGCTCCCCCACCAGCTGGATCTCCACCGTTCTGAGGCTGCAGGAGGCAGCTGGGTGCTGCACCTTTGAGATGACGACGGGCTTTGGCCTGCTCTGCTGACCCCTCCACCTCGTCAGCCCTGAGATAAACCCAGGCGGCCAGCAGCTGCCTCGGCTCGCCCATCTGTCACTGGCGGGGCCGGGGGTCAGTGGCCTGGTGCCCTCTGGTTGCACCGCTGAGCAGAGGAAGAAGAGATGCCTCTGAGAAAGAGAGGCAGCGGTGATGAGGCCGATGGAAAAATCCAGGCTGCCACCGTGACCACCTCCATGCCTCGCCCTCTCCCCTGATCTCCCCACGGAAACCCCCATGCAGGCATTTAATCACCCATCAAACGTGCACTGAGCAGCGCCAGGTGCACCCTGCCAGGTGTTACAGACCCGAGGGCGACCCTGGCAGGGGACCCGGCCCTCGTTCACTGCCGTCTGGGAGTGGGAGGGGCCCTGGCCAGAGGGAAGTGGAGAGAGTCGGGGAGGAGGTAGACCATCTGTGTCTGCCACTTACAGGCTGAGCAACTCACGTCACCTCCTCCAGACTTGGTTTTCTTATCTGTGAAGTGGGCCCAGTAGTGGTCCGGTTCTCATAAGGGTGTTGCAAGTCCTTAATGAGTCATTGCAAACCACACACTTAGGAAGCATTCAGTAAGCGAGTGGTTTCTACGGCATTCTGTATGATGAAAGAGTGAGAGCTGGGGAACACGCTCCCGGGGCCATCCACCTGACGCTGGCACCTGCGAACACTGGCCAACAGCACACGGCAGGTGTGCTCTCCCACCACAAGGGGCTGACCACGCCCCCGAGTGTTCGTGGTCGGCCAAGGGGAAGCCCAATCATCCCTGTCTTCTCTTGGCTGCTCTAGGGCCATGAAGATACCTGAACATCTTTCCAGAACTTTCTCCCGCAACCAGCAGATGAAATACTGCTTTGCCTTGTACTCTGTGGCTTTGCACCAGATAAGTGAGCTGCAGAATCAAACCCCCACACAGAGGCTGGGAGAACGGGACGTTACTTGTCTTGCTGTGCTACTGGGAAATTGTCCGCAGGCTGCCCTGCCCCGGAGGTGAGGGAATTGCACAGGGACCATCATCGCTACTCTCCCTTCCCCTTCCCCGCTGCGCCTCCTGCCCTCACAGGCCACAGCTTGTAGGGTGCCGGAGCTCCCCAAAAACAGACAGCATGCGTGAGCCTTGATTTATGCAAGAGGTGTGATCCCACACATCTGTTTATAAATCCTGCTTGTTTGAGAGAACAGAGCAAAAACCTTCCAAGAGACGTGTTAATACGCAACGTGTTATACATAATTCAGTTTTCCTTTAGCTACTAAATTAATCTTGCACGCACGGCACTTTTAAATCACGTTCATGCTGAGCAAGCCCCTACCTTGTAAACCTGGGACCCCAGAAGGGCCTGAGGACCGTTCGCTCGCCTCCTTCCCCCCAGTCCCAGTGCCTGAGCCCCTAATTCATTCTCAAAGTACTGATGAGCTCCTGCGTGCCGAGCCCTGGGCGGGGGAAGAAGGGAGCTGTGGACAGAGCAGTGTCTCCCTCCGGTCTTCTCTACCATGGGATGAAAGACCACCTAAGCAGTTAGCGCGAGCACCAGCAGGCATCGGGGCAGGATGCAGGCGTCGTGGGCAGAGGGAGAGCCTGAGCCAGGGAGCAGGTGCAAAGCCAGGTGGTGCGAGAGGTGAGGCAGCACAGCCTGGAGGGCGGGGGCAGGTTAGAAGGGCCCTGGAGGGAGACGGGCAGGTGGGGCGGGGTCTCCTGCCCACCGACTCCTCCCTGGGCTGGCCTTGACCTTTATAGCAGGAGTGTCTGCCCCTTAGGCCGGTGGTTCTCCAGCTCTGGAGGGCTTGATAAGCCCAGGTGGCCGGCGAATCTCCCTCCCTCCCTCCCTCCTCCCTTCCTTTCTCTCTCTCTCTCTCTCTCCCTCTCTCTATCTCTTTCTCTCAATAAACTGAGAATTTTTAACAAAGCTCCTTTGGAAGAGGGAAATTCATTTGTGGAAAACAGAATTAAAAGATAAGTTTGTTTTGGTGCAAAAAATGTTGAAATCCATGTATATGTAGAGGTCTTCAGAGAATTCAAGGAAGTTATGAAAAACTGATAAATTTGTTTTATACATGTGTGTGTGTGTGTTGTGTGTGTGTGTGTGTGTGCAGTGTAATGGTGACCAAAGTGGGGCAAGTTAAGTTACAACATGGCAGATGTGGTGGTGGGTGTTTGGTGCCACCAGAGTTGCCTGCATCCCGTACCACAGAGCCTGGGTTCAAGTCCACGTTCTGCTTCCGGTCCAGCTCCCTGCTGATGTGCAGCCTGGCAGGCAAGGTGGTGGCTCAGGATGCAACTGCGGGTCTCCCTGCTACGCACGTGGGGCCCGGGTCGAGTTCCCGGCTCCTGGCTCCTGGCTCCTGGTTTGGTCTGATCCAGCCTTGCCCTTGCGGCCATCTGGGGAGTGAAGCAGCAGATGGAAGACTCTGTCTGGGTCTCTCTCGCAGGCTCCTCCTTCTAGATAAGTAAATAAAACCACAACAGATTTGTAGGATGATCAAGTCTAGAGATCTAATATTCCACATGAGGACTACAGTTAACCAAATGCTGTCGTGTCTGGAACTTTTGCTAAACAAGTTGATTTTAGCTTCTGTCTCTCACACACACTCACACACTCACACATACACTCATACACACACAATATACACACACATATACTCACACTCACAAACTCATACACACACTCACATACACATACATACAGCCACACACATACACACACTCACACACTCACAAACTCATACATACACACAGACACACACTCACACACATATACTCATACACGCAGATGCACATACACTCATACACACTCACGCTCACATATACATGCACCCACATGCACACTCACTACATGCACACTTACGCACTCACACTCGTATACACATACACACCTGCACACTCACACACTTGCACACTCACATACACACACATGCACAATGACGCTAATGCATGCTCATGCACACACATACACACACATAAACCTGCACACACATGCACACTCACACTTGCACACTCACACTCATACACACATACACACTCTTACACCTGCACACTCACATACATGCACACTCATGCACACCCCCACACATGCACACTCACATACACACACATGCACAATAACGCTCACGCACACACTCATGCACGCACATGCACACACATAAACCTGCACGTACTTGCACGCTCACACACCTGCACACTCACACACTAACACTAACACACTTGCACACTCGTACACACATACACACTCTTACACCTGCACACTCACATTCATGCCCACTCATGCACACCCACACACATGCACACACTTGCGCACACACACATGCACAATGATGCTCATGCACACACTCACACTCATGCACACACATGCACACATAAACCTGCACGTACTTGCACACTCACGCACCTACACACTAACACTAACACACTTGCACACTCATACACACATACACACACTCTTACACCTGCACACTCACATTCATGCACACTCATGCACACCCACACGCATGCACACACTTGCACACTCGCACACATGCACAATGATGCTCACGCACACTCACACTCATGCACGCACATGCACACACATAAACCTGCACGTACTTGCACACTCATACACCTGCACACTCACACTTGCAGACTGCCACACTCACGCACACTTGCACACTCACACGGTGCCGCTGGCAGAGTTCCTGATGGGGCAGCGCCAGGCTGGGCTGGGAACCCGCTCCTCGGCGGAGCTCCCCATGGGGCGGAGGGTGTGGGGGGTCCAGGGAGGCGCTCTGAGACCCCCTGCGCAGCCGTGCACGAGGTCCCACGGGTGCAGCAGGAGCGCGCGGAAGGCTGAGAAGTAGGGGCCAGGAGCCAAGCAGGGCGGCCCTGAGGTCACATCTTGGTCCCAGGACCTGGTTCCTGCAGTTCAACGCCCCCTCTGCTGCATATGGCTCAGAGAAGCAAGGCCAGGTGGAAGCCGCCTGGACCCCACCCCCTGGACCCCGCCCCCTGCCCTGGCTCAGCCCTGGAGCGAGGCCCCACCCACTGAAGGCTTGGTGTCAGAATGCCGCTTCCTCATGGGTCGATGGTCTCCTCTCTCAGGACTTTGCAGCCACTTCGCATGTGTCATCCCTGGGCAGCCGCGGGCCCCTGCCCCTCCCGGCCCCTTCCCCCCTCCCCAGCATTTAATAGCCCAGAGAACACTGCTGCCCATAGAAAGAGCGTGGGTTTAAGAGGGGCCCAGAGCCTCGGGAGCACCTGCCCGCAGCTCTGAGTGCAGGGGTCCCTGGGTTGAGCGGCGGGCCCGGGAGCCCGGCCTGGTCCACTGGCTGCCACCCGCCAGCCTTCCCCCTTCACCTCCTCGCACGCCCCCTTTGTCCTGTGGTTCCAGCAAGGGACCCAGCTCTGCCCGGAGCACAGAGCTGCCTGGGGAAGTCAGATCGGGGGTCGCAGGGGTGCAGCAGCCAGCCCTCTTCCCGGCCACCTGGACCTCAGCCAGGTCCTTGAGCTTTGCCGCTTTGGGTCTTGCTGCTCCTGCATGCCACGTGGATCCAGCTGCCCGTCCCCCGGGCCGTGGCTCCTGGTGTCCAAGAAACGGCTGTGCATCCGCCTGCAGGATGAGTGGCATTTCTTGCCCACGTTCTAGAGGTTTTCCTGTAGCACCGCGGCTTTGAGTTCGGCTGCAGCCCCATTGAGGCCGTGCGGTGGAAAGGCGTCACCGCCGGTGCACACGGGAGCTGTCAGGGCAAAGGCTCCTGCTCCCTGCTGCCTCTGTGCCCCAGGATGTCTGCGGGGGCCTCCATCCTGCCCTCTGGCCCTTGGCTGCAGGCCACACGGCTGTGACTGAAGCGCCGTTAGGGTCTGGGGGCTGGCTGTGGTGAGTCTCCCACGGCACATGGAAATAGTTCACAGTCCCATCCGCTGTGGCTTCAGCACCTCTCGGGACCCAGCTCAGACGCCTCGCTCTCCAGCCCCCTTTGGAACCGTCCTCTGGTGGGGTGCCCCTTTAGAGGTAGAGAGGGTTCTCTCAGAAGGGCCTGTGGCTGTGAAAGCCATAAATGGCAACGCTGGTGTAGTCAGGTGTCCCCGCCTGCACTGTCATGGGAAGGAAGGGGCCTGGCCCCACTCTTCCCTAACAGGTGAGGAAGTCGGAGGCTGGGCCCATGGCCCAAGTTCAAGTCCATTGACAGTGCTCCCTGGGTCTGATGCCAGCATGTGTTTACCACTGGAGAGACTCAAACAGGAAGAAGGCATTTTGGTGGCCAATGTGTCCACACAACCACCCTCCGCCTGGTGATGCCACCGGGCTGGAGCTGGGCGTGTGTATCCGGCTCATTTCTGAGGGACCGAGGCTTGCCGGAGGCGGCAAGTGCAGAGAAGCCTCCTGGCCAAGGCCGTGTCCTCGCACCTGTCCCGCTCACGGGGCGGGGAAGGAACCAGTGAGCAGGGAACTCGCCCAGGAACTCCGTGTTAAGGAGCACAGGGCCCCGGCCCCGCTGTGCCCGGGGGGCCTGGACAACACGAGCGGACGTCAGTGGGAAGGAGCCAGAGACTTCCGTCCAGCGCGCCTTTCCAAAGACACGCCCCTGTATCATTTAGGATGGGAGTCGCTGGGATGATTTATAAAACCTGGAGCGGCGCCCAGCAGACGTCCCCACCGGAGGCCCAGGCCCCGGCCGCCTCCGGACTCCTCCCTGGTCAGCTCGGTTCCCGTGCACAGGGTCCCTGCAGCACCGCCCGGGCGTGTGCCATGCAGGCCCACGCCCCCACGCATCGCAGCGCCTCAGCTGCCCGGGCCCCCTTCCCCTCCCCTGCTCTTTGACACACTGGGGCGTTTCTTGCCACGGATCCATTCGGCCTGTGACAGATGGGTCTGCGGTCTGACCCAAGGCTGAGGAGGAGAAGCTGTGAGTGGGGAGGAGAAGCTGTGAACAGGCAGGAGGGGCGCGAATGGGGAGGCGGGGCCATGAGCAGGGAGGCGGGGCCGTGAGCAGGCAGGAGGGGCCCTGAGCGGGGAGGCGGGGCCGTGAGCGGAGAGGCGGGGCCATGAGCAGGGAGGCGGGGCCGTGAGTGGAGAGGCGGGGCTGTGAGCAGGCAGTAGGGGCAGTGAGTGGGGGGCGGAGCTGTGAGCAGGGAGGCGGGGCCGTGAGCAGGCAGGAGGGGCCCTGAGCGGGGAGGCGGGGCCGTGAGCAGGGAGGCGGGGCTGTGAGCAGGGAGGCGGGGCCGTGAGCAGGCAGGAGGGGCCCTGAGCGGGGAGGCGGGGCCGTGAGCGGGGAGGCGGGGCCGTGAGCAGGCAGGAGGGGCCCTGAGCAGGGAGGCGGGGCCGTGAGCAGGCAGGAGGGGCCGTGCTCTTTGTCTGCTTCTCACTTCTCTGTGGGTCTCAAAGGTGATTTTTTTCAAAGACTCCTAGGACTTGCTGGGGCTAAGGGCTGCTGGACCCCCTGAAATCCTTTGCAAATCGGGTGTGTGTGGAGGTCCCTGGGAAGAAGCCTTGGGGTGTCATCACATACTCCAGGAGGGTTCATAGGATCAACGATGCCCCCAAATCTTTCAAAACCCAGAGTCAGAGGTGGGCATTGTGGCGCAGCGGGTGAAGCCACTGCCTGCGATGCCCACATCCCATCCTGCTTCAAGTCCCAGCTGCTCCAGCTTCTGGGAGGCAGCAGATGGTCGCCCAAGGGCTGGGGTTCCTGCCTCGAACTGTGATGAGAGACCCGGATGGAGATCCTGGCTCCCAGCTTCGGCTCAACCCGGCTCTGGCTGCTCCAGGCATTTGGGGAGTGAACCAGCAAAAGGAAGGTGTGTGTGTGTGTGTGTGTGTGTGTCCATGTGTCACTCTGCCTTTCAAATAAATGCATCGTTTTCAAAAATGCCAGAATGGGCCGGCGCCGCGGCTCACTAGGCTAATCCTCCGCCTAGCAGCGCCGGCACACCGGGTTCTAGTCCCGGTCGGGGCGCCGGATTCTGTCCCGGTTGCCCCTCTTCCAGGCCAGCCCTCTGCTGTGGCCCGGGAATGCAGTGGAGGATGGCCCAGGTGCTTGGGCCCTGCACCCCATGGGAGACCAGGAAAAGCACCTGGCTCCTGGCTCCTGCCATCGGATCAGCGCGGTGCGCCGGCCGCAGCGCGCTGGCCGCGGCGGCCATTGGAGGGTGAACCAACGGCAAAGGAAGACCTTTCTCTCTGTCTCTCTCTCTCTCACTGTCCACTCTGCCTGTCAAAAAAAAAAAAAATGCCAGAATGTACAGGAATTTGCCTACAGCCAGCCCCAGACAGGAGGGAGGCGCCCTGGCGGGCCTCCCTGGGTCTAGGGGGGCTTCACCTCTGCTCCTCAACTCTGTTCTCTCTTGGCCCCTGCTTCCTATGAGAATGGTGCCTGGGGGCTGAGGCAGCGGGAGCCACCAGGAGCTCAGGGGGTCAGGCGACTGCAGGGCTGCGTCCCCACGCAGCACCCTTGGGGTGCTGGCCCTGTTCCCTCCACCAAAGGTCACCATGAGGCAGCCCTCGCCTCTGTTCTCCCTCTGAGTGCCTGGGGGGGTGGTGACCCCACTTGCTGCACCAGCCACCTGTCGCCGCACCTGTCAGCTCCGGCTGCCGTAACAAACACCACGCTGGCACCAGCAGGGACCAAGACCAAGGGGCTGGCAGAGTCGCCTTCTCCAGTGGCCTCTCTGGCTGCCCCGTCACAGGGCCGGCCCTCTATGCACGTGCCCCAGGGGTCTCACTGTCCAGATTTCTTGTTTTAAGGTCATCCGCCAGGCTGCATTAGGGTCCACCCTGATGGCCTCACTTTTAATTCAGTCACCCCCTCAAAGGCTGTGTCTCCACTAGCTACACCCCAGGGCGCTGAGGCTTGGGACTTCAGCACGGGACTCTGAGGGGGTGGGGACAGCCCCATTCATCCGTAACGGTTCCCCCACGGCTTGCATTAAGTAGTTGACCCGGATGTGAATGTGCCATCCCTTTCTGGGGCCTGGTGGATGAAGGAGACACCTGGGGCTGGTTGTCATGGGATTTGAACTGCTTCCTCACACCCCCAGGAGCTGGAAGCAGGTGCACAGCCATCGAACCCCTCCTGGGACAAAACCCTCCCTCTCCGCCTCGTTTTAGTCCCAGGCTCGTCCATCGCCATGGCCTCAGGGGCCGTGGGTGACACGGAGTGCTCTCAAGCCAAGCCCCCTTGGCTCGGGGTTCCCACGAGAGCACCTGTGCCTGGGTGCCGCCAGCTCACAGCCAAATGTGACCCCTGAGGACGCCAAGTGTGCAGGCGCGGTCTGTCGGGCAGAACTGGTGGCCCAGTGGCCATCGCGGCTGCAGGCCCAGCGGAGGACTTGCACCCTGAGGCCGTGAGTACCTCGAAGGCTGCTGACAGCTCTGCTCCCCCCACTGCACCTGGTGAACGGCCAGACGGCGATGCTGCCATAGCCGATCGGAACCACGCCTGGCCTGACAACCACAAGGCGCTTGGGAGGTCTCTCCACCATCAGCTTCCGGGCCCAGCAGGTCTCTTCTCCAGAACCTTCCAAAGCCTTCCGATCCTCCTTCCACTCCCAGACCGAGCGCTCCTGCTCACCCTACGGTGCTGGGGCAGAAGCCAAGGATTCCCTGTGGGGAGCCATCCGCCCTCGGGTCGGATGCTTTGCAAACCCAAGACTTCCTGCCAGGCCAGGCTCCCCGGGCTCAGTCTGTCATGTAACTGATCGGTGAACCCAGACCGTTCGTGTCGGCCTCATTCACAGCACTTGTTTGAAGTCCGTGAGGACTGACGTCCCTACGCCCCCTTCCTTGGCCTTATTTAATGAAACGCGGTTCGTGTACACGCATGCGTGCTGCAGGCCAAGCATGGAGCTGGGCGCTGCAGGTGCGGGGGGAGAACCTTCCGCGGCTTCTCCTGCCAAGAGTGCGTGAAACCAAGGCGGGGCTCAAGGGTTCGCCTTCCACCTCGCATAGCCTGCGATGGATCGAGCCGCCTCCAGATCCAGCCCTGGTGGCGCGGGTTTTCTTCTGGATGTGCTCCCTCCCAGCCGTGGGCGCGTCAGCGTCAGCCCTAAGTCCCGGTTCACTCTGTCCGAGGCCCTCTTTGCCCCCGTGGGACATCCGTAGCTCACCGTGAATGCCCACGTCCCCACAGGGGCCGGCCCTACGGTCACAGGTAGGACCGCGGACTGCAAGCTGCAGGGAGGGGCACCGGGAGGCCATTAGAGGGGGCGGGCGCCATCCTGCCTGGCTGCTACCCTTGTGCGGCCTGGAGTGTGGGCCCCGCCCCGGGGCCGGCTCTCAAATTTACTCAAGTAGGGCGCCGGCTTCCTCGTGCCAGTATCTGGCGCTGCTTGCAGAGCCCAGAGGACAGCGTGTGCACACACATGTGCGTGCGTGTTGGAGGGGCGCCTTCCCGTCCCCCGACACACTCTGTGAAGTGTCCACTCACGGCTGCACCACGTGTAGTGGGACCAGAGTTGATTTCTCCGCCCCCCCTCCTGCACTGAGCTCTCTGAGCAGGAATCTTTCAAGCCGCCTTCCCCTCCCACCTCCCAGGCGCTCCAGGACAAGCAATCCATCCAGCGGATTCCCCTCTCCCCCCGCTCCTCTCTAGGCCTGCTGCCGCCCAGGGATCCTTCCCCTGGACTGCTGTGCAGCCCGGTCCCCTAACCCATAGAGGATCCCACTGCTGGATGGAGTCTGGGTAGCATCTCTCACTCCTGATCCCAAAGCCTGCTGTCCCCACTGCCCCCGAGGCTGGGGTCCAGCAGTCTGCCTGCAGGCTCCTTTCCTGTCTCTGCTCCGCCCCCCGCCCCAGATTCTCCCCCTGCGGAGCCCTCCCCAAGCGCACCGCCAGCTCCCCTCCAACCCAAGCCATGGCTCCGGCGCCCGCAGCATTGGACTCACCTGGCTTTTCTGCATCCACTGTGCAAGCCGAAGCTTCCGGGTGGTGGTGGGGCTCTCGCAGGGTTCCCTGGGGGCATCTCCCGTGCTCTCGGCCTCTGGGTCTTTCCTCTTGCCCATCCCTCCCTCCGTGAGGTCTTCTCCCCGAGCCCCGTCCTCCAGGACTGTGGAGGGAGAGGTATCCTCTTAGTCACCTGGCCAAGCCTCTGTCCCCTGAGCGTCTGTGCCTTATCTGTGTGCCACAGGTGTGCACACAAATGCACACACACGCACACACACACATGCACACACATGCACACGCACACACACGCACACGCACACACACTGCTTCCTTCTCACAACCTCCGCTCCCCCTCCACTCGCTGGAGGCAGCGCTCCAAGCACAAGGAGGGACTCGCCCATCCGGTTCACTCAGTCAACAGGGCGGACTTCACCACCTGCTAAGCTTCTGATTGTAAGATTGATTGATTGGTTTTTATTTGAAAGGCAGAGCAACAGAGAAAGAGGAAAAGAGAGAGATCAATCTTCCATCTGCTGGCTCATTCCTCAAATAGTCACTACTGCCAGGGCTGGGCCAGGCTGAAGCCAGGAGCCAGGACCTCCATCTGGTGGGTGCAGGGGCCCACGCACTTGGGCCGTCCTCTGCGGCTTTCCCAGGCACATTAGCAGGGAGCTGGATTGGAAGTGGAGAACCAAGACTCACAGGGGATGCTGGCATCAGATGGTGGCTAAACACTCTTCACCACATCCCAATACCCTCGCCCGAGTCTCATCTTAACCCTCACTTCCACTGCATCTGCGAAGACCCTTATTCCAAGTAACGTTCTGAGCTTCTAGGTGGGCACGAATCTGGGTAGCGGACACCGTCCACCCAACACCAGCATTCTTATGGAGTTGACCCGGAAGTGGACACTGAGCCCCAGGGAGGCAGCCTGTCCTGGGCCTCACGGCTGGGCTTGGCCCAACAGAGCTCTACCCAAGGCTTGACGCCAGAGTGGGCAAGTGCGCCGTACCCCTGCCCCTGCCCTGCCCCGGCTGCTGCACGGGCTCGCCTCCCGCTGCCCTCCCCCCACTCCTCAGCCTGCTCCAGAACGGGAGAACAAATCGTGCCTCTCACCAGTGCGGTCCGGGCCAGGATGGCAGCTGTGGTTGAGGCGGGCAGCTCCTCCACTGAGGCTGGCGTCCAGCGCCGGGGGCAGCTGGGGAGCCCGGACGAAGAGCTATGCATTAGCGCCGTCACCACCCGCAGCCCCAGCACAAAGCGGCAGCCGTCCCCAGGGAGTCTGATCGTGCCCAGGCGCATTTACAGCGTATTTTATGTTCCATCTTCCAGCTGCTCACGTCGCCGTCCTAATGGCCAATTCCGTTTCAATGTCAAGAAATTGTCGCTCATTTTCCTAAGTGCCCGTCTCCCCCCAGGGAAGCTGCAGCCACCGTTTCTTCTCCCTCTTGCGTGAGCTCAGACAGTGGTTAGGCGGCGTGCCCCGGTGCTCCACTCAGCGTCTCAAGTACAACCCCTTAATCATGTGTTATTCAGAGTGTAGACTGGATTCACGGCGCTCCCCGCCCCCACCCGGGGCTTGCCAGTGTCCCTGTAGGGACTTTTCTCCTTGGGAGGGTTCCACCGTCTCACCATGCCGGAGAATCACTGACAATTTGTGCAAATTCTTGCAAGAATCATTTTCTCTGAATTACATCGGATTCTCCCTTTCCATGTGGTCCTCACCTTGAGTTTGCCCTGGGGGCTGCCGCTAAGCTGCTGAGCACTTGGTCCCCTCTGCCACTGGGTCTTCCAGCTGGGGATGCCAGGAATGCGGGAATGCCCTTGGCCTTAGGATCCCCCCAAGCCAGCGGCTTCCTTAAACCCCTGAGTTGCTGCTCCCATCTGAGAAGGGGAAGGAGAGCTGGATCCTAGGGCCCAGGGGCAGAGGGGTGGGGGATGGCAGCAAGGAGACCCCCGAGGCAAGCCTAGGGCACAGAGCTCGAAGGCAGGAGTTTGAGGTCATTGTTTTTCAACTTGACCCCCGGATGTTGGGTTTAAATCTCAGACAGTCTGAGTCTCTCAGAATATGGCTTTGGTTTTCAAGAACAGTGGGAACCAGGGACTGCCCTATGCCCACCCACCCACGGATCACCACAGTGGCTCCTGTGGGTCACGGGAGCTACCCACGCTCTGCATCGCGTCCACCCACTTGCTGGTTTTTCTGCCGGCTCGAGTCTGCAAGGCAGGGCTTACGCTCAGCACACAACATCCCAGGCGACCGGCAAGGAGGCCTAGCCTGCTGCGGCTACAGTGCCGACCCCACCAGGGCCATCTGTACAAATTCTACAAGATTCCACATATACTATTTGATTATATTAAATATAGTTATCTGTGTATAGGTATTATTACGGATCATAAATAAGTACATACACACACATATATTTGGAAGGCAGACACAGACCTTCCATGTGGTGCTTTCTCAAAAGCTGTCAACCACCCAGGCTGGGCCAGGCGCAAGCCGGGACCCAAGTCCTAACCTGTCACCAGGCTACACGGCTGCCCCTGAGCGGCAGTTCTGCCGGGGCCATGACTTGGCCTTGTCGGTGCCTGGCAGCCAGTGGTGGCTGGGAATTGATTGCATATGACATGCTCATGCTGACATCCATCATACGTCGCTGGGTTTATTTTCTGGAGTCATCTTGGTGGTGTGCGTTCAGATTTTCAACACATTTCTGGGATTTCAGAAATGCTAAACAGGATTTGAAGAGATTTGTATCTTAAGACTGTCTACTGCCGTGTTGTTTATTATAAGGGTAAATGAAAATCCCAGCTGTCCATCAGTCTATCAGCAGCTTGCACTGGATAAATAAGTAGGAGCGTGTCTGCCTGGAAACACTGGCGGGTGCTAAAATGTGCGTCCTGGGCCCCGTGGACTCAGAGTGATGCCCGGTAAACAGTGAGACTGACAATCAGCAAATTGCCACGTGCCTGTAGAGCTGATGATCCAGGCTTTTAACGTTGTGTTTGTTTTCTTGAAAATCAGAGTGACAGAGAGGGAGAGAGGGAGGCATGGAGGGGGCAAAAAGAGAGAGAGGGTCTTCTATCCGCTGGTTTTCCCCAGGAGCCTACAACAGCTGGTGCTAAGCCAGGCTTAAGCCAGGAGCCTGGAATTTTGTTCAGGTCTCCCACATGGGTGGCAGGAACCCGAGTACTTGGCCCATCCTTACGCCAGGTGCCTTAGCAGGAAGCTGGCTTGGGAGGGGCGAGGCTGGACTTGCATCAGCACCCCAAAATGGGCTGCGAGCGTTCCAAATGGCAGGTGCATCTGCTGTACCACAACGCCCACACCAGTTTTGTGAAATCAAAGTAGACAGGGGTACTTCAGAAACTGTGAAAAAATGCAGTCGAAAGGTAAGTTTGTTTTGGTGCAAAACCAAGATAGAAATAAGTTGACATTTGCGCGTTGCGTTTTCCACGGCCTTTTTGAGGACTGCTTATGTGCGTGGATTTCACAATATTTTGCACAAGAAGAAACTCACCCTTCTGTTTTCCCATGAACATTTGAAGCGCCCCTTTTATCCGTTCAAGGCAAACGTGGTCTCGCTATGAAAAGAAATGAGGTGCCTCACAAACCTCCGAGGTGGCAGCACTCAGCTCATTAAGCAGTTAGAGTATTCTGGCTAATTAGCATAAGTGGTTACATTTTGGACCCAGAAGAACAGGGGTCGTGAGGGTCAAGGTTTGTTTGGCTGGATGAGAGGAAACAGACATTCCTGGTGACCTTGTGTGGAAAGGGGCTGCCTTCCAAAAGGAGGTTGCCAGATAGCTACACTCGCAGAAAAACGTCCCCAAGGCCCTGTCCCCGGTCCCGGCCAGCTCTACAGAGGCTGCCCAGGGCGGGGGGGGTGCAGTGGTCATGGGGGTGCAGGGCCTGCTCCCCACCCCCAGCCTGCACTCGGCATGGCCCAAGGTTTTTTTTTTCCCCAATGAGCCTTTTGTTAATTTGAAAAAAAAGTACAGATTTTTTTTTTACTTTGTGTTGCTCTCTTTCACATTTTATTTATTTAGAGAGTCCGACTCCAAGAGGGGCAGACTGAGACTTCCCATCCGCTGGTTCACTCCCCAGATACCCACAGCACCCAGGACTGGGCCAGGCTGAAGCCAGGAGCCAGGGATCCAGTGCAGATCTCCCACGGGGGTGGCACAGACCCAGTTGCCTGATCAGCACCTGCTGCTTCCAGAAAGCAGAGGGACCGGGACTCGAACCAGCGACTCAACGTGTGATGTTGCCCGTGGGATGTGGGTGTCCCAGCCGGTGGCATAACCGCTAAGCCAGGCCTCCATTCTCCTTGCACGTTTCACTGTGCAAAATTTGAAACACGCAGTGGAGGGAACTGTGTTGTAGAGCAAACACCACGTACCGGTCAGCAACCCCAACACCCGCCCACCCCAGGCCAGCCGCTGTCCCTGTCAAGCCTGTCGCCCTCTTGCCGTGGGAGTTTCAGGCAAATGCCAGCATGGAATTTTCATGTCTTCACTCCCCTCTGGCGATCCTGCCGCTGCACTGTGGCCCTGGGTCGCGTTCTCTGATGCTGGGCCGCTCTGAAGAGACCTTGACTGTGACCCCTCAGTCTCTGGCTGCCGAGTCTGTCCCAGAGTGACCTTCTTATAACCCAATCAGAGCCCTGCCTTACCTGCCCCCCAGCGGTGACAAGCACCGCGGAAGGTGGCAGGTGCACCATGACATCAACAGCCTCACTCCACCAGGGCAGCCGCAGGGAGGGCCTGGGCGACAGCGAGTCGGCTGCCCACGGCCTGTGGCCTCCCAGGGCCTTGTCGGTTGATGTGGGTGAGCTTTCCAACCCTGCCGTGTGCCTGTGCTGTGATGGGGAACACGCCACCTGCTCTGCGTGGCACGAGGGGCCCCTCCCAGTCAGCCCTGGTTGGCCTGGCTACATCTCGGATCCCACCCCCCACCTCCCCGCTCCCCAAACACACAGCTCTCCCATGGAGTGGGACAGAGGTGTGATGATCAAAGCAAAACCACAGGCAGGGTGTGGTCATCGCGGGGACCAAGCCACAGTGTCTTCAACGCTACATCACACCAGGCAACTCCTATGGGTCAGACACACCAGCGGGCTCTGGGAACCCAGAGGTGACAGACAGGACAGCCCCTGCCCTCACAGAGATTCTACAGGGATCTGAGCGTGCTTTCGAGGGTGTCCGCTCAGCACGGCAGGGCTGCGCACAATCGCTGCACTTCCGTCGTCATTCCCGCGTCTCTCGATTTCTTTAAAGAGAGAGCGTTGTGGGGCCAGCGCTGTGGTGTGGTAGGCTAAGCCGGTTCCAGTCCCGGCTGCTTCTCTTGCAATCCACCTCCCTGCCAATGGCCTGGGAAAGCAGCAGAAGATGGCCCGGTGCTTGGCCCCTGCACCTGCGTGGGAGACCTGGAGGAAGCTCCTGGCTCCTGGCTTCAGGTCAGCCCAGCTTTAGCCATTTGGGGAGTGAACCCGTGGATGGAAGACCTCTATGTCCCTCTCTCTGTCTGTAGCTCTGCCTCTCAAATAAATAAATTAAAAATCTTGAAAAAGAAAAAGAGAATGTTGCACTCTCCCCCCAAATAGGTGACTTTTTCTTGAAACCCACAAGGAAAGCCAGCCCAGGGGCAGGCGTTGGTAGTTACCCGGGGGGTGACTGCACACACACTCACTTCCTGTGCCTTCTTTCCCGGACTTCGTAAATTCCTCCCAACCAATTTCAAATTAAAGAAACAGAGATGGGGAGAACGTGCGTTCTTTGGAGCTGGCTGCAGGGAGTGCCAGAGAGGCGGCGGGGGTGTCTCACGCCGGGGCAGAGACGAGGCTGTGGGAGAAGCCGGATTACGGTCCCCAGGCGGCACGGGGCTTTCGCTAAACCACCTTTGCCGTGGCCTTAATTCCATGAACACAAACAATAATTACCGACCTAAGTAGATTACTCGGCACAGCTTAGACGCCTCCGAGGCCCCGAATGAGTCGCTGCATGGACTGCTCGCGATTCCTCTAAGAAATTAAAGCGATTGCTCCGCTGGTTCCTGCCCCCACTTTGGCGCCGGCTGAAACGAGCGCCAGTCTCCACTGGGTGCTCCCATATCCCCCAGGACCCAAAGGGCCCGTGAAAAAGAACCTGTTTCCCACCCAGGCCTTTGGGTCCCCCCACCCCGCTCTCCTGCGCGTGGCGTCCCTCCCGCGTGGACGGGTGGCAGCGTGACCCGGCTTTCTATCAGTAATTCTTTCACAGTCTGTCTACTTTTCCAGCTACTTCGCTAACTCCCTCCTGTCCTTCCTCTGTCTTCCTCATCCACCCTCGCTTCCCCCCGTCAAGTGTAGAGGAAGCCAGGGTCACTGCTTCTCTTTCTAAGCATCCCGAGTCTTAGTTAGGGGGCAGAAAATGACCACGGAGCTGCAGGACGGGGGAAAAGTCAACCCGAAGTGTTTACTGAGTCCCTGTCAGTAGAAGGCACAGAGGAGATAGGTGCAAAAAATACCAAAATCCAAGAACCTACAAACAGTGCTGCTTCCTTCACCCCGCTTCTAGTTCACCAGAGGAGAGGAGACAGCTGCACACTAATTTTGTTTTGTATTTGAAAGGCAGGAAACCAGAGAGGGCATCACTTCTGTCTCCTGGTTCAGTCCTCAAATGCCTGTAACAGTCAGGGCTGAAGCCAAGGGCCCAGAGCCCCATCCAGGTCTCCCACGTGTGTGGCAGGGACGCAGCTACTTAAACCATCACCCGCTCCTTCCGGGCTGCACGCGAGCAGGAAGCTGGAGGCCAGAGGCAGGACTTCACCCAGGCACCTGGGCAGGCTGAGCACCTGGGCAGGTGGAGCACCTGCACGTCTTGGCCTTGGACTCCTGGCTCAGGGCGTCTAGGGCGCCATCTCCCACAGGCCCGCAGGGTGCTGGTGCTGCGGGTGCTGGGACTGCACCCTGCACAGCAATGGAGTAGCTCTGGCTCTTCCCGGAGGGAAGACGCCAGGTTCAAGGGCGGTGGGTGGTCACGTGGTGTGTCCAGGTTGCTCTGAGCTGTGGCTTCTCTCGGCTTTAGCTCTGCACCTGGGCCATGACTATGCGGGGGTGGTGAGAGTCGAGGCATTTACTCCACTCACCCTGGTGTGGCGTTGAGCAGACCTGAACACCAGCCCCTGTGTGGGGAGCAACTCAGACTAGACTAAGTTACTGGAATTAAGACTTATTCTATGCATCTGCTCTCCCACAATATGGCGCTGAGAAGGGAGAACCAGCTTCTACGCAGCTGCCTCCAGTTCAACCAATAAACTGTAGGACCTGCTCCTGATTGGAGGAGAGCAGCGTACTCGGCGTGTGGGTAGCAGAGTTGGGATTGGTGGAAGAGGACTATAAAGGAGGAGAGAGACAACATGCACCAGGAACATCTAAGAGGAACATCTATCTGAAGGAACACCTGTGCAGCCCCCGAGAGAGCCGGCCGGCGGTGGTGGAGGGACGGTAGCCAACCCAGGAAGAACCAGCAGCAAACCCGGGGAGGGCCGAGCAGATGAAAGAACAGCGCAGGGTCCTGTGTCGTTCCTCCACGAAGAGGGGGAGCGACATAATGGTGCCTTGACTCGGATATGAAGCCTAGGCAGGGTTTAGTGTCGTTCCTCCACGAAGAGGGGGAGTGGACACCCCTGGCCCTGGGAGAGGGTCTGCAGATGCCTGGTGCCCCGGGGGGAGGCCACCGGGGGAGGTTCTGGAAAGGTCTGGAAAGCCCCTGCCGGCAAGGTCCCAGGAGAGGCAGCTCCCAGCGGGACTCGGGCGGCTGGCGCTGGGGAGGAGCAGGTGCACAGCCCAAAACCAAAGCTGGAAGCCCTGCACCTTCGGGGGGCCCTGAGGGCTGAATGAGGCTCTGATCAGCAGGGCGGTTCATCAGCCAGGCCCCCTGCTGAGAGGAAGTGTCCCCAGAGAGAGGCATGCCCAGCCCCCGGGGGGAGGGTGAGCTGGGTGCGCTGTCCCCAGGGTCCCCAGGGGATCCTGAGTTCCTCCCCAAGCTGTCGCGTGCAGGGACTGCCACAGCCGAACTTCCCCAAGCGTGTGTGGTCTAACCGTGGCCGGGCCGGGCTAGGCCGGGCTGGGCTGAAGGAAGAGCCTTCGGGGTGGCAGGTCTGGAAAGGTTCAGGCGTCCCCTGTGTAGAGTGACTCCCACGTGGCCTGGGAGGAGCCGGGAGGGACGGGACCTGCCCGAGGCCGCCCCCCCCCCCCCCATGGCGCCTGCACGGAGACCGGCACCTGCACCAGGGGCTGTGCCCTGAGCCCTGCTCCAGCTCGGACAGTGCATAACGCAGACAGGATGTCGAACGTCACTACGTGAGGTTTTCGTTTTCCCCATTTTGAAAATATACGTATAAGTATACATAGTGGATTTTCTCCGAAAATGTTCTCTCTTGCTCGTGTTCCGCCTGCCCACGCACACAGAGGAGCACAGAATAGGCCTGGAGCTGCACCCAGGGCTTCCACTGCTGTGCCTCTCACAGTCCCTGGCTGTCCGAGAAAGAGCAGAGAAAAGAGGATGTGCCCAGCCGGAGGCTTCCCCACCCACGCGTAGCACTGAGGCCTGAGAGCAGGGGCCGCGCCACCCCCACGGCCCCGGCTGCGCAGCCCCTGAGCTGAGGCTGGGTCTTGCGTGTTCAGATGGCAGGAAAACTAGAAAGGCGACTCCGTGGCTGTTTCGTGGCACTGGGGGAGGCGATGTGAAATTCAGTTCCGTGACCGAGAGCTCGCTGGTGCCTGTGCTGTCTGGGGCCACTTTTGCGGCACAGCTGAGCCATGGCGATAGAGGGGGTGTGTGGCCGGCACAGCCCACTCCCTCCATCCTCTGGTCCTTCACAGAGCATCGGCCCATGGACATGGCCAGTCCGTACCTCCCCGCCTCCCCCATGTAATTCGTCTCCTTTAATCCTCAGCTCACCCCAGGACGTGCATTCTTGTTGTCCCATTGCACTGATGTGTAAACAAAGGCAGAGTTTCATGCAATCCTGCTTAGATCTTGCAACCAGAGAAGGGTAGAATGGGGAGGCGAACCCAGGCAGGCCAAGGCCCAAGCACGTGCCCTTGACCGCTCAGCCAGGTCCTGCAGAACTTTGTCCTTGCAGAAAGCATGCAAAGGGCAGGGCCTGGATCTTTCCCAGCAAGTGCCGGGAATCCACCGCCAGCGTTGCGGTGCGGCAGGGTGGTCACCACGAGTTACCCAGGCCTCGCTGTCGGAGCGCCGGTTCCAGTCCACACCGTGCCACTTCCGATCCTGCTCCCTGTTGTGGCCTGGGAAAGCAGCAGAAGATGGCCCAAGTGCTTGGGCCCCTGCACCCACGGGAGAGACCCGGATGAAGCTCCTGGCTCCTGGCTTCAGCCTGGCGCAGCCCTGACCATGGAGGCCATTTGGGGCGTGAACCAGCAGATGGAAGACCTCTCTCTCCCTCTCTCTCTCTCTCTCTCCCTCTCTCTCTCTCCCTCTTCCACTCTACCTTTCAAATAAATAAGATCTTAAAAACAGAGAGAGAGAGCCGGCGCCGTGGCTCAATAGGCTAATCCTCCACCTTGCGGCGCCGGCACACCGGGTTCTAGTCCCGGTTGGGGCGCCGGATTCTGTCCCGGTTGCCCCTCTTCCAGGCCAGCTCTCTGCTATGGCCAGGGAGTGCAGTGGAGGATGGCCCAGGTGCTTGGGCCCTGCACCCCATGGGAGACCAGGAAAAGCACCTGGCTCCTGGCTCCTGCCATCGGATCAGCGCGGTGCGCCGGCCGCAGCGCACCAACTGCGGCGGCCATTGGAGGGTGATCCAACGGCAAAGGAAGACCTTTCTCTCTCTGTCTCTCTCTCTCACTGTCCACTCTGCCTGTCAAAAAATAAAAAAAAAAAAAAAAAAAAAAAAACAGAGAGAGAATGAATCTGAGAGCCTGGTGCGTTCTCAGGCCCGGGGAACTGACTTTCCCGGAAGTGGCGGAGCTGGGACACGGACCCCCCGGGGGCCTCTACTCCCCTCCCCCATCCAAGATGGCAGCCTCTTGCACTGGCACCTGGGACTTTCTGATGGAAGCCACGTGCTCAGGCCTCACGCGTTCCAAGGCCCCTGCAAGCGACATCCCGTGCCAGGCAGGGAGAGAGCCCCGGCTGCCCTGCGGTTTGCTTCCCGGTGCGATGTATCGCTGCATCGGAAATGTATCCCCTACCGGTTTCGCTTACGGCCCTTTTGACAACCCGGGCCCTGGAGAGCCGCACCATCAGCGCTGATGATCGCGTCCCGGCCCCGTGGCAAGCGAGGGGAAGTGCCTAACGAAAAGGAGCCGCAGCGCCGAGTTTAAGAGGCTGCCGGGTTTTGTTACTATTTTTGAGCAGTGATAACCAACAGCCCTAATCACACAGGCCCATTTGCTCATCCATTTCAGATTCGATTTAAAGCGTAGATTAAAAAGCATCGGCATCAGCCTTGGTAGCTCTCGGCCCCTGGTGAAGGTGCCCGAGCCGGCGCGGCCGACCCGTCAGCCGGGGAGCCCGGTCCTGGGGCCCGGGGACCTAGGCTGCTGCTCCAAGCCCTGCCCTGCACCTGGGCCTGCCCTTGGCCATCTTCCCGCCTCCCTACTGCCTCCTGCCTTCCCAGGAGGTCGTTTTTATTCTTCTCAGATTGGTTTATTTATTTGAAAGAGTTGAGAGAGAGAGAGATCTTCCATCGGTCGGTTCACTCCCCAGATGGCTGCAACAACCAGGGCTGGGCCAGGCTGACGCCAGGAGCTTCTTCCTGGTCTCCCACGTGGTGCAGGAGCCCAAGGACTTGGGCCATCCTCTACTGCTTTCCTAGGCCGTAGCAGAGAGCTGGATCGGAAGAGGAGCAGCCGGGACTAGAATCGGTGCCCATACAAGATGCCGGCGCTTCAGGCCAGGGCTTTACCCACTGCGCCACAGCGCCGGCCCCCAGGACGTCTTGCTGTGGATCCGAGCTGTGGCCTCCCAGCCGCGTATCCCTTGTCGTTAGGTGCAGAGTTGCCGGACAAGGTACACAGGCAGCAGCTGTGGCTCAAGGACCAGAGAGGTTGAACGACTCTCAAAAGGACACCAGCCCATGAGGAGCAGAGCCTGCACTTGAACCCAGGTCCAGGACTGTGCTGGGGTCGTGCAGAGCATGGGCGTAGGTGCTACAGCTCTGCCTTTGGGCGAGTGTCTCCCCTTGCTCCCCCGTGAAGGGAGGATGATGGCCGGCTGACCCCGTGGGCAGTTGGAAGCATTCGGTGGGGTGGTGTAGACAAGGTGCGCAGCACTGAGTGTCAGACCCCGTGACTGTGGCTCCCAGCCTGTGTGACTGAGGCTCCCTGGGTGCTGTGGGGTGTCTGCAGTGTTCACAGGCAACACAGGGACATCTGTGAGATGCTGGGTGGACTGCCAGCTCCCGGGGGTTTCAGCTCCTTTCTGCTCTGTTCCGTGTGATGACGTCCATGTCTTTGTAGACCTGGGGTGCTGGATGTAAGCCTGTGTTTGCCACATCGAGGGAGCGAGAGTGAGTTCCAGGTTGGAAGAGTTGTGCAGTGCCCAACAGGTACATCCGTCCCATTTGGCTGTACTGGCAATTACGTAAGAATGAAATAATACAACTGCTGCTGCTTTTCTTTCCATGTATAATTTTTTCTTTTCAACTGGCTTTTAAGTTGTTAGAGCATAAATATTTATAGAGTTGTTTGGTCTTAATTTTTTCTAAAGAAAAGCTGAGGGGTTTCTTTTGGCTTAAAGATTCCATGAATAATCCCCAAGACCCCAGAGAGCGCCGTGAGCGGAGAACAGCCAGAACCAAACGTCCGCCCCGGGCCTGCCCGGAGGACTCCCGCACTGGGCAATGTGTCTTCCCTGTATTTCCCCTGGGCGGAGGCTCTGTGCTGCGTCTCCTTCCCCTGCGTCCAGTGAGCAGGGGGAGGAGTCGCCTGCGTCACCCGTGGGGGCCAAGGAGCCCCACTTCAGATGCGCAGCTGCGGGGCGTGTGCTTAGCGTGGCCGTTCCGACGCCCCCATCCCGGGGTGGACGGCCTGGGTTCCGTCCCTCGCTCCAGCTCCTGCAAGTGCAGACCGCGGGAGGCAGTGATGCTGTGGTCCTGCCGCCCACGTGGGAGCCCCGGATGGAGTTCCCGGCCCCCGCTTCAGCCCTGCCCAGGCCTAGAAACTGCACATAGCTGGCAGGGGAGCCAGTGCTTCGGAGCTCTGTGTGTCGGTCTGTCTGCTTCTCTCTCTCTCAAATACATAAATCGTTAAAAAAAAATTACCCCCAGGGGCCCTCACTGTGGCTTAGTGGGTTAAGTACTGCCTGTGACTCCAGCATCCCATATGGGCACCAGGTCGAGACCCGGCTGCTCCGCTTCCAACCCAGCTCCTTGCTAATGGCCTGGGAAAGCAGTGGAAGTCGGCCCTAGTGTTTGCACCCACGTGGGAGACCCAGAAGAAACTCCTGGCTCCAGGCTTCAGCCTGGCCCCACCCTGGTTATTGTGGCCATCCGGGGAGTGAACCAGCTGATAAAAGACCTTTCTCTCCCCCACCCCACCTCCCTCTATCTCTCTCTGTCTCTCTCTCTCTGTCTCTCTCTCTCTCCCCATCTCTCCCTCTCTCCCTCTCTCTCTCCCTCTCTCCCTCTGTCTCTGTCTCTGTCTTTCTCTCTGTAACTCTTTCGAATTAATAAATAAATCTTAAAAAGCTCGAGACGTCTGAGGCTGCCTCCCGCATTGCCCAGCCGGCTGCAGGCGCCTGTTTTGTGTGTAGGAGGACTCACTAGACTAACCATCGACCCACAGAGTGGCAAACGCGTGCGCCAGGAACACAGGCGTGCATCGTCCTCGTCGCCGTCCAGGGTCAGACATGCGCAGCTCTGCTCATGGCAGCAGCGGCCCACACAGCACGTGAGGCAGCCATGTCCTCACCCGCCGCTGGGGAGTTTTCTCCTGCGTGAGAAGCTCACGGGGCCACAGCTGCATACGCAGCCCCGGCGTTGACTGAAGTGACCTCACGTGGCTGTGCCTGGAGTCGCTTCGACCGCTGGGGCGGTGCAGCCGCCTGCCACAGGGTAGGACCCAGGAGCCCTTGGGGGTACGGCAGAGCTGCTCCTTGCGAGGTGTCCAGTGGCTCCTCTTTGGTAGCGCACTGACATTCTGGAAGGTTCCATAGAAGGACCACTTCTTTGTTCTCCCAGGACGCGTTTGCTGTTGGGGTTGGGGATGGAGGTAGAAGAGCTTCCCGAGTGTGCCTGCAGCCACCGAAGTGCTGTGCAGCGACTCCCCGGGGCCTGTCCTGCTGGCCCCTCCAGCTGGAACCTCCCACATGGCCCACCTTGCAGCTGCAGCCCCGGCCGGTCCAGACGGCCCTCAACTCCCTGTCCTCTGGGGCTGTGCGTGGCTCCTGCCCCAGCTTGGCTTCTGGCCCAGAATGCCCCTCTTCTGAGCACCTGCCCTCAGAAGCTCAATGGAAGGGGTCGCGACACCGAGGGAGAGGTTAGAACAGTGGGCAGAGAGCGGTGGTCTCAGACGTGTCTGAGCTCAGTCCTCACCCAGCTCGGGGGCTCCCTCTGAGTCTTCACCCACAGAGTGAGGATGCAGTGCGTCTCGGCCCGGGAGGTGCACCTGCCGTCCCCTGGGACCTGGCTGCCTCTGCCTCGGCCACGCTCACAGCTCCCAGCGGATGCTGCCACGCGTCCGGATGCCGCATTGTGAGCAGCCAAGGCCCAGCTGTTGTAGCGGTGTGCAAGATGCCAAGGGCGGGCCAGGTTCACGGCCAGCCTACCTGGGGGAGCCTTTGTTGTATGTGATGTGGGCTTCTGGGATGTGCCACCACCTCTCAGATAACAGATTTGGCTGCAGTCCCGAGCGCGGCTCTGTCTGAGGTTGCGTGTGCACCTGCGGCATTTTGGAAACGGTGTGCGTGCATCCCCCAAGGCGCCTGTTTGGGAAGCTTGGGCCCGAGTGTGGCGATGTTGGGAGGTGGTGGGACCCGGACTGGTGGGGCTTAGTGGAAGGTAATGAGGTCGTCGGGGTGCTGCCTCAGAAGAAAAATCAGTTCTCGTGGGACCCTACTTAGCTCCCAGGAAAATGGGTTGTTATAAAGCAAAACTAGAGTAGGTGTTAAGTTGCCACTTGGGATGCCTGCATCCGACAGCGGAGTGCCTCAGTCAAGTCCTGGCTGTTGCCCTGGCAACCCAGCATCTGGCTAAGGTGCACCCTGGGAGGCCGCAGCTGATGGCTCAAGTGCCTGGGTCCCTGGCACCCACGTGGGAGACCCGGATGGACTCCTGGTGCCCAGCTTTGGCCTGGCCTAGCCCTGGCCATTTCGGGCATTTGGCAAGTAAACCAGCAGCTGGGAGCCCTTTGTTCCCCAAATAAGTTAAGTATATTTTACATTTAAAATAAATAGATAAATAAAAGACTGAAGCCACCCCCCCACACACGCCCTCCCCTGCTCTCTGGCTTCCTGTGTCACGATGGGATCCTGCTGTGATGCCACCTGCCACAGGTGACGCCGCCAAGGAGCCCCTGACAGGCCGAGCAGAAGCCGAGTGAGGTGGAGAGAGCTCTTCCTTGATTGGACAGCGCCAGCGGGGTTTGTTCCAGCAACACAGTGCCTAGCACTGCACTGCCATGTCCTGTTCCTTTGTCCCAGGCCCGCTGGGGTCCCCGTGTCTGCAACTGTGTCACGTTCTCACGCTCCTTGGCCTCTGTGGCATGAGATGGGCCATGCTGTCGTTCCGAGAGGCACTGGTTCTCAGTGGTTTTTGATTTGAAAGGCAGATAGACTGAGAGAGAGATGGAGAATGGAGAGAGTGAGAGCGAGAGAGAGAGCGAGAGAGAGCGCTCCTCTCTGCTGGTTCACTTCCTTCAAAAGCCTGGGCCGGGCCGGGCCAGAGCTGAGAGGCAGAAGCCACAGGGGCCATCGGCTCTGTCTCCCGGAGTCTGCGTTAGCAGGAAGCTGCAAGCAGGAGCCAGACTTGGGCTCAGAACACAGTCGCTCTGTGCATCTTAACCCCGGAGCCAAACGCACACCCTAGAGGGACACTCATCGTTGGTGGGGACGCGGGGACAGCTAGGATTTGCTTCATCTCCCACTCTTGCTTTTCTCCCACCTTGAGTGTTTGCTGGGCCCAAAGCCAGCCCGTGCCCCCAAGGCCCAGGTGTGGAAGCCGAGCTCAGGGATAAGGCGCTCACCCAGCACCCCCCGATGACCTATTTTCACAGCAGCCCCCCAGGCTGAGCTCCAAATACCCAAACATGAGCTGGCGGCTGCGGGGGCTGGCAAGCTACTTACCAGAGGCTTCCATTATCCCCACCACCTGGTCCGCACTTCCAAAGTGGCCCCACGGGTAATAGCCACCCACGCTCGCCCCAGAAAGGAGACACACAGACCATTTCACAGGCAAGTGCCTTCCCTTGCCCTGGGCTTGGTACTGCTAAAAGGGGCGTGCTGAACAATAACCACTTTGCCACCCCAACCTTGGTGATCTGGGAGCCACACGCCTGCACCTGACCTTGGCGGCAGCCTCAACCCATGGCCTTCAAAGGAAAGCATTTGGGGAAACTTGGAGCCGCGGCAGGTGGATGAGCTGCCTCCAGAGATGGCGGGGCCGCATCCGGTGGAAGCACCACAGCCCCCGTGTCCCCCCACTCTCCGCCGGCCACCCACCATCAGTTTCATTACCCCCACTGGGCTAAGGACGGACACTCCCCAGTCTCCAGAGAGAAGAATGGGAGAAGCGTGCTTATTCTAGAATGAACTTCAAGTGAGCACTTGCTAACCACGTGCGCCACTGTGCCCCTGGCCTCTCGGGGCTGGAGGGGACGCACGAGCCCCCCGCCCCAGGTGGTCTTGGTGCAGGTGCGTCCCTGATCGCACTTTAGAAACTGCAGCTGCGATGTTCACATTAAAATACAGAGGAGGGCGCGCGCGAGGTGCCGCGTAAGGAGCCACTTGGGACGCCTGCATCCCCTACAGGAGCGCTGGTTCCAGTCCTGGCTTCCTGCTGATGCCACCCTAGGAGGCAACTGGAGTTCTTGGGGTCCCTGCCACTCCTCACCCAGCTTCAGTTCCAGGCTCCTGGCTTCAGACTGGCGCAGCCCTGCCTGCTATGGACATTTGGGGAGTGACCCAGCAGATGAGTTCTCTCTCTCTCGCTCTCTCGCTCTCTCTCTCTCTCTCTCCCTCTCTCTCTCCCTCTCTTGCTGTCACTCTGCCTTTCAAATAAATGAATGCATCTTAAATAAATACGTTTGGAGGTTGGGCGGACTTCATCGGAGGTGACGTTTACAGAGACTTGAAGGAGCTGGGGCGGGGGTGCTGGGGAAAGCCCAGAAACCCTGAGCCTCAGGAACCCCCTCCCCACCGCAAGGAGGCAGCGGTGCCGGAGGGGTCGGGAGACGCAGGAGCAAGCCCTGGCATCGGCGAGAGCAGCTCAGCAACCTCGTGGAGAAATCACAAGAAGACTTCCTTCTGTGCGCAGTATTCTGAAATCCACACAGCCTTCTTCGGTCATCCACGTTGGCCATGAACCTTTGAAGGCTTCTTGTGGATCCCCAGGCAGGTGTTCTCTGAAGGGGGGGAGCACTGGGAGGAGGGGTGGACTTGACCTCAGCATGCACAGAGAAGCAGAGACCCAGTTGCCAGGGAAAGCGCCCCTGGGGCGAGGAACAGGGCCGCGGCGGTGGGGGGAGGAGCCGGCACGGGAGAACCGTGGTGCAGTCACCGGTGCACCTGCTACCAACGGCAGCCACACAGATTCCAGAGACGTAGCCGCTTCAAGTGACGGACACAGGAGCTGGGCTGCTGGCTCAGGGGCTCAGGGGGTGAAGTAGGGTGTTGGCCGAGCTGGGTCCCCCCCTGCAACTCCAGGTCCTCCTTCAAGTTCAGGTTTCCAGTTGCGGGACGGAAGCCTCTGCTGCGTTTCTGGCTGTGTGCCAGGGGCCATGCTCGGCTCCCAGGGGGCTGCCTTGGCACGCGGCCTCCTCCATCAGTCCCCGCCGGCTTCCAGCATCTTAGAAAGGGGTGGCCATTGTCAGGGCTCACCTGATCAGGGCAGGCCCACCCAGATCCTCTTCATTTCTAAGGAATTCTAAGTCCGCTCCTGTAGCCTTAGCACAGTGCTGCAGTCCATCCCACTCGCGGTTCTGCCTGTGTTCTGCGGGTGCCCACGGTGTGCACACCAGGGGCGCAGATCCCAGGGGCCGTCAACACTCCACCTCCTCGCTCGGCCCCCCTCCCCAAGATTTCTGGTTCCTGGCACCCGATTGGCCAGGACCACCCCTCTCCTCCATGGGTCCCTGCTCCCTGGGATAAACAACCACTTCCGGTTCAGCTGGCTCCAGTGGGGCTCTGCTAGGGCCTCTGGCTGTGACCGTGATGAGGCGGAGCCCCAGAGGCCCACTTCCGTCTCAGCACGGCCTGCCGAGGTGTGCAGAGAGCGGGAAGCATTTACGCCAGGACGCTCCCCACACTGCCCGCACAATGGCTGTCACCAGCCAGCGCCCAGCACACTCGGCCTTCCCGGGTTGACGTTGGCAGCCCCGAGTATCTTGTCTGCCAGTAAGGTAACTGAAACGGAATTGACTGCAAGCATCCAGTGAATCAGCAAACACATCCTAAACCGCTGTCCGCTCATTCTGGGTGGCAAAGAGCCTACTGGCCTCCTGGCCACTGGAGCTGATGGGGCTCAGGTTTCACGCACCTCCAGTGAGCTCGCGACAGAGAGAGAAGGCAGGGCAGGCGACTGTGTTCTTCCCTTAAACATTCACCTTCCAGGGGTGGGGGCAGTGCTGTGGCCTAGTAGGCTAAGCCTCCACCTGCAGCGCCGGCATCCCACATGGGCACCGATTCAAGTCCTGGCTGTTCCACTTCTGATCCAGCTCTCTGCTATGGCCTGGGAAAGCAGTGGAAGATGGCCCAAGTCCTAGGGTCCCTGCACCTGTGTGGGAGACCCGGAAGAAGCTCCTGGCTCCTGGCATAAGATTGGCTCAGCTCTGGCTGTTGTGGCCATTTGGGGAGTGAACCAGCGGGTGGAAGACTTCTCTGTCTCTCCGTCTCTCTGTCTACAACTGTGCCTCTCAAATAAATAAATAAATCTTTATAAAAAAAATTCACTTATTTGAAAGGTAGAATAAGAGAAGAGATCAGTCTTCCATCTGCTGGTTTATTTCCTGAATGCCCACAACAGCCAGGTCTGGGCCAAGCCGAAGCCAGGAACCCAGAACATTGTCTGGGTCTCCCACGTGTGTGGCAGGGGCTCGGACATTTGGGCTATCCTCCGCTGCTTCCCAGGCACACGCGCAGGAAGCTGGGTGGGAAGCAGAGGCAGGACCTTGATTGCATGGATACGGATGTCCCAAGCGGCAGGTACCCCGCTGTGCCGCAACGCCTATCCAGGGGGCGGGTCACTTTGTGGGACCCAGGAACCGTGGATGGAGTCCCACTCCTGGCTCTGAGGGGCATCCATACCGGGTTTCACTTCTGATGAGAACACAGCCAGGAAGTAGGGATGATGACCTGTGTCTCACAGGGCAGGCGATGGAGCCCCCGGAGAGGCCACACGCGTAGGCAGGGGCCACGTGGCAAGTGCAGGGCAGGGTGCAGCTGCAAGACCAGGCTGTCTCGCTCTGAACGCTGCGCTCTTCTTACTCTGCGCCAGAAGGGAGTATCTGAGCAGGAGACGGTGGCACGTTTTCAGTCGAGGACTGGGGTGACGGTGTCCCCGGGCTGTGTGGGCGCTGCTGTGGGAAGCAGCCAGAGAGGGAGCCTCTCCCGTGCGTCTGCATGCCCATGGGAGCAGATCCGTGCCCCTAGGAGAACCTCACACCTCGTATTATGATTATATTATTATGTATTTGAATGGCAGAGTTACAGAGACAGAGAGAAGGGTCTTCCATCTGCTGGTTCACTCCCCAAATGGCCGCAATGGCCAGGGCTGAACTGGTCCAAACCCAGGAGCCAGGAGCTTCTTCTGGGTCTCCCAAGTGGGTGCAGGAGCAGAAGGACCTGGGCCATCTTCCGCTGCTTTCCCAGGCCACGAGCAGGGAGCTGGATCGGAAGTGGAGCAGCTGGGACTCGAACCGGCGCCCATATGGGATGCCAACACTGCAGGTGGAAGGAGGCTTTATCCATTACACTAGGTGCTGGCCCCACCTCACACCTCTTAAAAGCCAGCTTTGTCCCTAGGGTTTTTCGTAGGCTGCCCTGCATGCACCCTTTGATCGGGCAGTGGTCTGGGGCCGTTTGCCGTGGGGCCGAGTGGGGAAGGCCACCAGCCCTTGCCTGCGGGCGCTCAACACAGCTGCAGGCAGCAGGAGCCCCTCGGCCTGAGCTGCTGGGATTTTGTCCATCAGACCCCAGCTGGCGCGGGTACCCAGCAGCCCCCCCGGCAGGGTGTGGCGGGGAGGGGGAGGACAGGTCCTTCCCCAGGGAGCTCTGGCTTCAGAGACCCTGCAGCTCAGGGGTCCAACCAATGGGGAATGTGCGCGAGCACCCACCACGCCATGCTGGGCCGGGGTCCTCGAAACTGATGCTGGGAGAATTGGACGGTGGGGGGAACAGTGTTTGCAATGTCCACTGATGTCAAGTCCCTGGGCCCCCCTTCCCCCGCCCTTGCGAATCCTCCCCTCCCCTCCCCCACGCAGGTGGCGGCTTCCTTTCTGAGTGGCACAGCTGCCCACTGTTTCCTGACTGAAGGCCACGCCCACCCTGTCCAGCCTACCCGCTGCCCCCTAAAGCCGTGAACGAGATCACGTTGTTGGTCTTCCTGAAGCCCCCAGGGAGGCTTTTTGGCTCAGCCTGGGCCCTGCGAACCCCTGCCCTCTCTGCTGTCAGCCCTCCCCCACCCCAGGCTCACGTGGCCACGACTCTGAGTCGCCTCCTGGGCTGTTCCTTGCCATTCCCTGTTCATTCTCTTCAGCCTGAATTCCTCCCGCCCTCCCCCAAAAACACCAGGCGTCCTCCCTGTCCTTCCCTGGTGGGGCCCAGGGAAACAGTGCACCTGGGAGGCGGGTTTTCTCATTTGCTGAGAATGACAGCCACCTGCCCTCTGCCCTGCCCAGGAAGAAGGAGTCCCGCCTTCCTCCACAGCCTGCAGGGGGCGCTCAAGAGCCCAGCAGACAGGGATCCTGACACCCGGGACACTTCTCGCCCGTTCCTGTCCAGTGCTGCAGGGCGCAGTCCTGCCCCTCTCCCTCTTTGTGTCCCTGCGGGGGCCCCACATGCTTGTCCCAGGATGCAGGAGCGCCTGGGTTGCCTGCTCCCACCGCGTCCAACGCTCTCATGTCACTGGTGCGGATTTCCCAATGAGTGCATGGATGAAGGGGTGGGCTTTCTCCTGTGAGCGTCTCTAGGAAGGGGGTCCCGTCTGGACCACCTCAGCCTCCCCAGGGCCCAGCACAGTGCCGGCCGCCCGTCAGCCCTCATCCATATCAGTCCGAAGGCGTTGGCCTGGCGTGCCAACCAATCCAGCTCCGATCCAGCTTCCTCCCTGCTCCTGCACCTGGGGGGCAGCAGGTGGCGGGGCAGGTGCTGGGGTCTCTGCCACTCAGGCTGGAGACCCCCGAAGGGGTTTGTGGCTTTTGGCTTCAGCCTGGACCACCCTCAGCTGTGTGGCCATTTGGGGAGTGAGCCAGCAGATGGAAGATTTCTCTTCTCTCTCTCTCTCTCTCTCTCTCTCTCTCTCAGTAACTCTGCCTTTTAATTAAATAAAATGAATCCTTTTTGTAAGTCAAGAGCAGCATGCTGTGGTTAGGGCTTTTGCTCCCTCTGAGCCTGTGTGGTCTTGTTATCTCTAAAATGAGGCTGAGCAACTTGCTAAACCAAAAAGCAGCAGCGGGAGAGGTCGGAGCACCTGTCGCCCCAGGGAGCACCTGTCGCCCCAGCCCGAGGCTCCCACCGGTGCCTCAGGCATCAGCTTTGCACCCGCGCCCTGGAGACAAAAGCTCTCTCAAGGCACTTTCAACAGAAGCAGAGCCTGATGAAACTGATAAGAGCGAGCACTGGGATAGCCTTCAGCCTTGCTGCTGGGATAGCCTTCAACCTTGCCGCCGGCTCCAGTCCAAGCCTCACCTTTCTGTTTTCTCAGTGGTGGGCATCTGGATGCTTCTGTTTTTGTTTGGGATTTTCTTTGTAGGAAGGCGCATTCACTTTCTTATTTATGTGTTCATTGTTGATTTGAGATGGGGGGGGGACTCCCATCGGCTGGTTTCCTCCCCACCAATGCTTGCAGTGGCCCAAGGGGTGAAACCCGGTGCTGGGAACTCCCACATGGCTGCCGGGGGCCCAACTACTTGAGCCACCCCTGCTGCCTCCCAGGGTCTGCGCCTGCAGGAAGCCAGAGTCAGGAGCGGAGCCGGGATTTGAGCCCAGGCTCTCCAAGTGGGATGCGGGCACCTTCCCTGCCAGGCGCTGTGAGGCAGCTGGGTGGATGCCGCCCACTTGGAAAGAGCCCAGTGCCAGGGGGCGGGGAGCTGCTTCCTCCAGCGCCCAGCGAGTGGAGTAAACAGAGGGAAGGATCACGGGAAGCGACTTCCCAGCCACGGGGCCAGCAGCCCACGGAAGCCGAGACCTCGTGTGTCCTGCCCCCAGCTCCTGCCGGGAGCGGCGCCCGGCGCGGGGTCGGTGCTGAACACGTATCTGTGGACGAGCTGCGGAATCACAGCTCTGGGAAGCCAAGCACCGTGCTCGCGTGTTTCATTCACTCTTGCGCCCCCACCGCTTAGCACCGTGGCGGGTGCAACATGGGAGCTTGTGACTTGTTCGGCAGCTGCCGCGTGCCAGGGACTGCTCGGAGCACCGGGTAAATCCACAGGCAGTGTGAATCCAACCACAAGACAGAGCCGAGCCCACCTCCCTGCGCTGCAGTCCTGGGACAGCAAGTGCTGAGGTTTCTCTCCCTGTATTTTTTTCTCACTTGCTTTGCACGGTCCCCGCTCTGTCCCCAAATGTCAGGAGGTGACAGCTCAAATGACAGTTCTCTGAGTCACCCCATCGGGCGAGCTATGAACTGGCTGCTTGTGAACCGCTTTGTGACTTTTGCCGGTGAACACAGTTCAGACCCATTTGCCATGTGTGTTCCCTGGGCTGCCACAGGGGCAGGGACCAGGGATGGAGAGGTGGCAGGGACCTGCCCTCCGCCCTGGAGGCACTGGGTTCCGTGTGTGCCTCCCCCACCTGCTGGCCCCAACTGAGCAGAAACCCTGGGCTCACACCCTGGACTGCCCTCACCTCCTGGGACTGAGTCTGGCTGAACAGGTGCTCCTGTGTTCACGCCGTGAGTGGACTTGGTGTTGGGGGGGGGGGGTGCAGCCTTTGAGACCCTGGCTTTGCTGGGTTTGAAATGGCAGGGAGGAGGCAAGCTGAGGAGGCACAGTGCAGGGGCCCGGCTCGTCTTTGCGGGGGACCCAGAGGAGGCCAAGAGGAGAGTCAGGAGCAGGGGGCTCAGGCCCAGGAGGACCAGGGACGGTGCCACGGCAGGGGATCAGCTGTCGCTGCGTCCTTGGGGCTGAAGGCTTCCAGGACGGCAGTGCACACGCTCTCTACGGCCGCTTAAGCAAACCGAGGCCAGGGAACCCTGGCTGATGCGCAGACCTGCGGGGTCTCCTCTCTCACCGGCGTCAGCCGTGTGCCCCTCGCCCGGACTCGCAGGTCCGCTGTCCCCCGGGGGCTCTGATGACAGGCGGGCCGGCTTCCGGGTCCTCCGGGCAGTGGGACGAGGAAGCCACCTTCCCGCTGGCTGCGGCCAGAGTCCTGGGGCTCACTGCCGTCCCTTTGGGCTGAGCGGCTACACGGTGCCGACCGCCCTGGCCAGGGGCTGGAGCCCACCCCAGGAACACGGGGCAGGGTCTCTCTTAGCCCAGCTGCAGGGACTAAGAATGGGGCTCCCCGAAGCGAGAGGAAGGGGCTGGTGCCCGAAGAGGGACATGCAAGCTGGGCAGACAGAACCTACTCCTGGCCACCGTGCAGGGTCACTGAGGGACTCAAACGAGGTCACCGGGCCCCTCCCCCAAGCCCCGCCCCCCCCCGGGCCTGGCCCCCACGAGCCAGGCTCTGTTGTTGGAGTGATTCCTGCTTAAAGTGCGGAGGGTGTCCTGTGCCTGTTGCGGCAAACACTTCCTGTCCGGCTGTGTGGCCGCAGTTTCCCATCTGTAAAACCAGGGCGTGGTGGAAGTCAGCAGGGGGACCTGGGAGCCGATGTCTCTCAACGGAGGTGCTGCGCCCAGCCTAGGCATGGCCCTGACGGTTCCTGGCGGCCGGGCAGCGGTCACGTGACCACTGTCGCACCTTGACAGTAAGAGCAGCGGTACCAGCAGTGCCGCCGACTGCTCCGTGCGCCTTCTGGCTCGGGCGCAGGCTGCCCCCAGGATTCCCTTATCTGCTCTTGACCACAATCCTCTAGGGAAGGAACCACTGAACCCATTTTACAGGAAGCAAACCAAGGGCAGCAGAGGCCTGGTGGCCTGTCTGGAGTCATGTGGCCAGACACTAACAGCCCTAGAGTTTTTCAAATGTAAGTGTAACGTACAACCAGCAAAGTCCAAAGTGTATACTGAACATGGGGATTTCCCATGGGGATTTCCACAGCGGCCAAACCCACACGGGCAGCACTGAAGCCCAGCGGTAAAGCAGCACCAGCACCCAGAGGCACCAGTGACCCCCTCCCACCCCGACAGTCACTGCTGTCCCCAAGGCAGCCACAGCCCTGACTCCTTGCACCAAAGGAGCTGCAGCTGCGCCAGCAGTCTGAGCCCACAGCCATGTTCCCAGCTGCCTGTGGTACATCAGTCCAGGCTGACCATGAAGTTCAAGTTCCAGGAGCTGGTGCAAATGGAAGGAGGTCTCAGGAAGACAACAGGATCCTCTCATGGCCTAACTAAAAGCTTTGGCCAAAAACCCAGACAGAGCCTGACCCAGCCGGTGCCCTGAGGACCGGCACACCGGCCCCATCCTGGCACCCGGGGCCCGGGGATCCTGCAGCGCCAGGTCCAGCCTGGCACCGTGAATGGGCTTTTTAGCTGGGAAAATCTTGTTATTCATTCAACAGAGGGCTTCTCCACCTCCGGCGTTGCGCGGAATAGCCAGGAATGATATGCAGGAAAGTAAATAAAGAATCCCCGGCACAGCCGTGGGGTTTTCCCTCTGCCGCTGGCAAAGCCAAGGGTAATTAGTGCCGTGAGAATGGGGGGGGGGGAGGATCGCCGCTCTTACAGCTCCTAATTAACGCGCAGCAGCCGCCGTCGGAACAGGAAACGGGGCTGTTTGAGTCTCACCTCCGCCGAGTGACTGCCGGGACGGTGGGACGCACGGCTCTCGGGGCCACACACCCGGAGCAGGTTCCTTTCTCCAAGGCGATTTCGGGACAAGTGGGGGAGGCAGTGGTTAAGCCATGGTGGGGGGATGCATTTGCCACCACTGAGAGCAGGATCCACAACTCACGCGGCCAGAGCTCCGGGGAGGCGGACGACGCTTTTGCCGAACTTTTCCTTTAGCCCTCAGCTTCCAAACTCGTGCGACATCCCCGCCACCCCCGGGTGGCTCGGCTCGCCTCTCTGTGGGGGGCAGGCACGTCCCATTTGACACCAGTTGGCCTCCAAGCACCTGCTCCGTGCGAACTCTCCTGCTGGGCACCGGGCAGAGGAGGGGAACGTGGGGGCGGCGGGGTCTCTGCTCTGTGCCTCCCGGAGCTCCTAAGACAGCGGAGACGGAGGACAGCGGGAGTTGGCGGGGTAGGAAGGGTCTTACCAGGTGTCCAATCGGAATCGCCGTCAACTCTAACAGGTTTAGGTGTGAAATGCCCTTGGCATCCAGCCCACACGCAATGATTAGGGTCCAGACTCACCTGCGGGGCGAGTGATGGCTCGGCACTCAGGGCGAGTGTAGGCACTTGTGGCGCATTCGCGACACCTGCTGTCCAGTCTTAGGGTCAGCGAGGGTGGACCCTTCCCTTCGGTTCCCACACCGAGGCAGGCATCTTCGTCCAGAGATGTCGGGGACCGAGGAGCACGGAGTGACACCTTTACTTACTACTTCCTACCAAGGGCTTGGGAAGATGCCAGGGCTCCAGCAGGTGTGATGGGGGTAGGGAGTGGGTGCTACCTCTGCCTTTGGTCTCTGGTGGAAGAGGCCCCCGCAAGCCGTAGCTACAAAAACCAAGAGACGCACAGCATGGCGGGGCGCTGGAGTGGGGATTGCTTTAGGACCCAGGACCGGCTCAGACTTCCCTGCAGGCCCCGGGGTCCTGGAGGGCTTCTCAGAGGAGGTGGCATTGGACGCATTAGCAGAGTGGGGAGTGGGAGGAATTCCAGGTGGAAGCTGCAGCTGGTATGGGGGCGCGGGGTGGGAGGCAGTGAGAACAGCTCGCGCAGGTCCTGGAGAGCGGGAATAAAGTGCCCGGGCTGTGTTCAGTGGACAGCGGTGCTGTCTGGGGCCGAGGGCCGGAGCCAGAGGAGCCCGCGAGGGAGCCCAGCTCTTCCTGGGCTCCCCTCAGGCTTGCTCACTTTTTGTGGCCAAATATGCGCAGCCTACCACTGGCTTTGGTAAAATGCTGGTCTTTGTTTGTCAGCTTGTGTTTATTTTATCTGAGAGGTGGAGAGAGTGGGGGGAGACAGAGAAATAGAGATTTCAGCCTCTCTCAAATGCCCTGTAGCCGGGAACTCAATCCCGGTCCCTCCCGGGAGTGGCAGGGACCCAAGTGCTGGAGCCACCACCTGGTTGTCATTAGCGGGAAGCTGGAATTGAGAGCGGAGCCAGCACTCTAAGTCCGGCTCTCGGATATGGATATGGGGTATGAGCGACCCAGGTAGCATCTTTGTTTAAAAGATTTATCTATGTGTGTGTGTGTTTGAAAGGCGGAGTTACAGAGAGAGAGGGAAAGAGAGAATCTCCCATCTGCTGGTTCACTCCCCTAATAGCCAGACCGACTCCAGGAACCTGGAATGCCATCAGGGTCTTCCATATGGGTGGAGGAGCCCAAGGACTTGCGCCGTCTTCTGCTGCTTCCCCAGGCACTTCAGCAGGGAGCTGGATCGGAAGAGGAGCAACCGGGACTCAAGCCGTTGCCCGACTGGAATGCCATAGTCACAGGCAGCGGCTTAACCTGCTGAGCCATAGCGCCAGCTCCACACCTCCCCCCGCAGTCTCTTAGCTGCTATGCCAAATGCCGCCCCTTCCTGTTTTAAAATGTCCAATTCAGTGGCTCCCTGTGCAGTCACACTGCTGTGCACACCTCACCACCACCCATTTCCAGAATGTTCTCATCTCCCCAAACCACGAACCTGTATCTGTTAAGCAGTTGCTGCCCAGCCCCTGCCCAGCCCCCGGCACCCAGCATTCTGTTCTCTGTGTCTCTGACGCTGACTGCTCTCGGTGCCTCATGCAAGGGACCCCCACATTTGTCTCTCCCTGTGGCTGGCTTCTGTCACTTGCCATAGCGCCCTCGAGGCTCATCCACGCGGTGGTGTGCGTCGGAATCCCCTTCCCTGGGGAGAATGGATATTGGTCCATTGGGCAGACCAGCCATGTTTTTCGTCTTTGTCTCTGGGATGGGCCTTTGGGCGCAACGCTGTCGTGAGCGTGGACGTGTGGAGACGTGTTTAGTCCCTGTCTTTGCTTCCGTCTGATGAATCCCCGTGGCAGTCCGTTCTGAGATGTGACCGAGCTGACCCCCATGGTGGGCAGCAGCCCATGCCTCCCCAGCAGCAGTGCACAGGGTCCCAGGCCCCTCTGTCCTCACCATCTCACCAGGGCTGCCAGTGATCCTGCTCACGGGACGATTTCCTGGTTCCGGGAGCTGCCGTCCGGGTTGCTAAGGTGCTGGTCTCACCGACTTTCAGACACGCCCACCTTTGTGCTCTGCCACTCTGCAGCAGAGCCGTGGGGAGGTGAGCAGGGCGGGGCCTGCGCGCAGCTGAGCCCCTGGCCTTCGGGGGCTGGGGTGGGGACGGGGCCACCCCGGGTACCACGCGTCCCTTCCAGGTCTTTCCAACCAGCAGGCAGGCATCTTCCAGTTCTGCCAGGTTTCTTCTGGCTTTTGACAGGTGAATTTCAGAGAGGGCGTGGCAGTCTTGGCCAGCCAGGAGAGTGGCCCCCTCCCTCTCTGGCTCGCCCACTCACTGCGGTGGTGACGGGGGAGCTGGGCCCCAGTTCCATGGTCTGGACAGTGGGATAACAACCGACCATGCTCACATGGCCGCTGGGAGGACTGGATGGGCGCCACTCGTCGCCGGCTGGTCCCACCTGTGTTCAGGCACACTGGCTTGGTTTGGTTGAGGTTGGCATCGCTTGCCCTCAATCTCTTCCCAAACTCGTCCTGCAGTTGGCCCGAGCCCAGGGCAGAAGGCTGGTGGTGCAGGCCAGGTACACAATGTCACTGGCAAGATGGCGTGCGCTTTGCCCCATGGCGGTGGTTTCCGGAGCTCTGCAGGGAAGGGCAGCTGGTTCATCCGGAGCTGAGTTCTGGTCCCTGCTCTGGCTCCAGGTTGCCGCTGGGCCATAGGGCAGTCCCTCCGGTCTCTGGGTCTCAGTTTCCTGCCACAGAGGGCGGGGCAGAGAAAAGCAAGCCAGAAGCTGAATTCCAGTGCAGCAGTGTTGAGAGGGGCGCCTCGAGAGTGCCCGGCAGTGGATGACTTCCCGTGGTCACAGCAGGGATTCACTGTCAGGGCAGCGGCCCCTGCTCTGCTGCGCCCCACTCTAGCCCTCCTGCCTTCTGCCACGGTGACTCAGCAAGGAGCCCGTGCCAAATGTGGACTCCCCAGGACTGTCAAAAAAAATCTCTGGGTTCTCAATATCTATTTACTTGAATGGCAGAGTTAGAGAGAGAGAAGGGGAGACAGAGAGAGATCTCCCACCTGCTGGTTCACTCCCCAAATGGCAGCAATGGCTGGGGCTGGGCCAGGCTGAAGCCAGGAGCTAGGAGCTTCTTCCAGGTCTCCCACATGGGTGCAGGGGCCCAAGGACCCGGGCCCTCCTCTGCTGCTTTCCCAAGGGCATTAGCATAGAGCTGGATAGGAAGTGGAGCAGCTGGAACTTGAACCAGCACCCATATAGGATGCCAGCATTGCAGACAGCAGCTTAACCTGCTATGCCACAGCACCGGCCCCTGATTTTGTTTGTTTGTTTTTATAAATTACCCTGTCTTGAGTTTTCTGTGACTGTAGCAGAAAATGTTCCCTGTGCCGTCATTTCCCACGGCAGACATTACTAATTGATCCTAGCACACTTGTCTTGGAGCCCAGACTCAGCCTGCTCAATGCTGTCGGTGCCAGTCTTGATTCTGTGTCGAAAGCTCTCCTGCACTGCTGCAAACCCAGGGGCCACGCTCAGATCCCTGGTGAATCCATCTCTCCATCGCAGGTGGCAAATGTGTCCACGAAGCCAGCTGCTGAGTGCACCCTCGTGGAGCTGGGCGCACTCAAACCTCGCGCGGGAGAGGCCTTCAGCCCCGTACGGGGGCCTCCAGAGCACCCAGGCGTCCTCCCAGGGGAACAGCAGGCTGCGCAGAAGGGGAGGTGCCCTGGTGCTGTGCCTGGGGGAGGGGAGGAGAGCAGGGTGTGGGGCGAAGCCCCAGCCGTGTCCCCAGTGGAGGAGGGGGGGGCGCCCCCCCACCCCGGGGTTGTTCCGTCCTGGGCCTGGGGGCCTGCACATTCCAGCCCAAGGCGCAGGTCCCTGTTCAGGTCAGGGGCCTCTGCACTTCCTGCCTGTCCCGGAAGTCGTTCTCCTTGGCCAGTCCTGAGCGACTTGGGGGGTCCCGCGTGTGCACTTGCGAAGCAGTGAGAGGTGCGGTGCTTTCCTTCTTCTCCCGCCTTCCTCACAACTCCTTGCCAGGACCCGCATGAGGGCCTGGGGCAGTTCTGAGTCTCACGCTGGTGGTGGTGCGGATACGAGTCTGCACGTGATGCGGTGTTACAGAGCGGAGACATCGCTGGCTGCCAAACCTGGCGAGATCTGGGAGCCTGTGCCAGCGTCGGTTTCCCGGTTCTGGTCCTACGCTTACGTAAAATGCCACCCCGGGGAGAAGCCGCGTGATGGGAGCAGGGGACCCATCACCTGGGGGGATGTTCCAAGACCCCAGTAGATGACCGAGCTGCAGATGGCGTCGGACCCCGGGTATGCTACGCTTTTTCCTGTACATATGCGAGAACTTCAGAAAGTTCTCTCTAGAAAGAATGAGAAGCCACGACGCAAAGCTTTTGAGACCCATGGGTGTGATTGCAAACCACGGTTTTCTAAGAACCCTCTGGAGATGGCTGCATGCCTGGTTCAAAGAATTTTTCCATCAACATTAACTTTTTGCATTCTGTCTTCCATGAACTTTTTTTTTTTAACATTTTAGTTGAAAGTCAGGGAAACACGGAGAAAAAAAGAGATTTTCCACCAGCTGGTATACGCCCCAAAATGCTCTCAACAGCCAGGGCTGGGCCAGGCTGAAGGCAGGAGCCTGGAGCTCCATCCAGGTCTCCCACATGGGTGGCAGGGACCCAAGTCCTTGGGCCACCCCTGCCGCCTCCCAGGCTGCACAGGAAGTGGGATTGAAAGCAGAGCTGGGACTTGAACCCAGGCCCACCAATACAGGACGCAGCTGTCCCGAGCGGCAGCTCCAATAGCCGCCCTGCCATGATCCTTTGGAAGTGCCTTATGCCTATAAGAAACATTCATTTATAAATTGGGCAGAACTGAACAACAATCACTAACAAAATAGAACAGTTCTAAAAAAACACTATAATGAAAGTATTCACCACTGATAAAGTGTGCGGGCTCAGTGGCTGTCCAAGGATTGGAACGGCGCCCCGGTTTGTCCACGGCAACACTGGGTGAGCAGGTCCCCACCTCTCGCAGGCCAGTAGTGCCTGAGTGCCGAGGGGAGGGGCGTCCCAGTGCTCCGTGTGCTGGACACAGACACCCAGCGTGCCGCAGGAGGTCGTCACTCAGCCCCCTTTCCCTCTGCACACTCACCATCTGGGGAGCTCACGGCAATTGCCTCTCCCATTTCTGTAGATGACAAGATGTCTTTTAAAAAAATAAAATCATTAAAACCCGTTAGTCTTCCACTCTGCACGGCCCGCAGAGGCCAGGACCTGGCAGAACCGCTCAGTTCTGAGATGCGTTGACGACTCCTGTCCTGGGCGCAGTGGGCACCCCCTCCAGTCTCCCCACGCAGCGCTGGCTGCCTTTAGCGTCGTGGGGCTTTGGAGCTCTTGCTGTTTCTCAGGTCACGCTGAAGCCACAGGTTCTGCTGGCTGAGCATCACCCTAACCACTGGGGACCATTTTTGATCCTGGCGGGGAAAGTAGGCGGGGCTTGAGCGCAGGTGAGCCGGGACCCAGACTATGGCCTCCTCCTTCTCAGAGGCTTTGAACATTTGCTCGATAACTGTGGCAGAGGGGAAATCGTGTGTGCTCCCCCCAAACCCCCTTACCTAAGAACCATCCCGGCCGGCGCCTTGGCTCAATAGGCTAATCCTCCGCCTGCGGCGTTGGCACACCGGGTTCTAGTCCCAGTCGGGGCGCCAGATTCTGTCCCGGTTGCCCCTCTTCCAGTCCAGCTCTCTGCTGTGGCCCGGGAAGGCAGTGGAGGATGGCCCAAGTACTTGGGCCCTGCACCCCATGGGAGACCAGGAGAAGCACCTGGCTCCTGGCTTTGGATCAGCATGGTGCGCCGGCCTTGGCGGCCATTGGAGGGTGAACCAACGGAAAAGGAAGACCTTTCTCTCTGTCTCTCTCTCTCACTGTCCACTCTGCCTGTCAAAAAAAAAAAAAAAAAAAAAAGAGCCATCCCCATGAACCTCTTGGCGAGCAGTCCCCTAGGATCTTCCAAGGTCCTTAGTCACATGTGGATGCCATGTACACATGTGCGTTTAACATGTAGTATATGCAGTCCGTGTGCTCTTGCACGTGGTCCTGCAACCTTTGTTCATTCTCGTTGTTAGAGCCGGGACAGTCCTCGCCTTGCTTGTCGCTGGGGTCCTCCTTGCTTTGTTGCTGTCTGCCTTGCAGCTCACGCATGTGTCACACTTCCTCAGCACCAGGCAGGATTTACAGAGCTTCTCATATGTTATCTCGTGGAATCCTCATAGAACCCTGGTGCAGGGGGCACCGTGACTGAGGGAACACAGAGACACGGAGCAGGTAGCAGACTTGCCCAAGCTTGCTCCTCCTGGGAGAGGGCTGGAATCCAGGGTCTGGTGACTAGAGTCTGGGCTACACCGCCGCTCAGTTCTGAATCTAGCAATTGCCGAACACATGTGGCTCTGCAATGGCAAGCGCTTGTCACACAGAACACCTTCCTCCTTCTGTCTCCAAGGCAGACATCACTAATTGATCACAGCATCTTTCCCAGGGATTTGAGCCTGGCATAGAACCCTTCCTAAGATGAGCCATCAGTGAGGGTTTGTGCATTGGTGCCAACTCAGCTTCCCGATCCATCTAATTCCACTGCCCTTTGTACTGGAGGACACTGACCCTAGCGAGGGGCAGCGCACAAACTGGCCCTGGTGGGCTTGAGCGTCAGACCCACTCTCTTTCCAGCCCACGTCATTGTCTCCCCAAAGTCAGCGAAACAAATGCCAGCTCCTGCTGGGTCCGCATTCTCATTAGCGCAGCAGCACGGCTCTGAGTTACCAGGGAGACGGGCACGGAGGATGGGTGCCGTGGGACCGTTTTATTCCAGATAGAACATGTCAGCGTGCACTCCTGATATCAATACTTTTCATTTATGCCACGGCCGCTGTGCAGAGGGCAGCAAGCCTTGGCTGATGTCCACGCTCAGAATTCACCGAGAGGCTCCACGGTGGGAAGCAGTCCACTCACTCATCACTAAGCATTAATTCAGCACCTCCTGTTTATGCCACTGGCACACACGGGATGATGAGAGTGGGTGAGGCTCTTCTTCCCACCCGAGCTGGGTTTCCACTGAGAATTGAAGGGAAAGGACTTGGATTTGGGTCCCCGCCTGTCACCCACAGGGGCAGCCCTTCCTAGCACTACCTGTGGGACAGGAACCTCACGCAATGCCTGTGCCCAGTGGGCAGGCGGACCCATCTGTCCCACAACTGACCACCAGACAGCAGTGTGTGAAGGCGTCCGGGGAGACTGGAGTGGGGGTGACTGGCACTCCCTCCTGGACACTTGGCCAGGGCTTGGTGGTTCTTTAACCAGTCTGTGATGAGATGGCACAGCCCTGGGGATTGAGACGGGGAGGAGCCATGTGGGTGCCAATCACCAGTTGCATGCTCTGCGGAAGCTTCCTGGCTGGGTGCTGGGAGGTCATTGGCTTTGCAGGAATGGCCACAGGGCACCTTCCAGACTGCCTGTCCAGGGTGCTCGTGGGTCCCAGCAGGAGTTACATGCAACACAATGGGGAGTGGGTGGGGGCTGTGGAGGGCCTGCGTGGGGTGTCGCCAGACACAGAACAGGGTCTTAAAACCTTGTGCAGTGAGCGTTAGCTGCAACATTCAACTCCGCCCATCGCCCATCCAGATTTGCAAACGATGCTAAGTTCAAGTTGGTGGCTGGAGTCTGAGGCTGCCACAGCACAGTTGCCGGAATGTGGGAAAATGCTCTCCTGACCGGGGGGGGGGGGGGGGGGGGGGCATGTGCAGGGCAAGAGAATGGCTCTGGGCTCCCAGCTCTCCACCTGCCAGCTGTGTGGTCCGGAGCGCCTTGCTGGCCCCCTGCCCCGCCCACTTCTACAGTGATGAAGAGAGTATGTTCCACAGGGCTTGCAAAGTGGCCCTGCGGGCTGCTCCCTAGATTCCTCCAGCCCCACGCCTCCATCCCATCCAATCCCGAGACGAGGAAAAGCCGTTCAAAGTCTCACTCTCAGACTATAGGAACTCAGAAAGCCAGCGTGTGCGTCCTGTGGCTGTGAATTTATCCTGGAAGTGAGGAAGGGCAGCTGTGCCGCCCAGAGGAACTCAACTGGGCCGGGGGGGGGGGAGGGGGGGAGGTCTCCCTGCAAATTCCCACAGGGCTCAGGAAAGAAATGAGACGCGGGCTGGGATTTGCATAATCGCTGCCTGTCTGCTGCGGCTGGCTCCTTGGCAGAGGCTCAGGGGGGCAGGCAGCCCCTTCCTGGCCCACAGGCCCTCTGTGCCCGGGGCTTGGCGGGGCCCTCTTGGAACGGGACATTAATGATCACTCAAGTGGCATTTAGCCTCCAATTAAGACCTGGAAGGAAAGCGCAGGCTAAATGGGGCGAATGTTCCTGGGGAATTCACTCCCTTAGGGAGCCCTGCAGAATCCTCGGGCACACAAAGCCCCCTGCCGACTGCAGCAGACGCCTCTGGGCTCCCAGACAGCCGGGGAGCCGGGCGCAGGGTTGGCCTTGGCGCCCATCTGCCTTCGGGCTTGTCCCAAGCCCCGCCCCTGGACTTGGGAGGCCCTGCCCCTGCAGGGAGGAGAGGAGGCATCGGAGAGGGTCCCTGCAGGCCCCCAGCCGCCTGCCAGGCGTCCACTGCAGACCACAGCCTCACAAAGCTCCAGTGAGAGTGGGGCTCGCGGTGGGCGGGGCTTTCCCAGCCAGAGCCTGGGCTCCTGCATTTGCGCTGACCACCTTCTCCAGGAAGAGACCCTGGAGGCGCTGCCTCCCTGGCCCGGCCCCTCTGCTCCCTGTCCAGCACTGGTTCGTCCTCCTTACTGACCGCCATCCGCCTGACCCCGGGAGCCCAGTGGTGATCCACCCAGCTTGATGGAAATGGGGGCAGGAATGACCCTTGCAGGGGTCGCCGGGTCACTGCCAAAGTGTCAGAGCAGGATCTCGCCCCAGGAATGCCCCCTCATCCACTGGTTTCTCACCATAGAAACCGTGCAGCAAGCCTCGGCAGGGGGCTGACCGTGGGAACAGAGCCTATTTCACTGGGCACGGAACTCTCTAGAAAGGCCACCTCGGAGCCGGCAGGGTCTAAGACGCAAGCGGAACAGCCTGAATTCGTCTCTGTGACCATTGCCTGTGACTGCGAGGAAAGCAAAAGTCAGGAGTCTTGGATGTCTCCTCACTGAGGAGTTCGCTCAAAGCAGAACAATTAATCTCTTGATCATAACTGGTTTGGCCACGTCGCAGTACTGAAAAAAAAAAAAAAAAAAAAGAAAGCAGAGAAAACCTTTTGTACTCCTGCCAGCGGAGGATGGGAGAGCCGTGTCTGTCACTTGGGGACACTTTTCGTTAAGTTTCCTTTTACCTTTGAATTTGTACATTGAGGCCTCAGATACGCTAGCGCGAGAGGGAGAACCTGTCGCACCGCATTTGCCTGCCAGGGTCGTTGTGACAGCTTCAGTGCCCCGTGAGGAGCCCAGCGGCTCACAGGGAGGCGGTTTCAAGGCCAATGACGTCGCTTGGATGGCTCGCAGCTTCAACGTCACCCAGCTCCCAAGAGTCCACAGAAAAGGAGGCAGTGCGGCCTGTGCGGGTGTTCAGTCGTGGTCCTCAGACCACCCTCTGGCTCTGCACGGGACAGAGAGCCGTACGCCACCGCAGCCCGCAGTTAGCTCCGCACCTGTCTGTCTCTGCTTCCTCCTCACTGTCCTCTGGGCAGTGGTAGCAGAGATGCAGCCAGAAGGGAGGGCTAGAATGTACCAGAAAGAACAAAGGAATTGCGATCCAAGGACTGGGTTTGGATCCCGGCTTTTCCATGCGGCGGCTCTGTGGCCTTGGGCAACTTAGCTTCTGCTGAAGTTTTAGGTTATTACTAAAACGCAGCGACAGTAGCAGCCACCTCATCGAGAAAAGTTGGGGGAAGTGTGTGGAAAAATGTTCTAGCGAGATTACGTGGCGGAGAGGCCAGGGGGCTGTTGCCTTTTAGGGGATCTATTTGCTAAAATGAAATGTCGCCCTGGCCCCATGCCATGCCAGTGTCACCGGCGTGGGGGCGGGGGGACACCAGGGCTTCTCCCTCGGGCTCAGGTCTCTTCTCTGGGGGCACTCTGCATGGTGAGGATGGGTTCAGAGTCCATGTGACAAGCATTAATTGAGTTGTTTATGTATTCTCTTGTCTCTCTGATTTGCTATTTCAGAAGGCTGGACGGGGGAAGAGAGAGGGGGAAGGAAGGAGAGAGAAAACACTGGTCAACAGTGACCCCTGTGTTGACCCGGCCGTGGAGTTCTGCGTTGTTGGTCCACAGCCTCTACCCCTGGGATGATTTTTCACATCCTCACTGCTGCCAGGGCCCCCTGGCGGATGGGGTGGGCTTTGCTGCCCCTTGACTTTGAACTTGATCGTGTGCGTTGTTGCAGTCAGGGAGGTGCTAGCCAATGGTGCAGGCAGAAGCTGGAAGGGAGCGTGGGCTGTCACGCTTGTGGTTGTTTGTCTCAGTATCCTCGGGCCTCGGCAGGAAGCAGTAGGAGGGACTGAAACCCCTGGAGAGGTAGCGAACCTGGGCTCCCAGCTGATGGAAAGGCGGGGCCCCACCCATGGGTTCCTCGGAAGAATCAGCCTGGCTCATTGGAAACAGAAGGAATGAGAGGAAGGATGGGGAAGCCAGAGAAAGAGAGAGACAGGGAGAAGAGAGACAGAGAGAGAGGGGCGGATGTAGCTGCCGGTTCACCCGGCCCGGGGCAGGTGCTGCAGCTCCACCAGGAAGCCCTGAGCACTGGGGCTGGGTTTCCACGTGCCGGGGAAATCGAGCCGAGGACAAGCCCAGGCTCGGTACCATTGAGTCCTGTTGGACTTTGGATACAGAGCCGCGGGGGATGGGGCGTAGGGGGCACCACGCAGCTGGGAGGAGTGGGGGGTCTCCGCGTCACCATGCCGAGCCCTGACGTTTCTTATTCTGACAATGGATGTGGCCAAGCTAAGCTGGGCACCGTGAGGGCACCGCACCCAGGCTCCGGGAGTGCCGGGGCGACGTGAAGAGTGGGAGCGATCAAGTCCCACTGTCCACGGATTCGTGGCTGCTGGAGGAGGAAAGTCCTTGTCTCCCGCTCCCTGCTGGCGGGCGCTTTGCAGGCGCCTTACTGGGGACTCTGGGAAGGAAGCCGTATTGGTCCAAACTTTGGTATTTTGATGACCTTCCCTGACATGCGGATGACATAGGCTGCTCCCGGGTTTTATGGCCTCATTTGTTTTTGATGGAGCAATTATAGCCCCTAAAAGGCGATCTGCAGGAGAGTGGGCCGACACACCTGCAGGATTATTTTCACGCGGAAGGAAGCATTGGACGGTTTTAATTTTTTATTACCGGTGAGGGAGAAGGAGGGGTTTGCTAGGAAGGAGAGCAGAGCATGGGATCTGGAGTCGGACTGGAATCCTGCCGACCAGTGAGGGCAAGTCTCATCCAGGATCCGCAGTCTTCCTATTCTTTTTATTTAAGATATTTTATTTATTTATTTGAGAGGCAGAGTTACAGACAGAGAGAAGGGAGAGACAGAGAGAGGGAGCAGTCTTCCACCTACTGGTTCACTCTCAAATGGCTGCAACGGCTGGAGCTGGGCTCATCCGAAGCCAGGAGCCAGGAGCTTCTTCCGGGTCTCCCATGTGGGTGCAGCAGCCCAAGGACTTGGGCCATCTTCCACTGCTTTCCCAGGCCATAGCAGAGAGCTGGATCAGATGTGGAGAAGCCGGGACTTGAACCGGCGCCCATATGGGATGCCGGCACCGCAGGCAGAGGCTTAGCCCACTACGCCACAGCGCCAGCCCCCTCAGTGTTCTCTGCGTCAGGGGTATGCAGGGGTCCTTCCCCTGGGCCCCATCAAGCCTTTCCCTTGTGCCCCGCCCCCGCGGCCTCCGAGTGCTGTGGCCACGCCCTGCACTTGTGCCTCTTCCCCTCAAGTCTCACCTGGCAGTGCCCACGTGTTACGCGGCCCTCAGGTCAGCCCTCAGCCAGTGCGTGGCCAGCGTGAGCCCACGAGGGCTGGCTCCACGCCTCTGCTCAGGACACTCCCTCCGATGTCATTCACGGGCACGACGTGGCCCCAAGCCGAGCCTCGGGTCATGGCTTCCTGTCCGCCCTGGCCCTCGGCTCCCCGCGGCCTCCCTGCAGGTGGCCCTCAGCAGCCTCACCTCAGCCCTGCTTCTGAAGACCCCGCGGAGAGGGGAGGCCGGCGCTCCTTGCCCGTATTTTACAATCTGTTTCGCTAACTTGTCTTCGGCACTTCGTCGGGCCAGGCTTGGAATTAAGCGTTTGAAATACGTTATCTCTTTAAGGTTGTGGTGGTGGAAATAAAGCTTGGGAAGTGCTTTGCACGATGACCAGACGGAGCAGGAACCCGGCGTGCACTGGGCCGGTCTGAACGTGCCTGAGCTGTGGCACCCACACCACACGGCACGGCAGCCCCTCCCCCCACCGCTCTCCCCGGGACGCGCCTGCCTGTCCCAGATTCTCCTCCTCCCGGGAACCGGACGGTCTCTCAAAACACACCGATCAAGCGGAGAAGACCGCTAGCCGCCGACTGGGCCGGGCTTGTCCAGAGCCAAATCCGCACTTCCACCGTGACTCACAGCGGGGCTCCGCAACCTTTTTCCATAGAGGGCCGGGTGGTAAATAGTTCAGACTCTGGGACTGCGCCTTCTCGCTCACAGCTGCCCAGCTCTGCCGTGGTCGCACCAAAGCAGCCGATGTGTAACCAAAGGGACGTGGCTGTTTGACAAGAAGACTGTGTTTGCAAAAGCAGGAAGTGGGCTGGAGTGGCGGGCATGCTGCCCCCTCCCCGGCCACCGCCTCGTCCTAGCCTGCACCTCTCCCATGCCTTTGCTTCTCCTGTGCTGGTCTCTGGAACCATCCCTGCATACGGTGTGTGTGTGCCCGTGGCTCCCCCTATCTGGATCTGTGGTGTGTGTGCCGGTGGCTCCCCCTATCCGGATCTGTGCTGTGTGTGCCAGTGGATCTGTGCTGTGTGTGCCGGTGGTTCCCCCTATCCGGATCTGTGGTGTGTGTGCCGGTGGCTCCCCCTATCCGGATCTGTGGTGTGTGTGCCCGTGGCTCCCCCTATCTGGATCTGTGCTGTGTGTGCCCGTGGCTCCCCCTATCCGGATCTGTGCTGTGTGTGCCCGTGGTTCCCCTTATCCAGATCTGTGCTGTGTGTGCCGGTGGTTCCCCCTATCCGGATCTGTGCTGTGTGTGCCGGTGGCTCCCCCATCCGGATCTGCGACCCTCTTCCTGGAGCCGTCCGGGGCTGGCTCCTGCTCATCACTCAAGTTCAGCTCAGAGGTCAGGATCGGCAGGGTCTCCTTGCTCCAGCCCCGCCCTCTGCATCGCCTCAGTCGGATTCCTTGGTCACCTCCTGGGGCTGTGGCCGTCTGTCTGAGGGGTCCTCACAGCACCTCAGGCACAGGTGCTCAGCGAGTCCTCGTGGATTTAACTGTTTCGTAGGCGCTCCACCCCCTCCCCCATAGACACCCTTAAGAAGAGTTTTTGAAGATTGAGAAGCACTAGCATTATCTGGATTGTCAGGCGTATGCATCCATGTTGTGTTGCTGTTGCAAACTATCCAAGGCTGGGTGTTTTATAAAGAAAACAGCTTCTGGGGGTCCACGGGCCTGGGGCTGGCACGTGAGGGCCTATGGCGACATCAGCACGTGACAATGGCCTCATGGCAGGAGTGAGCCCTTGGCAAGGCAGGGAGCAAGCCAGGGGGTCAGGAGCCAGGATCACTCTTTGTGCAACAACTGGCTCTGGTGGGAACTCACCAGGGTCCGGGAGAGATGCATCAGTCCTTCCTGGGCTGGCTCCGTCCAGCGCCACCATGGCCTCCCCCGGGCCCCAATCTCCACGCTGAAGACCACACTGCCTGCACAGGAGCCAGTGAGGGGCGCCGTCAGACTGCATGCAGACCGCAGCCCCAGGCCAACCCCAGGCAAAGCCCCAAGAAATCCCCGTCTCCTTCCTGGGCAGTTATCCCACTCATGCGACATCTCCTATGAGGATCTGTGCCTTTCATTTTTCAGTCCCAAGCCCAGGAGCTCAGCCCTGCACGCTCCAAGCTAAAAACACCCAGAGGGAGGTGTTCTCTGAGTGTGCCACTGAGCCCCCCCCCCCAATTAATTAAGGAGGGATTTAGGAGTTCCTTAACATCTGGGTGGCAAGGTTTTTTATTCTCAGCTTCACCAGGGAAGCGGGAATCGCGTTGTGTACTCCTGCTCCGTCTGATCCATCCTGCAGGAGGCAAACTCCCCTTCCTAGGTCTCTGGGCTCTGCGCCGTCTGAGGCTTTGGACGGGGAGAACGGTCACACTGCTCCGCAGAGCAAACTGTATGTCTTCGCGACGCACACGGGAGTGTTGGCTGCTCCTACTATTGTATAATATCTGAAGGCTGTGGGTCCACACAGCGGGCATCCCAGAGGGCCCCCCCAGGGTTGGGGGGGCTGCCAGAGGCAGGTGGAGATGCGGCTGGCGTTTGATGGTGGAGTCCTCAATGCCACGCCCAGGAATGTGAGCTGCATCCTGGCTGGGGGTTGTTGGAGAGTTTCGCACCCAGGATGGGCCTGACCAAGGCTTGGTGGCAGCCGTGAGAGGGGTGGCCTGAGAGAGGAGGAGCCCAGAGGTGTGGTTGTTCTAGGGCTCCAGCGGGAGGTGTCGAGACATGAGTGACGTGGAGGTAGCAAGAAAGGAGAGGAGGGGACACATCCAGGCAGGGATTCTCCACCCCACACACACCTCCAGTGTCATGGGCCAGAGGGAGGCCGACCTCAGCCTCAGCACTGGAGACTTGGTGACCACCATCATCACCATCATCACCATCGTAGGGCCCGTGCTATGCCACAGCAGATTAAGCTGCCGCCTGCAAATACCAGCAATGCCAGCTCCCATATCAAGTCCCAGCTGCTCCACTTCTGATCCAGCTCCCTGCTAATGCACCTGGGAAAACAGCAGAGGATGGCCCCAGTGCTTGGGCCCCTGCCACCCACGTGGGAGACCTGGATGCAGTTCCTGGCTCCTGGCTTCAGCCTGACCCAGCCCTGGCGGTTGCAGGGCTATCTGTGTACCACTGCCTTTCAACTAAAGAAATAAATCTTTAAATAATAATATTAATAATAATCTCCACCCCTCTGGGTTATTGGGAAGATTGAGCCCCTAAGTGCCTTTCTTCCTCTTGTCTGTAGCTAGCCTCTCAGGAACCTGGCTGTGACGCTGCACGTACAGAGAGCCACTAGGAGCTGCCAGTGCAGCCGCTTTCCACGGACCTCCCCCTCGTCCCTGTGGGAGGGGAGTCTTGGCCTCAGGATGCCTCGTGCATGGCTGTGCTGAACAGGGCACACTCCACTGTCTTCCAGGCTCAAGTGGGTGGACCCACACACATGTGTCAGTGTGGATCATTCTAGAAGCCGCTAAGGCAACTCCACCAGCCTGCTCCGTGCCGGGGCTGCTGTGCACCTTCTCTGAGCTCCCCTGCTCAGGGGCGGCTGACCCCCCTTCCCACCCACGTCCCCAAAGTCATCACCAGTGGTAGAGGAAGCAATGAGGTGTTTGCAAGCAAGGGCTCAGAAGTCCAGAGAGCTGGGTCCAAAGCCCAGGTCTGCTGCTCCGTGACTGTGTGGTTGGGATGAGGCTTATAAAATCCTCTGGGCCTCAGTCACCTCATCTGTGAAATGGAAATACAGTAGCACCTGCTGGGTCAGACCGCGACACAGCGGGTAAAGCCTCTGCTTGCAGTGTCAGCATCCCATATGGGCGCTGGTTCGAGTCCCGGCTGCTCCACTTCCGATCCAGCTCCCTGCTGACGTGCCTGGGAAAGCCTCGGATAATCAAGAGTGCCTGGGGAGATGTGGCTTTGAACCTGGCCCAGACCTGGCTGTTGCAGGCATTTGAAGAGTGAACCAGCAGACAGGAGAGCTCTGTGTCTGTCTCTCCCTCTCTCTCTCTCTCTTGCTCTGCTTTTCAAATAAACAAATCTTTAAAATAAATTTAAGACATAAATGTGTCCACCTGATAGGGCTCCTGTGAAGCCGCAGTGCGTGTACCCGCCGCGTGCCGTGGGGCTCAGCAGCATTGTCCTGTGGTGTGGAGCCCGTGCTCACACTCCCGTGCCGGCCCGGCTCTCTCGGGCAAGCTGGGCTGCAGAATGACGGCCCCACCAAGGATGAGCATTCCTTCAAGGAGCTTACAGGTGCCCGCTCCCTGGGGACGCTGCTAACATCCCCAGGAACCTTCCTCTCCTCTCCCCGGGGAGCACTTGTTTGCACAGAGAATAAAGGTGTCTCAGCCTCTCTTGGTGGGGGGTGGGCGGGGCTCTCTGCTGGCCCCCCCATATGAATCCCAAGTACCGCAACTCTGGGGGGTGTGCAGACGTCACATGCCCACTTTGTGAGAGACAGGGGCCTGGAGAACCAGCGATCAGGCCGCCCCCTGGTTCAGAGACCTGGGTTCCCGGAGACGCCAAAATGTAACAAATCATCACCCTGTGTTTGGGATGGGGACATCTGAGTGCACCTGTACCCTCCCTGATACGTCAGCACCCGCCCCGGAGCCGTCGGCAGAGACTTCCTGGAGACCGGTCTGCGGACTGTAGAGGTGGCTGGGTCGCTCTGCTCCCCCTGGGGAATACAAGTCCCAGCTCCATCCGAGTCCGAGTCGTAGAGTTGTGCGCTCGGGAGGCACCTGGGGTGTGAGTGAGCCAACGCAGGGTCCAGTGAAAGTGGACAGAGCACCGTGGCGGCCGTGGCTCAGACAGGAAGACTCATGCTCAGGCCCCCGCCCACCCGGGCCTCGTCCGGAGGCTCCCCCTGCTTCCCAGCAGTGCTTGGGGGCGGGTGAGTTAGTGAAGTGCCCCTGCCTTCACACCTGCCCACCCTGGCTCCCCGAACCCCAGTCTCTCCATCTGTGACTTGGGGGCACCCAGGGTTCCACTCGGATCCTTACAAGGTTGGGATGAGATGCCACCATGCTCAGGTCAGCTCGGTGCACCAGACACGGATGCTGCTGTATTTCCTTTCTCGACACTCGGCAGACTTGAGCTTTGCCCCAGCTGTTGCTGCTGTCCTGCAGAAATGCACTTGGCCTTGGGGGAAGGAAGGACGGGAGGGGCTGAATCGCCGAGTAGAGGTGGACATCGGAGAAAGCCCCTGTGTAGACTGGCCTTGTGACGCGTCGTGGGGAAGGAGTTGTGGATCCTGACCGGCAGGAAGTGGGTGACCATCAGGAAGTGGGTGACCGGCGGGAAGTGGGCACACCTCCTGGGCTTGCTGTCCTTTCCTTGGGTTTTGTAGATGATGGTGGCTGAGGCCGGGGGCTAGCTAAGCTGAGGCCAGCATTCCTGCTGGGGGGAGGTGAACTGCCCAGCAATCACAGCCTGCCTCTCTCCTCCCCGTTTTTGGGGTCTGTTGGTTTCTACCTGAGCTGGTGGGCGGGACGCCCCGGCACACCCCAGCCTCAGAACAGTGCCCATGGTGGCTCTTTGTGTACAGCTGAGGCCCAGAGGACCAGCAAGGCTGGGAGGAGGTCACTTCCAATCCCCTGGGGCAAGAGGGCACGAAGCCTTGATCTCCCTGGAGACGTCATTAGCGTCTGAGAAGAGACCACTTCCCCTCCTGCAAGAACTCCAGGATCCGGGCGGCATCGTGGCATAGCGGGTAACGCTGCCACCACTGGCCACACCGGCATCCCATATGGGGCTCTGATTCGTGTCCTGGCTGCACCACTTCTGATCCAGCTCTCTGCTGTGGCCTGGGAAAGCAGCAGCAGATGGCCCAAGTGCTTGGGCCCCTGCACCCACGTGGGAGGCCTGGATGGAGCTTCTGGCTTCAGCCTGGCCGAGCCTGGCTGTTGTGGTCATTTGCAGAGTGAATCACTGGAAGAATTCTCTCTCTCTATTCATTTCAAATAAATAAATAAATCTTTAAAGAAGTAAAAATAAAAACAAGATCTCCAGCATTTACTGACTATTTGACTCAGTGCAAAGCTAAAATACCATTCCTGGGGCAAAGAACTGGACCAGGATGCCAAGGCTTTCCCAGGCCACAGCAGCGAGCTGGATCGGAAGAGGAGCAGCCGGGAATAGAACTGGTGCCCATATGGGATGCCGGCGCTGTAGGCCAGGGCGTTAACCCGCTGCACCACAGCACCAGCCCCAATAAACACATCTTAGAAAAAGTAAAAATAGAAACAAGATCTCCAGTACTTACTGAGTGTTTGGACTCAGTGCAAAGCTCAAACACCGTTCCTGGGTCAAAGAACTGGACCAGGATGCCAGGGCTTCCCAGGAAAGCAACGTGGAGGGATGCAGCCCTCACACTGCACCTGCTCTGGGTGGGGTCCCACTCGCCACCTCCTCTTGCTTTGTCCCTACGGCCTGGAGCCACGGGGGCGGGGGAGGGGGGCTTCAGGGGGCCAAGGTGGCAGGAGCAGGCTCTGCTTAGCTGACCTTGAAAAAAGCCCCAGCAGGTGATGTCCGAGGGTGACCATCCGAAACCAGGACCCTCTGGGCCAGGACTCGGGGGCTCCAGTTGAGTGGCCAGAGTGCAGAACATAGCCCTGGGGCGAGAGCCCGCGGGGTGACCGCCAGAGAGCATTGCCCAGGTGCCCGCCGACATCAGTGCTCCTGTCTGAGTCTTTTACTCACCCCAAGGGCCCGGCTCAGGCACTGAAGCCTGGCCTTCGACCTTGGCCTTGGTTTGGCTTGAAGGTCACCATCGAGATTCAAATATTTCTTTGTGATCAGACAGCAACAAGCATCTAGAAACTCCAGGAATTGGTGCCCACTGCAGGGTGCGGCTCTGTAAGAAGCCTGGAGCACGTTTTTAAGTCCCTGTGACAACCAGGCAGAATAAGGAAGAGAGAGAGGAGATGAGAGACGAGGGTGCTGTGCGCAGTGCTCCCTGGAGAGAGAGGTATCCGTTAGACGCGACTCGACAGAAATTCCAGGAAGACTGGTGCTAGTGCTCGCTTGCCGTGAGCCGCCGGCTCGGGTGCAGGATTGGCGTCAGCTTCCCCACCGCCCTGCGATGCCGTCCACGGAGGTGGGCTCCCCCCAGCTCCCCCCAGTGTTTCATGCATGGGGAAACAGCCTTGGCAAACTTCCGTGGCAGACTTGGTGCTTAACGCAAGGTTGCTGGCGCACGGCAGTGTGGCCCAAGACAAAGCTACGTAACACACGGCAGCACACGTGAGACTCGAACTCAGAACACACCTCAGACACGCTCCATTCTTCAAGGTCTCCCCATTTTCCTCATGACTGACCTGGGGCCGGTTTCACGGCTCCCTGTGAGACCCTCTCGAGAGGACGACTTCAGTAATCCCCATGCGGCCTGGGATGCCGATGCCGAAGTCCGTGAAAACCCGGCAGGCCATGTAGACCAGGGCAAAGGTTACAAAGATGGAGCTTGCCCGGCCCACAGGAAGTGGTGTCCACTCCGCTCCCATCATGTGCGGTGCTTTGGGACATCGGCCCCACGTGGCCAGATGATTTGCTTTCTCCAGAGGGGCTGGAGATGCAGCGTGCGTAGCATCTCTGAAGTTGTCAGTCGTTGGCAATTGATTCAAAAGTTTAAAAAATACCAGCACGTCGCGTTGAACGTGGTGTCTTCCACAGAGCGCTGCAGAATTCTTACAGCCCCTCGACTTTCCAGAAAAACCCCTGAGCTCATGAACGAGTGAATTCCTAGGCCAGGAGCCCAGTGAAGGCTGAGCCCCGGCCTCGCTGCTCGTTTGCAGGGGCGTGAGCTGGCCGCCTCCTCGCCGGCTGCAGGAAGCCAAGCGTCTTTGAGTCTGGCCCTGGTGCACACGGCTTGTTAGTTGTGGTTGGTTTTCGCCTGGGCGACGGTCATCAGTATCACTCCCATCTGAATCATACAAGCAGCTGCTGACGTGGACAGACCGCAGGACGTGGGCACTGAACGCCGGCCAGATGTCTCCAGCGGTGGGTTCTTAATTAGCGCTTAAGCGTGTGCACCGAACTACACGAGCGTCCTGGGTTTGTTCACTTATTGGGCAGATAAGGATTCACCAGGCTCCCCGCGCTGGCGGCGGGACACCCCCGGTGAATTTCACACTTGATCGTTGCTGATGGGACGATGGGTTCAGGAGATGCCGGCAGAGCCCGGGGTGCTGACTTCTCAGACCTGAGGTTTCCCCAGGTTCAAGGGCAGGTGCACGAGACGTGCAGAGCAGAGAGCTGCAGTCCTGGGCCTGAGGGGGCCCAGCAGCTGGGAGACCTCACCTCACTCCAAGAGAGCTGGACTCGACAAGACAGGCGCCAGCCAAAGCTGCCGAGGAGGTGGCGGCGCGGGCACCCTCGTCCACTGCTGGTGGCGTGGACAGTGGGGCGGCTCTTCTAGAAACGTCAGCCAGTTTCACAGAAGGCCACGTGCACGGGGCCTTGGGGATTAAGGATTTGGCGTAACTTCCCGAGTGAGACGATTCCAGCCCCAAAGATGGGAGAAGCCAATGATAAATGTGCCACCAACTAAATGAACAGGACAGGCGGGTGTGAGCAAATGGAATGTGCCAAGGGGGTGTCTGAGAGGTTCCTACCCAGGAGATGGCCTTGGAGCAGAGACCCAAGTGACCAGGGGAGCTGGCCCTGTAAGGACCTGGGGCTGCAGACGAGAAAACCCAGAGGCAGGAACCCGCACCATCTGTGCAAACAACCGCAGCTAAGGAATCTGTGGGGGTGGGCGGCGGGTCTGGGTCCCACTCCAGATGCCCCAGGGAGCCACTGGAAGGTGGGAAGCAGAGGGGCAGCAGGATCCAATCCGCATTTGGGAAAAGACCCCTCCAAAACGTCCATGGAAAATGGAATTCAAAGACACATTTCAGGGCCAGCCCTGTGGCATGGCAGGTAAAGCTGCCGCCTGCAGTGCCGGCATCTCATATGGGCCCTGGTTTGAGACCTGCCTGCTCCACTTCTGATCCAGCTCTCTGCTATGGCCTGGGAAAGCAGTAGAAGATGGCCCAAGTGCTTGGGCCCCTGCACCAAGTGGGAGACCCAGGAGAAACTCCTGGCTCCTGGCTTCAGATTAACACAGCTCTGGTCATTGTGGCAACTTGGGGAGTGAATCAGTGGATGGAAGACCTCTCTCTCTCTCCCTCTCTCTCTCTGCCTCTCTGTAACTCTGCCTTTCAAGTAAATAAATCTTTTTTTTTAAAGAAAAAGCACATTTCTTTGTGTGCAAAACTGTTGTGATCCATGCATGCAGGAGTCTGCAAAAATTCCTGGAAAATTCTTGTTATGAAAAACTGAATGTGGGCTCCAAAAACTTTGCACCAAAATGATTTATTAATTCCGTTCTTCCATAAACTTTTTGAAGTATCTTTGTATTTCAGTCGAGGGAAAGAACTAGCGTAGATTTAGAAAGAAGGAAGATAGGGAGGGAGGAGCGAGGGAGGGCGCCCCGGGGTGCTGGGTGCAGAGCAGGACTCGTCAGCTGAGCAGCAGCAGACGACGTGGGGCGCGTGACCAGCAAGGCCCCTTGATCTCCTGGACAGCAGTGGCTCCTGCTTCCCACAATGCTAGAGGCCCTAGAACCTTCCCATTCCCACTGAAATCTAGAAAAATCCTTCCCCGGTGCAGGGAGGGGGTCAGAGATTTCTAACCCTGGATTGACTGGGTGCACGTGTGGCAGAACAGGTTAAGCCGCCACTTATCCCCCACGGGAGAGCTGGGGTGGGGTCCCGCCTCTGCTTCCAATCCAGCCCCCTGCTATTGCACACCTGAGAGGCCCCCGAGTACTTGGGTCCCTGCCACCCTGTGCAGGCCTGCATGGAGTGTCTGGCTCCTGGCTTCTGCACGGTGATGGCTGCTACCGGCATTTGGGGACTGAACCAGCAGATGAAAGCTCGCTCTTGCGTGCGCGCTCTCTCTCTCTCTCTCTCTGCCTTTCAGATAACTAAAAAAAAATAATAATAATAACTTTTCACGAAGAGCCTCCGGGCCCAGCTCTGAGCACAGAGTGGGGTGTAAACACCATGAGCCACCCTCCCCCCACTGGCTGGCTTCGGTTGCTGCCAGTGTAGATGCCAAGCCCAGTCATGTGGCCCATGTCATCTTATGAAATCCGGCCCCTGCCCCACCTCTCCACCAGGACCCATTCAGTCTCCCTCTACCTCCTCCTCTCCTTCCAGAACCTTCTTCCTGCCCTTCAAACTCATCAGGCGTGCTCTGGGACCTCACGGCTGCTTCTCTCTCTCTCGGAACTCTGTTCCCCGGGACTTTCTCTTGCTGAGCCGCCCCCCCCTCCCCCCCTTCAGCTCTCAGCTCTGACTGCACCTGGCCCAAAGCAGCCCTTGTAGCCCGTGCTGTCACCCGACCCTGCTCTGTCCTCTGCTGGAATCTGTCCAGAGCTGGGGGAATCCGCTCTGTGGATCTACTGAGCCCATGTTTGTGTATTGGCTTCCTGCTGTGTCCCTCTGAGCAGTGCGATGCTGGTTAAGGGCGGGCAGTGGGTCTGGGCTGGAATCTGCCGAGTCAGCGCCCCCAGCGCAGCGCCCAGCCAGGACTGTGACCGCCCCAGGTGCTGCTCCTGGCTCTGCAGCGGGAGTGCCGAGTGTGGCCCACACCTGGGGCTAAAACCCTGCGAGCCAAGATTTGGCCTCCCCCGGCTACACAGCGCTCATAGGACTTCCAAGTCATCTTTTTTTCTTAAACATTTATTTATTTACTTAAGAGGCAGAGTTACAGACAGAGGCAGAGAGAAAAAGGTCTTCTATCCACTGGTTCACTCCCCATATGGCTGCAATGGCTGGAGCTTGCCTGATCCGAAGCCAGGAGCCAGGAGCTTCTTCCAGGTCTCCCATGCAGGTACGGGGGCCCAAGGACTTGGGCCATCTTCTACTGCTTTCCCAGGTCATGGCAGAGAGCTGGATCGGAAGTGGAGCAGCCAGGACTTGAACCAGTGCTCATATGGGATGCCAGAGCCACAGGTGGAAGGTTAACCTACTGCGTCACAGCGCCAGCCCCTCCAAGTCGTTGAGAGGAACTTGGGAGGAGATGGACGTCTGGAGGCAGAGGCCCCCCGCGAACGCCGCCTCCCGTGTTGATCGTGTGCTTCATCCCACGTGGTCTTCACGCGGCACCAAGGCCCCCACACACCCCGGCCACCGGCTGTGGTGTCTACGGTCGCACTCCCTACCTGACAGCAATCCTGAACTTGAGAGCTTACAGCAACAACGCCCTGGTACTTGTCCACAGTTCTGTACGTCACGGCTCTGGCAGAGCTGCCCGGACCTGGGTCCCCGTGGCCTCAGCAGGGGCTCCCATGAGTCTGCGGGTCAGGGGGCAGAAAGCCTCAAGGTGGTGACACTCACATGTCTGGCACCTGGGGGACCCGAGACTTCTCTCTTTCTGCACCTGGCTCCTGTCGCGTGACCCGCCCAGGCTCCTTGAAGGGCTTCATCCAAGGGTGACTGTCCCAGCAGCAAAGGTGGAAGCTACAGGCCCCTCGGGGCTCAGCCTCGGAAGTCACCAGGTCACCGCCTCCGTGTTCCATTGGCCAAAACAATACACAGGGCAAGAGAAGTCACCCGCACCTGGCCCTGGGGCTGCATTGCAAAAAACCCTGTCGGGGGGAAGGGGGTTCCTGTCGTGCACGTGCAGTCGTCTTTGAAACAGCCCCCACCACATCCAAGTTCCCCTTTAATTCCTCCACCTCAGTGCTGCTCCTCAGATCCCAGAATTCATGACTGTTGCATCTCCTGGCACTAGGAGGCAGTGTGGGCACCCCGGTTGCCCTGGAGCGTAGAACCAGAGCTTCTGGGGTCACTCCCAGAGCTCTCTCTCTCCTCCGTCTGTGTTCACTCATTCATTTATTTGAGAGACAGAAAGAGTCAGATACACAGAAGAGGCTCACAGTGGCTGCGCTGGGCCAGACCAAAGCCGGGAGCCGAGAGCCGGGAACTCTATGGGGGGCAGGGACTCCAGCATTTGGGCCGTCACTGCGTCCTCCTAGGGTCTGCCTTCACAGGCAGCTGGGGTCAGAAGCCAGAGTCAAGACTTGAACCCGATTATTCTGATGTGGGACACTGATGCCTTAACCCCCGGTCTAAACGCCCACCCCGGGAAGACAAACAGGGCTCGATCCTTGTGGCGGGCAGCTCGTGAATACATTTATCTCTGGACACAAGAACCATAATGGATCGGCACTGCCCCCCCCCCCCCACCTCGAGGAAATACTGAACAAACAAGACGTGGCGCTGCAGGGCGATTGCTTTTCCTGTGATTTCCTGGGCTGATTAGTATTGATTATCTGCTGCACACTTTGTTAATTTCCCTTTGACAGGCTCTGTGCACGGTAGCTGGGAGGGGTTTGGTTTTGTTATTCTTTCCTGGGATGCGGGCGCCCTGTATTCTAAACAGCGCCCTCACTCAGCAGAGAATTCCCTCAGCCTTCCTGGGGGAGGGGAGGGGACAGGGGTCGGCCAGGGAGCCCTCGCAGCGTGAGACAGCCGGCAGAAATCCCCCAAGTGTCCTCCTGGGGAAGTGCCGGTGTGTGTGGACGGTCCCTTCCACGGCTGATGCTAATGGCTGTGCACCCGGGGTTAATGGTAATTTTGCAAGAACAGGTAACATTGCATTTGTAGCAGGCTCACCGCTAAGTGCCTGACAAGCTTTGTCTCATTAATTCCTCCCAACAAACCCAGGCATTAGGTCCCGATATCATCGCAGGTGTTCTGCCGGCCACCAAGGGAGAGCTTCGGAAGCCACCAAAGGCTTTAGGGCACCAGAACCGGTCCTGAGCCCAACGCATTTCTTCCTTAGGGCTCTGGAACTTGATGCTGCCTCAGCGGGGAGCCTTGGCTCTTGGCACGGCCCCTCGGCTTACCCTGTGGGTCTCCACCATGACATCACCTGTCCTTGGCCAGCCTGTCCCCTCCCAACCTCCTTGCCCCCACAACGCCCCCTTTGCTTTGCCCCCAGCACATCTCCTACCTGGTATTCACAACCTGTCTCCTTGGAGGCTGGCAGGGTCTCTCCCTGAATGCGCGCAGCCACTGAGCTCGTGGGCCCATTCATTCCTTTGCTGGCGCCGTCTTCGGAGTGAATGGATAAGCCCGAGCCCTCACTGCCCGCATGGCCTTCGCAGGGCACTGAGTCCGTCAGACCCTCTGATGTCTCCTCCATCGGTAGGAAATAGGAGCTAGAACCTGCCCTGCGAGTTGCTGGCAAAATTAATCACGATGGGGCCGGCGCTGTGGCCTACTGGGTAAAGCCTCCACCTGCAATGCTGGCGCCCTATATGGGCGCCGGTTCAAGTCCCGGCTGCTCCGCCTCTGATCCAGCTCTCTGCTATGGCCTGGGAAAGCAGTGGAGGATGGCCCAGGTGCTTGTGCCTCTGCCACACACGTGGGAGACCTGGATGAAGCTCCTGGCTCCTGGCTTTGGCCTGGCGCAGCCCCAACAGTTCTGCCTATTTGAGGAGTAAACCAGCAGATGGAAGATCTCTCTCTCTCTCTCTCTCTGTAACTCTTTCAAATAAATAAATCTTAAAAAAAGAAAGAAAGAAAATTAAGCATGATGCTATAAAGAAACTTCTAGCTCATTGATGAGACATACGCATTTAACAATGAAAGCAAAGTACTATTCTAGAAACTACGGATACTTACACAAAATGAAAATGGACCAAAAATACAGAGTGCCCGGCGCAGCGTGCAAAGGTGGCTTCTGTGCATGATTTTCCTTCTGACCTCTCAGGGACAAGGACGGACGGTCACCAGGCAGGAGCGGGGAGTCCGAGCTCTGCTGCTGACCCGGGCATAAACCACACAGCTTCAAAGTTCAGAGGCAGCTGGTGCCTTGACTCAGAAATGGAGCGAGGGCTGGCTCCGAGGTCCTGGTTTTCTGCAAAGGCAAAATGTCCGGCGCCTGCGCACAGCAGCTGGGGTCCCGGAGCCCAGGGACAGGAAGTGGGAGGAGGGGATGACACACCGAGGGACTGAGTCACCTGCCTTGGAAGGCGTGGCCCTTACTACCACGCGCTGAGAAATCAGACCCCCGTTACGGACTTCTGCTCCAGTGCCAGCTTCAAAACGAATGCCTGTGTTTCCTAAGCCCAGGGTCGGCTTCACGGGGGGAAATTTGCACGCGCCAGCCCGTGAGCCTGAGCCTCTGTACATGCCTACGTGAACACACAGCCAGCAGGTGTCCCCGATGGTAGGGGAACAGGAGGCAGGTTCCCCGGGCCCCAGCCAAGCTTGAAGGTGGGTGCTGCCTACTGCCCTTCGGGTCTGAGTTTGTCCCTTTGCGCCCTGTCGCCATAGCAAATGACCCCCTCTTTGTCCCTCAATCCATGAATAACAACCCCCACCTCCCAGGGTGGTCTGCAAATTAAGAAAAACGTATTGCGTGCGAACACTCGCTCTTTTAAAGCCGCGTCGACTCAGTCCCCGTAACAGGAAGCCGTGCGTGACTGGCAGTGCATCTATGCCCTGAACGCCCCCACTGTGTTGTGCACACTCCGGCTTTGTCCCCACCACTTCTGGCTCTGCCTTTGGGTGTGTCCCATCACCTTCCCAAGCCTCAGTCTCCTCGTCTGTAAAATGGGTGTGCTGGCGGAAGCTGCACGGGGCACAGTGCCTGGCACGTACAAATAGCTCCCTCCACAGTGGAGGGGAAGCAGTGGCTGCTTCGTGCTGAAGGTGGGACTTGGCCCCGCTGGTGGCGAATGTCTGTCACTCAGCAGGAGCGGCTACTGGCCGGGACACATCCCCCAAGCAAACTCAGACCCCCGCCGAAGTCATCCAAGAGACTTACACAGCGACAATAAATAGACCCAAATATACTTGGGTTTCTACGGAAACAATTTCCCAATTAGGGCTTTCCTTTCATCAGAGCAGGCCAGATTCAGGAACCTTGGCCTGTGCTCTGATGCGGGCGGTTTGTGGTTTCCCCGCGTAGCTGGAGGCATCCCAGACGGGAGGCCCCAGCTCTGCGCAGAGGTCTGTACCACAGGCCGGGGAGCATCTGCAGGGGGCGCATCCCCCCCCCCCGCAGCCCTGCCAGGCTGTGTTTGCCAGGAACCCTGTTCTCTCAGTCAGTCCTTTTCCTGGACAGTGACGTGGGAGAGGTGTTCCCTGGAGTGAGGGTGGGCAAAGAGACGCCCACTCCCCTCCTGGAGCCCAGCTCTGAGTGGAGCCCGCCCAGCTCAGCAGCCGCGGGCCTGGTGTTCGCGCTGGCTGGGCCACGGGACCCCGTGAAAGGCCGTTGCCATTCTCAGCGCCTAATACCTGTCTGGGGAGCGATCAGAACGTTTAGTTTTAATCTTAAAGGTCACACAGGAATTCGTCCTAACAGCAGAGCCCACAGCCAGGCGGGGAGGACGGGAGATGTCACTCGCAGCCGGAGCCGCTGGGAGGAGGAGGGGACAGCCCGTGTGTGGCGGGCTGATAAGGACCGAGTGTCCTTCAAGGTGACCCTGAGAAGCAGGTGCAGCGGGGCCTGCTCCTGCCCCAGAGCATCCCTGATGCAAAACCCCAGCCCAGGCACGGGGGACGGCACTCCTGCCCTCACCGAATGGAAACGCGTCCCTGCGCCGGGTCCCGAGCTGGACCTGGCGGGGAGAGATGGACGGTCACGCTCTGTGTTCTCTGGCGAGAATAAGCAAGCGCCGGGCAGCAGTGCCCCAGCTGCGGATCTGAGTGCCCGCAGCACAGAGGGGAGACTGGCTCTGGCCTGGGGGTGGGGGGCTCCGGGCACAGGGAAAGGCCAGAAGCTTGAGTAGCCAGGTCTGCAGGGAGTGGGATGGGGGTCATGGGTGGGTGTAGGGGGCGTGAGGCTGAGTCTGGAGCGAGAGTGTGTGATGGGCCCAGAGCATGAAGATCACACTGGGGAGGTGAGGGCTGCTAGGGGGCGCATGTGGCCCCATCCCCACCCCAAAGCCCACGTGTTGGACCCTTCACCCCCAGATTCACAAGTTCACGGTATCAGGAGGTGGGGCATCTGGGCAGTCATCAGGATTCCACGAGGTCACGAGGGTGGAGTCTCCGTGACCCCATCAGTGGCTATGCAAGAAGAGGAAGAGCGGCCCAAGCTAGCGCCCCTGCCCTGCCTCGCCACGGGACGCTGCACCCAGGGGGCCCCGGCCAGATGCGGGCGCCTGCTCTTGGTCCTCCAGGTCTCCAGAGCCACGAGCCAAGTAAACTGCTCCTGTGCCTCAGAGACCCAGTCTCAGGACAGCAGGCCAGGCTGGGTGAGGGCCAGGCAGGAGGGCAGAGTCCTCAGCTCCAGACAGCCGGGCCCTGAAGAAAGGGGGAACCCGAGAACCAAAAACAGGCGTTACATTTCCTGCGGGGACCTGGCTTCCGGGACGGTGTGGGCTGGCGAGGCCAGGCTGAAGTCCGAGGGGCAGCCGTCGGGAAGGGCAGGAATTCTGGGAGGAAGCCGCTGTCCTCGGGCGGTCTCTCCATCCTCAGGGAGCCCTGGCTCTGTGCCCCGGGCTCATGCCCCGCACTTAGTCAGCTGCAGAGCCCACCTTGCCAGCAGCGGGCGCCCAGGTGAGTGCTGGGGTGACGGCAGCCGTGGCCTCCCCACGTGGACACAGAAACCCCACCAGGAGCAGCCACGTGCTCTCTGCGGGCTTTCTCCTCCTCCCCGGGTTAGAGAGGAGATGCCAGGGGCAGCGTCCTAACTCACTCACATGGCTGCCCCCACCACCACCACCACCACACGCAGAAGGCAACGCCGTAACAAAGACAGGGCCACTGCGGGGCTGGGAGCGAGGGAGCCCTGGCGGTCACGGCGAGGGAGCTGCCAGTCCCTGCTCGACCGCGCCCGGTGTGTCCAGTCTGCAGGATGCGACAGGTGCCATGAGACGGGAGGCCATCCGTGGGGTGGTGCCCGGCTCCGGCTTCCCACGGTGGCTGTTAACACAGGGTCACCAAGGTGAGCCAAGCGGGAAAAGAAATGCACAGGTGGAGGCCAGCAGGCCCCAGGGGAGCTGGGGACGGGGCGGCCCCAGGGACGCCGGGCGGAACCCACCTCCACGGGCTCCGGCCCCGGGTCTCCCAGGGCAGTGTCTGGAGAGAGCGAATCTTATTGGCTGGCTTGGGTCAGATGTTGACCTGGGATCCAATCAGCTGCGGCCTAAGATAGTGTCCTAGAGAACAGATGTGGCTGCCCGGTCTTAGCCTCCGTGCAGTCGGGCCTGGGCATTGTGGAGAATCCCCGTGTCCCCGTCCCCAGTGACCTTCTGCTCTGACCTTGACCCGTTCTCTCTCCTCTTTGCTCTGCCTGCCTCCCAGGTGGCTTCCTATCAGGTTCCGGCGGCGGGAAACGTTTTTCTCCGCCAAGGGCATTTGGGTATTTATAACATCACTCCCGGGCCACACAGAATTAGCGACTTCAACAGCTAGCCTGCTCCGGACATGGTGAATTTCAGGTCCCGCCTGCCGTTGTAGGGCCCGCGGGTGAGCTCACGGCCCTTCTGCTGCCCACGGGCTGCAGGGGCTCCATGCCTTGGCCCTGGGACAAGTGGCTGCCCCTCTCCCAGCCTCAGTCTCCTCGTGTCTGAAATTGAGAAGCAAATAACACCTTCGCTAGAGAACTGATGTGAAGATTAAACGGTGCACGCTTAGCTCTCGGCTCTTAGAATTGTCACAGTTATTGAGTTGTCGTTCAAGAAGCAGCGGCATCGTTTCCCACTACCCAGCTGGGCTTAGGCCTGGGAGAAAACTGATACTAGGCTGGCACCCTGGCTCACTAGGCTAATCCTCCGCCTAGCGGCGCCGGCACACCGGGTTCTAGTCCCGGTCAGGGCGCCAGATTCTGTCCCGGTTGCTCCTCTTCCAGGCCAGCTCTCTGCTGTGGCCCAGGAGTGCAGTGGAGGATGGCCCAAGTGCTTGGGCCCTGCACCCCATGGGAGACCAGGAGAAGTACCTGGCTCTTGCCATTGGATCAGCACGGTGCGCTGCCTGCAGCGCACTAGCCGCGGCGGCCATTGGAGGGTGAACCAACGGCAAAAGGAAGACCTTTCTCTCTGTCTCTGTCTCTCACTGTCCACTCTGCCTGTCAAAAAAATAAATAAATAAATTTTTAAAAATTAAAAAAAAAACTGATAACAATACAGGTTGCATATCCCCAGTGAACATCTTGAGACCAGACCTTTTTGGGGGAGGGATTTGGGAATGTTTGCCTCGACAGAATGAGATATCTTGGGACAGGATCCAAGTCTCAGCACAGAATTCCCTTGTGTTGCACGCGCACCTGATGTACACCTTCTGGACGTGACCTTACACGGTACCTACCGTGCACCTGCGTGTGCCTGGGACGTGTCACGCGGGTTCGTTGTGGAATTCTCCATGTGTGGCATCCTGTCGACACTCAGGTTTCAGATTTTTGTAGCGTTATGAATTTCGGACTTTGGGATGAGGGACCTCCATGTGTGTGTTAGCGTGTCGCTGTGGCGAGGCGGAGGGCGTGGGTTTCAGAGCCAGCTCCCCATGGAAGGAAGCCTCATGCCTGCCACTGACGTGACCGTGGGACAGGCGGCCCAGCCGCTCCACGGTGGTCTCGTCACCTGTACAAGGAGAGCTTGGTGATGACCTCACAGGATCGTTGTTGAGATGAGGTGCCGTTCCTGGGTGTGGCACGCTTAGCAACGTGCATGCGTCCACACTAGAGCAGGCAGGTGGGGATCCTGGCCGTGGTTATAATTGTGGCTCAACGTGTTCCACTATGCATTTAGTCAGACCGGCTCCTCCAAGCCTCACTCACTCCCCAACCCCACCTGGGACAGTCGGGATCTGATGCACCTGCTTCTCACCTGCGTCTTGCGCACCTGCCGCACTGCCCACTAACTGATAGCCGTTACGGCTCAGAGGCCATGGTTTCCAGGGCTGGCCGGGGCTGTCATTGGCTTCCAGGTTGGCTGCAGCTTGGGGAGCCGCGTCTGCTTCGTGCTTTGTGCCTGGGGAGCGATCCCTTCTTCTCGGAGCCTGAGCAGTTTGGAGCTCACACTTGCTCAATCACAGGAGCTTCGTGAGCCTGTAGAGCTGACACCCCACACTGGGCCAGCCCAGGCACCGTGATTGGGCGTCTTGAGTGGATTGCAAGAAAATCAAGCTCAAATTAGGAGCCACTGTAAGCACGTTTCATTTTCCTCTGCATTTACCGAGAACGGCACCACCTGCATCCACGTAGCCCACTGCCCGTCGCGAGGATGCGCTCTCTCGCTCCCTTCCGTGACTCACCGGATCAGGATGGAGAACAAAACACCTTTGTCCGTCGCAGGGCCTGAACGATTAGCGCGCCCTGCCATTCTCTCGTAACCCCGGCGCTCTCTGCCCACGCTGCTGCAGGACGGCTCGTATCCTGACAAGGTTGTTTCTCTACGGAGACGTGCCACGGTGAATTTTCCAGTCCGCGCCGAGTCCATGCGAAGGGCTGTGAAATTCCCATTTCTGAGCTAACGAGCGGCATGCATTCGGGGGTAAGAGTGAGCGGTCTGGATCATGCTGTGCTGTCATTGATTTCCAGTGCGCGACGCGGGTACCTTTGGACTTGGATTAAACGAGGTCCGCTTTGCTGCCGCCACGGGGCGAGGTGTCTCTGGGGTGCTTTCCTGGAAGACAGTGTTGCCCAGTGGTTACACTCACACACGTGGAGCTCTGGTACTGTGCTGTCAAGCCCGATTGCAGCCACTTCCTACTTATGCGACCAAGGCGTGTTGTAATACCCACCACACGTATGAACACTAACATGTGCCTTGCGTGTAGCATGTGCTGAGGAGCTCAGCCTTTACCCTTAGCGACTCAGTTCTTACATTTACAGCACCGTAAGGTAGAGATTTTTCTTTCTCTTTTGTAATTCATTTGCTTATTTGAAAGGCACAGTGACGAGACACAGAGAGGCCTTCCATCCACTGGTTCACTCCCCAGATGCCCACAAAGGCAGGGGCAGGGTCAGGCCAAAGCCAGGAGCCTGGAGCCTCATCAGGTGGAGCTTCCCGCGTGGGTGGCAGGAAGCGAGGTACTGGGCCATCACCTGCTGCCCCCCAGGCACGTTGGCCGGAATCTGGGTCAGACTCTCCTATGCGGGTGCGGGCATCCCGACAGCGGCCTAACCTAATGCCCTCCCCCAGCTTTCTTGTTAGTTCCATGTAGTCCACCGAGGCACAATGAGGCTGAGTAAGCTGACAAAGGCACGAGCCGCCTGGTGGCCTCCGGGGGCCCTCGACCCCGGAGTGCCTGCTCGCTCGCACCTGCTCGCTCCTGCTTGCTCCTGCTCACACCTGCTCGCTCCTGCTGCGCTTGCCTCCGTCGCTGTCAGCACCGTCTTCCCCAGCCTTAAACAACGCTGGTCCTCTCTCCTGCCCGGGGGTTGCTGCGGCGAGAAATGCACAAGCAAATGCGTGGGAAGCGCTCGGTGCGTTCCTGGAGTGTAGACCGGGCTCGGTTAATGCTGGCCGTTACTATAATTAAGAGCTGCTCTGTGGGCCTCTCTCTCATACAACCCCAGGGCCACCAATCACGGCGGATACGGAGTGGCACTCGGGGACCTGTCCCTCTGCGGCCAGGATTTCTGGTGCCCCCTGCAGCTGCACGGTGTGAGAGCTCTGTGGCCCCAAATCGCCCAGGCTGCCAGGACTCCTCAGGAGCTCAGGGAAGCCGCGGCCTGGGCCGGGGCAGTCAGCGGCCATGGGGACAGAGCTGGGGGACTGATCAGTGAAAGCTTCATGATCGAGGATTTAAGGGTTTTTAAAAGATCAGCCAGCCCTGGGACCATGCCAGCAGCCCCAGAAGCAAAGCAAGCCAACCAGCCGCGGGACCCAGGCCTCGCTGCCTAATTCCAGAACTCGGAGCAAAATGGAAACCTCCAGACCCTTGTTCGGAAATTACTGAGAATTTCCAGGTGGCAACGGCAGAGCGTTCACGTTGACGGCATTCCCATGTCTGGGGCCCTGCGCACCTGCACGAGTCACCTGCCTGGAGAGCTGGCCCCGTCTCTGTACCACCTCCCCACCCCCAACCTCGCTCCCATCCACACAATGAGTCTGGCTGTCAGGCCTCCAACCTCCCAGACTCTGGCACTGTTCCGACGTCTCCCCCAGGAGCACAGCCCAAAGACAGATACAGGGCAGGTGGGAGAAGACGGCGTGGACTCCTACAGCAGTGGGGCAGCGAAGAGAAATCTTGGGCCCAAATGAACTGTGATCAGTGCTTCCGGGGAACTGGGGTGGGTAAATCACACAGGAAAGTGGCTTCCAGAACCTTCCAGAACAGTCTCAGAGATGGCTAGAGCAGCATTGGCGCTTGTGAGGATTTCAGCCCCTATGCCAGGCTGTGGAGCCATGACCCATGAGCCACTAGCACCTGCCTGCAACACTAAAAGGTGCACAAAGACCCAGTAGGATTGGGCACCAGTGACCCGAGGCCCAGCTGTCATGACCCGCAGCTGCCGGTGCACGTGTCCCTCTGCACGGGACGCCGCGTTTTGGATCCTTGGGAATGCAGGAAGCTCTCCTGCAGGGTGATGGTGTGAGTCCAGGCATGCGGGTGACCGTGTGTGTTGAGACGCCCAGAGATGCCCCCGCAGGAGTCCCTGGGTTAAGTGTTCCTCCAGAGAATTGCTTTACATGTGTGATGGTCGTGCCTGGGCGGGGCACACGGGAACCCGTGGCCGGACCCCCGGGCTGTGTGCCAGCAGAGTCCTGGGAAAATGGGGCACGGGATGGCTTGGTCTGGATACCAGGGTCACGAGCATCCGTTCGCCCACTCCTTCATCCATTCCCTCCCCTGATCCTCACTGAGCATGGCCTAGGAAGCCAGGGCCCGGGAGCCCAGGACAATGGCAGGAATGCCGCAGTGGGGCTGTGGGGAGCACCTTCCCAGGCAAACCTCACCAGCCTCCCTGTTTCCAACCAGAGCCAGGCCAGAGGCAGGGAAGGGCACTCCCTGACAGGTCCAAGTCAGTGGCCCAAGTCCACCAGGGGCCCAGCGCTGGACGTAAAAGACCCCGCCCACTGGGCCAGAGCCACCTCCTCGCCTCCCTGCACACGCCCTGCCTTGAGGGTAATTACCCATCCTGAGGTCCGGGCACTCAGACGAGACACTGGTGTCCCACACCAGCACCGGCTTTGGGTCCCGGCTGGAGCTCCTGACTCCAGCTTCCTGCTGGTGCTGGTTCACGTTCTGGGCGGCAGTGCCGTTGGCTCAGGGCTTGGGTCCCTGCCACGCACACAGGGGACTTGGATTGAATTCTCGGCTCTCGGCTTTGACCCAGCATCTGGGGAGTGAGCCAGCAGGTGGGAGCGTGTTCTCAGTCTCTCTGTTTCTCCGTCTTGAAAAAAAAAAAAAAAGCACTTTCTGTCCTTTTGGAAAATCTGTGCCGTAGCCCTCGCATGCCACAGAAGCCACCATTTAAGAGCGCACCATGCGGTGGCTTCCAGGAAAGTCACAGAGTGCCGCCGTCACCACTGCCTGGTTCCAGAACATTCTCAGCACTCTGAAAGTCCGAAGGGCTTCTGTCCGCTGTGGATACGGCACCTCTTGCGTCTGGAAGTCTTCATCTGCAGGACTGTCCAGCGTTGTCCCCTCCCGCCAAGGACCCGACCTCCCCTGCCTGGTCAGGGTGGCAGGGACCAGGGTCCCCGAGGCCTTGGGTCCCGCTCTGGCTCCTGACCCCAGCTTCCTACTGATGCTCGCTCTGGGATGCAGTGCTGTTGGCTCAAGGCTTGGATTCCTGCCTGGGCCTCACCTGCCCGCTCCCTCTGCTTCCAGACCCCTCCCGCCCACCTCCGCTGCCGCCGTTGTCCTGCGGGATGTGCTTAGCCCAGAACCCAGCACACAAAACGGCCTCAGGCCACCTGTAAACCCTGAGAACTGACGGTCTCTGACCTCCATCCCGCCACCCTTAACCTGCTGGGCCCGCCTTATCCCGAGGTGTGGTTTTTGGAGGTTTCACTCCCCAGGAATCAGAACCCACCGCGGGGGATGCACCTGCTGGCTGGCTGGCGGGGGTGGGGGTGGGGGTGGGGGTGGGGTAAGTGGCACTTGCCGAGGGCTCAGTTCCCGATGCTTCCACATTGAAACCTCTCTGTCCAGTCCTCCTTCTGCCCCCAAATGTCCCCTGGGGCCTCCTCCTCACACAGCTCCTTCCAGACTGTTCCTGCGCCTGCGTGTGCCCTGTTCCACACACCCCTGCTCAGCTCCACAGGCCGAGGAACCAGCACGCTGTGCTCATGAGATTGAGTGCTTCCCAACCCCAGGCCAAGGGACCCAGCTGCCGGATGTGTGCCGGGGGTCCCCCTGTCGTCGCCTCTGCCTCCCGGGCAAGTCCCACACAGAGAATGCCCAGGTCCCCTGAGGATGGCGGGAGGGGCTCAGTCCTGGGGACATGGGGAGGCAGGAGCTGGTGACAGAGCCAGGCAGGGCTCTGGGACCCCGCAGCCCCCAGGCCTCCCTCAGGCAGCCGGCCACCAGCTCCCTGCCAATGCTCATTCTGGGAGGCAGCAGATGATGGTCCAAGCGCTTGGGTTCCTGCTGCCCAAGCGGGAGACCCAGATGGAGTTCCTGACTCCTGCCTTTGGCCTGGTCCAGCTTTGGCCATTGCAGGCCATTTGGGGAGTGACCCAGCGGATGGAAGCTCTCTCTGTCTCTCCCTGTCTCTCTGTCACTCTGCCTTTCAAATAAGTAATTTTTAATAAAATTGCTCCAAACAGTGATCAGCCAGTAGTCGTGCAGACAATATAGAAAGGACGGGGGTTGGTGCTGTGGCACAGTGGGTTAACGCCCTGGCCTGAAGCACCGGCATCCTATATGGGCGCCGGTTCAAGACCCAGCTGCTCCTCTTCCGATCCAGCTCTCTGCTATGGCCTGGGAAAGCAGTGGAAGATGGTTCAAGTCCTTGGGTCCCTGTACCCGTGTGGGAGACCTGGAAGAAGTTCCTGGCTTCCGGTTTCAGATCAGCGCAGCCCCGGCCATTGATCGGATGGAAGACATCTCTCTGTAACTCTGACTTTCAAATAAATAAATAAATCTTAGGAAGAAAGAAAGGAAGGAAGGAGGGGAGGGAGGGAGGGAGGAACAGAGGGAGAGGGAGGGAGGGAGGGAGGAACGGAGGGAGAGGGAGGGAGGAAGGAAGGAAGGGAGGGAGGAACGGAGGGAGGGAGGAACGGAGGAACGGAGGGAGAGGGAAGGAGAGGGAGGGAGAGGGAGGGAGAGGGAGGGAGTGGGGGGGAGGACGGGCTTAGATGGTGCCTGGCACTCAGTGTGTGTTCAGGAAGCACCTGCTCCTATTCTGTCTGCTCAGAGCCTTCCGTCCTCTGTGGTTCAAGTTCAACACAGGAGAGGAGAGGGCGCAGTTTACACTGGAAGCTGCTGAGACTTGGGCTGTAAGGGGCCCGGGCAGCTCCTGAGCGCTCCAGGCAGCCTCTGCTCCAGCCAACAAACCCCCCCCAGGCTGCCCCTCCCCTGCCGGCGCCCCCTGAACCCGCACAGCCCACAGCCTCCTCCGGAGGAAATTAAAAACGAGATTGGTTTTTTCTGTGTAATCAGAAGTGATGCCGCAGGCCCTGCCCTTCGGCTCACGGGTGGTTGTAGACGCGGTGTTTGCTGAAGTGTCACCTTGAGGAAAGCGGTTAAGACACACACGATCCCACACCGGAGCGCCTGGAGAGGGTGCCTGATTCCGGCTCCGGTTCCATTTCTGCCAGTGCAGACCCCTAGAGGCAGCAGTGAGGGCCCACGTGGGGCACCAGGTCGTGTTCCCAGCCCCTGGCTTCAGCCTGGTCCACCTGCAGCTTCCGTGGTTAGCAACCAGCTCCATGTGTGCTTAGCAACCAGCTCCATGTGTGCTTAGCAACCAGCCCCATGTGTACTTACACCCGGCCCTGTGTGTGCTTAGCAACCAGCTCCATGTGTGCTTAGCAACCACTCCATGTGTACTTACACCGGGCCCTGTGTGTGCTTACACCCGGCCCTATGTGTGCTTACACCCAGCCCTGTGTGTGCATAGCAACCAGCTCCATGTGTGCTTAGCAACCACTCCATGTGTGCTTAGCAACCACTCCATGTGTACTTACACCCGGCCCTGTGTGTGCTTAGCAACCAGCTCCATGTGTGCTTAGCAACCACCTCCATGTGTGCTTACACCCAGCCCTGTGTGTGCTTAGCAACCAGCTCCATGTGTGCTTAGCAACCACCTCCATGTGTACTTACACCCGGCCCTGTGTGTGCTTAGCAACCAGCTCCATGTGTGCTTAACAACCATCTCCATGTGTGCTTAGCAACCACTCCATGTGTACTTACACCCGGCCCTGTGTGTGCTTAGCAACCACTCCATGTGTGCTTAGCAACCACTCCATGTGTACTTACACCGGGCCCTGTGTGTGCTTACACTCGGCCCTATGTGTGCTTACACCCAGCCCTGTGTGTGCATAGCAACCGGCTCGCCTGGCAGGAGTGGGGAGGGGGCTAGTGGTGGGGGGCTACTACATGGCATCTGCCCATGTCCATGGTGCAAACCCTTATGTTATGACCTTGACGGTGGAGCTGGGAGCAGTGATTCTAAGAAGCCAGCGAGGCAGGCTCCTGCCTGCCCCCTACCCCTGGGTATGGCAGCCAGAGGACTTCATGAGAAGTGGTCCACGGAAGCCCGAGTTACCCTGCTGGGGGGCACAGATGCGGGGTCTGGAAACAGCAGAAGCCTGGGTGCCGCCTGCCCCGCCTGCACCAGGCACACCAGAGGTGCTCACCTGATCCCTGTTGAGCGAGCTAAACACCTCGCGTCGTAGCGCACACACTAGCTCCCCTCCCTGCTGGGAAGCTTGTTTCCCAGCCCTGGCTTCCCTGTGCCCTCAAAGTGCACCTGCTCTGCATCCATCAGAACCCGGGAAACGCAGCTCAGATCCGCCAGCCTCACCCCCTGCCCCTGCCCCATGGCATCGGCTGGCTGCCCTCCTCCCCCGCCGCCCAAGCACTGCCCACTCCACACCTGCCTCTCCACCCCCTGGCGACTGTGGGACCAGCAGAGCCTCCGTCTCCCGGGCATCTGCACGTCCGGCGCCCTTGGCCCGCAGTGCTCTGGCCCTCGCTCACGTCTCTGCCCAGGAGTCAGGCCGTGGAAAGCGTGTCCCCATGCGTCGGGCAGCCCCGGCACCCCTCGTCACCTCACAGCTCGCCAGGTGCTCCTGTCCACCACCTTATGCATCGCACATTTCCTGGCTCGTTCTTTCCCGCCTGCCCTGCCCCAGCCTCTCTGCAGGGGCAGCTCCTGGGGGGGGGGTCGCTCCCCATCTCAGAGCCCCTGCCCCTCCTCTCTTGCCCTCTGCACCAGGCCAGCTCCCTGCCAGCCTCACCCCTTGCCCTGGCAATCTGTAATCCCGGCACGTGCCTGTGGCTCACGCTCCTGCAAGAAAGCACCGAGGGTCTCAGCCCAGGACGGCCCCAAGTGCGTGGGGTCCTCTCAGGAGCACCCCCCACCCACCCATGCCTGGGCTTTCCCAGCCACACACGTAGCACCTGCAGAGAGAGGCTCCAGACCCGGCCGAGCCGACTCCTCATGGGCCTCCCACCTGCTCTGCCATCAGTGAGCCGCCACCTGCCATCTGCCCGGTGCCAGCACCCCCCTGTCCCCCAACCCTGTCCCCCATTGGCCCTGGTACTCGGGACTCAGTCCTGATTCTGCTGGAGTCCCCGGGGCAGGAACAGGGAGCAAGCTGTTGACGCCGCCGTCCTCCTGTGACCCCGAGTGGCACGAGGCTGGCTGAGGCAGGGCGGGCCCCAGGCCAGCACTGCCTGCAGCCTGGAGGGGGCGCTCAGGCCCGGGGCTGGGGCTGGAGCCGGGGCCACCTTCCTTGGAGAACTCCAGTCTCGGTGCCTGCGTCTTGCAGCGCGGCATAGCCAGGGCCGGGCTCCGTGAACAGTGTCCCCCGAGGACAGTCATTTCCGTGTTTTACGGCTGCACCACCTGGGGGAGCCGCCGGCAGGCAGGGGCCTGATGCTCACGCCGGGACTTGGGGAGCCCCATTGTACGCGGAGCATTTTTCCTGAACCACCCTCAATGCGGAAGCCGGCAGACATGGGCCAGGCCTCACTCCCTGGGACCGGTCCCTCCTTCCCTCCCCTGGCCCTCGCCTGGGCTCCTGCCCGAGCCAACTCCAGCCAGCTCCCCATCCAGGCACCTTAGCCTCGGAGTCAGTCTGAACCCGGCGGTCCTCTCTGGACAGGGTCTGTGTAGCCCCAGCCCCCAGCTGCTCTGTCAGGCAGGGCAAGGAGTAAAAGTAGAAGGCGGAGGAGTTGCTTGGAAGGCGACGCCCTGCTGAAGCGGGTGAGCAGGCCGGGAGGCACGGGGGTGCGGGCAGCTCGGAAGGCCTCCCGGGACCCAGCTCGGGCTCCTCGGGGCTGCTCCTGGGACAGAAGAGCTCTGGGCCCTTGAGACGTCCTGTCTCTTCCCCCAAGAACTCCCACGCCGGGAGCAGCGGGTCTGTGGGCCTAATCCAGGCCCAGCGGGATCAGCCAGCCTGAGTCACGCGCACTGAGAGACAGGGGGCGTCTCCCACACAAAATCTGGGCGCTAATAACCAGGGCTGGGGGAAGGAGGCAGAGGGAGCATTTGTCCTCGCGTCACCCAAGTCGCCAGTCTCGGCCTTGCGTGGGAACGCGTGCTCTCTCTTCCTCTCTCTTGGGCTTTAGTCCCTGCGGTCTTGGTGTATTTTTTGTGTTTATTTGTGCACTTTCTGGAAAGCAAACAGACAGAACTCCCGTCTGCTGTGTCGCTCCTCCGATGAGGGAGGTCAGGAGCCCAGAACTTCACCCAGGCCTCCTGTGTGGGCGGCAGGGCCCCGGTGACTTCAGCCATCGCCTGCTGCCTCCCAGGGTCGGCACGAGCAGGAAGCTGGAGTCAGGGGCTGGAGCCGGGTCAACACACGGAGACCTGGGGGGGCGGGGAGCAGGAGCTCTGAGCAGGGGGGCTTCCTGCTGCCCTCCCTCCGGGGCATGAGCAGGAAGCGGGGCCCTTGGGACATGAGACGCGGGCATCCCAGGTGGCGTCTCCCTGCTGCGCCAGACACCTGCCCCTCCCCCCTCTCATTGGAGTTGTACTTGGCTTCTCTCCAACACCCTGCGGGAGCCCACGCAGCTCTGCCGCGCACTTTCCACTGGCCAAAGCCTGCATGGGGATGAACGTAGCAATAAGGGAAGCTGGGAATGGAATCTCTGAGCTTGACTGGTGGAGCTGGGGGCTGGGGGAGGGGCTGGGGGGTGGACATTGCCTCCCTACCCAGGAAGGGTGTGGGTACTCGGAGCCAAGGTCACGCACAGCCCTTGTGCACAGGAAGCCCAGAATGGAGAAACACCTGTGTTTAGAAGGACGCATTTTTAAAAAATTGTATTTATTTGAAAGAGACAGAGGAGAGAGAGAATCTTCCATCCACTGATTTACTCCCAAGATGGCCGAAAAAGCTGGCTCTGGGCCAGGCGGAAGCCAGGAGCCAGGAGCTTCCTCTGGGTCTCCCATGGGAGCAGGGGTCCAGGCACTTGGACCATCTCCCGCCGCCTTCCCAGGCCAGAGCAGGGAGCTGGATGGGAAGCAGAGCAGCTGGAGCTCGGCCTGGCGCTCCACTGCGGGTTGATGGCACCGCAGGCACCGGCTGCACCGGCTGAGCCGCAGCGCCGGCCCCTAGGAGGCCCCTTCCCAGGAGGAGCAGGTGAATCCTCCTGCTTCAGGCCACCAGCCCAGGGTGTGTCAGAACCGGGTTTGAACCCGGGTGGTGTTGGCTGTCTCCACTCACAGCCACCCACAGGGAGGTGGCTCTGCCTGCACCTCTCCCCTGTCACGTCGGTCAGTCTAGAAGCCTGGGGACAGCAGGTGCACCCGCTGAACCCCGGCAGCGTCTGTGACTCGATGGATGTATGCCTGTGTCCATCTTCCCCCAGGCCGGCCGGGTCCAGCCCCACGTTCCTGGGGCGGCTCGTGTCATCTCTACTTAGCTGTGTTGGGGCGACCTAGGCCACGGGGCCTGGGCTGTGGTGCCGGCCTCCATGGCATGAGCCGAAACCGGAGCCACTGGGGGCCCTCATCACGGCCATGCGGGTCTGCTTCCTGGTGGGCTGCCGACACGTTCATGACAAAATGGCGCAGGGTAGCATCCAGGACAGGGAACTCCCCCCACCCCGACCTCAGCACTGCTGTCGGGGACGAGGTGCCCCTGTTCCCTGGGGGGACGGGGGCTGCCCTGGGCGTCGTAGCTCCCTTAGCCTCTCCTGGTGAGATGCCACTCGCCCAGGTGTCAGCCCGACGGTGGGAGTGCAGAGTCACTGCACGTGAGCACCTCCGCACTGGAGGGGTCCAGACACCTTGGTGGGCACCACCTTCCCCGGCCGCTCCCTGAGGGAGCCCCGCCCCCACCCATCCTCCTCCCGCACTTGACTTCACTGGCAGCCCACCCCCCACAGGCTCTGTCGGCCGCCGGCTGCCCCCAGCCCTGGCCGTGAGTTCCTGTGGAGACACAGAACAAGGAGCCTCCTCCCTGCGTCACTGCCTCCCACCAGGGAGCTCCTGACTCAGGGCGTTCCCTCTGCCCCTGCACTCTGGGGGACTCTGGCCCCTCGGCAGCTCCCCCAGCCTTGCAATCAGGGAAACCGAGGCACAGCAAACTCAGGAGGCCCCATGTGAAGCCTGGCCTGCCCAAACCCTGGGACAGTGCTGCGTGGTGAGCTCACTGTCTCCACACGCGAGTCAGCCCCACCCGCAAACCAAGCCCCGGATCCCGCGTCTCGCTCGGGGGCATTTCAGGCACAGGCAGCCGGTCCTGGGCAGGGCGGCCCTGGGGAGGGCGGCAGGGAAGCCACGTGCGGGGCGGGAGGTCCACGGCGCGCTGGGGGCGTGGCCCAGCAGAGCCACGCCTCTCGCACCACCCCCATGGGCTCCCAGTGCTTTAAACAACGTCATTCGGAAGTTGAATGTGGCCGAGAATAACTCATAGCTGCACGTTGTCGAACTGCCCGTGACTTCCTTTTTCTGTAGGGAAGCGAGCGGTTTTACCAAACCCACCCGTGCACCGACGCCCCGTGCGCCCTTGTCTGTCTCTGGCAGTTTAACTGGCAGCCGAGGGATTCACACTGACAGGGTCTGTGACATATCTGGAGCCCGTTAGGAGAACGCCTGGTTCATGGAGGGGGTGCCCGGCCCTGGGCTGTTACAAAACTTGGTGCCGGGTCACACAGCAACTAAGGGGAACAGAACTCAACCCCAGGAGTCGACCCCCCGAGGGTGCAGGATGCCTGGGTCCAGGTATCTGACCGACTTTGGTTTTTCTGAGCACTCGGTGCAAGCTTGGGGCCAGGGCGAGCTGCCGGCGGCCCAAGTAGAGACGCTGAGGGTGGTGCCGGGCCCTCTCCACCTCTCCCCTGATGCTGACACGCTGGGCCTCTACTGAGGACGGGGAGACAGCGGTGCTGACGGCCGCCCCCAGGGGAGGCTCACCTGGCACGCTGGCCGCAAATTCAGGAGAGGCACCCCGACTCCCAAGGGGCTCCATCCCACACCACGACACCAGGCTTGGACACCAGGCTTGGACAGGGCAGCTCGGGCTGGGCTTCAGCCCTTTCACCCCTCAGCTGATCGCCTTGCACAGTGCACAACCTGAACGACAGTCCACAGCATCGCTATGCACAGGGCACCCCATGTCTCCAGCCGATCTTGCGTGGAGGGGCGATGGAATGGGAATGATTGACAGAGAGGGAAGACGTGGACAGACCTAGGCATCCTCTTTCTTTTCCAGATCCGGTATGCGGAGGAAGCCCAGTTTTGTGGACACTCAGGTCGTCTCTGTTAATGGGTCTTTCTGGGCCAGTTTCTGAAGACACGCCCTATTAGCTAAACTGACTGAGCTTTAGCTCTGGCTGATCTAAAGAGATGCTTGGTGCCTGGAGCTCATTCAGAGCCACGTTCAGGTTTCCACCTTGCCCGCTCTCCAGCCGCACACTCTGGGAAAGTGCCCCGAAACCTCGGTCTCTTTATCTGTGAAATGGGCGCATTGGATGAATAGTGGACACTGGTTCTTTGTACCCCTCCTGGCCTTGAACCCGGGGCAGCCTTAGTGACTCGGTTGGCTAACAGCATGGGGCAGAGTCTCTCCTGGGACCTCGGAGACGAGGCACAGTCTGCTGCTTCTGCCTGGACATCTGGCCACACGGCCACCATGTTGTAAAACAGCCCACACGGCCCTGCGTGGAGAGGAACTGGGGCTGGAGGCCAACGGCCCCCCTGAGCTCCAGGCTCCTGGGCAGCCCCACCTGTGAGTGAGCCCTCTGGGAAGCGGATCTTCCAGTCCCCATTTGAGCCACCTTAGGTGACGCCACGGCAGGGGGCAGGAGGTGGGCAGAGACACACTGTCCCCGCCCACCCCTGCCCGGTCAGCCTGCCTGGCACTCTTTGCCAGGTGAGTGTGGGTTAGCCCAGCACCACCGGCAAACCTCATACGACGGCTGCGTCGGGAGTGAAGGCGACTGCGTGTGCTGTCCAGGACGTCACAGGTGCTCAGTGAGGCTGAGTTCCCCTTCCTCCCGCTTCCAGGTGACCCATTACGCTGCTAACAGTCCCCTCCTGCCAGACCAGCCCGGTCATCCCCCCGAGCTGAGGGCCCTGGGTCACCCTGGCCTTGACTTGCGGAGACCCCATGTTGCTGTCTGCAAGTGGGCAACACCAGCGGCCTCCGGCCCCGCCCACCTGCCCTGCGGGTCACAGCGGGAGGTTTCCTTGACCTTGAAGTGGATGACGGCAGAGGTCGCTGCGAGCAGGTCGGGCAGAGGAAGCCCAGAGCGCCCCTGGGGGTGCCTGGTGCCGTCTCAGACCCTGCACAGTGCTGCTGCCGGGCACCCGGCCCCTCTGAAGGTGCCGGGGCGTCCAGAGACACTGCATGTTGTCCCAGCTTCCAGAGCTGTGGCTGGTTAACAGTATTTTTTTTTTTTAATTTTTAAAATTTGACAGATTTGAAAGGCAGAGAAAGATCTCCCATGTGGTGGTTCACTCCCTGAACGCCCACCTCAGCCCCGGCTGCACCAGGCTGGAGCCAGGGACCAGGAACTCACACATGTCACCCACGGGAGAGGCAGGGACCCAAGGGCTTGGGCCATCACTGCTGCCCCCGGAGTGTGCATTTGCAGGGTGCTGAAGAGGGAAGCAGGGCGGGGACTGGATACAGGATGCGTTGTCATGGTGACGGACCCGCCGCGGGCTCGCCTCCTGCGCTGTGGTGTTGTGATGATGCCAGCGGCGACAACTCTGATTTTCCGTTCTCCACTGGGGCCGAGGTGGGAGGTTCATCCCACTGGAATTACCCCAGGGCAGCCTGGGAGCAGCCCGGCTCCAGCTGCCTCCCCGTGCCACAAACCAGGGCCATCGCCATGGCTTCCAACCACACATGGGGCCTGCACTCTGCCTCCGGGCCACGTGGCTTCTTTTTAGTTTCATTTTTTTAAAGATTGTTTTGAAAGGCAGAGTTAAAGAGAGGAAGAGACAGAGAGAGAAAATCTTCCATCCGCTGGGTCACTCCCCAAATGGCCACAACGGCCAGAGCTGGACCAGGCCAAAGCCAGGAGCTTCTTCTGGGTCTCCCACGTGGATGCAGGGGCCCAAGCATTTGTACTGTCTACACTGCTTTCCCTAGACCATTAGCAGGGAGCTGGACCAGAAGTGGAGCAGCCGGGACTCGAACCAGCACCCATATGGGACACCAGCACTGCAGGCGGAGGCTTAACCTAGTATGCCACAGCGCCACCCCCACAGAAGCCGACAGAGCATTGCAGTTGGTGGCAGCGGCCTCAGTGCTGGGCAGAGAACGGGGACCCCCGAGCCCCTCAGTCCTCTGCCCAGTGCGAGGTGGCCGCAGGCAGCACGGAAGAAGGCTCAGAGCCACCTCCCGCCTTGGCTGCTGTTCTTCGGCCTGAGCCCCGGCAAGGCTGACCAGGCACAGGGCCCGCGCCTCTCGGGCACCCACTTCTGGGAGGGCTGAGGAGGGGCGAGAAGGGGTGAGGGCGGCCTCGCTGCTCTGCCGTCCCCGGCTTCCCTCCATCCCGGCCTCCAGGTCCTTCGTGCCGGCACCGTACCTAGACGTGTCCGTTACCTGCCACGTGTCCAGCGCGGTACTGGAGACCTGCTGCGTACCCACTGCTTCCTAACTGGCTACAAACTAGCGGCCTCAACCAACAAGCACTTATCATCCCTGCCTCTGCGAGCCAGGAGTCCAGGCGCGGCTCAGCCGCATCCCGCTCCCGGTCCCTCAAGGCCACACTGAGGTGGCAGAAGCCCTAACCCCACCCACAGGCCATCTGTTTCGTCCTGACCGGCTAGCACCAGTGACCCACCTGCCGATTTTGTCAGGGGCCAGAACACCAGCGCTTTCTCTCGGTACCTTGCCTTGTGCTGGGAACGCACTGGTTCAGTCTGTCCTGCCTTCCCCAACCCACGCTAGGAACTCCCAGAAGGCCAGGGCTGCATCCATCCCAATTGTGGTCACTTCCCAGCATCCAGACACGCTCCAGGCATGCACTCCTTACAGTCACTTAGTCACTCAACAAACACCTGTTGAGCTGAGCACCGTGCTGCAGGTACAAAGGTGACCAAGGCATAGCTCCGTCTTCACAAGCCGCTTGCTGCCTATCAGAACAGAGACATAGAATAACTGAACTGCAAGACAGCGTGGTGTGGCGTGGGCATCCTGGTGGTCCCAGCGCCTGACACAGTGGTGTTTGTGGACTGTCGCGAGCTCCAGGCACACCTTGCTCTCTGGTTGAACGCTAATTGGCCAGGAGAAAGCAGACGAAGCTTAAAGACCCACAAGGCTCCCCCTACACACACACCCACACACACACACACACAGACCCGGCTTCGGAAGCCTGTTACACTGGCCTCCAATCACAGCGTCCCACTGTCGGAGCCGTTTTGTGTTTGGAAATGGGGGGGGGGGAGGCGGTAATTATTAAAATTGTGAATACAGGAGAATTTAGCCTTTCATTGGAGGTGTCCCGACGACACTTAACAACTGCTGGGGAAGATAATAGGGCTTCGAGCAATTACACAGCCCGTCAGAGAGCGAGCAGGAGTGATTCAGATTCACGCTCGGAGCTGCAACAATTTTCAGCCATTTTGCTCATACACAGCTGTTTCATTTAAAATATTTTGGCAGAAAATTGCAAAGTGGGTCATGCTGGTCATCCGTGCTGGGGAGGCTTAACCCCTTCCGTGCCGCCCGTCACCCTCGCCGTTTGTCGCCTCTGGTCCTCCTGCCTGGGTCATTACCTGGACGCGGCGTCCTGGAGTTAAAACTTGGCCCCGTCATGGAAAACGCGGGGGCTTTTGCTGCTCCTGAGCTCTCTGGAGGATTCTGCGTCGTCTGCTCTGGGTTCAGGCAGGAGGCGTCCCCCAAGCCCTTCAGAGGGGACCGCCGTGTGGGGGCGGTAAGGACGATCCATCAGGGGCCTGGCCAAAGCCCGGCGGCCCCCTAGCACTAGGCAATTTGGGGAGAGTGAATCCTGAAGACCTGAAGACCCCACAGGGGATGGTACAGAACCCAGGGCACACCACGCAGGGAGCAGACAGCAGCTCCTGCGTGAGAGGAGGGAGCAGGTAACAGAATGGGGAGCGTGGACCTCGCTGGAGCTCTGGACTTGAACCTTGAGCCCCCACCCCCACCCCGAAGTCTTCCCATTGGCCAAGCCCAACTGGAGGCCAAAGGGCAGTGAGGCAGGCGGGGGCCCGGTGCATCCCCTGCAGGTCAGCTGCTCAGGGCTGGGAAGAGCGGACTTGGGGTGTGGCGGGCCCTGATGTGATGTTCAGCCCCAAGGGGCCTCAAGGAAGAAGCGCTGCTTCCTGCCCGCAGGAGGTGAGCTCCTAGCTGAGCACGGCACACACGCACGCAAGGACGGGCTAGCCTGGTGGCTGTAGGGAAGCACTTGTCCAGTGGACTTCAGACCACGAGAGTCACGGTCAGGGAGCCTGATCGGAAGCCAGAAGCCCAGTCCTGGAGGCCCAGGACGAGCGGGTGCCAAGCCTCCTGGGACAGCCAGGGTCGGGGTCGGCTGGCGGGGCCGGGGGCGCGGCTGATCCACCAAACGCTGGCGTGGATGTTGCTCTGGGTCTTGCACTGACGGGAGTCACGGAGGTCACCCTTGAGAGCGTAGGGGAGGCCTCATCCCCCCAGCCAGGGGCCTTGACCACGACTGTGGTTCCCAGCAGAAGGAATTCCTCTCCAGCCTGGACGTGCGACCCTGCCTGGCTGTCCCCTGCCCGTCTCTAGCTGAGTCCAGTGTCTCTTGCTTCCCATCTTTGGAAGTCACGTGGAAGACCAGGCAAACATCTTCCCGGGCCCCATTCCCAAATTCACTGGGAACTCGAATTCTATCAGATTCCCATGGGATGCTGATGCCACAGCGGGGGCAGAGCTGGGTCGCCCGCCCAGCCTGCTGTCACAGCTAACCACCTCCCCCAGGGGCGTCAGGCTTTCGAGGGTTGCTGAGCTATGTCACTGCCTCTGTTCCCCGAGCCATCTGCCAATGCCAAGTGCTACATCATCTGGGGATCCTGAGAGCCATCTGCTTCCTGGAAGCAGCCACGGATGATGGGATGTGTCCCACTCGGCTCCATCAGCAGCATCGTTGGTGTTGTCCGCCCAGCTGCAACCCAGGTCCCAGCCACAGCTGCCTGAACCACGCTGGTGCACGCAGAAGGGACGGCCTGGGGCGTCCGCTCGGATTTCCTGGTCCAGGGGGCTCTGGGGGTCTGTGAACCTGACCTTGGATCACAGAAGGATGACTCGGGCCTGAGCAGACAGCGGCAGTGAGAAGGTGCAGGTTAGGTCTGGGGAACGGGGACCGCGCGGTCTCTATGAGGTGCAAAGAGCTGGGTGCTTCCTCGGGGTGACCTTGAGGGACAGTGGCAAGACCTCCACTCTGAGCAGGAAGAAGAGTGCCCCAGATGACAGGCGGGCCGAGAACAGAGGGGAGAAGAGCCCCCCCCGGGGGGGGGGGGTAGGGCCCTGGCCTGGTGACGCCGGGGATGGAGGGCTCGGACACAGCAGGGCCGTGGTCTGCTCCGAGCTGGGTCGTTGGGAGAAGGAGGAGTGTGTGAGACTAGGAAGGGGGTCAGCTTCCGGTTTGGAGTCTGAGGAAGGAAGCCCATAGGCCCCGGGGGCGGAGCTGCAAGGAAAGTGGGTGGGGGTAGGGGCGATGGGCTCCCGAGACCCCCCAGGAGCCGCTGTTGTGGACTCGCGAGACTGAGCGTGGACTCGTGCTGTGTCCCCCAGATCACGTGGGTTGGGGGCTGGGGCTGGGGCATAACTCCCCCGCCCGGGCAGATAAGACCTGGGCTTGGGTATTTGGCACGGCAGTTAAGCTGCCGCTCGGGTGAGACTCTTAGATCCCATATCAGAGTCCTGGCTCCGCTTCCAAGCCAGCTTCCTGCTACAGTGCACCCTGGGAGGAAAGGGGTCCTGCCAGCCGCGTAGGAGACCCAGGCGGAGCTCCAGGCTCCTGACTTCAGCCTGGCCCAGCCCTGGCTGCTGCAAGCACTTGGGAGCCACCCAGTCAATGGCAGATCTCTCTCTCTCTGCCTCTCTGCTGTCACTGCCTTCCAGACGAAACGCAGATAAATTAATGTATTATTTTTATAAAACGAGGCCAGGGGTGGGTGGGAGCAGGTAGTGGGGAGGTAGACGGCAGAGGGGGGCGGCGGCCTGACGTCAAAGCCGTCAGGTGGGGTGCAGTGAAGGGAGGCACAGGTACACCTGCTAGTGTATCTGGGACTCGATGTGCCCTCTGCAGACACTGTCATCAGTGAGCCCCAGCTCCGCTCCACGCCCAGGCTTGCTCCAGGCACCCCCGTCTTCCTGCAGCCTGGGGCTCCCCTCGGCTCGCCCAGCTACCCCCTCCCCCGCGTCCCCACTGCCCTGGGCTTAATCAGGGAGGCTTCGCTTAATCAGGGAGGCTTCGGGTCTCTAGCAGAAGCAAGCAGGAGCTTCCTGTTTGAGTCGTGTTGGAACAGAAGCCTGTGCCATCCCCACCAGACTCTGGAGATGCAGAGAGAACAGAGCGGCCTCTAAGCCACGTCCTAGGAGGCTCTGAGTCTTCCAGGGAGCAGGGAGGGGGGGGTCTCCCCTCGCCACCCGCCCCGTGCCCTCCCCAGCTCTCGGGGCTGCTCTTGCCCTCAGCTACCCCAGACGACGTCCCCTCTGCTGCCACTCCCTTGTCGTTGTCTTCTTTCGCTCCTTGTTTGTTTTATTTGAGAGACAGAGACGAGTGATGTTTCGTGCACTGGTTCACCCCCTAGTGTCCCAGGCTGAAGCCAGGAGCCGAGAAGTTGACCTAGTTCTCACTCCCCAGGGGCAGGGACCCACATCCAAGAGCCATCACCAGCTGCCTCCCAGGGTGCCCATTAGCAAGAAGCTGGATCAGAAGCAGAGCCTGGCCCGAGCCCAGGTTCCCTGATGTGGGACGATGCACCCCAAGCAGCGTCTTGAACACCGCGCAAAGCGCTCGCCCAGACCTTGTTCAAATCAGCGAGCCCTGGTCCCTGCCTGTGTGCGAGGTGCACCAGCTTCCCTCCTGCACTCCTGTCATCCTTGCTATACCCCGTGTTCTGCAGACGCACACTGAGGTACAGAGAGACTGAGTCACTTACCCCAGGGCACACAGCCAGGAAGCGACAGGACTGGGATGGAACCAGGCCATCTCTCTCTAAAGCCTGTGCACCCAATCCCCAGGCTGTGTTTGTCCCCTCATCACCCAAGAGAGCCCCCACTCCTTACCTGCAGCCTCAGGTCCAACACTCCTGTCCCACCTGCCACCAGCAAGGCCCCCAGACCCCAACCCTCCTGTCTCACTTGTCGCCAGTTTAGGTCTCTGTGTCTCCAGTCCGTGCCCTCCAGGGGGCACCCAGTGTCTCGGGCACACAGTAGGCACTCAGTGAACATGTTCTGAATTAGCAGACCACTGGCGGATGGTGGGGAGAGGTCGAGAGCAGAGGGAACTCACCCACGGCCACCGGGGCTCAGCCTCCAGCCCTCAAAAAGCAGATCCGAGCTGGCCACCACGTCCCCTACCTTCCAGGAGCCACAAGGGATTGTTTAGCTCAGGGCAGCAGCACACACCCGCATCCCAGGGCCCGCCGCGGGGACTGCCCCGGGCCACAAAGGCAGGGAGAGAGGGGAGAGCAGGGCCTGACTCCAGGGATATTCTACGCCGCTCCTTTGTCCTGTATCCTTTGTGCTTCCTCTGCCTGGTGCTGCCCCGGCTGGGTGGCTCTGCCGGCTTTTCCGCCCCTTCGCCCCCCCGGCTGTAAGTTCCGTGGGGCAGTGGCTGCCCTTCCACCTCTGGATTCCAGCAGGACCTGGCTTGCCCCCGCCGCAGGAGGCACCTGCCGGGGAAGGACGTGCAGGTGGCTTCTGCCCTCATCGCCCTGAGGTTCTCGTGGATGACAAGGTAGCGCGGTGAACACTTTCAAGACACGGGGGTCGCACCAGTTGCGGTTCAAAGCCTGACTCGGCTGCTGCGTGGATGGGGTCAGCCAAGTCCTTTGGGTCTCGTGTCTCTGTGTGTGCACTGCCGGAACCGATCCCAGCAGCGTGGAGCTGTCATAGACTAAACACACTTGCAGTGTGCACACATCAGTGTCCTGTGTGTGTGGGATCCTTCCCTCCTCCTCCCCCTACCTGGGAAAAAGTCGGAGACCCTTGGGTCCAGTCCTGAGGCACCTGCTGTCCCCTGGTGCTGCCTCGGGGCTGCAGCCGAGTGAGTGGCCGACTTGGGGACAATCTAGACTGAATGCCGGGCAACCGTGCCTGCCTGGCAGGTAACCGTGTGCCCCAGCGACGGTGGGTTGAAGAGGGCAGTTGCTGGGAGGGAGGCCGTGGGTTCCAGAGAGGAGCCCTTTGGAAAGAAACCCCAGAAGGCAGTGGGGCATCCCCGGCCTGTCGGGAGAGCACGCATGGGGACCCCCTGCCGGGCAGCTTTGGTTTCCTGGATAAAGCCGCCCTCTGACCTCAGAAGCTTGGAAATGCGTGGTGAACAGAGACGCTCATGAGGCTTAGGACCCCTCAGGTCCCCCCGTTCTCGTGGAATGGGGGCTCTCGTGTGGAGTTCCTTAAAGTCCTCCTCATTTGCATAAAAGCAGCCACGCCCCTTCCTGTCTCCTTCACAAGGGGATTCGGCTAGAAACAGAAGTCCAGTGTCAAGGCAGCGAAGACGACTCTAGCACGTGTGCCATAGCTCAGCCCTGCCCTGGCCGCGGCAGGCATGCACAATCAATCACCAAATCCTCCATGCCGTTCCCTGATGACAGCCACAGTCAGGAGCTGGCAGGACTGTGATGATCGCATTTCATGTGAGGAAACACCTCCTCTTGACATAAAGGCAAAGGCAAAGTAAACATTACAGCTAAGCACGGGCTCCTGTCCAGGGGCCTGCCAGCCTCTGGAGTACAGATACTGAACACGCTGTAAATTCCAGTGGATCCCACGTTCAGGAACAGTAGCTCCCAACAACCGATTACCACAGTCCCTGGGTGCTGAGACTTCCGGGCCTCACAGGGAGGGCATGGGCTCTGGACCGATCCCTTGTGCTCAGCAGAGCCCCAGAACCAACCACAGAGAGTCCTGAACTCTGGGGCAGCCAAGCTGACCATGGTAGGTAGGGGCTGCGGCCCCCAGTCCCCCCCAGTAGGTAAGAATATGAGTGCCCAAAGCAACTCAGACCGTGAGGCTTCCCCAGCAAATAAGAAACCCAGGGCCTGGCAGAACTGGACCAGAATCCAACCTCTTTCCACCTTCCCAAGGCGCCACCCAGAGGCAGGTGGTTTGTTAGTTACTTCACGGTCGCAACATGGCTGCCAAAGCTCCAGGCACCACACCCACGTTTAAGGCAGGAGAGATGGTGAGAGCAACGTTTGTCCCAGCAGGACAGTGCTCAGGTGGACTTCCACTGACTGGCCAGCCTGGAACACATGGACACCTTGCTGCAAGGGAGGCTGGGGACTGAGGACTTGGGACATCCGGGTCCTCTTCCCTGGTCTGGGTGGGTTTTTCCTCTGCTCGCAAGAAAGGCAAGCCTGGAAATCAAGCAGACAGCTACTATCAGTGGTGACAGATACTCAAGGCGTCTGTGCCTGCCCCGAGTCCCTCTGAGCCGTGACAGGATGAGTAATGGAGCTGTGGGTGACTTTGTTCCTTGTTCATTCATTCATTCGCTCAGCACATATCTCACGGTGCCCGGTGCATAGCAGAAAATGAGTCAGGACAGAAGGAGACTACAGAATTATTTAGGAACGTGTCACAGGGACGGGACCGTCACGGGAGCTTCGTGGGGAAGTTGACATCTGAGCCCCAAAGCAAGAAACCATTGGCAGTTTGCCAGCTTGTCCTGCGTGTGTGTGTGTGTACACGCGTGTGTGTGTGCTTGTGCGTGCATGACGCATGTGCACGCCCGGGTGGGGAGGTCGCTTTGGGAGAGGGCTGGGCGGGGGGAGGGCTGAGTGGTGCAGGAATGACCTTGGTGGCGGAAGGCACGCGTCGCTTATGCAGACCTGAGAGGAGGCTGTGTCGCCATTGCACGGGCAGAAGCCTGGGGGGATGAGCAGACACCCGGTGCCACGGAGCCCTGGGAGCCCACCTGCACCTGCGTTCAGACTTTGTCCCCTGGAGGTCCCTGTGCCCCAGCCCTCGCTAGTGGTGGGTAGGGAAAAGCAACAGGAGCCACTAGCAAGGGGACGCGCTGTGAGCCTTCTTCTTGCCCGGGCGGGGGGGGGGGGGGGGTCCTTCGTGGCCATCTCATGTTCAGGGAGCAGGAATAGGTGAGCCAGAAGATGTGGCTGTCACTTGTGATGCCAGGTGGTCCCAGGCTGTCGTCCGAGGAGCAGCGGGGTCAGAGCTCAGCTCCGGGCACTCGGGTCCCTCTCTCTTCCCATCAGGCTGAGCCTGAGCCACACGGAGGGCTCGGAAGCTCCGCACTTACAGTCTGGAACCTCGGACCCCAGGGCAAGAGAAGTCCTGGGAGGGTCCCCGGGCTCCCCAGAGGGGCACGCCCAGCACCAAGGTGTGCCGTGCGTTCGCGGGCAGACCTGCGTCAGGTGGGCAGCCAGGAGCCTGCAGAGGGAGCCGAGGAGGAGGAGGGAGTCGGGGTGCAGTTGTAAAGCCCCAGGTGCCCTGTCCCAGGGAGCCCCTCCCACAATGTCTGGGCCCCTCCCGCGTGCCCCTGGCCCCTGTCCTCCTGGGTCCCTCCCTGCTGCCCACAGGCCTGGTGACTCACAGGAGCTCTGCCCCTCCGTCCTCCTCCACCCCGGCTAGACCTGCTGCCGGCTGCTCTGGGACATTCTCCGCTCCAGGTCCCCCTGCAGGGACCCCGACCCCTCCTTTTCCTTACGCCCCCTCCCCTGCCGAGCTCTGCCTTTGATAAAGAAAAACGCGGAAGGCTGCCCTTGGCATCACCGAGCAGGGACGCGGCCGCCGTGGGTTGCTTTCTGCTGGGCGCCGTGAAGTCATCGATTTCTTCTGTCTAACACACAGCGCTGCTTGTTAGCGCTCTCTCTCGGACAAGAAATATTGAGCCTCCCGCCATGGTTGTACAAAAACGTGAATAGGTCCCCGTGTGGACGCGGAGTTAACAGAGAACGTGGCCCCCGGGGTGGGAAGCTGGGTGGAGAGGCGACAAGGGACTGGCCGAGGCTGCGGTGGCCCCCGCCGGCCGTCCACCTGCTTGGGGACTCCGCCTCTAAAATCCTCCCTGCGCCACTCAGGACTCTGGGTTGCAAGTGACAGAGACCCAAGGTCAAAGGGCAGGAGCAGGACAGGTGCACATAGTGGCTCATGGAAGTGAAAATCCCGAGGGGCTGGGCCCACTCCCCCCAGCTCCAGGGTCTGCTGCTTCCTCCCGTGTTAGCCCCTGGCATTTCCAAGACACACTCTCCCTGCTCCGCAGCTCCAACAGGGAGGTGGGGGGGAAGCGGGGGGCCCGAGGCATCCTGGGAGTAACAGGCTTTGTCTGTACCTGGCGTGTGGGTCCAGGGTCTACACCAGCTCTAGCACCTGCTTCCGTGTGGCCCACACACCGAGAACTCTGTGGGCAGCTGCACGAGGCTGAGAAAACATTAGGACGCTCCGCCGCTGCCCGTGGAGGTCCCAGGAAACGCACATGGCAGGGCCCGGAAGGGTTTCGTTCACGGCCGGGCTTGCCCCCGCCCTGTCCAAGGCTGCTTTCGTGGTGTAGCACAGAGTTGAGAGCTGAGCCAGCGCCTGTGGCCTGGGAGGCTGAAAGGACCCGTTAGGTTGATGAGCTCTTTTATTATTTTCTTTAATATTTATTTATTTGAAAGGCAGCATTACAGAGAGAGAGAGAGAGAGAGAGAGAGAGAGAGCGATCTTCCACCTGCTGGTTCACTCCCCAAATGGCTGTAAGAGCCGAGGCTGGGCCAGGCCCGGAGCTCCAACTGGGTCTCCCCTCTGGGTGCAGGGGCCTAAGCACTCGGGCCATCTTCTGCTGCTTTCCCAGGAGCATTGGCAGGGAGCTGGACCGGAAGTAGAGCAGCCGGGACTCCATGTCCTGTGCCGGTGGCTTAGATGGTCACTTAACCTGCTGTGCCACAGTGCTGGCCCCACTTGGCTATTTTACTTAATCATAAATAATTTTAAAATGATTTCTAATGAGTGATGTATTTAAATAAATTGTTATTTAATAATAAGTGAGTACTAGACATTTTACTTGGTTAGTTACCTTCATAGATTTTCCCATGCCAGCATCGTGGTGCAGTGGGTAAAGGCGCCTCCTGCAGCGCTGGCATCCCACATGGGCACTGGTTCGAGTCCCGGCTGCTCCACTTCTGATCCAGCTCCCTGCTAATGCACCTGGGAAAGCAGTAGAAGATGGCCCAAGTGCTTGGGCCCCTGCACCTGCATGGGAGACCTGGAAGAAGCTCCTGGCTCCTGGCTTCAGCCTGGCCCAACCCCAGGCTGTTGTGGCCATTTCAGTGGGTAAATTTCTCTGTCTGCTCTCTCTCTCTCTCTAACTCTGCCTTTCAAATAAATTAAATAAATGTTTTTTTAAAAATCTTACCTTAAAAAAAGAACAAGTTTGCCAACCCCCAGTGTAGACATTCTGTGTAGACAAATAAATGCAGAGTCAAGTGACGACCCCTGGAGTCCAGGGGTGGCGGCCACCCCACAGCCTTGGGAGGAGAGGACACAGGGTCTCTGGCAGCTTAGGCTGGGGTCTCCCAGAACCGGACCCCAAGATAAGTGTGTCACTTAGGCCTTTATGTGCGCGGGATCTCAGGAGTCCTGGAGAAGTGGGGAGGGGCAGGAAGAAGCCCATCTCAGACATGTCACTGAGCTGTCACCACTAAGGGCGGCCAAGTCCTGTCCTGCTGGGGACCATGACACAGAGCAGGGGGCACCCCGCAGGCCTCCCGGGCAAGGGGCGAGGGGCGAGGGAGCGCGGGGGCTTCGTGCTCCACCTGCTGTCACCCCGTGTTCTCGGAGCCACTGAGAGGCAGTTCCCTGTTCCACGTCCCATTCAGGAGGTGATCGGTGCAGGAACAGGTGGGCGGGAGCATAACCAGGAGACCCCAGAGCAGGTGCACCTCGCCTTGATGAGCCTGTGCCGGCCGCCGGGTCGGGTGGCCAGGCCTGGGGTGAGGGGTTTGCCAGCACGTGGGTGTCTGAGACCTGAGGCTGGCGCGGGCCCTGGTCCTGTTATGACCACAGGAGAGGACCTCTGCTGTCCTTCCACGGGGCTCCCACCACCCTCGCCCCTGGCCTGTGCCTGTGATGTCGCGTCTCGGCTCAGGCCGATCTACGTGGAAACAGCCCTAAGACCAGGCACACGGCACGGGCATCGTCACTTTAAGCCAAGTCTGATTGGTTCAACGAGTGCTCATTCAGTGCCTTGTGCTAGCAGTCACGCCCCCCACCTCCCCGTCCTGTAGGCTGACGCCTGCGGCCACTGCTGTGACACGGAGTCCGCCGTGGGTTCTACGGGGCTGGTCTGTGGCCTGCTCCCATATTACATGGCTTTCTGCTAGAGGGGCCTCCTTCTAGCTGGGCCCCTCCCCCAAGAAAGGGCAGATCCCCTGTGGCTCCGTGTGTCTCTCGCTCCTCCCAGGCATGGTCACAGGATCAGCTGCCTGCCTTGTCCCTGCCTGGCCCTACGGCCACCAAAGACACATCAGTGCCTTTTAGCTACGGGGAAAGGAACCGCGTCCGTGGCCAGCTCAGAGGAGAAAAAGATAAAACTTCACCGTCAGGTTTCCCAGTGGCCGGAGAGCAAACCCAGGAAGAGGGGAAGGAGGAGTGGGCTGCAGCCCCGGGGAAGGGCGGAGCCAGAGGGAGCCGGGGCAAACCCTGGGAGGAGGGGCCCTTGGCAGGAGCGGCTCACCGGATGCTAGCTTGAGTCCTGTGCGTGGTGGCACCGGAAGTGGGTGTGATCAGCTCCAGTCTCAGCAAAATTAAGCCACAGCAATTCAGTCACGTGTTCTCCCAAGGTAACGGGCCGCAGTAAGTGGCAGTGCTAGGATTTGAACCCAGGACACACCTCGTGGCCCAGAATGGTGCTCTCCCTGGAGGGCACACAGGCACTGTGCACCAGGGCCTCCTCTGTCCCTGACACCCCCAGCCCTGGGCCATGACTCTGCCCCAGGACAGACAGCGCCCCCTGGTGTCCACTCCCTTTGTGGCCCTGGGGGCTGAGAGGAAGCAGTAATGTCAGCCTGGTTCTCTCTGCGGATGAAATTGGCAACAAGCTGAGCGCCGTCACCGCCGATTGGCAACAGCCGGGATGGAGGTCAACTGGGTGGGGGAGGGGCTCTAGCAAGGTAACCTCATACCCTCCACATCCCAGCAGCCAGCTGGGCAAGATGGACAAGGGGTCAAGGGGCCCCTCCAACCCCCAATAGGACACCTGCCCTGGAAGGCAGACCCCATGGCGGAACCAACCAGAAGGTGCTCCCAGCAGGCACCGGCTCCAGCGGGAGGAGGACCTGGGGCTGAAGCTGCCCTCTGGTCCCTGGGCAGGGCTGGGGGGGGAGGGGTGGAGAGAGCCGGAAGACAGGAGGTTTCTGGAAGCCCAGACTGGAAGCCGCCCCCGCTGTGTGCCTCACTGGAGGGCCTGGGGGCCTCCCCCTGCCCTCCTCACCTCCCGCCCCGAGCCTGTCCCTGTGGTTGCTCCGGGGCAGCTGCGGCGGCTCCAGGCGTGGGACCCTCCTGTCCACGGCCCCACTCCGAAGCTGCCTGCAAGTTCCCTGCGGCTCAGCCTCCGTCGGCCTCCCTCCGTGGCTGGACCCACTCGGCACTCTCCCTGCCCTGAGCTGGCCGGGGGAGCCTCAGACTCCGCCTCCTCCTCCTGCCCACCGCCCCCCTAGTCGGAGTCCTGGAGGATGCTGGGGACGGGGGCCACGGGCACACTCATGATCTTCCATTAGCTCGCCTGCTATACTTGTTGAAGTGGCACCCACAGACCTGGCACCCCAAAGAAGGCACCTGGCCTTGCAAAGCCGCCCGGAGGGGCCTTGCATGCTGCCCCGGCCCCCAGGGAGCCACCCTCCCGAAGCCGAGCCCCTCTCGCCGCCCCCCGGGGTTCTGTCGTGCATTGCATCTGTCTGGCTTTGTTGCGGCTGCCGATCTCTGCGTGATTATTCTGTGCTTTGCAGCATCGCACAGATCAGCTGGTTCCTGCAGGCTCCTAAGCCCTGCTTCCTTCACGCACTGTGCCCCGAGATGCCCACCTGCTGCTTCACGGTGCGGCCCACTCCCTTCACGGCCGCAGAACCGTGTTCCCGTGCAGCTTATTTAATCATCCCACGCGGGGTGCGCCGTCGAGAGACACTTGGGTGGGCAAGGGTACTTACGAGCCCGCTGCACCGCCACAACAAAACCCCTCGCTTCCCAGGCCCTGGAGGCTGCGAAGTTCAAGGTCACGGTGTCCGCAGGTTGGAGGTCTGGCGAGCGCTGCTGTCTGCTTCCAAGGGGGCAGCTTTGGGGTTGGGGCCCCTGAGGGCACAAGGAGCAAGCCCTCCTGAGTCTTTCGCTAGACGTCCTCATCCGTGAGTGACCTTGGCCTGGGTTGACAGTGTCACATTCGCCCCGTGAGTTCTGTGGGATGCATCAGAGCACAGCATGTCCAAGGGCCTCGGACCCCACGTGCGGCCTCCCTCTCGGGCCGGTAGCTGGGAGCGAAGCTGCGGGGTGTGGGGTGTGGGGTGTGCCGTGAACGGGGACGCCCAAGCCACCGCGGGGCAGGAGGGGGCCACTTCCCAGAATGCTGCCCACCTGCTGACTCGGCCCCTCCCGCTCAGCTTCCCGAGAGCGGGCTCCAAAGCGGCGCCCCAGGCCCCCTGCCCCAGGCCCGTCCTTTGGCTGTGAGGAGGCAGGGAGGTGAGGTTTGCATTGCCTCTACCCAGCTCAGAGGACGGCAGGCAGGCAAGCTGCCCGTGTCCACCGCCCCAGGGCCGGCCTTGCAGTTCCTGGCTCCTGGGCAGCCCACGGGGAGAGATTTCCAGGCTGCAGACGCCCTCCTGATCCTGCCCCACCTGCCGCCTCAGGGTCTCCGGGGGGTGATTCTGGTGCGTGGCGGAAGTTACCAGAAGGCTGTGTAGGGCAATGGTGCAGCCCAGGCCTCCAGAGTGACCTCCCTGGGGTCTCAGCCTAGACCCACCCCTCCGATGGCTGAGAGGCTGGGGACAAGGCACCCCAGCTTCCCTGGCCTCAACTGCCATGAGCCGGGAAGGAGGTGGCTCGTGGGGTCCTTGTGAGGACTGGGTGTGGTGACACACGTCAGCCACTTGCAACAGTACATGGCACGGGCACACGTCCCGTGAACGCTGTGTCGTTTTAGTTAATGCTGTCTCTCAAGTGCACCCAGCAAACTCTGGAATCAATGAGAGCTATCGGTATGGTGGTTGTCAATACCAGGAAAACTCCTATCCACCCTTCAAAACCCAACTGAGGCTACGTTCCTTGTCTCGGTCCTGATAGCATCTGGAGCAGAACTCTGAACCCGTCTGTCTGTGTAGCGGTCACTCTTTTTTTTAAAGACCTGTTTGTTTATTTATTTATAAAGTCAGAGAGAGACAGAGGGAGAGACAGAAAGAAAGATTTCCCCAGATGGCTGCAATGGCAGGGGCTGAGCCAGGCAGAAGCCAGGAGCCAGGAGCTTCATCCAGGTCTCTCGTGGGTGGCAGGGGCCCAGACACTTGGGCCACCTTCACTGCTTTTCCCAGGCAAATCTGCAGGGAGCCGGAACAGAAGTGAAACAGCCAGGACTCGAACCGTTGCCGATACGGGATGCGGGCGTGGCAGGTGGTGGCTTTACCCACTGAGCCACAGCGCAGGCCCCCGGGGGTTGCTCTTTCTTTCTCCAGCTAGATGGGGATTTCTTGCAGGACAAGGATTGTCTTCGGCTGGCTCATGCCCTGCCCTTGGTGGCCTGCACAGCACAGTGTGTGACGTACGCAGGGCAGTGTCTCGGAGGCACGACGGGGCTGCTTCTCTCGCGCTCGGCTGCAGAGCCGGCAATAAAGCGAAGCCAGCCAGACAGCGCACACATCCCCTGGGTTGCAGTGATTCTGGGGGAGGAAGCGCCGGATGGTCGTGCCTGCCCCCTGCCCTGGCGAGGACCAGATGCCAGGCTGGGCCTCCAAGCCCTCCTCCCACCCTTTAATTTTTCCTGACCCTCCCCACCACCTGGCGCCTAGGAAGACCCACCTCCCGCACCTGCTCTGGTTCTCGCTGGCGGCTTCAAACCCAGAGCTGCTTTCCATTCTTAATGGAGTGGGAGAGAGCCTGCGCAGGGTCGGGTCTGAGTGCGCGCCTCTGCAGAGGACAGCTGTGTCCTGATTTAAATCATCGCCATCCTGTGATTAGGTTGCCGGACCCTGGGACGTCTGGGCCGGGGGATCCACTCACACCCAGCGGAGCTGGCAAATCATCTCAGGCCAGCCTCTTTCTCCCTGACCAGGAGCTGCCCCTCCCTTCCTGGACCCCGGGGGGCCCTCCAGGTGCTGGGAGAGACCCGGCTGCAGGCGCTCTGCTGCGATTGTAACAGTTGTAACCAGGAGCTCCACGTGGGCTTCTGAGTGTTAAATAGAAGCTGTCATTCGCCACAGCCCGCCCTCAGCCAGGCAGAGACGAGCTGCAGCCAGCTGGTCATTTAAACCACCAGCGTTCGGGCTCCTGCAGACTCACCTCTTGTCCACGTGCACCTGATGGAGACAAAATTCAACTCCAAACAAGGCCGTGGCTATGGCTCCACCCCCTGAACGCCGGCGGGAGCTTCGTCCCCAGCGTTCTGTGTTAGTGGCATGGAGGGTGCCCACTGCAGCTGGCTATGGCGCTTGGAGGTGGGGCCTGCGGGAAGTGATGAGATGAAGTCAAGGGGGAACACCCCTGGGAAAGTCCTGGCGGCTTAGTAAGGAAGGGGAGAGAGCACAGGAACCCAAAGAGACACGCGTGTTCGTGTCCTCGTCATGCGAGCCTCTGTGCTGCCTCGGGGCTCTGCCAGGAGGACGTCACCAGATGAGGCCCCCAGACCTTGAACCTGCAGAACGCTGGGCCGAACTAAGCCTCTTCTCCGTATGGAGGAGCCTGCCTCGGGCATTTCGTTATAGCCGGCAAAGGGGCTCCTACAGAGGTCATTTCTGCAAACGTCCGTGCTCCGTGGGTCAGACAGAGGCATCATCTGTTCACACTCACCAGCACACGCTACTGCGCCCCAGATGCTGGGTGGAAATGTGAAATGGGGAGGGCAGTGCCAGGATGACAGACGGCAAAGACCACGGCCCCCGTTGCCTAGAGACAGACACGGAGGGGTAGAGGACTAGCTGCTTGATCACACAGTGGGGAAGAGCTGGGGGCGCACAGAGCCGGGCTAGAACATTCCGGGTGTCACCAACAGATGTCCAGGCCCGGCTGCCATGAGCTCGGTGCCTCCGTGGCCTGCCCCCTATAGACTTTTGCAGCCGTCCATGGGGATCGGAACGTATCCACGTTAGGCCATGCCCAGCACACCATAGTCGGTCATTCCTCTCTTGTTGGTCACATCCGGCAGGGCCTGCTCTGCTGTCTCTTTTCCTTGCAGTGGACCAAGCTGCCGATGTCGGCTCTCGTTTCCACGATAGACACACAGGGCCAAGTAGATCTGGCGGTACTCGAGGGAACCAAGGCAGCCCAATGGCAGGCATGAGGCAATGTTTTCCAGACCCAAACACCAGTCCGTGGCACCAGCAGAGAGGCCCGGGGCAGGGCCATGGTGCCCAGCTGTGCTAGGGAGCAGCCTGGGCATCCCTCAGTGTCCTGTCCCCCTAGAGTTCTTGGGTTTTTTTTAAAAGATGGATTTATTTGAGAGGCAGAGTTACAGAGAGAGAGAGAGGGAGAGACAGAGAAATCTTCCATCTGTTGGTTCACCCCTGAAATGGCTGTAACAGCCAGGGCTGGACAGGCTGAAGCCAGGAGCCAGGTCTGCCATGTGGGTGACACTAGGGCCGTCGTCCACTGCTTTCCCAGGTGCATTAGCAGGGAGCTGGACTGGAACAGGAGCAGCTGGGACTTGAACCGGCGCCCACATGGATGCCAGCAGTGCAGGGAAGCTTTCCCCTTTAGGTCACAACGCTGCACCCCGACCTCAAGTTTCACCGTCTGCAAGTCAGAGTTGTGCGGAGGGGACGGGCATCTGTTTGGGGTGCACCTGCGCCCCTCGCCTCCGCGCACGCTGTCGCCTTGCTGCCCTGGATCGTCAGAGGCCATGTGAGGAGAACGGAGCAGAGAGCAGAGCAATTCGCAGTGGGATTTTTTTCCTTTGTGTTTTTTGTTTTGTTTTTAGTTTCACTAAAGTAATGCATGCACATAATTTAAAAATCAAAGGCTTCTAAAAGGCTTATCATGGACCATGCCAGTCCCACACCCGCCCCTGCCCTCCCCTGATTCGAGCTCCCAGGAGTCAGCTGCCCCCCGAGCTTCCAGCTCTTTGTCCTGCTGCTCGTCTCCATCGTAGGAAAGCAGATGGACTGTGCTGTTCCTCAGTTTACCCATTTCAGACGCTGTTGAACAATCACCTTCTTGGGTCCCCTCACCCACCCCTCCCTTGCCAGTCCTTCCAAGGCTGTCAGAACACACAGCTTGGGGGTGATCGGTGCTGACTTTTATCAAAACCACATTCACCGTAGAGCCAGGAAGTATGGCTGAGCAGTGGTGCATGGGGTGGGGGGCTCGGGAATGCCCTTGTGGTGGGGACTTCTGCAAAGCCAGAGGTGCAGGGCAGGCGCTTGGCGTGGCCTCTTGGTGCAAGCAAGAGATACAGTGGGCCCAGCACCCCACAGCCTGCAGAAGGAGTACACTCTGGAACCAGGAATGGTGTGGCACAGCAAAGCCACAAGCCAAGCCACAGCCGTGTCCTGGCCTCATCCAGTAGTTGACGCTGTGTGAGACTGAATTGTTCCTTTAGACGCCTGGGAGCGTGGCAGGTGTGTTTCTGCCTCTCCACAGACCCGAGAGGAACGCGTTGCACTGTGACTTTACGTGGCTGCGATGTCGCTCAGCGACGGAACGCATTCCAGTCTCAGAGGCCAACGTCATGTGTCCCTGGGGCGCGCAGGTGTAGCTCTGTGGCACACGCCTGAATACCAGATGTTCTGGGGCACCTGGCCAGTTCCCCTCTGTCCACACTGGGTGCTTGGACATCGTATTAGACACTGGCAGGGGCTGGGGCGGGCTGGGGGATGCATTTGGAGACCCCCTCTGTGGGGGCTACATTTAGTCTGAGTCCTGGGGTTGTCAAAGATGGAGTCCACTGTGGGAAGGCAAGCAGGGGGTCCCCAGGCACAGAGAGGAAGCAAGAGACCCCCTGGCTCTGAGCTCTGCCTGTCGGGCTGATGGGGCAGGGGGCGGGCTCTCAGCAGGGCCCTGGCACTGAGTGAGGTTTGGGGAGATGAAGCTGAGGTGGAGGACAGTTCAAGGGCAGAGGAGCCAGCAATGGCCGAGAGGCGGGAAATCCGCCCGTCTGCCTCCCGTATCTGTAGCCAAGGATTCCTGTGCTGGGCTGTTCTCCCCCACGGCTCCCGTGCCCCGGCAGGTGTCCTTCTGTCCCCCACAGCCCTGTGTCTTCACAGACACCTACGTGGCTGTCACCCTTGCTGGTCTCGAGCTCACGGCACCCACCCGTCTGCTTCCAGGTGTCGTGACGCGTCTCCGCCACTGTGGCCCCGCACCCAGCCGGGCAGGGCCGCGCTGGGTCCCACGCACTAACGCTCCGGCCAGTCCCCTCTGCAGGGGAGAGTGTGCCTGTGATGGGTTTCAGACGTTCGGATTCCACCCCTGAGCCTCCCAGAGGTGGGGACCAGGAGGGTTTGGGTTCCTTTGTCCAGCGCACGCGCCGTGAGCTCCCATGCACGCGCCTCTGGGATCTGAAGGAGGCTGAACCTGTTTGTCTGAGCCTGCAGAGCCCGCCCTGGGTGTGTGCAGGAATGCCCCTGCCTTCGCGTGCATTTTCCCAGGCTCACCTCTGAGCAGGCTGCATTGCCTCTGCAGCCTCGGTCCCCTCATCTGTGCAACGGGGGTGGTAACTGGACCTCCTCCCAGAAAGGTTACCCTGGGCTGAGACGAGGTGCTTCGGTCATTGGCCTGGAACCGAGCAGGTTACCTGGCAACCCCCACTTCCCACCGCTCCCCGCCCCCACCAGGGAAAGTGACCCTGAAAACCCTTTCCCATGTCCTCGGCTCTGTCGGACAAAATCGTGTCCTCCCACCGGCCTGGCTGAACGTGTGCTGGAAGAAGCGTCTCTCGTAGGCATCCCGTCGGGCTCAGAGCCAACGTTTCATTGAGACTGTTCTCAATGAAGAAAATGCAAGCAGCTGGAAGCTGTATTTTTGTTCCATCTGAAAGGGGATCGATAGAGCCCCTTCCTCCACAAGCTCTGCTTGGTTTCCACCGGGGAGCTGGCAGCTGCAGTGCCATGGTGGTGTGTGGTTGGTTGTGGATAGATTGGGTATGTGTCTGCATGGATGCGTGCGTGGTGGATGGGGGGGCAGGTGGATGGGTATATGGCTGGGTGGGTGGGTGGGTGGATGGATGAGTGGATGGGTGGGTATATGCCTGGGTGGATGGATGGGAGGATGAGTGAGCAGATGGATGGATGTATGAGTGGATGGGAGGATGGATGGATGGTTGGATGGATATATGCCTGAGTGGGTGGGTGGATGGATGGATGGATGGTCAGATGGATGGATGGATGGATGGGTATATGTCTGGGTGGGTGGATGGGCAGATGGATGGATTGGTGGGAGGATAAGTGAGCAGATGGATGGATGATGAGTGGGTAAATGGACAGTCGGATGGGATAAGCAACTCCTTCCTTCAATCTTAAAAGTCTTTGGTGGGTTAGCTTGTAGTTTTTCCAATTGTCCCTACAGTTTGTAGTTTCTCAAATTTTCCCTACATAGTACATTATATTTGTGTTCCTTGTGATGTTAGCAGGTGCTCCTCAAGAGGCATGTGTTAATCCAGATCCTCCAAGACGTAATCAGATGAGATGAAATGGGAAATGTGTACGTGTATGTATGGGAGGGATCTAAAGCAATCTGGAGAGCCATCAGCCCATGACACAGTCCGGGTTCCGAGTGGCAGAGAATGGAGGAGGGGTGGCGCTGCCTGCATGCTGGCAAACGGTTGGCAGCACAGTCCAGGAGCCCTCAAGCCACAGTTGGCCAGTGGAGCAGAGGAGAGAGGCAGAGTTAAAGAGAGAGAGAGAGAGAGAGAGAGAGAGAGAGAGAGAGAGAAGGAGGGGGGAGAGACAGAGTTAGAGAGAAAGAGAGGGGGACAGAGGGAGAGAGGAGGGAGGGAGAGAATTTTCCATCTGTAAGTTCACTCCCCAAATGGCTGCAACAACCAGGTCTGGACCGGGCAGATCCAGGAGCCTGGAGCTCCATCTGGGTCTCCCGCAGGGTGGCAGGGGCCCAAGCACTTGGGCTATCTTGCGCTGCTTTCCCAGGTGGATTGCATGGAGTTGAATTAGAAGCAGAGCAGCCAGGGCTCAAATCAACATCCAAATTATGGGATGCCAGTGTTGCAGGTGCTGGCTTAACCCAGTGTGTCACAGCGCCGGCCCCAAAATATAAGCTTGTTTTGGTGCAAGGAAATTGTGAAACCCAGGCAGATGAGGAGTCTTCAAAAGGCTCCTGGAAATGTTGGAAATGTCTATTGTGGAAAAAAAATTGTGCATGGATTTCAAACTTTTTTTTTTTTGCACCAAAATAAGCAGAAACACACACAGAGAATGTAGGTGCACCGGTCACGGCTCACACAGGAAACAAGTTCAATTCCCAGGACTTCGTAGCACGGCCTCCTGTGCACAGTGCACGGCTTACAAAGCTCCAGCCCCCTGCCGTCTCCCCGGAGTGTCGTCCCCGCAGCCGAGACCCAGGGCTGGGCAGGTGCTGTCCTCCTGCGGACCGCAGCGGGGACGGCTGCCGAGACCCCCAGCGCCTTCCACGTGCCCGACACCACCCTGAGCAGCTCCCCCCTTACTGCACAGAAAGGTTACTGCCTGACTCGAGGCCGCACAGCCAGCAGGCATCCAGCCGGGGTCTGTCCGACTCTGCGGGCCCCCGGCACCCCGAGAGCTGGGCGGTCCCTTCCATACTTCATGCAGCCACGGGAACGTGCGGCTCCCTTCCAGCCGGCTTTTAATAACCTGCTCTATATCACAGCGAGAAGCAGGCTCGGGGAATATAAAGCGGGAAGTGATTTTCTCCCCCTTTCTTTTACGGCCTTTGTTTATGGAGGGACAAATCATTGCTGTTTGCGTTGGTGTTTCTGGCACAATAAAAATAAAAGATATGCTGGCAATCTGTTTAAAAGCTTAGGCAATTCCAGAATTTGAACTGTCGGATTTACGCCCCACGCTGATCTCGCAGCCATCACGCTGCCAGCCACCCAGGCTCCGCCAAAGGCTGCTGCCCCACACTCCTGGGCAGGCAGTGGCCAGTCCAGCCCGGCCCCAGCCAAGGGCCGCTGGACGACAGAGCTTCCTGCAGAGCCCGATAGAGCTGACCTGGGCTTGTAGCAGAAGAGGGGCCGCAGGCGTGGGAGACACCAGCTCCTTGGACTCTGCCGCCGTGCTCTGGTCTGAGCCTCAGCTCCCGATGCAGCGTGCGTGCCCGCAGCAGGCGGCAAGGGGTGAGAGAGGCATCGCCGGGGTGGGGAGAGGAAGTGGAGGCAGCCATCTGTGTGTGGTCACACATCAGCCCCTCCCACCAGGGCCTCTACCTGCTCCATTCAGTGTGTAGTGTGGTCCCTGGCGCATAGTAGGTGCTCAGTAAGTACTGCTGGGTTAGATGAATCCATGAAGGCAAGTTCAAGAGTGAGGATGGGCAGTGGGCAATGGGGGAGTCTCTCTCTCTCTCTCTCTCTCTCTGCACTTGCTCCCAAAGTCCTCTCCTCTGCCTTCTAAGCCCCACCCATCTCCGTCTTTGCTCTCATTGGGGCTGCCATTCTCGGACAATGCTCTCCCACCCCCTCCCACCCCCCCAGCCACCACCTGCCCCGAGAGGAGGTCCCCAGGCTGAGAACTTGGAGATGACAATCAGAGAGACGATCCAGGCCCGGCTCCGAGCCTGACTGCTGTGTCTTGAGCTTCGGTTTCCTTGTCTGTCAAATGGGGGTAGAGGCCTCACGCAGACAGATGGACGTGAGCTGGCCGGCGGAGAGGGCGTGGGGGAGGTTACGTGGAGGTGGTCTATGCTCCTTGCCCCGGAAGCGGTGGCTCTCGGAAGCACGTGGGTTTGCTCCGGAGGTCGGCAGGAGGTCCTCCCCACGGGGAGCACACGCATCCGCTCTCCCCAGGTCTCAGGCTGCAGATGCCGACTGCTGGTGAGAGCAACAGTTCCATTAGGCAGCTGCCCGGCCTCCCTGGGAGTGATTAAAACGTCGCCATCCATCGCACGCTCTACATCAGCGTGCCGGGCTGGCACTCCATCAAGGCAGCGGGCGCGCAGGGCCTCGTGCCGGCGTCCTCGGGCTGCAGGGGCAGAGCTGGCAGGAGACATCCAGGCAGCAGGTCCTGGGGGCACCCTGGGGACGAGAGAGCCGGGGGTGGGGAGGGCTCGGCTGGCAGCAGAGGCTCCGTGCAGAAGCGGGGCTGGCGCGGAGGGGCCTGGTGCCGTGGCTGTAGGGAGCAAGGCCAGGCAGGAGCAGTCTCTGGGTGTCAGAGCTGGGGGTTGGGGGTCATCTAATCACTGCCCTCATTTTCCAGACCAGTGAGCTGACGCCAGGGCTGCCTGGCTCTCGCTGTGCGGCCACACTCAGAGGGAAGCAAGATCTGCCTCCTCCAAGGGCCTGGGCTCAGTCAGCTCAGGTTGCCAAGGTCTTGCACAGAGCCTGGTATACAGTGGGTGCCTTGCAGTGCCGGTGCATTCCTGGTAACCAGAAGCACAGGGTCTTGCCATACAAGGGTTGGAACCGACTGCCCCGCCCCTCATTTGCATGTGTGTGTTTCCACCTTGCATCATCCAGTCTCACACCACCGTCACCGACACAGGAACGGCCATAACAGTAGCAGCTAACATTTACTGAGTGCTTGCTGTGTACAGCTAGTTATCCACATTCACACAGATGTTTCCACTGTGATGTCCTATGTGAGGCCACTTGAAACAGTTCATGTAAAATGGACGTGAAAGACAAGCTTTGAGATGCATGCATGCCGGGCATCTCCAAAAAGTTCGTGGAAAATGGGTATTCTGGAAAAATGATGGAAGGTGTGGACTCCCAGACACCCACAGTCTTATGAGGATAGGGCTGGGAGGGGTCACCCCAAACCTCAGGCGTTTTGCCACCGAGGCCCACTCACAGCCAATCACAGTTCGGGTAAGAGCCATAGGGTCCCCAGCCTCCTGTCCGTCATCTCTCTGCAGCACGAACGGACAAGGTTGAAGGTCAGGTGCACCCTCCTTTGGGACGTGGATGCTGGGGGGGGAGGGGTGCCGGCTTTGGGCAGAGCGCATTCTCCTGCACATTAAAGACAGGGTCCAGGCCGTCGCCCTCACTGCTCCGCCATCGCATTCACGTAGGAGCAGCTCCCACAGTGTGGGCCCCGTGGCCGTCCCGGATGCCACCGCCACCCAGCGGCCCAAGGAGCCCAGGGCCCTGTCATTTCAGAGAGGCCCGGCCCCAGCAGGGCACGTGGCACAAACCAGGCACCCAGAAGGTGCTTGTGAGGATTGGGCTTCCCTGCACCTCGGGGTGAAGGCAGGACCCCAAGAGCCCCAGAAGCTGTTCTGAGGCCGAACACACGAGGACACGGCAGGCTTCCCACGCCTGCAGCCCAGCGTCTCCCAAACCCGGGGCCCTGCTCATCCCCCCATCCCAAGGCCGTGTCCCTCCCCATTTGCAGGCCCTGCCCCTCCTCCCTGCTGGGCCCCTGTCTGGGCCTGGCCCACGTGCCCAGCCCCTGCCCAAGCCAGGATTGGCAGTGCTGGGCGCTTTTCCAAAGGGCCAGATGGCCTTGCAGGCTGCATTTGCCCAGAGTTCACGGCCCTGGCAGGAGATGACAAACGTGACCTCAAAGAAGGGGCTTTGAAACGGACCCCGGAGGTGGGCTGCTGCTGCTGGGACCATTGCTGTGACTTGGTTGCCTCTGTGACGAGACGAGGAGGCCCCGTGGTGCGTGGCCCTGTGCCCCGGACTCCAGGCATCTCTGTGGAAGGCTCTCACAGCACTTGCCACTCAAAGTGTGGCCCCTGGACCCGTGGCTAGGGTACCGTGGAAAGGCGGCTTTTCAGGTCCTCCCTAACCTGCTGAGTGCAAGCCCATGTCCTGGCCAGGCCCGCAGGGGACTTCTGGCTGCACGGGGCCGCCCTGAGCCACACTTGCCCCAGTGAGAGCCACAAAAGTAGCAAGGAGCGGCCAGAACCGCAGAGTGGCAGCAGGCGGAGCTGAGATGGGAGTTTGTCCAGCTCGCTTCAGAGCCAGGTGCATTCTCACTGCTGGAACCAGCTCTCCCGGGGGGCACCGCGTGTTTGGGCCCCCAGAAACCCAGGGGGAGCCCTAGTAGCCCCTCCCCACGGAGCCCCTGGCTGCAAGGGTGTGGGTGGACTGGTCACCGCGTGGTGTGGCAGCTGCTGTGATGAGAGGGGACACGGAGGAGCAGCCACCGCAGTCAGGAAGGGCAGGGCCAGCAGGAGGGGACGAAGGAGAGCGGAGGAGCCTGCCAGTCAGCTGTGACTCACGGGGCCGTCACCACACTGGGCGAGACGGGACCTGGCTTCAGCCCCCTCGCTCAGGGCGAGCGTCTGAGGCCTGGCTTGTCGGCACAGAGCCGCAGAGCTGACACAGGTGCTGGCGGCGAGAGACCTGAAACATGGCGGTCCAGCCTGGCTCTCATCCCACGCTCCCGCTCCTGTGTCCTCAGGGTGCTGCCCCGCCCCTCACCTAGTGAATGATTGATGGAGCCGTGGGGACAGCCCAGGGCTCTGCCGAGCCTCCTGACCACGTGGGCCACGGCCACCTCTTGCAGGCAGAGTTTTCTTCCGTGCGTTTCCTTCCCAGGCCCTCGCTCCCCAAAGTCCTCTGCTAAAACGCAAGGCTCAGCTCCTGGGCCTCTCTGAGCTTGTCTGGCCCCGCTGGTGTTCCCAGGAGGCAGACTGTGGGGAACAGCGCCACTCAGAGGCCTTGTGCGCAGGTGCGGGGTGGGGGGGCTGGCAGCTGGGGAGGCTGGTGAGGGAGGGAGGCACCTGCTGCTGCAGCTTTCGCCCAGCCCAGGAGCCCAGGTCGGCTGGCTGGAGAACGCACCAGGGGCCAGCACCGCAGCTCACTAGGCTAATCCTCCACCTTGCGGCGCCGGCACACCAGGTTCTAGTCCCGGTCGGGGCGCCGGATTCTGTCCCGGTTGCCCCTCTTCCAGGCCAGCTCTCTGCTATGGCCAGGGAGTGCAGTGGAGGATGGCCCAAGTGCTTGGGCCCTGCACCCCATGGGAGACCAGGAGAAGCACCTGGCTCCTGCCTTCAGGTCAACGCAGTGTGCCGGCCGCAGCGCGCCAGCCATGGCGGCCATTGGAGGGTGAACCAACAGCAAAGGAAGACCTTTCTCTCTGTCTCTCTCTCTCACTGTCCACTCTGCCTGTCAAAAAAAAAAAAAAAAAAAAAAAAAACACCAGGGCAGGTTAGCAGCCTGTTTTCAAGCCGATGCACTCCGTGTGTCTCCCCCTCTACAGTGCCTTTGCCTTCACACCTGTCTCCCTGCCACACTGAACTTCCCTTTATCTGTGGCATATTGTTCCGGAGGGATTGTCCTGCTGATAAGGAAAGCTTCGTGGGAAGGTTAAATCGCCCAAGGCCTTCCCCACACTCACACCCGCCCACCCTCAGCCGTCCCCACTTCGCGTCTTCTGATTCGTCGGCCTCCGCGCTGGACAGAGCAGCAGCGCTGACCAGCGCGCAGTCTTGCACCAGGATGAATTGCCGATGTGATCGCCAGCCATCTGGGCCACCCGGCCAGAGCCTGGGACCTGGGTGAGATGTCAGGGGGTCCAGATGGAAAGCTGGTGGCTGGACACGGGGAGGGACAAGCTCGCATGAGCCAACTCTGTGTGCTGGACACAGCACAGCTCACGGGCAGCGGCCGGGAATCTGGCCCGGAGCATGCCCGGAGGCACCTGCTGACTGGCAGGGTTGGCATTTGAAACCACTTCCAGGAGATCTCACCACGGCCCTCAGCCCTCCGCGAGCCTGTGTAGTTGGGACGGACGTTTCCAGGGGGAAGAGAAGAGGAAGTCCCTCTCCGCCTCTTCGGAAAAGGGGCGAGGCTGCTTAGACAGCTCCTGCCAAGGCGGCTGAGTCGAGGGATTGGTTTTTCCAAGGCCAGGAAAACGATGGCACATTTGCTGCTTATTTACTGACAGGGAACACATCCGTGATTGCAATGCGACGTTGGGATGTGCCGGGGGGACATAATGAAACTGACATCTTTCCGGGCTTGGATTTAAGTTATGTAGCAGTTATCACAAGGGCCTGAGCTGTGAAAGAACTCCCAGGGTTCAGCGAACGGAGCAGCGGGTAAAGCTGCCGCCTGCACTGTCGGCATCCCATGTGGGCGGCAGTTCGAGTCCCGGCTGCTCCACTTCCAATCCAGCTCCCTGCTAGTTCCCCTGGGAGAGCAGCGGATGATGGCCCAAGTGCTTGGGCCCCTGCACCCATGTGGGAGGTCCAGATGGAGCTCCTGCCTCCTGGCTTCAGCCTGGCCCAGCCCTGGCCATTGCACCATTTGGAGAGTGAACCAGGAAACTCTGTATCTCTCTTCTCTCTCTGTAACTCTGCCTTTCAAATAAATGAAGTGGCCCTGAGGGTGTTCCTAGGGGCTGCAGCTTCTGGGGGAAGAATGGACAGGAAAATTGCGGAGCAGGTGCCACGAGGAGGAACGCTGGCTGGAGCCCCTCTCCCCATGGCCTCATTAAGCGGACGTGACGAATGCAGCTCCCGGATACCAGAGGGACTGGTGCCTTCCTTGTGCGCCCTGACTCCCAGGCTGTCCTCACAAGGACAACAGCCACTGTGCCCATTCCTCTAGAGTGTGTGTGCGCGAGCGCCCGTGGCTCCGCCGCTGCGGGCTCAGCCAGAGATCTTGGAATTCCACCGGAAGTCAGATCCGCCCCTTGTCTCTTGTCCACATTCCTCCCTGGGAGGTGAGTGAACTGGAGCTGCTCAAATAAGCAGAGAGACATTTTGGAAACGAAGCCACCTCTGGGGCTTCCTGCAGTGGGCGCTGACACTCAGAACAGGAGGGGATGGGCGGGGCCGCATCGGGGCTGGGGGAGAGTGGGGTGAGGGGTCGGGTTGAGCAGGGAGCCGGCCCACTGAGCGGTGGAGGAGGTCTGGGCACGGCTGGACTCCAGCTGTGGCCTTCACGCTGCGTCTTTGTCACTGGGGCCCTGCCACCCACGTGGGAGACCAGGATTGAAGTCTCAGCGCCTGGGCATTTGGGGAGAGAACCAGCAGATGGGAACTTGCTCTTCCTGTCCCTCTACCTCTCAGATAAATAAATAGATAATTGTACAAGAAAGCCCTTGGAAAGTGATCTTCCTGAAGCCGACGTGAGGGCGCCCACCAGCCCTGAGAATGCCAGACACTTGCCCCCAACAGAATCTTTTGTGGCGTTGGTCGCAGCCTCCCCGTGGAGGGCTCTGCTCCCGGCGGGCCAAGCTGTTTTAGTCCAGGTGCAGCACCGGCCCTGACCCCTCTTAGCAAGGCTGATGGCACGCGTGGCCATGGGTTTTCTTTCTGTCTGTGTCAGCTTCATGGAGACACCACCTGCGTGCCTTCAACCCACACACAGCTCAGCGGTTCTGCTCAGACTGTAGCCTTTGGCACCCTCTCTACAGCGTCAGCTGGAGAGAAGCCAGCAGCCTAAGACCCCTCCCCTCCCCGCTCCCAGGGACCCCACGCCTGCTTCCTGTGTCTCCAGATTTAACTGCTCGGGACACGTCACCTACATGGACTCACACGGTGCGCCGGCTGGAGCCTGGCTTCCTTTGCGTAGCGAGAGACCCCGACTCCGGTCCTCCTTGCAGCAGGTGTCAGGGCCCCCTTGTGTGTGACCGGACAACACTGTGTTGTGTGCACAGAGCACGCTTTGTGCATCCATCCGTCACTCGACGGGCACTCGGGCGTTCCATCCCTAATGTGGTGCCCATCCGTGTACAGGTTTCCCATTCCATCCTCTTCTCCCTAAACACAGATCGATAGGGAAGCAGCTAAGTATCGACACGAGAATTGAGGACAATGCGCTGAACAGTGGGCACTCGTCTAGACAAACCCGGAGAGTTGCCACACCCCTGCCTCTACGAGGTGCAGCCTCAGTCTTCGGGCTTCGCGAGGCCCTAGCGGGCAGCCCTGAGACCGCCCGTGAACTCACTGGAGGCGTCACGGCAGGCACCCCGTGCTTTCTTCCCGAGCGTCCTAGGAGGATCCATGGGACGAAGCTTCTCGAGCCTCATTGCTAATTCTGGGTCTGGTGGGTGGCACCACAGGATGAGCCACGGCCTCCCATGGGAGCACCCGTTTGAGTCCCGGCTGCTCCACTTCCGATCCAGCTTCCTGCTAATGGCCTGGGAGAGCAGCGGAGGATGGTCCACGCTCTTGGGCCCCTGCACCCACATGGGAGACCCAGACAAAGCTCCTGGCTCCTGGCTTCAGCCTGGCTCAGCCCCAGCTACTGCGGCCATTTGGGGAGCGAACCAGCGGACGGAAGACCTTTCTCTCCATCTGTCTCTCTCCTCCTCTCTCTGTAACTCTGCCTTTCAAATAAATAAATCAATCTTTACTCAGAAAAATGGAAAATCCACCCCGGCGCCCGTGTGAGAAGCAGGAAGGCCTCTAGATCTGCGTGTGCTGGGCTGCTTCCGTGGGCTGCGACGTTGAACCTGACCCTGGATCCCATCGTCGCTCCCCGTCTGAGTCTAATCACAATGAGCTCCTGCGTTGAAGGCACTTGGTGGGGGCTGGGTATCAGACACCTGGTCTGTCGGGGTCTCCTGCCATGGCCACGGGCAGGCAGGCGGCGCTTCCAGGCCTTCCCGGTGCCCAAAGCATCCGTGCCTCTTCTGCGCCGGCTCCCACATGCTGTTCTCTGAGTGCTTTGTTCTCCCAGTGGTTCCTGTGCAGGGAGGTTGGTCGGGGGGGGGGGGGGTGCCAATACTGGGAGGGGAGTTTCAGTTGGAGGTTCTGGTCAGTTGGGGGCGCTGCCCTCAAAGGGGATTGAGGTCTTTCTTGTACAATCCTGATTAATTCCTTTTTTTAAAGAAAATTTGTTTATGTATTTGAAAGACCAAGTGACACAGAGAGAGAGAGAGAAAGATCTTCCAACCACTGGTGCACTCTCCAGATGGCTGCAACAGCCAGGGCTGGGCCAGGCCAAAGCCAGGAACCGGGAACCTCACGCAGGCCTCACGTGGGTGACAGGGGCCAAGTGCTTAGGCCATCATCTGCTGCCTTTTCGGGCACATTAGCAGGGAGCTGGGTTGGAAGCCGAGCAGCCGAGACTCAGCCCTCTGTGCTGATGGGAGATGCTGTTGTTGCCACCTGCAGCTTTTCTTGCTACTGGCCCCCTGGCCGAGGCCTGAGCTTGGCCCCACCCAGGCTTCCCCAGCTTCCTGTCTGGCCATGTGAGTCTTCCTTCCACACGCACTTCCTCCATGGTCATCACCATGATGGGTCAGAGCCACAAGGCCCACAGCAGAGCCGGGCCAAGGCCAGCACCTTGCCCTTGAACCTCCAGAGCCACGAGCCCAATCGGCCTCTTTGCCTTGCGCCGCCGGCCCGCCTGGGGTAATTCGCCGTAGCAACCAAGAGCAGCCTCAGCCCCCTCGCCTTCTCCTTAGCTTTCCTGCGTCAACCCTCACGCCTGATGAGAGAAAGGCCGAGACTGTGGCCGCGAGGACATTCTGCCAGGGGCCTGCTCCGGAGCTTCCTCCCCCAGCAGCCACTCCCCTGGCTGAGAACCCTGAGCCGCCCCGGCTTCTGCCGAGGTCAAGTTCGAGAGAACACCTGGCATTATCAGCAGCCACCTCAGAGGATAGTGATACCTCCGCTCCCCCAACCAAGGTGCCGGGGGAGGTGGCAGCACCGTCTTTCTAAGCACACCCCCATCTCTGCAGCTGTGCGGGCAGGGAGGGAGGCCTGCAGCGCTCTTTGGGATTGATCGGCACCTTCTTCACGGTCCAGTGTGGACTCCAATTTTGCAAACATTCCACGGACATTTGAAAGAAAAGAAGGCTCTTCCATTTGGGTAGCAATGGATGAAACACACCTATACACGGCACACTACACACATGACACATCCGTGTACACACATGTGCTGGACTGAGTGTTAATTATCGGTGCAGAATATGTATCTCAGCAAAACCACGTTTCTCGGCTGTAGACACAGTCTTTGCTTGGCTGGAGGAAGCGCCGGCTTGGGGAAGGTCTGTCTGTGTCGTGGTGGGAGTGGTGCTGAAAACAAGGGCTTCTTATGCGTTCCGCGGTGCTAAGGGGGCTGTTTCGCCTTCCCTCGAATCGCTTAGTTCTTACTTGCAAACTTCTTCCTGTGAGAAGGGATGGAAAGAAACCAAAGACGGAGCAGGTGCAACAGTGAAATATCAGCCCTGGGAATCCTGCGCTGGGAGGAGTTCTAACCAAGGATCCGAGTGCGCTGCCCCCTGCCGACGTCTGTTACGTCATCCATCCAGTGCTAAGTGCTTTGCTGCGTGCTGCCCATGTCTAGGGGTGGGCAGAGGGCTGAGTCCCGGGCATCACAGTTCCCAGGCCTCACGCAAGGTTCAGCATAGGCACTGGACCCAGACGGAGCTGGAGACATGACAGGTTTACTGAGACCCTTGGACAAGAGCTGAATGCTTACCTGTTGAACTTGAACAAGGGAGAATGTGAGGCTGGAGCCACAGGCAGCCCACTTGGCGGCAGGAGGAGCGAGCCCATCTGAGCAAGGCACCAGCACAGAGGCAGGGGAGCCAGGCGAGGCTAAGAGGGCGAAATGGAGGCTGATGATGTCATCTGAGACCCCGGGGCCCTGCTCTGTCTGGAGCTGGAGACACCCTGGGCCTTCCCAGTAACGGGAGCCCCTAATTCTCTGTAGTCCAGTTTGGGTTGCGTCGTGTGGGTCATTTGTAATTGAGAATCCTGATATCGGGGCCTACAGTTTGTGCTGGATCCAAGAAGGAGGAGGGTATAGGATGGTCCAGAAACGGTCCCTCCCGGCAGGAATCTAACAGCTGAGCGGGATCAGCACGGATCTGAGACGGTGCTTTACACGCCTTGGCCGAGGCCCTGGGGAACCACGTGCTGCGGGGCCTCCTGCCCGGGGGAGCCGAGGGGAGCCGTGCGTTCCAGGGTTCACCCTAGGAACCGGCACCTGGTCCTCCCAGGGCGCTACGGGGTTGAAACCCTCAAGGGTTTCCCACCCGAGTGCACTTCCAATCAATCGAGCTCCTGTTCCAATCAGACCTGGTAGGCGTTTAATTGCTTTGCATTGATTTTGGCCAGCGGTGCCTTCCAAGCCCGCATCCTGGGGACAGAGAGAGACTGGTCATGTAGGGGAGACTTCCTGCTGACAGCAGCGAGAGCCAGCGGGGTGTGGAGACAGTCTAAACACCTCTTGGAAACCGGCATCCCGCGAGGACCTGGGATGTGGGAGCCCTTCTGACAAAGGGTGACCAGGGGCCTTGGAGGAGCAGACGCGGGAACGACCCTCTGTTACGTGCTCACGGCGTGCCGGCCCTGGCTGCACCCTTCCCTGGCTCCGGCTCTTAAACAGTTCATGGAAACTGTGCGTTATGCAAAGATCATGCTTGCACCGAACTAAACGTCTCTTGATTCCTTTTTCCAAGCACTTTTGGAGACACCCTCGTGTACGCCACGGTGTGTTCCCTTTTGCACGGCAGGATGCAAGGCCAAGTTCAGTGGTGCCCCTGGCACAGTGCAGGAGGCTCCTTGATTATCAACCATGGGTAGTGCGCCCCCTGCATACGCTGTCTCATTTCATCTGTTTATTTAACATTGAGAGAAACATTGAGAAAGAGAGACAGAAACAGAGACGGCCACTCGCCGGATGCATGCACCAGCCAGGGGCTGGGCCAGGCTGAAGGCTGGAGCCCAGAAATCAACCTGGCAGGGACACACGTGCTTGAGCCATCAGCTGCTGCCTGCCAGGGTGCGCGTGAGCCGGAAGCCAGATCAGAAGCCGAGCCGGGACTCCCGCACACTGACTCCAATACAGGATGCGGGCTTCCCACTCTACAGATGAGAGGGAAGGAGCTTCCTGCCCAGCTGGGATGGGAGGGGCTTGGGGTTGGCCTTGGGCACGTCCTGTGGTTCCATGATGCCAGGAAGAGACTTCTTTGCGGCTGGGTCCCTGTGCCCCGTTCTTTCTTTCCACTGTCAGGTGGTGCAGAGTGCCTGCTTGAGGCCTTGGGCTGCCCGAGGCCCGAGTTAGGAAACCCCGGAGTGCTGAGTGCACAGTGGCTCCCAGGGTTTGCCGCCGGAGGTGAGATGCAGTGACCAGCCGAGGGCGGCTCTCTCTTCCTGGCGGTACTGACAGCTGTCTACCTGGAGCAGCCACAGGAGGGTGAGGTTTGCTCTCTGGTGGGGCAAGCAGACCTCACCTGGACAGTCGATACCGTGTCGCCGGAGACCTCGGGGCACGAGATGTGGCTGAAGGGCCTCGGCCCTCGCCTGGAGTGTGCCTGGGTTCGGGATGGCCCTGAGAGACTGCAGAGCGGGGCCAGCGGGGGCGGTCCTTACCCCTCTCCCTCTCTGCTGGGACTGGAGCCCGGACCTCGCGTCTCGTTTCCCGAGGATTTACTGAGCACGAGGCTCGCGGGGTCAGCGATGAAGCAGATGGTTTCCTGACATCAGCAGCAGCAGCCGGCAAAGAGAAAGACAGAGGCTGAGTAACCATCGCACCGGCCGAAGGCAACACCCACGTTTGGTGCAGACGTGCAGAGCGCACTGAGAAGCCGGGAGAGGGAGTGACGAATCCGCAGATGGGCTTGTTTATGGGAGCTGGTTCCTGAGGGGTGAATAGGAGTTCGAGAGTAGGAGTCCGGCGCAGGCGGGCTGAGCAGGTGGGACTGAGCCGTCAAGGGCACAGAGGCTCAGGGAACCTGCGTGTGTTTGGGTGCAGTGAACAGTCCCGCGGTGAGAGAGGCTGAGCGGGCGTTGAGGTGCAGCCAGGCTCTCTCATTCATTCTTTCACTCCTGGTTGCATTCATTCATCCAGCCAGGAGGTGACCCCTGAATGACTACTAGGAGCCAGGCATGGGTCAGGCAGGAGAAAACCAAGCAGACTGGGTGAGAGCCGAATCTTCCCAGCCCAGGGTGCTCAGGGCAGCGAGCTCGAGAGGAGCCCTGCATATCTGCTGCACCTCCGCTCTCTGGGCCTCAGTCTTCCCATGTGTGAAATGGGATCATAATAAACCCCAACCCACGCAGTGAGATTCCAAGATGCAAATGAGTTTCTATGCAGACAGAGCTCCTACAGGGCCCTGACGTGTGAACAGCCATGAGAATCACCGTGTGCGTTGGCCGTCATCATGCCAGCGACACCAAAACACAAAGTTTGTCAATGCAAAGGCAAACCTCAGTGGGATGGTCCCCCCACACCAGAACATATTGACGTGTGCCCCTGGCCACTAGCTGGTCAGCCTCGAATGCCAAGGTCAGAGCCATGGAGGCGCAGGACCTTCCCAAGGTCACGGCCACCATTCTCAACACCAAACACCACGTCTGGGGGTGCCACGGGGAGCAGACTTTTCCAGAGAAATATGGATGCGGCCTCTTCCCAGTATGAAAATAGATCGCCCTGGGATGGGCACAGCTAATGAAGACGATAATTAGAATTGCTTATTAGGACCTGTCTTCCCAAGTTCATCTGTGCTTTTAATAGAATCTACCACACATCTGCTTAGCCGGGCTGACAAACCCTCCTGATTCGGTGTATTTTAAAACAAGGTCTCTGCACCCTGGCTGCGCCCAGTCTCCCCCCTCCCCGTCTCTGCCATCTGCCGCGGTGGCCTTCCCGGCTGCAGGGGCCTGTGCGGGGCCCGGCGGGCGGGAGAGGTGGCTGAGGATGACAGCCCCTGCCCGCCTCCTGGCTCTGCAGCCTCCCTGTCTTTGCGGGTGGAGCAGCTTCCCCCACACCACGCCCCGCCGTGGGCCTGTCCACCTGCAACCTCGGAGCGTGACTGTGGACGTCGGGTGGTGATGGCTGTGACTGGTTGAGGTAAAATGAGGTCCTACTGGGCCAGACCCTAAAGCGGAACCCGATGGCCTTGTACGAGACCCCCCGGGGGAAAGGCCACGCGACCCTGGAGGCAGAGACGGCAGTGACACTGCCACAAGCCAAGGGATGTGCCGACGTCTCTGGGATTGGGCTGCAGGCCAGGATTCCTCCTGCCTTGGGCCCCACACTCCTGGTGGAGGTCTAGGCCCACTCGCCACAACCGTGGTTGAAGGACAAAAAAAAAAAAAAAAAAAGTTGATCCAGACATCGCCAAGCCCAAGACATCTAAGAAGGAATTTCTAGTGCTTCCAAGAATGGATGCTCCATGGACACCCAGACCCCTAACCCGAGGCCCTGGGCACAGGGCCCCTCCCGGCCTGGTCCATGGACAGCGCCTGGGACTGCTGTGCTGAGGAGGCCATCCTGGCGGTGGTGTGAACTGGGCCAGGCCGAGGAGGGATCGAAGCCAGACGCTGAGGGAGGACAGCCCCTCCTCCCACCCAGCATGCACTTCCAACTTTGCAGCACCCGTCTCTTGCATCTCAAGTGCAGGCTCCTCGTTCCCAGGCCCCCAAGGCTGCGCTCCTTGGCCGCTGGCCAGTGCAGGGGGCCCAGCAGGGCTCAGAACCCATCGTTGGGATGCGGAAACCTGCACTCACCCGCCTCCTCTTCGGCCGGGAAAGTTTGTTGTTTTGTGAGGTCTGCGAGAGCTGGGAGGTGGACTCTGCCGGGGCCTGTGAGTGGCCGGAGAAGGAGGCAGGAGGCAAACGCCACACTGGACTTAGCCCCGGGCAGCAGATGGGAAAGCCAGGAGCCCCTGATTCCCCGGGGACCTGACTCCAGGCGCGATGCTGATGGCCGAGCGGCCTTGGGGTCCAGGGCCGAGCAGCAAAGCAGCGAGCTGCCGTCACAGGGCCGTGGAGAGGATGGAGCGACGGAGCACACACTTGTCACTTGGTTGGTGTCAGGTGCCGTTATTTGTGTTGCCATGGTAACGGCAGGTGCCCTCCTGAGGACTCTGACATCTGTGTCGGCTTCACCTGCGGTCTCTGAGCGCCCCCAGGGCGTGGCGGTACGGGGTGGGCACAGGCAGACCAGCTGGCCTGGCCCCTGCTCCAAGGGGCTCCTCCTGGCTCTGTGCCCTTGGCTTTCTCGTGCTGAGCTGGTGACAGGCATCAGGCCCCAGACTGTGCTGGGATGGGTGGAGGGAGCATGGAGGCACGCACAGAGGCAGCCACGCATCAGCGCAGCCAGGCCTACTCCCAAGGCCACCAGAGGGGACCTGCTCCTGCGGCCCTGGCACGGGCATCTTCACGGCTGTTGCCAGGTTCTGCTGCCTCTGTCGGGCACTGACGAGGTGCCAACCCAGCTCATTCATTTTTTTAAGATATATTATTTGTCTGCTTGAGAGGTAGAGTTACAGAGAGATGGAGAGACAGAGAGAGAGACAGAGAGAGGTCTTCCATCCACTGGTTCACTCCCCAAATGTCCACAATGGCCAGAGCTGGCCAATCCAAAGCCAGGAGCCAGGAACTTCTTCCAGGTCTCCCACACAGGTGCAGGGGCCCAAGCACTTGGGCCATCTTCCAACTGCTTTCCCAGGCCACAGCAGAGAGCTGGTTTGGAAGAGGAGCAGCCAGGAATCAAACCAGTGCCCATATGGGATACTGGTGCCACAGATGCCGCAGCGCTGGCCCCACAACCCATTTTATAGATGGGGAAACTGAGGCTCGGAGCGTTGAGGAGACTCACCCAAGGCTGCACAGGCCTGGGACTTGGTCTCAGGATCACGAATTCCAGAGGTCAACATCTTAACCACTTGCATTTCTTGAACTGGACGTGTGACCTTGGCCAGTGTTCAGCCGAGTGGACTGAAGTCTGTAGGTCCAGGACACGGGAGCAGGGTTTGAGACTGAGGTAGGCGGGGGGCTGCTCTGCCTCCATCCACGACAGGAGGCCTGAAGGGGGGCATCAGGCTTACGGGGCACCCCTTCCTCTCTTCCATCATTTCCCAGCCCTCCTGAGCGCCCCGGCGGGACTGCTGGCAAACTCGCCCATCCGTGTTTCGTTACGGTAATAAAGAACCTGAGGCAGGCCACTGTGTAAAGAAAAGAGGTCCTTTTGACTCCGGTTCTGGAGGTGCACGTCTGGGGGCTTCGCTTGGCATTGCCCTTCTTGCTGGCAGAGGCCGGGTCAGAGCGCCGGATGGCAAGAGCCGCATCTCTGTTCCTCTCCCTCTGCTCTCACGGCCACCAGAATCCAATCCCGGGCATCCCTAAGGATTTCATCAAATCCTGACCCCACCCCAGAGGCCCTGCACACCACGGTCCACGGAGTTCCACCCTCTTCCTACCTCACAGTGGGAATGCCAGATCCAAACCACAGCCGCTGGCATCTGTGAAATGCTGCCCAGGAGGCCAGCTCCCCCATCCCAGGCCTGCGAGCACCTTGGGCTGTGGGGACGCCAATCTTGCCAGAGCCAGGACTCTGGGGACCCGAGCGCCGTTGTCCTTGTCGCATTCCAGCTTCCTTTGGTGCCTCCCGTCACCACGCAAGTCCGGTGTGGCCCCACCCTTCCAGTCTCTGGATATCTCCACCTGCCCTTAGGACAGCCCCAAGCTTTGCCAGGCCCTGGGATTTGCTCAACTTTTCAGCGCCTCCCCCGTGTGAGCACGGCTCTGGCTCACGGGGGCCCATGGGTGCACGTGTGGCACCGCGTGCTCTAACCACAGGCCGCGAGCTGGGCCCCACCCTGTGACTATGAGGCATCAGGACACACGGCCGCGCTGCCGAGAGACCTGTATGTAGTTTGTAGATCCTTGCCTACGATCGCGTTTCCTGTGCGGCAGGCCTCGGCCATCGGGTGGGCGAAGTCACAGCCCCGACGGTTTCCATCTCGGATTCCAAGTGTTGCTTTGGGTCAGGCTCGCAGGGTTGAGCGCAGGCGCTGGTCTCCATCCGGTGCTGAGCTGTGTGGCGGTGGGCTGTGCCCAGCTCTCGCGCCTGCTCTGCGTCGCGTCCCCAAATTACAGGCTTTCCGGTGAGGCCGCCCTCGCTCCACAGCGGCTGGGAGGAGCGGGTCTAATTAGCAGGCAGATCTGCTCCGATCCGTGTGCCGGCTGCCGGCCTGTGCCAGTCTCCGCCCTCCGCCACTTCCTGCCTGCTCCCACCCAACACCCACCCCCACTTTGCTTGCCTGTTCAGTCTGAGGTTTCCAGCGAGAGAGAGCAGTCAGAACACTCACCCGGAAGCTGAAAAATGCAGGCCTGCCTCCGTCTCATCCTCTGTGCCGTGACGGGGTTGAAAACAGCAATCTTCAAATTTGCACACTAACGGTATTTTCAGCTGGGGCTTTGAGCAGGTGATTAGGGTTGGAGGAGGGGGTGGGGTCCTCGCCAAGGCATCAGTGGCTTTGCAAGAAGAGGGAGCCCTGAGCTAGTGCGCCTGCTGGAGCTCACGGAGGGAGGCCCTCCACCGGGGATCCTGCAGTGAGAAGACCCCCCCCCCCATGCTGGTGCTCTCTCTTGGACTTGCTAGCCCCCAGAGCTGCGAGCCCAGCGCACCTGTGAGCCCAGCACACCTGTCTTCTCCATCAGTTGCCCAGTCCCAGGTATTCTGTAATAGCCACAGACACATGGCTATGCACAGCCCTGGTGTCTGTCCAGGGTGAGGCCTGGCCTTGGGCTCCTCAGCTTTGACCCTCAGGGACCTGCTGGACAGACTCGTGGGGAGTAGGGCCCAAGGGCTCGCCCTGGGAAAATGCAGCCCCTTCCACTCTAAAGCGAAAGACCACAGGCCTTGCAGTTTGGACAGATCGAGGGCTGAGTCCCAGCCCCACCCGCTCCTGGCCGTGACTTTGATCACAATGGCTCACAGATGAGTGTCCGCATCGACAAAACCGGGCCAATGGCAGTGACTCAGGAGTCCCTGTGATGCTTCCTGAGATAAAAGATTCATTGGCCCATGTCAGCTGTCAATCAAGGGTGTTTGTGGCTGTGGCTGTTGCTATGGCGATGGTGTCTCCGTGATTTCATACTCGACTCTTACTCCGCAACCAAGTGTGTGAGAACTCTAGCATGCCCCAACCCCAGCACTGGTGATAAGCTAACACCCACTGGAGGGAGGTCCCTCTGCACCTGCCTGGGGCGCACCATAGTCCAGGAAGTGTATCTGAGGTCTGGAGAACCAGGAGGGGCCTGGAGTCTTCCACCCACCATGGACGCAGGTGCCCTGTTCTCTGTCAGACCCAACTGACCCATGGAGGGGGACAGCGCTCTCTTTTGTTTTAAGATTTATGTGTTTATTGTAAAAGCAGAGTTACAGAGAGACTGGGGGGAAGGAGAGAGAGAGAGAGAGAGAGAGAGAGAGACTTTCCATCCGCTGGTTCACTCCTCAAATGACCATGATGGCCGGGGCTGGGACAGGCTGAAGCCTGGAGCCTGGAATTCCATCCAGATCTCCTACGCGGGTGGCAGGGGCCCAAGCACTCGACCATCTTCTGCTGCCTTCCCAGGCACATCAGCAGGGCTTGGAAGAACAGCAGCTGAACTTGAACTGGCACTCTGATATGGGATGCCAGCCTTGAAAGTGGCAGCTTAACCCATTGCACCAAAACCCCAGCCCGTCTGCAAAGAATTTCGAAGTACCCTCATCTCATTGGCATTGAACCTGAGCACATCAGTGTGTGTGTGTGTGCCCTGTAAGTGTCCTGATGCTGTGCGGTGTTGTGACATCACAGGGTCACCCCAGACTTCCAGGTTAGTCCCTGCCTCATGCTAATTAGGGGCTTCCGTGGGTCTGTTTCCTTGACTACACAACAGGGTACAATAACCACTTCATAGGGTGGGTATGGGGCAATGAGCTCCCATAGAACTTTCTAGAGGCCAGCGCCGTGGCTCAATAGGCTAATCCTCCGCCTTGCGGCGCCGGCACACCGGGTTCTAGTCCCGGTCAGGGCACCGGATTCTGTCCCGGTTGCCCCTCTTCCAGGCCAGCTCTCTGCTATGGCCCGGGAGTGCAGTGGAGGATGGCCCAAGTGCTTGGGCCCTGCACCCCATGGGAGACCAGGAGAAGTACCTGGCTCCTGCCTTCAGATAGGCGCAGTGCACCGGCCCCAGCGCACCGGCCGCGGCAGCCATTGGAGGGTGAACCAACGGCAAAGGAAGACCTTTCTCTCTGTCTCTCTCTCTCACTGTCCACTCTGCCTGTCAAAAAAAAAAAATAGAACTTTCTAGAACCTCCTATCCAGTATGCTAGCTAACAGTCACGTGTGGCTATTGAGCTGTTAAAATATCACTCACGTGAGAGTGGACATTGAGCTTCACAGTTAAGACCCCCGTGAGTACCTGTGCTCCACTCCTGTCTCCAGCTTCCCAGCTGCACAGATCCTGGGAGGCAAAGGCGATGCCTGGGTGATTGGATTCATGCCCCCCCAACATAAGAGGCCTGGGCGGAGCTCCTGGATCCTAGCTCTGGTTTGGCCCAGCCCCCGGCCATTTGGGGAGAGAACCAGAGAATGGGATCTCTGTCTCTCTCCCTCTCTCAGAAACATTTTCTCTTAATATCACTGTGGCTGAGCACTGAACGTGTTATCACACTGAATTTAAATGTAACAGCCTGAGGCAGGCGGTTGGGGCAGCCGTCAGTCTTGGGGTACCCACGTCACATCGGGTGCCTCGATCTCAGCCCACACTCCGCTCCCAGCTTCCTGCTGATGAGAGCCCTGGGGGGCAGCAGGTCATGGCTCAAGTACTTGGGTCCCTGACACCTTCACGGATGACCCACACTGCGTCCCTGGCTCCTGACGTCAGCCTGGCCCAGCGCTGGCTGTTGCAGGCTTTTGCGGAGTGGACTGGTGGATGCATGAAAGATCTCTCTCTCCCTGCAAATAAACATAAATAAATAATGAATAGATATTTTGGGGAACTGCGCAGCCTCCCGTGGCCAGTGGCAAGCACACGGAGCGCAGCAGTTCTGGAACCTTCAGTGCGGCTGTGCACATGACTGCTCTATGAACTACGAAGTGCAGCCGGGAGCAGTCACTGAATTCCTAAGTCCAAAGTTCTGAGAACGAGGCCAGGTCTGTGTGGGTAAGGCTGGGTCATACGCATAAGTACTATGACCACTGAGCTGAGGAGCCCCCAAAATGGGCTTGTTTCTGGCTGCCTCCCTTCACACTGAAGGGGTAACACAGTGGACCTCCCGAGAACCACGCAGACCCCCAATAAGAAATTAGTACACGAATAGATGGAAGGATGGAAGGGTGGGCAGATGGATGGATGAACAGATGGGTGGACAGACGGAAGAGTGGGTGGATGGATGGATGGATGCGTGGATGGATGGCGGTGGGGTGGATAGATGGATGAACAGGTGGGTAGACAGACAGAAGAGTGGGTGGGTGGATGGGCAAAGCTTTCAAGTCATTCCTTTTGTCCTGACTATGCACTAGGCATTATTCTACTAGTTAGGGGTAACACAATACATAAGATGGACCAAGTCCCTGCCTTCATGAAGACTTCCTTCTTTTTTTTTTTTATTTGACAGATAGAGTTAGACAGTGAGAGAGAGAGAGAGACACAGAGAAAGGTCTTCTTCCGTTGGTTCACCCCCCAAATGGCCACTACGGCCGGTGCTGCGCCGATCCTAAGCCAGGAGCCAGGTGCTTCCTCCTGGTCTCCCATGGGGTGCAGGGGCCCAAGCACCTGGGCCATCCTCCAATGCCTTCCCGGGCCACAGCAGAGAGCTGGACTGGAAGAGAAGCAACTGGGACAGAATCCGGCACCTATGTGGGATGCCGGCACCGCAGGTGGAGGATTAACCAAGTGAGCCATGGTGCAGGCCCCCGAAAATTCCTTCTATAAGGGGTGTCTACAAAGAGCCTAAATGGTGCTGAGGAGTAGCGACTGCTATGAAGTGAAGAGGGATCCAGACTGGGGTGGGGGCTGTCACGTCACACGGGGTGGCCCCTCGGAAGCCGGCCTCCGGGAAAGCAGTGAGAGCAGGGAGGGAGCCAGCGTCGCCAAGGTGGTGGGAAGAAGAAAGGGAACAGAGGGCGGCCAGCGTGGCTGACCACAGAGTGCCGGGAGGGGGAGCGGAGGAGGCCGAGGCAGCCCGGGGACTCGGGCTTTGGGAGGGCCTTGGTCTTCTACAAGGCAGCCAGTGTCAGGTTTGAGAGGGGAAGGACGAGACTCTGACATACGTCCGTGCTGTGTTGAAAATAGATCAGGGTTGGGGCAGGAGAAGCCGGAGATAAAGACAGGAGCCCAGGAAATAATTCTGGCAGGAGACGGCGATGGCTGGCACCGGAGGTGGGGGAGGGGGGACAGTGTCGACTGGGGGCCAAGGAGATGGAATTCAGGGTCTGGCTTAAAGATGGCGCCAAACGGACGTGCTAGTGGGTTAAGGGTGACTCCAGGGGCGTGCGCTTGCGTGTGTGGAAGGAACGCGGTGCTATTTGCTGAGACAGAGAAAAGCGAGTCCAGCTAGGCTGGGCCAGGAGTTTAATCTAAGTTTGAGACGTCTGCTAATCCTCCGAGGGCCGGGCCTGCAAGGGAGAGGCCAAGGACGGCCGTACAACCTGGGGAGTCACCAGACAGAGGTGGTGTCTAAAGCCTCAATGCCGTCAAGTGAACACGGATGGGGGAAAGGCCCAGGGCTTGAGCTCGGGGGACCTGAACATGTAGAGGGCAGAGGAAGAGAGGATCGTGAGGCCGAGGTAGGGAGAAAGCCAGGAGGGAACAAGGTCTCAGGAGTGACCCACAGCTAAGACGCTGCTGAGAGGGGAGTAGGCGGGGCTGGAAAGCTGACCAGTGCTGGAAAGGTGGCCACTGGTGACCTTGAATCGTTTCAGGAGAATGGCGACATGAATGAACTAGCTGGCAGGCTAGGCGGGTGGATGGACAGACAGGTGGACAGATGGAAGGATGGATGGATGGGTGGACAGACAGGTGGACAGATGGATGGATGGACAGATGGGCGGACAGAGGGATGGATGGATGGATGGATGGACAGACGGGTGGACAGATGGATGGATGGATGTATAGGTGGACAGATGGATGGATGGATGGACAGATGGGTGGACAGATTGATGGATGGACAGACGGATGATGGATGAATGGACAGACAGGTGGGTGGATGGATGGATGATGGATGGATGGACAGATGGGTGGACAGGTGGATGGATTGATGGTGGATGGACAGACGGGTGGACGGATGGATGGATGGGTGGATGGATGGATGGATGGGTGGATGGATGGATAGGAGGGCAGAAGCTTAACTGCTGCATGTAACCGTAGCGCCTGTGGGCCTCCAGCAGTGGCTGAGTGAAGATGACCCAACACGCGTGTATCAGAACCCAGAGCTGGCCGGACCAACCCCCCTCCATGCCCCAGCTCTTGGGACCCCGCAGGGCAATGCGGATGTGGCCCATGCTTGCTTTGAGACGAGATCTTGACATCTTCTGGCTTGATTCTTCTTCCTTGAATTACCCACAATGCTCCCAGCTGATGTCTCCATTTCCAGGGTTGAGACGGGAAAGAATGGGGAGAAAGTGGGAGCGAAGCCAACCCAGCTCTGGCCTTATTTGCTTCGGTGTTTCCATTCGCCGAACTGCAACTTTGCCGAGGCTCCCTGCCTGTCGGGGAGCGCCCCTCCCTCTGCAAGCTGCGCCCTGGTGGTTTCCCTCTGTCCCCCTTCCAAGGAGGTGAAAACAAACAAATCAACATGTTTTAAAAAGCCAAGTGAGGAAAACTTTCGGAAATACGTCCCAGTTTATAGGAGATTTAAGGGAAAGTATTAGTTATCTTTTTGTGGGTTTGTTTAGTTGCTGTCATTGATCGGGTAGACAGGGAAGCCAGAGCTTTTGTCTTACTCGTTAATTCTGTTTTGAAATAAAAGCCTATTTTTAAAAGGTTTTTATTTATTTGAAAGTCAGAGTTACACAGAGTGAGACGGAGAGGCAGAGAGAGAGAGAGAGAGAGAGAGAGAGAGAGAGAGGTCTTCCATCCACTGGTTCACTCTCCAATTGACTACAAAGGCCAGAGCTGTACTGACCTGAAGCCAGGAGCCAGGAGCTTCTTCCGGGTCTCCCACGTGGGTGCAGGGGCCCAAGGACTTGGGCCATCTTCTACTGCTCTCCCAGGCCATAGCAGAGAGCTGGATTGGAAGAGGAGCAGACGGGACTAGAACCGGCGTCCATATGGGATTCCGGCACAGCATGCTGGGGCTTTAACCCACTGCTCCACAGCGCCAGCCCCAAAAGCCTATTTTCAATTGAGCATCTCCCCCTCCGGCTAATCGTGAATACCAGTGGGTTCTTAGGAGGCAGGAGAGAAAAAACCAGACCTCCTTCCCAGGTGTGCTGCAGTCAACTCCTCCCTGTGACCATGCCAGGAATGGCGGGAGCCTTGACCTTGGCCATGACAAGGGTATTTACACAGTGGACATCGGCAGCCACCACAAACCAAGCCTGCCTGGCCCCGCCCTCAGAGCTGGCCATGAAGCGCTTGCCCGCACATTGCTGCCTGCTGCCCTCCACACCAGGAAAGGGGTCTTCTTAGATGGTCCCCAAGTGCAAGGCCTCTGGAGTTTCCTACACCTGCAAGGGAGGCAGCTTCCATCAGGTGTGACCACCACGTGCTGGGGAGATGCGCGGCCCCCGCAAAGTCCACAGCTGGCAGCCCCTGCTTCAAGCGCCGCGTGGTGACCACAGGACGAGACAGGCGCTCCTCCGCCCGGCCGGGGGATCAAAGCAGCCAGCAGAGAGGAGCAGGAAGCCCAGGGAGCCGGCGGGACTGTGGTTGCTACAGATACCAGGATCCTGCCTCCTTAGGGCACTCGAGCTGGCTGCACAGGCGAGACGCACAGACGAGGAGGTGGCCTCCTGGAGCTGTCAGTGTTATCAGTTCCCGGCCCTGGTCTGATGGCCCCGTCACCGCCCCTGTTGTCACCTGCCCAGTTTCCAATCTCGTGGGAGCTGCATTCGTTGCAGGCACAAAGGTGGCCGGAACGGCATTCCTGTGAGCGGCCGCTGTGGGCTCATTGTAATGGGAGCCGGGGAGGGAAATCGGGACAGGCGATGAAGGGGGCCCTGGGCGACGGAGCAAAGGTGCCTCAAACGTGCAGGGCTCCCGGTGCACCCATGGGTGCACATCTTTGCAGGGGAGGCAGACTCGGTGTGGCGTCATTAAGCGTGGGGCACGGGGTCTGCAGCTGGATGGCCCGGGTTCGAGTCCCGCTTCCTCCCTGACCGGCTCTGTGACTCAGCCAGCCTATCGCTAACCACTGCCGTATCCCAGTCTGTCCGTGTCTCTGATGGGACGATGCTGATTGTGACGGCACCAAAATCCATTGAGCACATGAGGATTGTTGAGTCGCCCATGCCAACCACCATCGGGAGTGCTCAGCGCCGCCGGGAAGCTGAGAGCGCGTTTGCTGCCACCCAGCTCCCCCAGTCCCCAGATCGGCGTGTCCGGGTGTGGGCGAGCCTTGTCCCGCCACTCACTGCACTGCACAGCCGTGTACCCCGCAATGAGCTGCAGGAAGTGAATAAGGCTTGGGCAAGCGCATTAGTCACATGTCCCCGGGTTCCAGGTGGGAAAGCCGAACCCCAGCTGTCTTAAGCCCTGTGCGTGTGCACACAATAGATCCCAGCCCAGAGAATTAAAAACACCTGGGGCAGGGCCGGCGCTGTGGCACAGCAGGTTAAAGCCCTGGCCTGAAGCGCCAGCATCCCTTATGGGCGCTGGTTCTAGTCCCGGCTGCTCCTCTTCTGATCCAGCTCTCTGCTATGGCCTGGGAAAGCAGTAGAGGATGGCCCAAGTCCTTGGGCCCCTGCACCCACGTGGGAGACCCGGAAGAAGCCCCTGGCTCCTGGCTTCAGATCGGTGCAGCTCCAGCCGTTGTGGTCAATTGGGCAGTGAACCAGCGGATGGAAGACCTCTCTCTGTGTCTCTACCTCGCTCTGTAACTCTGTCTTTCAGATAAATAAAACAAATATTAAAAAAAAAAAAAAACCACTGGGGCTGTTCCTGCAGGCGTGCCTGGGTCACCTGCACTCCCTCACTCTCCTTCCCACCACCGTCTGCAGCCCCTGCTCTCTGTTGCCGCCGTCGACTGCCCCGTTCTCTCTGACGGGGGACACCCTCCCCAGGGGGCTGCGAGAGATGGGGCTTAGGCCTCATCTTCTCTCTGGGAGCTCCAGAAAAGTCTGCAGCTTCTGGTCCGTCCCCAATCCATCCACCATGACTGGAGTGATGCAGTGACAGGCCTGAGGCAGGGGCCACTTCTGAGCCGTGGGGTGAGCAGAGGGGTCCCCTGGGCCCAGCCCAGCCCAGAGAGGAGCAGGGGAGAGGTTCTCAGAGGCGGAGTGTGAGACACACACGCGCTCACACACACACACACACACACACAGGTTCACACACATGCACACATGCTCCCTCACACACACATGTTCACACACTCATGCTCACACATACACACAGGCCCACACACACAGGCTCACACACACACGCTCACATATACACTCACACACACACTCACACTCACACACACACAGGCTCACCACAAGTCTCGGGTCACAGCCTTGGCCCGAGCCCCGGCCTCCCTCCCACTGTGCCCTGAGTGACGTCACGCAGCCCCCCTCCCTGCTTCGGGCTCCTCACCTGGAACGGAGGAACAACAGCACCCACGGCAGGAGGCCCTGAGTTGCAATCACTCCAGCAGGGGGCAGGGGGATCCCCACAGGGCAGGGGATACAGGGCTGAACTGGGCCATCTGTTGACAAACAGTGCCTGGTGGTTAACAATCAGTGATCATGCCGGCGCCGCGGCTCACTTGGCTAATCCTCCGCCTGCAGCGCCGGCACACCGGGTTCTAGTCCCAGTCGGGGCGCCGGATTCTGTCCCGGTTGCCCCTCTTCCAGGCCAGCTCTCTGCTGTGGCCTGGAAGTGCAGTAGAGGATGGCCCAAGTGCTTGGGCCCTGCACCCCATGGGAGACCAGGAGAAGCACCTGGCTCCTGCCATCGGATCAATGCGGGGTGCGGGCCGCGGCGGCCATTGGAGGGTGAACCAATGGCAAAGGAAGACCTTTCTCTCTGTCTCTCTCTCTCACTGTCCACTCTGCCTGTCAAAAAAATTTTTTAAAATCAGTGATCAGGAACACAGGGATGACTACCCTGCAAGTCCTTTCCTAACCCAGCGTCTGTTTCAACACCTCCTCTAGGTCAGGTCCTGCGCTAAGACTCAGGGGTCTCTTTCTTGAGAGGCGGAGACCTCGTACCCCCTGGTTCACTCCCCCGCAAGCCTGCGACAGCCAAGGTTAAGCCCAGCAGAAGCCAGGAGCTGGGGGACTCAAGTCCAAAACTCAACCCGGGAATCCCACGTGCCTCGGCAAAGACCCAGCCACTCAAGTCTGCTCCCCACTCGCACATTAGCAGGAGGCTGAATAGAGAGCCGAGCCAGGCCGCAGACGCAGGCACTCTGGTGTGGGAAGCAGGTGTCCCAAGGAGCGTCTTCGCTGCTCGGCCAAATGCCTGACCCCAGGTGGCCAGCGTCTGGGAGAGAGACGCTTTCAGCAAGCGACCACACAGCAGCTGTGGGGACAGAAACAGACTTCTTGTGAGAAGCAGCCAGGTGGAAAGACAAGGGGGCTGCAAGGCCAGCCTGCGGGCGTGGCTTAGCTACAGGCCCGGCACAGAGCGGCCTCGTGACAGAGGGCGCTCCCCTCCCTGTCAACTTTCTTCCCTCTAAAGCTGAGTGACCACTGTGGTGAACTTGGACCCCATCTGCCCAGCGCCCGACGGCCACCCACCAGCCACAGGAGCAGCCCAGGGCCAGGAACAGGTGCAGCCGGCTCGTCGTGGGGGGAGCAGTGCTGTCCTGGGCACTGTTAGGCAGCTCCCTTGGCCTCTACACAATGGCTACCCCCAGCCGTGGCAATCAAAAATGTCCCAGACATTGCCAAACAAATGCCCAGAGGGAGCAAAACCTCCCCCCCCTGCCCACCTGCACTTGGAACCACCGCACTGGGGGACGGGGGCACCCCCTCCTGGCCTCAGTCTCCCCACCTAGCAGGTGAGAGGTGTGACCGGAAGACGGATAGCCGTTGGCCTACCCAGGGCAGAAGTTTCCCAACTCTAGATCTTCTGACGCCAACAGGCCAAGTTCACCACCTGAGCGTGGACAGGAAGAGAAAGGCCACTCGGGCCCTGGCAAGGGGCCGAGCCTTTCGGGTGCAGCTGTGAGTCCACCTCGTGGTGCCGCCCCGCTGCCCCCTGTTGGCGGCCACCTTGGCCCCAGGGCTCTGGAGAGGGAACCTTCCACCTCCCACTGGGAATAGCAGAGGCCGTTGAATATTCATGAACTTGTAAGAGAATTTATGGTTGATATCGATCCGCTCCCTGGGCCTGACCCGTTCTCCTCTCCCCCAAGCGGCCTCTTAGCCCTGCTGTGTGCTTCCGAGGGACCTCAGCCTGGCTTCCTGGAAAACCATTCTTCTTGGGGCTCAACGCTGCAGGAAAGTGAATAGCTCTCCCCCCTCCCTCTCCAGCCCACGGGATCTGCCAAGAGCAGGAAGGATCTCAGCCGGAGGCCTGGAGTTGCTTTTGCCCTTGAGCTCTGGAGTTCGGAGGTCTCCACTCTCATCCCGGCTGAGCCACTACCAGGCCGTGACCTCAGCCCGGTCACTTTGTTCTCAGGGCCTCAGTTTCCTGCTCTGTATAACAATTGATGGAGGGACCTGCGCTGTGGCATAGCGGGTAAAGCCAACACCTGCAGTGCCGGCATCCCACATGGGCGCCGGTGCAAATCCCAGCTGCTCCATTTCCAATCCGGCTCTCTGCCAGGGCCTGGGAAAGCAGCAGAAGATGGCCCAAGTGTTTGGGCCCCTGCACCCACGTGGGAGACCCAGAAGAAGCTCCTGGCTCCTGGCTTCAGATCGGCACAGCCCTGGCCTTTGTGGTAAATTGGGAAGTGAACCAGTGGATGGAAGACCTCTCTCTCTCTCTCTCTCTCTGCAACTCTGCCTTTCAAATAAATAAGTAAATCTTTAAAAAAGAAAAAAAACACAACTAATGGAAGAACTGGAGTCATGGAGAAGAGCCTGAAGTGCCTGGGTCCCTGCCTCACACGAGGGAGAACTGAGCAGAGTTCCAGGGCGTGGCTCAGCCCCAGCCAGCACGTGAAAGACCTCTGTCTATCTCCCCTCCTCTCTCTCTCTGCGACTGCCTCTCAAATAAACAAGTCTTTCTAAAAAAATAATTAAACAAATGAATATGTGAATAGCACTTAGCATATCCCTAACAGGTACTCAATGTGAAGCACATACCGTGGGTCTATTTGCAATGATTATATGTATTATGATTGGGAAGGCGAAAGAGACGTTTGTACTGGGGCTCTGTGGACTGGTCAGGGCTGCCTACGGGAGTACACACTTGTGAGATGCTTCCAACATTTCCAGTATCACGTCACCAGCCTCCCAGAGCGGAGCAGCCTGGAACAACCTGTCGACATTCCAGTCTGGCCACAGAGCCAGCCTCCGTCTCTAATTGGAATGACCGTTCAGGAAGTGGGCTCCCCGGCTTGGGTCAGATTTAAAACCTTGACCTGAAAAATGCACACCACAGAACTGGGCATGCAGAACCACTCCCAGTGGAAACCAACCAGATTCCAGAAGGAAAGGCTGGGATCCAGTCTCAGTGTGGGGCTGAACACAAGCGTAGATTCTGCTCAGTGCAGTGGACACCATCAAGTTCAATCACATCGTCACAGAGGGAGTGACCACAGTTGGATGCTCTCCAAGCCCAAGCCGCAGTGTTGAGTGCTATCCCATTAATCCCACACCAACTTCACACGGGAGTTAACCCTAAACCCTGGTTAGGAGTAAGCGAACAAGTCTCAGAAAGATCAAAATACCAAGACGGTCTTGTGGTACAGCATGCTAAGCCACCACCTGCGAGGCCAGCATCGCACATGTCAGAGTCCCAGCTGCTCCACTTCCAATCCAGCTCCCTGCTAATGCACCTGGGGAAGCAGCAAAAGATGGCACAAGGGCTTGTGCTCCTGCCACTCGTGTGGGAGACCCAGATGGAGCTCCCGGCTTCAGCTTGGCCCAGCGCCAGCTGTTGTGGGCATTCGTGGAGTGGAGTGAATCAGCAGGTGGAAGATCCCTCCCTCCCTCTCCCTCTCTTTCCCCACCTCCACCCCCTGTTCCTCCCTTTCTCTCTCTGGCACTCTGCCTTTCAAATAAGTAAAATAAATAAATACATGAAAATACACACGTCAGGGATCACAAAGCAGGCTTCCCACAGAGCTGACGGCTGCAGGCACCTCCCAGCAGACGAGGGTCTGGGTCGGCTGTCGTGTGCTCGGGAGGGGGGTGATGTGTGCGAAGTGAGGGGCTTGTAAATTCTGAGCTGCTGACAATGTCCCTCTCGGCACTTCAACAGTCCTGTAAGACAGAGAGACTTTACGGGCACCCGTTTTGTGGATGAGAAAGCTGAGGCCTGCAGGGCCCCTGGCTTGCCCTAGGAACCATTTATAGCCCTGGGTGGAGCGGGGATGTCATCCAGGCCGTCCCTTCCAGAGCTGTTCTAGTTCCCATGGCTGCGTGAACTTAGCGGTGCAGAGCACTCGCAGTCTGAACAGGGTCTTGAGTTCTGTGGGTCTGGGAATTAGACCTAGGAAAGCCACCTCTGTTCTGCAGGGGCTGGCGTCTCACCTGGGAAGACGGAGTGCCTGGGGGTAACTCAGGCCACTGGGGGCTGGGCCACATCCAAGACGCTGCTTCCGCTGGCCTGACACGGTGGCCTGGTGGACTCAAAGTCCAGGCTCAGCCAGAACTGCCCATCAGAGCAACTGCCTGTGATCCCTGCTCAGGACTGGGGGTTCCGGAGCAGGGAAGCCAGGTCCAGGAGAAAGGACCGGAAGCTGCGGGCCTTTTGTGACGTGACCTGAGCTGTCACAGGGCATCGCTCCTGCCGTCCTGTGCTGGACGGAGCAGTCACAAACCCGCCCAGACTCAAGGGCGTGGGATCATTTACACCAGGCTCTCTGCTGGAGCCAGGGATTGGCAGAACAGTAAGACAAAGCCTGCCCCCAGGTGGCCCCCAGTTAGGATGGGGAAAACTGGCGTGAAAAAGAAGAATTGTAGGGCAGCCTGCCTGGCACTCCTGGGGCCACTGTGGAGTGCTGTGGGCGCGGCTCCTGGGGCCACTGTGGCGTGCTGTGGGCGTGGCTCCTGGGGCCACTGTGGAGTGCTGTGGGCGCGGCTCCTGGGGCCACTGTGGAGTGCTGTGGGCGCGGCTCCTGGGGCCACTGTGGAGTGCTGTGGGCGCGGCTCCTGGGGCCACTGTGGAGTGCTGTGGGCGCGGCACCCTTGGAGCACGTGGGAAACTCTCACAGTGGAATCGCTTTGCTGATGCCCCCCATGCTGCTTGCTTCTCTCCCTCAACCCCATCCTGCAAGCCTTGTGCTCTGTTGGGTGCGGCTGAACCTTCCGGGAGTAAATCGTCCAGTGGTAAGCGGGTGTTTCCAGCTGCACCAGAAAAGCCAGCCGAGTGGCTGGGCAGATAACATCCCCGCCAAACACCTCCCAGCCCTGCCAAAACTGGTCGGTGCAGAAACAGGCAGGACAAGTGCCCCACTGGCCCGGGGCTGCAGAACCTCTCTCCAAGGCCTCGCAAATCGCCCGAGGCCCTTAAGGCAGTGGCCTCAGGGGACAGGACACCAGCTTTTTGCCACCCGTGTCTCGCCATTATTGCCACCTTGCCTTGGGCTTGCTTGGCCATGCATCCTTCATCCCAGTAGTGTCTTCCGAGTGCTGATTTTGTGCGAGGCAGGGTCCCGAGCCCTGGGCATGCCACAGTGAGCCACACATGGTGAGCCTGCCTTCGGGAGCCTTGGTCCCGAGGTCTGTACCCACTCCCGAGCACTGGCTGGTGGAGCCGGGTAGACGCTGGAGCCGGATTATCTGGCGTCAAGTCCCAGCTTGAAGACTCCCTAGCAGTGAGACCTCATGAGAACGCCTCGCCCTCCTGTTCCGAACTTGGCTTCTTCACCGAGAGACCGAGGGTGGTAAGAGAATCGTGTTGGCTTGCAGTTGCTTCCATGAGGTTGGGATTTACCAATGCACCTGCTGTTGCTCACGGTGGCGGCGGCTTCCTCGTCCCTTCTGCGCTCACGACCAGCTCCTGCAGGGCCAGGGGCCGTCTTTGCTCCTCCTCTGTGCCTCTCAGGGTCTTCTGAGCTGCCCATGGAACCAGCGCTCCGTAAACTCCCAGCAAGGCTGTAGGACCCCACGGTGGAAAGTCACTCTGAACAATCCTGCTCTTCTAGGAACAGCCTGGAGGGTGGCCAGACGCACGCTGCTCTTGGGCTCCCAGTCCTGGATTGGCAGGACTCGCCTCCCACCTGGGACAGGTTGCCCCCTCCCTGTCCACGTCAGTTTCGATGTATGCGGAAGGGGGGCTGGTCCACCGGGAGACTGCCAGCCTGTGAAGTCAGGGTGGCCTGCACCCTGCCCAGGACGGGGCGCACTCCTGGTTTTGGTCCAGGAGGCTACCGCTGCAGACCCAACACCGCCACCAGTCCAGAGCTTCAGGCGTGGGCTGGAAGAGCTTGCGCCACGCATGGCAGGTGCTGACTCTAAGGGTCAAGAGGTGAGAGGTCAAGGTGGGAAAGTACCACGTAGGGCTCAGCCCCCTGTCCTCCAGAGGCCTCCCCTCCCCTCCCTGCACACAGAGGGCAGGTCGGAATGGTCGCAAAAAGAAGAGCAGTGAGAGAACATCTCTGAAAACTGATTGCATTTGTCGAGCGCCTACAGTCTCCCCCAGGCCCTTCTCACGGGGGAGTTCGTCCATCTCCGCCAATAACTCTGCGGAGTGGGTGCCGCCGTCTACCCCTTACACAGGTGAAGAAACTGAGGCCTTGGCAGCTGAAGAGGTTGCCAAGGGCTCAGCTGGGATGCAAAGCCGGCCACCACTGTCCAGAGCTGCTCCTTGGCGCCCTGCTGCAACTCCAGAAGTGCTTGTCAAGTTGTGTATTTGCTTATTTATCTTCATTTTGGTTGAAGTGCAGAGACAAAGGTTTTCCAACCTCTGGTTCACTCCCCAAAAGCCTGCAACAGCCAGGGCTGGGCCAGACTGAAGGCAGGAGCCAGGCGCTCTGTCCAGGTCTCCCATGTGAGTGGCGGGACCCAAGCACCTGGGCCACCACTGCTGCCTTGCTGTGTGTTAGCAGGGAGCGGCTCAGACAGAGAACCGGAGACTCGAACGAGGAACTGCCTTATGGGATGCGGGCACCCAAGAGGTGGCCCAGCTCACCGCGCCACACACCCCACCAAGGCAGGGGGCTCTCCCAGGAGCTCCGTGGAAGTCGTGACCCACGCCAAGTGCCTGGAGCGTCTTCTCCAAGGCTCTGTTCTCTCTGAAAGGGACACCCCAGACACAGCAAAGGAGCGCCCTCTACAGACCCCGCCTCCTGCTCCCCACCCCTCCTGTGAGAGGACCACGCCTAACATTCTAGAACAGATTGCTGGACTTCATCCAAGGCCATTCGAGGCCTCCGCCCCTGCCCACCCCTCACACACATACAGACAAGAGCTTCTGATTAAGAATCGGAAAATCGGGGCCGGCGTTGTGGTGCAGTAGGCCAAACCTGTGTCTGCAGTGCCAGCAGCCCATGTGGGCACCAGTTCAGGTCCTGGCTGCTCCTCTTCTGATCCAGCTCCCTGCTCTGGCCTGGGAAAGCAGTAGCAGATGGACCAAGAGCTTGGGCCCCTGCACCCACATGGAGACCCAGAGGAGGCTCCTAGCTCCTGGCTTCAGCCTGGTCCAGCCCAGGTCATTGTGGCTGATTGGGAAGTGAACCAGCGGATGGAAGATCTCCTGTCGCTCCTTCTCGTTCTCTCTAACTCTGCCTTACAAATAAATAAATAAATGTTCAAAAGAACACCAGTATCACACGCATCGTGTCCCTGTCCTAAATAATCAGTGAGCATATCCTACTCTGTGTGTAAGGAAGTAGGGCCGTGCGACCTTGGTCTGAGCGCGCCTCTCTCCTGGCAAGGACGTTTGCTGCTGGAGTGGCCGAAGCGCGGGGCTGGACGCGTCTCTGAAGGTCACTCGGAGCAGAGCGTCACACTTCACCTGTGTGGCTGTCACCTAGGAGGTCTTGGTGAAAATGATTCGGTAGGACCTGGGATCAGGTCATTCTAGCAAGTTCCGCGTGAGGCCAGCCCAGCCGCCTGTCTCACACCGAAGGGTTTCTCATAGCCAGGCAGGAAGTGCTGCGTGCGGGTGCCCTTGAAGAATAAACACAGCTGGCGGCGGCAGTGCAGGGGCGGGGCGGGGCCAACCTGAGCCCCACGGAGCGTGCCACACAAAGCAGTGCTCCCCAAGGGAGTCTGCCGGGGAAAGGGGGCAGTGCCTGTCCACAGAGCACGCCTGGGAGGGCGCCTTGAGTCCTTAGCGGGGCCTTCAAAAAACACTTTAACGAGAAATCAAGAATCAACCAAAATCACCTTCCCTCCAGGTTCCCCTCCATTAGCTTAGAAATGAGGGTGCAGTCACCCCTTGCTAGCTCGCCTGCACACAGGCGCCCACTCTGAGACCTTCAGAAATGCACCCAGCCCGCTCTGAGAAGGGCTGGCCTCTCCCACCTGCCCCCCCACCCACCTCTGCCCAGCCACGCCCACTTCCTCCAGCTCTCCAAGCCCCCGATCCTCCTGCATCAGGGCCCCCCATAGACTCTGCACCTCTGGTTTTGGCACAGAATTGATCAAAATGGGCGCCTTGCTGGCTTCCTCGCCTACAGCCGCACCGTCGCCTTAGCCGGCTGCAGGTCGGGGGTCTCCGTTCTTCACTGGCCTGGTTCTGGAGCCCAGTGCTTCTCCCCAGCACAGGTGGTCAAAGATCCTCGTGCAACGCACAGCCCCGCCCCCGCCCCGCCAGCCATCACTGTCCATCACTCGCTGAGATGCACACACGTGGCTGTGTGGATGCAGGGTTCTCAGCGTCAGAACTGGGACATTCGGAGCCAGATCCTTCCTTGCCGTGGGGGTCTCCTGTGCCCTGTGGGCTGCTGAGTAGTCCCTCTGTCCCCCACCCCCATATGCCAATGGCATCCCCCCACCCAGGTGTCCCCGGGCACTGCCGGATGCCCTCTGGGGCAGAAGACCACCCCCAGCTGAGAACCACGGAATAAACACATATGTGCCTGTGCACACACCTGCATATACGCTGCAAGAGTACTTCAAAATGGTCATGGAGAAGCAGAATTGAAAGCCAAGTTTATTTTGGTGCCAAGAAAACCTTGAAATCTGTGCAGTTGTTTTCATAACACACATTTTCCATGGAGGTTTTGAAGATCCTTCAAATGCATGTACGTTGGCCATTTTTGCACCAAAGCGTGCATTTTCCATAAATGTTTAAAGTACCCTCACACACACACTTGCACGTACATGTGTATATGTACATATATGTGCTTGAACATGTGTGTGTGCATGTGCACGAGTGTGTGTGGGGGGGTGGAGGTGAGTGTGTGTGGGTGTGAGTGGGGTGAGTGTGGCTGGGGGGGTAACTGTGAGTGTGTGTGTGTGTGCGTGTGGATGTGAGTGTGAGTAGCTGACTGTGTCTGTTTACCCTGGGTCCCAGGAGGACAGGGACTTGGCTGTGCCCCTGCCCCATCTCCGACACGCAGTGCAGTGCGGGCCCCAGGAGGCGCGCCTGAGCCCTGGGCAGTGACTGCGCAGGCGCCCCAGTGCCCCGCCCCGCGCTGGCTGGGAAGGTTAAGCGAGAGTTGTTAATCTGTTTCATTCAGCACAGCGCGGGATTGGTCATCGATCCACGGACGCTCATCTGCTTCCCCCATCTCTTCCCCGTCCCTGTCCTCCCTCGGGTCCTGCCTCCTGCCTGCCGCAACCCCACCTTGCCCGTCGTCTTCCCCAAACTGACAGTGATGACGCGTTCTCCTGCCCCGCGTGAAGCCGCACCTTGGAGGACAGGGGCTCAGCCGGGCAGGCAAACAGTGACCCCAGCGCTGGCCGTGGCTGCCGCCGACCCCCCCGGGCGTTCTCCTCGCCGCCCTGCAGCCCAGAGGTGGGTGTAGGGAGCCCGCGTGGCCACTGAGCTGGTGGACTTCCCGCCCCAGGGGACCTCGGCATGCGGCTCAGGAGTGGAAGAGCGATTTCCACGAAGCGTGTCTTAAATCCCTGCTGAACCTTCACGACCCCCTCCTCCCTTCCCCCGCCCCGGACTACCCGCGGGACCCCCAGCTGGGGACCGTGGGCCAGAACTGGCCACTTTCCCTCGCGGCTCCCACTAATGAGCGCTCGGGGGCTTAATGAGAACGAGGCGCGTCTTTTCCCGCCCCTCCACTCGCTCTGCGCCTTGACCTGTGTCACGCGGGTGGGTGGATGTCTCAGGCCCCGCCCCCGCCCCCGCCCCGCGCGGCGTCCAGCGGTGTGCACTTTCGCTCGCTGCATGGACAGGGCGTGCTTGCGCCCTGCAAATACCTCAGAAAGAAAGGAAGAGAGGAGTGGAGAGGAGGGAGTCGGCGGCACTGGGGCCCCGTCGGACCGTCCCCCGGGTGATGGTGGACCAGGGGACACTGCTGTCACCATCGGGCCCTCGCAGCGCCTCTGTGAGGCCCCCGTGCACCCCACGTGCCTTAGCAGCACTTCCAGAGGCTCCCAGGCTCGGCGGCTCTGCCCAGACTCTCAGCCGCCCCTGCCTGAGCCTCTAGCGTGCAACACGTGCTCTGTCCCCACCTGCCTGCGCTTGTCCTGCGGATCAGCAGCCCGTCAGGCTCCGGGGGTCCCCAGGCCGGAGGGTCCCCAGTGGTCCCACCCTGAGCACAGGAGCAGCTCCAGAGGTGTGGGGAGGAGGGAAGAAGTGAGGGATCCTGGAAGTGACACAAGCGTGCCAGTCAGTGCCCCAAATGCTTATTATCTTCAAAGCACGTTCCGGTTGCTAAAGAATGAATCACTCCCAATACACATTCTGGAAGGGGCTAATTTTAACGCAATCTAACATGTCAGAGATGATCTTACGCATTTCTGGGTATTTCTATCTCCCAGGGAAAGGGCCACTCCCTCCCACCCCTGTGCTGGAAGTCACCAGCCTCGGGGGGTCAGGTAGGGTGGGGTTGCTACGCCGCGGTAACAGAGGCCCCCAGCGTCTCGCTGGTCACAGGTTTCTTTCTCACTCAGGCTGTGTACCCAGGGCAGCGCCACGGTGTCTGCACTGTGGGTCAGCTCGCTCCAGGAGCCAGGCCCCCGGGGCAGCCTCTCTGGGAAAAGAGAAAAATGCAAGCTGTGCAATCTCACAGCTCCTGCCCAGAGACCCCGGCTAGCGTCCTCTTTTCATTGACAGGACCAAGTCGCAAGGCGGGCCCTGCCAGCAGGGGGCGCAAGAGCCTCCCCGGGGAGGGCCGCCGACTCTCCCACCCTGTGTCCTCACCAGAGCTCGGGCCTTGTCCACGTGGGATTACACTGGGCCAGCAGGGCCCCTCCCTGTCGGCAGGGTGGGCGCTCTTGGACAGGCGATGGATGGCTGAGTCCCACTTGCCCTTCCGCCGTCAGCCATGTGAGGAGCGGGACGGACGCCTCTCCCTGCCCCCCACCCCAGCACTGTGAGAATCAGATGCGTGCTCTTTCCAAAGGCCCCAGTCTCTGGCACTCGGGCCTACCTAGCACCCCCCGCAGACGAAGCCGACCACGATGCGCTGAGAGCGTGTGGAGGGGTTCTGAGGTGGCCCCTTGAGGGGACCGCGGTGGCTGTACCCCGTGTGGATCGGCCTCGGCATGTCGTAGCCCATGGAGAAAGCAGGACACAGAGCACCGCGCACGTCCTGATGCTGTGTTTCAGCCTCAGAAAACAACGCTGCCAAGCATTTGACACAGCGGCCGAGGCTCCGTCCGGGCGCACGTCCCACGGTGGAGCACCTGGTGGGAGTCCTGGCTCCGCTTCTGGTGTCAGCTCCCTGCCAGTGTGCACGCTGGGAGACGGCAGTGACGGCTCACGTCGCCGAGTCCCCACCACCCACACGGAAAGCCCAGAATGAGCCTGCCCGTGCCTGACCTGTTGCAGGCATTTGGGAAGAGAACCAGCCGATGGGATCTCTCTCTCTCTCTCTCTCTCTCTCTCTCTCTGTCTCTGCCTTTCAAATATTAATGAATTCATTAACTCAAAGAAGGCACTAACAAACCCCAAGGCTAATTATAATAATAGTGACTTCTGTTGGCAGAGACAAGGGCTTCGAACCAGGGACAGGCTGACGGGCAGTGCTCTGGGTCTGCGGGAGTGTGGGGGTGGGGCGTTCTGGTGTTGTTTTCTGTATCACACTTCAGAACTTGCAAGTGAAAATCTTGCATATTTTTATTATTTTATTATTTCGTACATCAAGTATGACATAAGAATTTATTTATAAAAGAACGGGCATGGGCTTCAGAGATAGGCCTGGCTTTGCATCTCACAGCTTTGGGCGCCACCTGCCCACATCCGCCAGCCAGGGACAATGACGGGAAACAGCTCCCGGCCAGGATGGCGGGAAGGAGCAGAGATGATGTAGAGAGAGCATTAGCACAGGGCTGGACGGACAACGCTCCCTAAAGGTGAGGAGCGGCGTAGGGCTCCGTGAAGTGCTGCTAAAGGCTTGGCCCGGGGGCGTGGCCTTTCAGGGCCCTTAATGAGCCACGGCTGGGGGGGCGGGCGTCCCCAGGCTGTAGAGGTGCTGAGCAAGCCACTGCTGCAGGCTTGGTGTGGTCTCCAGCCCAGGCTGCACCGGAGTGGCGCCAGGGGCCGCGGGGAAGGTGTAACCTGGAGTCGGAAGGCGACAGAGGGGGTGATCAGCATGGGCTGCACTGGGCTGGGCTAGGCTGGGCTGTGCTGGACTGGGCTAGGCTGGGCTGCGCTGGGCTGGGCTGCGCTGGACTGGGCTAGGCTGGGCTGTGCTGGACTGGGCTAGGCTGGGCTGCACTGGGCTGGGCTAGGCTGGGCTGCGCTGGACTGGGCTAGGCTGGGCTGCGTTGGACTGGGCTAGGCTGGGCTGCACTGGGCTGGGCTAGGCTGGGCTGTGCTGGACTGGGCTAGGCTGGGCTGCACTGGGCTGGGCTGCGCTGGACTGGGCTAGGCTGGGCTGTGCTGGACTGGGCTAGGCTGGGCTGCACTGGGCTGGGCTGCACTGGGCTGGGCTGCGCTGGACTGGGCTAGGCTGGGCTGCACTGGGCTGGGTTAGGATGGGCTGCGCTGGACTGGGCTAGGCTGGGCTGCACTGGACTGGGCTAGGCTGGGCTGCACTGGGCTGGGCTAGGCTGGGCTGTGCTGGGTCAGGGTTGCAGTGATGTCACCCATCACTCAGGAAGCCGGAGCCACGCAGGGGGTCTTCAGGAGCCACCTGTCTGCAGACACACCTGGGACTTGCTGGGCCTCCATCCCCGAGGATATTCTAACGCCACGCACTCGGAGCAGGCCCGCAAGGGCCAGAGAGGTGAAGGCCTGGGTGCAGCTGCCGGCCGTGGGGGTCCCCTTCTTCCCCCTGCTTGAGAGGCAGTTCTGGGCTGCATCCTCTCCCCCAGCCTCTCGGAGGGTCCCCCAGGCACCGTGACCGCCCCTCCCACCCCGCGTGGCATCTCTACGCTGCTCCGTGCCTGTTCAGGGTCTGTTTTGTGAGGAGGGGCCCCCACCCTTCCATGGAGGTCAGGTCTTTATTACTATCACGAGACACCTGAGGCCGGGCAGCTTTATGACAAAAAAGATGCGTTGAGCTCAGGGTCCCTCAAGGTCAAGGGCCCATCTAGGGCAGTGGCCTCCTTGCTGACAGAGTCCCAAGGTGGGACAGAGTAAAACCACCAGGGGTCAAGAGCCAAGGCCAGGGACCACCCAGGTGACCCCAGCAAAGGCCTGCCGCTGGACAGCTACTGCTCCAGTGCCCACCCTCCAAGCCCCTCTCAGCAGGTGGCAACCTCAGGGAACAGAGCCCCCTGTGAGCTAAGGTTGTCAGAGGAGCAGGTGTTTGGCCCTGCACTGAAGACGCCCACATCGAAGGCCCTGGGTTCGAGTCCTGGCTCTGACTCCTGACTCCAGCTCCTGGCCCGTGCAGACCCTGGGAGGCAACAGGATGGCAGATGGAGGAGCTGGGCCCTCACCGTTCCTGTGGGAGACCTGGACTGAGCTCCTACTGGATGGGGGTTCTCTCTCTCTCTCTCCCTTCTTTCTCTGCCTCTCAAACAATAATAGAAAAAAAGTAGCAGGTGTTATGCTGCATACCTGCTGGGAAGGGAAGAGTGGGGTGGATCCCAGAGCTCCAAGTCCGAAGCCAGGAGCCTGCCCCGGGGACCACAGGGGCTGCGCAGAACCCGCCTGCCAGGCTCCGTCACCCTCCAGCTCTGCGAGGCAGGGCTCTGAGGAGGCAAAGCGTGCTCCGCTGGAACCGCAGGGAACGGACAGGTTGATGCAGGAAATCCGAGTGTCTCTGTGATGGAAGACTGAGCACAGAGCCCTTTCTGGGTAGCCCCGCCCCCGGGAAAAATGGCTCCGTGGTGTGCGCAGCCCGACTTCCTGATGGAGAAATCCGTCTTGGAGACGTCGTGTGACCTCTCCACAGCCCCAGGGTGGCGCAGGGCCCCAGTCTCCTTCTGGGCGCTGGGACGCTGTCTGTGGCAGCAAGGATGGGACAAAGACACCGAATCCGCCAACCCAGGGCATCCCGTGAAAGCTGACAGTGTGCGAATTCCCGATGCCAAGCGGAAGCCTTGCTCCCTTCTGTAGCAGGGGCTCTGTGAGGGGCTCTGTGAGGGGCTCTGTGAGGGGTTCCTGCAGGTCGGGATTCTGAACGGGGAGCTGACATCGGAGTGGGGTCTGCAGGCTCCACGGCTGACCCACCAAAGGCTCCCGGGTTATGACCCGGAAGTCTGTATTTGCACAAGCCTTCCGCGTGCTGGGTTAAAGACCACTCATTCAAAATTGCTCTTATTTATATGAGAAAATGTCCATACACCGCTCTTGAATAAAAAAAAAAAAAAAAGGACGGGTAATCTACATAATGCTATCAAGGTTCTGGAAAATTCTATGTTGTCCTATGTTTCTCTAAAAGGGAAAAAAGCCAAGTATTATGACTAACAAGGGCAGTAAAATTTTATAGGTGATTTAGGCTTTTCTTCTGACTTACTCTGACTCGTGAATTTTAATGCCATGAGTACACATCCCTTTTTTTTTTTTTTTTTTTTTGACAGGCAGAGTGGACAGTGAGAGAGAGAGACAGAGAGAAAGGTCTTCCTTTTCCATTGGTTCACCACCCAATGGTCGCTGCGGCCAGCGCACCGCGCTGAACTGAAGCCAGGAGCCAGGTGCTTCTCCTGGTCTCCCATGGGGTGCAGGCCCAAACACTTGGGCCATCCTCCACTGCACTCCCGGGCCACAGCAGAGAGCTGGCCTGGAAGAGGAGCAACCGGGACTAGAACCCGGGGTGCCGGCGCCTCAGGCGGAGGATTAGCCTAGTGAGCCGCGGTGCCGGCCCTAGTCCACATCCCTTTTAAAACGAGAACCTGTGTGACGTGATCTCCACAGCAGGGATGGGGTGCGGCGAGGTGGTCAGAAGCTCTCGGCGCTCCAGGCGCTGCAGTCCGCTGGGTGAGGTTTTATGGTGCGGGGGCTCTGTTGGTGTGACCCGGAAGCTATCGGGAGGATCCCCACCTCCACCTCCTGCCTTTGGGCTGTCTCTTTCCTCCAAAGGACTGGGAGCCGAGCAGATGCACACAGGAAGGATGCTGGCCAGGCAGTGGGCAGAGTCAGACGGGGGTGGTGGCAATGCTGTCAGCTGCGCTTTGGTTCCTGGCCAAAATGTCGTCTCGGGGTCTCCGGGGAGCCCAGCCTGCACCTGCTACCGGCATTTAATTCTCAACTCCAGGGACAGACCCTCCTGGCAGAGAAGAGTTGGGACCCAGCCCTGGGCTTGCCTCTGGGCATCTCTGACAGCCCGAGTCCCACGATGCCCTCCCTGCACCCTCATTATGGGAAGGGAGGCATCTGCTTTTGGGGCCTTCTCCCTCTCCCTCTCCCTCTCCCTCTCCCTCTCCCTCTCCCTCTCCCTCTCCCTCTCCCTCTCCCTCTCGCTCTCACTTTCTGTATCCTACAGTCCTTGGGTCATGTGTGGGTCTATAACCCCAGGCCAGCGTCCCCAGGACACCCCCACAGAGCCTCCCCTCCCCCACGATGCAGGGGTCCCTATGGGGGAGGGGGTGCTGCACGGAGCAGGACGGTCAGGGGCTGGGAGGTCACAGGGAAGCCCCGAGAACAACTCCAGAGCAGACATCTGGATGACCTTCCGCCCCTGACCATTGTACCCGCGTGTCCGTGGCTCAGGGGTATTGGGCTTGTTCACGGCACCCAGGTCTGAGCGAACAAGCCCCCGAGGCTTCCGCCCTGGAGCCGTGGGGACCTCTGCAGGCTCAGCCACCTGGGCCGGGGCCCGGCAGCGTCATCCGTGTCATCCGACTCATCTCTGTCCCGGTGCAAGTGTTGGAAGGAGGGAAGGTGGGAGGAAAGGAGGGAGGATCAGCCTCCACTCGGGTTTCCTCCTGCAAATATTGATGAGCTGATGAGCGCCTACTGTGTGCCGGGTGCACAGGTGCTGTGATATGGTGATGACCCGAGTCAGATCCGGGCCCTCCCATCATGAGGCTGGCAGCCTGCAGAAGGGAGCCTCCATATGCAAATAGTCATTTAGAAATTAAGAAAATGGCCCCTGACGAGTCACACGGGGCAGCTGGGCCAGGGGCTTCCCTCTGTGAGCGCTGAGGCAGGGTGGGAGGAGGAGGGATCCACTCCTTCCCTCCCCTCCCCCACGCCGCTGCTCCCCTCCAGGGTGGGCAGTGGGCTGGGGAAGAACAGGGTCGGAAATGCTTTTTCTGACCTGTTTGTCACCCTTGACCTTGGACCCTGAGGCCAGGAAGCCAAAGGGCCAGAGGTCAGCATGGGCAGAACTGATCCTCAGCCTGAGTGCAAGGCGCAAGCAGCATTTGGAAGACCCCCTGCATCAGGGAGGCAGCGTTTGCCTGTACGGATGTCTCCCGGCTTAGGAGCCGGCAGCCCTGCCTGCAGAGGGGTGACCGGAGTTACGCACTCGACAAGCCGAGAGAAGACACCTCTGAAACATGGGGGTGGCAGCCAGAGCCCTGCTCAGCCCAGCGTCAAGGGGCGGCCAGGCAGCTGAGGGAGGGCAGCACCGCTCAGCGGGACGGCCCCCTGCCGGCAGGTGTCCTGCCCGAACTCCCCAATAGCACAGTTGTCCTCCCGGCCCACCAGAGCCAGGGTGCTGCCCCCCGGAGCACCAGCTGCCACTGCTGAGTCAAATGGCGAATTTCCCGCCACGCCCTCAGCACCACCCCCTGCCCCCCAGCCCACGGCCCGTGCTACAGACTCACCTGAGCCAACCTCAGATCCTCGCATGCCAGGTTCACTCCATGCTGCTCCCTAACTCCCCCCTAACCAGCTGTGCAGGACCAGGAATATTTCTTAATTGCTTTGGGCCTCAGTTTTGTCATCTGTGAAATGGGGGAACTGTTCCCAGGAAGGCTGAGTGTATTGGAGACGCGAGGGCCAAGAGCCTTCCATGGTGTACCGTATGTGCTCTGTCACCGCTGGCCACTGGTGGTTTCCTGTCTCGGCTCAGGCTTCAGCTCCTGCTGCACCCTCGGCCTCTCACTCCAATCTGGGGGTCCCGCTGCGGCCTGTGCTGACGTCATTGCCCCGTCTTTAGCCCCTGCCTTCTGAGCCCCGTGGGACCCTAAGCTCCATGAAGGCAGGCACAGTGCCCTTCATCTGTGTGTTCCCGGTGCCAGGGACGAGGTGAGGTATACAGCAGGCGCTCAGTCAGTGAACCGCATGAGTGACTCTCCCTGCAGCTTTCTCCAGGGTCTGAGACCCTGTGCGGCCACATCAGCCTCAGGGACACCCACTCAGAACGTCCCAGGGCTCACACCCACTCAGCGCGAGCGGCCTGCTCTACCAGTGCCACGGAGGCGGGGTCAGGAGGAGGGCGAGTCTGCAGCCGCTGCTCCTGGCGTTTGTCGCCTGAACCTCCTCCCACTCGCTTCCTCTCTGGGCAGCCCCGGAGTCTGGGCTGCGGCCGTGGGGCCGTGGCTGTCTGTGCCCAGCGCAGGTCCTCACCTCCCCTGCCGCACCTGGCACGCTGGCACGCACTCGGGGCGCCAGGCGGCTATGCCGGTCAGCACCCACAATGCTCTGCTGCAGCTTCAGCTCCCTTTCCCTGGCTGGGGCGGGGCCGCGGCAGCCTGATCAGCCCAGTCCCACCCACACTGCCCGAGCCCCCCACCCAGCTCTCAGTAGCTTTCCCCTGGGATCACACCAGCGCTCTAGGACTGGACATGACGGCCACGAAGGCCATGCGTGACCTTGTCGTCGGCCGATGTGTATCACAGCCAGGGGCTCAGCTTCCAGGGGAGCCGGGGGCCTCGGCCGGTTCACAGCAGCCGTGGTGCCCCACGTGACCCTGTGCTCAGCTGCAGGCCGTGAACTCCAGCGTCAGGAGGCTCTGTCCTCTGCCCCATCGAAGCCGCTGTGTCCCCTGGGCTCGACCGTGACCGTGACCTCAGCGCCCCTCCTGGTCTGCCCAAAGAGTGGTGTTAGGGCAGCTGAGGGTCCTCAAGGCTAGAGCAGAAAAGCAAAGGAAGAGGGGCAAGAGGAGGCTACTTTGGTGTACGTAGTAAGGAGGGCTTCTTGGAGGAGGTGGCGTGTTCCCTGAGATTTTAATGCTGAGAAGTTGGCCAGGCAAGGAAATGAAGTGGGGGTGTGTGTGTATGTGTGTGCACTGCAGTGCTGGGGGTGGGAGACAGACTGTGAAGAAGCTGAGGGAGTCCCGTGAGTAAGGGGCTTGGTAGGAAGGAGGTGTGGGGGAGGGGTGTGAGGTAAGCACGGAGTCGGGCAGTGAATGGGTGAGAGCAAGCTGCCAGCGTTGAGAGAACCGGGAGGCTGCCGGGCCCCGCGTGGTCAGGGAGCTTCCTCTCCGTCGCCGTAGGAAGAGCTTCCACGTGGTTACAGCGAGGCGGGGGTGGGGGGCTGTGCAGGGGGACCGCAGGGTCTACAAGTTCACCGGGGCTCCCTAGGCTGCATCATCGAAAGTGCCGGATAACGATGCAGGTGTGAGGGGCCAGCGCTGTGGCCCAGTGGGTGAAGCCGCCGCCTGTGACTCTGGCATCCCATATGGGCACCGGTTCAAGTCCCAGCTGCTCCACTTCCGATCCAGCTCTCTGTTAATCCCCTGGGAAAGCAGCAGAGGACAGCCCAAGTCCTTGGGTCCCTGCATCCACCTGGGAGACCTGGATGGCATTCCAGGCTCCTGGCTTCCACCTGGCCCAGCCCCTGCCATTGCAGCCATCGGGGAACGAACCAGTGGATGGAAGCTCTCTCCACCCCCCACCCCAGCTCGTAACTCTTTCAAATAAATACTAAATAAATCTTCCTTTAAAAAAAATAAACTAACCCGGCTCACCCCAGGGGCTGGCCAAGGTCACACCCTGTGAACCACGTGGCAGGTGCACTGGGGAGGAGGCGAGTGTGAAGTGGGGAGATGTCGGTGATGTGGACCTCGTGGGGAAAGAACTGCTCCCACTGCCCGAGGAGGCAGAGAGAGAGCACGGTGCTCCATGAATGGTACCTGGGGGTGGAAGCCCCGCAGGTGCGCACAGGTGTCAGCGCCAAGGCATCGCCCAGGGGAACCAGCGCCCCGCTCCTGTCCCCAGGGCTCCTTCCACCCACACACGCCGGCTTCGTCATCCTCGTGTTCATCTCTGGAAGCAAAGACACGCCACGATCACCGGCACAGAAAGGGAATCGGGGACGTGGCTCAGCCACAGGGGGACGGAAGCCGCGCTGTCACACTCCATCACCAACTTCCCCTGATCAAAGCGAGAGGCAGAAGCCGGGAGATCGGCGCAAGCCAGGGACGAGCTCCCGCGGGCTGCCAGTCCCGTGCCCTCTTTCCCCGGCAGCTGTGCGGCCAGCGCGCTGTGCAGTCCGGGGTCCGGCAGGTCAAGCCGAAGCTTCATCCGGGTCCTGCAGCTTCTGGTCAGCAGATGGGGGCTGAGGACAGGAAGCTGAAAACTGCGCGGGTTTGGGAAGTCGTGGACGGACCCGAGGAAGCCGAGGCGGCCTTGCTGCGTTGGGAGAAGGGGCGGGAGCCTGCGGGCCTGTGACAGCACCTGCAGCTCACAGGGAACAGCAGGGCCGTGCAGGGGTGCAGGTGCACGCGCACACGCAGGGGTGCGGGACTGGCAGACAGGGAAAGCAGTGGTGGGAGAGGCTGGTTGGCGCTCCCAGCTCAGCGTCAGCTCCCAAAGCCTCACACGGGGCAGGGGCTTAGCGCCCAGAGCCTGACACCTGGTGGCTTTTCTCGTAGCTATTCGTCGGACGAATGACCCTGTATCCTCGTCCCCCTCAGCCCGCCTGGCGGCCGTCCATCACGTGGAAAGTACCAGGCCCGCGGGCCCCTGCCAAGGCGACCACAGGCAGCGCTTGAAGTTCAGCACATCCAAAACAGGCTCGTTTTCAAGTGGGTAATTGTGAATGGGCCGCGGATGGTGTTATCAGTACCCAATCAGCCTTTGGCAGGAAGAGCTCCCAGCCCCGCAACCACGAGCGTGTCCCAGATTGGCCCGCGTGTGAGCATCCTCACGGCACCTGCCAGCTCGTCCCCCGCGCCCGGGCGAGGCACACAAGGCCGCCAACTGCTCCGGACCCCTCCCCTAGACGCTGGTTTGCAGCCAATCGCTGTCACCCGGGGCTCAGCTCTGTCGCCTGAGGGGCTGTCACCGGGAGCCCCCGAGCAGGTGTGCCGAATGAGAGACTCAGGGACCCAAAGACCTCTGTGCCAAGGTCAGGAACGTGGAATGTTCCACCAGGTCAGGTTCACAGATGCAGCCAGCAAGGCAGGTGGCCAAAAGCAAGGGTCAGGGAGCCCAGGGCCTCGGGGCCGCAGCCACGCCTGGTGATGTGTCCCCTCTGGTCCCCTCCCGCTGACAGAGGCCACAGCCCTCCCGGCCTGCGTTTCGCGGGAGATTTGTCGGTGGTTGAGACTGTGAACCTGAAGCTGGGCTCTGAGCGAGGACTTGAGTGATGAAGTCCCCGGCCGTGGCTTCCACTTCTGCGCGTGGAATTTAGGGGCCAAGCCCCTGCCTCACGTCCTAGCTGGGCCCCGGCTCTACACAGGCACCCAAGAAGACTCAAAGAGGAGTTCGGCGTTTGTAGCCAAGATCGTGAAGCCCCTCCCCTTCCACTCGCTGCCCCAGCCTCCCCTCCCTCTGCTGTCTCCTCCCTAGAGTCCTCAGCGTTTGGCGGAAGGGCAGTGGCTGTAGGCGGGAGCCTTGCCCTGTTTAAGGAGACACTGGCAAGCCCCTCTCTTCCGGGGGGGGGGACTGCGAGGGTCTCCAGCAGGGGCCAGGCACTTTGCGCTACTAAAGCCGACAAAGGAAATGTGCACAGGTGCGCAGGCGCACACGGCGGGGGCCGCCCCCCAGCCCCTTAGGGACACGCGGGCCCGGCGAGGTGTGACGGCCCTGGCGAGGTGACGCCCCTGGCGAGGTGTGACGCCCTTGGCGAGGTGACGCCCCTGGCAGCCGCGTGCACACACTGCAAAATGCCACTTCCCCGGGTCCGGGCTGGGGGCAGACGAGCTCCGAGGACGCGCTGTGATGGACAGGAGGCTTCGCGGGCGCGAAGATCCCCCTGGTCTAACAACTGCAATTTTGAAAGCTTCCGTGCTGTTTCCAAGGAGCAACTAATGTGTAGCTGGGGCCGGGAAAATACAGGTCCTCTGGCCAGCTGGGCAGACGTTTGGGAAATGGCCCGGTGGCGGTGAGAGCAGTGGGCGGCAGGGCCAGCCCCCCGGCAGGAAGGTGAGGCCAGGGAGGCCCAGGTGAGCCGGCCACAGCCAGGCCCTGGGAACGGACGGTGCCTGATGTTCTGTCGTTCTTGCTGTAGTTTTCCAAAAACTACACAAAACGATAAAGAAGCCTTCACCCCGCCCCTCCTTGTCTCTGAACGCTGGTCAGTCACCCACGAAGGACTCTGGATATGGAAAAAGCCAGAAAAGGACAAAAAAAGCACCAGGCCCACAGCGTCTCCACGCTTGTCACCTCAAACGCTGGTCCGAGACTCGGTTTTCAGGGCAAGCGGTTGGGATGCGGCGCATTTTGTGCAGTAGCCCTGGGACCAGACAAGCAGCAGCCACCGATGCCCACGCCCCTGCAAGTGGGCACCCAGGGGCCCTAAAGGCTGGGCGGGCAGCCTGCTCCAGGTACCCAGGCTACTGCTCTCCGCCGGGTGCCCCTCCTTGGGCACGAAGGGTCAGACTTGGCCGTGGGTGGGGCACTTGGAAGACCCCAGTGCACCTGCCAGATGGGCAGAGACAGGCGAGAATGGGAGCCTGGGGTCCACTCTGTTGTCCCTGTGGCTAAAGCACGGGATGGCCGGGGATGGCGTGACCAGTTCACCACTCCACCCCCTCTCCGGCACAGGCTTCATAACAAAAGCTGCTTTGCTTTATAAATCGATTTGTAAACTTCCCATTAGAAACCAGACTGAGTCTGAACACTCACAGTCCCCCTCCCTGACATGGAGACGTACGGTGTACTGAATGCTAATTCTGTAACGGGCATGCGTTCACTCACTTAGTAGGGAGAGGGAGGCGTTATTGTTCCATTTTACAGATAGGGCAAATAAAGCCCGGGCAATGTTAAGTAAACTGCTAAAGGTCGCACAGCTAGGACAAGAGCCCGCCCCGGGCTCCTCCTGAGCAAGCTGGCGGGAGGTTGACTGGTCACCTGGTCGGGTAGTTGGGTGGTTAGCGGGGCTGGCTTGGCAGCATCACAGGATTGTTAGAGGCTTGGTTTTGAGCTGTCAGAACCAAGTCCCGACCTCAGCTCAGCCACTTCCTCGTTGTGTGGCCTCCCTGCAGGTGCCTCGTTCTTCCTCATTCACAAAAGGGGCTTAGCACTTCCCCCTCCCCCCACAGGGTCTGCGTTGGGGACTGGAGGAGGGAAATACATCTAAAAACCTGGCACCGGGTGGGTGCCAAGCAAATGCCGTGGTGCTGAGCTTTGGCCGTGGGCACAGCTCTGTGAAGCAGCTCCCACAGCAGACACCTGCCCCGGGGCGGCGGTCCCCTGGCCTGTCCCTGCCAGGTCCCCGGGCAGCAGCCCAGCCAGGCTCGCGTGCTGCCTGTCGCGTCCCCAGCTGGAGAGGCCGCTGCGCAGGTCTCTCCACCAGGTGCAAACTGAGTTATTTCCCAACCGTCTGGGATAGGGGCCTCTTCCTTCCTGGTCCCCAGGGCGGCTCTTCTCTGCGGCGCAGGAAAGGCACGCTGGGAAGAGAGACTCCGGCTGGCTTGTCTCCTGGGCACCTGGGAATGGCCCACATTGGAGACGAGCCCCCGCAGCCCACACCTGGCACATCGTCCAGAGCCCACTAACCCACGTTAGAAACAAGCACAGGCCAGCACGCCCTGCCAGCGTTTCAACAGAAACCGTCCAGCACATGGGCTCAGCTCGCTGCCCAGTGCCCAGTGAACCTGAACGTGAACGGTGAATGATTCAGCAGCACAGAGAGTTAGGTCGCAGCTCGTGGCACCTGAGTCGCCTCCGAGGGGCCAGTCTGAGTCCCAGCTGCTCCACTCCTGCCCAGTGGCACCCACACGGCAGACCCGGATGGAGTTCCAGGCTCCTGGCTTTGGCCTGACCCAGCTCCTGCTGTTGTGGCCATCTGGGAAGTGAACCAGCAAATGGAAAATCTCTGTCTCTCCCCCTCTTTCTTTGTAACTCTGCCTTTCAAATAAATAAAAATAAACCTTAACGAAGGGGGGAGAGAGAGAGAGAGAGAGAGGTGGGGGAGTGGAGGAAGGCAGGCAGGTAAGGAAAATGAAACGCTCTGGGCACAAAGACGAGGGCGCCGTGAGGTTTCTGCCCGGGCCTGCCCTCATCTGCTTCCGGAAGCCGTGTCCTCTGAGCTGGAGTGGGAGGGGAAAAAGCAAGGGCTCAAATGAGACGGCGACGAGGATGCTCCAGGCCGGGCACGGCGTCCTGAGACATTTTTAAAGATTCATGTATTTATTTGAAAGTCAAAGTTACATAGAGAGAGAGGAGAGGAAGAGAGGGAGAGAGACGTCTTCCATCGCTGGTTCACTTCCCAGATGGCCGCAACGGCCAGAGCTGTGCCTATCCGCAGCCAGGAGCCAGGAGCTTCTTCCTGGTCTCCCACATGGGTAGGGGCCCAAGGGCTTGGGCCATCTTCTACTGCTTTCCCAGGCCATAGCAGAGAGCTGGATTGGAAGAGGAGCAGCCAGGACTCGAACCGGCACCCAGATGGGATGCCGGCACCGCAGGCAGCGGCTTTACCTGCTATGCCACATCACCAGTCGCGTCCTGAGATATTGAAGAGCCTGAGGGGGTGGCCAGGGGCTCCAGAGAGGCATGTTGGGGGGCACCTGCTCAGCTGTTTCTCAATGCCCTCCCCCACCCCCCACCCTGGCTTTCGCCAGTGCCAAGTAGGCCTTTGCTGTGCCAGGCTGGGCTAGGACTGCAATGCTAGCTTCTGGGCGCTGGCTGTGCTGGCGCGGTGCGGGCGCCTCCCCCGTCGGCAGCCCTCTCCCGCGGTCGCAGGCCCTCTGCCTCCGCAGGCTCCTCCCGCCTGCCGATGGCATCTGGTCTCCGCGCGTGCCTGTGACACTGTCGCTGCTACTGCACCTTGTGCCCTGTCCAGACGGCCTCACTCGCCACCTCTGCTGTTCTAGGTTGCGCCTGTCCCAGGCCGGACCACCTCCCGTCTCTGCTCGGGAGACTGCAATGTTCTTTGCCTAATGAGACCCCTCTGTATCCCCAGGACCCCTTCTCTGCTGGTCACCTCTGGCCACATTGTCCACATCCTCATTTTCTCCCACCACACTTCACGCCGCTTTGTATGCAGTTGGTGTTTAATAAATGCATGGTGCATGCATGCCCAACCCTGGCCTTAATCCAGCCACTCAGACCCTGGAGCCCAGAGCACTGCTGAGGCCTGGGGCTGCCCAGACTGGCTGCGGCTCCCCCCCAAGTCCTCCTTGACCGTCATCCTGAGAGGCCACCCCGCTGTGTCCTTTCCCAGGAGTGCCAACGAGAGGCTGCCCCAAGCCCTTCTCAGTCACCCAGGGCCAGCACCGAGGACGTCCCCGCTGTGCTGCTGTCCCGTGCACTCTCAGAAGCTGAGCCGAGACCCTGATCCCACCCACTGGGGTGCCAACAGCACCCGGCCTCCCCAGCTGTCCCAACCACACTGTCCCCACACCATGGCCCGGGGTCCCCTGGGCGGGAACTGCCCCTTGGTTGAGAATCACTGGGAGCTGGCGCTTATCTCACGAGGACCGGGATGGGAGAGGCTGCAGCTTTAGCCTCGGAGGGGCTGTCTGAGGGAGGGGTGGGCACAAAAGCAAGAGGAGCGGGGACAGGCAGTTATGCTGCAGCTCGAGACCCCCGTGTCCCGTCTCGGAGGGCTGCGTTCAAGTCCCGGCCGCATCCCCGCTTCCAGTTTCCGGCTCACGTGTGCCCCGGGAGGCAGCAGGTGACGGCTCAAGCAGTGAGTGCCTGCCACCCCCGAGGGTGACCTGGGTGGAGCTCCAGGCTCCTGGCTTGGACTTGGCTCAGCCCTGGCTGTTGTGGGCATTTGTGGAGTAGGCCAGCGAGCTCACTCGCTCTCTCTCTCTCTCTCTCTCTCTCTGTCTCTGCATTTCAAATAAACCAGTAAATACAAGCGAGGGAAGGCCGGGCATGGTCAACGCCCCTGCCCCTGCCAGTCGCTGCGGGACAGAAGGTGTGGCCCAGCTCCTGTTAGCTCTTGAGGTCTTTTTATTTTTCCCATTAGATGCCAGAAATGCTGACTTTGATGTGAGTTCTGACTCTCCCATGTTGGCAGCTCACGCGCATTGTTAAAACCACTGCGGGGGAAAAACAACACGTATGGGTGAGCCCAGCGCGGGCTTCCGGCTGCCAGCTCTGCCACCTTGCCGGCAGCCCCGCAGCAGCCTCGAGCCCGCGCCTCCCAGGGGTTTGTGTCCCTGGCACCCCGGACAAGCCCTGTCCGGGCCAGGCCTCCGAACTGGGCAGACAGCCCGTGCCCACGTGGCCACCCCCACCCGCTTCTGAAGTCCAGTGCCAAGAAGTGGGCGGGATCTAAATTCCCGAAGGGAGAGAGAGCGAGAGCATGGGAAGTGCCCCCAGGAGGCAGCTCAGGAAGATGGAGCCCTTGTCCAGCTCTGACGCTGACTTGCTGTGTGACCCTGGACAGTCACTGCCCCTCTCTGGGCTGTGGAGGGCTCATCAGGGAAGACAGGGGAGGCTGAGCGCAAGCTCTCCGTGTCCCTGGGACTGCTTAGTGGCACCGAGCCCTGGCTGGCTTGCCTAGTGCCCAGACCCCAGGCTGACCCGGACAGGGACAGGCGGCTCCACCTCCCTGCTCCGGCATCTTTTGTTTCTGGGCAATTAGGTTATTAGGGGTCAGAGGATGCCTCAAGGCTGAACCCCACCCCCCACCCCCCCACCCCGGTAGCTTGGCAAACCTCTGGATCAGCGGGACGGGGAGGTCCCCCTGCTGGCTGGGGGACCCTCGGGGCCACAGGACAGCTCTGGTGGACAAGCCTGCCCCGGCCTGTCTGAATCCCTGCCTGTCTCCCACGGGGCTCTGCCGCCGCCAGGAGCCTTGGTGAGGCCAATAGGAAGGAAAGGGGTGTGGCCATCTTTAGGCCACATCCCTAATTCTATAGGTGAGGGCCAGGGAGAGAGGAAGTGTCCCTGCAGGTCACCCAGCCACAGAACACCCACATCTGACTCCCTGCCCAGGGCTCCTTCCCGCCTGCCACAGAGGGGGCTCCCAGGAGGGTGCAATGGCAATGTGTCCCGGACAGACGGGCAGACGGCTGGACCACAAAAACATCTGAAGATCTGAACCTGGGGTGTCTATTGGCATGGTGCCAGCGTTGTGGCCCAGGGGGTTGAGCCACTGCCTGCGACTCTGGCATCCCATGTGAGTGCCAGTTCGTGTCCCAGGTGCTCCACTTCCAATCCAGCTCCCTGCTAACATGCATGCCTGCCTGGGACAGTGGAGGATGGCCCAAGTCCTCGGGCCCCTGCACCCATATGGGAGACTCAAGTGAGGCTGCTGGCTCCTGGCTTCGACCTGGCCCAGCCCCAGCCATTGTGGCCATTTGGGGAGTGAATCAGTGGATGAAAGATTCTCTCTCTCTCTCTCTCTCTCTCTCTCTCTCTAACTCTGCCTTTCAAATAAATAAATGTAATCTTAAAAAAAAAGTTAGCAACTAGCTTTTAGAAAGCTGTTTTTAAATAGAGGTCTAGGAAACAAAAGAGCATTCACAGGCCAGATGAAGCCCTTAGGGCCACCAGTTCACAACCTTTGCTTGCCTTGCTCTTAACCTCAGCATACTCAGCTTTAAAATGGGTATGAGATTAGCAACCGCCTCAGATAGGGCGGTGGAGAAATTACAGGAGACAGCGCCCCGAAGGCTTGTGGTGCCGACAGCTGCACAGCAGCCCGAGCTGCTGCTATGGTCTCAGACCCAAGATGCTTTTCTTGGACAAGACGGGAAGGGGCTGGAGCCAGAGCACGGCTCGCTGAGGGTAACGCGGGGCGCGAGGACAGAGCTTGCGCACGAGCGCACAGCGTGCTCCCGGCGCTGTGGGCTTGCTCTTCACCCCAGGAGTCCCCACGCACGGCCTCCGCTGCGCCGAGGGCAGAGACACATTCCACTCTCAAAGGTCAAGGGTAAAGACAAGAACACATTTCTGCTTGCTTGCTAAGGGGCCCGTCAGGGGGCAGGTGCCCGGCCTCCCTCCAACGAATCTGCCTCCCTGGAGCAGGCTCCAAAAATACCCGAAGGACAATCGTGGGAAAAGAACGCAGGACCAGTTCTGATTGGGCCCCTGGGGACTGAGTTAGTGCCTGCTGGCTGCCTCGCTCCCTGGCCTGGACCCACGCAGACCCCTCCCCACCTCCCTGGGGGCCCCCGAGGCCCTGGACGCCCCTGGTCTGCCTGTGCTGTGCAGGGGTGGGTGGTGACGAGGGCCGTTCGCGCTCTGCCTTTAGGGTCTTGGAAGCCGGGAGTGGCTCCAGCTGCTGTGCCTGGGTCCTGGTGGGCAGAGGGGCACAGCCAGTGATGCAGAGAAAGCAGCCGTGCGCATGTGTGGACAGATGGCCTCCTGGCCCCAGAGGGCCCCGGAGTGTGGGCCGTTGGGGTGGAGGAGGGGCGTTACGTAACTGTGACGCTCCCCACCCCGCACGCGCCCCACCTCCACCCTGCACCGCGACCCTGCCTGGTCCTCGGCTTCCCCAGCCCCAACTCCTGCACCTCTAATTCAGGAAGGGCCTGGGGGCGGTGAGACCCTGCGCCTCCCCACGCGCAGCGGTCAGTCCTCCCGATCCCTGGACTTGCTGTGTGTCCCTGGAGAAGTGTCTAAGCTTCCCAGAGGAGGAAAGCCAGCCCCATCCTCCAACAATGGAACCCACCCCAGTGTGGGGCACCTGAGCCCTCCCTGCAGGAGGCAGCCAGGTTTCCTGTGAAAAGCCCACGCCTGATGGCACAGCCTCCAACCCGCCCTGGCCACCGGGGAGCACTTTGAGCCTTCAGGGAACCTGCCAGGTCAGCGTCTCAAGGCCCCATCACTCACCTGGCAAGAATCCGGAAGTAGGCAGGCCTTGGGGTCATTTTGTCTCCTTGGGGCGGTGAGTGGCAGAGGCTCAGCACAGCGCCGGTGGCGGGGTGACAGGGTGACAGGCACCCTTGTTCCGGGAGTGGGGACCCAAGTCTCCATATGCTAGTGCATGTCATTTCTCACCTGGACATCCACTAGGACCATGAGCGCCCCACACTCGGGGGTCTGCTCTCCCCTCCCCCGCGCCACATACGGGGCTCCTGGCGGACGCCAAGGGCAAACCAACCGAGTGAAGGGACCAGCAAGCAAAGAAAGGATCCTAGGACAGGCCTGTTGTCTGTGGGCCCGGCGCTCCACGCTTCCGTGGGCTTTCCACCCAGAACAATCCTGGAGGGTGGGCAGGCAGCCTCAGCCCCCTCTTACACCTGGAGAGACAGGCACGGGGGGTGGCCAGCCTTGTCCCAGCTTGGCAGCGTGGAGAGCTGCGCCCCCCAGACCCTCGGCCTCACCACAGCCTGCCAGCCTCATCAGCTTCCCCGTGGGCACCCTGGCAGGAGCCGCTCTGTGCCCTGCCCCGCCTGGAAGTAGGGAGGGGGAGGGGGAGGAGGAGGGGGAGAGGGGCGCGGGCCAGCAGGGAGCAGCAGAGGAATGGCAGGACTTCCAGGCGCGGCCCTGGGTCCTCCAGGCTCCACGTGCGCGCAGGCACACCGCAGGTGCTGAGCTCTGGGGCACGGCTGGGGCACAGCCAGTGTGTGTTGAGTCAGCGGATGAATACGCAAAGACAGACTTGGTTAAAGTACTGGGGGAAGAATACTAATAATTATGATTATGGTACTCACGCCATAGTAGTGAATAGACAGGCTCTGGAGCCCCAGCCACCTGTGTTTGAACCCAGCTTCTACGACCTGCGTGACCTGGGACAACATGCGGAACCGCTCCGTGCGCATAATCACAGTATTTACAGTCTGCCTGGGCAACATGTGTGAGGCAGGTTATCTGATATTATGAATAACCCCTTCCAATTACGGCCCTGTGTCTGTGCTTCAATTCATCTAAGTGGCTGGCACCGAGGCGACAGCGCTCAGGAAACGCACCCACCCCCACCCCCACCCCCGGTCTCAGATCACCCGCGGGAAGTGGAGACAGCAGCCATTCCGAGCCCCTGGTCCTCCCCGGAAGGTGAAGTTCCGCTGTTGGACACCAGGGGCGGCAGAGTGCCTGAGTCCCATCTTCAGGCTGGCCCAAGCAGTGACCTTGCCACTGCTGCCCACGGAGGGCATTCCCAGCAGTCCAGAGCGGGATGCAGCTGGCCAGAGCACACCCACTCCCCCGAGAGCCAGATTCCCACCCCAGCATTTTCCACCGTCGTCATTTGGGCTCCGTTTTCTCACCCGGGACGTTGGGGCTAGGGTGGTGTGCAGGGTTGAAGGGGCACAGAGCACAGTCTTGGGGAGATGGGGTGCCCGGCCAGCTACGCCTGCTGCTGGGGGGAGGGGCATCACGGCTGTCACTGGGCCCCATGGGCGTGGCCCCTGCCTCTGTGACTCACAGGCTGTATGACTGTGGGTAGGAGACTTGGCCTCTCTGTGTCCGCTTCCCCCTCTGTGTAACAGTGGCACACTTCTCTCTCAGCCCTGTCCAGAGGACTGAATGAATGTTTGCAGTTCCTACGACAGCGTCTGGCCCATGGCACCTGCTGTCTGAATGTCGGCCCACCTTATTATTATACATTGTAGTATTTTTTTTTCTGTTATTGCTTTTGTTTTGAGTATGTTAGAATGTCGTAACTTCCTGATGACAAAAACCTCCCTTCTTTTTAATTAAGACTTATTTTATGATAAAAAGCAGAGTGAGAGAGAAAGAGAGATCTTCCATCTGTTAGTTCACTCCCCACATCCTGCAATGGCTGGAACTGGGCCTGGCTGAAACCAGGAGACAGAAATTCTATCTGGGTCTCTCATGTGGGAGCCCGAGTCCTTGGGTCATCACCTGCTGTCTCCCAACAGCGTTGGCAGGAAGCTGGATCAAAAGCAGAGCAGCAGGGACTCGAACCAGCACTCCAACATGGGCTCTGGGCGTCCCCAGCAGTGGCTTAACCAGCTGTGCCATGCCGGCCCCAACTTCCCTGCTTTGAAATGAATTCCCCAAGAAAGAGTCTTGGAGCACAAGGGCGAGATGTGGTCCCTGGATAAGGAAGAACTTGATCCTTTTGTTGCCTTAAAGAATGTGACGTGGGGCCCAGACTGCAGCAGGCAGCTCTGGGAGAATGCTAACTGCCCTGCTCGGCTCCAGGCCTGGGCTAAGCTCCTGCCTGAGGCGAGGCCCTTTGGAAGTCCCTGGAGGGGCTCAGGATCTCTGCCAGGCCACTGGGGTTCCCGGGAAGACTGTCAAAGGGGCCCGGCAAGCCAGTGACAGGCCCACAAAAGTGTCCAGCCTGGCCTGGCCAGATGGCAGGATGGACCTACCCTGAGGACAAAGGTCTAAGTAGCTGGGGGAGGCAAATCCCACTCTAATCCTGCGTGCTGCACCTGCGCCCCAGAGTCCTACTGGGATGGGGGGAGGAAGAGGAGTCAGCACTGAACCTGCTGGGGTCCTGGCTGCAGGAGCAGCCCAGGCTCTACCCAAGGGCCCGGAAGTCGCTTTGGGGTCCCCAGGAGCAGCCTGAGCACTGCAGGTTTCTATGGAGCTAGCAGGAAGTGCTCTCCTTTGCCAGGAGCCACGGGCGGGTCACCCTGGCCTCCCCCGAGAAGTCCCTGCAGCCCGGTCTTTGAGGGTTCACTCCATACCAGGCTCTCCCACCCCAACCGGACAGGAAGGGGCCGTGGTCACTTCCACATCACAGAAGGACAAGCTGAGGCTGCCAGGAGTGAAATCATTTGCCCCAGATCACAGGCTAGGGAGTGTCGGGGCCAGGACTTGAGTGCTGGTCTCTCTGCCCGCAGAGACTGCAGGCCCACCCTCCTAGGGCAGAGGCGGCATCCGAGACAGCACCCCCCCCCGCTCCCCACTGGCGGGCATCTGCACTCTCACTTAACCTTCCAGCCTCGAGTGTGCCGGGGACTGGTGGGAACAAAGCAGGGAAACCGTGACACGGTGCCTTCCCCAAGGTTAGGTTGCCAGGAGGCCATGCCTCCCGCCCTGCGCGTGCACCTGCTCCCTCTGGGCACCCTAAGTGGTGGTTTCAGTGGCCGTGCCCCAGTGCCTGCCCCAGCCTTCCTGCTTTGAGGGGAGTGAGCCTCCTTCCTGCTGCTTTGCCAGCAAATCCAACAGCCAGAGTGAAACATAAGTTCCCACCCAGGCCCCCTGGGAGGACTAAACCACCCAGCAGGGCACCTTTCGCTGTGCAGATACAGGAAGGCACTTTTCCGGGGCCACACGCATGCTGGGGGCAGTGGGAGGCCTCGCGTTGCGGCTGAGGTCTCTAGACCGCCCCAGGAAGTCTTGCCCAGGAGTTCACAGGGGGTCACAGGGTCTTCAGAACCAAGACTCCCGCCCTGGCTCTGCTCAAGGCATTCGGAGCCGGGCAGTCACATGCTGGCCGGAAGGGCAGCTCAGTCATGTGTCTTCCGCACGGGTTAAAGGCACAGCCCAGGGGGGTAAAAACCTGAAAAATTCCAGTGGGCTCAGGCAGCTGCCAGACAGGCTGGGAGCTCCTATGGCGATGTCTTTGGTCTTTGTTCCTGCAGGCAAATGCGTCTTGTCGTCTTCTCCCGTGAGCTGAGGGATGCTCTCCTGGGAGCAGAGGGGCGCTGGCCCCTGTGCCCTGGCCTCCAGCCTCCTTTGTGTTTTCTGTGTGGCAGGCTGAGGTCAGGGTCAGGGGGACGCCGTCTGCCCACAGAGGCCAGAACCACAGATGCCTCCCCGCCCCCACCTGGACTGCCCATCACCACCCGCCCCCGCCCGCCCCGAACTCCTGCGATGCCTCCGCTCTTCAGAATAAGCCGTGGGGAGGACTGAATGAGGACACTTCCTGCTGCCTCTCCTGATTCCCAAATCCTCCCTCCCTGCCGCCCTGCAGAGGCTGGGCACATGCGCCCTGGGAAAGGACCCAGCGAGCTGAATCGGTTCCCAGGGGTCTTCTGGGAGCAGGCCTAGCTACACAGTTTGCAGGTCCCCAAGCAACGTGAAGGGCACGGTCCCTGGTTCCAAATAAATAAACAAATAATAAGAACTTCCAGGCAATGACAGCACAGCATTAACCCAAGCGCAGGGTCCTTCTGAGCACAGGGCCCCGTGTGACTGCACAGGCCAAACCCTCTGGAGTCAGCCTTTGGGTAGAATCTGCCCAGAAAGCTGGGGGAGGTGGAGCCAGCTGGTATCGGAAGTCCTGATTTCAGTGTAGGGAAGAGAGAGCGAGCGAGCGAGCCAGGGACGAACTCTGCTGAGTAAGGAGAGCAGCAGAGCTCCCCCAAGGCCGTGGGCTCGGGCACCAGCCTGGATCAGCAGGGGCCTTTGGAGAGGTCGCAGAGGGGCCGAGGAAGGTGGTCATCTTCCTCCTCCTCCTTTTCCTTCTTACGTTCCCGAGTGTTGCCAACATTTCGAACTCAGGTTCCACCTAACAATCCCCTTGTCCACGTCCCTGAGTGGGTCCCCGGGGGTCTCAGGTGGAGACCCCTGGACTGCACGGCTCTGAGGTCCCAGCTTCAGCACGGGGAGTCAGGACGCCCCCACCGCTCTGCCGGTCACTGCAGCAGAGGTGCAAATGGGGGAGCCCCAGCCTCTCCCGTCACCCGGAGCAGGGTCGCGGGTCTTCCTCCGAAGCAGTGTGGGTCTCTAGCCTGCCAGCCAGCTGGGAGCACCACCAGGATCTGGCCTGGCCCTCTGCCCTCCACCAGGAAGTCAGGGCTTCCAGGGAGTCAGAGGCCGGAGGCACAGGCAGCCCCAGTCCCTGGGAAGGTGGGCAGGAGGCGCGTGTGCCTGTGTGTGTATATGTGAGTGCCTGTGTGTCTGTGTGTGTGCCTGTGTGTGTATATGTGAGTGCCTGTGTGTCTGTGTGCGTGGTTGGAAGCTGACAAGGCCATGACCATTGGTGGCTAGGCCACTGTGGCCACGGAAAGGCAGGGCTCCTTGCCCAGGGTGGGACAATGAGGAGGGGAGGTTTAGACCTGGGGAGACAGTCTGGTTTCACAGCTTGTCTAAGAGCTGCAAACACTCCCATAGCTCAGGCCTGGGCCAGGAAAAGGAATGAGTGGGGGGTGCAGGCTCGGTTGGGTGGGTGCCCGCTGCACTGGGGGTGGGTCCTCAGCGGCCTCGCCCTGGGGGTCCACAACAGAAGGGAGCCGCTCCAGGGAGCACAGGGGGTCACTGGTCCTTGGGGGGGGGGGCTCCGAGCTGCACACTCCCTGAGCTGGAGCACCGCAGGTGGGCTGAGTCGCCCAGGCTTCCAGGGCCCTCAGGCCTCTCCCCCACCTCCGCAGCCCACTCCCGGGTGTCCGGGCCGCACCTGCACGTGGCTGCTGTCGTGGGGGGCTCCAAGCAACACTGAGGAGGGGCAGGGCGAGGACACTGAGGTTGGGGGAAGGAGGCGAAGCCGCAGGCCCCGCTCGCAGCCTCACTAGCGCGCGGCGCTCCATTCCCTCCAAGCACTCAAGGCTTAGGGTCACAGCCACCACGAGTGGTGGGCTGGGCCCGGGGCGGCCACCCGCTCCCGGCCGGGTCTGGGGAGCTTCAGCCCTCGGCCAGGGCTCAGGTGCCTGCACTTCCGGCTCTCGCGACCGCTGTTTTCCCAGCAATGACCCCGCGAGGCGGCACCGGGTGACCGAGACCGGCGCTTCGCGATCCTCCGGAGCGGGCGGGGGAGCGGCGGAGAGCTAGGGGCGGGGCGTGGGCGGGGCGTGGGCGGGCCCGGGGCGGGGCGAGCGGCCGCCCCTCGCCAGCCCGGAAGCAGCGGGAGGAGGAGCCGCGGGGCCCGGAGTCGTTCCCACGTGAGAGGCTCGGCGGCCGAATTCCTCGCGCGCGGCGGCAGCGGACGGCCAGCGTCCGGCCGCACCGAGAGCCCTGGTCCTGCGCGCGCGGGCAGCGGCGCCGGCGACGCGGACGGCGTTCGGCTGCACCCCGATGCGGCGGCGGCCCCCGCGGCCGTGAGCCCCCCGCCCCGCCGTGGGAGCCCCCCGCGCCGCCGCGGGCAGCGCCCCCCGGGCACGCGGCATGCGGGCGGCCGACGCGGGCTCCTGGGAGCGCGTCCGCCAGCTGGCGGCGCAGGGCGAGCCGGCACCCTGCTGTGGGGCGGGGGCCGGGCCGGCGCGCGCCCCGGGGCCCGCAGCCTGCGAGCGGTGCGCGGACGCGGTGGGGCCCGGCGATGGGCCCCGCGCCGGGGCGTCCTCTCCGGGAGCCGATGGCGCCTGCAGCCAACCGGGTAGGTGCGCGCTGGGCCGGGGAGTGGAGGCTCCGGGGCCGGGCGCGCGGGGGCGCTCGGGGCCGGGATCACGAAGCCGCCGGTGGCAAAGTTCTGGCGGCGCGCGGAGCCGCGGGCGGGGGCTGGCGGGGAGACGCGCGGGGCGGGGGGCGGCACGGCCACGCCTGCGCTCAGCTCGGGGCGCGAGGCTGGGACGGCGCCCGTGCGTCTGCGCTGCCCCTCGGAGGAGAAGCCGGTGGCTGGCGTGTGCCGGGGGCCCGGAGCTCCGAGCCCTGCGCGAAGAGCCGATGCAATCCTAGGGACACGCGCGGCGCTCTCGCCCCGCGGAGGCGGGGGGCGGCGCCGCGGGGTTAAATGTCCCCAGCGGGCGCGCCGGTGCAAACCTGTTTGGGTGAGATCCCGGGGCGCAGACGCGAGTGGCTGTCACTGTTCCTTTGAAGTTCTGAGTACTTCTCCCAGAAAAACTGGGGGAGGGGCGCCAGTCGGTGGCGGACGGGGCTGTTCCTTCTGGCTACTTGGTGTGTTGGGGTTAGTTCCATGGAGTTGGAGCGAGGCTGTGTCATCTCGGACAGCAAAGCCCCCGGGCCAGGCTGCCTGCCCTGGCTCCCACGCCTGTGGGAGCCTAGCACTGGACCTGCAGCCTGTGTCCTGCTGGCCCTGGCCCTGGCCCCGGACTCCGGGTCCCAGGCGGCAGGCTCGCCAGCTGGGGTGCACATGGGCTTATTTACCTAGCAATTATTTCTTTCCTGTGAAAAACAGCCAGCCCAGAGCCCCCTGATTCTTGAGTTGCTTGCGGTGGTCTCCCTGGGAAACGGAAGGCCACCGGCTCCGGGTCAGGGCAGGGTCCCATCCAGGCGTGCACGGTGGCCGCCCTCTCCCAGACTTGTGCGAGCGGTTAGAATGCAGGCAGGTAGATATACAGCAGGTGCAGAGTCAGCAGCTGGGAGGGCCTGGGCATGTCACATCCTCCTCGGGGACTCAGTTTACCCATCTGTACAGTGGAAATAATCTTAGTGACCAGTGGCGACCTGGGTGGGTACTTGATAGACATTCGTCCTGGGCTCCCTCCCAGGGGGCAGAGTGGCTGGATGCAGCTTCCCTTGAGGTCGGGACGGGATCTGCCCATCTCCACCCTCGCACCAGGAACCCTGTGGCGATGACTCTTGTCTGTGAAGGGCTTAGGTGGGGGCGGAGCGTGATGTCAGTGGAAGTTGTTATTATGTAAACACGTGCAGCCAGGGCTGTTTACTCTGTGTCCTGCAGACTCCATTTGTGTGTTCATAACAATACCCTAATGACGGGTGCAGCTGGGGAACGCCCGCTCCCAGGTCTGGGGGTGGCGGTTACCCTGTGGTGTCTCCCTGTGCGGGGCGGGGGATCGGAGGTCTGTGCCGATTTTCGGGTGGTTCCCCTGGCCTGAAGACAGAATCAAACCGGTGGCTAAAACCGGAAGTTTGTGTTTTTTTCCACCTCCACCCCACTACACTTCACTCTTTGCTGTCTCTTTTTATGAGAGGCACAGAGAGAGACAGGACAAGCTCTCATCTGCTGGTTCGCTGCCCCAAATGCCCACCATGGGCTGGGCCAGGCCAGGAACACCAATGACTGGAGCCGACACCTGCTGCCTCCGGGCTGTGCGTTTGGCCGGGAGCTGGGGCCAGGAATCGGGCACAAGCACTCCAGCGTGGGACTGTTAGGCTCCGCCGAATGCCTGCTCCCTGTGTGGGATTCTCAGCTTCCGCGTGGGTCGGATGCTGGGGACAGCCCGTCCTGGAAACGGTTTCTCGGAACCTTTGGCTGTTAGCAGGGCTTTTGCTCTGGGAAGGAAATGAGAACGCTCTGGTTTAGAACCACAAGCTGAGATAAACATTTCGGCCTGACCGAGAGGTGACTAGTCAGTTTAGAGTCTCAGCTGAATGTGGCACTCAGCGAGAGGCGCCCAGTTGGACAGGCAACTCTGGAACCCGGCCCTTGGGGGAAGAGAAAGGACGCTCGCTTGGCGGGATGCGAACCGGGACACCCTGAGACTGCCCAGGGAGGGGTCCTGGGAGCAGCAGGGTGACGGGCCCGGGATGGTGACAGCTCGGCAGGGTGGCTGACCCAGGGGCTGGAGCAGCAGGTGCAAATGTCGGATGCTGCTGCAAACACTCCGCGCTGCTTCTGCCTCGATTCTGCTTGACCTTGACATTCTTTACCACGCTGGCTTCCCGGTTGACACCGAGGGAATGACTCTTGTTTGACGGACAGCTCGCTCCAGAATGCCCCCGGAAGGAACCAGGGCCCACTGGCGGCTCTGAAACTGGGGGCAGTGAGTTCTTCCAATCAGCCGTTGTCTGTCATTCACTCACATTTCTTGGGCACCTACTCCGGGCCGAGCAGTGTCGTAGCCGTCAGGGACACAGCTGCAAACAGACAGTCGCGCGCCGGTTTCCATGGAGCTTGTGTTCTGTGGGAGGAGATTCCCAGTAGGCAGATGTGCACCGGATATGTCCGGGGACGGTGAGTGCTGTGCGGAGAAATCGAGCCGTTAGGGGTCAGAAGGTGGGAGCAGGTGCTGGTGAGGATTTAGGTAGGGCTGTGGCGGGTGGGGGTGGAAGCAGTAAGGTGTGTGGGTACCGAGTCCCTAGGGCAAGGAGGTGTTGCCCGCCAGCTAAAGGAACTAAGTCATTTTTTAACAGGTAGCAGGAAATGAGCACCTTGTAGACGGAGCGCCGATCTGACCGCAGCTGAAGCCTCTGAACTGGGTGCGGTAGCCGTGGCCCTGGGAGCTTTTCTCCTAGCCCTCTGCGCAAGAGTCACGCATCTCTCCCCGCGTATTATTTATTATGTCACTGTCACTAGGGTTCTTAGAGCCTTTTATATAAAACCCGGGAGGCAGGGAGGCGGGGGGCAGAGTGCATGTGTGTCTGCACGCTGGCTCCCGGCTCTGCACCCTTGGGAGGCCGGCACGGGGCTACCTGAGCAGGGCTGCTTCGTCTCAGTCTCAAGTCGGCCCTGCCACAAGCCAGGGGAGGCGAGTGGCTGATCCCACCCACGGATGGCGCAGCTAGCTGGCGCTAGGCACAGTGGAGGGACTTGCTCAAGTTCATGGTCCCTGGGTCTCGCAGCCAGGAACCTCTCCCTGTCTGTAGACCTCAGCCAGCTATTGCAAGACCTTGGACTGCTCTTAACCAAGCAGACCCCACCTCAAGTTTCAGGCCTGTCTTCCCTTGACATTTTCTGCAGACGTGGTCTGTGCTGACCTTGACATTCTGTGTTGTGAGCAGCCCAAGCATTCGCTTGTCTCTGCTGGTGAGGGGTTTCAGCAGGAAGTCAACTCTTGGAAGGGGCTTCCGCCGGGGTGGGGCCGAGATCCCAGCTCTGCAGAGTGGAATGAGCAATGCGCTTGGACGAGGGCCCCGGGGGCCCATGGGTGCATTCCCGTGAGCGTCCTTCAGCCAGCAGGGTGGGCCGGCCCCGGCCCCTCCACGCTATGTTAGAAAACGGATGCTGGGCTGGCAGGTGGCATCCGTCGCGGGTACAGGGCACCAGCTATGCAGGCAGACACAGCCCCGTTGGAATCTCCATCTCTGCTGCTTATGAGCCGCGAGCCCGCCCGCGAGTTATGGAACTTCCAAGCCTCAGCTTACCCTTCTGTGGCCAACGTCAGAGCAGTTGGAGGTTGGACCGGAGTCTGTGTGGTTCGCATCCTGCCTCCCGAGGGGGAGAGGAGGGAGTCCCGCGCACCTGCAAGTGCGTGTATGTGCGTTTGAGGTTGGAGACACTGGGCTTTGAGCGACAGGTGACCCTGGAGGACGCCGGCTGCCTCTTTGGCCTTCTTGAGTTGTGGGGGGTCTCTGTGATGGACGTCAGGCTCCTTTCTGGTCTCTGAGTTTGCTGGGGGCGGGGGGGGGGGTCGGCCAGGCCCCGTGGCCGCCCTGGGGGAGGAAGAGCTAGCTGTGTTCTCAAGAGCTGCACAGCGCGTGGCTCAGGGAAGACAGCGTCCGTCGCCCTGGAGTCAGCCTGTGTCACCCAAACACAGCCGCTTGGCAGGCCTGGAGGATCGGCCTCATTTGCATGTAGACAGATTCCAGCCCCAGCAGAAAGCCGCGGCCGAGCCGTTGTGAGCGCCCGCCGCCGTGTTTGCCGTGAGTCACCAGGGCCGGAACTCTCCGGAGAGGCCAGCCCTGGGTCTGAGGTGTGCAGTTATGTTCGTGTGTCTGTGCTCTGTCAGTGCGCTGGGTGCTGGGTGCTGCAGATGAGCACCTGCCCTGGAGGGTCCGGGTCAGCTCTGCCGCTGTCTCATGAGGCCCAGCCCCTCAGCACCCCTTGTGGCGGCCTCCACGAAGATGGGGCCTTCAGGCTTTCGCTCGTCTGCTGTTTGAACGCCTTCAGGAGCGGCTACTTAGAGGGCGTGACCGATCGTGGCCGTTCCTCGGAGCCCTTGCCCGATGGCATTAGCGCATCAGGTGCTAAAGCAGCCCCGAGTTTGGAAGGAATTCCTGGCCCGGAGGGTGTCACAGGTAGGCAGGTCCTGCCTGAGGTCTGACCCTTGACCCTGGGCTCGGGACCGGGGGAGCTGTGGGTTCCGGGCGGTGACAGTCCTCGGCCTCCGTGCTGAATTTGGGGGTCAGTGCCCAGGAACACCCACCACCACCTGGCACCTGGCGGCTGCCCTGCAGGTGCCAACGGCTCTGCCTTTTGTGGCTGCCTGGATTTGGAGACTGGCTCAGGCTCCTCTGGTCTGGGCTGTGACTTGATCACAGGCATTGAGTGCCACTCCAGAGAGCTGTCCCCGGGGGCTCGGGGAGGAGTGAAAACAACCTGTACGGTCCCCGGCGAGCTTCAGCCTCTGTCTCTGGCACGGCGTTGCCACGGCGCTCTGGACGGTGGAGTCCTGTGTGCCGGGGCGGGATTCATCTCAGTTCACTCGGGCCCTGTTAATGACGAGCGCTCGGGAGCCAAGTGCTTGGCTCTGTGTTCCTGTTGATGCCCCCGTCTCTTGCGAGGCAGCCAGCTTTCTCCCCACCTTGCAGGCGGGATGCAGAGATTCGGAGAGGGTGTGCAGCTGTCCTCCGTGGCTGCCCTAGGCTCCCCTCCCCAGGGCTGCCAGGGCCCAGAGCTGAGGTTGAGGTGCTGGGAGGGAGGCACGATGGTCTCCCAGAGCCAGAGGTGGGTGGGGGTGGGAGCCTTGGGGGCCCAGGACACCCCACCCTGACCATGTGGGTGGTCCAAAAGGCCGGCTGGCAGGTGCTGGGGGACCCCATGCTGGCCGTTTGGGAACACAGAGCTCCAGATCCTTAGGAGGGGACTCTCGGTGGGCAGGGGGCCCCCACTCTGCAGTCTGAGAACCTAAGGCCAGGGGCAGGGAAGGGAGCCTGCTCTAAGATGCCACGTGGGGGTGCATGCAGGCTTGGATGTGAAAACCGCTAGAAGGCTCACGAGGGTCTTGGCAGTGCCGGGAGATTTTACCCAGGATCCTCTTCCCCATTCCTTTGGGGGTCACCGTAGCCTGGCCTGCTTGCCCGTATGCAGATTCTCAGGCTCCCCCACCCAGGAATCTGTGTGTGTGCCAGCGCTCTGGGCGATTTTGGCACAGAGGTTCCTGTGAGCCGACTTTGGGGAGCTCTGCCTTTTGCCTTCCTAGACCCTGGCTAATTTTAGACACCACGCACTGCCTTTGGCCCCTGCATCCCAGCGCGAGTGTCAGCGGCGTCCTGGGCACGCCCACGGCTGTGATGCTGACGAAGGGGAGGTGGACATCCAATTAGGTCTCTCGTTTCTTTTCTATTCCAATCTGCCCGGGCACGTGTTCCCAGGATCCCGCAGGAAGAGGCGCATGCCCTCGCTCCTCCGTCTCACGAGCTCACAAGACTGTCCTGTGATGACAGCGGCCAGCGCCGGGCTGCGGTGCCACTGCACGGGCCACCCCAGCATTTGGTGCCTTCCACTCGGTTAACACCACTTTATCCGGGAGCACCCGGGAGGAGCCATGCTTTGGGCCAGGAGGCCAGACTCCTGTGCAGTGACTCACCCACATTCTCAAGACTTGGGCCCCAAAGCTGCAGGGCAGGGGGAGGGGGGCGGGGCTCCCAACCGGGTCCCGCCTGCCCTGTCCCCCAGGGACCCCTGAGGTTGTGCCCTTGGCCAATGGGGCGTTCGGGGGGAGTGGCTTCACTGGGCTTCCTCCTGGCCTCTTGCCCCACATCGCCTTGCACAGGAGAGCAATGATTGACTTCATCCCCTCAGGGGTTGAAAGCCCAGGGCTGTGTGATGGGGGGGCGGGGAGCCTGCCTGGGGGCCCCTACCTCGCCTGGACCCTGAGCTCAGTGGGCTCACATGCAGATTCCAGGCCCCCCACCCCCTACCCCCAGAGATTGATTCAGTAGGTCCAGGGTTCAACTAGGACCCAGCGCTGTCTTTTTATTGTGGCAAATTGTTAGCAACGTGAAAGTTACCATTTCGCCCTTGAATACATCCATGTCCATTTCCACAGCTGTCATCACCAGGGACCAGCTGCACCCATCCCACAGTAACGCCCCGCCCCTCACCCACCCCTGGTGACCCCTGCTCACCCTCATCCGAGCAGGCTCTGTCCCTGTAGGGCCTGCACTTCTAGCACCCCAGGGTCCCAGAACCACTCCTCCCAGAACAGCCATGCGGGCTAGCTGGCGGGGTGTGGGGGAGGGGCGCGTGCTCGCAGGTGCCTCTTCCCTGGGACTGAAAGCGGGCGTGCGGCTGTTCTGAGTTCGTCTTCCCGGGGTGTTTGTAGCCGCTGAGCCTAAAGACCCCTCCTCCCCAGGGGTCTGCGTGGAGCCCGAGGGCAGAGGAGGAGTCTGGGAAGGGGCGCCCGCCCTGGGAGCAGGAGCTCTCCAGCTGTGGAGCCCCCCCTTCTCAACCCTGGGGGGGTTGCTCCACTTTCTCTTCTCTTGTTCCTTCCTCTCTTTCCCTTCGTCTGTCTTCAGGGACCAGCAGGACAGCTGCCAGCTCCCAGAGTCCTCTGCTGTGTCACACCTGTCCCAGTGGCCGGGAGAAGGGTCGCTGGATCCATCAGCTTCCCGATGTGAGCCCAGCGTGCCTGCTCACTCTGGGGCCTGCGCAGATGCGCGCAGCGAGGTGCCCGTGGCCAGCCTCCTGGCACTGCCAGGCACACTGAGGCCAGCGGCCGCAGCTGGCTCCTCGTGGCCTCCCCATCAGAGTCCCGTCTTTTGGTGTCTGGAGCGTGGCCATTGGCCTGGGAGAATGATCAGAGGTGACTGGAGCTCATGAGCGGCAGAGCAGGAGCGGGCAGCCCGGGAAGATGGGAATTTGGCGCAAGGGCCGGGTGGGCTGGCCTCTGTGCTGGGCACCCGTTGGAGGAGAGCGAGCTCCCGTCTCTGAGTTAGAGCAGGCACACAGGCTCAGGACTCTGAATGTGGGGACAGGGAGGCCCCGTACCGTGTGCTCAGGGTCACAGAGCCGGACGGCCTGGGTGCAGATCAGTGTTGGCTGGGAGAAGGGAGGAGGCTGTGAGCAAGCTACTTAACCCTTCAAACCTCACTTCCCTCATCTGTGAATGGGGGCGCTGTCCCTACCCAGCACGGGTGTGTAGAGACTAAGTGAGATAATACATGCACCATGCCCGGCACACATCTCTTGTATTAGTTCTGTACCCGGATGGGGGCTGGAGTGACAGGAGGCTCACTGGGGAGATGCCCAGGGCAGTCAAGTGCAGGGTCAGTGTCAGCGGGAGGGGAAGGTCAGGGCGGCTGGGAGCGAGCATCTGCCATCGGGGTGGTGGCTGGCGGCAGCTCGCCAAAGCCTCGTGTGCCACAGGAAGCCCACACTGGAGACCCCTGGGCAGGCAGCTGCCTCTCTGTGGGCCTCAGTGTCCTCACCTGTACAATGGAACGATGGTAGCCACCTGCAGGGCCGGTGTACCGCACAGGAAGGACTTCCTAGGGAGCTGTCTGAAATGCTGCATGGGGTGTGCTGGGCTGCAGGTTACAAAGTCGTGCTTATTAAGGGGTCGGCACTGGCCCTGGCAGTATAGGAGGTGCCTGTCTTAGGGTGGGTGGGACGGGGGTGGGTCTACACACACACACACACACACACACACACTTCTGACTGTGGGAAGTCCAGAGCCTTGACCGTGGCTGAGCTTCTTGCTGCGTTTGTGACACAGGCTCTGTGCCAGCAGAGAGAACAGGAGGCCCACACAGGGGGAGCCCAGGCTGCCGGTGAACCCCAAAGTCCCAGGGAGCCTGGGTTGGCCTTGGGGCAGTCACCCCTCCCAGCTTCAGGAGGGCGGGAGCCTTCCCCCAGTCCTGCCGCCCTCTGTGGCCCTGCGGCTCAGACTCTGCCTGGTCCCTGGCTGAGCGGTGGCTCAGCAGACTGTGGATCAGGTGCCTGTCCTGGTCCCATCGGCTGCACCTGGAAGGGTGGGGCGGGCCCTGGTCTCATCAGCTGCACCTGTAAGTATGGGCAGGGCCCCGTCCCATCGGCTGCACCTGTAAGTGTGGGGCAGGCCCTGGTCCCATCGGCTGCACCTGAAAGTGTGGGCAGGGCCCCGTCCCATCAGCTGCACCTGGAAGGGTGGGCAGGGCCCTGGTCCCATAGGCTGCACCTGTAAGTGTGGGGTGGGCCCTGGTCCCATCAGCTGCACCTGTAAATGTGGGGCGGGCCCTGGTCCCATCGGCTGCACCTGTAAGTGTGGGGCAGGCCCTGGTCCCATTGGCTGCACCTGTAAGTGTGGGGTGGGCCCTGGTCCCATCGGCTGCACCTGGAAGGGTGGGCAGGGCCCTGGTCCCATCAGCTGCACCTGTAAGTGTGGGGTGGGCCCTGGTCCCATAGGCTGCACCTGTAAGTGTGGGGCAGGCCCTGGTCCCATTGGCTGCACCTGTAAATGTGGGGCGGGCCCTGGTCCCATCGGCTGCACCTGTAAGTGTGGGGCGGGCCCTGGTCTCATCAGCTGCACCTGTAAGTGTGGGGAGGGCCCTGGTCCCATCGGCTGCACCTGTAAGTGTGGGGCGGGCCCTGGTCTCATCAGCTGCACCTGTAAGTGTGGGCAGGGCCCCGTCCCATCGGCTGCACCTGTAAGTGTGGGGCGAGCTCTGGTCCGCAGAGAGCTGCCTCCTTCCAGGCTGTGGGAGAGTTGGGAACTCAGGATCCTTGCCGCCAGGCAGGGAAGATGCCATGATTGCCTTGTTCCTCCTGAGCATGAACGCCTGTGGGGGGTGGACATGCACCTCCTCCCCGGCAGCCCCCACGAGGTTTTGTGAGTTTTAAGTGTCTGTTCACCATAGTGTGGAGCCTAGTATGGCTCCTGTGGTGGCATCTGCCTGTTGGCCCGTGCCCTACTGCTTGAGGGTCTTCCACATTGAATCTGCTTCCTGGACAACACGGGCACTGGGCCCATGAGCCCCAGTGCCTCCCTGGACAGCGCCCCGGCATCCCTCCTCCAGCCAGGCCGTGTGGAGGGTTCTGGGTGGTGGGAAGACAGGCCCTCCTGCCTTGATTGGCACTGCTTGACCAGACTTAGCCCTCTCCGTCCCTCTGGGAGCTCTTGGGGAGGACGGATGAATTGCTGGAGCCAGAATCTTCCCCACGCAAGCACGGGAGGAATGTCTGCAGCTTGGTGTTTGTGTAGAGGACCCAGCAGGACCCTGGAGACAGCAGGCAGGGAGAGAGGCCGGTGGGAGTGGCTGTGGAATGCTGTCCGGGCAGGTGGCGCACCTGAGCCAGGTGGGGCATGCAACAAGACACCATGCCCCTCTGCTGCCCACCTGCACCCCGACCCTCGGACCAAAGGAGCCTGAAGATGTTCAGTTCACGTTCTCCTCCGGGGTCCATGAGCAGCGTCCATGGCCGTCCGACCACCTCTTGGCAAAGAGGGGCCCCTGGATGTTTGCAGGCAACTAAGAGATTACAGAAAGAGGAGGGGGCAGGGAGGGAGAAAACAAAGCCTTCAGCGCCACCAGCTGCAATGGAGACTGCGCTTCCCCCACCTGGGAAGGCTTCACCTGCCTCCCAAGCCCAGGCCAGCCCGAGGAGCATTGCAGGGGCGTGTCCCGGCCTGCCCCCAACTTCCGCAAAATGAGCTCTTGCAGGTGTGCTCGCGGAGGAACTGCTAACTCAGGGGATGCGTAGCCTGCTCCGAGGATCCACGGCCGGAGCGTTGCCAGGACACCAGGGTTCTGCTGGGTGGCTGGCTGTGCACGGCCGTGGTGCCCACGCGTCCACGGCAGGCCCAGAGCCCGTGGCCTCCTGGGGTTGGGCTTTTTTGTCCCGTGCATCAGGGCTGGAGACTAACCAGAGCTTGCCTTGTTTTGTTTTGTTTGCTTGTTTTAAGGTTTACTTATTGATTTGAAAGGCAGAGGTTCAGAGAGAGAGGAAGAAACACAGGGAGATCTTCCACCTGCTGGTTCACTCCCCAAAGGACCACCACATCAGGGCGGGGGCCAGGCGGAAGTCAGGAGCCTGGCATTCCACCTGGGTCTCCACAGGGTGACAGGGGCTCAAGCACTTGAGGCCGTATTCCACCGCCTTCCCAGGCGCAGCAGTGGGGAGCAGGAACAGAAGTGGAGTGGCTGGCAGGCACGCGGGCTTTGCGGGAGGGGTCCTCACCTGCCCCGCCACAGCGCCGGCCCCGCGTTGGTTTGTCTTTGGGGTGCTGGGCTTTGGGCAGCCCTGAGCGGTCCCCCTGGGGAGGTGGGTGGCCTCGCTGGCCTGGTTGGTAGCTGGTGACCAGCCTGTGATTGCAGTGTACAGCAGGGTCCAGGCTTGGCCAGTGCAGAATCGGCGTCTACAGCGTGGCAGCGAGCGCACAGGACGCAGGGCCTCCTCTCGTCCCACGCTGTGACAGCGCAGACACCGGCCCTGCTCAGGACGCTCGCTCCTTCGGCCGCCGTATCTTCTGTTGCTTTGCGATCGGCGGAAGCCCCGCTTGTTCATGGTACACCTCCCCCGCTTGTTCATGGTACACCTCCCCCGCTTGTTCATGGTACACCTCCCCCGCTTGTTCATGGTACACCTTCTCCGTGAACTTTCTCAAGGCCCTTTGTGTGCCTGGATTGGAACCTTGTTTCGCACCCAAAAACTCCCCTCTAACTGCGTCTTCCGTGAACTCTGGGAAGTGCCCTGGGGTGGTTTGAAGTCTGTGGAATGGAGAGAGGGAAGAGCAGAGACCCGGAAGCCCAGCTGCAGAGAGAGGGACAGGAGGAGGCGGATTTATGGGTAGGAAACCTACGGATTCTGGAGAGGCCTGCGGCTGGCTGCCGACTGCTGGTCCCCGGCGCCTCTGCTCACTCCCATCCTCCCGTTAGCCAGGCCCGACCTGATTCTGCACCCGCCAAACTTGGCCCCGCTGTCCTCTCTCGGGGGCGCTGCCTCCTTGCCCTTGCGCTTGTACGGGGCTGGTTTTCGCTCCACAGACATCTCTGGAGCTTTGCACGGGTCAGGGCCGCGCCCCACATACCTGGCTCCTCCTGCAGGGGGCAGGTCCAGGAGGACCTGGGAGGATGCCATCCGCTGGGACAGCCTGGGAGCAGGCGCGGATTCTGTCCAGCCCCATGCTCCCCGCGCCTGCTTCCGCGGCCACGGTTCTGCGGCACCACACCGGGTGTGAGCTGTGTGCAGGGTGGGGGCAGGGCGGAGAGCCCTGGGTTTTTTTTCAGTTTACATTTTTCGCATAGTTTTCTCCTCTGCTCTCCCAAGAGGCGGCTCGCCGCCGGGGAAGCAGGCAGCCTGCGATGGCTGTGATACGCGGGTGGCGACCCACAGGGAAGTTTTCCGTGGGAAGGAGCAGGAACGAGAGCCGCGTGCCTGCCTTTTTCTGTCACCTGGAGAAAGCCAGCGTTTGTTTGTGACACGGGGTCAGGGGCCAGACTGGGGGGGAGGGGCGCCTGTGCCGGGGTCACCATCGGGATGACACAGGCGGCGTTCTCAGCCCCAGGCTGGAGACCACTCAGTAACGAGATGCCCAGCCCGCCATCTCCCAGGGAGCTTGGATTAGGAGTGTCCAGAATCCCTGGGACCCTGCGTGCTGGGGTGGGGGTGCGTGGCTGGGACCCGAGCCCAGGCAGCCCTGGCGGCCTCCCACGCAGAAGCCAGGACGGCTGCGGCCTCTGCTGTCGGGACCTGCCGCCCTGGAACCCGGACCCTGAACAGACGGGGCCCACAAAGGCCGAGCTGAGGCTGGACAGCGGGGCGGGCCCGGGCCGGGGGAGGAACCAGCGGATGGCCAGGCTCCCTGAGTCAGCACGCTGGGCCCTGGGCCTGGGCTCACGGCCCTTTCACAAGGACGGGCCAGCCCAGGCTGCTCTCATATTCCCCACCCCGCCGTCGCACAAGGAACCTAAGAGGAGTGGCGGCACCCTGCACGGCCTCTGCCCTCCGAGGCTTGTCCTGTCTAGGTCAGGCTTGCTGGCCGCTGGGCCTCCCCAAGTGCATCCTGGGAGAGAGTTCACGGGGAGGCGCCTGGCCGCCCAGGTGAGCCTGGCCCACGCAGCCTTCTTAGTTTTTGTGCCTCAGTTTCCTCATCTGTCAGGCAGGAATAACACAGCCCCCAGGGGCCGCCTGGGGCTGCACAAGATGTGTGCCCAGCCCGGGGTGCCTGGGGGGTCCCTGGCACACGGGGTACAGCTGCAGGCCGACCAGCGCCCTGGCATTTCCTGCAAGCCCGTCCTCCCCGGCCTGGGCCTGTGCTTTCTCAGCCCAAGGTCATTTTTCAATTAACTTGATTGGCTGGAACCTGGGGTGCCCTGGAGTGTGGGAAAAGGTCCCCGGGCCGGAAGGGCCCTCCCCACTGCCCCCACTCACAGGAGGCCTGGTTTCCAGCGGGAGGATCCGGTTTCACTTCAGGACACCAGGATGTGGTCCCCGGTGCCCCTTGGAGGAATCCCAGATGGCGCCTGTTGCAAGCCCCGGCAGCCGGCGCCCCGCCTCCCCAGCCCGGGGCGGGAGCCTCGAACCCAGCTCATTAGCGACTTTGTTGCTAAACAATGTAGGAGGGCAGCCCGGCCAGTTTTCATAAGCGAAACATTTCAAGCTTGCAGTGCATATTTGATTTCTTCCTGGAGCAGCTGCCGGCTGGGCTGCTGAGACAGCAGCGGTCACTTATGGGGGCCTCTGAGCCACCCGCCGAGGAGCCAGTATCCCCTGTATCCCCTACCTTCCCACAGGCCACAGGGTCTGAGGGTCCTAGGGTGGGCTCTGTGATGCAGGCGACACAGCAGCCCTGGGAGGTGCGGAGGCCTGCAGGGGGAAGTAGCCACCCCGGGACAGAGCCGGTAGCTGAACCAGCTTGTCCGGTTCCGGCGCCACCGTGTGTCAGTCCTTGCTGTCACTTTGCAGGTGACCAAGGGAAGGGGCAGAGAGGTCCTGAGACAGCAGCAAATGCCCACACGCTGTCCATGTCCCAGGCAGCAGCGGACTCACTGCCCCTGCGGGATGGGACGTGCGGGGTCAGCTGGGCTCAAGTCGCCCCCTTCTCCCTGTGGCATTGTTAACCTATGGGGAGTGGGGGTGGGGCAGGCTGTACACACTGAGACCCGTCTAACCCGGAACTGCGTGTCAAGACTGGCAGTCCGTGACAGCCAAGGCTGTGGGTTCCCGAGCTTCCTTGGGACCTCAGTGTGTCGGGCTGGGAAATGGGAGAAGTGCCTGTTCTTTGCCCTGGTCCTCACCTGGAGCTGGCCTGGGAGAAGCTGCTGTCCGCCAGGCGGAACAGGCAGCCCCGTCCTCTGGGTGTGAATCCTGGTCCTGGGTGGAGGAGGAAGCAGGCACGGGGTGTCACGCTGCTGACTCAGGCTAGGCGCGGGGTTAAAAGGTCACGCCGGTGCCCCCGGTTTTGGATGCGCGTTGTACCGACTGCGTGGAGGGTTGTGTCTGGAGTCAGTGGCTGTGGCTGATGTGCCCCTGCCTTTGTTTTGATGGTTTGTTTTTTTTCCTGGAGGGCGGAGCGGAGGGAGAAGGGGTGGAGGTAGTGCGGGCCCTCTCCTCTCCGGTTACCTCCCTTTAGGAACCTGGCCTTGGTTACTTCCCTTTAGGAACCTGGCCTTGAGGAGGGAGGGAGAGGGTTGTTGCCAGAGCCGAGGCGAGGCGACCTGGCTGTTCTTAGCAGAAGCCCAGGACGCCCAAGTTCAAAGAAAGGTGCAGGTTCAACGCTGGGCTGACTGGTCAGCCGCTCCGTCCTGGTGTTTGGTTCAGGAAATGAGCGTCGGGCCGGGAGCTTACTTGGAGGGACACAAGCTTTGCGCCAGCCAGACTTCTGAGTCAGGTTCTGACTGTACCACCTGCAGCAGCTCTGTGACCTTGAACGAGGGATGCCCCCCGCCCCAGCCTCCATCACCGCCTCTGCAAAGTGGGCGGAGCACGGGCCAGCACGCTCCTGTGGGGCTCTCGCGGGAGCTGGAGCCCTCAGCCACCCTGGTTAGTGCCTGAACCCCCCCTCCCCCAGTGGGAGAAGAGGGGAGAGGCTGGTTGGGGCAGGAGCAGCTCAGACGTGGCCGGGAGCCGCTGTGGGGAGGCGGGCACTGGACGCCGCGGCAGGTGCGCCCTGCTTCTGTGGGAGGGGAGGCTCTCGTCTGGTTCTGCTCATCTGGAGTCTGCGAGCAGGGTGGCCCAGTGGTGCAGGGCACCCGGGAGACGGTCCCGACAGCTCTTAGCAGGACTCTTCCACCTGCAAGGGACAGAAAAGGGGACTCAAACCAGCTTAGACACAGAAGGGAATGTGTGGGCTCGTGGGAGAGAGAAAGGCCAGGGTCAGGTCCCAGCTTCAGGTGCGATGCCGGCCAGGACTCAGATATCACCTGCATCCTGCGTTTGTCCCGATGGTGCTCCCCTCATGGTGCCAAGGAGGCTGCAGCAGCTCCAGGCTCTGTCGTCACAGCTCAAGACTGTCAGTAAAGTGAGCACCTGGTTGGGCTGACTTGGAGAGTAGGACATTCAGTGCTTTGATTGGCACGTTGAAGTCACATGTCTGTCCTTGAACCACAGGTGCTGATGGTGAGGGCTGCCCGGAGGGAGGGAGCACCGATGTCAATCAGACAGAACGGACCACTCCATCCCATGAGCAACCTGGGAAAGACCAGGCGGGAGGGGCGGCACCCAGTGGACTCTCATCATGACGGCCATGCTGTGACCTCCTCATTCCTGGGGGAGGAGGTGCCGGGGCGCCCCTGTCGCCCCACCAGCCTTGCCACACTCGCCACAGCTCCTGCTTCTGCCCTCCAGCTGGCCAGCTCTCCTCCTGCCCAGGCGGGCACTCAGGAGGCCCCGGGGGGCGGGGCTGTGGGGCTGAGCCCCTGCTGCTGCCCATCAGGGACCCGGCCCAAGCCTCCCCCAGGCCCAGGCGGGCCTTGGCCCCCAGCACCCATCCTCGCCTCACGTAGGCCTGATGTTGGGGCCCCGTGTGCTGCGGGTTTGCCATCCTCGGCTTCCCGGGGCCCTCCGCTCTGGGGCTGTGACGCCCCCTGCCAGGGCGGGTCCCGTCTCCACTGCTGGTGCCCGCACCGGCCCGTGCTTGGTGAGGGGTGCGGGAGGTAGAAGGTGGAGGAAGGGGATCAACCTGGCAGCCTGGGGCCCCGTGACCTGGGAGGCTCTGGCTGTTGGGTCTGTTTGGGGAGCGGCTTCCACGGTGCCCACAGGAGGGGAATTATGTGAAATGCGAGGGAAAGCCAAGTCCGCCCTGTGGCTCCCACGCCCCTGTAGTAGGCACTGGAAATCAGTGCCCCCGCCCCCGAGAGGGCTTTGTTCTTCCAGAGGGGACTGGGGACTGCTGTGTCACCTCCTGTCACCCCCAGGGCTGGGACAGGCCAGAGAACAGGGCATCTGCAGCCAGTGTAGCCCCAGCCGCTGCCCGCTGCTGCCGGGCCGTCCTCCTGGGCCGGTCTCCATGGCAGGGGCTGGGGCTCAGGACGGGGGCGGAGCCGTGCAAGGCAGGAGCCAGCAGGGAGCCTCGACTGGGCCCCAGGGGTGGCCGGGGGCTGGTGCCCTGGAGGCTGCACTCCCCACGGCGCTGTCTCTGCACACAGGCGGCGGCGAGCTAGCGCATCCATCGGGAGGGGCCTTGCTGAGTTGGGGCTTGAAGGAGCTGGGGCTGCAGCAGAGGGGCTCCCGCTGCCCCTCCTGGGGCCCCGCTGGGAGGTGGGGCCAGGGCGCAGGTCGTGGTGACGGCCCCGGGAAGCTGGGCGGGCTCTGCCCCCGGCTGGCGCTCTGGGAGAGCAGGCGCGTAGGTCTGCCTCGGGGTGCATCTGGCGATGTGGCTGCTGTCCCCACTGGACGAGGGGCGTGGCTCGGTGACTGCAGGCGCCGGCCTGGCGTGGGGGGCTCTGCTGCAACCCTCCCTGAGGCCGTGCCCAGGTCCCCCTCCTCCCGGGGTGCCCGGCATCCACTCCTCAGAGCTCCAGGGTCATGGCCAGGAGGAGCCGCGTCTGACCCCCCGTGGAGCCCTCCGTTTCCGCTGAGACGTTTGCTTTGTTTAATGTTCACCGCAAGCCTGGGAGCCCGGCCTCGGCCCCGCCTGCAGACGGGCGAGCAGCGGGCACTCGTCCACGGGGCCAACAGCTGGGAAATGGAGCAGCTGCCCTGGCTGGCCACTTCCAAACCTGCCTGACCTGTGTGTGCAGGTGCGGGGGGCCGGCGGCCGATCAGGGTCCCAGCCGCGCGGAACCGCCAGGCCGACTCCACGGCCACGCCTTTCCCTGGGACCCAGCTCCTCCTAGGGGGAGGGGGCGTGTCTCCCGCCGCTGCCATCCCCCCCTCCCCCCGCCCCAGCCTGGCTAGGACCTGGGCTGTGCTGGGACAGGCGACCTGTATGTCACCCAGGACCTTGGTGACAGGGGGCCGCGTGCCCTGTGACGTGCTGTCGCCTGGTGACGCTGGAGCCAGGCCACCTGGGTTCATGCTCTGGCCCCGCCCTTCGCTCTCTGTGACCTTGGCCAAGCCACTTCATTCCTCTCTGCCTCGGCGTCCTCATCCGTGCAGTGGGGGTGAGAATGATGGCGTCCACTTCGTGGGGTGATCCTGAAGACATGAAGAACGTGTGTGTGCAGCCTACAGTGTGTGCCCCCGGAGTGTTAGCAAGGGCGCCATTGCTGCATTATAACCTGATGGTAGCATCACTGTTGGTTGCATCATGACGCATGATTGTCATCTGATCACTCTCTGGGCCTCGGCTGAGGGAGGCCAGACTTCTACACCCAGACCAAGAGCCTTCGGAGCCTAAGTGGTTGCTTCTTTGTGACAAGGCGTCTGCCACCGCTCCAGCCACTGAGTCCTCTCTCCAGACAAGAAGATGGGGAGAGGGCCAAGCCCTTTTGTCTGAAAGGACAGGTCTCTTCAGGGACTTTTTTGTGCCTCACTGGGCAGGACTAAGTCATGTGGGCAACCCTAGAGGCCGGGAGGCTGGAAAGTCACGCTCTGAGAGAGTGGAACTGGGTGTTCTTGCAAACAATAAGCAGTGGCCTGCAGAAAGGCGGGGCCTGCCCAGCCGACGTCGCCCTCCCATGTGCACCCTTCCTCGGGTGGGTGCGCAGCTGCCCCTCGCCCTCGGTGAGGAAGCAGCGGGGGGCCTCTGGGGGCCCCACAGCCAGTCGCACAGCGGCCCCAGGGCAGCACCGGAGGTAACTGGCAGCTCCCCTGGGGCGGGAGAGCCGCGTCTCCCGGGCAACGCTCACCTCCGGCTCCCGGAGACCTCGGCCGCCTGGCGTGGGTGGGAAGGTACACAGCTGAGCTCTGCCGCTTTGTCCTTGGCCAGGGGCCAGGCCTGTGCCTCCAGGAGCAGCCTCCCTCCTCGGCAGCTCCCCCGCCTTTGGCCGTGGCCTCCAAGGCCGCGCTGCGGCAGGTGCATCCGAATCCCAACCCTCCTCTGTCTCACGTCGCCGTGGGGACCCACAGGGACCGGGAGCACCCTGTGCGCACCTGGCCGCCGGCCGTCCCTGCGGGTCCTCGCACCCTCACCCCCAGCCACGGGTGTGCATTTGAAATCTGGCTGGTGCGACGGACGACTGAGTTCGTCTTATTTCATTTTAATTGACTGGCACTCAGTGACTGCTGTCCTGAGCAGGGCAGCTGTAGGCTGGGGCGCTGGGCCTCTCTGTCCCTTGTGGAGGAAAGACACATTCGTCCCGAGTCGTCAAGAGTGGGTGCCTCCAAGGACACTAGCCTGAAGGCCCAGAGAGGGGCAGCGGCTCGCCCGAGGTCACACAGCAAGGCAGAAGCTCAGGGCTTCCTGGTCCTGCCGACTGCGTGGTGGTTGGCCTGCTGGGCATCCACGTGGTCGTTGCTGCTCATTGTGGTTTATGCTCCTTGCCCCCATTTCACAGGTGAGGCGGCTGAGGCCCAGGGAGCAAACGCGCCTGCCTTGGGTCTTGGCGCGTCCTCGGGCTTCCTGTGACTGCAGAGCCGGGATTCTGTCTGCTCCTGGAAGGGCCTGGGCCCGGTGATCAGGGCTCCCCCCCTCCCCAGCGGGGCCGGTGCGGCGCGGAAGCTTAGGGAAGGCCCTCTCTCTCCGTGGAAGCGTCTTTCTGGCCCGGCCTCCTAGGATTTGGCTCCCGCAGGTGCCGCACCTGGCGCCCTGCCCTCACGGCTCCCGTGTTTTGCTCAGATCCCTGCTGTGGGGGAGGGGTACACGCCCTGGGTGTCAGGTACACCTGTTGGGAAGGTGAGTGCGGGAAAAAGCCTGCCTTTGCCACTGTTGGCCAGGGAGGGCCTGTGGCAGAAGCCCCGCCTTCCTCTCTGCCCACCTCCAAGTTCAAGGCAAGAAGACTGAGCCCCCCCCCCCCCCGGCCACCTCAGGATTGCCTCGTTCCAGAATCCTGTGGGATGGGAGTGGTTTAGGGAATAAATTCCAATTTCAGACCAATCCACCAGGAATGAGTCAGTTTTCAGTGTGTCTCCCATGCCACGTTCAGGACACACTCATCCCTTAAGTGACCGCTGTCTATCAGACGTTCAAGTTTAACTCCGCATCGGGGAAAACAGTGGAAGATGCCCCAGTCCTTGGGCCCCTACACCCGCGTGGGAGACCTGGAGGAAGCTCCTGGCTCCTGGCTTCGGATCGGCACAGCTCCAACTGTTGCGGCCAATTGGGGAGTGAACCAGCCGATGGAAGACTCTCTCTCCCTCTCTCTCTCTCTCTCTCTCTCTCTCTCTGCCTCTCCTTTTCTCTGTGTGTAACTCTGACTTTCAAATAAAGATTTTATTTATTTATTTGAGAGCTAGAGTTGCAGACAGTGAGAGGGAGAGACAGAGAGGTCTTCCGTCCGCTGGTTCACTCCCCAGATGGCTGCAGTGGCCGGAGCTGGGGGCAGGACAAAGCCAGGAGCTCCATTCAGATCCGACACGGGTGCAGGGCCCGAGGACCTGGACCATCTTCCACTGCTTTCCCAGGCCGCAGCAGAGAGCTGGATCGGAAGAGGAGCAGCCAGGACTCGAACCAGCACTCACGGGGGATGCCGGTGGTGCAGGTGGAGGCTTGGCCCAGTGTGCCACAGCTCTGGCCGGGCTGAGGCCTTTTAGAATCAGGCCTCTCCAGCTCACTCCTGCTCCGAGCACTGCCCATGTGCTGGTGGCTCGGGGCCAGCTTCGCAGCCCCCTGACCTCACGCTGCCCTCCCGTGCTCCCCGCGGCAGCCCCTCCGTGGGCAGCCCGCCCCGTGCACCTCCCCTCTGCAGGTTCTTAAGGCCAAAGCAGCTCCCTTCTCCCCCGCGGGAGCCCCTGCACGGGCTGGGGCGGGGACGGCCCGCCGTGTTTGTCTGGAATGAGGGCGAGGTGGGGAGCCCCTGGAGCTCATCTGCTTTGACGTGTGGCTCAGGGGGCCTGGCTGTGGCTGAGCCCCCCCTGCCCCTGCGTCCAGCAGTGGAGAGCTGCCCTGCACACGCCCTGCCTCCCAGGCTCAGGGCTTGGGGGTCTTTCCGATAGGTGGCGCAGAGGGGTCTGGGTTTCACCGAGACGGGGGCGAGGCCTGTCTGCGGCACTGCCCCAGAAGTCCCCACGCCTGGAGTGGCAGCTGGCAGGGGACTGGCGCCCGCCAGCGTGTGCTGGGTGGACCGAGCCACTCGCAGGTGTCCCCGAGCACGTGAGGCCGGGTGGTGCGTGCGACGGTGCAGGTGCAGGACAGAGGCCCAGGCGCTGCTCTCCGGGAGCCTGCTGTGCCGGAAGGGGCTGGGCTCGGGCTGCCTGACTGCTGGCACAGCTGGCTGGGAGGGTGCCCGCCTCTCCTCGGGCTGAGGCCGTCGGGCAGCAAGGGCCGTGCGAGGAAGGGCGGGAGCTGCCCCGCAGGCAGTGGCGCTGCACAGGCCCTGATGGGATGGAGTCTGGTGCCTCAGGGAACTGAAAGGGGTCGGGGCCCAGAGGAGGTGTCCGATGGGCCCAGCAGTCAGCAGGTGCCCTGGGCGGGGTTGGGGCCTGGACTGGGGCATCAGAAGAGGAGGTGGCAGGTGGACAAGGGCGCGGGCCAGAACCCTCACTTCTGTTCCTCCAGGCCCCCAGTGGGTGAGTGGTGCCCCAACCCCCTGGACCTGGCCTTGCCTGGCTCAGCCTCAAGGCCAGAGGGTCCCCCAGGGGGCCCTAGGGAGGACGAGCGGGTGCCGACGCTGGGGGGTGAGGTGCTGGAAGTGGTCCCGGCCGCCTTGCCGGTGTGCAGAGGAGGGCGCCCTCCTGGATGGCCTTGGGGCCCCGCCACCGCATGGCGTCACGCCCCATTTCCAGCCCGGGGGTCTGAGGCTTGGCTGGGGAGGGACTTGCGCGCTGTCACTTGCCTGGCCTGAGACCGGCAGCCCCAGTGCCGTGCCAGCCACGCCCCTTCTGGGACCTGCCAGGACTGTATCCCCAGGCTCCCGGGAGGATGCGCTACCCTCAGCCGCAGGGAGCCTGGCTGCTGTCACCACACATGTCCAGTGTGGCCAGAGCTGCCCCTGCCTTCCCCGTCCCCCACCCTGGTGCCCTTGGTAGATTAGACGGCGGGCCAGTGGGCAGGGAGAGGGAGCCGCTGGGGGCCCAGCCTGAGTCGGGGAGCTGGTGGCAGGCGCCGCCGTGGGCGTGGGGACCCGGCCCTCGTGGTCCTCTGCTGTGGCGAGTGGCTGAATGCACAGAACCAAGGATTGAGTGAGACAGAGGGAGGAGGGGCCGGGGGCACAGGGCCAAGTGGGCTACGCTTGCTCCCCGCTGCCGCATTTCCCATACAGTGGGGAGCACTGTGCAGGCAGGTGGGGCGTCCGGAGGAGGAGCTGAGCGGGTGTTCCGGGCAGAGGCACCGCTGGGGCCCCGCCGCTGGAGAGTGCGTGGCGTGGCAAAACCAGGGTGCAGGGTGGGCCGGGGAGGGAAGTGGGTGTGGGCAGAGGCCAGAGCCTGGACCTGCCCGGGTGTGTGTTCCAGGAGGTCTTCGGGTGGTCTCTGAGCCACGGGGGGTGGGGTCTGCTCTCCTAGGAGCGGGCAGGGGGGAGGTGTAGACAGCACCCCTCCTCCTGCTCGCAGGCTGCCCAGGCCGCCCTCCCCTCGGGCGCTGTGTTTGTGGTTGTCCCGGGAGCAGCGGCCTCTGGGCGTGACAGGCCCAAGATACCTCCTGAGCGGGGACTTCCCCAAGGCACTCCATGTTTGCCTGGCCTCCATCCCGGAGGGGGCAGGGGCAGGTCTGAGTGCTGCCCGCGGCGTCGCTGCTGTCACCTCCCTCGGGCTCCGCTCTCTGGGACGGTCAGGCGTGGACGCCCGGCCTCGGAGCTTGCGGCCTGTGTGCTGTGAGCTGTGGGTTCAAGTTCTGCCTCTGCTGTCAACTGACTTTCTGGCCCGCTGGAGTTCACTTCTCCGAACCTCCCCATCCTAATCCGTAAAACGGGCCTGTGAGGGTCCGAGTCCCGGAGGGTCCTGGGGCGTTACCTGAGCTCACGCCTGTCAAGCTTAACTCAGCTGGCTGCTGGGTTGTGGTGGGAATCCGGACTCCTCGGCCTGCCGGCCATCAGGTGGACACTGTCCGTACAGTGACATCGGCAGGGAGGCCCTGAGAGTGTGGTGCGCGGGGGAGGGGGGGCCCTCGTGCAGTGTACCTGGGCGGGGCTCTTCGGAAGAACTTGGCAGTGGCTGGAGTTGGGGGCGGGGGTCTTTCCATGCACGTGGCCAGGGAAGGCTCTGAAGGCGAGCCTGGAAGTGGGTGAGCGGCAGCCAGCGCCCCCGCCCTCTGACCGTGTGCCTCTCTCCCGCAGGGCTGCTGCGAGAAGAAGTGTCCCGGCTCCAGGAGGAAGTCCACCTTCTCCGGCAGATGAAGGACATGCTGGCCAAGGACCTGGAGGAGTCCCAGGGCGGCAGGGCCTCCGAAGTCCTCTCGGCCACTGAGCTCAGGGTCCAGCTGGCCCAGAAGGAGCAGGAGCTGGCCAGAGCCAAAGAAGCCTTGCAGGGTGAGTGATGAATCAGCAGGCTGAGTACTGAGTCAGCAGGCTGCGTGATGAGTCAGCAGGCTGAGTACTGAGTCAGCAGGCTGAGTACTGAGTCAGCAAGATGTGTGATAAGTCAGCGGGCTGAGTGATGAGTCAGCAGGCTGCGTGATGAGTCAGCAGGCTGAATACTGAGTCAGCAAGATGTGTGATGAGTCAGCAGGCTGAGTGATGAGTCAGCAAGATGGGTGATGAGTCAGCAGGCTGAGTACTGAGTCAGCAGGCTGCGTGATGAGTCAGCAAGATATGTGATAAGTCAGCAGGCTGAGTGATGAGTCAGCAGGCTGCGTGATGAGTCAGCAGGCTGAGTACTGAGTTAGCAAGATGTATGATGAGTCAGCAGGCTGAGTGATGAGTCAGCAAGTCAGGTGATGAGTCAGCAGGCTGAGTACTGAGTCAGCAGGCTGTGTGATGAGTCAGCAGGATGAGTACTGAGTCAGCAGGCTGTGTGATGAGTCAGCAGGCTAAGTACTGAGTCAGCAGGCTGCAGGATGAGTCAGCACCGGCCTTCCGCCCAGGGCTCCGCTTGGCAGTGGTGATTTGGTGGGGGTCTGTAGATGGACTTGGATCTCCCGGCACCTGCTCCAGCCGAGGCGGCCGTGTCCCCTGGGTGCAGCTCTCCTTCCACATGACTGCTGTGAGTCATCCATGGCGGTGTGAACAGCAGGTGGGCATCGGTGCTGCGCCGGCAGCTGGGCCCTCTGTCTCCTGGCACTCCCGGGCTGCGTCTGTGGGGCAGTGTGATGCGCCGGTGTCTCTACTCGTGACTCCTTGGTTCCATGTCACTCTCACTCACCACGGTGCCTGGCACAGGGCAGCCCCCTCCCCCCAGGAAGTCCCGCATCCAGTGCCCGGAGGCAAGAGTTGGAAATAACACGGTGTAGGTGCCCGCGTGGTCCCTTGGTGAGACAGACCGTGGCTCCGTGGCCACTCTGGCCAAGAACTGCCAGAGGCAGGAGGAAGCCTGAGGGCCACGTGCTCAGCCTGGCTCGCCTACACTCAGCTTTGATTCTCTTGGGGAAAAAGGCACGAAACCTCGCACACTGCTTTCGCCCTGCCGATTCCTAGAGCGACGAGTGATTCCTTCTGAGTGACGTCCTGAAGCCTAGCGGGTTCGTTAGTTGGGCAGATCCAAGCTGCTGTCCCCGAGGGGCCCCAAACAGCGTGGCTGGGGAGCCTGTGTCTGCCCCGCCCCGCTCCCGGTGAGCGGTTCCACAGCGCCAGGCCTCTCCCCTCCTCTGCGTCCATGAGAGCCGGGGACAGAGCCACCCCCTCGGCCCCGAGAGTTCTCGTGGCACCGGCTCCACCACCTGGCCACGCCTGGCTGCAGGGGGCTGGACACTGTCTTGGCTCTGACAGGGAGGATCCAGGAGATCCAGAGATCCGCTGTGTGGGGGCAGGGTGCCCTGACCAGAGGGGCCCAGCCAGTGCGCCCCGGGAAGCCGGGCAGTGGTCGCGGTGGGTGCGCCGAGACCCAGGGCGCTAGTAGCCTTTCTCAGAGTTCTCTGCAGCCACGGGTGGGCGCCCAGAGGCGGGTGGCAGCCCTGTCCTGTTGGGGGTGGTGTTTCCAGTGGCCTCGATGAGACCAGGCTCTGGGCGTGGGCAGTGGTGCGCGCTGGGGCCGAGCCTGGGGAGTCTTGCCTGGCACACCTGCTTTTTCTTTGTGCAGCCGTCCGGGGGTCTAGATAGACGTGGCTGAGCCACGCTCACTCCGGCGTCGTCCAGAGACCCTGCCCCTTCTCGGGAGTCTCCTGGGAGAAGGGCGGGGCCTGGGTCTCACTGAGCTTCGCTGGCTCTGGGCCATGTCGAGCCTGGCACAGGAAGCAGCTGCCTTCCCTTACATGTGTGCCAGGGACGAGAGAAGCCAGCCTTCCAGGTCCTCGGCCAGACAAAAAACTGACCCATGTTTGCCCCGCTGTCCCCGTCAAGAGGAGCACGCTGTCCCTGTGCTCTCGGGCACGGAGGAAAAGGCAGGGGAACGTGAAGGCTCCTTTGCCCCCTGTTCTTTGGACACAGCAGCCTTGCCTCTCCAGACCTCAGTTTGCTCATCTGAGTCATGGGACAGTAGTGCAGATGCCATGGGAGCTTGTGAGAAGGAGATGAGGTAGCCAAGGAGAGGGCGCAGGTCCTGCTGTTCTGCGTCTTTCTCCCTGGTACCCCCGAGGCTCAGGGCCACACGTAGCTGAAGCGGCAGCACCTGCCCCACTCTGTCCTCATCCCGTGCCTTTTCCTGAACTCAGCGTTTCATTCATAAATTAGGCCCAGTAAGAGGCTAACGGCAATAACCCATCATAAAAATAGAACGATGACAACCATATGCTATTGTAGAAGTTATTTAGAATTTATGAGTTGTCTGTTTCTGGAATTTCCCATTCGATATCTGTGCACTGCAGTTGGCCATAAATAACAGGAACCGCGGAAAGCGGACCGTGGGCGGGAGGGAACCGCTCGACTGTGCGGGAATCCTTCTGAGTCTGGGCTGTGAGTTCCTGTCTGTCACCAAAGCCCGCCCTCCCCCCCCCCAAAAGACAAGAGATGCCTCTCATGGGGCTGCCCTTACGGAGGAGAGTAACTAAGGCGCCAAGGACCAGGCTGTGCCCAGGGGGAGCTTGGCTGAGCACCCGCCCCGGGCCAGCGCTTCCCCACCCCCACCCCCGCGCCCTGGTCCTGCTCGGAGCCATGGGCCCTGTCACTGATGGGGACCCTGCCTGAGGTTCAGGGCCGGCAGGCAGCTCGGCTCCGGCACAGCGCCGGGCAGCAGACACAGACTTTCCTGCTCCACCAGACGGCTCAGCTTCCCTCCGGTGTGGTCACCGGGGACGGAGTCGGGCTGGCCGTGAGAGATCGGACGCTGTCTCAGCCCGGTCACTCGTGGGATGGTGGGCTGTGACGTCAGGGCTGGGCTGGCCCAGGTCTGCCACATCCCTGCTGTGTGGCCTTTGACAGACTCCTTGGCTGCTCCGAACCACAGTTCCTTTGCACGTGGCCCCCTGGCTTCCTCCTGCCTCGGGCAATTCTTGGCCAGACTTCTTTTTCCTGTAATTAGGGTTCATGATGGCAGCTGCTGCGTGGGGTTGTTGTGAGGGTTAAATGAGATGTGGCCCCTGCCTAGGAGCCCAGGCACGGGTGTTTGGTGATCCTCAGACAGGAGGGGCTCTGCACACATTCTCAGATCTGCTTGGGGGCGTTGGTCGCCTGATCCCGTTAGGGGTGGCTCAGGCCCCCGGAGCCCCACCAAAGGCTTCTAGCACATTCCAGTGGGCGACAGGATGAGCCAGTCAGACAGACCCCAAAATCCCACGTGGGGAGCTCGGAGCCTGGTCGGTAGCTTTCTGGGGCCTGCAGATCCTCGCCGGCCGCCTCCGTTTCGCGTTTCCCCGAGAAGTGCTCATGAAAACCAGCTTCTCTCCTCTTTAATCTCTTAACAGCGTGTCGAGTGTGCCCGCAACAGTAAATACTCTTCGGGAACATAATTTTAACGACCGCCTAATGTTGTAGCATGTGGAGGTGCCGTGATTTTTAGCCACTTTCCTGGTGTTGGACATTTCGCCCTGTTCTGCTGCCGTCCAGGCCGTGGCTGCACCCCATCCAGCGAGCCTGTCTCGGACTTCTTCCGGCCGCGGGGCCACTTTGCGCTCTTACAAAATTGAGGACCCCAGCGAGCGTCCGCCTCTGTGGTTTAATCTGTCTGTATTCACCACGTTAGAGATCAGAACGGGGAGAAAGGCCTGAGTCTTCCACAGTGTACTTACAGCAGCGGCAGCACCCCAGGCTGACGGAAGGAGGCTTAGTTCTCTGTGGACAGTGACTGCTTTCCCAGGGGAGAGCGCGCGTGGCCGCCGTGGCCGCGCAGCTGGAAAGAGGAGCAGCCTGGTCGCTGCCCAGTCACACCCTTGGGGATGTTCTTTGATATCAAATTAAAACTCACTATGCGGAAGTTTGGTTTTGTTAATTGATTAATTAATGGTTAGAGCGAGAGCGAGCGAGCACTCCCGTCCACTGGTTCCCTCTCCAAATGCCTGCACCAGCCAGGGCTGGGCCGGGCCAAATCCAAGAGCCCGGGACTGCATCCGGGTCTCCTCGAGGGGGGGCAGGGACCCAGTCGCTTGAGCTGGAATCGTGAATGAGCTCAGTTGGATCGACCGAGCGCTCCAGTGGTGGGATTCGGGCATCCCAACCCGCAGGCTACGCCCCAGGCCGGAAGCAGAGTAGCCGGGACATGAACCAGCACTCGCCTATAGGATGCCGGCCTTGCAAGGGGTGGCTTAACCTGCTGCGCCACGGTGCTGGCCCCAAGGGCGTTTCTGAGTAACACTGCCCTTCCGTTGTTTCCTTTCCCCGTGCGTGTGTGGCGGACAGAACCTAGTGGCAAGCGCACGGCTCGCAGCCCCTGGTGCGATTTCTGCAAAGACACCAGCATTTTGTCCGCCATTGCTTTCGTACCGACGTCGACCACTGCCGCGGTCTAAAAGGCAAAGAAATAGCATCACGGTCTTGTGTGAAGCCAGTTTTCCTCGGGGCCCCTTGGGTGGTACCGGGGGTGGCCGCGGCGGCCGCCAGCCCTTTGGTGTGCACCCCCACCCTACCCCCCCGCAGAGCTTCAACTCCACTCACCCGCCCCATGGCCCCCGGGGAGGCCTCAGTCTCCCGTGGGAGAGAAGCGGGAAAGCGTACAGCCCTTCGGGGATGCTGGTGGACAGAAAGTGTCCACGCAGGGGCAGAACCCGACGCCGCCAGGAGAGCAGCACATTGGGGCTGGGAAGGCATGCCTGGTGTCCAGGCTTTGCCGTAGGGGACAGCGGGAGGTGACTGTGGTGACCCTTCAGGGCCACAGCCTCGAGCTCAGCAGCTAGAGGTTCAAGGCAGGAGTGGACGGCCTGAGCAGTGAGCGTCCCAGGTGGGCCCTGTGTCCCCCCAGGGCAGGAGTAGTGAGCGTCCCAGGCAGGCCCTGTGTCCCCCCAGGGCAGGAGTAGTGAGCGTCCCAGGCGGGCCCTGTGTCCCCCAGGGTAGAGTGCTCCAGGCAGGCCGTCAGCTTAGACACTGATGGTTGCTTTGCTGGGAGCATTGAGTCCTCTCTCTCAGCTGCTGGGAAATGCAGTGCGTCGTGGTCCACGGTCTGCACCCTGCTGTGCAGTGGAACCCCAAGACTTGGCTCTGAGGGACTCTGGGGGTAGTCACAGCAGCAGAGAGGACTCGGTCAGAGCCCCCGAGACCGGGGTTTGTGGGTTTGGTCCCAGCGTTCTCTCGGCCACGTGGGCCAGGGGCCTTCTCCAGCCCCCTCCCGCCCTGTCCACTCTCTGTCCGCAGCCGAGTGGCCACACGCCAGCCCCAGGGAACGCCAGCACCCTCGGGGGCAGCCCAGGTGCGAGCCGAGGCGGTGGCCATGAGCCTGGCTGTCTGTTACTCCCAGCTCCCTGCCCAGCTGGGCTCAGAGAGACCCCCGCGCTCCCGGTGGTGCCGCAGCCTCTGTAACGGGGCAGGCTGTGGCGCCCGCCTTTCATGCCGGGCTCAGGACATGACCTTGAAACCACAGCACAGAAAGGAAACCCAGGAGGGCCTTGGGAGGCAGGTTACGGTCAGAGGTGGCCTCTGCGGTGACAGCCAAGCGTGGCTGAGCACTGACCCAAGGAGACCACGTGTGTCGGGGTGGGCCAGGCTCGGCCCGGCAGTTCTTCCATCTCACCTGGTATCGGCGGGAACCCCTCCCTGCTATTCCCTGAGGTGATCCAAGGTGGCTTCACCCTGTATCTGGTACCTTGATGATATGATGGGCTCGGTGGGACCAACAGCCACGAGCCCACCTGAGGCCCTGCAGTGTGGAGTGGTGGTGGTCTGACCTGGAGCCCAGAGCTCCCACGGAGAGAGTGCCAAGGTCAAGCAGGTGATGGCACGTCACTTCCGGTTTATAGACGCTCTTAAAAAGGCGCATAGCTGTCCGGGAGACAGTCTCGCCCCACAAGCCACATCACGTGCATACTGGCCTTTGCAGGTCCCAAAGCGGCTCCAGGCCGGGTGGACAAAGCCCCCTGGGTCAGGCTGGACATTCCAGAGCCTGCAGATTGATGTCCTGTCAAGAGGACCCAGCACCCAGGACGCCCGGGCTTGCATTCCAGGGACGAGGGAGACCAGTGAGGCCGGCCCTGGCTATGCTGTGGCCTGGGCTCCAGCCCAGTTTTTTAAACAGCTCTGCCCGCATGGACTGGCCAGATGCTGCCAGGAGCCCGGCTAGCCGCACAGGCCCCGGTGCCTGGAGGCACGAGAGGCGTTTTTAGGCACTGAGTTAAAAACTTGGCCTGATTTAGAGTGCGCCTTCTAATTCAGCCTGGGGCTGGGAACTGCGGCTGAGTATGGGCTGGGGCTGAAATGCATTGACTCCTCAAGTCTGGTATTTTAAAAATAATATTTATAATTAATGCATGGGTCGTGAATCGGGTTTTTATATATTTGTGGAATATTTTATAGCCCGGGCATGCACGGACTATAAATCCCAAACATTTTCCCAGCAGCCCTGTGACTTATTCCCACTTTTCAGATGAGAACATTGAGGCCCAGGTACTGACCGACAGAGCGGAAGGTAGAATTTGGTTTTTTTAAGTTTTATTTATCTGAGAGAGAGTGTCCTTCTGCTGGTTGGCATCACCAGGCGTCCACGATAGTCAGGGCTGGGCTAGGCCAGTGCCGGGAGCCAGGATCAAGCCAGGTGTCCCATGTGGGTGGCAGGGACCAAAGAACTTGCGATGTCACTGCTGCCTCCCAGAGTGTGCATTAACAGGAAGCTACAGGCAGCGCCAGGTGTGCAGCCAGGCACTCTGCCATGGGACCCGGGGGGCCCAGCGCCTGTCCTGGGGAGGTGGGATTTAAGCCAGGAAGCTGTACCTGGCTCAGGGACCTGCCTGGTGAGCCGGCATAGTCCGTAGCCGCGACGGGTGAGAGTGGTTAGCAGTTGTCCACGTGGTGACTCACTCGTGCCGTGACTCTTGGGGGTGGGCGTGGCTTGTGGGCAGATGCTGTGGACACAGTGGAACGGGCAGTCGGCAGTCTGGAGCCCACAGCTGAGGGCACCTCCAGCCTCCGCAGGTCTCATGGGAGCACTAGGCTCCATGTTCCTGGGAGCACCTATTGCGGTGGTCTGGCCACGTGGTTGCACAACTCAAAACGCCAGGGAGAAGATGCCCCGGTGGGGAGACCCTCGCCCCCTCGCCCCTCTCGCCCCCTTGCCCCCTCGCCCCTCTCGCCCACCCTCCGAGGAAGCCGGGCAGCTGCTGAATGCTGCCAGCTCGCCAGAGACGTGGAAGGAGGCACGACTGCCTCTCACCGGGGCTCAGAGAGGACTGGGACCCGGCCATCCTCCGCCCTCTGGCCCTCTGTCCGCTGACCTTCCAGCCCCAGCACCCTGACAGGCTGCTCGTCCAGGAGCTCTGGACCGGGAAAGTCCAGAACCAGGTGGGCCCTGCGGCAGTGCACATTGCGAAAGCAAAGCATCTCCGGCAACCTAGGGCTGTGGTGCACGTGTGCGAGCCCAACAGCCCAGCGCCAGGGAGGCCAGCAGGTGCATATCTTGGTCGGTTCAGCTCCTTAGGGCTCAGCTGGATGCCACGGGTGGTGGTGACTCCTCTTCCCACCAGGCGCCCACACCGCCTGGCACTCAGCAATGGGGCTCCCGGGGCAGGGGCTGCCCCCTGTTCAGTGAAGCCGAGTGTGCCTGGTGGCCAGATCTCAAGGGGTCTGCCTCTGGCCGCCCAGCAGCCAGCCAGGTCGGGGCAAGAGGCCTGGACAGAGGTGAGGGCTCGCAGGGTTCTGTGGCAGACGCGGGGTCCCTGGGCCCTGTGGGACCTGTGGACACTGCCTGTGAAGGGTTTTGATGTTTATGCACAGCTTTTTTTTTTTTTACTTTTTTTTTTTTTTTTTTTTTTTGACAGGTAGAGTGGATAGTGAGAGAGAGACAGAGAGAAAGGTCTTCCTTTTGCTGTTCGTTCACCCTCCAATGGCCGCCACGGCTGGCGCGCTGCGGCCGGCGCACCACACTGATCCGAAGGCAGGAGCCAGATACTTATCCTGGTCTCCCATGGGGTGCAGGGCCCAAGCACTTGGGCCATCCTCCACTGCACTCCCTGGCCACAGCAGAGAGCTGGCCTGGAAGAGGGGCAACTGGGACAGAATCCGGCACCCCGACTGGGACTAGAACCCGGTGTGCCGGCGCCACAAGGCAGAGGATTAGCCTAGTGAGCCGCGGCGCCGGCCTAAGCTTTTTTCATAATGCACATTCCCCTGAACTCTTTGAAGACCTCGTGTAGCTCCTAACTACCCACCGCAACCGTGCTGTTGATGCTTTGGCTAAGCTTAGAGTCTCCGCAGGATTTGTTGTTGAAACTCAGAGAGTTTTGCAAGGGAGCAGACCAAGAGGAGCCACCTGGGACTGTCCAGAGAGACGCATCTCTCACCTTGCCAGCACTCGGTGCGTGAGGGGGCGACGGGGTCAGGCCGGTGTTTTGGGTCGGGACGGCGTGGAGGCTGGATGTTCGTGATGTGTGCAGGCCACCTGTCCCCCTGAACAGGAGGAGCACCTGACGCCTGTGCCCAGACACGCACCCTCTGCTCTGCTTGGGCTCATCGGCCTGCTCCGAGCCCATCCACCCGCCCAGCGTTGTAATTTACAAGGCAAGCAGGACATGATCTTGATCATGACAGAGAGGAGGAGAGGCACGGGCTGTCTCGGAAGCCATCCCGAGCTGTGATAGACAGGAGGGCGTGGAAGTGGAGCCGGAAGCTGTTCAATCCTGGAGCTCACCTTCGGCTGTCTCGGGAGGAGCGATGCTTTCGGACGGTGACTCCGGAGGAAGATGCGGGAAGCAGGAGAGGGAGGGGGTGGCTGGAGGAGACTCCTGCGTTCTAGCCTGCGTGTCTTCCATGGAAACCTCAGCAAGCGAGGGGGCGTATCCAGGCAACCACCTCCACTCATCCCAGCCCCCGGGTCTGCAGTGGGCACCGTGGTTATGGGGTCAGGTTCCCCAAGGGAGCAGTGCAGGGGGCCCCCAAGATACTGGGATAGAACACGGCCTGGAGCTGGAGGCCTGGCCCTCTGGGGCACGTGATAGCCCCAGCCCAGCTGGGAGCCACAATGCTCCAGGGGAGGGGGGGGTATCTGCTTTTTCTGTCTCTTTTCCTGAAACAGAATTGAACTTTTTAAACATTTATTTATTTATTTGAAAGAGTTAGAGGAGGAGAGACACAGAGAGAGATCTTCATTCATTGGTTCATTCTCCAAATGGCTTCAATGGCCAGGGCTGGGCCAGGCTGAAGCCAGGAGCTTCTTCCCGGTCTCCCATGTGGGTGCAGGGGCCCAAGCACTTGGGCCATCTGCTGCTGCTTTCCCAGGTGCATCAGCAGGGAGCTGGATCGGAGGTGGAGCAGCCAGGGTTCAATTTGGTGCCCAAGTGGGATGCAGGTGCTGTGGGTAGAGGCTCTACCCGCTACACCTCCACACCGGCCCTCGTTGTGGATTTTAAGTGGAATCTTGATGACCTGACAGCCCAGTTCTGTACATGAAAGACCTTAGATCATAGAGCACAGGCCAACCTGGTGTTGCAGATGCCTGGTTTCAGATATTAATGGAGCGCCCACCACCCTGTCTGGAGTCTGTGCGAATTAGAAGAGGGCTCTCCCCTGTAGACGGACATGGAGAAGGCGCCCTCTTCCCACTGAGCGCAGACCCCCCTGGCCCTGAGCCTGCTGAGACAGTGGCAGCTGCACGGGACCCCATTTCTGCAGGTTGCAGCTCCGTCGCAAGGTTTGCCAGGAGAGCAGACAGGTGCCTGCTCCCCCAGCTGGCTGCAGCCCGCATAGCGTGACACACACCAAATCCACCTGCATTTCAGCTCTCGCCCGGCTCACCCTCAGGGCCCATTTGGCTGATGCACAGGCTGTGCAGCTGTCCATAGCAGCCCTGGATGTGAAGCACGGCGTCTGGTGTGACTGGGCAGGTGGAGCAATCGTCTCTTGATCTCATCTTAAGAATTTAAGGATGAGCTGGCGCCGCAGCTCACTAGGCTAATCCTGCGCCTTGCAGCACCGGCGCACCAGGTTCTAGTCCCGGTTGGGGCGCCGGATTCTGTCCCGGTTGCCCCTCTTCCAGGCCAGCTCTCTGCTGTGGCCCGGGAGTGCAGTGGAGGATGGCCCAAGTGCTTGGGCCCTGCACCCCATGGGAGACCAGGAGAAGCACCTGGCTCCTGGCTTCGGATCAGCGCGATGCACCGGCCGTAGTGCGCCGGCCGCGGCAGCCATTGGAGGGTGAACCAACGGCAAAAGGAAGACCTTTTTCTCTGTCTCTCTCTCTCACTGTCCACTCTGCCTGTCAAAAAAAAAAAAAAAGAATTTCAGGATGAAAAAGTTGCAGCAGTGTCTTTCCGTTAGCAGCAGTGTTCTTGTCTTCACGCAAGAAGGAATTCAGACGTGAGACAGAGCAGTGGTAAACAAGGTAGCAAGGTTTAATGGCGAGTCATCCGTCAGAACAGATGGGCACCTCTCCAGACAGAATCGGAGAGAGCGCCCAGGCGCTCAGACCGGGGAAATCAAGGCTCCGTGGTTTAATGGAGAGAATGCACCTGGCAGGCCAGGCGGGCGGCTCAGGAGGGAGCCAAGAGCTGAGCGTGCAGTCTGTACTCAGACTGGGCTTAGGAGGGAGAGGGGTCCAGGCACCATCTCTCCTCCCCTCCTCCTCCTCCTCCAGGACAAAAGGTTCGCTGAGCGTGAATTAGGTGCAGTTCCTCCCCAGGTTACTGCTCAATGCTGTCAGACTGGGGAGCCCACCTGGCCGGGCAGAGGCGCCTCCCCTAGGGTGCTGCCTTGGAGAAGGGATGGAGAGGTTTCACTGCCCGGTGTTACCAGGCCAGGCAACCCATTTGGTGCTGAGGAAAGAGGATTTCCTTGAGGGGGGAGGGCTGAGGCCACCTGGAAAGTCACGGGGTCTGGGCCGGACTCTGCAGTGTCAATCCTGGGCTGCTTCTGCAGGCGCTTTGATTTTCTTAGTTTGTGACTTCCCACCTCACATTTCCACCGAGTTCTGCAGCATGCCCCACCCCCATGCGGGGCGTGCCAGCTGCAGGGTCCTTTCTCACTTGGAAATTGTAAGAGGGGAAGCAAGCCCCTGTGAGAAGGAGCTTCGCCTGGCCAGCCTGCTGCCCCTGTGTGTACGAAGTCAGCATGCACTCGGCACCTGCTGCGCGCACAGGCTCTGCACTCGCTCCACACGGCAGGTCTGGAGGTGGCTCCTGTTACCACCCCCACTCAGCCGAGACTCAGGGCTGGAGGAACTCACACCAGACAGCAGTGGCGAGCGGGGGAGCCCCAGGGTCAGCGCCCCAGCCCATCCTGACCCACGTTCCCACACTCCTAACCATCACGCCATGGAGACCGACACCTGGAGTTCCTCCGGGCCCTTAAATACTTGAGCTGGGAGGGTTGGGCAGGGACTCCCCACGCATCCACTCGGAGTCAGCGCTGTGACTCCCCTCTGGGGGCAGCCAGACACTGGTACCCAGCGATGTCAGGGCACTGTCACATCTTCCCACGGCCTGAATCTCTGAGGATGCCTCTCTGTGGCCCAAGAGCCCGATGTGGGAAGTGCAGGTGCCGACCCAGACAGCAGAGGTCCCTGTTGGTTACGGCAGCCCCTCCCCTGCCCATACCCCTGGCCTCTGACTCAGAGCCAAAGGCCAGACATGGCTTTTTGCCTGCTGAAGACAGCGGGGAGCTGGTGTATCCCAGAAAGGAGAAGGGCATGGATCTGAGGTCCCAGGGATGCTGACAGCACTTTCCCCCGGGGCTGGATCAAGTTGGGTGGGTGGGCAGTGAGGCCGTGCCCCCCACCCCGGCTGGGAGGCTCAGCACCCTCAAGATGAGCCCCACACCGACCTCGGGGACGTGGGCACAGCAGATTAGAGGTTGTTGAAGCTGCAAATTAAGCCAGCTCTGATACCGTCGCTCACCTGGCAGGTTGGCAGAATTCCAAAAGCATGCACCTGCCCGGCTCACGGGCGAGTGCCGCAGAGGGGGAACACGCTCACTCTCGGTGGGTGGGCCTGCGTCGTGGTGGGACCCCGGCGGGGCCAAGTCCAGTTACACCAGCAAGATCACGTGGGCATTCACCCTGGACTGCGCAGTCCTACTTCAGGGATCGCCTGGAGGACAACACCTCACAAACACGAAGCGAGCTGCTGTGTTCTCTGCGTGTTGTAGACACATCCTGAGGTCTAGCAGAGCAGGAAGCAGGTCTGGCAGTTTATCCAGCACGCCGTGGCCAGCGCCCTGGGAGTCATCAGTCTGGAATTCTCTTGTTGTTAGAGTAGAACCAGGGAGGAAACGGACGCTGTCAGGTGCCAGGGTGCTCGCCGACCGTGTAGAATGGGGGCACGTGTGGGACTGGAGATGGGGGCATTAGGGTGCCCCTTGGAGGGTACCTCTACGCCGAGGTCCCTCCGAATCCACAGGGCTTTGGATCCAGGACCCCTGCAGCTACCCAGATCTGGGGATGTTCAAGTCCCTTCTGGGAAAAGGCATGGTATTTGCATATAATCTGCATACGTCCTCCTCTTAAATCATCTCTAGGTTATACGCAGGTAATACGACGTAAACACTGTGGAAGTAGTTGTCACCCCTCTTGTTTAGGGAATAACGGCACATACTTTTTTTCCAGATAGGTTTGGTCCCTGTTTGGTTGAGTTGGAGGCTGCAGAACCCACAGACGAGGAGCAGCAACTGCACGTATGGTTGCCAAGTGCTAACGATGGAAAATGCTAGAAGCAGTGACATCCCCCTCCCCCCAGTAGAATGCACATACCTGGGGCCTGCACTGCTGCGTTTCTCGAGGCTGTGCCCCATGAAGGGGACCAGGGCTCCCTGGACAAGTTGGGGAGCCAGGTGTGGGGCAGTGGGAAGTTGCCCAGTGGGGCTAAAACACCTTGACCTTGCAGGAGGCAAAGATGGTTTCAAAGACAGACAGGACATAAAGACCTCGGCACCGGCGGCGTGAGGCTCCTGCTGGCCAAGATGGGACAGTTGAGCACCCAGCAGAACCACGGGAGAAGCAGATGAGTAACAGCTGGGAAGAGATGAGACGCTGTTCGTAGGTGTGGAAGGACGGATGCGCAGGCGGCCTGGCGCCGTGGGCCTCCGGGTACTCCACTCGCGTGCGGGTTAGTTGGCTTGATCAAGGCGGGAGCTGGCCTGGGCTCCTCAAACGCTCCCACGCCCTGAGAGGCCCGGGAGATGAGGGGATGGAGGGAGAGCAAGAAGCCGGGACGTGGAGACCACTACGGAGACAATCATCACTGTGACGTCAGCAGTGGCCATGGAGAACCCGGTGACTCGGGGCCACCTGGGGCCCGGGTCTGACTTCGCTTTTGCAAAGCTTCACCCGCAGGCGCCCTGCAGCGGCCAGGCGCGGGGAGCAGACATGGGTCCTCGTTTGCCAATAGGACCCTCGTGCCCATGATCGTCCTTCTCTGTGTGATTATTTTCATGTAAAAGCAGTAAATCCCTGGCAGTGCTGAGCCGCTGCTGTTCTTGGCTGGTGCGTTCCACGCCATCCGCTGGTCTGTGCGGTGCCGGCCCATGCCGAGGCTGCCACAGGGGTGTGAGAGCCTCCTGTGGCTGGTGTGGGGCTCCCGCAGGAGCCCCATCCATCCTGGAGTGCGACTCAGGACCTCGGCAACCTGTGTCGCTTTCGGAAAACAGAGCTCAACTCAGAATCTGAGTGAAGGGGTTGGTTGGGGGCGGAGGGCTCTGGTGACCCGGCTGGCCGCCTTCCCAGGGGTCGCTCCGGGCCCTCGGATTAATGAGTAGGTCTCCAATGAGCAGTGAGTGGCGGCAGCTGTTTCTCTCCATGCGGTTTAATCAGATTCACAGTAGCAGGTCCTCGGTCGGGTGTCAGGAATACAGACAGTCACGCATTCCAGAAATAGCCGTTGACCCCTGCCGCAGACCCGGCCAGGGCCGGGGGGGTCAGATCGTGGCGAGAAGAGCAGGCTCAGCAGCCTCCTCCCAGCCCAGGCAAGATTGTAAATCTGTCACCAGGCAAGGAAGGGAGGCCACAGAGGACCCACGTGGGAGTGGGAGGTGTGGAGGAGAGGATGACGGGGCCGTGTCACACATGGCAGCCATCAGAGGTGTCTCCAGGACAGGACAGGACTCTGAACCCAAGACTGACGGGGAGGAGCCTGCCAAGGGCGGGTGACACAGGGTCAGGGGTAGCGCATGTAGCTGGCAGCAAAGGATGGGGAGGGACTCGGAGGCCAGAGGAGGGGCGGTGCCTCGTGGGGCCCTGAGATCCATGGCAGGGCAGGGCTGTATGTGTGTAGGTTTTATGCTGCGCGTTAGGTCGGGCACAGGGAAGCGACTCCATGACATCTGCAGTGGAGTCGGGGTGGAAGAGGGGAGGCTGTCAAGCAGTCCTGCAGGGCAGGTGGCAGAGAACCAGAGAGCGCACCGGACTTGCTGGCCGGTTAGATGGAAAGAGGAGAGGGGACAGACAGCATGCAGGAGTCGAACCTGCATGGGGCCGGTGGGGCAGGCTGCAGCCTGACGGTCCCAGGGAGCCATGGTGCGCTTTAGGCAGGGAGGGTTGGGACTTTGGGAAGATGGCCCGGGGTATAGTGTGGAAACAGGGAAACCCACCCTGAGCTGGAAGGCCTGGGCTGGAGGAGGGAGGTGAGGAAGGCAGGTGGGGACGCTGTCCCGAAAGAGGAAGAAGGGGCTGCAAGCAGGGCCTGTTCCCCCGCGCCTCTGGCCTCGGCCCCCACCTCGGCCCCAGCTGCTCCATCCCAGCCATCTCAACCTCCACCTCCCCGCGTCCCCAGGGCCCGCAGAGTGCTCCCCTCCCCCGCAGGCAGCCGGCCAGGGCAGAGGTGGAGTCCCCTCGGGATCTCTATTTTCCTTCCCCGCCCTGCTGCTCAGCCTGAGCAAGACCCCCACTGACAGAAGGGAGGAGGGCTCCCGCCCAGCCCGCCGGAGGGAGTTGTAATTAAAGGCAGGGCGGCTGTTCTTAGGGTAAGAACAGGCTGCTCTCAGAATTGCGTTCTGGCTGCGCCTTCTGCATGCCAGAAACCCAGGAATGCGGGCTCCGTTCCGTAGGCAGGACGTGGTGCCCGCGGGTCCCTGGGCCCGTCCAGCCCATCTCTGTTCTTACGCTGGGGTGGGGGCTCTCACCCAGCTGATAGCCGAGTTCCCAAGGGTCGCCCTTGGCCTGGTCAGATGCGCAGCTCAGCAGTGGGGGCAGGGGGGTTGGGCCAGGCCACAGGGCAAACGGAAGGGCACCAGGGACAGACTTGGTGGCAGCTCCCAGCCTTCAGGGGCCTCCCAGGCCTGGCAGATCTGGGTGTGCTTGTCTTGCGGCCTGCAAGACCACCTGTCTCTGCCTGGGCTCCTTGTTCGGGGGGGTCCTGTGCTGGTAGTTGGGGTTCACCTTCCTTTAGCAGGGGTTCACAGAGGCCCGTCTACAGGCGCTGGGGCGATCACGCTTCCATGTGGCACCTGCAGCAGCGAGCGATTCTGAGACAACCAGCCCACAGGTGCGCGGGTTAGCGTTTCTTGGAGAGTCGGAGTATTTGTCTCGGGACTTGACCAAACGGACTGTCGCTGGTCTGTGTCATCACTTGCCCTTCTCTGGTCACTGACGGAAGCAGTAGCTTGTAGAGGTGGACACCCCGGGCTCTGAGTCCAGATCCTCACCCTAGTTCATCATGTCCACGGGAGCCTGGGCCAGTCCCTCGGCCCCTCTGAGACTCAGTTTGTCTGCAAAGTGGGGATAGAATTGGAAGCTGCCTGGTGAGAGGGCTGTGAAGAGCCACTAAGATCGTGCTTAGACGGGGTGGGGAGTATGCACCCCCACCTTGTCCTCTCCCCCGGAAGGTGTGAGAATTGTGGGTGGATGGGACCCGCTGCAGAGGGGCCTTGGCACTGGAGCCAGAGGAGGCAGGAATGAATGTGGCTGGAGGTCAGCGTGCTGCCCCTCACCTGATGGCACAGCCCAGGGGCTGGGTGCTGCCCCCTGCTGTGCAGGTGGAACTCCTGCAGCCAGAAACACTCTGCTCACAGCCAGGCCACTGTCAATCCAGACACGGCCTGTGCATTCTGAAGTCCATGCGTGACCCCCAAGAGCAGGCCAAGCCCGGCTGACCACCTGGGTTTTTTGTAGAATAAGACCGTCCTGGAGCCAAGTGACGCCCATCGGTGTGCACGCCCAGGGACTCCCCGCAGTTTATGAGAAAACGGGACTGAACACTAAGTGTGTTCTGGTACCTCCCAAGTATGCTCGCATACGCGGGGCTGCCAGGAAAGAAGTACGCGTAGATTTCAAAAACGTTTTGCGTTAAAACGAACTCGCCTTTGGTTCTATTCTGCATGAGCGTTTCGAAGCGCGCTGGTGTTTCTAAGGTTGCAGAAACCACGTGGCCCCTGAATGTCGACCACCCAGGTCTGTGTCCTCCAGGAACCAGGTCCCCTGCAGGGGTTGCGCGGGCCATCCTCTGTGCCCGGAGAACCCGGAGTCCCAGCCTCCCCCGCTGTGAGCGCTGAGCCTGCCCGTGCCGCCAGCGCAGAGGAATGCTGCAGACACAACAGGTGTAGCCTCTGTCGCCCAGTGAGGATCTGGGGTCCACATCGGAAGCCACCCTTGGAGGCCCGAAAGCCAGCGGCCATTCCCCCAGTGCGGTTGGGCTGGGCTTGTGGGTTTGTGTCTTTGGACTTAACAAGAGCAGGTCTGGGGTGGGTGCTGCTTCGTGCATTTGAGACACCTGTGTCCCGCATCGGAGTCCCTGGGTGTTCATCCCTGACTCCGCTCTTGGCTGCAGTGTCCTGCTAACGCAGACCCCAGGAGGCAGCGGGTGATGGCTAAAGCAGTCGGGTCCCTGTCACCCATGTGGGAGACCCAGAGTGAGTTCCTGGCTCCAGGCCTGGCCCAGCCACTGTCGTTGCAGGCGTAGGTGGGGATGGGGGTTGCGGGGGAAGGGAAAGCAAAGTGTCTTGGAACAGCCCAGGGACCTACCTCGGGGCAAGGCTTGAAGGGTGGGGTGGGAGGGGAGTGGGGGCTAACAGTCGGTCCAGGCAGGGGGAGGGGAGATGGCTGGCATGGCTGGGTGCGCCTGTGGGTAGGGGAGATGGCCCTCAGGCCTGTGCCCCAGGGAGGGTGGCTGCTGGGACCAGGCAGGGCCCGACAGGAGGGGAGGCCCTGGAGGACAGAACGGGTGTCCTTGACGTGAGGCCTGAGCCCGGGCAGTGCCCTCGGGTGCCGTCCTGCCGTGGGACGGGGCCAGGACCCCGCTGTCCGGGATGGCAGCAGGCTCTGCTCGGGAGCTCCTGCCGTGTTCCCCGGGGCTCCCTGCAGAGTCTCTGGCCGGGATCCCCGTTCCCTTAGGCCAGGGGCTCAGGGCTGCCCCCGCTCTCAGGAAGAGACCAGGAACAGCGCCGGCGGAGCTGGCTGGGAGCTGTTCCCTGCACGCCGTCCTGTCCTCAGCTTGCTTCCCTCTCTTCCGAAGTGCCCTCTGCGGGAGCCCAGCCGGAGCCTTTGGGCACCTCGGGGGTAGCCATCGCGGTTCCCATCTGCCGGTGTTTCCGGCTCTGACGCTGGTGGAGTGCCGAGAAGGTTCCCCGGCACCCGAGCACGGGGCTGCCTCCGTTTGGAATCCGTGTTCGCCGGGTGAAAGCTGCAGACGTCCCCAGTGTAGACAGCTACTTGCCTGGGCCCGAGCTGCCCGGGTCCACTGTCAGCTGCCAGCCACTGCGTAGACAGTTCCTGCTCTGCGCCCCACCCCACCCCCAGCCTCCTGTTCGGGGCCCTGCAGAGGTGCCTGTGTGCCCCCTGCTTTCTGCCCTGGGCCACAGACCTGAGAGGTGGGCGTGTCCAGCCCCAGCACCCTCTGGTAGCAGAACTCAGCCTCTTGGGCGTGGCTCCTGGGTCTCCCTACCTGTGTCCAGAGTTTTTTTGGGGCTCCCTGGGGGGCCTTGCTCTGTCATCTTACCAGTATGGCAAGCACAGTGGTTGACACATGATTGTAACATGCTGGGGGTGTGGCCGCCTCCCATGCGTCACTGTGGGCGGGACTGTGGTTTCCTCATTACCAGATCATCACACCTGGTACAGGGCCTGGCCCAGAGTAGGTGCCCTGGGAGTGCCAGGGGATGAAAGATGGGCCCAGCTCCCCTCAGTGACTCGGAGAGAGAGGCCAGGGGCCCCAGCCACACCCGCCACGGGCTGGGCAGAAGTCCCGGGGCCCCAGGTTTCTGTCGCCAGCACCCACTGGCGGGTGTGCCGATCGGTCCCTGCTGCCCGAGGGGTGTGACCAGGAGCCGGGTGTGCCTGGCCCCTGTCATCTGCTTGTCTCTGGCGTCCTGTGTGCAGGGCCCAGGGCTAGCCCTCCCTCACCACTGGCCTCTCCCAGTCCCTGGAGGGAGGGCCGATCTCCCGAAGGGCATTCTGGCAGCACGGCCTCACCCCTCCCGGCACCCGGGGGCCTCCATGCGGGATGCAGGGGGCGGTGCCTCTGCCTGCATCCCGGGTGATGATCATCGCCAGTCCTCTCCCCGAGGGGCTCGGTCACTGTCCTTTCCCCTTGAGTTCCCCGGACACCCTGAGGCCATTGGCTCCCCCGGGTGCCTTTGTGCTTCGCTGTCCCTGGGCCTGGAACGCTCTTTCCCAGCCGCTGGGCCCCTCGTCACCCTTCATAGCCTTGGCCCACACATCACCTGTTCAGAGAGGCCAGGGGACGCCCCCCCGGGAACGCAGCCCTGTGCCTGCCCCCCACCCCCCGTTCAGCCCGGCTCTGGCACACGCGTGTCATTTTCAGAGCCCCTTGCTCTGGCAGACATGTCCCCAGCACCCAGCACACTCCAGGATCGACGCAGGGTCTCGGGGGAACTGCGTGAGAAGGTGGGGGAGTACATGGACACCCCTGTGAGGGGCGGGCCAGAGGCTGGGCTGCTCCGGACCCGAGCACCTGGCAGAAGCGAGCCCAGCTTAATCACTGGCCAGCTGCATGGCCTTGGCTGTCACTCAGCCTCGCTCGGTCCCCACTTCCCCGTCTGTAAATGGGTGTGGTCCCTTCTAACCTTCAAGGTCATTACTGAGATAACGCAGGTGGGGAGTGGGGGACAGGGCCCTGGACAGGCCACACACGCAGCAAGTTATTAGCCGGCAGTGAGCCAGGCTGCCAGTGGCTGTGGTCAGGGAAGAGGCAGACAGGAAGTGGAAGGTGGGTCTGTGCCCAGGAGAGCAGCCCCGGACATTCTGCAACCTTTTTCTCCTCTGATTGACAGACAAGGAATTGCACTTGCCGGGTGCAGCGTGTTCTGACGCGTGTATACGTTGGGTAATGATGAGCGTACCCATCACCTCAAATGGTCACCATTTCTTGGTGTAAGAATGGTCTTTGAATTCCATGACATGCCTGGGACCTGCCCCCGAGAGCTCGGCGGGAGCGGGGAGGCAGGTGGGCGCTCCCCGGGCTGGCGGCTCTCACGGTTTTGTATAAAAGATGCTGCAGAGGTTGTCCTGCCTGGGTTAGGGGTTGGTCTGCAGGGTGGGGACCCAGAGATAGAGGGTACTGCTCCCCTCTACTCAGAAGAAACCAGAGTGAGCCCACCAGGGGAGGGAGCACGGGAATGGGGTGGAGGCTGGGGGCATTGGGGTGGGCAGGAAACCCGGCTTCCTCTGGGTGTGGCACCTCCATTAACTCTCCCCCATGAGACAAGCAGGGAAACTGAGGCACAAGGCCTGGGGGAGGCTGGGTTCGGACCCAGGCCCTCAGGCCCAGGGGCTCCCACTGTCAGCCACCTGGCCACCTGGCTGAGAGCCAAAGCCCACAAGGGTGTGACAGGTGCACCTGTTGAACCTGGTGGTAATTTGCCCTTGGAGGCAGGGAGACCTGGCTGGAATGCTGGGGTGCTGGGCCGCCCTGGGTGAGTAACCCCGCCTGTCTGAGCGCCACCGTGGACATCGCAGGGCTGTGTGGAGGACGAGGCCAGGGCAGAGGCGGAGGCCCCGCCCCTGGGTGCTGGGGCCAGTGTTTGCTTCCTCCCGGCCTGTGCCTTCGGCTGCAGGCGTTGGCCCCTGGCCAGAGCCTGACCTTGGCCTTGAGTTCCGCAAGGACTTGGGGAACAACTGTGGCCGCCCCGGCCGCTCGCACATCGGAGCCTTTCATGTTGCTGCCCCGGTGTTTGTTTGGCAGCCAGGAGGTATTTTTAGAACTTCAAAGCAATTCTGCTCTTCGAGGAACGAGCCTGGGGGTGCAGCCGCCTGGACCGGAGGCGTGGGGGCGCGTGGCCCTGGATCGTCACCTCCCTCCTGCGGGACGCCAGCGCCATCAGTCTACCCTGCCTGGTTGAAATTCTTTGTGCCTGGGGCACTGGTGTGGTGGGCACGGCAGTCCAGCCGGTGGGCATCCCCAAAGCCGGCCATGTTGCAACCCTGGGACCCTGAACATGGGACTTCCTATGGCTGAGGACTTCACAGATGGGATGAGGATCTTGAGACAGGGAGGTGACCTTGGGTGGTCCAGAGGAGGCCGGTGTAGTCCCAGGGGTCCTTGGAAGAGGGGGACAGGCAGGTGACAGGGAGAGCTTTGCAGGTGCTACATGGATGACTGTGAAGGTGGAGGAAGGGGCCACAAGCCAAGAGGTACAGGTGCCCAAAGAGGCCAAAAAAGGCAAGAAAATAGGTTTTCTGCTGGAGCCCAGCCCAGGGACACCTGAGGCGGGCCCTGTGACACCCTTCAGACTCGCGACCCCAGAACTCTGAGGTCATACACTGTGTTGCCTTTGCTGACAGCACAGGAACCTAAGCACAGCCCCACACGCCCGCCCTTCCTGGAGGGGCCGGGAGGGGTGACGGAAGGGACCAGTGGAGCGCACCGTTCACCCGCGAGCCCCCAGCTAGCCACCGGCCAGCCCCGCATGTGGCCAGCACCACCCTGTCACTGGGCGTGAGTCGACACCAGCGCCCTTGGGTTCACGTCCCAGCGTCCCCAAACCCAGGGGAGTTGCAGGTGCAGTTTGCGGGTCAAGTCTCCCACGTGGCTGCTGCCTCCGGGCCTCCACCCACTGCCAAGGGGGAGAGCAGCGGCCCTGTCCCTGGACTTGGCAGGAAGCCTGGCGCATGGCACGCCCTGCCCCATAAACGGAGCCGCCAGGCAGTGGGTCAGCGGGACGGGCTCCCTGCCCCCGCTCTCGGACGCTCACTCCTTCAACCGATAGCGGCTCCTGGCCTCTGGCACAGGCGGGTTTCCCCGCCGGAGGAGGGGCGAGCATCCCTCTGTCCAGGGGTGGGTGGCTTTCCTGGCAGTTCCCCACTGCATCCTGCATGCGGGAACCCTCACCCTGTCCCGCCAGGCCTCTGGAGGTGGTCTGCCCACCTCACAGCCCCTGGGAGAGGCCCCCAGTGGAGCTGCCAGTGGCACATCTGGGGTTGGAACACCATCATGGACATGGCAGCCTGGGGCATTTCCTGTGCCAGGTGCCGGGCAGCAGGGAGGCAGGGGACCAGGAATGAGATCTGTGGGTGGAGAGCCCAGGCTGTCCACACCCAATGACAAGGGACAGGCTGCTGATCCCAGCCACTGGGCAATTGCACCGGCACCAGCCGGGCTGCACCCAGCAGCAAGGACACCCCTCCCCCCTCCAGCCTGTGGCTCTGAGTTGCTCGTGCCTTCTAGGGGGCAGCACTGAGGTCAGGACCCTGGCTTGGAGTCCAGCAGGGGCACAGCCTGGGTTGACCAGTTGTTCTCTGAGCGACTTGCGTCAGCTTCCTAAAGCCCAAGTCTCCCAGGTCAGACAAGTCAGCATAGTCCTTGTGGTCAGCTGGACGTTAGCTCTTCACTCCTCCCCAGACCTGAGGGGCACAGAGGGCTGAGGGAGGCACAGGGCTGCATGGGTTACACCGCCCGTGTCAGCTCTCCTGGCCCAGGGGTGGCGAGAGCGTGTTGGAGGTGGGGTCGTGCACGTGCCACACGCGAGCATGCGGTGTCGGCTGTTCCATCTCTGCCGTTCTGGCCGCAGAGGCACTGGGACCGTGTGCTTGGGGTGTAGGTCAAGTCCGCTTGTGCTCCAGGGCTGCCGCTGCCGTCTGGTTGCTGGCACTGTAATGGAACACCCAAGGTCAGCTTCTCGGCACAGGAAGGTTTAATGTCACTCCCTGTTTGGAGGCAGGGCGCGGGACCCAGCGGCACACAGGTGGTGGGGTGCGGGGAGGCGGGAGCCCGGGGCAGGCAGGGCCAGCTCACTCTTGCTGATGTAGCCGGCTCCCTGAGAGCGCCCTCCATCCCTTCAAGGACGGCCCCCAGGGAGCTAAGGACGCCACCGGCCCCTCCCCCACCCCAGTCCCCCTGCCTCCCACTGAGAACAGGGACCCTGGGGGACGCTCAGGCCACCTGCAAACGGTGGCGAGGGCCCCGAGTGCCTTTATGGCCTCCACATGCCGCTGAGCACCCGCGGAGTCACGCGCAGGTCAGTCTGTGCTGTTTCTGCCTCGGTAGATGCCTTTAAAAAAATGAAGCAGAAGTCAGTCAACGGAACCGAGACTGGCTCGTCCCCATGGGTCTGGCCCAGCGACGGCGCCTCCTAAGGACAGCCTGGGGGTTCAGGCAGCAGCCTCTCTATTCCGGCTCTGGGGCACCAGGGGGCTGGGGCAGTGGGCCGGGGGATTCTTTCCCATGGGCGTGGCCCGGTCCTCACCCCATCTCAGACCCCCAGCCCCCTCCGGTCCAGGCTCCAGGTGTGTCACAGAGCACAGAGTCACCCCTGCCCCAGGTGCCACTCAGGCTGTGCACACCGCACGTGCATGCACGCACACACACACGGGCGCACACATGTTCCTGCTCGGCTCCAGGAGGTGCCTGTGGGGTGTCCCACATCCTGTCTTCCACCTTGGCTGCTGGCATCGGCTAATGGGTGGCAGGCACAGCCCCCGGGGCTGCTGGGGGAAGCAGCCCGCCCTGATCTTTCCCTGCTTGTCTCCCTTTAAGGGATGTTTCTTCTGAATCTGTTGCGTTCTAGGCAGGGTGGCAGGTGCCGGGCGTATCAAGGTCAGGGACGCAGCTGGGTGGACAGACCTGGGAGCTCAGGTGCCAGCCCGGCGCCTGTGTGAGTGCGTGACCCTTACTCGGCTCCGCCTGTGCCCCTTCACCCACAGCCGGATGTGGATCGTGAGAACAGCACACGGCCGCCGTGAGATTCCGCAGAGAACATCCATGTTTCATCAACTCTGACACGGACGCCCCTTGAATTTCAGCGCCTCTGAAATTGGGGTGCGTCCCCAGAGGTGGCGCTGTTCTTCCTTCCAGGGGTCCCCCTGGATCAGTGGCTGGGCACTGTGCAGAGGCCAGGGGGTCTGCACGGAACATTCCAGAGCCCGCAGCCCTCACCTCGTCTCAGCTCTGCCGCCTGCTCGCAGCTAGGACCTCAGATACGTGACCTTGCCCGTCAGCACTGGGCCCCCGCCCTGTGAAACGGGGACAGGGAGTTTACTCTCCGACACTTTGAGAATCAGATCAGAAGCTGCGTGAATCCCGGCGTGGGGCCAGACGGCTGGCCGGTGTCTGCTGATTTTGCTCACCATCTTTGTTTTCAAAGTCAGTCTCTGGGGGCACTAAACTTGGGGTCACGGGTGCTGCTGGCATTGCCCTCTATGGCCCCTGGCCCCATTCCTGGGGGTCTAAATGCCTTCAGCATTCTTAGGCTGTGTGACCTTGGGCAAGTCACTCAGATCCTGTGCCTCAGTTTCCTCATCTGTGAAATGGGCGGAATGATAGCACCCACCACCTTATCAGGGTTCACCGAAGTGAGAGTCCTGGCCCTTAGAACACACGCATTGCAGGGCGCGAGCCAGGCCCTGGGGATCCAGTTTTCATTAGCGCCGTTGTTAAAGGCAGTTGCTTCTCTGAGCGGAGGATGCAGGGGAACAGCGACCCCAGGCCACTCCCTCGAGGCCTCGCTGCTTCGTCTCAGTTGGGCAGAGAATGGGGAACAAACACAACCCGGGAGCTCACGCCCAGGCGCAGGAGGTGCCCAGGCTCGAGCCGCGGGCCTGGCAGGTGTGCTGCACTGCTCGGTCCTCACTGGCGTTACTGGGCTATAGCACGCTTCTCATCTGTTCCTGAGACTTTGCCTCTGCGGGTTGCTGGGCACAGGCCAGGCCCCTAGGAACGCAGCCTGACTCCTGGCGGCGCCTGGGCCGGTGTTGGTGGTGCACGCACAGGGCCAGCTGCCCGTGCTGGGTGTGTCCCCAACGGGGCTCCCCCTGCCCCTTGTCAGACTTTATCTGAGCCCCAGATCTCCCAGGGCCCGGCCGACACCTTCCCGCCCTTGAATTGTAACCCGAAGGCTCAGCGTTGGCCCTCCAGGGGCAACGGGGCCACTGTCCCCTGCCCTGTCCCCTCTGCGGTGCGACTCACGTCCCCAGAGGACCCTGGTGGCACCTCCCTGTGTGTTTCCCGGTTCTTTGCCACACAGCTGGGCCCTGGGCAGATGTCCAGGCTGCAGGAGTGACCATCAGAACTCAGGCAGGGTCTGAGCCTTGAGCCCTGGGCCCCTGGGCTGGGGTGCCGGGGTGCTCTGCCAGACCCACCTGAGGCCCCACTGAACCCTCGTGGGTACAAAGCAAAGGCCAAGCCCTCCGGAGCCAGCCAAACACCTCTGCATCCCCATCTTGTGGGAGCCAGGCCGGGGTGTGGTGGGCGGGGCTCGGGCGGGGTCTCAGACTCTGGGAGGCTCAGTGAGGCTGGAGGGAGGGAGGGAGGAGCCCGCTCTGCCGTAGGAGGTGCCTTCCACACCGCAGCTGCTTGCCGAGTTTGGACCTGATTGTGGGTTCAGCTCCTTGTGGAAGGTGGGGCTCCTCCCCTCCTTCCCCCTGCCCTGTTCCGCCCCCGCACAGGGCTGACTGCCCAGGGGGCGCTGCAGCCAGAGCTTGAGAGCGCTGAGGGCTGATGGGCCTCTCGTTTATTATACAGATAGTTCCTGAGCGCCTGCTCCGTTCCAGTGTCTGTTCCAGGCACACAGCGGTTGTCAAAGCAAACGATAAACCGGAGACATAAGTGGGACACGTGGCCTGGCGGCCGGCGGCCGACACCCTGTGCTGAGGAGGGAAGAGGGGCTGCAGGTTCAGGGACTGATCTGGATGCCCCACTTCCTCGGCAGCTTCGAGGGCAGCTTTGAGGGCAGCCTCCGGAGCGAGACCAGCGGCGGTGGGGCCGGGCGGGGGCGGGGAACCGGCCTCGGGTGCTCCCCAGCCTGGCCATGCACAGGCAGCGCCTGGCTCCCGTAACTATGCTATGGAAGGGACAGCGGCACCGCCTGCTCCTGTGGGAGTTAGGTGAGCTGACACCTGCAGGGTGCCTGAAACAGCCTGGCCCGTAGCACACACCGTGGTGTGCGTGATTATCCCCAGTCCAGCTGCAGCGTCAGGATTTGAACCCAGAACCAGCACTGCAGCCCCGGCCGGGTGGCTGGCTCACAGCAGATGTGGAAGTGGCCAATTCCACGGCGGGGAGACTGTTGGGGAACAGCGGGCACGCCCGCGGCAGGTGGCTGCTTGTTCACCACCTGATTGCGGCTGCCAGGGCTCTCATTTGCATAACGAGTCCCTCCCTGAGAGATTCACCCCACCCATTCAGGGCAGAGGGCTCCAGTCCCCCGCAGGTGGCGTGGGTAGGGAGCCAGTCTCAGGCACGGGTGGCCGGCCAAGCGGCAGAAGAGTCACCTCCTCGCCTTCCTTCCCAGTAAAGTAACTTTCGCCCAGGAACCCTAAGAGGATCCCGGAGCTTGGAGGGCCCTGAGGTGTGGCCTGGGGAGGTGGATCCCTGCTCCCCCCGCTCAGCAGTGCTCACTCCCAGCACCCACGGGCCACACCTCGCCTGGCAGCGCTGGGCCCAGCTGTGGCTGTCGCTCTGGGGTCGCGAATGCCCGGAGGAAGGGGCTTTCCCAAGCTGGTGAGCCTCAGGGGTTATGGTGGCTCCTGTTGGGCTACATAGGCCCCCGCAAGTCTGAGAGGAGGCCTGGGCTCCCACTCACTGTGTGCCCAAGGACGAGTCATTTTGCCCCCAAGCCTCCTTATGCCCATCTGTGAAATGGGCACACTGGTCCTCGCTAGGCTGGATGCGGACGAGTGAGTTCTCAGTGCTGGGGAGCGGCAAGGCCCCCACATCTGCAGAGCACTTTGTTTGCTTCATGGAGGTCATTTCATGTACACCTTAAAACCACCCTGTGCATAGGCAGGGTCAAAGGTCAGAGGTTACGTGACCTGCCCTGGATGTCCCAGAGTTTGTAGCTCTGAGATCCAGCTCTAAGCCCAGGCCGCCTTCTCCCTCATCCCGTCTGCCTTCCAAGTTCAGGGTCTGTGTGAGGCGCTGCTGCCGTGCTGAGAGCCTGGGTCCTCGGTGGTCCCTGCAGGGCCAGCCCCCCGGGGCAGGGGTGGCCGGGGACACGGAGAAGCCACGCAGCGTGGCCCGTCGGGGCTGCTACCAGCTCAGTTCCTGTTATTCCCCGCCACTATCCGGCAGGAAATTCTTCACTTTTGTTTCCTTCAAGAGGTCAAGTGTGGTTCTCTCCTGCAGAAGTAAATAAATCCTGCGCGCCGAGTCAGCAGCCCCCCCCCCCAGGACCTGCAGGGCCCCTCCCTCGGGCTCTTTCGGCTTCCGGCGGGAGCCCAGGGTGGGGTGCATGCGAGGGGCTGTGCCTGTTCACGCTGGCTGCAGCTGCTCTCCCTCCGCACCCAGAACCCTGAGCGGAGGAGTGTGGTGACATCACGCGGGTGGAGAACCCAGGCCTCTGGCCATCCCCGCTCTCCAGGGCACAGCAAGCCCCTCCCCCGGCCAGGAGCAGGAAGAGCCGGAGCCACAGCACGGGCGCCTTGGCACGCGAGCAGCGCTTGCCCGGGCCGGCCCGGCGGGGCCTTTCCGCCCAGCTCGGATGAGCCTGGGCACGATGAGAAGGACTCTGAGCTCGCGGGCAGGCCAGGCCTCAGTGCACAGGCCTCCTGGGAAAAGCTGGCTGAGGCGGGGGGAAGTGGGGCTGCAGGCTCCACGGCACAGGACGGGGAAGTCCGCAGAACCAGCACCGAACGCCGAGCTCTGGGCGGAGGCACCAGCTGCCCCCGCCCGCCCGTGTCCCATGGCAGAATTTCACAGGGGACACCTTCAGTCACGCAGAAGTCAGTAGAGTCCCGTAGTGCATCCTGGGTCTTCATGCCTCGGCCCCATGTCCACCACCCGATGGCCGGTCCTGCCCCCCACATCCTCTGTCCCCTCTCCACCATATTTTGCCTCTTGTCATCTGTGAATCTTTTAGGGGACAGGGGGACCTCACAAAGTCCGTGGGAAAATGGGAGTGAAAGTTCAGTTTATTTGGGGCAAAGCGTGTTGAAATCCAGGCGTAGCTTTCTCGGGACGCACGGCTTCCGTGGACTCGCTGAAGCCCCTCGGTGCGTGCATTTCCAACTGTTTGGTCCCAAAATAAACTAACCTATGCATTCCGTTTTCCATGCTCTATCTTCATAAGAGAAGGTATTCTTTTCAAGAAACCGAACCTTGGCGCGCTGTGGCAGAGCAGCCGGGGAAGCCCACCACTGGCATCCCATGTGAGCGCGGCTGCTCCACTTCCCATCCGGCTCCTGCCGATGCACCTGGGAAAGCGGCGGAGGATGGCCCACGTGCCTGGGCCCCTGCACCCGCCTGAGACCCCAGGACGGAGCCCCTGGCTCCTGGCTTCAGACTGGCCCAGCCAGTCCCTGTGCTGTGTAGCCATGGGAGGCACGAGCCCAGTGACAGCCACACCGTGTGACGGGCTGAGACGTCCCTTGCAGTCTCTTTCCATCTGGAAGTTCTTCTTGGTGTCGGTGTTTTTCTCAAAGGAGCTGTGCTGTCCTGGAGACCCGCCAAGGCCTGGAGTGTGCTGACAGCATCCGTGTGTCCTGTGTCCTCTGGTCTAGAGCAGGGGAGGGCAGTGTCCTTCCTGCCCGGGGCCGTTTGGGGATTTAGCGGAACCACTTGAGAAGGAGCCTGCCATAGCCGCGCTGACTTGAGCGCCCGTGTGGTGGCCTTGGCAGGGCCAGACCCAGACTTCGAGGCCCTGGTACGGCCCGCGGGCCGGGCGTCCCCCGCCGCTGACCTGGAGGCCGGGGCAGACTTACTTTTCCTGAGACTCCTTCGGGGGAGATGTTGGGTCCCCCGATTCGGGCGGCCCGGGCTGTGTGGCCGCCTTGCTGTGCTGAGGTCGGGAGCCTGTGTGTGTGTGGTATCAGCACGAGTGGAGACCCGGAGGGGTCTCATTGTCCCAGCTGGGTCCTTCTGTAGAGACTGGTGTCGCCTCCCGCGTGGCTGCCTGCGGTGTGGTGTGGGGAAGCCCCGGGAAGCCCTGATGCCCTTGCCCGTCTTTCCCCGCTGTCCCAGGAACGAGTTAGCTCCTCCGCTGGGTGTTAGAAGCCCAGGTCATCGGGAGATGCTTCCAAGAGTGCCCTTGTTACGGTCTGGGGGTGGACGCTGTGGTGTAGCAGGTTAAGCTGGTGCCCGGAACACCCGCATCCCCTGTCAGGGTGCCTGGTCAAGTCCCAGCTGTCTGCTTGGGATCTGTCTTCCCGCCCTGCGTCTGGGAGGCAGCAGAAGGTGGCCCGAGTGCTTGGGTTTCTGCCACCCACATGGGAGACCCGGATGGAGTTCCAGGCTCCTGGCTTTGGCCTGGCCCAGCCCTGGCTGTTGTGGACATTTGGGGAATGAACCAGTATATGGAAGACCTTTCTCTCTGTCTGTCTGTCTGTCTCTCTCTCTCTCTCTCTCTCTCTCTCACTATGCCTTTCAGATAACTAAATAAATCTTTAAAGCAGAAGAATTTGACGCATCAAAGTTTCACCTATTCAGAAAACTCAGATAAGCACGCTGTTGGGTTCGCTGAGCCAGCCAGGGCACTGAGCGAACGTGAGACGTTGACTGACGCACGGAGCAGGCTCAGGCTGGCCTGCTGCTTGGAGACAGACAGGCGGTTCGGTCCCACTTTGCTGATGAGAACACGGAGCCCCGGGGCCTGGGACCCGCCCAGTGCATGGAGCCCAGCGGCTGCGTCCGTGCCCACCCACAGGTGCAGAGGCACAGAGCTCAGGTGCTCATGTCTCCCTGGGACCCAACACTCCTGACTGGCCTTTGAGGGGGCTTCTCCTCTGCACCTCCAGGGGCTGGCAGGAGCCCCGCCCTGAGGGGGTGGAGGGCCAGCCCCCAGCATCTGCAGCCCGGGAGGGGGCCCGATGGCCTTGGGCCCGATCCATCGCTAAGGCTTGGGGCAGCCTTCCTGGGTCTCCATCCACCCCCGTTCCCCAGCCCCACCCTGCACCCTCTGGATTCGTGGCCTCTGCTCACTGCCTTGGGTTGTTTAAAAGGCTTTGGGTGTCTTTGCTTCTACGCTAAGGTAGCGCCAGGCCTAGGGTGGGTGATGAAGTTTCCTGAGTGAGTGAATGGCAGGGAGAATTGACATGCCTGATCCGCTGTGTCTGGGCCTGTCTCCCTGAGCTGGCCGTGAGGCCCATGGAAGCTGGACTGTTCTGTTGTGTGCATGGCCCCTGGGTGAAGGTCAAGGGGCATCTTTAGGTTCAGAGCGGGAAGGGTGAGCGTTAGCAGGAAGCTGGAGTCAGGAGAGGAGTTGGGACCCAAACTCAAAACCCCCTGTGGGGTGTGGGCTTCTCGACCAGCGTCCCAACTGCTGCTCCACACGCCCTGCCCAGTTTACTGTGGCTTTTCGTTTGGCTTTTAAAGATGTGTTTTATCTATGGGGAGGAGAGAGAGAGAGACCTTCCATCTACTGGTTCACTCCCCAAATGGCTGCAGTGGCTAGAGCAGGGCCAGGCTGAAGGCAGGAGCCTGGAGCTCTGTCCAGGTCTCCCACATGGGTGCAGGGGCCCAAGGGCTTGGGCCATCTTCCGTCACTTTCCCAGGTGCATTAGCAGGGAGCTGGATGGGAAGTGGAGCAGCTCAAGCAGGCTCCCCTATAGGACGCTGGCATTGTAGGTGGCGGTTTCACTCACTACACCACAGCGCCTGCCTCCCCACTTTATTGTTTGAAGCAACTTTCCCAGGGGCTGGCTCGTGGCACAGCAGGTTGAGCTGCCACCAGCATCCCAGATCAGAACACCAAGTTCATGTGCCGGCTGCTCCCTCCCTACACTCCTGGGAAGGTGGTCCAAGTGCTTGGGTCTCTGCCACGCACGTGGGAGACCTGGATGGGGCTCCAGGCTGCTGGCTTTGACCTGGCCGAGCCCTGGCTGCAGCAGCCATTTGGGGAGTAAATCCTTAAAACAAACTTTGCAGATGCCGTGGCCTCACTCCTCCCACGTGACGGAAGTGAAGGCCTCGGGGCTCTGGGGAGACCGCAGGGTCACCCTATGAGCCTGGCTCCTGGACGTGGTCGTGAGCAGAACCCGGCCTGGGCGTGGTGAGCTTCCCGCCCGTGGAGGTGTGCAAGCTCTCACCTTCCGTGTCCCCACTGCCAGCCCCGTCTTCTCTTTCCTCCCCCCGCCCGAGAGCTCGCTTTCTGGGCCAGCCTTTGAGCTTTCTTCCCATAAGACAACCGAAGCCCACTGAGCCTCGGAGTGTGCACCTGCTCCCACGCGCGATTCTGCCGTGCGAGTCTATCAGTCCTGAAAGTGGGTAGTGACAGGCTTGGCAAACCTTTCATCTAGTTGTACTCATTAGCATGTAAGTGTGTGATCATTATCTGAGCAAGGCGGGCTAAATACTCGTACAGGTCTGAGTTGCTGGGCTTCCAGTCTTGGCCAGGTAAAGGGACAGCGTCAGGCGGCCCCAGACCCCTGCCTGGCTGGGGTCTCCACTGGTCAGCGGCTGACGGAGGGAAAAATGAGGAAATGGTGCTCTTGCTGCCACCGTTCCGTCGGTGCAATCACGGGCCTCCTTGGAAGAAGGGGGAGTCAAAGGCAGGATGGCAAAGGTGAACGCGGTGACGTGTGACGGCTGAGGCCGGCGTAAGGGTCCATCACGCACCTTGCTTCCTGTGCCAAGTCGGGAAGCAGCCTGGGGTCTCCTAGGCACCAGATGAAGAGCAGGACGTGGGTTTTGTGGCTACAAAAGCCGATGTGGGGCTGGCTCCGGTGAAGACCCGCTGTGGCTGGCGTTTTTTTTTTTTTTTTTTTTTTTGACAGGCAGAGTGGACAGTGAGAGAGAGACAGAGAGAAAGGTCTTCCTTTGCCGTTGGTTCACCCTCCAATGGCCGCCGCGGCCGGCACACCACGCTGATCCGAAGGCAGGAGCCAGGTGCTTCTCCTGGTCTCCCATGGGGTGCAGGGCCCAAGCACCTGGGCCATCCTCCACTGCACTCCCTGGCCACAGCAGAGAGCTGGCCTGGAAGAGGGGCAACCGGGACAGAATCCGGCGCCCCGACCGGGACTAGAACCCAGTGTGCCGGCGCCGCTAGGCGGAGGATTAGCTGGCCTGTGGCTGGCTTTAACACTAACACCTATAGCGTAGTTCGCTCTGCCTGCGCTGGCACAGGCGGGCCGCCCGCCACAGCCCCCCGCGGTTGTCCCACTCTTCAGGTGGCCACAGATTACAGAGGTCGTCTCCACACGTCCATTCAGCCTGGGAGGTGAGGGTGCTGGGGTCTTATTGTGCCCACACGCTGGACGTGGCGCTGAGGGCCTTGCACAGATCAAACCAGGCCTAGGCAGGGGCCGCTGCTTTTAAAGCCCATTTCGGAAGCTGTGCATGAAACTTGAAGCCCAAGTTCACATCTGGGTGAGTTTTCACAGCCTGACCCCAGCTCTGCGACCTCGATCGGGGAACAGACCCTCTCTCCTTCCCGCTTGCCCCCAGGCCCCTCCGGAGCACAGCTCGTCTCGCCGGCTGTAGGATGCAGACGCTGCCCTTGTGCGCGCCGTCCGAGAGCCCGGTGTCCAGCCGTGCTCCGGCTCGGGGAGCCCCACACTGTCTGTGGGGCACCCACACCTCGGGGGTGGCTGTGGCTCGCTCAGCCTCACCGGATCAAATCAGCCGCCCTGGGCAGGAGCCGCGGACGGTGTGGCGGCCCTCCTGTGGGTTCCCAGTGTGGAACTTTTACATGCCGAGCCGTCGTGCGTGCTCAGGTGTAGGTGGGCATCGGAGGCCTGGCCATCAGACCTAAGTTCTGTTGGTGCAAAAGAATGCTTGAAATCCCCGTATGCGTGCGGTCTTCAGAGAGTTCACGAAATGCACGCCAGGGAGAAGCTGCGCGTGGAGGCGGGCGTTTGGCACGGAGACTCACGTCGCCGCCTGGGCACCCGCATCCCACGTCACAGGGCCTGGTTTGCGTCCGGCTCTTCCGCTTCCGATCCAGCTGCCTGCTGCCGGGCACCCTAGGAGGCAGCGGCTGATGGTTCCAGGACTGAGTCTCTGCCACCCACACGGGAGAGCCGGATACGGTTCCCGGCTCCTGGCTTTGACCTGGCCCAGCCCCAGCTGTTGCAAGCATTTGGGGGAATGAACCAGAAGGTGGAAGATGGCGGATTTCAAAATTACTTTGCACCAAAAGAAAGCCTTGGCCGGCGCCGTGGCTCAATAGGCTAATCCTCCACCTTGCAGCGCCGGCACACCGGGTTCTAGTCCCGGTCGGGGCGCCGCATTCTGTCCCGGTTGCCCCTCTTCCAGGCCAGCTCTCTGCTGTGGCCTGGGAGGGCAGTGGAGGATGGCCCAAGTGCTTGGGCCCTGCACCCCATGGGAGACCAGGAGAAGTACCTGGCTCCTGCCATCGGATCAGCGCGATGTGCTGGCCGCAGCGCGCCGGCCGCGATGGCCATTGGAGGGTGAACCAAAGGCAAAAGGAAGACCTTTCTCTCTCTCTTTCTCTCTCTCACTGTCCACTCTGCCTATCAAAAAAAAAAAAAAGTCAGCCTTGGTTCCCATTTTCCACCAACTTTTGGAGGTGCCCTCCTGTACCCAGATAGGAACTCTTCCTCCCCCTGAAGAGGCAGAGGCCGGCAGGATGTGACTTGCTCTGGGCCGCATAGCGAGCGAGTGGCGGAGCCGGGGCCGGAGCCCGGGGGGGGGGGGGGGTCTGGCTCCAGCACCTCCCACGCGAGCCCTGTCCCCTGCAGCCTCTCTGCTCTCTTCTGAGCTTGCCTGGGAAGAGACCGACTGCAGCTACCAGGCCGCTGCCTGCATCTGACCTTGAACCTACCTGCTGGGTCTGTGAGGAGGCGGGGGTGGTGAGACAGTCCCCAGGCGTATACCACCAGGCTCAGAGAGGGTGTGTGAGTTCCGGAGGCCACACAGCCTGCAGGTTAGCACCTGGTGTCTTGTCTTCCTCCCAGGGGGGTGGGGGATGAGGGGGTTCCCGGAATGAACCTGCTGCTCCTCCTCTCTCGGGGCTGAGCCGGCGTCCCCGCCTTGCCTGACAATGGCCTTACACACCAACACGGACCTTTAAAAATAGCTTTCCTTGCATGGGGCGGGCCTGGACGCTGCATTTCCAGAAACCCCTGCACGCTCCTGTCTGGGGAATGTCGGTGTTCCGGTCGCGTCCCCGACTGCTATTTTCAGTGGGGCTTTGGAGGAAGGAGGACTTTTCCTGGACTCCCCTTCGGAGCCTGCAAAACAACCCCCCCCCCCCACCTCGCGTTTCCCTCCTTCCGGTGCCCCAGGGGAGGAGCAGGAAGCAGGGCCTGGCCAGGCTTGGGGCTGAGCTCTGAGCTCCTGTGGGGGCCGGCACGTGGGGCGGGTGACAGCCACAGCGAGGACCAGGAGCAGCCTGCAAGGCCCCCCGGCTCCCTGCGCCCTGTGCTGTCCCCTGCTGACCCCTGGGGCCTGGCCTCGCCCTCGCCTGCGGAAGACGTGTCCCAGCCGCAAGTCCTGGCCACTGAGCACCTATGGCCAAGGCCGAGGTGCTCCAGGTGGCCGGTCGTGGTCCTGCATCCCCGCCCGCCCCTCAGCGCTGCCCAGGCTCCAAGGCCGCCTCCCAGCCTCTGCTGGGACCCTGGTGTGGGGCTGAATCCTTCTCAAGGCCCTGCCTGGGCCACGCCGCCCACGGCGGCCCTGCCTGTCTCTCAGCCTGGCGGTCATCGGCAGGTGCGCTGCAGAGCCTTGGTTTTCTGTGCTCAGAGCAGCAGGATGAGGCGGAAATAAGACACAGAGAGGTGAAGGGACTTCCCCAAAGGCACACAGCTATGGAGCCAGGCTTTGTACCCAGGTCTCAGTCTGCAGGGTGTGGGCTCCAGTCTCCTCCACCTTCCACGGACTCCTGTTCATCTCGCCGTCAGCGAGTGCAGCCCCGCGATGACCTGCCAAAGCCGAACAATCCAGAGCTGCCTGAGGCATCAGGGACACGAATCTGAAGTTCAGAATTCTCTGGAAGGGGGGTGCGGCGTCGCCGGTGCCTCCCTGGTGTAGTGGCCCTGCACCCCTGGGCTGGAGCGTCAGGCAGGGCGGCGTGTGTGTTTGGAGTTGTGAGCACAGAGCCTCCCGCCCCCACCGCCAAGCACCTGCTGCCGGCTGTGCGCGATGCCCGCTGAGGCCCAGGCCCCGCCGCCAGGGGCTTCCAGGCTGGTCTGGGAGGGTGATGGCGCCTGAACTTTGGTCTGCACCCCAGCCCCTGGTGCAGAGCGCTGTGGGGCGGGGCCGTGAGCACCGTGCACAGAGAGCGGCAGGTGTGGGCGTGCAAGTGCAGGCAGAAGCTGCCTGGGATTCCGAGTTCGGGGGAGGGACTTAACCGACTGTTTCCACAGACACAGCCTAGGTAGAGATGGGGCTGGGCCAGGGAGATGGGGTGGGGCCAGGGAGATGGGGCGGGGCCAGGGTGGGAGGAGCAGACTGCCTGGGGGCGGGGCTTGGAGGAGTGTTCCTGGCAGAGGGCACCACCCTGCAAGGCCCTGGGGAGAAGCATGTCCTTGTGACCAGCAAGGAGGCCAGGGTGGCCATGCAGAAGCGGGGCAGGGGGTGAGCTCAGGGCAGCCCAGGGGCAGTGGTGGGAGGGCCCGCGTGGGCTCTGGGAGGCCTTGGTGCTCACTGCAGACAAGCAGGGAACAGCGGTTCCAGCCTCACCCTAGGGAGACCATGCCCGACTTCAGAGATCCGGGGCGGTGGTGACCAGGGGTGAGGGGGCCCGGATGTGAGAAGGGACAGGTGGCAGGGCCCACCGATGAACCGGGTGTGGGGTTCCAGAGAATGGGGTCAAGGAAGATTCCAGACGTCGGGGCCAGAGCATCGGCAAGGCGGGGACCAAGGAGAGCGGGCCGTTGGGGGCTGGGTGACAACGTGCTCATGGCTGTGACCATGGCCACGGCCGCTCCGAGATGCGTACTGCATGCTCCCAGCCTTCGGCTCTGAGTGAGGAGCAAGGTCCAGGCCCCGGGGGGTGGGGACAGGTGGCCAGGGTTGGGTTGACAGCTGTGAGGCCCCGTGACGGCGTCAGGAGGTCCAGGCACTGGAGCCGCTGCAGACGGGCAGCGCTCAGGAAGGAGGCGACAGGGAAGAGCCGGAGGACGGGAGACTCGGGAGCCAGGGCCCTGGAGGCCGGGGGAGCTCCTCTGGTGGGGCCGCGGGGTCAGTGCCGAGGGTGTCGGTGACCTTGGGAAGGCCGAGCGTGGAGACGTCAGGGTGGGTCCAGGAAGGGACGGGCGGCCGGGGTGGGCACCGGGCTCCTGAGCTCTCTGCTCCCCAAGGCAGAGGAGACGTGGGACGGGAGCTGGACGGGGAGACGGGGCCAAGGGCAGCTGCCGCTGTTAAACACGAGAGCGAGAGGCGCAGGTCCCCGTGGCTCCTGGAACACCCAGCGGCGGGCACGAGCCCAGTGCAGGGAACGCCCCCCGCCTCCCATGGGGCTGCTGGAAAGCGGGAGAGACCTCCGTTTCCAGAGTGAGGGAGGGCACCGCAGCAGTGGCCTCGCTGATGGCAGAGCCGTCCCGTGGGAGAGCAGGGGCGCCCGCTCCCCAGCACTGTGGGAGGCACGGTGTCTGGGGTCAGCCCTGGGGCAGCAGGAGCTGGGGCCGCTTGAGTCCTCGGAGCTCCTGCCCGGCTGCGTCCACAGCTCCAGAGCCCACGGCAGTTGCGCAAGAGCCCCAGTGGTCAGCTCCCAGAGCCCCATCAGGAGGCCCAGGGGACGTCAGTGTGGCCAGTCCTGCTCCCAGGCTGAGTGCTCCCTGCCGCTCCAGCACAGGCGCCCCCTCCCCCAGGCAGCCCACCTTGGTCTTAGCTCACGTGTGCATCGGCCAGTCCTGCGCGATGGCCTGAGCACTTGCTATGTGCTGGACGCTGCTCCAGACGCAAGGGGACCCAGCAGAGAGCAAGGCAGGCCAGCTCCCCGGCTCCCCCAGGGACTGGTTGGGGTGGATGTGGAAACATGTCAGCAAACCTAGGACTCAGTCCCTGACCTTTGACCCAGCTGAGGGACATCAAACCTGTTTTCTTGCCTGTAAACTTGCAGGCCAGAGTTGCTTTGCCACCATTGTCCATGGGGTGAATGAGCTGGTGTCCCACCAGCTGAGAGAAGTGCTTCTCCGTGTCTTGGCCTTGGGTCCCTGGAGTGTGTCATCTCACCTTGTCATCTTCAACATGCTGGCTCTCATCAGTCACTCCACTGTCCAGGGCAGAGCCTCCCTCCCGTGCCATGGCAGACATCACTAATCCACCCAGGTTCCCTGTTAGATTAGTAATGTCTGCCATGGCCTCAGAACTGGAAGATTAGGACCTAGTTCCGGTGTTTCCCTTCCTGCCCTGGGCAGGGAGTTGGAAAGGTCAGCCGACCTGCTGTCCAGGGTGCACGTGGAGAGGCTCTGAGGGACCTCTGGGAAGATCGTGGGCCTGAGCGTCCAATGCTGGGCTCTGGGGCCAGGCGCCAGGCCTGTCCCCCGCTGGCTGTGTGGACGGTGAGAAGAAAGGGATTGATATCCATGAGCAGAGCTGCCCCGAGCAGGCCTGGCTCAGGGGACGGCTCTCTCACCGGCGGCTCCGCCTGCCCCCGGGAAGCAGCCTTCCTACCCTTGATAAAGGCGGCTGAGTTCCACCCGCGTCTGGACTCACCTGCTCATTTCTCAAGCAGGAAAAGCCCAAGGCCACTGGTGTCCACCGCCGCCGGGCCCCAAGTCTGCGGGCCCTGAACACACTGCCCCCAGGGGTGCCCTCCCCACCTGGGTCTCTGCCCCCAGGCACTCTGCCCAGAAACAGCACCTCGGTCACGCCAAGCCGCCTTGCCCGGGGCCTCGTGGGGCCTGAGCACGCTGACCTAGAAGGTGTAGGACATTGCAGGACAGGAAGAGAAGGCAGCATTTGTTGAGCACCTGCTGTATTCAGCCAGGCTCTGTGCTGGGTCGTGTTGCACCACACCTGGCGAGGGCGAGGCGGCCTCACGTAGGTGAGAACGGACGCTCTCAGAGGTGCCCATGGTGTCTCAGGCCGCCCAGCTAATGAGTGGCTTTGGTGGGCCCAGGATCCCCGGCTCCCTGCCTCTGAGCTGGGTCTTTCTGGGGCTTACTCTCCCCGAGCGCTGCTGGTCTGCACCCCGCAGCTCACTCAGCCCCAGACAGCCTGTCCCTACGAGGCAGGAGTGCTGCTACCTTCCGTCCCCTCCCATTGTACTGATGAGGAGACTGAGGCTCAGTTCAACTCGGGCAGGTTCCTGCTGTAACGGGCAGTTGAGCTGGAAGAGCCCTGAGGGCCTCACGTTTGTCCAGTGTTTGTCAGAGCCCACAGATGTCGCCCTGGGACCCTGGGGCCCCTGCTGCCCAGCCGGAGTCAGGAACACAGAGTGGCAGAGAAAGGGGGCCCTGCAGGCAGTGGCCGGGCTCATCAGGCCGGGCTGCTGTCCACCTCTCTCTGCGGCCACCTCTCTCCCCTCCCACCCTCGGTGGCCGGCGTCCGCCCGGGCGGGAAGTTCTGACCGGGGCTCCTGGCCTTGGAGACCCGTCGCCTTCTCGGCATTGCAGACGGTGTGCGTGGGATGAGACTGACTGGGGCGGGCTGAGGAGCCGCAAACCAGAAGGAGTGGCTGGTGGAGGCTTTGTAAAGAGCTGCTCACGTGCATGTGCGTGTGTGCATGCGTGTAGACACGCACACGAACATACACACGCGTGTGCGCACACACAGCCTCCTGCCAGCAGCTCGGAGCAGTAACTGGATACAAAGCGCCAGACCACTTTTGATGGAAACCTCGAAAAGCCATAGAGACGCTTCCGGCATCAGCGTGCTCACTGTCCGCCGGTTTGCGGATGGAGGCAGCGGCCGTCTGTTTACAAGCTTTCCTAACTGCAAAGGTGAAAGGACTATGGGGGCGGGGCGGGGTGGGGGGAGGTCCGCCACCCTCAGTGTAAGTCCTGGATCCGCCGCTGTGGCCACGTGGCTCTTGGTGAGTAAGTCAACCCCGCCAACCTCAGTTTCTCCCTCCATAAAATGGGCACAGCCCCACCCAGAGGTGCAAGGTCCTTAGTGAGCAGACGAGGGCAGTGTGGGGTCACCAGTGTGCTGGGAGGAGTGGCCTGGGGCTGGTGACCTGGGAGGCAACAGAGCAGCCCTGGGCTGTGCCGCTTACTGCGGGGCCAAGTTCCCTGTCAGAGGTGACAGTGACCTTGTCGGGCAGTGGTGAGGATGAAGAGGCCATAGAGTGCTTGGCGCTTGCTAAGTGTCCCCGCTGGGCATCGCAGCTGGGAGAGCTGAGGCTCCGTGCCCATGAGCTCAGAACCGGGGTAGGGGGCAGTCAGATCCCTGGACGCCGACTGGCGCCCACCCCGCCCCTCCATGTAGCATTGGCCAAAGCCAGGGACTCCAGGGCCCTCTCTCCTCTCGGGGCCCCGCCCACCAAGAAGTCAGGGGCAGGGCTTGGGGAGGAGCAAGTGGCCTGCTGGGAAAGGACCCACCTCCGAGCTTGAAAACAGTGACGTCCATGAGAAGTGCCCACAGCGTGGGGCTGCCCCCGGCCACAGCCCCGTCCCAGGCAGGCACGTGGCCTCCTCTGAGCCGGAGAGATGAATCCATTCCGCCCCACCCCAGGAGTCCCCGCGTGCCCAGGAGCTGGCTGGCCTCCTGCGGGGTCTGACCTGGGGAGTGAGTGGGCAGTGAGCGGCCCAGCTGCTGAGTCAGGAGGCAGGTCCCTGGGAGACACAGCTGTGGCGTGGGAAGGAAGGAGCCGGCCCGTGGTGCTGCCCCACAGCTGCGTGTGTAGACGTCACAGTATTTCCCGGCAGTGTTTGGGGCCACTCTCTTGGTCTGCACCAAGTTAACACCGTGAGCATCCACCGCTGGGGGTTCCTGTCTGATGGGGGGGGGGCCTGCACCTGCTGTGGGCTTTGACAGGGAAAGCACGGGCCCACTTTCCCACCCCGCTCCAGCCCAGGGGTCCCCAGGCACTCCCAGGCTGCTCCTCTGGCCGAGTCTCCTGTGTGGGCCTCAGGTGGCACCGACAGATGGGCTGTGCCGGGAACAGATGGCGCGGCCGTGGGCAGACAGTGCCGGCCCCGCATCGTTCCAGTTGCTCATTCCCAGGAATTCAGCTCTTGGGTTTTCAGCGCCCACAGGAGTCAGGCAGAGCGAGGACCCCCAAGGAATCCTGCTGGTGGGAAGCAGCCAGGAAGTGAGGGCTTCCAAGTGGAGGTGACGGCACCTGTCACAGCCTGGCCCTGGGGACAGTTTGGCAGACACTGGGCTGCACGTCCCCAGAAACTCTGCGCACGCTGGGGTTTGCGTGTTCTCCTGTTCCAAGAATCCCAGCCCTGGCGGTGCCCTGGCGACTCACACGCCTTCTCGCTCCCAGCTTCCGGCCTCGTCCTCACGGGCTCGGGGAGGGAACAGTCGCCCCGGGTGGGCGTCTGCGTCCAACACCATGGTCAGCGCTGTGGTGCGTGCCTCTCTCGCTGCAAGGGCGCAGGGGAAATTGAGTATTTTTGCTGGACACACACAGCATTGGGGTTCTCTTGGAGGGTGTGTGGTTTCAACCCCGATTATGGGGGGGTTGGCCTCCTCCGTCGGATTAGCACCCACCCAAAGGAAGGGGCGGGTGTCAGCTCATTCCTGCTCTCACTGCAGCAAGCACAGAGCCTGGCGCGTAGTAGGTGCTTAACTGGACCGCGAGGGGCAGCTCCAGCTCTGATCTGAAGGTGGAGGTCCAGCCTTGCTCACAAGGAGAGCCCCTAGTCAGATGGGAGAGGCAGTCAGCATGCTGCACACAGACGAGGGGCTGCCCATCGCGCTCTCGAGTTCATGTGCAAAGTCAGACAGGCCCAGAAGTGTCTGGTGTGGGGGGACGTCCCTCCCAGAACCTCCAGGTACCCCGAGCAGAGGCTGGAGTTTGGAGTCTCGCCCCATAAGCCTCATGAAGAAATCGGAGCCCACAGGGTTTATTTCCAACCAAAGGGCAGAGGTGTGATTCCCTGGCCAGCCAGAGGGCAGAGGTGGAAACGCCCATGGGACTCCATGCCGCGGGCTTCACGGCGGCCCCTGTCCCCATGCGGGGCTCCCTGGGAAGCCACAGCTCTTGCTGGGGTTGGCCGCTCCCCCCGCCCCCCCCCAGGACCCACTCCTGGGACTCCACGGCACTTCCCCACCTGTCTCGCACCCACTGCTGTGCAAACAACCAGGACCACGTCGGCACCAGCTCACCCCAGCTGTGCTGCTGACTGGCCGGCCGGCCTTGTGTCCTCCTCTGTAAGACAGGAGGTCAAAACCCACGGCCCACCGCTCTCCCAGGTGTGTGGCCCGCAGCCGGGGCGAGTGTGCACCTGGGAAGTTTCCCACACCAGCACCGCTGGGCCGGCCTGTCCTGCAGGTTGCCTCCTGCCCAGGGACTGCTTCAAAGCCGGCTTTTCCTCCCCTGAGGCCGCTGGGACTGTGGCTGCCTGAGCTGGTGGCAGGACCCAAAATAGCCCAGCCGTGCCCCGCCCCCACACCCCACACTGGCACTGGCCCTGGTGACCTGAGCTGCTGCATGGGTCCAGCTGCCTGCGACCCGGGGTCCCCCTGCCCCCCGAGCCTCCCCCGGCCCTCTGCATGGCCTGGCTGCCTGCTTGGCCCCAAGACCTGAGCCGGGAGAAGAGGGGCCCTGGGAGCTCGGGTTTCTCACAGGTGACCACGGCCATGGCCTTGGGGCCCCTCGTGGGCGTCCCCAGCAGCCCGCTGCGACTCAGGGACTGACTGCCCCTCTCTCCCGTCCCCAGCCATGAAAGCCGACCGGAAGCGCTTGAAGGGCGAGAAGACGGACCTGCTGAGCCAGATGCAGCAGCTGTACGCCACGCTGGAGAGCCGGGAGGAGCAGCTGCGGGACTTCATCCGCAACTACGAGCAGCACCGCAAGGTGGCGCTGCCTGCCCCAGCCCCGCGCCCTCAGCCCCGCGCGGGGTCCGCCTCTGGATCCCAGCGCCCCGAGGGCTTCCAGGCCCCCGATGTGTGTGTCCAGGCCTGGGCACCGGGGGACACAGGCATCACTGCCGCTTGGGGTCCCCTTGTCTCCTGGGCAGACAGACGGGGACCGGACGGCTCGGTCAGGAGGGTGGTGACTCGGGTCTGGCCGGTTCCCACGTGTGTGCCCTTGGGCGTTGCACTTAGCCCTGCAGAGCCGCGACGTGGGTTAGCGGCAAAGGAGGGCTCTGTGGGGCTGGGGAAGTTATTTTCTCTCTCCGGGCCTCACTTTGCGCAGCTGTGAAATGGCAGTAATCCTAGTGCCTGCCGCCTGCGTGGCTGTGAGGTTTACATGTAAGAATGCAGCTGAAACCTTGTGCACCTGTCCAGCCACTCCTGGCTGCCTTGACTCTCATCCCAGGGAGGGGGCGGGGCCTTGCAAGCTCCTGAGGGACCCCCCCCCCCAGTGCAGAGGCCGAGGGCACCCCAGACAGCAGGCACAGACACGGACGCAGAAACCCACCCTGAGGGGCCTCGTGGGTCTTCTTCCTGAAGCTGGGCTGGTCCCTAAGTGGCCCCTCGCACACCTGCTGGCTCTCAGGGGGCGCCCCTTGCCCCAGTCCCACGCCAGTGCAGATTCTCAGAGAAAGTTCCGTGAGATCAGATCTCCTTGTCTGGTTTTGTGCCTGCTGATGGTGTCGTGGCGTATCAGCTGAGTAAGAGATGTGGGGTGGAGAGGGCCCAGGGCTGCCCTCTTACCTGGGTGGTCTGGGAAGGCTTCTCGGAGGAGGAGACATTTGAGCAGGGACCTGTGTCAAACAAGCAGGCACCTGCTGGCTGCACCCACGGTAGCACCCAGGGTCCACGGGGAAACTGAGGCAGCGGTGATCTCGGCCATCCCTGCAGACCAGGGCCGCGTGGATGCCCTCTGTGGCCTCTGGGAGTCAGGCTCCGGGACAGGTGGTGGCCCCTCTCGATGGTCCCAGGGGGGCGGGTAGCAGAGGCTGGGACACAGCGGCTGGCCGGGGCGGAAGTCGTGAGCGCTTGCTCGCCGCTGTCCCCACCGCTGTGGGAAGCTTCTCAGGGCTGGTCTCGGGCCCTGTCTCCGGGATTCAAACCCAGGGCCGGCGCTCCTGGCCGCCTTGCCAGAGGCCTTCACGCTGGCCCAGGCTCGTCCGCGCCCCCTGGTGGTGACGCCGCGCCTGTGTCCCCGCCCACCTGCAGGAGAGCGAGGAGGCGGTCCGAGCGCTGGCCAAGGAGAAGGACCTGCTGGAGCGGGAGAAGTGGGAGCTGCGGCGCCAGGCCAAGGAGGCCACGGACCACGCCGCGGCGCTGCGCTCCCAGCTCGACCTCAAGGACAACCGCATGAAGGAGCTGGAGGCCGAGCTGGCCATGGTGAGCGCGGGGCGGGGCGCGGGGCGCTGGCCTGGGCACCCCAGAGGCCCGAGGGGCTGGGGGCGGGGCCGCGGGTCACTGGCCTGGGCACCCCAGAGTCTCCAGGGGCTGGGCGCGGGGCCGCGGGGCGCTGCCCTAGGCACCCCAGAGTCCTGAGGGGCTGGGGGCGGGGCGGGGCGCTGGCCTGGGCACCCCAGAGTCCCGAGGAGGCTGGGGGGCGGTGTTCACTCTGGGGCGGGGCCGCGGGGTGCTGGCCTGGGCACCCCAGAGTCCCGAGGGGCTGGGGGGCAGGCTGGGGGCCCTTTGGGTCCACCTGGGCCCTGGCCACCCCCGGAGCAGCCTCGCCCCTGCCTGGGGCCCGGGAGGAGTGGGCGTGCAGGGGGCCCACTCAGTCTCCCACACTCCCAGGCCGCTGCTCAGAGAGAACCATCCGCGCTGTTTGTTGAAAGCGGGAGAGCAGTTCAAAACGCTCGTGGAAAACGCGTTCTAGGCAAGACTCTGATGCATTGCGATTTTTTGCATCAAAATAAGCATCATTTGTTTTCCCATGAATTTTTTGAGGCACCCACATATATTTATGTATTTATTTTTAAAGTATTTATTTATTTGAAAGACAGAGTTACAGAGAGGCAGCGAGAGAGAGAAGAGAGGTCTTCCATCCGCTGGTTCACTCCCTAGTAGACCACAACAGCTAGAGCTGCGCCGATCCGAAGCCAGGAGCCAGGAGCTTCTTCTGGGTCTCCCACGTGGGTGCAGGGGCCCAAGCACTTGGGCCATCTTCCACTGCCTTCCCAGGCCACAGCAGAGAGCTGGATCAGAAGTGGAGTAGCCGGGAGTCGAACCGGCGCCCATGTGGGATGCTGGTGCTGCAGGCGGTGGCTTTACCTGCTACGGCACAGCGCCGGCCCCGATACATATATTTATTTATTTAAATACTTGGGAACAAATATACCGCAGGATTCACACCAGCTGTCCCAGGGTGGTAATATTACCCAAAATGGGCTTTTGTTGTCATGTGTCAAATGTATCAAGCACAAGTGTCTATCTTCTGTCCTCAAGGGGAGAACGCTCCTCACTCCTGCCGTGCGCCGTGCGCCGTGGGCCGAGGGCCAGCGAGCTGGCGGGAGAGGCCGGGGCCGGGGCCCCAGGATGCGGCTCCGCTTGGGCCCCTGTGTCACGGTGCAGCGTTGGGGTCGGCGTCCCCGCCGTTGCCCCACTGGCTGGCTGGGGAGAGCCGCAGAGTGTGGCCAGGAGGGCCTCACACAGGAGCCGGGGCTGCACGGGGCTGGTGGCCGGCAGGAGGGTGTGCCTGGGCCTCCCGGGACGTGAGAGGCCCTTGTGGGCCCTGGAGGCCCCAGAGCCAGGGGCTGGCTCCCAGCGGGGGTGCAGCCCCCATCACGTGCTTGCTGTGTGACCCCCGGCAGGACACTTGCCCCCTCTGGGCCTCAGCTCCTCACTCTATAGACACCGCAGTTTCCTAAGGTCGCCTGTTCCAGGAGACTCCCAGGGCAGGGCGGGAGCTCGGGCCTCTCCCTGTCCAATGCTGACCCCTAGTGGTGGACACTGTGGCTGCAGGGGTCCTGCCCCAGGGGGCTTCCCAGGGGCAGAAGCGTCTATATTGCAAACCAGGGAAGGGATGCAGGGGAGGCCCCGTCCCCCGAGGCCGCCCAGTGCCCTGCGCATGGGCAGACCTTGCCTTGGTCAACCCCCGCTGTGTTACAGCCGACAGGACTCAAGCCTTTGCCTCCGCCTCCTGGCAGGCATCAGACCCCTCTGCGGGGGTGTGGGCTTGCGGCGGGCACAGCTCAGGGTGACAGGCCCCTCTGCGGGGGTGTGGGCTTGCGGCGGGCACAGCTCAGGGTGACAGGCCCCTCTGCGGGGGTGTGGGCTTGCGGTGGGCACAGCTCAGGGTGACAGGCCCCTCTGCAGGGGTGTGGGCTTGCAGCGGGCACAGCTCAGGGTGACAGGTTTGCTATAACGCAGGCCCGAGCCAGACCTCCCCCGGGCTCGGAGGCCGGGGGATTCCCTTAGAGCCCCCGTCCTGTTGGGGCGCCCCCTGACTGCACGGCCTACACCCTCAGGCTCTCACAGCCAGGGCTGCCGGTGCTTGGCTGGCCCAGCTCCCCCGCTGCAGGGGTGATGAGGACGAGACGGGGGGAGGCGCCTTCCCTGGCTGTGCCCTGGGTCCTGGGGTTGCAGACAGCAGAGGGCGCCCTGGAGGGAAGACGGGGCCCTCGGGTGCAGCGGGAAGACGCAGTGGCAGGCTGAGAAATGGGCCAAGGCCAAGGCTGCCGTGGGCTCAGCTCTGTGGCTCAGCCCCGTGGTCTGTGGCCCGTGGCTCAGCCCGCCTCTCCATGCTGGCTTCCAGGCCCCTGGGAGGGGGGGTTGGGTAGAAACCACACACTGGGCTCTCAGTCAGGCAACTTGGATACTCTGCATTCGCGGAGCCGTCACTTAACCTCTCTGAGCGGATGACCCCATTCTCGCTACTTGCAGGGAGCACATGAGCGCAGTGGATACGGCTAAGGGTTTGCTAAGCCAGAGGGGACAGGGCTGCCTGGTTTGGGGTTGCAGGGCCAACACCATCAGCTCAGCCTCCATCTGCGGACGGACCTGAGCTCCCGGGGGCCGGGGTGGGAGGGCACTGGTCTCACAGGCTCCGAGGGTGCGCGAGCCGGGGCGGGGGGGGCCCTGAGCGTCCCTGGGTAAAGGCGTTTCGTGGTACACGTGGAGAAACTGAGGCTCGGAGGACGCAGGGACCTGCTGCAGATCAGAGCCGCTCAGTGCGGGGGAGGGTGCCTGAGGCTGTAGGCCAGGGCTGTCCACTTCTCTACCAGGAAGCGCACAGGGCTGGGGGCAAGGTCTGGAAAGTTCTAGAACCAGGAGAGATGTGACGTCGGCTTCACCGTATCGGTGTCCACAGCAGGCAGAGCCGGCCGTCAGGGCGCCCCCTTTCTCTCTGCATCTGCTCTCACATTGCTCTCGGTGGGAACTGAGGGGTGACCCCGAAGTGAGCCCCCAGGTGCTTGGCCTGGGGACCCACCAGCAGGGCGGGGCGGGGAGTCAGGGCCTCCCCACTGTGGCGGTGGGCGGTGCCGAGCCGCAGCCACCAGATGCCCTGGGTCACGCCACCGGCTCTCTCTCCAGGCCAAGCAGTCCTTAGCCACCCTGACCAAGGACGTCCCCAAGCGGCATTCCCTCGCCATGCCGGGCGAGACGGTGCTCAACGGCAACCAGGAGTGGGTGGTGCAGGCCGACCTCCCGCTGACCGCAGCCATCCGGCAGAGCCAGCAGACGCTGTACCACTCCCACCCCCCGCACCCTGCAGACCGCCAAGGTGAGTCCTGGCTCCCGGAGGCCCGGGTGGGGGTGGGGCAGAGCCTGAGGACGGGCACTTGTGACCGATCCGTCTAAGAGATGGACTTCAGGCACAGCTGGATCCAGAAGTTCAGCCCACAGCTGGGTCTCTCTGTCTCCGATTGTGTGGCCTCATCTTCAGGCCGTATCTTCCTGCAGCAAGACAGGCCCCAGCAGTTCCAGTTCCAGAGAGAGAAGAGAGAGATCTGTTTGCTGGTTCACTCCCTAAATGGCCACAACAGCTGGGGCAGGGCCAGGCCAAAGCCAGGAGCTTCTTCTGGGTCTCCCACATGGGTGCAGGGGCCCAAGCACTTGGGCCATCATCTGCTGCCTTCCCAGGCACATTAGCAGGGGGCTAGAAAGGAAGTGGAGCAGCCAGGACTTGAACCGATGTCCACGTGAGATGCCGGCAGTGCAGACAGCGTCTACCTGCTACGCCACAGCGCCGGCCCCAGTTCCAGAATTTAAAAGCCTTTACAGCTCAAAAATCTTGGGAAAGAGAGATCATTCCTTCCCCATGTATCCATAGCCAGTCCTAAAAAATGGCTCTGATTGGCCACCCTGGGTCACCTGCCCTCTTGGAACCAATCACTATGGCTAGGGGAGGAGCAGGTTCCCTGATTGGCCAGTCTGGGTCACATGGGGCATTCATTGGCAGGGAAGACCACAGAGCTCCTGGATTGACAGCTCAGCTGACCACAGGAAATGCAGGAGAGGCAGGCACGGTCAGGGCTGTTTGATGCACGCTTTGACGGAGGTCGGCTGCCCGTGGTAACAGCTCTGGACTCCTCGCTGGCCCTCGCACATCTGCAGGGCGCCTGGCTCCCTTCTCTGCGTCTCCCCTTGTGTGGCCGGTGCAGGCTGGGAGAGGCAGCTGGCGGCAGCCGCTGTGCCCCCGGGGACCCTGACCCTTGGGCCTTCCTCACCCACGTCTGCAGTGGGCGTGGGCAGAGCTGGCCCTTGGAGCCAGCAGGAGATGAGCCAGCCCTGGCTTCCAGGGGGCTGGCGGCCGGCGAGGGAGGAGCCGCGGGTGCTGGCCCTGCCTGTCGGGGGTGCAGGTGGGTGGGAACGCACAGACTGCTGGGGTCCGATCCTGGCCCGGCTGCTTCCTGGCGACGTGACCTGTGCCCTTGCCCACGGTCCTTAGTTCCTCACCGTGTGCGGGGGGCATGTGTGGGGCACGCTGAGTGTGTCTACGCTGGGGCCGGGAGGAGTAGCAGCGGCCACTCTCGTCATCCTCACCATTGTCCTCCTCCATGGGGACACCCAGGCTGTCAGATCCCTGGCAGCAAACAGATGCCTTGTCCCCCTTTCCCACGCAAAGGGAGCAGCGGCCGCCTTGGCCTCTGGCCCGAGGGGAGGTGACTTTCCTGGGACAAGCCTGGGGGGGCGCGGAGCCTGAGACCCAGGGAGACTGCCACCTGCCCAAGACCAGTCTCAGAGCAGGTGTGCAGCCGGTGCTCCTGGCTCCTGGTGCAGACCCGGGCGGCTGCATGGCAGAGGTGCCATGTGAGAGCAGTCGGGGCTTGGGGCAGTTTCTGAATCACAGGGCAGCGGCAGGCCCCTCCCCTGTGGAGCTGGGAAGGCGTGGCCAGGCTGACACATCCATCCTCCGGGCCCCTCCTCTTCGGCAGTACCTGCCTCATCTATGCCCATCAGACACCCCCTCCTCCAGGAAGCCTTCTCTCCTCTCTCCCCAGCTTGGTCCCCCGTGACCTCCACACTCCCATGCATCATGGCATTTGCCCTGTGCTGTCCTTGTCATAGCATTCGTCACAGCCCCTCCCACCTGTCCCGTGCCGGCATTGCACTAGGCTTGTGCACACAGCCGCTCTGCCCCGTTTCCCGGTGACAAGCCTGCCTCAAAGGGGCCGAGGGGCGTGCTCACGGCCACCAGCCTGTAGTGCGGGCTCACCCAGATTGTAAATGACTTCAACCAGTGTCCTCCCAGCCACCCGCACCCTCCACCAGACCGTGTGGCCACTGGTGGGCGGGGACTCTCACCAGCCACCAGAACAGAGCAGGCGCTCAGCCAGCCTGTCCCCTGCATCCGTGCCAGCACCTACAGACGGGACAGCCACACGCGGGGCCCTTGCCGCAGGAGCTTCTGAGCCGGGCTTCGCTGAGCACCTACTATGTGCCAGGCCCCGTGAGCCCTGGGACTCAGCACGGATGAGACCCACCAGGTGCCCGCTCCCACGGAGCTGGCGGGATCAGCCACAGACAGAGGCCAGCGAGCAGTGGAGCAGCTGCGGGAGAGGACGCAGTGGACAGCGGGCACTACGGAGAGGAAAGTCAGAGGAGGGCGAGCTGGTGGCTGGGGAAGGCAGGGAGCCCCCAGGGTGGGCAGCGGGGGTAGCAGAGGCTGAGGTGGGGGCCGGGGGCAGTGCAGCTCGGGCACGGTCAGGAGGCCCCGTGTGACCTGAGAGCAGTGACAGTGACAGTGACGAGGGTTCCGTCACTGGGCTGAGGCTGCCTGCTGGGCGGGGCCGTGGCACAACGGACCTCAGAGGGAAAGGGGGGGTGTCCCCCAGGGGAATGAGGTGCCTGGAGGTGTGGAGGCAGCCAGGGGCCCCAGGGGCTGCCGCGGTCTTGCAGGTGAGAGACAGCGGTGGCTGCTGGGGAGGGGGCGGGGCTGGGTGTCCTGTCTGTCCGGGAAATTGCAGAGCTGCGTGGTGCCTGCAAGTCTGCAAGTGAGGAGGGGGCCTCGCCGGGCCCAGAGGCCGAGGGAGGGTCTCCCCGCCAGGGGCTGCACGGAGAGGAGGAGCGCTGGGCACGTCTCTCCCCTTCCCTATGCGCAGCGTCCTTATCTGTGCGGTGGGGGCGGCTGGCCAGGAGGTCCCTGCGGCCCCCGCTCACCCGCTGTCCCTGCTTTCCAGCGGTCAGGGTGAGCCCCTGCCACTCCCGGCAGCCCTCCGTCATCTCCGACGCCTCCGCCGCCGAGGGTGACCGGTCATCCACGCCCAGTGACATCAACTCCCCGCGACACCGGACGCACTCCCTCTGCAACGTAAGGCCAGCAGCAGCGGGGTCGGACGCCACAGGGCGGGGCGGGCAGCGGCCGGGATGCACCTGCTCTTTCCTCTCGCCCACCCAGGGAGCACTGTGGCGGAGGCAGTCCTGTTCCGTTCTTGCCTATGGCGAGCGGCCGTGGATGTGGGGACAAAGAGAGATGAGGCCCGATGGCTCCTTGTGACCGGGCGGGCGCACGTGTCCAGGGTCTGTGCAGCCTGCAAGTCCCCGCCCCTGTCACGAACCCTGTCGGGGATGGTGGCTTCTCCTCCCAGCTGGTGGCCCTCAGCGCTCCGGGCCTCACCGCCACCACCCTCTCCAGGCAGCCCTCAGTCCTCCGTCCAGGGTGGAGTCAGGATTTCGGGTTTTTTGAATGTCCAGTGGTCTCGCATGCATTGGTCTGGAGAGGCGTCCCGTTGAGTTTGTTTTCAGTTTCTTTGCTCATTTAATCGACACTTGGTGATGGCGTCCCTGGCACCAGCTACCAAGAGGCTCATGTCCTGAGCCACGGAAGGGTAGCTGACCGACCGGGCAGGCAGGAAAAGAGGTTTCCTGAGCTCACAGTTCCAGAAGCTGCAAGCCCAGGTGGCAGGTGGCTGGCTCGGGCGGGGGTGGCCCGGCTGTGTCACCCCCTCCCCCAGCTGAGGCCGTCCTGGCCAGAGCATGCGCACGTCAGGAAGCGGGGCAGTGGGCATGGCCGGCCTTGCTCTCTGCTCGCTGCCCTTTGGCAAGAGCTGAGGGCAGTCCCTTCCTAAGGCGGCGCCCCCACCGACCTCCCACCTGCTCCACCTCTGCAGGCTCCCACCAGCCCTGACCAGCGCCACTCGGGGACCGAGGTTCCAACACGTGAACCTTCGGAGGATACCCGCACACGGCACCCAAACCCCCCCGTGCTCCGGGGCAGTGCTGGGGAGGGGGTGCGTCCTGAGACGCCACTGTGAGGCTCCGGGTCAGGGGGCGGGGCCCCTTCTGCAGTTTTGTCCCATGACGCCATCGGTCGTGGAGAGGGGGCCCCTGACGTGACGACAGAGACACCACAGGCTGAAGCCTGCAGATGCACAGCCGATGTTGCCTTAGTGACCGGGAAATGATGGGAAGACGTCGGCCAACAGACCTAGCGGAGCCCGGCTGACGTCAGGACTCTGTCTGGGAGACTGAAGGGAACAAGTCGAGAAGTTGCTGGAACTTACTGAGAAGCCAGTCTGTAACAGCGCTGGCCCAAAACCAACTCCCAAACAGCGCTAACTTGCCCACGTGTGGGTGATCGGGACGGAAGCGGTGTTTTTCAGTCCCTGGTAACGATAAGAAGTGCTCACAGAAGTGCAAAGGCTACAGTACGTCCCAGGAGCCGCCTCGGCCTGGTGCCGTGGGCAGGGGGATTTGCTGGCCCGGGGCCGTGTCCAGCCCGCATCAGGTCGGGAGAGGGTCACCCGTACTCCAGGGGCCTGCCCAGTGCCCAGTGTTTCCTTCCCCACTGGGGCTCCCTGGAAACTGTCTTGTCTCTGGGAGAGAATCCTCGTAACCAAGGCGACCTTGACTCAGCATCAAGACAAGGCGGGGGGGAGGGACTAGCGGGCCTTTGACAACCGCGCTTGGGTCCTGAGGGACCACTGTGGAGTTAGATGGGGAGCCAGCAGTGGTCCCCAGGCAGAGAGCCCGCCCACACCCGGCCCAGGCGAGAACACCTTCCCCAGGCCCATATCTTGTCAGCTCACGGTGGGCCCCGGGCAGCCGTCATGCAGAACCAGCTCTCTGAAAGTCCCTGGGCTACCGCAGCCCCAGGCCCAGCCTCTCCCCCACTTGGCCTTGGCACACAGCTGCTGCCAGAGACGCGGCTCCTGCACGTTGATTTCCGAGCTCACTGGACACTTGGCCAAGAGACAGGTGCTTCACCAAGCCAGTGGTCCACGCACGTGTGCGCACACACACACATATGCGTGTCAGTGGCCAACTTGTCTCCTTCTCTTACCCGTGAACTTAGCAAAGGTGGCCCTACCCAGAGGAGAGCTGTCTATTTTTAAAAAGAATTATTTTATTTATTTGAAAGCCAGAGAGACAGAGATCTTCCATCTGCTGGTTCACTCCCCAAATGGCCGTGATGGCCAGGGTTGGGCGAGGCGGGAGCCAGGAGCTTCATCTGCACATGGGTGCAGAAGCCCAAGGACTTGGGTCATCTTCTGCTGCTTTCCCAGATGCACTAGCAGGGAGCTAGATTGGAAGTGGAGCAGCCAGGACTCAAACCAGTGCCCATATGGGACACTGGTGTCGCAGGTGGAGGCTTTACCCAATATGCCACAGTCCCAGACCGAGGGCGAACTATCTTAGCTGCCTGCAGAATCCGTTCTGTTTGCAAACTCGAGATTTCTCGAGAGTAAAGACTGAACTGCCTTTTGCTACATTTCCTCCCTCCCTCAACCCCTTTATATCCACACAGGTAAGCCAGGAAGAGCCTGAAAATAATTCCAGGTAACCCTCTGTTCCCCGGCATTTGGCCTGGCCCAGCAACAGCAGCACAGCCTAAGCTAGGACCCCGTCATCCTCTCCCACCCTGGGCACTCATTCAGAGCAGAGGTGTGGAGAAGGCTGATGGACATCGCTGTTTCTCTATGGGCATTATGCCTGCAATTCCAGAAACCACCACCAGGAGGCTCCCTAAGAATGACTTCCATGACCCAAGCCAGCTGCCTCCAGGCAGGGCAGACTGGTGCCGGGATGTAGTGAAGGCTGTTGTGTGCCCACAGGCCGCTCAGGGTCCTCTCGCCACCCACCTGGGACAGGACTGGCAACACAGTGGTGATGTCCTGCATCTCCAGGCCTGTGTGGGTCCCAGGCAGACAGAGCCTGCGTGTGGGTCCCCTGAGCCGCCCCAGGGCTCGGGACCGGGGCTGAGTCTGTAGCTGCCCTGGAGCCCTGCCAGGAAGGAGCCCTGGAATCCGTCTTGGTGCGGGCTCCGCTTTCAGGAGCTCTGTGATGCTGACGCCAGGAGCCACTCCTGTTCCTGAACTCTGCATTAATCAGAGAGGCTGCCCTGTGCGACGTAAGAGACCCCTGGTGCGGGTCGCAGGGGCAGTTGGAGCCTGCACAGCCTCCCGAGTCTGTCTCTCCGGATTCTTGGTCACTGTGCTTTCTGCACAGAGCGTCTATGAAATGCACCAAGATCACACCCTGCAGCTCTAACAGGAGCCCAGGCCTTGGAGGGCTAGTCTGTGGGTCAGAGCATGCTGGGAGGACAGAGCAGGTGGGACAGCCCCCCCCCCCCAGGCCTCTGTCTGGGACCCCTGGTGCAGGCAGCACCTTGATGAGCCCCAGGTCCCTCAGCAAGTCCCCTGGGAGTGTCTGTGTCAGGAGATGGGGGCGGGCTCCCCACGGCAGAGGCAGGGGCGCCCCGGGGGATGGCTGGCTTCCGCCGCGGTGGCCACCCCCGTCCTCACGTGTCGTGTGTCTCTGCTGTCTCATCTTCCTTTTTCCTTTGGCTTCAGGGCGACAGTCCCGGCCCCGTTCAGAAGAGCCTGCACAACCCTATTGTACAGGTAGGTGAGCCTGCCCTGGTCGCGCGGCCCGGTCCTCCCCACGGCCATCCCTGCGGCTCCCCGGGCGGGAAGGGGTGTGGCTGGGTGCCTGAGCTGGTCTCAGCTCCTCTCCTGGGGTCACCTCTGCCGGACACGTGGACCTACTAAGTGCACCCGTGTGTGTGTCCTGCTGCCCTGGCCCGTGTCTTCCCGGCACCCAAGGTTTTGAAGTCGTCATCATTATTCCAGGGCCTTTTGTTTTTTACCCATTTTTAGCATTTTCAATGTTCCATCATAAGAGTGAGGAGGGGGCCGTGGGGAAGAAAGCAGGGGCCATCGGTCTCTTCTAGGGGTTGCCCCCTGCTGGTCTGTGTGCTGCCCGCCTACATCCGGGTCCCACCAGGCAAGAGAGCCCACATGCAGATTCCCAGGCCCTTGGCCCTGTAGATTCTGACCAGCAAGCGCAGGGTGGGGCTTGAAACCAAAGGGGCGCTCAAGGGTTTGGGGGCTGAGTCTGGTCTAAGCCCCCCACCCCTTGGCAGGGAGCGCCCCGGGTCTGCACAGCTCTGCTGCAGGCTCTGAATCCTCCCCCTCCCCCCCTTCACCCCGTAGGAAGACAGGGCAGCTCTCATCTTAGCCACGCCCACATCACAGGAGAGACAGCTGGGCGTGGCCGGCCCCGCCCCCTGCCCCCGGCCTGCACCTGCTGCTTCTCAGCCCCGGGTTTCCAGGCTACCCTAGGGTGCAGCAGGCATGGCCGGCCCCGCGCCCAGAGCTGACCTCCGGCGGGGCGGGTCCTGCTTTGGGGGTGGGGCCCCTGGCCTGCGCACTGCCCTGTGCCCAGCTAACTGCCTGCTTCTCCCCCACCCGGGCCCCGGCTGCCGCTCGCACAGTCACTAGAGGATCTTGAAGACCAAAAGCGGAAGAAGAAGAAAGAGAAGATGGGATTCGGCTCCATCTCGCGCGTCTTCGCCAGAGGGAAGCAGCGGAAGTCCCTCGACCCCGGCCTCTTTGATGGTACCGCCCCCGATTATTACATAGAGGAGGACGCGGACTGGTGATAGCCGGCGCCCTGGGCCGGTGCGCGGGGCCGTGCGTGCGTGCGTGCGTGCGAGCGTGGGCGTGCGCGTGTGGCCGTGCGTGGGTGCGCCCTCTGTCACAGATGTACATAGCGCGCCGTGTGTGACGCCGTCCCTGTCTCCGGAGCCACACCGCTGTGTTGTTAACCCGGTTCCCCGTTTGTGTTCTCAATGTCCGGGTCCTTTAATCCCCTCCCGTTTTTGTTCCGTTCGCTGTCTCCACGTCCCCCCTTCTCCTCCGTGTGATGAAATGTGGGAACTTGAAGGACTGCTGTGTACTTCTAAATACCGCGAGGGTCGCAGCCCGGAGCGAGCGTGGGCGGCTCCCGCGCACCTGCGGGTCTCTGCCCCGGCGTCCGTGCACCTGCGGGCCGCCCCGGGGTCTCCGCCCCGGGCCCAGGTCCCCCGCACTGGGCTGCCCCGGGAGAGGTCAGCCGGGCCGCCACTGACGCCTGCCAGTTTTTACATTGCGTGGCCGTTTGTCTCTTTATGGAAAAAGAAAAAAAAAAAACCTGTTCTGTTTAATTTATTTGCACAAATGCAGAAAACTTATTCTATCTAAATTATTACGTACATAACGGAATGTATATTTTTCCACGGGGTGGGGCGGGAGGCGGGGTTTCTGCCGACATGTCTGTCTGTCTGCCTTGCCGGGTGCGGCTTAGGCGGCCGCCTGGGGCCGTTGGCTTTCTCAGCTTGCTCTCTCTGTGTCTCGCTCTCTCTCCCCCGGTCTCCCCTGCTCTCCCGCCCCTGCACGAAAGGGACCTGCCCCTTCTCACGGCCTCTCTCTGTATGCGTTTATTTGCCTGGCATACACGGCACGCCCCACCCGGCTCTGCCTCTTGAGACAGTGAAAAGCCGGGGCAGGACAGCCCACCCCTCTCCAGGTGCGACCCCAGGACCCCCGGCCTGAGCTGCTTCCCCAGGGGGCCTGGAGCTGCGCCCTCCCCCCACACCCTGGTTTATTCTGCACCCGGGCCTGGCAGGTGTCCCGGGGGGATGGCTGTTGGGGACGCAGCTTCCACTCTGGCTTGTCCCTTGGGCCACATTTAGACTCTCTCGGGGCCCTGCCCGCCCACGCATCACACCTGGAGTCCGCTGTCCCCAGGCGGGCGGGGAACGCTGGTGGGAACACGCCCGTTGGGGGAACCGTGTCGGCCAGGGAGCCGTGTGCATCCTGGCGCCAGGTGAGGGGGACAAGCCAGCTTCTCAGCCAGGGCCACCTCGCAAAGCCTAACGCGCCCCTGCCCTGCCCTGCGGACCCCGTGCTGCTGCCCCTAACCACTGACCGCCCAGCCCCCCTCCAGGCGCCCTGCAGCGCTCACGGAGCCTCCCTGGGGAAACGGGTGGGACCTTTGCTGCCAAGTCTGGGACACGCGGAGCAGGCGGGGGCCCCAGGGTGGCCTCCGTGTGACCGCAGCCGAGCGGGCACCTTCCCCACCGAGAGCCCTTCTGGAAAATGCTTTTCTTCCCCATGAGTTTGATTTCTCGGTTGATTTTCATCCCTCCCCCCGCTTTTACCGGCGCACAAATCAGATCGCAGCCTCTCCCGGTAATGACCCCGTAGTTCCTTTTCATTTCGGTTTTTGTAAATTAGGAGATAATTCTCAGAGTCACTAAGGATGATTTATTTAAGAGAACTGCATCAAATAGCGAATGAGTTATGGGTAACATTAGATGGAGCGAACCTTTCCCCCGGAGAAAGGTCCCTCTGGAAGGCATGGATGCAAATATAAAATATTAAAAAAAAAATCTAAATAAAGCTTATTTTAAAATATGATCGAATTCTATGTGATTTGATTGCTTCTCTGTTGCTCCGGGCGGGAGACCGTGCCCGCTGGGAGGCGCAGCCCGGCGTGGCCTGCTCCTTGCAGCGCCAGGGCTGTGGCCCGGGGCGGTGGCACGAGGGGCGGAGGAAAGCTGGCCGGCTTCTGGGCCCAGGGAGCCCCCCGCCAAGACGTCTCTGATTTGGAGGAGCTGCCAGCATGCAGGGCTGCCCTGGGGGCCTCACGCACCCCTCCGCGCCTGGCACCTTCGGAGCTCAGCGGCCCCGTCAGCTTTCGTCTGCTTCCTCCTCCCCCCAGGGCCCCCTCCCGACACCCACAGGTGGAGCCTGTCACTTTGGGGCGTGTCGCTTCCCCCTCCCCGCTCCCTGCAGGCTGAGTGGTGTAAGAGAGACAGCGAGGGAGCCACGGGGCTTCCTTGGTGGAAGCTGTGGGGGGGCCAGGCTTTTCCGGGCCCCGGGAGAGTCCCCCGGGGGCACCGTCCAGGCCTTCCCTGGGGAGACTGCACTGTGGGGCCCCACGATGAGACCTGGGGTTTTGATGCCTCCAGTGATTCTAAGGAGCAGCAGGGACTGAGACCCCCAGGCTGATCCCTGGAGGGCAGCTGTGTCAACACACATGCCACTGCCCCTTTCCCTGGCCCTGTGTAGACATCACTAATCAATCCAAGAGCCCTTCCCACCCATCCCAAAGTGGCTCCTGATTTCTCACTTTACAAAGCCACTGCCAATCAACGGGAGTCGGCAGATGTCTAGAAACTAACCCAGCTCCTCACACTGGACACATGGCCGGCGGTGGGGGTGGGGAGAGACTGGCCCAGAGAGGAGCGGCTTGGCCAGCCTCCTAGCTTTCCTACCTACCATCCTGCCAGGCTCCAGGGCCAATGCACACCGTGTTCAAATCTTTGTAGGTCCACCCCAAAGCACAGGACCTCCTTGGCTAAAAGAATACAGGAGACCTTGCTCCAAATGGTCCATCTCCAAGTGGTACCTATTAGTTGGAAATTAGGGCTACCCAGGTGTGTCCAGGGCCAGGCCCCCACCACACAGGTTGTGCACTGCGTTATTCTAGAAGGTGGCATTCTCCGGACTACCTCGAGAATGGTGCCCTGTGTTGTGCAGTGCACAACCTGCCCGACTGTTCTGTGGTCCTTTTGTGTGTGCTCTCACCCGTGCTGGCAGGCTGCAACAGGGGTAACTAATAACAGTAACAACAATAATAATACTTAACATTTAGTAAGCATTTATGCTAGGCTGGGCTCCATGCTACACACTCTCCATGTATTAACTTGGTTAACTCTCCCAGCAGCCTGTGTTGCCGATGAGAAAACAGAGACTGGGTGTATCCAGGGTCACAGTGGAGTGAGCGTCCTCCTTGGGAGTCTGGCTGCAGAGTTGGTGCCCCTAACTGCTGGTGCCGGGCTGGGAGCGGGCAGGTGCGCTCGCCCCCTAGAGGAAGTCTTTGGTACTGCAGCCGGGTCCACCAGTGGCCCCTGGCATGCCCTCCATCTGCCTTACTTTTGTGACTTATGTCCCATCAGCCTTCCCCCACCCAGGCCCAGAAAACCCCCAAGTGGAGCTGGGGGGGGGGGGGAGCAGAGCAGAAGCACCTGACAGCCACGCTCTGAGCCAGAGCCCTCGCAACACCACCTGTGGCTCCTTTGCATTTCTGGGTGCCGGGTTTTGGAAATCCCTGTTTGCTTTCTTAGCATATTACTGAGAAGTAGCAGGTAATCAGTTGCCTTCGAAGCAGGGAACATGTGACGTGGTATGCGACACTCCCAGAATCCTCCGAGGAAAGATCTGCCTTTGGGAAGTCACGTGGGCCCCCTCTAGAGGTCCCTTGTAGCCCGCTGGGGGTCTGGATCATGCCTGCATCGCTGCCTCCTGGCCTGACCTTGCAGCTGATTTCAAGCAGGCTGTTCCATGAGCCTCAGTATTCTCATTCACAAAATGGGCGTAGCAGTCCTGCCCTCCTCGTAGGCTCAGAGCAAGCGTTAAGTGTTTGGAAGACTGGGCAGGACTGGCTCCATGCTGGTGTTCCCTGGGGTTTGTAACCTGTGGGTTTAGTTAGGGAAGCTGCGTGGAAACAGCCTGTGCCGTCTTGAGCCCAGAGGTGACGCCATCAAAACGTGCCCCGGGCTTGAGGTCAGGGCCCTGCGCTGTGAGAAGCTGCAGTCCCTCCAGCAGCCAGGTTCTGTGAGCACCGGACCCCAGGGTCCAAGTTCAGGTCCAGTGCGGTTGTGGAAGAGGAGCTGGGCTCCCACGCGTCGGGCAGGGACAGCGCAAGGCCTTTGCCCCTGGACGCTACCAGCCCTGATGGCTTATGTCTTCTCTGGACTCCCAGGAGACACGTGGGGACGTCAGACCGAGGGCCCAGCCTGGGGAGGGGTGTGTGCAGGGCCAGGGCCGGCATGGGCTGGCAGTGGGCTGTGCGTGTCCCTTAGCATTCCCTTTGTGCCAGGTACTGTTCTCTTTCCCAGTGGTCACTCCTGTCATCCTTCCAACAACGCGTCCATTGTACAGGTGGGCAGACCAAGGCACAGAGAGGTGCGGCTCTTGCCCAGAGGCACAGAGTGAAGAGCTTCGACTCCAGCAGTCCAGCTTCCAAGTGTGTGTCCTTGGCAGCTTTGCTACGCAGTGCTGGGGTCGCCCCCAAAGAGAAAGCCTCGCTGAGCGGAAGGGGCCGAGCCCCGAGCAGGACGCTCTCTGGGACTTGGTTCCTCGGCCCCAAAGGGGAAGAGATTGGAAGAAATAGGAGGTTTGCAAACGGTGTACCTGGCTCAGGGGGTCCCTGGCTCAGGGGGCAGCCGTCACTGGGGAGGCAACGCTCCTGTCCGTTACACCCGAGCTGCCACGTGGGCGTCCACTTGAAGGAGCCCACGACAGACAGCGAGCAAGTGAGAGAAAAAGAGGAGCCTTGAAACCCACAGGCGGATCCATGGCTGCAGATTCCCAGGCCCTGCCTCGCTCCTGCTGAGGGCCGGGGCCCGGGGGTCGGCAAGCACCCAGGGGACGCGGGGCAGACTGAGGGCAGCGGCACCGTGTCCGTGTGCTGTGAACCATGCTTGCCGCAAGCTGGGACCGCCGTGGGCTCCCCCAGTGAGGGAGGGACCTGAGCCAGACCCTCGGCGAGGGGCCGGGCTGAGCAGAGAGCAGGGGGGTGGAGCCAGCCTCAGAAGCCCCCAGCCCCCCACTAGGAGGGGTTCCCTGTGTTTCCTGGAGGCCACGGGGCAGGAGGTGCGGACGGGAGCTGCACCGGGACAAGCCAGGTTCTGAGCGTGGTGTCCCCCATATCAGACTCCTCCTGACCCACGGCCAACTGAGACTTTGCCAAGCCCTGGGCGGCCCTGAGCCCTTGACCTGGAGTCTGTGGCACCCCACGGACGCCAGATGTTGAGCCCGAAATCCGGAGCGAGCCCACCCAAGCCGTGCTCCCAAGAGCCTGGGACGTGAAGCTCCGCCCAGACCGTGGCCCCCGCCCCCACCACGCAGTCAGGACCTTGGAGCCTGGCTCTGGATCCCCGGCTCCCAGCTCACTCAGACTCCCTGTGTGACCTCGGCCAAGTCTGGCTCCCTCCTGGGGCTTCAGGTTTGCTCTAAAATACACGCGGGCCATAGCGATTTCCCTGGGGGCCGTGGGCTCTTAGGGGACCCCACCCCGGAGGAGTTGTGGGCAAGGGGAGGAGTCAGCAGCCCTGTTCTCGGCCACCTCCCCGCACCCAGACGCTGCCCTTCAAGCCTGGACTCTAATTTTTTAAGGTTTATTTTATTTGAGAGTTACAGAGAGAGAGAGAGAGAGAGAGAGAGAGAGAGAGAGAGAGGTCTTCCATCTGCTGGTTCACTCCCCAAGCGGCTACAAAGGCCAGGGCTGGGCCAGGCTGAAGCCAGGAGCCAGGAGCTTCTTCTGGGTCTCCCATCTGGGTACAGGGCCCAGGGACTTGGCCCATCCTCCACTGCTTTCCCAGACGCATTAACAGGGAGCTGGATCGGAAGTGGAGCACCTAGGACTCCAGCCAGCACCACAGCGCCAGCCCCCCAAATTCCGGTTTATTTAGCTTTTAGATGCAATTTAATTTGCAGGATCTGTGGCATCAGGGAAGTGTGACACCCCCTTAGGCCCCTTCCGAGGGCATCCAGGATGGGAGGAGGCTGTGGGTGCCTGTGGATGAATCCCTCCCTCACAGGGCCCCGGGCTTCCCGCCTACAGCCCCTCCATAAGTGGGAGGCGTACAGGCCTCTCCTTCACCCTGGAAGAGTGAAAAAAGTGGGGCCCCCAAGCCTCTGCGAGTCTGCAAAGCAAAGCCAGAGACCCTGCTTGGGAGGCCACACACACCCCCAGATGAACCACTGAGACGGTGTGGCCCGGCATCGCCCCCCGACACAGCCCTCTCCAGTTTGTAATGGGTTGAGAGGGTAGATTCTGGGCAGACTCCCTGGGTTTTCACCTCGGTCCTGATGCTTGCTGCCTGGGGGCCCCCAGCCCCTTGCTTACCCTGCTGTGCCTCAGCGGGGCTGACGGCATCCCAGGTGAGCTGCAAGGCTGAGGTGAACTGAGCCGTGGATGAGGCTCAGCTCAGGGAGGGAGGCACTGAGTCAGGAGGGTGTTGCTGATGGCGACATGGCCTCGTCACAGCCTCTGGGCAGCACGGGCCCCTGACGCAGCTGAGGCCGGGCCAGGTAAGTTCAGCCACCTGCCCCAGCCGCCGGCCCAGCCCGCGTGTAGACCCGGAGGAATCAAGTGTGGAGCCGAGAGGGCTCTCGGTGGCCTCTGGCCCACCTCCCCCGCTTTGCACACGGCAGGGACTCGCCTCACCAGGCAGCTGCTGCCGTTCTGGGGCCCGGGGCGCCCCACTCCCAGGCCTCAAGTTGCCCAGGCCCTAAGGTTCAGCTGGGGAAATTTTTCTGGGTGCCGGTGCTGTGGCACAGTGGGTTAAGCCACCACCTGTAGTGCCAGCATCCCAAACAGGCACCAGTACGCGTCCCGGCTTCTCCACTTCCGGTCCAGCTCCCTGCTAATGCACTTGGGAAAGCAGCAGGAAATAGTTCAAGTCCTTGGGCCCCTGCACCAGCGTGGGTGAAGAAGCTCCTGGCTCCTGCTTTGGCCTGGCCCAGCTCTGGCTGTTGCAGTCATTTGGGGAGTGAACCAGTGGATGGAAGACCTCTCTCTCTCTCTCTCTCTCTCTCTCTCTGCCTTTCAAATAAATAAAATAAAACCTATTTAAAAAGTGGGAAAAACAGTCTCTGGTCAGCAAGCCTTGGCCACGCGGCCTCGTGTCTGTTCCATGGACGTCTGAGAACACGTCTTTCTTATCAAGGCTCTGACAAGCTATGCAATGGAGAAAATATTTAATTTCCCCATCTGCGTGTCTAAGGTCGTGGCCCCTCTTTGTCTCCAGGCCAAGGCTCTGCCCCCTGCAGGCTGGATTCCCGCTGCGGGCTCACTCAGCTCCGATGGGTGTGGACTTGCCCTTGTTTGCAGGGTCCCTGGGCCAGGGCGGCAGGGGACAGACAAGGGGACAGCACTTGTTTCAGAACCCAGAGCAGGGCCCTCCAGGCTTAGGGGAATCTGGGAGCAGCCGTGGAGGAGGGAAATGGGGTCTTACCCAGGGCTGCCCTCGAAAGCCTTGAGTCATCGCAGGATCTTGAGACCCCCAGGCCCCTCCCCCAGCCCATGGTCTAGGGCGAGCAGGGAGACTCCGGGCCGGGGTCAGGGCGCCTGCAGCCAAGACTCAGGCGTTCGTCCTGGGCTCTGCCAGGGGTCGGTAGGGTTTCTGATGGAGGCACGGGTGACCCCGTATTTCCCAGACGTGGAGGCCCAGCATGTGGAGGGGGTGTCAGAGAACTGAGGACAAGGACTGGCTTCGGGCAGAACGGGATAGAACTGGGAGAGAGCGGTGTATGATTTCCTGATGTTTATGGAGTACCTGCTGGACCAGGCGTGTGCTGGGCACCAAACATGCGCTCATTAAGTCGTTCAGCAAACACTAACAGAACAGTTCCTTTGTGCTAAGCTTAGGGCTGAGAGCTGAGCATGCAGTGACCGTGAGATACTGCTGACTGCCCTAGGTCACCCTCCCCCAAGTCACAGGCTCTGTGTGACCATCTCCACTTTACAGGTGAGGACACCGGGGCTCCCAGAGGTGACATACAGAGCCCAAGGAGACATGAGAGAGGGGACCAGGACAGGAATGGGGGCCGCACAGACTGTTGTGCGGAGCCACTGCTCGGGCAGATTCGATGGAAGACGCTGAAGCGATCGGCTGTTAGGATAGGGCTCGGCTCTCCCAGTTCCCAGTGTCCGGAGCTGCAGGGGGGCTGACGGGGAGCCGTTAACACAAGGGGCAGCCGCGCCCCGGGATCCTCGGCCCCGTGCTGCAGCTCTGATCATTTCTGGACTCCAGGAAGCCTCGTGCTGTGACCCCGGCGCCTCCTGCTATCACGGTTCAGGGGCGCCCTGGGAACAGCCAACGCGCCTTGGCCGAGGGTGGGTGGTTTGCCCTCCCTGGCTAAGAGGACGCCAGGCAAGGCGGGGACTCCCAGTGGTGCCCGGGGCCATAGGCTCGGGTCTGGGGGCCCCTGTCCCTGTGAGCAAAGGGACAAGGATGCACCCAGCCCTGTCACAAGGCCCCGGGCTCAGGGAGGCTCAGGCAGAAGGCATCTGAGATGTCCCCAGGCCTCTCCCCCGACGGCCGCCCGGCGCTCCCAGCGTGGCCCCAGGCTGAGCACACGCAGCTGGCAGGGGCCCCACGCGGGCCGTGGACAAGGAGCTCTTGCTGCCCATGCCCTGTGCTCAGAGGTCCACTCCAGCTGCCTGTGGGCTCTGCTTTCCAGGGCACCCTCCCCCACCCCCGCCCAGCCCCTGGCACAGAAGTTTACCTGGAAAAGAGATCAGAAAAGAGGGTCAGGGGTGAGCGTGCCCAGGGAGGCGGGCAGCTGGGAAAGATGGGCTTTGTCGCCAGTCAGACTCTAGGAGGGACTTCCCCAGGGTAGGCGCTGTTCCGGCCGTGGACAGCCTAGCGGGAGGGAAGCTGATGGTGCGCATTTTACAAGTGTGAATGGCTGTCCTGGGTTAACTGTGTTCGCCCTCCCGGGGCCCCCTCTCAGCATCTTCCCCTTGAGTCCCCAGCATCAGGAAGCACTTGCCAAGCTTGCCCGGGGACAGAGAGCTGGGCGGGGCAGAGCTGCCACCTGCAGGAAACCTGTCCCCTGCCCCTTGGGAAATTCTCAGCAGTGGGAGGAGGCGCCGAGGGAGGCGGGGGGCAGCCAGCAGCCACGGCAGGACAGCCACGCAGCCGACGCAGCTGGACCCGAAACGAAGGCAGGGGGCCGAAAACAGAAAGGGCACAGAGTCGTGATTGTGGGCGGGGCAGGGCTGTGCCGGGCTGTCCCGCTCAGAGCATGCCGGGAGAGAGGCACGTGGGTCTGTGGGGGGCAGATTAAGATTGATTATTTATTTATTTAAAAGTCAGAATTGGGGCCAGCGCCATGGCGCAGTGGGTTAATCCTTCGCCTGCAGTGCCAGCATCCCATATGGGCGCTGGTTCTAGTCCCAGCTGCTCCTCTTCCGATCCAGCTCTCTGCTGTGGCCTGGAAAAGCAGTAGAAGATGGCCCAAGTCCTTGGGTCCCTGCACCCATGTGGGAGACCTGGAAAAGGCTCCTGGCTCCTGGCTTCCGATCGGTGCAGCTCCTGCCATTGTGGCCATCTGGGGAGTGAACCAGCGGATGGAAGACCTCTCTCTCTGTCTCTCCCTCTCACTGAAACTCTACTTCTCAAATAAATAAATAAAATATTTTAAAAAATAGAAAAAAAAGAATTGCAGAGAGGGTGAAAGATAGAGAGAGAAATCTGCTAGTTCATTCCCCAGATGGCCACAATGGCCGGGGCAGAGCCAGGAGCCAGGAGCTTCTTCCAGGTCTCCCACATGGAGGCAGGGACCCAAGCACTTGGGCCATCCTCTGCTGCTTTCCTGGGTGCATCAGCAGGGAGCTGGATCAGAAGTGGAGCAGCTGGGACTCCAACTGGAGCCCATACGGGATGCTGGCGTCATAGGCCACAACTTCATTCACTTTGCCACAGCACTGGCCCCAGTACTCAGGTTTTTAGCCTGGGCCCTCCAAAGGGTCCTCCTGGCCTGGAGCTAGGGTGCTGTGGGGTGGTGACAGGGCCCAGGTCTCTCTGCTGCCCGCATTCAAGGCACCCCACGAAGCTCTGCTGGGTTGGCAGGAGATGAAGCGGGGAGAGAGACCCCTCCCTCCCTGCCTGCCTTCCTCCCGAGAGCTAGCACTTAAGGGGCTCATTCTGCCCCAGGCAGTGGTGGGCTGGAGCCAGCTCCCATGGGCCCAAGATGACTGTGGCCATGGCATCCGCAGGGATAGTCTCCCCACCACGGACCACGGCAAGCAAACGCTCCCACATAGTGTGTTTTCTAAAAACATGAGAGCATTTAGGCTGCTTAGGTAGGAGAGGTACCCAGTGAGCAAAACCACGCCCAGCTCCTGCCCACGTGGTGTTCAGTCTAGGGGAAACACAGGCATTCATCAAAGAACTACACAAGCTCTAGTTACTCGCGGCTGTGAGAAGGGCTGTGCAGGAAAAGTGCCTGAAATTAAAGAGCTTTGGGAGCATGTGTGTGTGTGTGTGTGTGTGTGTGTAGGGTCAGGGCAGGTCCACCCCTTTAAGTGACCAGGGAAGGATTCCCTGAAAAGGACAACATAGGAACAGGGTCTTGAAGGCTGCCTAGGAGTTCACCAAGCAGAGAAGAGAGCTGTGGCCACCGCCAGGCAGGCGGAGAGAACAGCAGGTGCAGGGGGGCAGTTAGGCGCATCGGGATGTGCCGGTGGCACAAGGTGAGGCTGGCATGATGGGTGGGGCTGGGACATCCCGCACCTGTCAGTCACAGTCAGGAACTTGAACTGCACCAGGGAGCCACAGAATTTTGATCTCCTATCACAAGATTTTTAAAAAATCACTCTGGGCCCAAGGAGGATGGAGGGTGGAGGGCGAGGCAGGGCTCGGGGTGGGAGACAGCAGAGCCGAGCGGAGCTGGGCATCCAACAGCGGGTAGACTCTGGAAGGGTAGAGCTTCGCAGGGGAACTTTGAACTTGGCCTGACCCCACCGCGCTCACCGTTTGAGGTTGGGGCTTTGGTGGAGCAGCAGCAGCCCCAGCAGGTGCAGGGACACACCTGGCCCCTCCCCCTCCAGGGCAGCCCCTGTCATGGCGCCATCCCCAGCTCGGGCAGCCAGGACACCTCTCACATTCATGATGATCGCTTCTGCCCCGGCTCCCGTGAAATCTCCTGGTTCCGTGGGTTTTCCCCAAGGAAGTCGATGCCAGGGGCATCCTATCTGATGCCACGAAGTCCAGGGGATGTCACCCAGCCCGGCAGCTGGGCAGAGGCTGGAAGGTAAATGGTAAAATAAGGAAGCATTCTCTTTTTTTAAGGATTTTATTTGAGAGGTAGAGTTACAGACAGTGAGAGGAAGAGACAAAGAGAGAGGTCTCCCTTCCATTGGTTCACTCCCCAAATGGCTGCAATGGCTGCAGCTGCGCCGATCTGAAGCCAGGAGCCAGGAGCTTCTTCTGGGTCTTCCACATGGGTGCAGGGCCCAAGGACTTGGGCCATCCTCCACTGCTTTCCCAGGCCATAGCAGAGAGCTGGATTGGAAGTGGAGCAGCTGGGACTAGAACTGGTGCCCATATGGAATGCCAGCGCCGCAGGCAGAGGATTAACTTACTGTGCCATGGCTCCAGCCCCAGAAACCATTGTTAATTGTTAGAGCACTAGGTCCTCCCCACAGCTCTGCCAGGGGCATCTCTCGTGGGGCCTGGGGCACCAGGGTTAGAAATGTTCTTTCCATGTCGCCAACATTGTTGCATAGCTGGTTAAGCTACCGCCTACGCTGCCGGAATCCCATACAGGCATGGGTTCGAGTCCCAGCTGTTCCACTTCCCATCCAGCTCCCTGCTAATGCGCCTGGGAAGGCAGCAGAAGATGGCCCAAGTGCTTGGGCCCCTGCATCCATGTGGGAGACCTGGATGGAGCTCTGGGCTCCTGGCTTTGGGCTGGCCTAGCACAGCCATTGCAGCAGTCGAGGGAGCAAACCAGTAGGTGGAAGATCTCTCTCTCTCTCTCTCTCTCTCTCTCTCTACCCCTCTCGCTCTGTAACTTTGACTTTCAAATAAATAAATAACTCTTTAAAAAAAAAAAAAGCAAAAACAAAGAATTCCAGGCCTAGAAGGGGCCAAGGAGGCCGCCTGGTCCAACCCTGTGTCTTGAGCAGAACCGTGCTGGGGGGAGGGGCATGGTCTGTGTCTCAGTGAGGTCCTGGACCCAGGGCAGCGATCCCACAGAGGCTCTGGGGCGCCTGTGTCCCGCACGGGCATCCCCAGGATTGAGTTCCAGCTGCTTCGCTTCTGATCCACTCCCTGCTAATGCGCCCAGGGAGGCAGCAGATGACGGTCAAGTACAAGTTCCTGCCACCCACGCGGGAGGCCTGGATGGAGCTCCAGGCCCCAACCCTAGCTGTTGTGAATATTTGGGAAATGAACCAGCAGGGGGTTTCTCTCTCTCTCTCTCTCTCTCTCTCTCTCTCTCTCAAATAAATACATAAATAAAACTTTGTCTAGAAACACAGAGGCTCCACGGAGAGGAACTTGACTGGGAGACCCTCCTGCTCCCCGCCCTGCCTGGGGAGGGGGCAGCCCTCACTCCTGGTGGGAACTTTTTTTTTTTTTTTTAAAGAAAATTTTGTTTATTTATCTGAAAGTCAGAGAGAGGGAAGGTCACTCTGCTCCTTCACTCCCCAGATGTCCACAGCGGCCAGGGCTGGGCCAGGCTGAAGCCAGGAGCCAGGAGCTTCACCCGGGTCTCTTACAGGGGCGGCAGGGGCCCAAACATTTGCACCATCTTCCACTGCTTTTTCCCGGGTGCAGGGAGCTGGGTCAGAAGTGGAGCAGCCGGGGCTCCCCATATGGGACGCTGGTGTAGCGAGTAAGACTGCCACCTGCGATTTTACCCACTACACCACAGCGCCAGCCCCATAGGCTTGGGGTCCTGGCTCTCTCGGGTAAGAGGCCCAGGTGCCCGACTCACAGTGGCTGCTCCCGACTCACAGAGGGCGGGCATCTTTCCTCGCTCTCGCTGGACCCTGGACGCAGGCCCAGGGACCCCCACCTGCCAGCCCCTGAGGTGACAAATGTCAAACTCAGCGCAGGGGGAAGAGGGGCTGTTTCAGGAGCATAGAGCTGCAGCTTCTACCAGACACAGGCGGAGGCACTGGGGGCCTTTCTGGCCATCAGCTCTGGGCATCGCCCACACTGCGGCCATCATCCCAGCCCAGGGCTCACTCTGGCCAGGGGCCACCATCATGCTCTTCCAAGCAGCTCCATGATTCAGTATCCCAGTGCCTCGGGGTCTGGTGGGCAACCCTGTCAACCTGAAGAGCGATTAGTGAGGGAGTCTCCAAGGAATGAGGGCATTGATTCGGGGACCACAGAGCACAGCACCGGGGTGCACCATGGGTGTATCCAAAGACTGAGGTGGGGTGCTTTAAAAGCAAAACGAGGCAGAATAAATAAGATATATATATATATATTTTTTTTTTTGACAGGCAGAGTGGACAGTGAGAGAGAGAGACAGAGAGAAAGGTCTTCCTTTGCCGTTGGTTCACCCTCCAATGGCCGCCGCGGCCGGCGCACCGCGCTGATCCGATGGCAGGAGCCAGGTGCTTCTCCTGGTCTCCCATGGGGTGCAGGGCCCAAGCACTTGGGCCATCCTCCACTGCACTCCTGGGCCATAGCAGAGAGCTGGCCTGGAAGAGGGGCAACCAGGACAGAATCTGGCGCCCCGACCGGGACTAGAACCCGGTGTGCCGGCACCACAAGGCAGAGGATTAGCCTAGTGAGCCACAGCGCCGGCCTAAACAAGATATTTTGCAACCACCCTTGGACATAGGGCTGAGAGCAAGAGTGGCCCCAGTCCAGGCTGAACACACAGGAGCGGGCAGATGTCGCTGGGGGAGTTCTGTGTCCGGTTGTGGTGGCCTTGGTACAGTCTGAGGTTCGGGCAGAATGTTTTGTGACAGTTACGATGGGGCGATCATGTGTGGGAACCCTTCCTTCGTAATCTCCTGGATTTATTTATTTGTTTGAAAGGCAGAGCAAGTGTGAGAGACAGCTCTCTATCCACTGATTCATTCCCCAATAGCTGCAATGGCCAAGGCTACTCCAGGCCAAAGCCAGGAGCCAGGAACTCCATCCCGGCCTCCCACATGGGTGGCAGGGGCCCACGCACTTGGTCCGTCTTCCACTGCTTTTCCAGGCACATTAGCAGGGAGCTGGATCAGAATCAAGGGCTCTGATGTGGAATGTTGGCATTGCAAACCATGGTTTAACTCACTGTTCAACCCCAACACCAGCCCCTATTTTTGTTAGGGTTGACCTAGTGGCTCCATCTTGATTCTAGAACTTCACCAGTCCACAAAGACAGGCAGGCAGCAGTACAGAGCCCTGGGTTACGTGTGCACCAGTCCTCCCCCGTGTCCACCTCCGCCAGTCCGTCGCCATCAGATGTCCCTGGATCCCATGAAGTTGTGTCTTGGTGATGTGGTCTCATTGTCTGTGTGTGTGTCTCTCACGCTGACCCGTGTCAGGGCTCCTAGCTCCCCAGCCACCTCCCAGCCGCGGAGAGCAGGTCTCCTCCACACCCCCCTCACCCGCCCATCTCTTGCCGGTTCTACCCGTGCCTGCCAATAACCTCTAGTAACAAAGCCGAGGTATCCGAGAACAGGGAGAGGCTCTTCCTACCGCGGGAGGTGGGAGTCGTAGACGGCAGCCCAGCCCCCACACGAACTCACTGCAAATGTCAGGTGACCTCGCTGAGCCTTGGGTTCCCATGGGAAGTGTGCCCTTTGCCCTTTTAGCCCTGGGCAAGAGCAAGATAACCTGAACCTCCTCATGAGAATAGCCAGGTGCTTCGTGATTGCATCTGTATTGGGTACAAAACCAAACAGAACCAGAAAGGGCTGGGCTGGGAAGAAAATGGTGTGGTTGGTCCAGTTCCCATAAGCCGGGCTTTTGCCATCACTAACAACACTGAGCATCACGGGGAGCCTGGCCCGGGTAAGGAAGACCCAGGGAGATGTGGCTGCTGACCTCAGAGACCGCGGCAGTGCAGGGGACAGAGCCTTACCCGGCTGTGGCAGCCCAACATGCAGAGCGGCAAGGGGACAGCACTGCGGCCAGGGGACATCCACCGGGAGCTGTGGCAGAGAAAGACAGACTGAGAGGGGCCCCCCTCTGCAAAGCCGCCACAGCTAAACTCAGACGGACATTTCAATGCATCGCCAGCCTCACAAAAATCGAGGGCAGTCCCCGAGACATCTACAAGAGGACTTGAAAGAGTTCACAGAAAATGGAATGCAAAGCCAAGTTTATTTTGGTGCAAAAGAAATGTTGAAATCCACGCATAGCTTCGCCATAATGTGAACGTTCTGCAGGCTTTTTGAAGATCCCCCCTCATAGGCATGGATCTGAAAAAAATGTTGCACCGAAATAACGCGTGCTTTAATTCCATTTTCCATAAGCATTTTGGAGTATCCTCACACAGATAAGACAGAGAGCTGTGAGCTGTCGCTGTTCCAGGAAGCTCGGGCCCCTGTCCCTGGTGCTGAACCAAAAAAATAAGGACACAGTTTGAGAGTAGAGGAAAGTTGAGTCCACCGACAGATGAGGATGAGAGCAGACCTCGGGGTCTCCACCCGCAAGTGAGGATGGTCTGAAGGCGGCTGCTTTCACAGCAGATGCAGACGAAGCAGCAAGTCTTTAGGGGGGCTGTGATGAGGTCTAAAACCCGCCATCCAGGTGCTCAGTTTGCCACTCAGTCCTAGAGCCGGCCTGCAGGTGGCCAGATGGACGCTGCCTCGGCTGGGTTGCTCTGCTCTGGCTGCCCAGAAGAGCGGTGGAGAGAGGGGTTCAAGCATTCCTGGGATCTGGGTGGAAACAGTGTAGCCTTGAAGCCTAAGGTAGCCTCCTGCTTAGTGAAAGCCACCTGGGAAACATCAGGTGGCAAGAATTCATGAGAGTGAAGCCGTGCGCTGTGGGACTTTGCTGCCTTGCATTGATCACGCTGCGGACCGGCTCCTGTAACTGTTACATCATCCTGTGCCTGGTTACACCACCAGAGCACGGGCAATGAGTGACGCCCAACTGCAAAACACGTGGCGCTGTCCCAGGCTCCGACGCTGATGTCAGGGCGTGGAGCCATGGGCGAGACGGAGGGACTTCACTCAGCCAAAGTCACTCAGGCGGGAAGGAAGCAGTCCCTGGTCCCTGGTCCCTGGTCCCTGGTCCCTGGTCCCTGGCCCTGCCTCCTCCTCTCCTCTGAACCCGCAGGAAATGAGTGTATTCTCCTGGGAGGAGAGCGTGTAGGCCTGAAGATTCCCACAAGTTGAGATCAAAGATGAGTTCAGCATGAGTGAGAGTCAGCAAAACCAGGCGGCAAATTGGGAGCTCCAGGGGCTTTGCTGATGTAATATTTATCAGGATCAACAATGACTGGCAGTTTTCAAAATTCACCAAACACTAAAAGGAATCTAGGATGGGGCCAGTGTTGTGGCGGTGCAGGTAAAACCACTGCCTGTGACGCTAGCATCCCATATGGGCACTGGTTCGAGTCCGGGCTGCTCCACTTCCCATCCAGCTCCCTGCTGACGGCCTGGGGAAAGCAAGGGAGGATGGATGACCCAAGTGTCTGGGCCCCTGCTACCCACACGGGAGACCTGGAAGAAGCTCCTGGCTTGCAGTCATCTGGGGAGTGAACCACACATGGAAGATCTTTCTCTCTCTCTCTCCCTCTCCATAAACTCTTTCAAATAAAGAAATAAATCTTAAAAGAAATCTAAGATGAAATCATAGGCAAAAGTCAACAAGAAACTGTATGCAAAGACCAAGCAAACTTGAAAAGGAACCAAATAGAACTCTTTAGAAATAAACACAGTGGATGACATTCTGAACAAATACACGAGTGCCTGGATTCAACAGCAGACTAAATAAAAGAGGCGATCCTAGAAATGGAAAATGGGTCTAGGGAAGTTACCAGGAGAGATAAGGAGATGAGAAACAGAGCAGAAGTTAGAGCCGCCCCAGCTGATAGTGTTGTCATGGGCACTTGAGTTAGAACAGGAACTCAGGCCCACGTGTGGCTCATAGCTGTAGCACGTTTCCATCATCACATGTCTATTGGAGAGCTCCAGACTGTAAAATAGGAGAGCTAGGAAATCCATCCGCACGTCTAACTGGGCTCCCAGACAGAGCAAACAGCGAGAAGGGAGGAGAGGTCTTATGTTAAGAGAAGCTGAGAATATTCAGAAAACGAACCTCTAGACCCAGGAAACTCGATTTATATCAGTCAGAGGGAAATCCACATCTGGCCACATTGTTTTGAAACTGCAGACAATAAAGCAAAAGGAAAGCTTAAATGTCCCTAACAAAAGAGCGATTAGACTGGCAGCTGACTGAAGGGGGCGGAGAGACAGAAAATAACCGAGCCCTGTCTTCAAAGTACACAAAGGAGACCACTAGGCATCAAACTGCCCTGCAAAGCCCCCTGAAGAACAGGAGTTTGAAGAACTTATTACCAAAGCGCTTTCAATCAAAGGGATTTATAAATCATATTTATTCCAGAAGGAAAGTCTGGGACACACAAAAAAATCATGAACAAAGAAATTGGTAAATATGTGGGCAAATTATTTTAAGAATATATCAGTACGGGGGCCGGCACTGTGGCGTAGAAGGTAAAGCCGCCGCCGCCTGCAGCGCCGGCATCCCATGTTGGAGCTGGTTTGAGCCTGGTTGCTCCACTTCCGATCCAGCTCCCTGCTGTGGCCTGGGAAAGCAGTGGAAGATGGCCCAAGTGCTTGGGTCCCTGCACCCACGTGGGAGACCCAGAAGAAGCTCCTGGCTCCTGGCTTCAGATCGGCCCAGCTCTGGCCATTGCAGCCATTTGGGGAGTGAACCAGTGGATGGAAGACTCTCTGACTCTCTCTCTCTCTGCCTCTGTAACTCTGCCTTTCAAAAAACTAAATAAATTTTTTAAATATATTGATAGAGAATCTTTTTTAAATATATTGATAGAGAATAATCAGGCTGATAATGTCTAAATTACGATTCTTTTTTTTTAAAGATTTGTTTATTTGAAAGGCAGAGTTGGAGAGAGAAAGAGATAAAGAGAGAGGTCTTCCATCCATGGTTCACTCCCCAGATGGGAGTGACTAAGCCCACGGTGCCACAATGCCGGCCCCATTGGTGTTTTTTTTAAAAACAGGCCTCAGACACTGGACACAGTAGCAGGAGACCAATGAGTGCGATCAGAGTTAATATGTTTTATGTAATTCTTACTGTTTAGGACAGGACATTCACGTATCAGTCAACTCTAGGTGGTTAATTAAACACGTGTAGTAAGTTTCCAAGGGTTCCAAGAACCACAGCCTGCAGCAGAATCCCTGAAGGTGCTGGGCCTACGCCCCCACCTCTGCTCCAGGGCTCCCAGGATGCTCACGTCTAACCAATCCCCAGCTGGGTCTGATGCTGCTGGCCCAGCGGCGACGCCATGTGAGCGAGTGCACCAAAAACAAGGAAGTAGAGAGCTCAACTTCCACTCCAGAGGGGAAAAATGGAATGAGAAAAGGAACATTTATAAAAAAAAAAATCTTTAAAATCTCCTTCCATCTAAAACAGCTCCATCCAGTAGAAATGTACACACGCCACGTGTAACACAACTTTTAGAACTTGCAGTAACCACATTTAAAAAAGCAACATGCCCATAATATTATTTTACTATGTGATCAATCTTGGATCCTACCAGATACAAAAGTTACTATTGAGACATGATACATTTTTTGGTATTCATACTGTTAAAAATCAGTGCTTTGTGCCCAAGGCATTTTGCAAATCAAGGTAGCCACATTGCAATGCCCAGGAGGTACCGTGGCCTGCAGCCATCATGGTGGACAGAGCAGCTCTGGGCCGTCTGTGACACGAGCCTGAGGAGGACACAGGCACCCACCCTTCTCTGAGTGTTCCCAGCCCACCAGCCACGGGCCTGAGCGCCTCCCACGCGCCATCTCATCATGGCGTAAGATTTGGTGTTGTTGCTGTCCCCCTGGCACAGGTGAGGAACTGAGAACACATTCCCAAGGTCACTTGGCTGGGAACCAGCAGGCCTGGGAGCCAAGCCCAGGTCCCTTGTAATCGACGGCCAACCTCGGAATCTCCAGGCATGGGCTTTCTGTCTCTTTTAAAGATTATTTATGTACTTGAAAGACACGGTTACTGAAAGAGAGAGAGAGAGAGAGAGAGGTCTTCCATCTGCTGGTTCACTCCCCAAATGGCTGCAATGGCAAGGGATGTGCCAAGCCAAAGCCAGGAGCCAGAAGCTTCTTCAAGGTCTCCCGTGTGGGTGCAGGTGCAAAGCCTAAGGACTTGGGCCACCTTCCGCTGCCTTCCCAGGTGCGTTACCAGGGAGCTGGATGGGAAGTGAAGCAACTGGGAATTGAACCGGCACCCATATGGGATGCCGGCACTGTAGGCCGGGGCTTTAACCTGCTGCACCACAGCGCCAGCCCCTCAGGCCTTCTCATGACTAGTGACACCCCGATAGCCAGGCTCAGTGGTTCAGCACTAATACAGCATGGTGTCTGCATGTGCTACGTGTGTGCGTGCATGTGTGCATGTGTGTGTGCGTGTGTGTGCATGTGTGGAAGCAGGTGGGGCAATGTGGTGCCTCTGTCTGCTAAGTTCCCACAGTCCTGTGGGCATGTACAAGGTGGTTCCTGGAGTCTCTCTACCCTGCAGGTTCTCCTCTCTCTCTCTCCCTCTCTCTCTTTCTCTCTCTTTCTCTCTTAGTGGCCAAACAATGCCCAAGCCCCAGGGGAGGGGCCCTGTATGCCCACTAACAGCCCCCCTTGACTGAGGGCCTGCGGTGGCTCCCCGTTCAGACTGAGTAATATTCGGATCAACCTAGGAGGTAGAGTAGCATTATACCCATTCTGTAGATGGAAAAACGGAGTCTGCAGAATCCACGACCTAGGTCTGTACAGCTCCAAAGCCCGGTCTAAATGCATGGCAAGGACCTCATGTCTGGGGGTTGGGTGCTCTCATTTGACCTTGCGTCGCCTCTCATCTCAGAAGCAAGTCACAGAGGTAGGGCTCAGCGACAGTGAGAAGACAGGGGAAGCCAGCCAAGCTGAAGCTGCCCAGGGGCTGCTCAGGTCTCTCCAAGCCTGGGGAGGCCTGGACCGCCCCAGCAGGCTAAGCCACTGTTCCCTGGGAGCCTGACTCCGCACGGGGGCACTGGGCCCCTGTCCCTGGCCGGGCAGCCCTCTCCCCGGGAGAAACCTGGGTTACAGAGGCAGCTGCTGCTGCCCTCTGGTTCTCCCAGGCACAGCGCAGCCCTGTGCTCCAGCCGGCCACGCCCCCAGGACCCAGTGAGACCTGTGACCCAGCGAAGAAGGGACATGCAGTAACACGGGCAGTGGCCTGTCCAGGCGCAGCCAGCCTCAGCACACTCACTGCCACTAAGTCTCCACTCTACAGAGGGGGAGACTGAGGCACAGGCGGGGGGGGGGGCATGGGGAGACGGACTGAGATGGGAGTGTGTGGTTCCCCCGAGCCGTGCAGCCACCTTCAGAGGGCCCTCCGAGAGTTTAGGCTGGGAAGGGCAGGAGCTTTGCCACTGGACACAGTAAGATTTCTGGCCTTGGCTTTTTCAGTCTCAAACCTAAACCCTCATCTGAAGATCTAGACTCCACAGTCCCTCCAAAGCCGGAAACTTGCTGAACACAGCCAGGCTAGAAAAGTCCACATTGTGAAACTTTGCTTCATTCACAAAACTGTTAGAAATATTGCATAAGATTTCCGGTTTTGTGTGTAAGATATTATGGGATACAAATGAATTTAATATTTAAACTGGGGTCCATCCCCAAGGTAGCTCATTATGCATATGCAAATATTCCAAAATTTAAAAAAAGTGAAACACTTCTGGTCTCAAACATTTCAATGAGGATTACTTCACCTGCAGAGTCCATGTAGACAACTCAGGAGTCAAAAGCGTGCACTCTCAGATTCTCTTGCACACTCATCCACACGTGTTCACACACGTGCACGCTAACCCCCTCGCCCTTTCCAGAGACTTTTCCCACGGGTCCACCTAATTAGGAATCTGTGCTATTTGTATTCATGGACACATAGTTGTACACGTTTTATGTGCGTATAATTTTAGTGGGGGCGACACTGGACCTCCTGTTCTGCCCCTTTTCACTCGGCTATGGACAGTGCCTGCTTTCCCACACCAAAAAAAAAAGACTCTCCCGGGACCTTTTCTTGGCAATGGCGCGTCACTCACCCTGGTGAACATTAAATTCTTGCCACTTACACCCTTCCCAGCGTTAAGTTTTCCAATTTCTTCTTTATGAAACGGTACATATCTATTCCAGGATTTTGAGGCTGCGTGAAGATGTAGCAAGGAGAAACACTGCTCTCGGGAGTCAGTGTCCAAGCACACGTGTCTGGTTCTAGCCAGGCGCCCTCCCGGTGTCGGTGCATAAGCATCTGTGACATCGTTGGGATGACTTACACCTCACGGTGGCCACCGCGTCATTCCAATCAGGCTCCTGGCGCAACACGTGGCGTTGCTCGCGGAGTGGAATTTGCCCGTTCGGTTTAACTCTGTTTTCGAGAGCCTGCGCAGACTGACTGAACGCTGCAGGTTCACAGGTGTTGATGGTGACCCTGGAAGGAGAATGGGTGGGAAACGGGGCCGGGGGGGAGGGGTGGCCGCGTCCTGTTTGCGAGGGCCGCTGCCCAAGTCACGTTCCAGGTGATGGGAAATGGAACTGGGGCTCCACGCATGCTAAGAAATCCCCGGGTGGCCCAAAGATGATTCCTGCTCCGTGCTCACCTTGGGGAAAAGTGGGAAAGGACCCCCAGGTGTGTCAGTAGCAGGCAGGTGGCGCGAATTACAGGGCACCCGTTAGAGGAGCCCGGGCAGCCTGCAGGTACTGGGCTCCCGAGAGGCGGCCACCCGCCACCTAAGGGAGAGAGCGGCTTCAGGGCGCGTGCAGTATGTGAGCGCGTGGGGCTGTACGTTTGTGGCCATGAGTGTTTGCTGCTGTCTCGAGCTGACATTATTCAATATTTCAATCCCTCCCTGGAAGAAGTTGGTTCTTTTCCTTAGAAGCGGTAGAGATTGCTTTTGCAATGGGGAGAGAGGCGGCAAAAGAAAACAACAAGCCATTTTGACTTTGAAGAGCAGAGATGCGTGATGGGGGTGGGGCAGGAAGCCATCCTGGGCTCCTCCTGCGGCCACGGGCACAGCCTCCCCTGCCCCTGCCCTCCTGCCCTAGCTGCCCCCCCCCCCAGCACACGTGTGTGCTTGTGTGTTGCAGACTCGGACAGCCAGTGCAGCCCCACGCGGCAGAGCCTCAGCCTGTCGGAGGGCGAGGAACAGACGGACCGGCTGCAGCACGTGGAGCTGGTCAGGACCACGCCCATGTCCCACTGGAAGGCTGGCACCGTGCAGGCCTGGCTGGAGGTGGTCATGGCCATGCCCATGTACGTCAAGGCCTGTGCAGAGAACGTGAAGAGCGGGAAGGTAGGTGGCTCCGGCCGCGGTGGGACGCCCCCCATGCACCCCAGCCTGCACCCTCCTCACCCCTACCCTGGGCGCAAGCTGGGAGGTTGGGCACTGATGTTCCCAAAACATCATTATGTCCTAGCAAGGCTCACAGCCCTTCTGGGCCGCCGCCGCATCACCTGTGACATGGGGCCAGCCCCCTACCTGGCTGGGGCGGGGGGACAGGCTCTTCCGGCCTGGTCGGGGATTCCGCCCGACCTCATGGGGCACAGATGGGCTGATCAGGGATATGCCCTGACTCTCCGGAAACTGAGCGGGGAGAGGGGAGAGGAACCCATGGGCACAGACCCTGTGGGGGTGGGGCCTGGGAGGCCCCTCCCAGCACTCAGTCTCCGCCCACCCCCACCTGGGAGCAGGTGCTGCTGAGCCTGAGTGATGAGGACCTGGAGCTGGGCCTGGGCGTGTGCAGCTCCCTGCACCGGCGCAAGCTTCGCCTGGCCATTGAGGACTACCGGGACGCCGAGGCGGGCAGGAGGTGAGCCCACCGTGCCGGGCCCTGGCAGGAAGTGCCTGCATCCTCCCAAGGCCTCCGGGGCATACGGAGAGGTGAACAGGGTGCTGAGGCCTGGGCCAGGGGCAGGGAGCTTTGGGCGTGACCAAGATGGCCCCTGTCCTGCTCCAGCCCACCCCCTCCCAATAGTGAGATGGACACACAGGGAAGACATGAGCCCCCCGCCCTCCCCGAGCACCTCATCCTCACACAGCCAACCCCAGCCGGTCTGCAGACTGGGCCAAAGTGTCCGTCCCGCCCACGTCACCTCCATTTCGGCTCTTACCATTCCTGGGTGAGGAAAGCCGGCGCAAAGCAGGGAGCATCGGCCGCAGGCGGAGAAGACACTGGGCGCACGTGAGCCCACATCTTCCACGGAGGAGCAGGCTGGGTGGGAGGGGCTCCTGTTAGCAAGCTCACCGGGAAGGGCCAGAGTCCCGTCCCTCAGGTGGGTCTCTGCCAGGCCACCTCCCCCCACCCTACCTCCTCTAGTCTCTCTGCTGACCCCTTGTGAGGAGAATCTATGGGGCGGCGCTCATTCACCAAATGGCTCCTGGGAAAGGGAGGGAGCCGCCACGCCCACCTGCCCGGGCCTCCGCGTGCAGCAGGGGGAGGAAGGCGCTCTGTGAACCTGACCCTTGGCTTCTGCACAATCGCTCGCCATCCCCCTGTGCGGTTAATTCATCGGACCTGGCGTGGGCTGTTATCTGCAGAAGCAGCTCTGTGGATTGAGGGAGGGGTTGGGAATCAGGCTGGCTTGGAAGCAAGGAAGCCACATCCGCCTGTGGGTGGGAGCGAGTCCGGGTGCAGCAAATACCGACCGGAGACCCGGACAGGAGCGCGGGCAGCAACGAGGTCCCGGCGGCAGGGGACAGGGCTGAGGGACAGGGAGGAGGGGCGGGGCACACCTGCTGGGCGTCTCTCCTGGGGGTCCCTCCTGCAGCTCACTCCCCGCCCACTTCCTAACCAGCACGCCCACCCTCCCAGCCCTCCTAAAAGCCCTCATCATCCAGCTGCCCCAAGGCGAGGGTCCCTCTGCTCCCAACCCGAGGCCCAGCGGGGTCTGCAAAGGCTGCCAGCTGTCTGGCCGCCGCCCCAGCACCCCTCATTCCGGCGTCTTGCTGTGCTCAGGCCGCCATAAAATACGAGGACAGGGCCCTCGCGGCCCAAACGCGCTCCTCACAGCTGCGGAGGCTGAAGTCCAAGGATGTGAATGAGGGCTCCCTTCCCAGCTGAGCCCTCAGATAGCAGAGGGAGAGACAGAGACGGAGCTCCAACCCTCTGCCGTCTCTTCTCACACGGGCACCGATCCCACCCTCATGCCTGAGTCGCCCCGCCCCCCACAGGCCCCACCTCCCAGTGCCGTCACACTGGGGTCAGGGCTTCAACGTGGCGATTTCAAGGGGATGAATAATGAGTCCCTAACCGTGGCTAAAACAGTGGCCTGAGACCTCCAGGAACACAAGTCCGGGGTCAGGCCAGTGTTCGTGGGGCTTGCAAGCCCCCGAGAGCCATGAGCAGGGTTGTCCTGGGGGTCGGGGAGCCCCAGCGTCAGACCCCCCCACCCGGGGAAGCAGAGGCACCCCGCCCCCAGGGAAGCAGAGGCCCCGCCCGTTCTGAGCTGCCTTGAGTCAGGTGCCCTGTCTGGGAGTCTGTCTCCCACCTGTGAAGGGCGGGGTTGAGTTAGAGCCTGGTTCTTAGGCTCTGAGAGATGACAGCCGCCCTGAGACTCTAAGAAGAGCTCTTGACGCCGTCCCAGGAGGAGACACACGAGCTGTCATGGCCGCACGTGCCAGGACCCTCCACCCCACCCAGGAGCCTTGGAGAGTATTTCCAGTCCTGACCTCTGTGTGTCCCTGAGTGCAATGTTGCCCTGTCTGGGCGTGGTCTCCTTATCTACAAAACACTGACAGCAAAGCCCACCCACCCCTGGGCAGCCCCCGTGACACCATCAGTGCAGGAGATAGAGGTTCTCACCCCATTTTAAAGATGCGAAAGGTGAGGTGCCCCAGCTCCATGCAGAGCCATGCTCCAGGACATCAGGGTGCAAGTCTATGGCCTCTCCACCACCCCGACGCCACCTCCCTACCGAGAGCAGCGCGTTCTGCTACTGTGAACTGGGGAGCTCTGGGTGCCTCCCAGATCCGTGCTAAGGGGTCTTTTGGGCCTCACAACTCCACAAAGGAAGCGCGATTGTCCCATTTTACAGATGGGGACACTGGGTCCCGGGGAGCGACATCCCACAGCTAAGGGCAACAGCTTCCTGTTTCTGGGGCTGAACACAACCCAGGCCACATCCACTTCCCAGGCTCTCGTGTGGCCCAGCATGAGGAGGGGTGATGGCAGATTTTTCTAAAGCGTCTGAATTACTGTTTGTTTGTTTGTTTGTTTGGGGTTTTTTTTTTTGCTGAATTACTGTTAAAGCTGCGCCGCCTCGCGCCACTTGGGCTCCGACGAGCCCTCAAACCCACAGCTGGGAAAGTGCAGCCCAGCCGAGGCCGCACAGGGACAACTGTAATGAATAGAACATTCTAGAAGGGCAGGAACGCATTAACTGTAGACACACAGATGCCGCTGCTGGTTATAGACGGGCCTCTCAAAGAGGTTAAGCGGGGCCCCCCCAGCCGCCACCCCGGATCTGGGGCCACCACTGGGCCAACCCCTGTCCAGACAGGAGAGGAGGCCACCCCGCCTGCTCTCAGGATCCAGCCTGGCCCTCTAGCATCTCACAGCATCAGAGAGCCACTTCCTACCCCGGCAAGAGAGCTCTGAGGCTGGACCCTGGGTCACGCCCCTCTGTGACAAGCTGGCCTGGCCCTGGAGGGGCAAGAGGGCATCTGCCCTGGGGTTTTTCATTCTCAATGGGGGCTTGTCATGACCGGAAGGTTCCAGTTCAGGAGCCCCCAGGGCTGGACTGGAACCAAAGCCCTGCTCACTGCACCCCTGCCCCGGCGCCATCCCCCTGTTTGGTTATAAAGTAAACTGTGGTGGGGACCCTGGGGGTTCATAGACAAGCCAAACCCAGGCCTGCCCTCCAGGGGCTCACACTCCTGCTGGGAAGATCAGCAATGGGCCTCAGCTGGCAGGTGCACCCACAGGGACTCCCGGGAGCACTGGGCATGGAGCAGGAACCCCGCCCAGCACAAAACCCCGGAAGGCTTCTGGCACTCAGACGTTTCAGCAGAGTGCAGGCGTGAGCCGGGCGGAAAGGCTGCGTGGGGTGGAGAGCCAGCCGTGGGCAGGAGCCATGCAGCAGGCGGCGTGGAGCTGGGAACCCACCCTGCCCTTAGCCTCTCTCCCAGCGAGTGTTCAGTGCATGCTGTCCGCACGGCCCTGCACCGAGTGTTAAGCTGTGAACGCCGTCCCTGTCCTGAGGGACCTCATAGGCTAGGGCTGGGGGGAGGGAGAAGCTGAGCCAGCAGCAAAGCCATTTCTGATGTGCAGTGTCAGGGAGAACTCAGGCCGGATTGGGGGGGCTGGGGTTGGACACCCCAGGGAGCAGAAGGGCTGAGCCACAGCGGGGCTACAGGGAGCCGGGGCAGGATGCCATGGGCTCAGTGGGTCCCGGGAAATGCCACCCGCCCCCCATGACTCCCCACCACCCACCAAGTGCAGAGGGGGAGGGGAGGGCCGGCGTGCGCAGGGCCGTGTGGTTCCTCCAGGGACTTGGGGTTTTATCCTGAGAAAGGAAGCCAGCGAGGGCATTCCACGGGGAGTGACAGGATCTGACGGACGACTATAGAGAGAGGACCAGCTGGCCACCGTGGGGAGCATGGATTCAAAAGGGGCGGTGGTTGGAAAGTGGGGGCAGAGTCAGAGGAGGTGGCAGAACCCCCTCGCTGGGGACAGGTGTGGCTTGGGACAGGAGAGAAGGGGAGCGAGAGAGGACACACGGGCCCGGATGGAGCGCTGGGGCAGGGCAGTGAGGACAGGGCTCTCTGAGGAGCTCGGATGGTGGGGGGAGGCAGCCGGGACCCTGGGGAGCGGGGATGCCCGAGACAGCCAGCAGGCGCCGAGAGGGCTGCTAGTTAGGAGCTGGGAGAGGAACAGGCGCTCAGGAGAAACTCTGAAGAAGCCCAGAGCTCTGGACACAGCCTGGTGCAGGGAGAGGCACGTGTGGACCAAGATGAGCCCCCTGCCCGGGAGCTGCTCAGCCGCCATCCTTGGAAGAAAGAGGGGTCACCATGCGGAGCCATTTAGGGCCGTCCACAGAGGTTGGTGCCATCAGCTCTCTGGCTGCTGCCCTGGGGAGCGGGAGCCCACCATATCCCTGTCACTCGGTGATCTCATCCTGGTCCCAGTGGCTCCTACTTGGGCATCCCTGCTCGCCCACCTGGAGGTGGCCCAGGTGTGGCTGCAGGGTCTCCATGCTTTCTGCGAGGCTGCCACCGTGTGGCTGGTAGGGGAATGACAACCAGGGGACCACCCTCAGCAGGTGCGTGCACACACATTGACCCACTCAGAGCATCCATGGCACACCCACAGAGAAGACTGAGATGTGGCAGTGAGAGACAGAATGAAGCAAGAAGTAGGTTTCATTCGGATTCCACGAGGCGCCGCTGTGCGTGTCTGTGCAGTCTGAGCACGGTCACCTGTGCGGGGAGAGAGGGACTCCTCCTCACGCTGCATCTCCGAGTGTCAGGATGTCCCCGGCACATGAGAGTGGACACCCGGTAAGGCCATCACACAGACGCTTCTCCAGAAAACCAGGCCGGAAGGCAGGCCGTGGGAGGGAACCGACAGGACAACCAATGACAGGGGCCAGGCGAGGCTTCCTGGGTCTCAGGGACCCTGCAGAGCCCCCTGGCAGTGAGGATGGCCCGAGGCAGGCAGGCGGGTCCCCAGAGGGGTGGCTCCTGTTGCTCTGTCCCCACGTCTGGCACCGATGCGGCCACTTCTCTTTCTGTTCCCTTTCGTCTCAATTGCTTCCTGGTCTTTGTCTCTCTCTCCTGTCCCTCTGCCTCCGTCCCCGTCTGTGCTTTCCCCACCTCCCTCTTCCTCTCTGTCCTCCCCTCCACCCCATCCTGTCTGTCTCTGTGGCTTTCTTGTCCCCCTCCCCAACCCTGTGGATGTCCCCCTCCCGTCACCTCTGCCACCTCTCCCCACCGTGCCTCTCTCCGGCTGTGTCTCCCTCAGCTTATCCAAAGCAGCCGACCTGGACCATCACTGGGTGGCCAAGGCCTGGCTGAATGACATCGGCCTGTCCCAGTACTCCCAGGCCTTCCAAAACCACCTGGTGGACGGGCGCATGCTGAACTCGCTGATGAAGCGGGACCTGGAGAAGCACCTGAACGTGTCCAAGAAGTTCCACCAGGTCAGCATCCTGCTGGGGATCGAGCTGCTCTACCAAGTGAACTTCAGCCGGGAGGTGAGCCCTGGGCCTGGGGCAGGGGCGAGGGGCCCTTCCTTCCCCCTCTGGAATCTACGGCTGTCCACCCAGCCACCTGCCCATCTGCCAATCTGTCCACCCATCCACCCACCCACCCACCCACACATTCGTCCACCCACCCATCCATCCACCCATCCACCCACCCGTCCACCCACCCATCCACCCATCCATCCATCTATCCATCCACCCATCCATCCACCCATCCACCCACCCATCCATCCATCTACCCATCCATCCACCCACCCACCCATTTGTCCACCCACCCATCCACCCACCCACCCATCCACCCACCCATCCACCCATCCATGCGTGCATGTGTCCATTCACCCCTGCCTCCTTCCACCCCTGCCTCCTTCCAACAGCTGCGTGTCGGCCTGGCGCAGGCCTGTGCTCAGCTCAGGGCGAGTGCGGACCCTCACTCTGTAAGAGCTCACTCTAGCCAGGGAGACCACAGGAACCAGGGGTGGTGGCACTGTGGGAAATTGTCCCAGTGAGGCCACCCGAGGTCGGATGACAACGCTTCCAGGAGGGGTCGGGGAGAACTTCCAGAGACAGGGTCAGCTAAGCCGAGAGCCAGAGCAGGGGGAGGGACTGCAGGGGCACAGCCGACATGAGGGAGGGGGAGCACACAAAGGGGCAGGGGCCGCCTGCATAGCGGCAGAGAACTGGGCGCCCTGAGGGTGGGCTCTGGGCAGGGAGCCGGGGGGCGTGGCGAAGAGTAGGGACTCTGAGTACCCCCCTGATGCTGAGCTCTGCCAAGCTCCAGCTCCCGGGGCCCAGCCAGGCCATCTCCCCATGCGCTCCCCATGCATTCTCCAAGGTTTGGGGAGAGGACCAGGGAGCTCGTGTTCAATGTGGCTGCTGGGCACCGTGGGGCTGGGTCCAGACAGTTGGTTTTTCCGGGTGTGATAGCAGAGTCAGGAGGAGAGAAGCTGCCCGATCTTTCGTCCCCTGTCACATGTCCTGCGCCCCGCACCCACCCGCCACCCTACAGGGCCTGCACACAGCGGGGAGCATGAGGACACAGACTCCGGGCTGACAAAAGGGGCAGATGTGGGTGATTGTGGCAGTACCACGTAGAGAGGAGGGGGTGACAGGCTGGGGAGCGGACAGCGAGCCCTGGCGAGGCTGCGCCCACGTGCGCTGCAGGAGCTTTGTCCAGGAGGCAGCCCCAGGGCAGCCCGTGAGCAGGCAGCAGTCCAACCCTCCTGCAGGGTGCCAGGGGGTGTCCTGTACTAGGTGACACTTGCAGTCCCCGGGGCTGCACGGGAAAAGTCTCTACAGTCACTGAGCACCTGCCGCAGGGGGTGGGAGGCGGGAGGCGGGAGGCGGAGCCAGGAGGCCACCTTCCAAGCACACAGGTCACCGCACCTCCCAGAGTGAGAGCCCGCGCCACGTGATGACGTGGCTCAAGCAGCCGTGGGTGGCCCGGCTGGGACTCCTCACACAGACACACAGAGGCTCCCACCCAGGACACCAGGGGCCCTCGCTCTGCCTGTGACCTCCATGTGTCCCTCCTCGCCACCAACCCGGACCCCTGTCTCCCCATCCAGGCCCTCCAGGAGCGCCGGGCCCGCTGCGAGACGCAGAACACGGACCCCGTGGTGTGGACCAACCAGCGGGTGCTCAAGTGGGTGCGAGACATCGACCTGAAGGTGAGGGGCGGGGCATATGCAAATCCCGTGCCTATCTGAATACAAATTAAAGGCAGGATAACTCCCGGTCTGTCCCTCACCCCAGCTCCTCACCCCCCACCACAGGACCCCCGTGATGCCACACCCATCCCACGGTTGCTGAGCAGCAGGTGTGAGCAGGTGCAGCTGCCACTCCTCACTTGTCTGGGGGCTGCCAGCCGGGGTCAGGGCTGTGCCACTGACCTGAGGCGCCTGCCCTCGGGGCTCTAAAAGAGTGTGTGAAGAGGGGTCCCCCTTCACGATGATGTGAACCCCAGAAAGCAGGGTCAAGCAGCCTCACGTCCCTGCCCTCAGGAGTACGCGGACAACCTGACCAACAGCGGCGTGCACGGCGCCGTGCTGGTGCTGGAACCTACGTTCAACGCCGAGGCCATGGCCACCGCCCTGGGCATCCCCAGCGGGAAGCACATCCTACGGAGACATCTGGCGGAGGAGATGAGCGCCATCTTCCACCCGGCCAAGTGAGTACGGGTGGCGCCCCGGCTGTGGGTGCTGAGTGCAGCGTGGGGGCTTCCGGGTCAGGGGCTCCAGGCTTTCCTGTCCCCACTGCATCCCAGATAGGGAAACTGAGGCTCAGAAGAGCACCAGGCTCTGGACTGAGAGGTCAGAGAAAAGAAAGACGGAAGAGCAAGCAGGTGTCGAATAAAGCGTGTGTTAAATCGGAAAGCACGCGGGCTAACTGGGCACAAGGTGTGGGTACGGATACGGGCGCGCGAATGGTGCTCGTGGTCGGGGGAGCAGAGCGCGTCAGCCCCCTGCTCATCTGAACACCTGGACGGATGCACGGGGGATTCTCTCTGGAGGACGACACACTCAGCGTTAGGTGACCACTCGCTGTGTGCTTGTTTCCCTTTCCTGACAATGCGAGGTCGGCACCGCTCCCCGCCTTTACAGAGATCTGGTCAAAGGGCCAAGCTCCAGCCACGTTCACCCAGCTGATAAGCAGCAGAGCCCAGGTTCACGTTCAGTTCTGCTAACCCGGCGGGTGATGCTGGCTGCCTTCCCTCCGTGGAACCAGCCTTGCCTTCTCGGGGTGAATCCCACTGGGTCATGGAGCCTAACCCTGGGTGTGGGTCGCCGGAGCGGCTTTGCTGGTGTTTTGTTGAGGATTTTCATGCCTGTATTGACCAAGGCCGTTGGTCTATAGTTTCCTTGTGATGTGTTTGTCTGGTTTCAGCCTCAGGGCGGTGCTGACCTCCTAGAATGAGTTGGGAGTGGTCCCTCTACTTCCAGTTCTGGGGAAGAGTTTGGGGAGGGCAGCCCGCGGGTCCCAGACTGTCCACTGTGGGCGCTCACTGACTACAAAGAGGATCCCCGCTAGATGCAGCCCTGCTCAGGCCTGCATTTCCCCAGGGCCGGCTCCCCGCGGGCCTCTGGCTGGGAATCCGTGCGTCTCCCCCAGGCTGGCTCACTCACTGGCTGTGCCCTCAGCCCGCCTCCTCGCCCTGCTCTCCCACTCTCAGCGATCTGACGCTGCACCGTTTCTTGGCTGAGCATTTATTGGTTGCACTGACAGAGCCCAGATCTGAACTTCAGACCCTCTCACTCCAGCCTACGCCATGAACTACCCCACCACCACAAAAAAAAAAAAAAAAAAAAAAAAAAAAACACAGGGCCTGGGGCAGCCTCTGGGCCATGCCCTGTATCGTGCAGGTGGAGAAACTGAGGCTTGGGGGTGCATCGGAGGCAGGGTCCAGCTGCCCTGGCCTGCCCGTGCCCCCACCAGGCTGATGCCCAAAGCCGCCTGTAGCAGAATCCCTGGGACTCTTACGAAGTCACATGCCCTGGCCCCAGACCTGTGCAGGGCCCAGGAGTCTGCTTTTTGAGCATGTCCAGGGTTCTCATGGATCCCAGTGTTACAGAGCCGGGGCTCGGCTGTCTCAGGACAAAGGCTTTTGATTCTATACCTTCCCTGACTCCCAGCCACAGCCACGGGGTCTGTAAAAGGCTCAAAGTGTCCAGAGCCCTAGACAGGTGGCCACAGCGACAAGTGAGCAGGCATGAGCCGGGGTGAGCAGGTGTTCATGTCCTGATTACTCCCGGACACCACAGGGGAGCAGGGCTGTGCAGGGCAGTCTGGGACGAGCAGGTGAGCACTGGGAAGGTCCCGGCTGTGGCACACAGGGCACAGCCTTGTGTTTGATGATGAACTAGGAGGAAGGAAGTGAACCTGGGCCGGGCTCCTCCTCTGACACACGGTGAAGCCGAGGCTGGCCGGCTGGGGACCGAGAGGCTGTGGCGCCGGCCCTGGGCCCGAGCTCAGCCCCAGCCCCGTTACCACCTCCATCTGTGACGCTGTTTCCTCTCCACGTGCACACACAGCTCGGGTGCCGTGCCCCCCACGTGGGATCGCAGAGCACCGGACCACTTGCCAAGATCCTGCCGAAAGCTGGGGTACTTAAGGAACCCAGAACTAATGGGCTTCCCGGGACAGCCAGAGACCTCCTCTGTCCCTGTAGGAGCCCCCAGGGAAGCGAAACACCAGGGAGAGGCTGGGGAGGCATTGACATTGACGTTTGTATTAACCAAGCTCTTGGGACTTGGCCCAGGTCATCCCCATGGCGGGGAGGGTTAGGGGCTGGGGGTCCCCTCCTCCCGTCCTGCCAGAGGCTCCTTCTCTGTCGCTACCCTCAGCTTTCCTGAGAGAGGTAGACAAGGAATGGGGCGAGGCAGTGGGGCTGGCCCTCCAAGGTGAGTCCTGGAATGTTCTAGTTAGAGAAGCAGCCCTAGGCCATTGAGAAAGCAACAGGGGCTAAGCCAGGCTCCAGCCCTGGGTGAATCCCAGGCTGGGGGGGCCGTGGGGGAAGCAGCGAGAGCAGCCCTGTGTGTCGCTCACGGATCACATCGCCACCAGAGCACCGAGTGTACTTCCACTTGAACCTCCCCTCACTCCGGCGGGCTGAGTGAGAAGGGGCACTGCCTCATTTTACGGGTGAGGAAACCGAGGCTGCACAGAGGTGCCGTGACCCACAAAAGCAGCACCAGCCCGCCAGACTCCCTTGCCCAAGGCTTTCCACCGTGACGGGAGCTTCCAGGTGCTGGCGAGCTCCAGGTCCCTCCCTCACAGCTGTGACCCTGCAAGTCCCTCAGAGAATCCTGGGAAATTCTGGTCCCTGTGTGTTCGTGGTCCCTGGGCAGGAGGTCGGGGGGGACGGGCGGCCGAGGCTGACCCCAGGAGAAGCACACGTACTTCCCCAGGGCTTGTGGGTCCCAACAGGATGTCAGCTTCTCCAGCCTCCTCCATCACCATGGCAACGCCCGTGACCAGGAGGGCGAGCAGGAGAAGGTTCTGGCATTGTCTCACGGGCTCTGCTTTGATCTGCGCTGGCTTCCTGCTTCTCGCAATGCACCTTGGCCCCCCGCCAGCCCTGTGTCCCTCGCAGGACCGGGCATCAGAGCTGCAGGGGGAGAAGACCGTGGGACAGAAGTGTCGTGATGGCCCTGCGGATGCCAAGTCCATCGGCAGCGTCAAGTCCACCTTCCTCACTGGGGTTCGTCTGAGCATCAGGCCTGTGAAGCAGCAGAAAACCTTGGCCCTCGCTCCTTAGCACTGCCCCCCATCCTGGGCCTCATGGACCCCAAGGGTCCCCGTTTTGTTTCCAAGAACGGAAGAGCTGTCCGGCCTCATCCTCTCTGCCTTCCGCCTTCCCACTCCAGGAGCAGCCCCCCACCCCCCAGCAAACAGAAAGGAGTCTGGCCCTTGACCTTCAGAACCATGACCTTGACCCCTGCATCCACAGCAGAGTCCAGCTTCCCTGGCGTTTGACCAGAGCTTTCTCAGCCCTAGCCACCATCTGCCTTCAGTCAGCGAAGCTTCCTAAACCCTGTGCAGGCCACCCCCGGCCAGGCCGTGGCCCTCTGTGGTGGGGACGTGGACATCCCGCCCCGGGCCAGCAGCTCCCTTCCGGCAGCAGCAGAGCACTGGACTTGTGTCTTCCGGGCCTCCCCTCGCGCGTGTGAGCTGCTGCAGCTGCGGGGTTCCTGGGAGGTCTCGCCCCCCTCCCTCTGTTACACGTGAGGACCAATATCTGCAAAGCCAGATGCTCCACCCAGAATTCTCTGCATCCCCACAGCACCGATTCCTGGCTGTGCGACTTGGGCAGGTTGCTGAGCTTCTGTGAGCCACACCTTCCCCATCTGCACAGTGGAACCATAGTCAGTATCTGCCAACCTGAGGGTTGACGGAAAGATGCGGTGAAATCCGGTAGAGCCATCGGCACGGGAACCGGCTCTTTTTAAGGCGCCCAGTAGCAAATATTAGCAGCCGTGACCCCAAGCCCACCGCAGCCCTGCTGCCGTCTCCTGTTCCGTCCCCACAGAGCAATGGCTGAAGTGTGGCTCCATGCTGGACACGAGCCTCTGGCTTCGCCTCTGTCAGCCTCCGTTTCCTCATCTGTAATATGGGAATACGGTTCACATCGACCTCACGACTGGTGTGAAGATCCGGGGAGGTGCCAGGACGCAGCCTGCCCGACGACGTCCTGCACGGACAGGCAGCTCCTGTCCCCGCTTTTACACGGACACGGAGCATCTCAGCGAAGCAGGCCACTTCCTTCCGAGCCGGCCTCGGGCTGTCGCCTTTCTCTCAGTTTGCTCCGGGTCCCTCCTTAACACCCAGTGGAGAAGGTGGATGCAACCCTCAAACACACAGACCGGGGGGCCTGGAGGCCTGCCCCACGTCCGCGCCTCCCCAAGCCTGCGTTCCTCAGGGGCGGACAGCTGGCAGAGACGGAACATGCTCGGGTCCCTTACTGCGCCAGGGGCACCCACTAGGAGACCGTGGTTCTGTAAGAGTCTGCCCCACCCGCTTCCCTGAACAGGCCCTGGGATGTGCGCGCAGGGACCAGCACGGGCTGGGCGTAGCATCCGGAGTCTGCTCCATGCAGCGCAGGACCCCAGCACAGCCCGTGGCGCTGGATTCTGGCACCCTTGCCATCAGCTGTGTGACTTCAGCGAGAAACTTGCCCTCTCGGAGCTGATTTTCTCATCGTGTGGTAGGAAGGAGTCCTCCTGCTTTCCAAGGCCTTGGAGAGGGCCGGGTGCCCCCGTGGGTACAGGAGCCAGCAGGTGCCCAGGGCACAGCCTGTGGCCCCCGAGCACTCTCCTCCCCTACCCTGAGACACCACCCCGGCACCCCGGAGTCCTGGGCCTCGCAAGTCCTAGTGTGATCCTCGTGGCTCAGCCCCCAGACCGGGGCAGCTAACCACACCTCTGCACCCCCAGGCCCTCCCCTTCCCAGGATGCCCCGTACTGGCTCAGGGGACCCCCTGCTGTGCCCCATCCTCCAGGACTTCCACGCAACAGAGCTCACCCCTCCCACTTAGCACTTCCACAAGGTCTAAGTCACGAGAGAGTTCATGACCAATTCCGGGCTCCGGAGACCTTGATCTTGTGTTTGGGTGATCCCAGGGTCTCCATGGGTTTTAACCCAAAGGAGGAGCTGACAAGGGGTTTGCAGCCCCCGTGGCCACGCGGGAAGGGGAGGTCGTGGAGTACAGTAGGGACCACCCTGTGCTCCATCCTCTGTGGCACCCAGGCAGCCCCCTTCTCTCCAGGTAACGACTCGTTAGGCCCAAAGCTGCCTCCTCGGCTCCATTGCACAGATGAGGAGACTGAGGCCTAGCCAGACAACCCACTTGCACAGGGTCTCGTGTCGGTCACTGCGTCCTCGTGACGGCCTCGTGTGAGCAGGTCCCTTGTCAGCCCCACTCTGCAGAGCACCCAGCCCGGGGGACCCAGCTGCTAAAGGGGACGGAGCCAGACCACCCATGTGGAGCCCACGCCGGCTGTCCCTGACCCCCTAGATCTCCACCACACAGCCCACGTTCAGTGTCCACGCTGGCCACCGCGTGTCTTGTGCATCCTTGGGCCAGACACGCCCCCTCCCCCCTGGGGACTGCAGTCTCTTGTTCAATGAAAACAGAAGAAACCTCAGGGCTCTCGCAGGCGCGTCTGACCACTGATGTCCCGTGACCTGGGTTTTGACGCACTTTCAAGAGACAGCAGACGAAGCTGGTCGCTGGTTTCTGTGGCTTCTGCAGTGAGAGCTGCCCCCTACCCCACCCGGGGAAATTTGGGTGGAGTGGGGAGCACCGTCGTGACCCCCTCGCATGGCGTGAGCCTCGCCGAGACACACGTGCTCCTGGCTGTGCGCCCTTCCGTCAGCCGGCGCCGTCTCCTGTTCACCGCCTCCTACCCCACCCCCAGAAGCCGTGCACAAACCATCAGCAGGTTCCTTCCTCTGCACTGGGCCATCTCCACAGTGACCCAAACCACGCGCGGCTCCCAGCTCCTACACAGGCGACCCCTGCCGACCCGCCAGCCGGCGCCAATTCCCGGGATGTGTTGCAAATGTCCACCTGCGTCCTCACTCCAGCCCTCGAGCGGGCCCTGCTGCGCTCCCTGCGGCAGCTTGGTGAGGTTGGCGCCGCTGGGTCCCGGTAGGGCAGACACGGAAACTGAGCTTTAGGGAACGGAAGTGACTTGCTCAAGGGCACTCAGCCAGGCAGCCGCAGATGCGGGCTTCGGCCACACCTGCCTGGAGACAGCCCTGGAGTGCAGGGGTCCCCCTTCCCCACTGGGACCCCCGTGGATGCCAGAAACGGCAGATTCCATATGGCATTTCTGCCTGCACACTCGCGCCTCTGATAGTCTAATTCATAATTTAGGCACGATAACTAATAACAGTGACAACTAATAACAGTAATAACTAATAGGGCCATCTTTAAGTTTGGTTGATTTGAAAAGCAGAGTGACATGGGCCGGCGCAGTGGTTCATTAGGCTAATCGCACCCCGGGTCGGGGCGCCGGATTCTGTCCCGGTTGCTCCTCTTCCAGGCCAGCTCTCTGCTGTGGCCCGGGAGTGCAGTGGAGGATGGCCCAAGTCCTTGGGCCCTGCACCCCATGGGAGACCAGGAGAAGCAGCTGGCTCCTGGCTTTGGATCAGCACAGCGCCGGCCGTAGCAGCCATTTGGGGGGTGAACCAACAGAAGGAAGACCTCTCTCTCTCTCTTTCTCTCTCTCTCTCTCTCACTGTATAACTCTGCCTGTAAAAATAAAATAAAATAAATAAAATAAAATAAAAAGAAAGGCAGAGTGACAGAAAAAGGAGAGACTGAGAGAGAGAGAGAGAGAGATCTTTCATACACTGTTCACTCCCCAAGTGGCCACAATGGCCGAGGCTCATCCCGGGCACTACTTGGAATGGATGCCAATTAGAACTTGAAATTGTTTATCTCTGGAATCTTCCACTGACTATCTTTGGATTGCCCTTGATGGCAGGTGACTGAGACACAGACAGCAAAGCCACAGTTGTAGGCGGGACTTCCTGTGTCACACGTTTGTTATGGTGGCCTGGGGTGCAGAAGGCTGCCTGCCAGGGCTGGGCCCACCCAACAGTCAGAGAAAGGCCGGAGGCCATGGGAGACCGTGGCTTGGCCGAGGTGAACGGGAGGGAGAGGGCAGCTGGCAGCGCCGAGGCTCAGGACTCGGCTCGGAGCCGGCTCTGGCCCAGCCGTGCCTGTCCACCGGATGTCCACGCGTAAACAAGTGGGCGTGGCTGAGCGCCGAGCAAACTTGATTCATAAAACCCGACAGCTGGCTGGACTCCGTCTGCAGGCTGTGACAGCCAAATGCTGCCAGGACTGAAGCTTTTCCAGAAAGAAGGGAGGGAGGGGTAACTTCCGGCGGGGGACACGTCACAAGTGCAGGGAGGGGGTGAGAGGGGACCTGCCTGATGCTTCTCTGAGCACACGGCTCAGCCACACGTGGGGACCCTCCTGCTCGGCTGCCCTGACCTGAAGAAGCTTGGCACGCTGAGGGAGTGACAACGAGACTTGGGCGGCACGGGGCGCGGAGCGGGGTCTTGGCTGTGCCGCGGTGTAACCGTGGGCAAACTGCTCGGTGCCTCTGTGCCCCCCTTACCTCACCTGGAAGGCAGGGAGGGCACCCCGATGTCCAGGCCCACGATGGAGACCAGACTCAAGTGCCCAGCTCAGTGCTGGCCACAGGCGGCCCCGCGGCTCTCAGCATTCGCAGCCCTGGCACGGCAGGAGGGTGGGGTGCCTGGCGCTGCCCGAGGCCCCCTGCTGACTGGACGGGCCTCTCCCCAGCTCCGCAGGAATCCGGGAAACTGAGCGCTTCGGGACGCCCCCCGGGAGGGCCCCCAGCATCACCCGGGCAGTGCTGGCCACAGGCGGCCCCGCGGCTCTCAGCATTCGCAGCCCTGGCACGGCGGGAGGGTGGGGTGCCTGGCTCTGCCCGAGGCCCCCTGCTGACTGGACGGGCCTCTCCCCAGCTCCGCAGGAATCCGGGAAACTGAGCGCTTCGGGACGCCCCCCGGGAGGGCCCCCAGCATCACCCGGGCAGGGAAGGAAGAAAACAGCAGCGGCATCAAGTACAAGGCCGGCCGGGTACGTGGCTCACGGGTTCACACGGTTCACCCGGGCAGGGTGCCGGCTCCCAGCTGCACCTGCGGGGGGCTCCTGCGGGGGCCTGTGGGTGGAGCCGGGTGGCAGGGAGGATGTCCCAGCTGCCACCTTCGAGGACATGCATGACGTTTGGGGCGGGGGCAAAGCCCCTCTCCCCTCCCCGCCCCCCAAGGCTCACCGTGGGGTCGCCGGAACTGCAGGTCTCTCCTGCTTGTGTCGGAAGCACTCGGGGTGGGGGGCAGGGTTGCAGATTCTGGGCCCCACCCCAGGCCCCTAAGGCAGAAGGGCTCGGGTGCCAGTGCACCTGCTTGCAGCCCGGATGCCCGGATGGTGCAGGTGCCCCCCAGCTCGGAGAACCACCCACTGAGATTTTGCAGTCCTGCAAGCAGACAGGGAGCGGGAGCCGAACCTCTGGTGACCCCAGCAAAGCTGTATACAAACACAGGCAAGGGGTCTGATCACAGAGACTCCAGTGGGCAGGTTCCTAAACGGGAGCGTGCAGACCCGGATGGCAGAGCTGGAGAAGGCGACAGTTCTTTCATTCGCTCAGCAAACACAGTCTGGGTGCCGACTGTGTCCCAGGCACTGTCCCAGGCACGGGCAGTGGCGGTGGCGCAGGCAGGAATAAGCGGCTCCCTCTGCCTGAAGATGCCCCCGTGTAGGACAGGCGCTCCGTTGGAGCCACCCTGCTAGGGGAAAAGCGGACTGAAAATGCGGATCTCCTTAGCGAAGCAGCGATTCAAGGAAGGTTGAGAAACGCTGGTCTAAAAGAAAGGCAGCCTGGCAAACAATCGCAGAGCGTTAGTGTGGCTCCTGCCAGCAGAGCGGTGCCCCACATCAGACAGCGACGCCTGCGAGGGCCTACTGTGTGCGGTGACAGCTGCCTGCTGCGCGCCAGCACCGGCCGTGGGCTTTGAAGATGGGACTCCTCCTCTTTACAGTCCCATTTTGTAGCTCCGAAAGCTGAAGCTCAGAGAGGGAGGCGGCCTGTCCGAGATCACACAGCTGAGGTGTGGCACAGCGAGGATCCAGACCTCAGCCTGTGCGTTCCCGGGTCCCACCCTGAGCAGAGCATTCCTCCCCGACGTGGGAGCTCGGCCTGGCCTGCGCTCCTGCTCGGCGTTCTCACAGGTGCGCCCAGTGCACCTGCTCTCAGCTGGGGCGGGAAGGGGGGGGAGGAGGGAGGGGACTGCAGGGATTATCAGAGCGACGATGTCTGGCCTCACTCTGTAGCCAACCGAGTGCTTCCAGGTGGGAGCACGAAACGCTCTTGGTGTCTTCGAGCACAGGGCTGTTGCCGCTGATAAAAACAAGCACAGAGAGGTTAGCGGGCTGCGCCAGGTCACACAGCAATTGGCACTGCAGCGCCCACAGAGCCCAGATCTGCAAACGTTCAGTTCTCGTCTCTCCTCGCCCTCCCCCTCTCTCTCCTCAGCTGCCCCTGGGGAAGATAGGAAGGGGCTTCGGCAGCAAAGACCCCGACTTCCATGATGACTACGGCTCCCTTCAGAATGAAGACTGTGGGGATGATGACCCCCAGGGCGGGCCCGAGCAATGCCGTCTGGAAGGCTACAACGGCCTGGAGGTCACCAACGTGTGAGGACCCAGGGGCTCCACCAGGTGCCACGCGGGGAGACCCAGGGAGGGAGCAACAGACGCCCGGGCCTGCCCCACCCCGGACACAGCGACCCTGGCTGCCGATGCCCCCCTACTCCTGGGCAAATCCCAGAAGCCTTCAGAGAGCTGGCAACGCAGGCTGCCTGCCTTGGGCAGCCACAGACTTGCCTGCTTAACCAGAGCCCGGCCCAGAGGACCCGTCCTGGGAGGCATCCCCTCCGGAAGCCAGGGTGTGCAGGCTCCAGCCCCGAGCAGTCAGCCGCCGAGCAGCCCACGTGTCCCGGAGCCTTGAACTGGGCCGCCCAGGAGGCCAGAGGCTCACGCTTTCCCCAGCAGCCCCCTAGGAGGAGGGGACTCCACCCTGTCCCCCCGGAGCCCGTGCACCTGCCGATGCTGGGCGCAAGCGGAGCCGGCGTGTGGCAGGAAGTGCTGCCTCTTGCTGAGATGAGGGCAGCGAGGTCTCAGTAGCTGCCGCGGAGTTCCGTGCACCCGAGAACTTGGGTTTGGACTCAGGTCACTGAGGGGGCCGTCCCTTCCTGCCCCCACCCCCGTCCAAGCTCTGTGTCACACGGGGTGGGAGTGCTGGCTCCGCTGGAGGCTTGGCAGCACCATTCCCTGGGCCTGCAGATATCCTGTCCTCAGAGGGAAAGGCATGGTGGTGACGAAGCCACGGGTGACTGTGCCACGTGTGGCTGTGGGTTTGGAAGCTGGGATGGGGAAGTGCTTGTTGTCAACCCCCCGAAGCAGGTGCACGCCCCAACGCCCTAACCGAGCTGCACATCCTGCAAAGCCGGGTGTGTTGGTGGTCTCGTCCTGCTGTGTGGCTTCTTCCGGGTGGCCTCACCTCTCTGTGCCTCAACGTCTTCATCTACCACACTTCTGGGCCCCTCCCAGGGTCGTTGTGCGGATTAACACTTGCTAATGTCTGTAACACACTTTTGTAACCACTCAGGAGACAGCAGGAAGGGACCGGAAGGCCGTGTCGGGGTGGGGGGGACGTCTGATGTCGCCCAGACAGCACGGTACAGACACTGAATTGCTCCTCGCCGAGGCTGCTGTGGTCCAAGCACCATGCGGAGAGTGGACCTGGGGCATTCCACGTCCCACGCTCCAGAGCCGTCGCCAGCCGTGGGCAGCCGAAGGCAGGCGATCCCAGGAGCCCAGCCCTGGAAGCCAGGTCGGCTCCGTGCTTGAGCTTGCGTGGGTGACCAAGGGACCTTGCTGACGATGGCTGGGGAAGGAGCAGACGCGTGGGGTTCGACTTACGTCTCGGTTCTCACACTGAAGCTCCGGTGCTCGGCTTCCTTCAAGGCCGTTTACGCTGGACTCCGGGGGAGGCTTGACTGCCCGAGGCTGCGGTGGGCCGTGCCTTTTCCCTTGTGGGAAAAGCACAAACTGGGCCCTGATGATCTTGAACCTGTCCTCCCCGGGCTGAAGCCCATGGCTCGCTCGCTCCCCTTAACATGAGCGCAGTCTCGCTTCCTGCCCGACACCCGGGACTCGAGGGTGCCCGGGTAGACGTCGCCCTTCCCTCCAAAGTGGCCGCCCAGGGACACGTACCGGCCCCAGACCCGAGCCAGGGTGACATCAGCCACACGACAAGGCGTTGGTGAGGTCCCAAAGCCAGGACCTTCACGATGGTCAGTCCCGCCTGCGTCTGTATCTGGTCAGCTGGAGCCCACCTGCCCACAGGTGCCACCTACTTTGTCCCCAGACTGGGTCCCATTGGGGTCAAAATGGACAAGCGGAGAGCTGGCCAGGGGCCACTGGCGGCAGCCATTGCCCAAAACGTGCGTCGCGTTAGAGCAGGCCTGGGGCCACCTGGGCCACGCCGAGGGCTCCTGTGGGTAGCAGTGATGCTGCCACAGCGCACTGGCTCGGCCGTGAGGCTCCTGAGCCCCAGCAGCCGGAGGGGATCGGGGCTGACTTCCAACACGAGCCGGGGCAGCCCATCGAGGAACAGGCTCTGGGGTAGGATCCGGGGAGCTTGGCCAGCTGGGCAAACCCTCAGGGTCATCTCTGCTTCCTGGGTGGGCTGGGAAGAGACTTGACAGAGACTCTGGTCACCAATGGGCAAAGCCTGCCCCGCTCCTGTCCATGTGGCTGAGTAGTGGTCCTGGGCCCTTTATAAAGGGAGGCGTGGCACCCGGCTTCGGCTGCTGTAGCCATGCCCGTGGTTGCTGCTCCCTGGGATGGGGCAAGGTGGATGGTGCCAGGGGTCAGGGAGAATCGGGGGAGGGATCCCCCAGAGAGGGTCCCCTGCCCCAGCAGGCTCCGAAAGACCCCTTGTCCTTGGCCACACAGGGCCTCTCTCTGCAGGGTTGCTATGATCTGACTCCAGGCTTCAGGAGGCAGGGAGACACCACGCACACACCTGGACGGAGGAAGTAATGGGGACAGAGACACAGTCCAGCCAGCCCGGGGCGGGGGGGGGGGCACAGCTGGGGCTCAGGTGGGAGGTCATGGACAAGGCTGGCTGGGTCGTGGCAGAGCAGGGAGATGTGGCAAGATGTGACTTCAGCACTCGTCGAAGGCCACCTGGGACCCCCTCCAGCCTGGGACCCTCTGCGGTGGGGAGAAGAGCTGCCACCCCCAGGCCTAGCGCCCTGCTCCATCAGAGTTCGTCTGTCCAGGGCACTGGCGCCCGACCTCTGCGCTCCCGGCCCCCAGCAGGTTGAGTGGCAGGAAAGAGAAACCCAGCAGGCGACAGCTACTTCTGGGAGGAGGCGGCCGCCGAGCCGGCTTTCTGAGCCCTGGCCACCAGGGGGCGTCGTGGCTGCCGGGGAAATGAGTTCTCCTGAATGTCTTCCCAGAAGCTAACACTGTAACAATAAACACCAGGCACAGCTGCGTGGGTGTGGGTGTGGGTGTGTTCCTGTGTTCCTGTGTGTGTTGTGTGTGTTCATGTATGTGTTGTGTGCTCATCTTGCAGCCTCATCCAGAGGGGGGGTTAGGAACCCATTTCAAAGGTGGAGCTGGAAACCAGACAGGATGAGGGGCTTGCCCCCCGACCCTGGCCTCAGTGCCACGCTAGAGGCCCCCCTTCCTCTCCCTCTCCCCCTCCCCCTCCCATCCTCACCAGGTAGCATCACTCAAAATGCCCCTCCTCAGGCACAGACTGTGTGGGGACTCTGCATCCTGCCCCAGAACCCACGGTCACGAGGGGCACACCTGACGAGGCCTCCCCTCCCCAAGAGCCCTTGGCCCTCTGGCCTCTTCTGACCCTCAGTGGTGGGGGTCCCTGCCCATGCGCGCCGATCACTGGGGGTGGGGGAGGTGCCTTTCGAATGCAGGTGCTGACCCTGGATCTTCAACAAGCTCCCAGGTGCCCCTGGTGCAGGGACCGCACGTTGGCGGTCCCAAGCTCAAGGGCAGGCAGATGGGCCTTCCTAGCAAAGCCCTGACCACACGGGGGCTGGCTGGGCTAGGGGCTCCACCCAGCTGTCCGAATGGCCCAGGTGGCGCCGTGGCTTCCCAAAGCGGCCTGGTGGTTCTCGGCGACGGCACCCAGCCTGCGTCGCTGGCTCATCGCTGAGCGTGCACCGGGTGGGGAGGAGACCGGCCTGGCACAGCCAGCGTCTGCCGCTGGCCCCGAGTCTGCATCTGTCGAGCCCCACTGGGGATGCCGTGGCAGACCTGGCGTCACGCAGAGGAGACAGGCGGCACGTGAGGGCCCGGGGCGGTGCACTTCACACGTGCGAGCGTGACTAGTTCACTTCTGAGCAGCGAACCCCGCCAAGATCTGGGGAGCTCGCTCTAGGCAGCCAGAGCCCAAGCCAGCGGCAGAGGCCGTCACTGTGCAGACGAGCCGAACCCAGCCGCCATTCTCAGAGCTTCCCGGCAATGGAAGACGGCCATGAATCAGACTCCCGCAGCGGCGGGCGTGGCTGCGACAAGTCTCGGGCACAGAGGTAGCTGGCATTCAGAGGGTTTCCGTGGGAATTCAATGCAGACGAAAGGTGAGGCCTGGGCAGAGGGGAGTTCAGCACATGGAGAGGAGAGGGAGGAGGATTCCTGACAGCCGAGACGGCAGGTGTAAAGGCCCTGGGGTAGAGCGAGTGGGGTGGGGCTGAAAGACCCTGACATGGCTGGGTTGCAGGGAGGGGGTTCATTTTGGGAGGGACACAGGGGTGCAGCAGGGAGCAGCACCTCTGCTGGGCCTCTGCTCACCCACAGGGTCCCCAACCTGGCCCCCGCCCATCGCTCATCCCTAATGCAATTAGCACTTCCCGTCCGACTGGACACAAAGCCCTGCCTTCTGCCCACACGGTCCTCTCTCCCTCTGCTGTCTCGTGGCCACAGACTGATGTGAGGGGCACAGGAGGTGGCGCCGGGGATGCCAGGACACGGCCGATTTGGAGCCACGAAGGTGTCAGGTGTGTCTTCCGTGGCCGCACGGAGAGCCGGAGGTGCCCGCTCTCACACGCCGCTGTGGCCACTGCTCTCCGAGGGCAGAGAGCGGGCCTCTGTACAGCTCTGCCAAAGCCAAGGGCAAGACCTGGCTCCCCCTTGCTGGGCATCTCTGGGAAAGAAAGGGCAGAGCCTAACGAGGGCCATGGCATGGCCGGGCCTCTCTGAGTCTCCCTCTAAGGCTCAGAGGAGAGGGGCCACATTCCCACAATAATTAAGATTGGGCTTGTGTGTTTGTTCCAGCCATTCACTGTGTGCCCGGACATCTGTAGCACCATCCCGAGGGGCCCGTCACTAACTCCATCTCATTGACAGCACAGACAGAGGGAGGGGCTGCCCCGAGTCTTCCCGGCTGGCAGAACCACGACTTGAACTTCAGTCCCATTAAAGCCATTCTCCCAGGCCCCGCCCCCTCCGGGGCTAGACGGCTCCCTATAGAGCACAGATGGATTGGTTCATCTCAGCATTTGATTAATCGTCCTGGGGTAGCCCTGTGCACTGAGCACCCCTACCCTCTCCATCCCCCGGCCTCCCCCTGACCGCGATGGGTCTCTCAACTCAGCCGTGGGGCTGGAGGTGTGGGGCCGTGGAGCATGTGACTTCTCATGGACTGCGTCCCCTACGCACCGGCCAGTGCTTTCTCCTTGCCTGTGAAATAAATGAACAGATAAATGAATTAATTAAAAGAATCCGCAGGGCACCAGCAGGTTAAACTGCCTTTGGGGGACACCTGTACCTCATACCCTAGTGCCTGGGGTCAAGTCCCGCCTCGGCTTCCCTCCAGCTTCCCGCTCATGCACACCCTGGGAGACAGCAGATGATGGCTCAAGGACTTGGGTCCCTGCCACCCACATGGGGGACCCAGCTGGGCTTCCTGCCTCCCGGGTTTGGCCTGGCTCAGCCCCCACTGTGGTGGGTGTCGGGAGGTAAACCCACAGATGGTTGAAATCTCTCTGTGCGTGTCCCTCTGCCTTCCTAAATAAATAAACAAGCCATTGAGAAGTCACACTGTCCAATACGGCAGCCACAAGCCACAGGCGGGTTTTTTAATGATTAATTAATTAATTAAAATGAAATCAAGTTCAGGAGCCCGCCCCTCGGGGGCTCTAGGGGCGCGTCAAGCCCCCGCAGCTGCCTGCAGCTTGCCGAGAGCACACATCTGGGACAGCGTCGGGACGGAGATGGTTCGTGGCCAGCGCTGCTGACGCTGTGTGGCGGGAGCTGGTACAGCGCGCTGGGGCAAACCTCCCCTCCAGAAGCTAACGGTTTGGCCGAAGAGGGAAAAATCAAGGCTCCAGAGAAATCCAGATGGAAAGGACAAGTCTCTGGGACAGGCGGCACTTCTGTACCGCGGTGAGCGGTGACAAACCCAGCGCGGAGGCTGGCTCGTGGCGCAGGAGGGGCCGACTGGCTGCGGAAAGAACCGCCCAGGACAAAGACCGGCTCTGGCCAGGGCGGGATGCCCAGGCCCTCCAGCCTCCTCCGTCTCTTGGATTTGTGTCCCCCTCCCCCTCAGGTCCTTCTCAGACAGACTGGCCCCCATTGTTGGCAAACGGCCATCAGACGTCGCTGGGTGACGGCTGCACAAGGGACAGCCCCGCACCTGTCATTCCAGGTATCGGGTGGGGTCTCGTGGCTCTGGCTCCCTCAGATAGGCACGCAAGCCCACTGTGGGGGGTGAGGGTGGGCAGGGGTCGGGGGTCAGCCTGCCCAGACTTCCTAGCCCGAGGGGATGCCAAGGCAGGCATTGCAGCCATGGAGAGCTGAGAGAATGGGGTCCCAAAAGCCAAGAAAACTCTAGTGAGCTCAAGAGGCACCTGCCCTGACAAATCTCCCCCCACCTCACCCAGACCCAGGGGCCAGGAACCATCTGCTACTCAGAGAGGGAACTAAACTGGGGCCCAGCTGCCCCGTGGCTCAAGATGCACCAGGAGAATTCAGGGACACCCAGCCCAGAGGTTCAGGACTTGCAACGGACAGCGCGGAGGCCACTGTGCCATCCTCTGTGGCAGGGCTCCCCGTCCCGGGCGCTGGGGTCAGTCTCGGGCCACTGGACTCTGGCTGGGGAAAAGGGTGGACTCTGTCCTAACACTCTGCCTGCCACCCACTCCGCACGCCCACATGCACCGCGCAGGCTGGGTTTTGTGGGGACCACGGGGCAGACACACCGGCGCAGCAAGGGACAGGTTCTCTGCCACGCCCACCTCTCCTCTCTGCCGGCCTCGGAAAACTGCTGGGCCCCACCCCGTGACGTCCTGGGGGGCAGGGCTGCTGGTGACCACAGTGCCTCCTGGCAGCCCCACCCCTGCATCGCCACCAGCACCCCAGCCCTGCCGGCAGGAGGACGCAGGCTCCTGGCTGGACCCAGCCCAGCTGTGCCGCCCCAGCCCTGGGAGCAGGCTCCAAGCCCTGAGGAGAGAGATCGGAATCCGTGGAGCCGTCCAGAGCTGCGGGCGGAAGGGGAGCACTGGCTGTCCTGCTGGGACCTGAGTTGTCAGCCGTGCCCCAGAGCCACACCTCCAGGGCCTGCCGCTGGGGGCTGCCCGAGAAAACGGGCCGACCCAGAGCCTGGTGATGGATTGGGGCGGGGCAGGGAGCGCTGGGCTCTGCTCAGAGCCAGCCCTGCCTTCCACGGTTCCCTCAAGGGATGCCCGATCCTCCCACTGTTTACGGAGTTGCTAGGCCATCAGCACCAAGGGGCCATTTTGGGGGGTGAACCAATGGAAGGAAGACCTTACTCTCTGTCTCTCTCTCTCTCTCTCTCACTAACTCTGCCTGTCAAAAAAAAAAAAAAAAAAAAAAAAGAAGGACACCAGTTGGCACTGGACCCACACTAGTGACCACGTTGTAACCAGATCAAATGCTGGGCACTTCGAACTCTGAAAACCCCTCTTAGCCAAGCACAGATCTGGATTTGGACTTGCACCCCAAATTGACGTATTTAATTCCATTTTCCACACATTGTCACAGTCCCCTCCTGCAGCCTCAGGTACTGGGGCTAGCACCTCAGCATCTGAATTTTGAGAGGACGGGAGTCGGCCTGTCACGGTCCCACACTCTCCCCTCCCCCACCCGCTTGCATCACTTTGAACTTGATTTCAACGGTGTGACCCAAAGAGTCCTGGGTAAGTCTGTGCTTGGCCCCACCAAGGGGGCTGCGCGCTCCAGCATGGCACATCCGTGTGCACACACATGCACACACACACGCACATACACGCACACGCATGTGCACACGCATGCACACACACACAACCTTCCCCTGCGTTTCCAGGGCTCACTCTACGTGCACCACACAGACTTGGAAGGATGAAATACTCTTAGTTCCGTGTCCAAAGCACTGTGCTGTATTTTGACCCTGGGGTAACCTGCCATGCTTGTGCGGTGTATGGGGTACAGGGCTCTGGTTCAACCAAGCACACAGCAGGAAGAGCCGGAAGCAGCGCCGGCCGCGCGGTTTCCTTGTCCGTTCTCTGCCGTTGGAGCCTGCCCGCCCCCTCTCCCGGCTCGCTGTGCGGTGGGTGTCTCGTGTGTGTGCTTGACCGGCCCCATCTTGCTGCTGGGCACGCCCCCCCCCCCCCCGCCCTGCAGCCTGTGAGGTCGCACAGTCAGAGGCCCAACCCCCTTTCGAGGGACGGAGTCGCCCGTGGCTCCCCGATGCCAGGCAGCCACCCGGAAACACAAGGACACCGCCCCCTTCCGGTTTCCTGGATGCATTTGCACATGGCTGTCCAGGCCAGGCCCTCCTCTGGGACAGCTCCAGTCCTAGCTCACGACAGAGGCCAGCCCAGATGTCACCAGGACACCCGGCACAAAAGCTCTTCCAGGAGCCTCAGTGGTGGGCACAACACACCTCAAAGCGACTTCAGCCAGTCCCACCAAAGTCACTTTCCATCGCTTATTCAGTCAACAAACCCCGGCTGGGTGACCACCTTGTGCCAGCCCTGTATGGGATCTGTGAGCCAAACCAGGCCAGGGCCTCCAGGGATGGACACAGTGGACAGAAAACGTGCAGCAGACACACAAACAGGGCAGGGGGAGCTGCTGCGCTGGTTTCAGGGTGACGTTCCCAGCAAACGCCAGGGTTCAGGTCAGTGGGGGCCTACACTGGAGGGGAGCCCCCTGGGGTCTGGTCCCTGGTGGGGGAAAAACCCCACATAGTGTCCCCATGCTTGAAGCGCACCCCACAGCAGGTGGCTCCCCGAGACCCCCTGACTCTCCCGCCACGGCCACAGCCACTTCTGCCTTCATCGACTTAGCAGATGGGGCCCAGGCCTGACAGTGCCAGCCACGTCCGTGATGCCGCAGGCCTGAGACACCGGCTCTCTGTCCCCAGTGCACACGAAGGGACCGCCTGCACCGCCGTTACAGCAAACGCTCACCGGGCGGCGCTCGGGGAGGGGTCCCGATGCTGCCTCTGTGAGCTGCCTGGGAGTTCTCCTTCTGCACCTGCCGGGAGCATTGCTGGGCGTCCACTGCGTCCTTAGCTCAGTGACTCAAACCTGCTTCCCCATGGGCACTGCCCGCCACTCTACCTCCCGACCTCTGTGCCCGTCAGCCTCGCTCTTGCGGTATTTGTTCAATTCTTCCTCTGTCCGTTGGCTGGAGAGAGAGCGGGACAGACAGGGAGAGCTCCCTCCCACCGGTTCAGTCCCCACATGCCTGCAAGGGTCAGGCCCCGTGCTGGGTGCTTCCTGCGTGAGCTCACTGAGTCCTTGCCCCAACCCCAACTCACAGGTATCTGACAGAGGCAGGAAGAAGTTGAGAGAGCACCCAGGGCCCGGCGCTGTGGCATAGTGGGCTAAGCCTCCACCTGTGGTGCCAGCATCCCATATGGGTGTTGGTTTGAGTCCCAGCTGCTCCTCTTCCAGCTCCCTGCTATTGTGCCTGGGAAAGCAGTGGAGGGTGGCCCAAGAGCCTGGACCCCTGCACCCATGTGGGAGACCCAGAAGAAGCTCCTGGCTTCTGGCTTCGGATCAGCCTGTCTCTGGCTGTTGTGACCACTTGGGGAGTGAGCCAACAGATGGAAGACCTCTTTCTGTCTCTCCCTCTCTCTATCTGTAAATCTGCCTTTCAAATAAATAAATCTGAGAGAGAGAGAGAGAGAGAGAGAGAGATCACAGCCAGCAGTAGCCACAGTAGGATCCCAACCCAGCTGGTTTCAACCACTATATTACATCCTCCCTTAGCCTGGACACTCTGCTCCTAGTAATAAAGCCAAAAGTAGCAACATGACTGAAAGAAAATCCTACGCTCCACAGCTGGTTAATTTACCTTGTGCTGCTCAGGTCAAGCTGATCTGATTCGGGGTGGGTCTCATGCGTGAGTATTTTTTAAAACCTCCCACGGGGTGATTCTACTGTACACCCATGGACTTGGGACCGCAGCCCCAGGACAACCTACTCCCACACAGACCGTGAACGGTCCACAGGCACTACCACCTGTCGCCACTAGATGGCGAGGCAGCGCGTTCTTCGCCAGCCCAGCCCTGCTCAGGCCAGGAAGGCGCTAGGCTGCCCCTCTCTGCCCCAGAGGGTGGCTCTGCTGGAGAAAGATCTTTCGCTTCCCACCCCCACCCCACCCCACCCCGCCGAGGGCAAGAAACACGTGCAATGTGGCAGGCCGGGCATGGCCGGGGGCTCACCCAGCCTGTCCCAGGCCCAGCCCCTGGCGCCTTGCCGGGACAGCTCCAGGGTGAGGCTCCAGGTGTTGAGGACAGGGGCAGGTGGCGTGGCAGCTGGAAGCAGTGAGAGGGTGCTGGCTGGCCCTGGCTCCCAGGACAGAGGGCTTTCAGAATACCCCACGGCGGACCAGCGGGCGTGCGGGCAGCCCGGAGGGAGTCGGACACATGGGCGGAGCCGGAAGGACCTTGTCCTGCCAGCCGCCTCCCCTTCCTGACTCTCCAGAACCAGTGAGCCTAGCTCTGGCCCTGGGCAGGCTGGGGTGGGGGTGGGGCTCTCCCTGCAGGGTGACCCGTCCCCGAGCTCCAGAGCCTGCCCCACCTGCCACTTCTCAGCTGTGGGACCTCGGGCATGTGCTTAGATTCTCGGACCTCAGTCTTCTCACCCATCAGATGGGGGTGACGGTCGCCGTCGGCAGGGCTGCGGGGAGAGTGAAGAGGCACTGGGCTGGGGCGTGGTGTGCGGTTGATGGTTTCTAAGTGAGAGCCCTCGGCACCCTCACGTGACCCAGTGAGAGTCAGTTCCAAGACACATTGAGATTCCTGGCAGAGAGAACTGCTCTCTTAGCCCCTTCTCCCAGGGATACCGTGAGCTGAGAGTAGCCAGGGCCATAATGGAGAGAGAGAGAGAGAGAGAGAGAGAGAGAGAGAGAGAGAGGAGCTGCCTGAGAATGAGACGGAATGGAACGAAGCAGACAGAAGCAAGAGCTGGAGAGCGGCCATCAGATGCTGCCATCCACTTGCTGGATGCAGCCATTCCTGAAGCTGTGTAGCCCCAGACTTTGCAACGTTCCCTTTGCTGCTCAAGATCATTGGAGATTGGTTTTCTGGGACTTGAAGCTGACAACCGCCCTTCCACATTTCCTTGTACCACACCCGTGCTGGCCACCAGCCTGCAAAAGGACTTCTGGCCCCGAGGCACTGCCAGGAACTGGGCTTTTTTTTTTTTTTACCTGATTGGGAGTTCCCAGATGCCTGTGCCCTGCCTGGCCACGTCCATCCTCCCCCAGTGAGCTCGGCTCACATGACAGAACACCCTTCTGGGTCATCTGGGATTAGGGACACCAACTGTCCTAGTTTGCCCAGCACAGAGGGACATGTCTTTTCAGGGCGGAAGCCAGCAACGTCGCAGACAAACCAGGACGAGTCCGTCTCCCTCTGCGGCTGTGTCTGTGTTGGAAGCAGAGCCTGCTGACTGGGCTCCGAGGGCAACACGGCTGGAGCTGGGGGCGACCCACCCCGTGGGAGGGGAAAGGGTCAGGTCCTCCAACCGCCCGCCTGGCCCGTCAGCCGACGCCCCCTAAAGCCTGACCCAGGCAGGACAGGGGGCCAACAGGACGGCATCCATGTCCAAGAGGGCACCTGGCTTTTTGGGGGAAAAGAAATTTAAGATCTGAATAAAGTTCACAAGGTCACACTTGTGAGATGTCAGCACAGTGCCTAACTTGCCGGGAGCCCCTGGGAAAGAAGGTGGCTGGGTTGGGGGCCAGCACGGTTAAGCTGCCATCTACGACGCAGGCATCCCATATCCAGCTCTCTGCTGTGGCCTGGGAAAGCAGTGGAAGATGGCCCAAGTGCTTGGGCCCCTGCACCCACGTGGGAGAGCTGGAAGAAGCTCCTGGCTCCTGGCTTTGGATCAGCCCAGCCCCAGCCATTGCAGCCATTTGGGGAGTGAACCAGTGGATGGAAGACCTCTCTCTCTCTCTCTCTCTCTCTCTCTCTCTCTCTCTCTCTCTCACTTTGCCTTCCAAAATAAATAAAAATCAGAGGAAAAAAGCAGGTGGCTGGGCTGTGTGCTCTCAGCAAGCCCCAGTTTTCTGGTGCTGTCTCTGGGCCAGGCCTTATCCCAAGAACAGGCACGTGCAGGGCGCAGCCTCAGCTCACCTGCACAGCCGCCCTAGGAGGTGGCTGCTGCCATCACCCCATTTGTAGGGGAGGCAGCCCCCAAGCCTGCCCCGTGGAGATGGAATCCACCCCATCAAGGTTCTGAAGTCCAGGCCCGGCTCTCGTCTGTTCCCTTCCAGGCCCGGCTCTCTTCTGTTCCCTTCCAGGCCCGGCTCTCGTCTGTTCCTTCCCTGGACGTTTAACTGAGCACCTGCTAGATGCCAGCACGGTTGCAGGCGCTGCAAATCCTGCGCCGAGCATTCCCGCGGGCAGCGCGGCGGTGAGGCAGGAACGCGGGAGCACAGAGCAGGTGCACCTGGCTTTAGTGAGAGGGAACTTTGGGGAAGTTCTCAAGCTCAACTCAGGAAAGGGTGGAGCTGCTCAGAACCCAAAGCCAGGCAAGGGGTCTCTGGGGGGCTGGGCCCGGCCTGCGTGCCCACCCCTTGGCTGTGAGCAGCAGACTCCTGATCGCTCCCTCTCTGCCTCTCTGGGTCTAAAGAACGTGGTGGGGTGAGGCAGGGTGAAGGGGCATGCACCTGGGCAGCCAGCAAGCGGCAGGTGCTGGGGCCCCAGCCCTCAAACTTCTGCTCGGACCTGCGCTTCTCCCCTCCGCCCCGTCTCCACCGCTGCTCCCTCCGTGACTCCAGCCTCTGACTCCAGAGCTGCCAATAAAGGACCTCAGCTGGGCAGGTGCCCAAGCTCCTGCCAAGTGCAGGAGACGCAGGGCCGTGCGGTCCCAGGTCAGTCAGAGAAATGGGGCTGGAGGAGCTAGGACTTGGGGGATGGGCCCCAGCGAGCTGGGTTATGGGGTGGGGTGCCCTGGGAGGGAGGGCAAGCGGAGCTGCTGCCCGCCGTGGACGTCTCCTAGGGAAAGCCTCAGCTCTGCCATAGGTCCCCCACTGGCTGGGGCAGGTCCACCCGTGGACGTAGGACGCCGTCCCTCACTTGAAGCCAGCGGATGCAGACTTGGAACACACCTACAAACCCCCTGCACGGTGGCACTGAGACTGGGGTCTGAGTAAGTGCCGGCTGGAGCCCGGTCAAGTTCACACATAAAACTGGCTTGGGTGACCGCACCGGGCGTCAGAAAAGGGGCAGTGATTTGGTGTTGTCAGATAGAACAGAGGTCGCCCAGTTGCAGCTGAACTTCAGGTAAACAGTGACTAATTTTTAGCATAAACAAGAAAAGATGGGAGGAGGGAAGGGGGCAGGCAGGGAAGTGGAGAGGGAGGGAGAGAGAAAGGAAGGAGGGAGGGAGGGAGAGGAAGAGGGAGGGACAGGGAAGAGGAGGGAGGGAGGGAGACAATGTCCTTTAAAGTCAGCCACCTGTGGGGAAGGAGGAACACCGGGGAGCACCCTGGGCTAAGCCATCGCTTCCAGTGCCTGCATCCACACTGCAGCTGGTTCGGGCCCTGGCTTCTCTGCCTTTGGTCCACTTCCTGCTAACGCACCTGGAAGGCAGCTGATGACAGCTCAAGTCTGGGTCCTGCCACACATGTGGGAGACCTGGATGGAGATCCAGGCTCCTGGCTTCCGCCTGGCTCAGACCCAGCAAGAGGGGGCATTTGGGGAATGAACCAGCAGATGGAAGATCTCTCTCTGTCTCTATCATTCTTTCAAATAAAATGAATAAATAAATAAATAATTTTTGTAAAAAAGCCACCTTCAGGGCCAGTACTGTGGCACAGAGGGTTAAGCTGCTGCCTGCAGCACGAGCAACCAATACGAGTGCAGGTTCAAGTCCCGGCTGCTCCACTTCCGATCCAGCTCCCTGCAATTGTGCCTGGGAAAGCAGCAGAAGATGGCCCAAGCGCTTGGGCCCCTGCAGCCACTTGGGAGACCTGGATGAAGCTCCTGGCTCCTGACTTCCGTGTGGCCCAGCCCTGGCCATTGTGGCTATTTGGGGAGTGAACCAATGGACGGAAGATCTCTCTTTTTCTCTCTGTCTCTCACTCTTCCTCCGTAACTGTGCCTTTCAAATAAGCAAATAAATATTTAAGGAAAAACAAGCCACCTACACAGAAAGACGTGAACTCTGAAGCAGCCTTGGGAAGGGGCGTGGCGCTCAGTGTCCCGTGGTCCTTGGCACTGGCTATTGAGCGCCTGTTACGTGGTCCACAGCAGAAGCCGTAGCTGATGCCCACACAGGGCTTCCCACGTGCTGAGTCCTGTTCAAGCTGCATCCCTACTTCTACTTACTAATTCACTTAAGACACTCAGCTCAGTGGAGCAGGCATCAGTCCCATTTTACAGATGAGGCAGCCAAGGCAGAGAGGCTAAGGAGTTATCCCCAGTCCCAGCACAGGTAAGTGGAGGGACCGGGAGCTGGCCGCAGGGGCTCTGGCTCAGAGCCTGCATCATCAGACCCCTCCGTGTCGATCCAGGCTCAGAGAAACAGAAGCAGGAGGTGAGTCCACCGCTGTCGCCTCCTCCACCACGCACAATCTGCCGGACTCACAGAGCCAGGCCTATCTGAGGGCCAGGGCACTGCCCGGGGGGTGGGGTCTCCCCCAGACGCCTGTCTGCTCCCTCAGCGCTGTGCAGTGGCCCTCAACAAGGCCAGCTCGTGCCCTGCCCTTTGAATACCTTACGGCAATAATGATGCAAGCGAAGAAGTCCCTGCAGGTTGTCCTCAGTGGGGTGAAGAAGGCATAGAGTCGCCTGGGCGTCTGACAGACGGGAAAGCCCTCCCCGAGGGCGTGATGTAGGAGCAGGGCCAACAGCAAGTGCAAAGGCCCAGTGGTAGAGGAGTGCCAGCCCACAGGCAGAGGAGGCTGGCACGTCCCAGGGGCTGAAGGAGGAAGGCCAGCAGGGCCGGCGCACGACGCAGCACAGGGTGGTTTCGGGCCCTGGACGAGGGCAAGCTGGAGGGGCCGGCCAGGGCGCAGCAGGGTGAGCTGATGCCATTGACGCCGGCATCCTGTACGCTCCGCTTCCACTGCAGATCCCGCCTTCTGCATCTGGGAAAGAAGCCAAAGGCGGCCCGGGTGCTTGCCCCCCCCCCGCCCCGCCCCCGTGCAGACCTGGGTGGGGCTCCGGCCCGGGCTTCCCCCTGGACCGGCCCCAGCTGCACGGCTGTCTGGGGAGTGAACCAGCAATGGAGGAGCTCACTCTCTCATTCTCTCCCTCTCTCGCTCGCTCTCTCCCTCTCCCTCTCTCTGTAACTCTGCCTTCTTTCAAATCAACAAATACATCTTAAAAAACAGTCTCCTGGAGAAGGAAGCGGAGGAGCGGGGAAAGGGGCCAATGAGGAGGAATCAGCGCCTCGTCTGCTCCACGTACACTCAGCCGAACACGCACACCACACACCTGCACACGCACACACCACGCACCTGCACACACCTGAACACACACACACCACACACCTGCACACACCACACACCTGCACACGCACACCACACACACGCACACACCACACACCTGCAGACGCACACCACACACAGCCGCACACGCCTGCACACGCACACACCACACACCTGCACACACCACATAGCTGCACACGCACACCACACACACCTGCAGATGCACACCACACACAGCTGCACACCCCTGCACACACACACACCACACAACTGCAGACGCACACCACACACAGCCCACACACCTGCACATGCACACACCACACACACCCGCACATGCCTGAACATGTACACCACACACCTGCACACACACGCACACGCACACACCACACACACCTGCATACACCTGAACACACACGCATGCACACGCATGCACATGCACACACAACACACACTCGCACACACCTGAACACGCACACACCACACATCCAAACTCACACACTCACACCTGAACATGCACACACCACACACACCTGCACATGCACACACACACACACCACACATACCGCACACACCGCACACACCGCACACACCCACATTCACATACACACACACCTGAACATTCACACACCCGCACACGCCTGAACACAAACACACACCTGCACACGCACACCACACACTCGCACATGCCTGAACATGCCTGCACACGCACACCACATGTCTGCACACGCACACACAACACACACTCACACACACCTGGACACACACACCCACACTAACACACTCACACCTGAACATGCACACACCACACACACCCACACACCCCCGCACACACTGCACACACCTCACACACCCACATTCACATACACACACCTGAACATTCACACACCACACACACCCGCACACACCTGAACATGCACACCCACATACACCTGCACACACACACCTGCACACACACACCCCTCAACATACACATGCCACACACACCCGTACACACCTGCACACTCCTGCACACAGACACACACACCTGAACATGCACACACCACACACAGACACACATACACATACACCTGCTTGCACACAAATACCTGAACATACACACGCACACACCTTCATATCCACACATATCTGGACATTCACACACACCTGCACACAGACACACCTGCACACACGCACACCTGCACACACACCTGCACACACACCTGCACACACTTACACACACATCTGCACACATACACACCTGCACACACACACACTGTATTCCAGGGCTGGGCCCAAGGACACCTTTTCCAGGGCTGACTTTGGTGCAGGGAACCTGAGGGAGGGACCTGGGACAGGAAGGAAGGGCGGCCTCGTCCCTGAGCCCTGAGCCCGAGGGCCTTTGCACATGGCGCACCTGCCTTGCCCTCGCAGCGGTCACGTGTCAGGGCCAACGTCAGCCCGCCAGGAAGTCCCGCTGGCCCCAGAGCAGACATCACCAGACGGTTCCCCCTGTCTCCGCCTGGTCCAGGCCCCATCGTCCGTCACAGGGTTGCCGTCACGGCCTCGTCCACGGGCTCTGCTTCTATCCTTGGCCCCGTGTATTCGCCACAGAGCAGCCACAGGGGCCTCCAGAGACCTCAGTCGGGTCTTGTCAGCCCGCCTGAAGGACCCGAGCCCACATCGTTCACCTCCACGGCCCTGCAGCTGCCCCCAGCCCCTCACCCGTCTCACCTCCCTTACCACCCCCCACCTGGTGCTCCCAAGCTCCCCCGGCAGGCTCCTGCCCAGGGTCTTTGCACTCTTTAAGTCATTGTTGGTCTGCGTGCCCCTCCTTGTTGATCCCCTGCTGCCTGCCCAGAGCCTACACCAGGGCCTGGCCATAGGAGCTGTTTGTGTGGGTTTCTGGAATATTCCAGAGAGTAACGACTAGAAGCCCCTGGGTGTTGTGGACAATATCACTGGGCTGGATTAGCGAATGTGCTTCCTCCCTTCCCACTCAGGGACGAAGCCCCCAGAGGCCAGAACACCAGCTGTGTGGCCGGTAACTGGACCTCGGCTTCCCCTGTGTAACACGGGAAGACGGGACGCGATCATCGCTGACGTCAGCAGGCACTGTCAGGCGGGGAAGGGGAACTTCTCCCTCGGCCCAGCGAATCCCTGGCGCGGGTGCAGCACCCAGACTTCACTTCCCGAAGGGGAGGGGCTGCGGGCAAGTGGGGATTTCCAGCTGCCTCTGGCCACAGCTGCTGCGAGTGGTGCCCCTCACTTCCTTTCTGCTCCCTGGCTCCCAGCCCTGCAGTCCAGAGCCTGCAGCCGCGGGAGGCAGCCCTGTTCCCTCTTCCTGACCGGGAGCAGCATTCCTGCCTGGTGACGGAAAGCAGTGCCCCTCAGGCTGCTCTTGTCACACGGCAGGTTAAGCCACCGCCCACACGGGAGCACAGGTTCGAGTCCCGGCTGCTCTACTGCCAGCCCAGCTCCCTGTTACTGCACCTGAGAAAGCAGCAGAAGACGGCCTGAGTGCTTGGGCCCCTGCACGCACCTGGGTGACCCGGATGGAGCTCCTGGCTCCCGGCTTCAGCCTGGCCCAACCCTGGCAGTTGCTGGGAGTGAGCCAGTGATGAAAGATCTTTTCTTCTGCCTCTCTCTCTGTTGCCCTGCCTTTCACATCAATACAATCAATCTTTATTAAAAAGCTAACAGTGCTCCTCCAAAAGACAGGCATGGCCACCCAGAAGTGGTCCTAGAATGACCCTAAAGTCCATCGGAGGGAGAATGGGACCCAATCGTAGGATAGCCACACGGTGGAATATTATGCAACAGTGAAGAAGGCTGAGGGCCAGCCACGCCACGGCGCATGGCACCCTTGTGGGCCTCCCAGACCCGGGCTGAATGAGACGCAGACACAAGACACACGCCACACACTCCTGGCTCACCCAGGCTTCCGACTCAGGCAAAAGCCTTCTGCAGATGAAGGTGAGAACCGAGGTTACTTCTAGAGGGTTTGGGCTGGGAGAGGCCACAGGGAAGCTTCCATGGGTCCTAGGAATGTTCTAGATCTTCATCAGGGCGGTGACCACAAAGCTATGCTTAAAAATTCATCACGCTGTCCGTCTAAGGTTTTTGCACCTCACTGACAAGAAATTACGCCTTGATTTTAAGAAGAAAAAAACTGTAAAAGCCTGGAGCCAGGGGCGAGGTCCAGCTGTCCCGGGGGATTTCCACGGCCGGGGCGCAGTTCCCACGTCTCCGGCCATCCGAAAGGTCATCCACTCAGAGCCCGCGCAGACTTCCTCCTTCCGAGCGGCCTGCAGAACACAGGGCAGGGCTGCTCTTAGCCGGGCACAGCCTGGGCCCCTCAGCCCCGCCCACCGCCCCCTGCCCGCCCCTCCCTGAGCGCCAAGGCCTGCACCCCACGCGCCTCCACCCTGTGCCCGGCCTTCCATGTTCCAGATGAGGTGCACAGGAAACCCCACTCTCTCCCGTCTCTGGGTGAAGCCCACGCCCCCACCTGCCCCACCCGACCACCGGGACCAGGTCCTTGGCATTAAATCGGGGGGTGCTGAGCCCAGCAACCCCACTCCAGAGCGGCGACCCCAGCACCCCAATCCCCCCGACCCAGCACCGTTCCACTCAGCTTAGGAGGTTTTCTCCCGGAACAACAGTACCAGCGGCTTCCGCTTCTTACTCTTTTTCTGTTTTTAAGAGACACAGAGAGAGAGAGCGCTCCCATCTGCTGGTTCATTCCCCAAATGCTGACAACAGCTGCAGCTGGGCCAGGCTGATGCCCGGAGCCAGGAGCTCCATCCCCGGCTCCCGCATGGCTATGCAGGGCCCACATGAGCAGGAGGCTGGGGTCCCAGGCCCCAGCCAGGAGGAAACCCAGGCACTGGGATGTGGACACAGGCGTCCGGACCACAGCCTCAAGTTCTGAACCCAAAGCCTGCTCCAAGGGCTTCTTACGATGCAAGAACTTGTCACGAGCCACTCGCGGCTTTCGCGGCTCCCCAGACACCCACTTCATCAGGACTGATTATTACCAGCCCATTCTACAGATGAGCAGCTGAGGCTGTCCACAAGGCTAAATGACTCATCCACGGAGCCATGCACAGCACACGGCAGAGCCAGGATTTGAACCCTACAGGCAGTCACCGCACCACCGCGTGCCTGAGCACCAGGCTAGACTGTGAATACCGTGTATTCACACAGCTCCAAATAGAAACCCAGGGCTGTGAATGGTGCCCAACAGTAGCCAAAAGACAAGTGAGGGGGCCGGTGCCGTGGTGCAGTGGGTTAATCTTCCACTGGGCCAGGTCAAAGCCAGGAGCCAGGAGTTTCCTCAGGGTCTCCCACGCGGGTGCAGGGGCCCAAGGACTTGGGCCATCTTCCATTGCTTTCCCAGGCCACAGCAGAGAGCTGGATTGGAAGTGGAGCAGCCGGGACTCGAACTGGCGCCCACATGGGATACCAGCATCACAGGCAGCAGCTTTACCTGCTGTGCCACAGCACTAATCCCCCAACTTTAAAACTTTGAATGACATTGAATTTAAAAAAAAGAAACCTTTCCCCTTTCTGGCCAACTGGAGGCCACTTGCCAGGGGTGCTGTTTAAGCCACACCCTGATGTCCTGTAGGCCCCAAGCCACCGGAAGCAAACCCAAAGGCAATAGGGTAGGTGTCCCAGCCCAGGGGCTGTTCCGGCTCAGCCACTTCCCAGCTGGGCTGGCTGTGTAGACACCGGGTGACCCAGGCTCTGAGCAAAGCCCTGCACAGAGCAGAGGGCCGACCAGACAGGCGGCTTCTCCAGGGCTCCTGCCTTCCACGGTGATGGCACAGTGGCCATGGGCTTAGAGACAACAGCTGCCAGGGAACCGGTGCCTAGCAGGCTCTGCCTTTGCCGGGGCGGCTGGGGGAGGCTCTGCAGGGAGCCAGGCAGAAAACCCAGAAGGGCTCTCCCCCATGCCTCCACCCAGGGCTCTGGATTATAATTGGATTTTCCGAGAAATGGCCGCGGCCAGCGTGCGAGGCGGGCACGGCTGTGTCTGCTCCCCGGCCCCTAACTAGATTTGCCAGCGCTGCGACTCAGTCTCCTGTTTCTTCCTTCGGAGCCGACCCTGCCTTCTCCGGGCTGTCCTGTCTTGACCCTCAGGCTGGGGTCAAAGATCGACCCGCACCTGCCCATCAGCGGGGCAGGCGGGGTTTAGGACCGGCTGCACCAACAGCCTTTCGCTTGCTCTCAGGTACAGGATGCGGCCGTCCCTGGCCCGCAGAGCCGTGTGCTCAGAGGCCAGAGCCGGTGGCCGTGAAACCAGGTCACGAGGCTGTGCGTGGTCCGGAGCCACGAGGCCAGGCCCAGGGCTGCAGCCTCAGCTCTGCCCCGCACTCGCCGTCAGCTCCAGGCACCAGTGAAGCTGCGCCCTGAGCCTCACGTCCTCTTTGAGGCTGCAATGACACGGTGCCTGCAAGGCGCTCGCCCCAGCCCGGCCCAGGGCGGTGCGGAGAAGGCAGAGGTTTTTTAGTAAATAGGTGTGATTGGCGTTCTCGGATTTGCATGTTGCTCCAAGATCCTGCCCACCGGTAAAATGCAGGTGGCCTTAGCCCCTTGCCCCCAGAAAGGGAAGCAGACTGCATGGAGGTCAAAGGCTAGGAGGAGAGGGGACTCGCAAGGCCCTGGGGCAGTGGGTGCACAGGGCACGGAGCTGGCCCTGGGGACAAAGGGACTTCGGACCTCCTGACTCCAAATAGAAGTCCCCAGGTTGGGAGAATGGCAGAGCCTGACAGCGAGGAAGACGACGGAGGGCGGGGCCCTGTGCTGTGGCCCCCTGCGGCCCTTTCCTGCATGGACCCCCCCGGGGCAGCCCCAGGGGCAGCCAGACCCAGGAAGAATGGCCCCTCGGGGTCCCGAGGCAGGCAGGCTGGAGACAGCCCCGTGAAGTCTCCCTGCACCCCAGCGAGGCGCAGGCAGATGGGAACAAGCCCCGGGGACCCCGAAGCAGGGCAGCGGTGGGGGGAGTGGAGCTGCCGCGAAGCCAGTGTCCTGGGGCCGGGCTGGATTTTCATGAATGATGAATCCAGCTGCATGTGGCGGCTGGCAGTGGTGGGGGCTGGGGAGCCCCGACAAGGCGCCCTCGGGCTAAAGGGGAGGCGGCTTCACAGTCCCGCTGGGATGTGCGCCCAAAGCAAGTAGCCACTAGGGGTGAAGGGGAAAGCGCCTGTGGCAAATATTGGCCACGCATGATTTAAAATCCCTCACAGGGGCCGGGCTGTGGTGCAGTGGGCTAAGCCTCTGCCTGCAGTTCCTGCATCCCCTGTGGGCGCCAGTTCATGCCCCTGCTGCTCCTCTTCCGATCCAGCTCCCTGCTAATGGCCTGGGAAAGCAGTGGAAGACGGCCCAGGTGCTAGGGCCCCTGCACCCATGTGGGAGACCCAGGAGAAGCTCCTGGCTCCTGGCTTCAGATCAGCCCAGCTCTGGCCATTGCGGCCATTTAGGGAGTGAACCAGCGGAGGGAAGATCTCTCTCTGTCTCCCTCTCTCTGTCTGCAACTCTGCCTCTTAGATAAATAAATAAATCTTTTAAATAAACCCTGTATTGGCCAAACAAAGCACCCTGGATGGTGCGCTGAACTGCAGTCCTGCCAGGGGTCCCGGGGCCCAGCCCGCTGTGGGAGTTGGGGTGGAGGATGGCTCACCGTGGACTGAACTGGCCAGCTGTCAACAGGGGAACAGGGAGCAGGTGTCCCCCTGGGGACCGTGGGACCCCCCCCCCCAGGCCCTCAGAATATAGATGTCATCCCAGCAAGGGGGGAGGCGACCTCTGTGCTGCCTGGCAGAATGGGGCCTCCACGAGGGATGAGGCTGGGCCGCTGGAAGACTGTTGATTTCCTGCCCACCTGAATCTGTCCAGAGTCTCCTGTGTCTCTGTGTCCTCGGGGACTCGGGGCAGTTAACTCTTGCTGCGCTGCGCTGCTCCCAGCAGCGCTCTCCCCCCACCCTGACGCATGTGGGCTCTTCCTCATTTGCAGTAGGTGCTCCCCCCCACTCAAAGCCGATACTTTCTAAGGCCCCCACAGATGCCAGAGACTGTGGGGTCTTTTTTTTTTAAAGATGTATTTATTATTTGACAGAGTTACACAGAGAGGGAAGGAGAGGCAGAGAGACAGAGAGGTCTTCCATCCGGTGGTTCACTCCCCAATTGGCTGCAACAGCCGGAGTTGGACCGATCCGAAGCCAGGAGCCAGGAGCCTCTTCCAGGTCTCCCACGCGGGTGCCGGGGCCCAAGGACTTGGCCATCCTTTACTGCTTTCCCAGGCCATAGCAGAGAGCTGGATCGGAAGTGGAGCAGCTGAGTCTCGAACCGACGGCCATATGGGATGCCGGCACTGCAGGTGGCGACTTTACCCGCTACACCACAGTGCCAGCCCCAGAGACTGGATTGACAGAACCCTAGACATGTACGCTTTTTCCCATGCATCCCTTTGATAAAGGTTAATTTACAAATCAGGAGAGTGAGAGACAGACAACAATAACTACTTAGGAAATGGAACAACTCTGATGAGCACTGCGCCGAGTCACGTGAACGGGTGTCCTTCCTCTTCTCACGCTTCTCCCGTGGAGGCGGGAGGAGGTGGGGAGAGTGACGCAGGCCAGGTCAGAGGGAAGACGGCCTGGGACACAGGCGCCACAACAACGCTGGGCGGGCAGCACACACGCCACGGACACGGAGAGGATGCTCACCCAGGGCTGCAGACTTCATCCCTCTCCACTGAACAGTGTGTGCTTTACAACTTGTGTGTTGTTTACTTCTGGAATTTTCCAGTTAATATTTTCAGGGTCACTGAAACCGTGGAAAGGAAAATCGCTGATAAGGGGACTTCTGTGCTACGTAGATTAAAGTATTTGTGTTGGAATAATTACTGAGCCACAGGAAACTGAAACAAGATACTCACAGTGGCTCCTAAGGACACTTCCCCAGCAGTAACATCTGGGATGCTTCCAGTACGGCAGCCGGGAAACTGACCGCGGTTCAGCCACAGAGCTCGCTCAGGCTTTCTGCTTCCGGCGCTTGCACCTGTGTGTCAGAGGGCGGGGCTTCCACGCAGCTTGGTTCACACGTGCGGATTTGTGTAACCGGAACCACGAGCCCCTCGCGCTACCCCTCTGTGACCTCACCAATCCCAGAGCCAAGCAAGGGCCTGCAGTGCGACGATTCGGCTATTTCCAGAAGATTCTACAAACGGAGCCGCAGAGTAGGCAGCCTTCTTTTTTTAAGATTTATTTATTTGAAAGTCAGAGCTACACAGAGAGAGAAGGAGAGGCAGAGAGAGAGAGAGAGAGAAAGGTCTTCCATCTGCTGGTTCACTCCCCAGATGGCCGCAATGGCTGGAGCTACGCTGATCTGAAACCAGGAGCCAGGAGCTTCTTCCGGGTCTGACACGCGAGTTCAGGGGCCCAAGGAGTTGGACCATCTTCTATTGCTTTCCCAAGCCACAGCAGAGAGCTGGATCGGAAGTAGAGCAGCCGGGACTCAAACCAGTGTCCATATGGGATGCTGGCACTGCAGGTGGCGGCTTTACCTGCTACGCCACAGCACCAGCCCCGCAGCCTCTTGAGACTGGCTTTATCTTGCACTCAGCAGCATTCTCTCTGAATCACCCATCAATGATCTGTTCCTCTTTTAGCTCCGTAGTGTGCGCTGGCACGAGTACCCAGCCAGGATGTCTGTCAGTAGTGCCGAGGGAGCAAAACTGACTTAAAGAGCCCGAGCCGTGGACAAAAACCATTGCTCCCCAGACAACCAGAGCTCTCATCCAAAAGACGCGGCCATCAGCACCCCAGGAATGGTCAGGGCAGGTGCATCGCTGGCTTGGGACCGTAGGGTCACAAGGAGATGAAGTGGGGTGGCTTAACCACCCGCCCTCCGAAAGATATTCAGGTTGCATCCAAGTTTGAGCTGTTATACATTCCTATGTTTATAAGTTTGATTTGGAAAACGGCACCCAGTGGCAGCTGTGTTCTGAGTTCAGAGGCGGGCGCAGTACTTTTTGCGGCCCCTTGGTCATGGACATTGTCCCAGACTTTTCAGTTGAGCCCTGTGGAAGCCCTGGGAGGAAGCCCTTCGCACAGTCACTACACTTTTGTTGAGCACATGCTATGTGCCATGCCTGACTCTAGGTACTGGGAATGCCACCGTGAACAAAGCAGGTGAAATCTCTCTCCTCATTTATCATCCCAAACACAGACGGGGAGAGTGAGGCCCCGAGGATCTGTACGACTGGCTCAAGGTCACACAGAGGAAGAGGCAGAACAGGAATCTGAGCCCAGGCCTTCCGACCCCCTGGCCACCGCGTCTCTGACTGTACGAGAGGCCGCATAATTTACTGTCTACCCTCACTGCAGGGCAGCAGACTATCCCGGGGGCCCCGTGTTCAAAGCAGTGGTCCTTAACTGGGGGGAGGATCCTCCCCAGGGACGTGCGGCCACGTCTGGGGCCATTTTGGTTGTTAGAGCTGCGAAATGAGGTATTCCTGGCATTTGGAGGGAGGGAGGCCAGGGTAACTGCCCAGCACCCTACAATGCCCAGGACGGCCCCACCACAGAGACTTACCCAGCCTGGGGGCAAACCAGATTTAAAGATCTGAGAGCCATGGACCAAGACCATCACTCCCCAGCCACGCGACACAGTGCTGAACCTCCACCCAAGCAGACCCGGGGACCTGCCCCACAGGCGAGGTTAGTGCAGGTGCGACCCCAGCCAGGGGCTGATGGGGCTATTATGAAGCAGGTGCAAAGACCCAGCTCTGCCCTGTCACCACGGGGAGGCTCTTCCGCGGATGAGGGGAGGAAGACGGGGAGCGGAGGAGAGGGAGGCTGGCAGGGTGTTCACAGCAGGGAGCGTCACCCTGTTCGGTGCCCTGCCGAGTGTCTTGTTCCCAGAGGACCCCAGTGACTGCCTTGCTTGGTGCACATCCATGCAAGAGAGCAGAGCAGGACACGCAGAGCCCTTGGAGGAGCCGCGGGGAAGGAGGAGGACTGTCCACCCACGCCCCAGAGTGTGCGAGGATGGCGACTTGAGCTTCAAGACTGGACTTCATTTGCCTTTCAAGTCCCCGTTCTGGCGGGTGGAGGACACTCACCCACGACGACGCAGGGTCCCTGGCGGCGTCTATACTTGCTGGTGGGGGAAGGGCGGCTCGCGGAGGGCCAACGCCTGGGCATTCTGGCCAGGGGCAGAGCCTGGCCCTCTCTGGCACCTGCTGAGATGGCCTCGTTTTTGTGCTCCAGATGGCAGGACACCTTCTGGAAGCCTCTCTGTGCCCAGCTCTCCTTTCCTCGGCTTCTGTCTTCCTCTTGGGCACAGAGGGGGACGTTGGCAGGGCCTGGCCACCCTCCGCCTGGTGTCTCTGCCCTCCATCAATCACTCCACGGGGCCACCCCTGCCCCACTGCTCCTGGGCCTTGCAGGGGGAGGGGCAGGCGTTCTCCAGAGCCTGCCCCCAACCCACACCCACTCAGGAAACAGCGCAGGCTGCCCTTGAGCCACACGCACCTCCCTGCAGACCCCATCAGCATCAGCCCTGTCCTTTGCCCCTCTGCCTGGACCCCCAGCCCAGGATACTCAGCCTCCTCCAGGTCAGGGGCAAACGGACCTTTGATCTCGCAGACCTTTGGCTGATGACATCAATGCTAGGCCTCCAGCTGCCAGGCTTCTACTCTGGAGACCCGAAGCCCAGCCTCTTGCAAGCCCAAGCCTTGGTTCTTGGAATTCTAAAGACCCACCCCCTTGGGGCTGACTCTGTGGTGTAGCGGGTAAAGCTGCTGCCTGCAGTGCCAGCATTCCATAATGGGCAACAGTTCAAGTCCCAGCTGCTCCACTTCCGATCCAGCTCTCTGCTATGGTCTGGGAAAGCAGTGGAAGATGGCCCAAGTCCTTGAGCTCCTGAACCCACATGGGAGACCCGGAGGAAGCTCCTGGCTCCTGGCTTCAGATCAGCCCAGTTCCAGCTGTTGCAGCCATTTGGGGAATGAACCAGCAGATGGAAGACCCCTCTCTCTCTCTCTTTCTATGCCTCTGCCTTTCAGATAAATAAATCTTACAAAAAAAAAAAAAAAAGAATCCATGCTTTTCTGCTGGATCAGAGGCCCCCAACGTAAGAGCACTGCCTGGGAAAGCAAAGCGGGGTGTGGGGGGCCTTTTACCAAGAGCGCAAACAGGGGGTTCCGCACACACCACCGTGCGTAAGCTGCTGCTGGGGACGCTGGCATTTCATACCGGAGAGCTGGGCTGGGCCTCGGTTGATTCATTTCTGACTCACCTCCCTGCCAATGCGCCCAGCGAGCCAGCAGGTGGGAGGAGCCCCAGATGCAGTTCCAGGCTCCTGGCTTCCACCTGGCCTGGCTCTGGCCGTTGTGGCCATCTGGGGAGTGGAACCAGTAGATGGGAGATCTCTGTCTCTCTTTCCCTGTCCCTCTGCCCTTCACATCAGCCAATCAATCAATCAGACTGTTCAATAGTGCCTCACTCCAGTGGCACGTGCAGTGTGGCTGGGCTGGCAGAGCTTGGCAGGTGTGGGGCCCCTGTTGTGCTCCTCTTTTGGGGGCCCCTCAACCCCTCTGCCCCCAGCTTCATGTCTCATCTCCCAAACCTGGATCGCGGCGCCTTGTCTTGAGGGTACCACGGGCACAGCTCCCACGGAAGCCAGGGAGGAAAAGAGCTAGGAGCCCAGACTCCCGGGTTCACCCCAGACCCCAGCACTCACCGGCCGCCTGCTCTCGGTCTCATTTCCTCATCTGTAAAGTGGGGGACGGACTACCTCGCAGTTATGAGGATTCTTACCCAAGTCAGCCCTGGGGCCGTGCGTGAGGCAGTGCCTGACGCGTGGTCAGCACTGCGTGGGTGTCGCTGCTGTCACGTTTGTTGCCACTGACTCAGTGAGGAGGGGACTGGATTTCCGGATGGCAAATCCCACGGGGCCTTGCGCTGGCCGCTGCTGCCTTCTCGGCAGAGGGTCAGGGCGTCGGCGCCTGAGCCCCAGCACTGCCGCTGGGTGCTTGTCAATGCCACAAAGGGACCCTGTTAGGGGCCTTGTGTTGGAAGGAAGGGAAACTCATCAGACACGGTTAGGCCAGAAAGCAAACTCGGGGAAGACAGGACACTGCTCAGGACGCAGGACCGGGACGGCCAGCAGTGACCCAGGTGGCTCCTCTCCCCTGCGCTCTCGGCCGCTGGCTTCCCTGCTCCTGTGTGCACCTGCCCTACGCGGTCCCTGCCCTGGAGGGGGCCTGCTGGGGGCTTCTTCTTCTTGATGGCAGAGCCTCAGGGATCTGCTCTGACCCCCAGGGTGACTCCAGGTGTATCCAGAGGGTCCACACCAAGCCCAGCGTTGGTCACTGGGTTGTGTGACCCGGCTCTGGCAAGGGAGGTACCAGGGACGTGTCCGGGGAGCATCTGAGCAAGGTGATGTCACTGATGGTGAAGAGACCCACAGGAAGGGGGCGTGCCAGGGCACAGAGCCCGAGGCAGCGGTGAGTAAGGGGCCGAGCCCATCAGAAGGGCCCACCCCGGGATGAGGGACTTGCGCCCTGGATGCCAGGGCTCGGATCTGTGCACACTGCTGACTTTGCATCAAGGAGCCCAGAGGACAGGGGGCGTCTGGGACGAACTGCAAGGGTGACGAGGCTTGGGGGGAAGCTTCTAGAAGCTGGGACACAGAAGTGGGGTGACACGGAGACAGAGTCGCTGTTTCTCTGTGCTCAGGGGTCCCCCAGTGCTGTGATGGCCTCGCTCCCTTCCTTTGGGGCTACTTGTCCCATAGGCCCAGATCCAGGGGCAGCTCAGGTAGGGACACGTGCTGGAGTTAAAACTGTTCAGGAAGTGGTGTGAGCCCCGTTTCATCAAATAGTCAGGCGATCCAACGTTGCTTTGTCCCCCAAGAGCGCAGTTTCTCTGCCACATGGACCTGATTCAGATTTCGGAGAGGCTGGGCCAGGGTGCCGCGGGTGAAACAGGACGCACCCTTCCCCGCTGACTCACGGGAACCGTTCCAGACAAGAGCAGGTTGCGAGCAACGCAGATGGGACTGACGGCCGACTTCGGCAGGAGTCACACGGCAGAGAGGCCTTGCTCAGCCCCTCGCGGGTTTAGAAATGAGTGCACTGCTTAGAACCAAGCCGGGGAGGAGAGTGGCAGAGGACAGAGCGCAGAGCGTGCAGCGGGAGATGCCAGCAGACTACGGCAGACTACGCAGGCAGCTCCCGGCCATTTCAAAAAATTACCATGAATTTAGCACACAATAACGACCCGCCCACCCACAGAAACACGCATTTGCGAAGGACAGCCCGTTTGGTTTGAGCCTGCCCGTGCACTGCCTTTGTGCATAGGTTTCGGCATGTGGTAAGGGAGGTGCATAGCCCAGGAATGCAGGGTCTGGGCTGTCTCAGCCAGCGACACACCTCGGACATTCTTCTCCATCTCGGCTCTGCCTGGGATTCCGGCGGGAGCCCACAGTGTCCACTCCGCACGTCTGCGAGGGGTGGCCCTGAGGTTCCTAACACCTTTTCACCATTAGAAATAACCAGCAGCGGGTCCTGGAGCTCGCGTCCCTGGGCACACGCGGGAGCCGTTCGGCATTCCTGCCAGGAGTTTTCCCAGCTGCACTCCCACGGGGACGGCTGCAGAGCCCGCGGCACAGGATCTAAGTCACCGACCAGGGACAACCTAACAGCTTTCAAAAAAAAAAAAAACTGGATTTTTAAATATTTATTTATTTATTTGAGAGGCAGAGAGAGAAAGAGAGAGAGGGATCTTTCATCCATTGGTTCACTCCCCAAATAGCTGCAATGACAAGAGTTGAGCCGATCTGAAGCCAGGAGCCAGGAGCTTCCTCCAGGTCTCCCAGGAAGGTGCAGGGGCCCAAAAGCTTGGGCCATCTTCCACTGCTTTCCCAGGCTCTAGCAGGGAGCTGGATCAGAAGAGGAGCAGCCAAGACACGAACTGGTGCCCATATGGGATGCTGACACTGTAGATGGAGGCTTAGTCTAGTATGCCACATTGCTGGTTCCAAAAAATACATTTTTAAAAAATATATATTTACTTTTTTGAAAGACAGAGCTACAGAGAGAGGGAAAGAGATTGTCCATCTGTTGGTTCACTCCCCAAACGGCCACAGTGGCTGGAGCCCTCTCTCCCACGTGGGTGGCAGGGTCCAAATACTTGGGCCATCATCTGCTGCTTTCCCAGGCACGTAAGGAGGGAGCTGGTTGGAACAGGGACTCGAACCCGAGCTCATATGGAATGCGTCGCAGGCAGCGGCTTAACCTGCTGTGCCACAACACCGCCCCACTCTAGTGTTTTTAAATAATGACTTGTTCACTCAGCCATATCAAGTACAAGTACACACCAGGGATGTGCCTCCTGCTCCTAAAATCCAGGCCTTCAAAGCTGCGCAGGCTCGGGGCCCCCGGGAACACACGGCCCGACAGCACCGCACCGTTTACGGGCCACTGTCACACACTGGTTCCCCAGTCCTCGCGTTGGTCCTGCCAGGCGGGATTGTGAATGCACGGCCCGACAGCGCCGCACTGTTTACGGGCCACTGTCACACACTGGTTCCCCAGTCCTCGCACTGGTCCTGCCGGGCGGGATTGTTAGCATCGCTGTTTCTACAGAAGAGGAGACCGAGGTCAGACAGGACAAGACAGGGCCAGCGCTGTGGCGCAGTGGGTTGAGCCGCTGCTTGCGATGCTGCCAACCAGCGTCGGACTGCTGGTTCGAATCCCAGCTCTTCCTTTTCCAATCCAGCTCCCTGCTAAAAGCCTGGGAAAGCAGCAGCAGTTGGCCAAGTGGCCAAGTGCTGGGGCCTCGGCTACCCACTCAGGAGACCTGGATGGAGTTCCGGGCTCCTGTCTTCTGCCTGGCCCAGCCCTGGCCATTGCAGCCACTTGGGAAGTGAACAAGCAAATGAAAGCGCGCTCTCTCTCTCTCTCTCTCTCTCTCTCTCTGCCTTTTAAGCAAATAAATCTTGAGAGAGAGAGAGAGAGAGGGAGAGGGAGAGGGAAGGAGAGAAAAAGAGAGAGAGAGAGAGGACAAGATAGCAGCCTAAGGTCACCGGCTCCCAAACGCCTGGGACATTCAGAAACCGTGGGAACCCACAGCGCAGTCGGCTGAAAGGCAGGTGAACTCAAGCACGGCACAGTCGCTGGCACTCCGGTGGCAGATCACCTTCAACTGCATGACTCAGAGCCACGCAAACGCACTCCCTGCAGGCCCCAAACATCCAGAACAGGCCTTGCTGGGCTGGGGCTGAGCCTGCAGAGCTGTGCTCTTTCCTGACGTGGCCGCTGGGAACCCGTTCCTCACCGGTCCCGCTCCCGGGGGCGGCCCCCACCCCTTGGCTCACAGCCCCGACTTGAGGATCACACCATCCTGACCTCTGCTCCCATCCCCACGTCTCCTTCTCCGACTCCGACCCTCCCGCCCCTTCATATCAGAATCCCTGCGACCACGTGGGGCCCGGCTGGTCAATCCATGCACCGCCCCCCCCCCCAACACCTTAAGATCCTCAGCCAGACCCCAGCTGCCCAGCCGCCTTGGCCACGCGAGGGGTCAGGTTCTGAGGACCAGAGCGTGAGCAGTTCGGGGCAGTTACTCTTCTGCCTCCCACACGGAGACTCCGAGCACAGCGCGTCACAGCGAGCGCCCTGCAAAGACCTCAGCTCAAAGCGGGGCTCCAGCAGATCCAGGTTCATAACGCCCGAGTCTTAGCGGCCTCTCCTGAAAAACTGGCCTGGTAGACTCCTCCTTTTAAGGCTGTCACAGAGATGCAATAACACAGTGGATGCCGTGCACCTGAGCCACAGAGCTCGGGATGAGGTCGCCGTCCTCTCCCCCAGCGCGTATTAGGATAACAGAAGAAACTGCACCAGGAGACTCATTTCTTTGGCTCTTTTTTCCAGGCCCTTATCAGCTCACACGGAGTGAGATAAGTTGGCAGGAACTTAAGTCCTCAGCAGGACAAGGGGAACCTGGGAAGCCTCAGAGAAACTGACCCCAGAGAGGGGAGGGCTGAGGAGGGGAGGTGATAAGGAGAAGCAGGTGCCTTGGCCGGCGTCTCAGTTTTGCCTGACTCTGTGCAGCCTCTACCCAGCTCCACCAGGGTGAACACCGTGCAGACGGCTGTCTGAGATAGACACGACCTGCCCGGTTGGCTTTGCGGCAGAGTGGGGCGGGTCCGGCTTGGATCCTGGCATGGAAAAGTACCAGGGAGCTGTGGCAGCCTTCCGAGATGACGGTGCCCAGCCCGGGCCTTTCAGAGTGTAATCAAAGCCAGGCTCCTGGCCTTATCGGAGAGCCGCATGCCGGCTTCCTGTCACTCCCACGGAGCCTGGGAAGGCCCCCAAATTCCTTGTCCAAACTTTGGGAGGGATTCGCACAGCCCTCAAATGGGAGCCTGCTGTCACAGGTCCCTGCCTCCAGGACGCGGTCCCCCACCTGCTAGAATAAGGTGTCACGCAGCACTGGGGGTTCCACGCAGCCAGTGAGCACAGGCTTATCCCGCACTTTGCAGGGGTCAGGCAAAGGGGGCAGGGGGCTCTCCAGGTGGAAGACCCCAGCTCTGGACTGGAGATCCTGACGCTGCCCAGGTGAGACATTCCAAAATGACCGGCACCTCCTGGGGTCTGGAAGCAAGCATAACCAACGCCACCTCCCAGGTTCTGGGCAGGATATAAGGAGAAGGTTTAGGGGAAGTCCAGGCAAGCCCACTCCCAGCTGGTGGGCAGGCGCATTTTCCCCAAACGCCCTCCCCACCCCGTAAATCACAAGACAGCCCCAAGTTTGCCTTTTTGCCCACCAGAAGGGCTCCGCTGAACTGGCACTGTTCAAGAAGCACACAGGGGCGGGCACCCTCCAGTGACACCTAGGGACACACACGCGGGCACCACGTGGACCCGGGAATGGGCCCTGGGTGGGGACTGCCGCTGACTGGCAGGTGCGCACCGGGCTGTTTCCGCCTGGGCGGCGGCGGGTCCCCAGGAGGAGGCGCCTTCGGTCCTCAGCGCCCTCACCCGGGCCTCGGCCTCTCCGCTGGGACACGCGCTCAGCACCGCGCCCCTGTCCTGACCCGTCTCGCACCTCAGAACCAGCTCGAGTTGACAGGGGAGGCGGGCCAGCGCTCCCTCCGGGTTTAGCATCCACTTTGTGTGTGTGTGTGAGAGAGAGATCCGGCTGAGACCAGCCCACGCTCCTTCGGGCGCCAGAGCGGGCGGTTCCCGGACAAACGCGCAGGCCAGGGGCGGAGCCGCAGGTAAGAGGCGCCCGCCCCGAGGGCAGGTTCGCTGTTGAGGGAGCCTGGGCTCCGCGGCGCCTGGGGGCCGCCAGGCTGGGGGTCGCTGAGAATGCGCGCCCAAGAGGGGACACGCGGGAGCCAGGGCACCCCCGTCCCGTGCGCGGGCGCAGGATCCCCGAGCGAGCTACCCCGGGCCAGGCTCCGGCGTGCGACCCGGGGGGACGCGCAGGCCAGCCCCGAGCCGGTGGGGAGCAGGGCCGAGGACGCAAGCGGACTCCTTCCCTACCCGCGCCCGGCACTCACCCCGCAGGGCTCCAGTCCTGGCAGTGCGCATGGGCCCGGGCGCCCCGAGCCCTGCGGGAAGGAGAGGGGAGGGTCCCGCCGGATGCACCCACGCCTGATGTGGGAAGGAGTGGGGGGCGTCTCCCACAAGGATCGAAACCCGCAAATGCCCTGGACTCCTGGCCCAAGACTCCAGCGCTCCCCATGCACCCGGTCCCTGGGGGCGGTGGTGTCGAGGCTCGGATCCCTGCCCAGCCCAGGCCCACCCTCTCTTCGCGCCCGCCGCGGGGGCCGGCCCCAGGCTCGGCGCCCACGCCCCACGCGCTCGGTGGACTCGAGGCGCTGGTGCCCGCCCTTCGTGGCCTGGGTCCCGTGCCGCGGGCAGCGGGGTGGCGCGGAGGCCGGGGAGGGAGGGTCGACGGGTGGGCGGCGCCTCCTGGGGCTGGAGGCCGCTGCGGCCCGGCGCCGCCCTCCGTCGCCCGCGGTCCCTCCCTCTCTCCCGCTCTCCGGCACTCCCAGGCCGCGCGCGCTTCCTGCGCCCCCATCCCGGTGCCCTCTCCGCCGCCGCGATCCAGACTCCCCGGAGCCCCCCAGCCGCGCGAGCTCGCCGCGTTCCCGGAGGAGGCAGCCCGGGGTGGGGGGCGGGGGTCGCGGAGCCCCCAGCCCCGGGCCGCCCGGCTGAACCGCAGCCCGACCCGCCGCCGCCGCCCGGTGAGTCCTAACGCCGCTTCGCCTTCCGTCCGCGGGGAGCCGGGGGCCGCCCGGAGCGGCTGGCCGCCCGCAGAGGCGCCCCCTGCCCCACCTGCCGTGGCCGACCTCCGTGCCCCGCGCCGCGCGGGGCCGGTGCAGGGCGCCGCCGCCTCCGGGGCACGCGCGGGGTCGGCGGCCGGCCGCGGGGGCCCCCTGTCGGCCGGGACGGCTGCCTTCCGCCCCTCGGGGTGCGACCGGGTGGGCGCGGGGGCGCAGAGGAGAATTTGGGTCCCGGGAAGGCAGCCTGGGGCCGTCCGCCCGCGCCCTCCTCCCAGTCCCTCGCTTCTTTTGGGAAAGTGAAGCTTTGGCGGGGCGGGGGCGTGGGGGTCAGATTCTTGTGCGTTTTACGTATGAAAACCAAAAGGGGTAAGCGAAGTCGGGGGAAACTCGCTTGCTTCTCCCCTGCGCCTTGGTTTTTCTGTAAAATGGGAGTAACAGCGCCCTGGGACTTGGCGGAGAGCGGAGCTTGGGGCGCACCTGCCGCCTGCCCCAGCTTCTCTGAGGAGGGGCTCTTATCCCGCCATTGACGCCCACTCCCCACGGTTTCCCTGGGAGCGGCGCTGGGTGCCCTGGCACCCTGGGCAGGGTCCCTCCAGGATGCCAGGCTGTGGGCACGGTGGACGGGACCTGTCCAGGTGAGGTAGAGGGTTGGTGGCCCACCTGGGCAGGGTCTGGTTTCTGTTTGCATGGGGTTACCTGGAGGATGGCTTGGCTGTGGAGAGGGCAGCCCTGGGACCTGTGAGCCCCTGACCTAGAGGGGGCCCCTTCCGGCTTGCCAGAGACACCTCCTTGGAGGGGAGGGGCCCGCACCGGTGGTGATTCTGTGTCCTCTGCCCCCAGGGACTGGGCCCTGGGCTGGGAGGGGCTGGCAGCCCAGGGAGGGAGTCGGGGCTGCTGGGGCTGATCCTGTTGCTTGGGCTGGATCCCAGGCATGATGGCGTCCTAAGGCAAGATAGGGCACAGAGCAGGTGCTCTATAGTAGGTTGTACTGCAGGACCCAGAGGGGAATGGAAGAAAGAAACTCGCTGAGGAGGCTTGGGGAAGGAGAGAGCGTCATGTGTTAGTCCCTGGGGCAGGGCGCCCAGGTGGGGGCAGGCGGGCTGTCCCAGCTAAGGTGTGGGGATGTGAACCAGCAGCGAGCTGGCCTGGGTAGGCAGGCAAGGGGTGGGGGCAGGGAAGGGCAGTGGAGGGGCTGGGCTGGGCTGGCCTGGACTGCAGGGGGCCGTCTTCAGACCACCCAACAGGTGCTGACCGAGCGAGCGCCTCCTACCGGTTAAAGATGCTAATTCTGCCCACGGGGAAGTTGGCTGGAGTTTCTGAGCAGGCTGCGAGAGGGGGGCCGGCTGGGGGCTGCGGGGGCCAGTTGGGATGGAGAGCAGAAGAGCCCCTGGTAGTGATGGGGCCTCCTCACGTGACCGCTGGGCACGGAGCAGCGTCGTGGATTCGGTGTGAGGCCCTGCCTGCTGCCGGAGGGAGGTGGTGAGGGCCTGGGCCGGGGGTGGCAGCCCAGCCCCTGCCACGGAGGCTTTGTGGCTCCCCAAGGCAGGTGTTGCGAGGCCTGGAGGTGTCTGTTGGGGGGGGAGGGGGACTGCAAAGCCGGAGGCAGAGCTGGCAGCCGGGCCCCTGCTGATGTCCGCCCGGGCCGCCAGCCTCCCGGGGCTCCCGGTGAACCAGGTCACCGTTCTGCTCGGTGCAGGGCTGGAGGAATGACGAGTGCTGCCTGCTGGAGCCTTCTGGCGGGCAGGCAGTGGGGGGCCTGCCTCTGGCCGCTGCCCTCTGCTTTCCCTTTTGTCCTCTCCGCTCAGGATGCTTGGGACCCTTTCTTGCAGCCGGCGTCCCTGGCCTCTCCACATTCGTCTCCTTTTGCTTGGACGCGGCAGAAGGTCCTAGGCTGTCTCCAAAAGGGACCTTGAGGTCATCAACGCTGCCCTTCCCATTTGACCAAAGGAGCTCAGAGAGGGCAAGGGACTGGCCCAACACCACACAGCAGACAGCAGACCTGGGAGCTGGCACCCAGGCCCCTTGACTCCGCCTCTAGGGTCCTTTGCATTGTCCCAGGAGGCCCAGCCGCGGTCACGGCAGACTTGTCGCAAGCCTTAGTGGAGACCAGGTTGGATGCTTTCTCAACGGCCGGTCTCTGCCAGCAGCTGCCCAGCCTGGCCAGGGGCCCCAGCCTCACCTGGCAGCGTCTTGGTGCCGTGGCCACCCGTGCTGGGAGCTCTGCTGCCTGCAGACACAGCGCCCTGTTTGGCTTTCCTGAGTTCAAGCCAGGTTGCCCTGCCCCTGGGCGCAGCGGCCAGAGCGAGCGCTCCAAGGGAGCCTGCGAAGCTGTGCCTCCCTTGGCAGCCCCGGGCTGACGCTGCACCCCACCCTCCCCTCACACCGCGGGGTGGGCCTCACCCTCTGTCCAGTGTTGTTTTCTTGGGCTGGGCAGACCAACGTCTCTTGGTTCTCCCTCTCGCCTGGGATTGATCAGCCTTAGCAGCTCTCCAGCCCCGAGGTTGGCAGCTTTAGCTCTCGGCGTGTTGGAGCCAGCGGGGACCAGGGCCATCAGAGCGTCCCATCTGCTCATTTTACAAACAGAGCGGCCCAGGCCAGGGAAGCACAGAGCCCTGCCCGCGCTCAGAGCCAGGCTGGAACCCAGGCCCCCGGATTCTGGGTTGAGTTGGAGGGTGATTCTTGGAAGGCCAAAGCAGAGCCTTCCCCTTCGCCGAGAGCCCCCTGCTGCCGCCCTGCACACTGGCGGTGGTGAGGCTGAGGGCGCGCTTCCCCGCGTGGATTCCGAGCTGGCGATGGCGCTACACGGTGCTCCCTGTGCCTCTGGACAGACAGACAGACAGACGGCTAACGTGGTTTCCTTCCCCGGCCTACAGAAGAGGCACGCGGGGGAGGAAAGCTCGCGGGATGCTGGCCAGGCTGTTAGGGGCGGGGGCGACGGTGGTCGCAGTGGGTGCATCAGAACTGCTCTGCTGGCTCCTGTCCTGATCTTCCACCTCCTCGCGCCACGTGACGAGTTTTTTCCCACGAGCTCTAACCTGCCAGTCTCACGTGCTTCTCTCACCTGCTGGCCAGGGTTGGCTCAGCCGGGTCACTGCCCTGGCCACAGTCCCGTAATGTCACAACAGAGTTTCTGATCAGCGCCGTGGGACACCAGGGGACCATTTTTGTGTGTTACTGTGAGTGTTCGGAAAAGGGTTCCTGGACGTGTGTTTATGCTTATATGAAAGTATCTATGTTACATATGTAATATATATCCCAGATTATGATGGACACATAATTTACATATTCATGAGGTATCACATGATGTGCGATCCTCACATTGGGCTCATTAGCATATCATTCGCATATCCATCCCCTCAAATCAGGTGTTTCGGGGCATTGAGAACATCCAAGTTTTCCCTTCTGGTCTTTTTGAAATCTGCAATCCAAGGCAAGGGTTGTGTTTGCAAACTCTTCTCACTGGGATTCCTCGGCCTGGAAGGGGTGAGGCGTCCACGTGGCCTGAGCGTGGCCCAGGTGTTACACAGAGGGAAGCAGAACCCAGTTTCTTCCAGTTTTTTTTTTTGCTGTATTTGTTTTCCTCCAGCCCCCTGTACCCACCGACCGTCACACCTTCACCCCAAGTCTCCCTGGGGTGGCAAGAGCAGATCCCTAGAAAAATCAGGGTTTGAATGGCTGGGGGGGGGGGTGGAAGCAGGTGTCTCCATGGCAACCACATGCAGAGAATTTGTTTCTGAGTCAGGTGGTGGTCGGTGGGGCTGCTGGCACCGCACCGTGTGGCCAGGGATCTCCAGGGCCGGGGTCTGCCGACCTCTGCCGGGATCACGGTTTGGCCGATGCTGTACCTTGTCAGCGCTCCCAGTAGTTCTAGAAGCGAGGAGAACCTTGGAGATTGTCTAGGCTGACTTTGCGAGACTACAGGCAGCCCCTTGTTAGTGGGTTTGAACATCAGTTACGTAGTGTTCCACGGGCTTTTAGAAGGAGCCGCGGGAGAAGGCAGGCTAGAAGGTAGGAGTGCCTAGGCTGTCGGGGGAAGCATTCTTTAATAAATCTCGCCGTAATCTGCTTGACGTGGGTGTGCACTGAGTCACCAGATGAAATATATTTTTGACCAGCACTGCCCTGGTCCACTGGTTTTTATGCTGCGACCTGACCCTGAGAAACTTAGGATTCCTTGGACTGAGCCCAGAGCACCCAGTGGGGGGGGGGGGGGGGGTGGTTGCTGGGTCAGAGCTGAGTGGTAGGAGGCGGGGCCGGCAGGAGTGCAGCTCTGCTTACGCATGTTCTAGATGTTGGGGTGCACGACACCCTTAAAAACGCTGCGATTTAAGCACAAGGACAACAGAAAGTTGGCAGCCGCTGTTCGCCTGGCCACCTTGGTTCTTGGAGGAAGAAGCTAGGCGCGGGGTCTTTACAGCGGGCAGGCGGCGCTCAGGCCGCGCACTGGCCGGGGTCTCTGTTGGCCTTTGACACCTGCTCGCAGTGAGCTGCCCCACTGCACACGTGCCTGGTGGCGCCCCAGGGGCTGCGCCGTCGGATGCACCGTCGGATGCAACAGCAGCCCGGCCCCGTGGCCGCGGTACACCAGACATCGGTTCATTTGCTCAGTGCCAGCATCCAGGCCCCCCGCCTCGTTTCCTCTTTCTCTCGTCTTTCTTTTCCTATTCCTGCAGCTTTTACCAGGCCGGTGTCCTGGTCCGAGAGGCCAGGTGGGGGGTGGTGGCCCCGGGTCACCTGAGTCCAGGCGGAGTGGGATGAGAGCTCAGCACGGTGGGCGAGTTCTGAGAGACCACAAGCTCCGTGTGACTGTGGTCTCGCGTGATGTGTGGTTCTATTTCCAGAAGGTTCCGCCGTGTGCTATAGTCAGCAGGTAGAACCAGGTGGCTCTGAGTCTCAGTGAATCGTGGCATGTGGTCCCCAGAGAGAGCGGCCGAGGGTGTGCTTGCCTGACCCGGATTCTCCCAGGCGGACTTGTGTGTGTCAGGGTGTGGGCGTGGCTTGTTGCTATTTGATGGGGGGACTGTAATTAGCAAAAAGAAACTAAACAGAGTGGACTTTCCTCTCTCAAGCTGCCATAGGAGGCCTCGGCTGTCACGGATGTGTCAGCTGCATTTTGGAGGGTGCAGTCTTTGCTTTGGGATAATCGCTGTTTTCTTTTTTGAGTGACAGATGCAAATTCCCCTACATGGGGGGCAATCTTCGCCCCCACCTGATACTGTCGCTTGACATAAATGCAGTAGAATTAACACTGCCAGTGGTCAACAGGAGAGAGGCAGCTTCAACCCATGCTGGAGCCGCTCGTCCCGCCGGGAGACAGGAATGTTCCAGAATGTAATCTGTGATAAGGGAGTCAGGACTGGGAGGGAGGAGGTTCAGTCCTAACTTGGGAAACTGAGAAGGATGGGGTGGGAAAAGCCTGTTATGACATTTCCTCCTTAAAGTTATTTTGAGCATGGCTGTTCCTCAAAAAATTGAAATAGGATTACCATAGGATTCAGAGTTGCCCTGTGGGTACGGGCTCAGAAGCACTGTGGGCAGGGTCTTCAAGAGGCCGCGTCCTTCACGATAATGAAAGTGTGGACTTGGCTCAAGTGCCCGGCAGGGGAATGGACAAGCAAAATGCCATCTCTGTCTACTGTGATGCTACTTACGTGAGGTCAAGTTCATGGAGACAGGAAGTAGAATGGTGGGAGCCAGGGGCTGGGGGGAGGGAAGAAAGAGGGGGCTGTGCTTAGGGAGTTTTGCAAGGCACCAAGTGTCCTCTGGGTGGCCGGTGGACATGGCTGTGAATTCACTTCGTGCTGATGCACTGTGCACCTGAGTTGGTGACGGGTACATTTGATGTCCTGTGGATGCCACCACAATTAAACTAAAAGTCAGTTTGGAAACGAGATTCAGTTATTTATCCAACCAGTGTTCACAGAGTGCTCACTGCAGGCCAGGTGTTCGCCCAGTGCCCAAGAGAAACTCAGATCCGGCCGCAGGGAAGGGGCCGTGAGTTAGGGAGCAGCAGGCCCGCCGACCAGTCCGTCACCGTCACCGCGTCACTCGCCAAGCTGACCGCTGCTTCCCCACTGCCGGCACCATCAAGTGTGGGCCAAGCTCCTTAGCTGCCAGGGCCCCGGAGACGGCCCCGCTGGCGTCAGCCCCAGTTAATCAGACCAGGACTGCCGCGCGGCACCCCCACCCCCACCCTGCACCCCACACCGGTCACAAGGAGCCGCTTCCACCGCCTCCCCCGCCCGCGGCCCCGAGCTCAGATGGCGCTGCCCTTCCTGGTCAAGCCGCTCCCTGCCCAGACTGTTCAAAAGCTTTGAAACCGCCATGGTCCGGGGGAAACAGCCCGTGATTGTGTGAGGTACAGCATTGCCCCGTCGCTGCTTTAATAAACCTGGTCTGTGTCAGGCAGCGCTCCCAGACTGTTTAAAATGGGAGCTGTTTTACTTCGGGGTGATTTCAGATTCATAGAAAATTGGAAAGACAGCCTGGAGGGGCTCACCTGACGTCCCCTAAGGCTAGCATCTCACAGGGCCCTGGTGGAGGATCGCCCCTGAAGGACCCCCCATGGACACCCCAATTTGAAGTTCAAGTTCCATTTGTAGGGTGGTGTGGTATTTGCACAGAACCTACGCCGTCACCCTGCGCACTGGAAGTCAGCTCTGGGTGGCTGCTGTTACCAATACAAGGTGGATGCTTCGGAAGTAGTTGAGATGCATTGTTTAGGGGATAGTGGCGAGAATGAGAGCCTGTGTGTGTGGAGCTTTGAGGTTTGATTTGCCTTAGTTTTTTCGATAGCCAAAGAGACAGAGACAAGAGGAAAAGATCCCATCCATTGGCTCATTCCCCAAATGCCTATTACAGCCAGGCTGGGCCAGGCAAAGCTGATAACCCAGAACTCAACCAGGTCTCCCCTGTGAGTAGCAGGCGCTCTGCCTTGAGCCACCACCTGCTGCCTCTCGGGGTCTGCATTAAAGCTGGGGTCAGGAGCAGAGCCAGGCCCCACATCCAGATGCTCCCGCACAGGAGACCGGCGACGCCAGGAGGTGCTGGCGACCCCAAGAGATGCCGGTGACCCCAGGAGATGCCAGCGACCCTGAGAGATGCTGGTGACCCCGAGAGATGCCGGTGACCCCGAGAGATGCTGGTGACCCCGAGAGATGCCGGTGACCCCAGGAGATGCCGGCGACTCCAGGAGATGCCGACCCCGAGAGATGCTGGTGACCCCGAGAGATGCCGGTGACCCCTGGAGATGCCAGCGACCCCGAGAGATGCTGGTGACCCCGAGAGATGCCGGTGACCCCTGGAGATGCCAGCGACCCTGAGAGATGCCGACCCCGAGAGATGCCGGTGACCCCAAGAGATGCCGGCGACTCCAGGAGATGCCGGCGACCCCGAGAGATGTCGGCAACCCTGAGAAATACGAGTGAACCTGAGAGATGCCAGCGATCGCGGGAGATGCCGGCGACCCCGAGAGACGCCTTCACAGCTGCACCGGACACTCACCCGGAGGCACTTGTTTTGTTTTGTTTTTTGGATCCACAGTTGGTTGAGTCTCTGCATGCAGAGACCACGGGTAGCGAGGCCCCCTGCATCCCCCAGACTCGGAGGTCAGCACGGCTGTAACTAAACACAGATTTCACTTGGATCCCACCGGTTCTCACAGCCACTTCTGCGATTCAGAATCTACTCCGAGATGCCGCATGGCCTCAGCTATTGAACCTCCTTGGTCGCTTCGTGTCTCTGGCAGTTTCTCAGTCTGTCCTTGAACTTCATGACCTGAGAGCTTTGAGGAGTACTGGTCAGTGCTGTGTAGACCGTCCCCACCTGGGCTTTGTCGGTGCCTCCTCCTGTTGTGTTCTCTGCATTGGGGGGGGGGGGGGGGGAGGGCTCTGCACGGGTGCGCCTAGCAGCACGGCTCACTGGGGGATGGTGGACCTTGTTCTCTCGAGGAAGGTACTCCCTGCAAAATTTCTTCGTTGTGCAGAGACTACAGCCCTTTTTGGAAATAGATTTTTTTAGTATGTTGGTAAAAGGAAAAAAATTTTAAAGATTTATTTATTTATTTATTTGAAAGGCAGAGTTACAGAGAGACAGAGAGAGAGGTCTTCCATCCGCTGTTCACTCCCCAGATGGCTGCAACCACTGAAACTGAGCAGATCTGAAGCCAGGAGCCAGGAGCTTCTTCCTGGCCTCCCACGTGGGTGCAGGGGCCCCCAGCACGTGGGCCACCTTCTCCTGCTTTCCCAGGCCATAGCAGAGAGCTGGGTAGGAAGTGGAGCAGCCAGGACTCCAACTGACACCCCTATGAGATGCTGGTGCCACCGCCAGCGGATTTACTCACTACGCCCTGGCACTGGCCCCAAAAGGTAAATTTTTTTAAAAAAAATTTTTAGGGCCGGCGCCGCGGCTCACTAGGCTAATCCTCCGCCTAGCGGCGCCGGCACACCAGGTTCTAGTCCTGGTCGGGGCGCCGGATTCTGTCCCGGTTGCCCCTCTTCCAGGCCAGCCCTCTGCTGTGGCCAGGGAGTGCAGTGGAGGATGGCCCAGGTGCTTGGGCCCTGCACCCCATGGGAGACCAGGAAAAGCACCTGGCTCCTGGCTCCTGCCATCGGATCAGCGCGGTGCGCCGGCCGCAGCGCGCCGGCCGTGGCGGCCATTGGAGGGTGAACCAACGGCAAAAGGAAGACCTTTCTCTCTGTCTCTCTCTCTCGCTGTCCACTCTGCCTGTCAAAAAAAAAAAATTTTTTTTTATTTGAAAAGCAAAGAGAAAGACACAGAGATGTTCCATCCGCTGGTTCGCTCCCAGATGCCTGTAGCAGCCAAGGCTGGACCAGTCCAAAACCAGGAGCCCAGAGCCCAGTCCTGGTCTCCCACGTGGTTGGTGCGGACCCAAGTACTTGAGCCATCGTCTGTTGCCTCCCGGGGCGTGCATTAGCAGGGAGCTGGATTGGAAGTGGGGACAGGAAGCAGGAGGGACAGGAGGTGTCCCTGGCGCAGCTTCACTGCTGTGCCAGCCTGCCCAGCGCAGGGAAGATCAGGAAAGAAGTCATGGAGAGGGCACAGCACGTCGCAGGGTGCAGTTCCTGGTGCTACCGGCACCGCAGGGTGGCCGCAGCAACAGCAAGAGCTCCAGGGCGCCAGTCGTCCAAGGAAGGGGAATGCCGAGTCCGTGGATTTGGTCGTATTGATCGTATTGGGATGTTGCACCGTAGCCCATAAATAGTTACAGCTACGCTCAGTGAAAAGCGTTAACGAGGAGAAAATGACCAACGTGGCTCTTCCGATTAAAAGACTCTGCCCCTCGCACGATAAGCTGGGGCGATATTTGCAGCAAACGGCAGCTAGGGGATTATTCTCTGAAAACCCCCAGGAGCTTTCCGAGGCAGCCGGGAAAAGCCGCCTGCCTCACATGTCCAGAAATGGAATCCAGCGGCGACATGAGCCTAATGCCCGCGTGACTCAGAGGATGAGACCTGGCCGCCCCTTGTCGGGAAGAGGTGCTGATTAGAGCCAGACCGCCTTCGCCTAGGAAATCTGCAGTGTGTGTAGTTTTACATTTGCAAGTTAGGAAAGGAACGCGGGTGCTTTCCCGGGCTCGTGGGAGGAAGGGCAGCTGGAGGAATGTTCCAGAACACACCTCAAGACTGTTCAAGCTCAGCAAGTTCAGCGCCTCGGTTTTATCCTGCGGGGACAACTCGTGGTTGGGTCAGGAGTTCATTTCACCCTGGTATTACTTAGAACAATAAGAAAATTAGACGCCAAGTGCACGTGTCGCAGGAGGCGATGGCTGTTCAAATGATGGACCGCTCCGAGTCCTGGAACACCCACCACCCGCTCAGAAGTATGGGATAGATGCATATCTGCGATTTAAAAGATTGCTTATCAGCTGCCTACAAATTAGACCCCAAGTCCTATTGCGGTAATGTCCCATCTTTGTTGCAAAACAAAGAAGTGTTAGTTTGCACAACACCAAAGGAATTCTGGAGATGCCAGAGACACTGTGAGGATTGGAGGTGCTGGGGTCAAAGGTGGTTGGGTTTATTCTGCTAATCTAGGTTTGCTAGTTTGTGTTTAAAATCAGTTGTTTTTTTATATTTCTAAGAGAAACTATCCTCTAAGATATTTTAGATTTTTTAAAGAATGATTTATTTATTTATTTGAAAGGCAGAGTTACAGAGAGAGGGAAAGGGAGAGACAGACATCTTCCATCTGCTGGTTTGGCCAATCCAAGGCCAGGATCCAGGAGTTTCTTCTGGGTCTACCATGTGGGTGCAGGGGCCAAGGGACTTGGGCCATCTTCCACTGATTTCCCAGCCACATTAGCTGGGAGCTGGATCGGAAGTGGAGCAGCTGGGACTTGAACCTGCACCTGTATGGGATGCCAGTGTCACAGGCAGCGGCTTTGCCCGCTACACCACAGTGCCGGCACCACGTTTTTAATGAGAAAAATTGCTTCTTGGCCTTTTGGCTACAATCAAGTGTAGTAACAAGAGAAACGGTTTTCTAATCCCACCCATTGGGGGGGTGTCCCACGTGGGTCACTCCAATCTCGTAAGGGGTTGGAGAGTATTGGCCGCTGTGTCCCTGGTGCTGGCTTGGAGCCCCGGGCCTCCCTCCCAGGTTAGGAGTCTGAGACCCGGCTCCCAGCTCGAGTTTTACACGCAGGTGATGCAGGCACAGTGAAAGTCCCCCTCTCCAGCGTCCCCACACGGCTCCATGAGCAGTCCGGTGGCCCCGCACCCTCAGGGTCTCTCCCGCCGCCCAGAGCCCCTGCTCTGTCCTCTGTCCCTTCGCTCCAGATCACGCAGGTGCAGTCCTGCAGGAAGCTCCTGGAGGCCGCCTTCCTGGACTCGGGGCCCACGTGGTGTGGGTTCCATGGCGTGGAAGGGCTGTCTGGCAGTGACGACTCTGGCTGCCGTGGGCATTCACGCGCAGGTCCTAGTATCAACCTAGGTGTTCATTTGCCTTCGACAAGCAGCGAGGCGCGAAGTCACAGGGCATGCGTGGCGAGTGTGTGTCTGGCTTTATCCATGGGCCAAACTTAGAAGGTTTGGGCCAGTCCCTACCGCCATCACCATGGCTACCCTGGGACCTCAAGGAATATCGAGAACCTCCCACCTGGAACTGGAACGCCAGGGGCTGAAGACCAGCAGCTGTAGGCTCAGTCTTGCTGGGGGAGGGAGGGGGGCAGGGGTGGAGTTGATACCCCCCACTTCCTCCTCATTGGCAACTTCTCCCTCCCCCACGTCACAGGCTGAGAGTGACAATAGGTTGTGTATAGTTTTTTTGTTTTTTTTTTTTTTTTTTGACAGGCAGAGTGGACAGTGAGAGAGAGAGACAGAGAGAAAGGTCTTCCTTTGTTGTTGGTTCACCCTCCAATGGCCGCCACGGCTGGCGCACTGCGCTGATCCGAAGGCAGGAGCCAGGTGCTTCTCCTGGTCTCCCATGGGGTGCAGGGCCCAAGCACTTGGGCCATCCTCCACTTCACTCCCTGGCCACAGCAGAGAGCTGGCCTGGAAGAGGGGCAACCGGACAGAATCCGGCGCCCCGACCGGGACTAGAACCCGGAGTGCCGGCGCCGCAAGGCGGAGGATTAGCCTAGTGAGCCGCAGCGCCGGCCCAGGTTGTGTATAGTTCTTAAGGAACCTTAAGGCCCCGATGAGGCCATGGATTTGCCAGTGCTGTCTGGGGCCAAGAGGGCAGAGAGGACGGTGCTGGGTGCTTCGGCCCCACCTGACTGTTTGCGCTGACTCATCACACGCGAGGAAGTTGTGGGCCGCTCGCTCAGGCTGAGCCGGTTCCCGGGGACTCCTCCCGGAGGGGAGCAGGCTGCAGGCTGCTCGGGAAGAGTTCAGGGGACTCCTGGGAGGCAGAGCCATATCCGGTTGGTGATGAAAGGCCCGGAAGGGGAGGTTTGGGGGCTGCATCTGCTGGGGTCACTGCGTGGAGGAGGGGTGGGCTCGGGGAAGAACCGCCAAGCTTTCCCATCGGCCCGGGAGATGGGGAAACTGAGGCTAGCTCCTGCGCAAACAGCCCCACATCGCGAGGACGTCGGACACTGGGCGTGCAGTGTGGTGGGGGGGGGGTGGAGAGGGAGGGTGTCAGCCCCACAGGGTCGTCTGGGGACCCAGGCTTCCGCCACTGTCAGGCTTGGGAGGCAGTAATCGGGACCCACAGCTGGTGAGAGGTGGAGCTGGGATTTGACCCGGAGTCTGTAGCCATAAGCTTTCCCTGTGGTGGGAGACAGGAGGACTGGCTGTTGGCTCGAATACCTGGTGTGTGCCTCCTACCCGGGCCGGGCCTCCTGCCCCAGAAGCCGGCTCTTCGCTAAGCTGTGAGGTGGGTGAGTCTGAGGGCCACCGTGCCTTTGTGTTTCAGGTGAGAAGTTCCATGTTTGACACCTGACAGGTGCACGGCAGCCACCTTGCTGCTGGCTGCCCCACGGCGCTGCTCCTTGTCGGGGAGGCGCTGATATGTGTTAGCACCCTGGTAAAATGCATTTCCCAGGGGCCGGCGCTGTGGCGTAATGGGCAACACTGTCGCCTGCAGTGCCGGCATCCCATATGGGCACTGGTTCAAGTCTCTGCTGGTCCACTTCTGATCCAGCTCTCTGCCATGGCCTGGGAAAGCAGTAGAGGATGGCCCAAGTCCTTGGGCCCCTGCACCCATGTGGGAGACCTGGAAGAAACTCCTGGCTCCTGGCTTCGGTCTGGCCCAGCCCTGGCCATGACGGCCATTTGGGGAGTGAACCAGAGGACGGAAGACCTGTCTCTTCTGCCTCTGCCTCTCCCTCTCTGTAACTCCACCTTTCAAATAAATAAATAAATAAACCTTTTAAAAAATGTATTTTCCAATTTAAGCATCTTCTGGTGGAGAAACAGCCCAGACACCCAACATAAAGGCCTGGACACTGACCATGGCGTGGGCAGGCAGGAGGGCATCACAGGGCCACTAAAGGCAGCAATGGCGATGACCTTGTGTGACCTGGAAAGATGACCTGACCCCAGAACGTCTGTGCGGAAAGATACAAGAATAACCATTGAAGATCAATGTTCCCAAGATATCGCTAATGCACTACCAGCGATTTTTATTCTCTCCCCGGCCCCAACCTGTACGTTCCAAAATTCCTACAGAGATTGCATTATCTGTATTAAAGTGACAAACAGACCTAGGGAGCAGCGTTGTGGCACAGTGGGTTAAGCTGCTGCGTGTAACACTGGCATCCTGTATCAGAGCACTGGTTCGAGTCCTGGCTGCTCCACTTCCAATCCAGCTTCCTGCTACTGCGCTCGGGAAGGCTGCCTGTGATTGCCCGAGTACGCAGGCCCCTGCCACCCACGTGGGAGACCTGGATGGAGGTTTTGGCTCCTGGCTTTGGCCTGGCCCATGTATTTGGGGAGTGGATCAGCGCATGGAAGATTGATATCTTGATCTTGATCTCTCTCTCTTTCTCTCTCTCATTATAAAATCCATGAAGCCACAGGTTTATTCAAGTCCTGGTCCTGTGACCTCAGTAGCCTTGGCTATTACTTAATTATCCAAATGGGGAGAATAATCTTAGGGTTTGTGCGGATTCCATGAGCAGCCTGTGGAAAGTAAGGTACTTAGGAGCTAGTCAGCGCCCAGTGTGTTTTCTTGTATGGATCCTATCATCATCAAACAGGCCACACCTGCCGCGCGTGGGCTCTATCTCAGGAGGCCTGGGGTGACGGCCGGTGAGCAAGCCCGAGCCCCTGGCCTCCGCTGCCCTCTGACAGTGCTGAAGGGCGTCGGTGCCGGGCTGCCCCAGCTGCTGCCTGGTTTCTGTCCTCCACACAAAGAAGTGATGCAGTGTCCTGGGCACCTTGGTGTGGGGTGAAAGGCATGGGTGGAGTCGGACTGCCTGGGTTCCACGCTCATTAACAGGCAACCATGACGGCACCTTCCTGGGATGGCAAGGACGAAGCCTCACGGTGCTGGTGACGTCAGCACGGCGCCTCCGTCAGTGCCGACTCGCAGACGTAGGACGTCAAACCTCAGAAATGCAGCTAACAGTGGATGAACCATTTTTTTTTTAAGATTCATTTGAAAGGCAGAGTTGAGAGAGAGATCTTCCATCCACTGATTTCACTCCCCAAATGGCCACAATAGCCAGGATTGGGCCAGGCCAGAGCCAGGAGCTTCACCTGGGTCTCCCACATGGTGCAGGGCCCCAGCACTTGGGCCATCCTCCACTGCCTTCCCAGGTGCATTAGCAGGGAGCTGGATCGGAAGTGGAGCAGCTGGAGCAGGAACGGGTGCTCATGTGGTGCCGGTGCTGCAGGCAGTATCTTTATCTGAGATGTCACAACTCTGGCCCCAGATTAACCATTTTAAAGACAACCATTTGGCCGGTGCCGCGGCTCAATAGGCTAATCCTCCGCCTTACGGCTCTGGCACACCAGGTTCTAGTCCTGGTCGGGGTGCCGGATTCTGTCCCGGTTGCCCTTCTTCCAGGCCAGCTCTCTGCTGTGGCCAGGGAGTGCAGTGGAGGATGGCCCAAGTGCTTGGGCCCTGCACCCCATGGGAGACCAGGAGAAGCACCTGGCTCCTGCCATCGGATCAGCGTGGTGCACCGGCCGCAGCGCGCCGGCCGCGGCGGTCGTTGGAGGGTGAACCAACGGCAAAAGGAAGACCTTTCTCTCTGTTTCTCTCTCTCACTGTCCACTCTGCCTGTCAAAAAATAAAATAAATAAATAAATAAAAAGACAACCATTTGGTGGCACCTAGTATAAACACTCACAGTGGTAGACCACCAGCAGTTCTGGCTAGTTCCGGAATGTTCTAGCACTCCATGTGGAAGCTCCATACCCGGTAAGCAGTCACTTCCCACTCCTCTTTCCCTTCAGCTGCTGGCAAACCCTTATCAGCTTCCTGCCTTTCTGGCCGTTTCCTTTCAGTGGACCCTGTGTGTGGCTCCTGAGTGACGTGTGCATTTCAGTGGCATTAGGCAGCTACGTCACCAAGGGTGGTCACGCAGTCGCCACTGTCTTTACCCAGAGCTGCCGCTAAGGGAGAAAGGCTGTTTAAAAATTATTATTTGGGGCCGGCGCCGCGGCTCACTAGGCTAATCCTCTGCCTTGCGGCGCCGGCACACCGGGTTCTGGTCCCGGTCGGGGCGCCGGATTCTGTCCCGGTTGCCCCTCTTCCAGGCCAGCTCTCTGCTGTGGCCAGGGAGTGCAATGGAGGATGGCCCAAGTGCTTGGGCCCTGCATCCCATGGGAGACCAGGAGAAGCACCTGGCTCCTGCCTTCAGGTCAGCGCGGTGCGCCGGCCGCAGCACACCGGCCGCGGTGGCCATTGGAGGGTGAACCAACGGCAAAGGAAGACCTTTCTCTCTGTTTCTCTCTCTCACTGTCTACTCTGCCTGTAAAAAAATATATATATATTATTTGGGAGACAAAGATAAAGACAGAGGGAGCTTCCGCCCTCTGGCTCACTCTCCAGATGGCCACAGGGCCAGGGCTGGGCCAGGTCAAAGCTGGGAACTCAGCCCAGATCTCTTCTGGAGCCATCCCCTGCGGCCTCCCAGGGTCGGCATTAAGCAGGAATCTGGAATTGGGGGCAGAGCCGGGACTCAAACCCAGGCGCTCCAGGAAGGGATCCCAGCATCTTAGCCTGCGCCTGCACCACGAGGCCGGCGCCCACCCTGAGGACGGCTTGTACGGGCCCCCACGAGTGGTCTCAGGCTTCCGCGTGTGTCAGAATTCCTAGTCGGGAGCTGGATCACGGGAAACCACGGGCGGCAGCAGAGATGTGGGTGGAAGTGCCGCCGAGGGGCAGCAGCTCCACTGCCGGCTCCCCGGAAGCCAGGACGTGCAGGTTGCGTGGCTGTGGCCTGCAGCGGAGCCGGAGCCGCATTTCTCGGGAAAGGGGTGGCAGGCGTTCCTGACGCTCGCTCCGCGGTGAGTCAGGCCCTTCGTCCCGGGCCAGGCGTTTCGTAAGTGGAGCATTAGCGCCACTCACAAGTGCGCCCTTGAAGAAGCTGTTATTCCCAACGCCCGCAAGGGCCGCAGTAAAAAACAGAGATTTGCTGTTCAGCTGGAAGGGGTGGGGAGGGAAGGAGGATTTGAGTGGTCAGAAATCCGGGAGCAGCTCTGAGCACTGGCCAGAGGCCCAGAGACAAAGGTGCGTGGGCAATCTCTGATGAAAGGCGGGGGCGGGGCCGGTCCCCGAGTGGGACCCCTGCGTCTCCTATCAGCATCCCGGCCACAGACCTGGCTGCTCTGCTTCCTGCTAAGGCACCTGCGGAGGCGCACGTGCTGGCCCCAAGCACTCGGGCTCCCGCCACCCACGTAGGAGCCCCAGATGGAGTTCCTGGGCCCTGGCTGTTGTATTTGGGGGAGTGTCTGCTGGGGCACGGACTGGGCAGGGGGTGGGGGGGACGCAGACAGCAGAAACTGTTTTCTCGCCGTCCTGGAGGCTGGTGGGCCTGGGTGCGGCCTCGCGCGCGGCCTCCTGCCCGCTGTGCTCCTGTGGATTTTCCTTGGTGCCCGCATGGAGAGAGCGTGAGCAAGCTCAGTGGCACTGATCCCCGAGCCCAGGCCGCGCCTTCACGACCTCATCCAACCCCTGCCACCTTCCCCGGCCCCGCCTCTAATACTGTCACACGGAGGATGAGGGCTTTCGCGTGTGCATTTTGGGTACACACAAGCATTCAGTCTGTAACAGGGCCCTACCGTCCACTCAGTTCCTGAGGCTAAAATCCCCCGACCCCCTCGTCTTCCAGTCCTAAGTACAAATCCAACCACAAGGTCGTATCCACTTGTCGGCCTTGACCCTGGGCACGGGCAATAAAGCTCCTAACGGGCTCCCTGCTGCCCCCTGCCTTGCCCATGTCCAAGTTATTTATGCCCCAGGGCCTTAGCACGACTGGGACTCCCCCACGCCCCACATCTGCTGCGCTGCCACCTCGCTGCCGTCTGTGAGGGGTCTCCCTCGGCCCCCGCCCCCCACTCCGACACTGCTCTGCTGCCGGTCTGGCTGTCTCGCCGTGCCTGTGTGTCTCTCCGGTGAAGAGCAGCTCCAGGAGAGCAGGCTTTCTCTCCTCTGCCCCTGTGTTCAGAGGGGACCTCAGGGACCCTCCTGGGTGTCAGCACCCAGGAGTTCAGAGCAACCCGGCCTTCGTCTCGTTGACTCCGTGTTCAGGGCACCCAGGAAACGTCCGTGGAGATGAGGGATGCATGAAGTCCACAGAGATGAGCTGACCTTGTGAGCTCAGCGTTAGGGGAGCCGCAGAGAAGTCTGGGGTGGCAGCAAGAAGCCCTGGCGTGCGGCTCTGCCTGCTTCGCGTAGGCGTCCGGGACCGGGACGGCTGGCTGAGGCACGTGGCCTGCGCTGTCAGGGCCCGGGGAGACCAGAGGCCCCCGAGAGAAGGCGCAGGGAGAGCCGGACAGGGGAGGTGGAGGCCAGAGCAGGTCTGCGTCCCTGACGGGGCTCTGGTCTCCCTCCCCGGAGAGCCCTGGGGTCCTCGGTACCCGGCCCAGGGCCCTGCACACGGCACCCCAGCACCGGGGCTGGTCGGGACCCTCCCCAGGAGCTGGGACTTAGTTCGGTGCCCTGAGTGACTCCTCCGGGGTTGAGACGGACATGGAGGCTGCAGGTTTGGTGTTGCTGGGGCTGGGGAGGGCTCAGAGAAGCTGGTCGTGGGAGCGGTGGTGGGCGGGGCCAGGAAGAATCCCTGGGAGAATTCCTGGCTTTGGGGAGAAGCTGGAAACCCAGTGAGTATGGAATTGGGCGGGGAAGGCACACACCCTCCAAGGAGCCTGCAGGGGAGGCATGAGGCAGCAGGGAGCGGTGGTGACTGTGGCAAAACCAACGGCACCAGAGTTACCAGGTTGTCGGGTCCTGCGCGTGCAGTTACTCACGCTGTCAGAAGCAGCACCCCTCCTTATTGCATGACACAAAGGCCACCGCGAAGGCCAGGGCCGCTTCAATGCCATCCTCGGGCTGCCAGTTGGAGACCAGGGAGCAGGTGGCATGGTGGGGGGGAGGAGGAGGAGGAGAGAGCACCCAGGTTCCGGAGCGCTCACTGCGGGCAGCCCGGGCCACCTGCCTTACATGGTGTCCCAAGAGCCCCCCAGTGCTGCGCTGAGGGAGCTCCCGCCAGGGCCTCCCTTTACAGAGGAGGAAACCGAGCCTGGGGGAGGGGAAGTCGCTTGCTTCCCTCTCCCCCTCCTTTGGGTTGCAGAGTGGGGGCCGTCCGGGGACCCCGCTGTGTGCCATACAGAGCTGGGCGAGGAGGCCCACCCAGAGCGTCCTGGAGGAGACGGATGGGGCTGAAGAGAGGGAGGGAGGACCATGGGGAGGGGCTTCCCTCCCCGAAGCTGCAGAGGAAGCGAGATCAAGTCTGGCACGATGGTGGTTAGTAATAACCTAGTAATAACCGTGCCCTGGGATGAGGCTCCCCAGCTTAGGGAACATCGGGGCGACAGATCCCCGTTCTCTGGATCCCCGCTAGGGCCTGAGAATCTGGATCCTTAGCAAACCCCAGTGCCGGGGCTACAAGGGTCCTCCACTGAACAGCAGGGCCTCAGGTGCTGGCTCCTCCGCCTCCCGACCCCATCTGCTGCACGGCCTGCCTTTCTACACCTCATAGACAGCGGCATCATTCGGTCGTATGGGGAGCATGCCCATTTGACAGATGAAGAAACTGAGGCTCAGAAAGGTAAAACAGCCCAGAGCCACCGGATTTGTGTCAGCACCAGGCTCTATTGCTTCTGTCAGATTGGTGTTGGTGCCCTTGGGGTCCCAGGTAGGGGGACGCTGAGGGGTGTGTTTGAACGGCACAGTCAGCCCGTAGCCCGGAGGATAAGGGGCCTGAAACCCGCTGGAAGCCTTGGCAGCCAGCGCACTGCGTTTCGCCCTGGGAGGAGCAGCTGGTACCATTAGTCAGAACAAACCACCCGGAGCCAGCCCAGCTCTGGCAGCTGAATGTGAATCCCAGTGGGGGATGACTCAAGGGCCATTCATTAGGAAGCCCGAGTCCTCGGTGACCCAGAGCAGGGCTTGGCACCTCCAGGAGCTGCTCACCCAGACAGAGGCCTTCCAACGGGGCGGACTGAGGATCCGCACCCGGCCTGGGAGGCGGCAGCACCGGGCAGAGGGCTGCCGGAGGCGCTTCCTCCTGTGGCCCTGCCGTCCTGGCCCTGGGTGTTTAAGGAAAGAAGAGCAGGTGTCTGCCCTCGTGGACGGGGACGCAGGTCGTCTCAGCAGCCCCCGGGAGCCGGCCCAGAGAGCCTCTTTATCAGCTGGTGAACGGGCTGACACCCCGCCCGGTAACTGCACAGTGAACCTCGGGAAGACGGGGAGCAAAGGGGCTTGCACAGCCCACCCCGGGGGAGCAGGGGCAAACGCAGGAGCCCGGACTGCAGGATTCCACTGGCCTGAACTGGACCGACAGCAGCAGAGAGCAGGGTGAGCGTGGAGGGAAGGGGGCGCACCTTCAGGACTTCTCCTGGGGCCAGGGTCAGTTTATACCTTGATGCGGGCGGTAGCTACATGGACAAATCCGGTTGTCAAAACCCATCGGCTGTGTGCTGAGATCTGTGCGTGTTGCTGCGGACAAATCATTCGTTAATGTGAGCAGAGAGCCCCGGCCGCCCAGAGCCAGCAGGCTGGGGCGGGGCCGCCTATGGAGCACGCCTCAGGCAACCCGCTGCCCGGCCCAGGCTGCCCACGGCCCGGTTCTCACTGCTGAAGCCTCTTCTGGCCTGGACAACTGAGTCTTTGAAGATGCCAGGCACTCAACTGTGGGTCCTTTTTTTTTTTTTTTTTTTTTCAAAAGTGTAAGCCTAATTGGGTCAAGTCTGGCCCCAGGGCTGTCTCCTGACCATCCGTGAGACCAGCTCTAAGCCAGAGACAAAGCGGCCTCAGTCAGCAGGCAGATCCTGGCCGCGTGGCGGGCAGCCCAGGGCCTGCAGTGCTGGGGCGGAGGGCGGGGCGCCCTCACTGCCTGCAGCGGGCACCGGGCACCGGGCATCAGGTGGAACTGGGCTTCTGCCCCCGGCTGCCTCCGGAGAGTGACGGTTCAGGCCTTATGTGGAGGAGCTGGTGTGATACAGACAGCACGCTGGTGGTTTGGAGTATGTGTTTATTTATTTATTTTTAAGCCTGATTCGTTTATTTGTAAGGCAGAGTAACAGAGAGGGAGATCTTCTGTCTGCTGACTCACTCTCCAAATGGCCACAACAGCCAGGGCTGGGCCAGGCTGAAGCCAGGAGCCAGGAGTTCCAGCCAGGTGGCCCACGGTGGGGTGGCAGGGACCCAACACCTGGGCCGTCCTCCACTGCCTCCCAGGCACATTGGCAGGGAGCTGGATCGGAAGTGGAGCAGCGGAGACGTGAACCAGCGCTCCAGGATGGTTGCAGGAGTCCCAGGCGGCGGCTGAACCCGCCTGTGGGTGTGTGTTTAGTCCTAGGACAAGATGCAGTGTGCGGCTCCTACACACTCAGCGTCCCTCGCTGCCGCGATCAGCTGTGCATCTTTGTGGGAGTCACTTAGCCTCTCTGAACTCAGCCCTTCATCTGTATGATGATGAAGATGGCCCTCCCTCCTCCCTCCCAGAACTTTGACCGCGGAAGCGCTCAGTGAGATTTTGGGATATCTGCACGTACCCGTACATGATGAGATATTTTGAGGAGGGGACACAAGCGTCATCGCGAAATTCATTCCCGCGTCCTAGTTTCTCCCGAGAGCCTGAGGGTGATGTCCTACCGCGTTCTCAGTGCACCTGCGTTCCGAGCGCGCCCTGTCGGGGAGGTGGGGTGTGTGGGAGTCTCGGCTCGGGCCGCCTTGGCAGTGCTCAGGAAGTTTGGAATTTTGGGGCGTCTGGCCTTTCCGATGGTCAGATTAGGGGTGCTCAGCCCGAATTACCTAAATTAATCCTCATTTAAACCCTGTGGGCGAGGTGCTCTTTTATCCTGATTTCCAGAGCAAACGCCGGAGGCTCAGGGCCAGCCCGCTCGCCAAGGTCACGCCGCTCACGCGACAGAGGAGGAGCTGGAAGGAAAGGGCCCAGTGCACCTGCTGCTCCGGGGGGCGCAGGGCAGTACAGAGGGGAAGGAGACCCGCCCTGCTCCAGGAGGGCCGGCCCTGCTCTGTAACGTGGAGGCCGTCTTGTGAGGGCGAGCAGGGTCAGCGGCACCCCGCATGCCGCGAGCCTGGCGTCCTGTCACCTGCTCTGTCTGTGACCCTGCTGGGCAGGGCTCCCGGCTGCCCTCCAGGAAGTGCCGGGCCAGCTCCCAGCAGGTGTTGCAAAACAGCCTTTCTGAACCCTGTCCAGGGAACCCGAGGCCCCCTGCGAAGTGATCTCTTGGATTCCCTCGTGTAAAACCCTCAGAGCCTTGCTCCCAGGTGCCGCTTCCTAGCCATCCCGTTTTGCTCCACGCCAGGAGCCCCGGTTCGGCCACCGGGCTGTGTCTGAGCGAGCTGTGGGCTTCGTGGCACCAACCCAGCCTGCAGGTTAGAGGCCGGCGCGGCGGCAGGAGCCGGACAAGGCTGGGCTCAAGGTGAACAAACATCCCTTATGTGTGCTTAGTTTGTGTTTGTTTTCTTTTTGGCCTGAGTCTTGAGAGCCACAGTGTGGATTTTTCAAGTTGCTCTGTTGCCTTTGGGTTGAAAACATCAATAAAGGGTGAACCATCAAACCGTGCCTTGCAGCTGCCTGCCCGAAACTCCACAGGGGCCAGTTTGTGAGTTAAAAACGTGTGGCGGAAGCCAGAGAGTGTCCCTTCTGGAGTCAAATCCCTGCTCTTGTCTTGGCTGTGGGACGTTGAGGGTGTGCCATTCTGTGAGCCTCAGTTTTCTCATCTGCAGAATGGGCACAGTCGTGGCACCCACCCCGGTGGGGCTGTTGAGATCAAGCAGGCCAGGTGTTAGCGCAGTTGAGGGCACACCGTTCGCACTCAGGGAGCGTCGGTGCACGTGGTCCTTGGTGTGCCAGCACCACGCTGAGTTGCAGAGTTCCAGGGTCTTCTCTGATCCGCTGTGTGACTTCTACTTCACCCCTCTGAGCTTCAGGCACTTCATTTGCAAAGTTGAGACACCCCCAACCCCCGCCTTCCCTTTGTAAAGGACGAAACCCAGGGAGGCGACTTCCTGTATGGCTTGGAGTGGAGGCTGGGGGCAGACAGGCAGGAAGTGCTGTGGAGACAAAGCAGCAGATCCCGGGGCGGGGGTGGGGGTGGGGTGGGGGGTGGATATTTGCCCGGTGGCTCTGAGGCTGGAGCCGTGCCAGCCCGACAGAGGGCACAGAGATGCGGGCCGATTCCTGAGTGGAGTAGCCCCCGCGTCGCCCCTGCCTGCAGGCGGACGGTTCCCATCAGCAGTCTGCCAGCATGTGGACCCACAGACCTCGCTTACGGATTCCCAACACAAAGATGTCACTTAGCGAAGAAACGTGCGAAGGGTTCACTGTTCCCCAAGGCCGAAGTCTTTGCTTTGTAGGCTCCTTCTGCCCAGTGTGGAGTGCTGTGCTGATTGGTTTACACGTAAGAAGGTGGTATTGTGCAGAGGTCAAGGCTGTAGTCCCAGGAGCAAGGTCACAGCCAGCTAGGCCCTCGGCGCTTCCCTTACTGTCTGTTCTCAGCGATGAACCGACTTTGATGACCCTGGCTTTGGATCGCCCACCTCCAGCTGTTATGGCCATTTGGGGAGTGAACCAGCGGATGGAAGGCCTCTCTGTCTCTCCCTCTGTCACTCTACCTCTCAAAGAAATAAATGAAATCTTTTAAAAAGAAAGAAAGAATAACAAAGAGGGAAAGACAGAGAGAGGTTGATTTACCATCCACTGGTTCACTCCCCAAATGGCCACAATGAAGCCAGGAGTCAGAACTCCATCTGGGCCTCCTATGTGGGTGCAGGAGCCCAAGCGCTTGGTCCAACCTCCACTGCTTTCCCAGGCCATTAGCAGAGAGCTGGATCGGAAGAGGAGCAGCCAGGATTCGAACTGGTGCCCACATGGGATGCTAGCATCGCAGGTGGCGGCTTTACCCGCCCTGCCACAGTGCCAGCCCCTGGTACTGCTGCTTCTGTGTGCCTGGCACCATCTGCCTGTACCAGGCCCCACTGAGCGGACCTCTGGGATGGGCCATTGTGGGTGGGGGAGAGAAGCAAACAAAACCAGCAAACAAGATGATTGCCAGGTGCGAGCACAGCTGTGGAAGGTGCCAAGAAATGGGGTTGCATGGGGTGACTGCAGATGTTGGTTTGAAAACCTCCATGGGGAAATGACATTTAAGTGACAGGTGTGCAGGAGCCAATGATGATGGGGCGTGAGCTAGAGGAGCCCTTTCCAGACTCATAGGTGCAAAGCAATGCAGAGAAATTGCAGGGTGGTCCAGCGGCTGCATTTCCAGGCAGCGGGGGCTGCGGATCCCAGGACACCCTGCGGGGGGCCAGGGGCTGGAAGAGGCAGAGAGGGTGGAGCCAGGGTCCAGATGGCAGAGCTGGGGTTAGGGTTTGATTCTCGGGGCAGTTGGAAGCCGGGCAGAGGAGCGACAGACGGACGGACGGTTTTAGAAACCTGGTGGGCTGCTGTGTGCTGGGCCCGGGGCAGCAGCTGGGACACCCGGTAGGAAACAGAGGTAGTTGCCCACGTGACGGTGGCTTGGACAAGGGTGGCCGCGATAGCAGAGGCAGGAAGTGGGTGGATTTGAGATCCGTGGGCAGGTAAAACTGGCCACACCTGCTGAGATGGTACATACCGATAACTTGAATGATATTAATTATTAAGTGTGCTTCTCTTAACTTTTGTAAGCCATTAGTGGAGTTCATTAGCAGTTCTCAGCAGGGCTATTATGCCCTCCCAGAGAACACTGGGCAAGATTCGCGGCCCTGACTGGGGACACGCTTCCCTGGCCACTGGCAGGTGGAGGCCAGAGACGCTGCTAGAGGCCCACCGTGCCCGGATGTAGAATGGGGTTCTATGGAGGCCGGGGGCGGGGAGAGAATGTAATGAGATCATGCATGGAAGGTGCCCAGGCCGAAGGGGGAGCTGGCCAGGCAGCAGGACTCTGAAAGGCTTGCTCCTGGGGGTGCTGGAGCCGGGGAGGGATCTTCCCCGAGGGTGGAGTGGGCACTTTTGCCTTTTGTGAAGAGCAGCGTAGAGAGCAGGCTGGAGGCAGGGAGACCACCCAAGAGGCCTTTGCTGTCCGTGTCCAGGGGCGGTTGCCCTGCACCCACGGCGGGAGCGGAGCCCTCCTGGAGCGTGCCCTCCCCAGCCCTGCTTGCTTGCCTGCCTCCCCTCCGTGCCTGGGGAGCCTCAGCAGTGACTGTTGGGGGGCAGGCCTGTGTCTGGGACCCCCCCCCGCCGTGGCTGTTGGCCTTTCCAGGTGCACAGACTACTCTGGACCACCAACACCCCTGTCCCCCTGGCCCCTGACAGCTACCACTCAGCAAAAACCCTGCTGTTGGGCCAGAGAGAGCAGCTCCTGGTGGGAGTCCAGCACCCAGATCCTGACTCATCTGCCCTGTCCAGCAAGGCACCCTACCCCCCAGCGCCGCCCCTCTGTCCCCAGCCACTGCCTAGCCTGCTGCTGGACAGGGTCAGTTTCTCCTGTGCCACTGCCGCGCCCACCCACACCTCCTCTGTTTCTGCTCGCTCTCCTCTGCTTTGGGCCGTTTGCGTCTCCTCCTGCCTGTCCTCCCCCCACCTCCCTGGCTGTGTTTCCGCCTTTCTTTGGCCCGTCTTGGGTGTGTGGCAGGCAGGGTCCCCTCGCGTGTCAGCCTGCCCTGACGTGCCTGCACATGCATCGCCTTCCCTCTCCCCTGTCTCCTGCTTGTGTGTCTGTTTGCTACATGTGTGCTATAACCTTGACAATGACACTCCAGGGGCAAGCCTGGCTCGTCCACCCTCTGTTCCCACTAACAGACCAGCGACCGATGACAGCGTCTGTGGGTGGCAAGTTCCAGGCCAGTGGCCTGGGGACAGATTCTCAGCTCAGCTCCCTGGGACTGTGTTCTTCCTGGGTCATTTCCACGGCCACTGCCACAGCCACAGGCGTCTCCTAGCAAGCAGCTGAACGTCATCCTCACAGCATCCTGGCCCTAGAGAAGATCCCGCAACCCTGGGATTCAGGCCTTGGGCTCCAGAACATGTGCTTTTGCGGGTGTTTGCGAGCTGAGTGCGCAGGCCGAGGCCACACCGAGGGGGGGTTGGTGGCGCCAGCTGCTTGTTCGCTCAGCACTAAGCCAGCCTGGGGCAAGGAGCTGGAGGACAACTGGTACGTTTTGTTTGGGTTTGTTTTTTTTAAGTGATTTTTACAACTGTCTTTACTAAAGCAAAGAGGGTCTTTCTTGGTTCATGCACCTGAAATAGAAGTACTGGGCGCTGCAGCCGGGTCCCTGGGCTCAGGGCACGTCCCCCTCGTGCTCAGCCGGGCTGTCAGGAGCCTGACCCCTGGTCACCGGCAGCTCCAGGCTGCAGCCTGTGCTTCCTAAGGAATTGGGGTTCTGACTGGGTGAGGCCCTGCCGTCTGGGAAATAAGATGAACTGATTGGCTAGGTCTGGCCCCACCCACTGGGAAATAATAGGAACCAATTGGCTGGGGCTAGACACACCCTCTAAGAAGCAGAACCAGCTGATTGGCTAGGTCTGGCCCCACCCACTGGGAAATAGGAGGAACTCATTGGCCAGCCTCAGACACACCCAGTTTTAGAACCAGAAGGAGGGGACCTGGATCCTAGGCAGGCATGTATCTGATCCAGGTACCCCAGAGCAGCCTGGCCGTCTCCTGGGGGCCCCCAAGGCCCTTGGTAGGCAGTCTTGCAGCTTCACACCTGGGAGAGACAGTAGCGTCCTCGTCGAAGGATCCTGCAGCGACTTCTTTTCCTGGGAACAAGACTCGTCCCTGGTTTTAGCTGTTTGGGATTTTCCTGTTTGGTGTCAAAACTTTGCTGGGGCTGGTGCCGTGGCTCACTTGGTTAATCTTCCGCCTGTGGCATCGGCATCCCATATGGGTGCCGGGCTCTAGTCCCGGCTGCTCCTCTTCCAGGCCAGCTCTCTGCTGTGGCCCAGGAAGGCAGTGGAGGATGGCCCAGGTGCTTGGGCCCCTGCACCCCATGGGAGACCAGGAGGAATCACCTGGCTCCTGGCTGCGGATTGGCGCAGCGCCAGCCGTGGCGGCCACTGAGGGGTGAACCAATGGAAGGAAGACCTTTCTCTCTGTCTCTCTCATTGTCTAACTCTATCTGTAAAAAAAAAAAAAACACTTTGCAAAGAGCAGGCATAGCCATGGGTACCTGACATGCGTTGTTTTCTCTGCCTGCTTGTTGCCACGTCCCCCAGTACCTGGCGGCTGCAGGGAGGTGTGGCAGCCAGAGTTCAGCTTTGCTCCTGGCCACCCACCTCCCCCTTCCCCCCAGGCTCCCCTCCCTCACCTGGCGGCTCCATCCCACCCCCCCACCCCCCCCGGCTCAGAGAGGGCACTCAGGACATGGCAGCCGCTGCTGTGATGGTCATGGCCGCCGTCTGTCCAGGCTCAGGGAGAGTCCTGACGCTGGCAGACCCTCAGCCCCGGGGCCTCTGCTCCCATGATTCCTCCACACCGAATGCTTGCAGGTGCAGTTCTGGGTGCACCTTCCGGATCCGGACACCCTGAGGGGTGGATGTGAGGCTGGCATGGCTCCTGGCCTGCGCGGAAGGGGTCCTCAGAGGAACGCCATGGATGCACCCATGATGCACTGGGGATCCTGACTCCTCTGTGGGGCTCTCGGGGCAGGATCTGGGCTCGAATGAGGACAGGGCTGGCTAGGAGTGGGTGGCCTCGTCCTCCCTGCCGTCATGCATTGCAGACAAGAGGGCAGCTAGGGAGCCTGCTGCTGATTTGCTTTACAAAGCTGTGCAAAGCTTGGGGGTTGAGTCTTAACCCCGACACGGTGCCGTGGCAGCTCAGGGAGGGCAGAGTCCTCGGACACGGGACAAGGCTTCAGGCAATCCATGAGCCCCAGAGTGCGGGGGCTGAGCCAGGCTGGCGGAGACGCTGGGGCTCCGCATTCCGCCTGGACCTCTGCCTTCTAAGTCAGGTGGATTTAGACCTTGGTGTCCCTCCTGGCCACTGATGGTCTGGCACAAGCGCACACTGCCTGTGTTACCAGCAAACCTCTGCTTCTGATGCTCACGGTGCAGTGTGGAAGGGTTCAAGCCTCCTTCTCTAAGGCATGGCTGGGGCAGGTGAGAGGCAGGATTGTCCAAGGGCTGGGAAGGTGGACTCTGGACCCAGGCTGTATGGTTCACAGCCTCGCCCTGCTACTTATTAACAGGAGACCGGGCAAGTTAAGGAACCTGTGTGGCCTGGGCTTCTGCACCTGTAGCCTGGGGACCATGGCAGCACCATGTTCTTGGAGGGTAAGGGCTGTCACCAGGCTCAGAGGCAGCGTTCGATGCATGCTTTGGGAAAGAGGACCCTCTGGGAAGATGTGCAGTCCTCCCAGTTTGCTGTCTGCACCTGAAGCTCCAAGAGCCATGTGTTAGAAACCAGAGTAGGGGGGCCGGCACCGTGGCTCACTTGGCTAATCCTCCGCCTGCGGCGCCGGCATCCCATATGGGCGCCGGGTTCTAGTCCTGGCTGCTCCTCTTCCAGTCCAGCTCTCTGCTCTGGCCTGGGAGTGCAGTGGAGGATGGCCCAAGTGCTTGGGCACCTGCACCCACATGGGAGACCAGGAGGAAGCACCTGGCTCCTGGCTTCAGATCGGCGTAGCTCCGGCCATAGCGGCCATTTGGGGAGTGAATCAATGGAAGGAAGATCTTTCCTCCCTCCCTCCCTCCCTCTCTTTCTCTCTCTCTCCCCAACTCTACCTGTCAAATAAATCAGAAAAAAAAAAAAAAAAAAAAAAAAAAAAAAAAAAAAAACAGAGTAGGGAATTTTATTCCAGGGGGCAGTCCCAGGAAAGCCAGTGAGCCCGGGAAATTGAACCGGCTTTGTGCTCAGGGCCCTTGGGCCAGGCTGAATCATGCCCCTTGCCCCTGTCCCCAGAACAAAACATGTGTACCCTAACCCCAGAGCCTGTGACTGCGCCTTTGCGTGGTAAAGGGGTCTTTGCGGGGGTTGTCCTGGGTTCGCCAGGTGGGCATGATGTCGGGTTGCAAGTACCTGTAAGAGAGGCAGGTGGGTTGGAGGCAGAGAGGGAGACGTGGTGATGGGAGCTGGGGGCGGGGCCTGGGGAGAAGCACTTTAAAGAGAGAGGAAGCGGGGGGATGCAGACCGGCAGACAAGGAAACGGACCCTCCCTGAAGCCCCCAGAAGGGCGGCAGCGCTGACCACAGCTTGAGTGTAGACTTCGAAGCTCCAGGAATGTTTGGGGGAGGAGTTGACGTTGCTTTAAGCCATAACACGTGTGGTCATTTGTCGCAGCGGCCGTCGGAGACTCCCACAGCCCTTCCCAGGGGAGCAGCGGCAGCTGGTTAGCAGATTTTCCCTGTGTTGATGAGGGGCCTGGAGTGTCCCTGGACACCCCTGCTTGGGTCACCATGGCCCTCTGCCCCTCCCCCTCCGCCTCCTCCTGGGCCCCTGCATTCCTGTGTTGTGCAGCCAGAGTGCAGATGGGTTTTTCAGCCGTGGTTTCTTCCCTGGAGGGGAGTCTGAGCCCATGGAACAGCGTGCCCTGTCGCTCTGGGGATTCCTAAGTCAGGGCCATTGCCACGTGCCACCCCGGGTCCTCAGTCACGCCGGACACCGGCCCTCGGTCTCCCTCTCCAAGCTGCCGCTGCCGTCATAAAGGGGACGCTGGCTACAGCTCCGGCAGTGGGATGCATAGGGATGGGCACTTGCATTCGGGGATCAACCTCCCTGCACCTGCTCCAGGCCGCAGGCTGGCACTGGACTTGGGCTTCTCATGCACGCGGGCCTCTGGCCTCCCCCCTCCCCCCCCCCCGAGTCTTCCCACAGCAGATGACAGCTGTGGCAAGCAGCGCACCTGCCCCACACCAAGCTAGGACCTCAGAAGTGGCCGGGGACGTAGGCGGCCCTTTCCTTCACAGAGGGCAAACGAATTAAACCCAAGTCCCACAGACTCCACAGGCTGTGTGTTTTCCTCTATAGAGTAGCCCTCCCTTTAAAAAATGATTTATTTTATTATTTATTTGAAAGGCAGAGTTACAGAGACAGAGAGGGAGAGAGGGACAGAGAGGGAGGGAGGGAGGGAGATACAGAGAGAGAGAGAGAGAGAGAGAGGGAGGGAGGGAGGGGGATACAGAGAGAGAGAGAGGTCTTCCATCTGCTGGTTCACTCCCCAGGTGAGCCAGGAGCCAGGAGCTTCCTCCGGGTCTCACATGGGTGCAGGGCCCAAGCACTTGGGCCATCTTCCACTGCCTTCCCGGGCCACAGCAGAGAGCTAGATTGGAAGAGGAGCAGCCGGGACTAGAACCCAGCACCCATATGGGATGCCGGCGCTGCAGGTGGAGGATTAACCAAGTGAGCCACGGCGCCGGCCCCCTCAAGTAGTGTTCTAAGCCCCTCATATACGGATAGCACCAAACTCTACAGAGGCTATGCCTTTTCCTGTAGACGAATACACGACCGTAATCAAGTTTAACCTACAAACTAGGCATGCTAACAGGTGAACAATAACCAATGATAAAGCAATATACTGGAATAAAACTGCCAGCACCTTGGGGCCAAATAAGAATGAGCTGGACACAGCACTGTGTCACCGCAGCAGTCGGTGTGATAACGAGATGGCCGCTGGCGGGCAGGTGGGGACCACGGCATGGCTACATGGACCACAGGGCTGGCTCCCATCCCGGGCAGAACGGGATGGCCTGAGAGTTCTTCACATGACCCCGAATGGCATGTGGTTAGAGATTTATGACTTGCTTATTTCTGGAATTTTCCACGTAGTATTTTTGTACCAGGATTGACCGTGGGCAACAAGCCACGGAAAGTTGAAGCCATGGGTGAGGGAGATCTATGGTGCTGCGATGCCAACTACTCGGTCACTCAGCAGACGCTAATTAAGCACCTCCTGCATGCCCCGGGCTTGTTCCGGGACCGGAAGAAGAGCCATGAACAAGCAAGATGAGACCCCGTGCCTTGGCGAGCCCGCACTCTGCCACAGTGCGTTCCTGCGGGGACAGAATGGGAGCCCCGTCTAGAAGTTTCCTGCTAACTACATCATCTTTTCAAATGCACAGACAAAAGTCCTTTTAATACCATATTTCACTCAACCTGTCCAAAACATGTCATTTCACTGTGGAATGGATGTAGAAGTATTAGTGAGCTGTTCTTTTCGTCTCGGAACGCTGATGTGTGTTTTAACCCCTTCGCCGCACAGCTCAGTGCAAACTCACCGTGCTTCAAGCTCTGCGGAGCCACGCGTGGCTGCTCTAGTGGCTCCTGTCATCTGAAGCAAATTCACTCTGGCTGGCTGTCACCTGGTGGGCTCAGCAGCCGTACTGTCTGTCCATCCATCCACCCACCCACCCACTCCGGCCTCTTCCATGCTGGGATTGCACTGGCCACGCTGGGAGCTCCGTGTGGCCACTGAGATGTGGAATTGGGGAAGCAGCATTTCTCTGTGCAGTGGGGGAAGTTGGGGGCCTCAGAGGGGTGCGTTAATCCCGCCCCCGGTTTGTGCCCCGTCACCCTCAGCGTCCCCTGCAGGCCGCTCTCTCGCTTTCTTTTTGTCATCTTTATGAGCGCTCCCTTTCTCTGCCCTCCCCTACTCCGAACTTCCCGTCCCTCTCCAGGGACATCGTCCTGGTGGCTGCCTCTTGTGGCTTTGCGGGAGTGTCTCCCACTCCCATGGGGAGTACTGGATGTGTCGCCCGGAGCCCCAGAGCACCAGCCTCAATCGCTCGCTCCTGCAGAACTCACTCCCCGCCTTCCTTCTGCTTTTTAAAGATTGGTTTTATTTATTTGAGAGGCAGAGTGACAGGGAAAGAGAGAAAGAGAGAGAGGGGTCATCCATCCCCTGGTTCACTCCCTACATGGCCACAACAGCAGGGTCTGGGCCAAGCCAAGGCCAGGAGCCGGGAGCTTCCTCTGGGTCTCCCACGTGGGTGCAGGGACCCAAGCATCTGGGCCACCCTCTGCCGCTTTCCCAGGCGCATGAGCAGGGAGCTGGGTTGGAAGTGGAAGCCGGGACTCGCCCCGGAGCTCACGTGGGATGCTGGCACCACAGGCAGCGGCGTAGCCCTCTGTGCCGTAACGCAGCCCTCCCTTGCTTTTGTCAGCCAGTTCTTTGGTTTTCCTGATCATACTGGGACTCGCGTGTCCCACAGTTTGTTTCACGCACCCCCACCTGATTCAGCTGCTTGTGGACACCTCTGGGGTTTTCTTTCCTGGTCTGGAATGTCTGGCACAAGCTCTGCTTGAGCGATGAGCCTGCCACGTCCTGGATCTGGTCACAGCACAGGTCACGTTGTCCTCACAGTCTGAGTCTGGGGGTGGAGCTTGCCCAGGGCCTCGCGCTGGCAGATGCAGACCCCAGAGCCCAGCTTGGGCAGTCCCAGGGCTCCCACATCTCGGCCTTGACCCTGTTGGGGGGGGGGTGGAGGAAGAGGTGCAGGAGGCGTGGTTTGCGGCAGCGACACCCAGCAGGCCTGGCTGAACCGCTTTTCCTGAGATGTGATGAGAGGTCTGAGTACTTGTGGGTCCCCTGGCTTCACCCCGAAAGGCGCTCCTGTCACCCTCGCTGGAGGCAGCCGTCAGCCTGGAGCTGTGAATGCCATCGTTCGGCTGTAGACGTAGAATCCACGGCTTCCGAGGGCTGCGCCCCACCCCCGCCCCCAGCCAGGTGTGCGTCCACCTCGTCCGCCCCTCCATTCTGCACCTGCAGACTCCACGCAGCTCTCTCGCCTGCCACCCTAAGCATGGCGCCCCACAGCGCCCCTGCTGGGTCGGGAGTGCAGGGGCTGGGTCTCTGCACCGGCCGGAGCTGGCTGTGCCTTTCCCAAGAGCCAGCCGGTCGTGTCCCTGTCTTGCCAGCTCTGCGTTCAGGGCCACCGTGTCGGCAGCTTGGGAGTATGGACACCACAGGACCTGCCAGTGCTGGCACAATGCTGGTCACTCCAGACGGACTGTGTGTGTGTGAGAGAGAGAGAGAGAGAGGCAGCCCACTGCCATGGGTCTGTGAAGACTGACTTTGATGAAATTACGTGGCCCCCATCCACAATAACCATCCACACATAATTATTGAAAAAAAAAAAGTCCTGTGTTCTCTGTTTCAAAGGGACGTGTGAGAAAGGTGAACGTGTGTCATGAGGGTGACAACGGAATATTGTAACTCCCCGCTGGGCGCATCCAGTGGCCCGGGGGAGGGGAGCCGTGCTGTGGTCGGAGGGCGGTTGCTGGTCCTGGCCCTCTTCCTCTTTTTTATTCCTGTGGGAGGGAGCACCCTTTCGGCTGCAAGGGGCAGAAGCCCCCCACAGAGAACCTGCTGGGGCTGCAGGTTTGCAGGCGGCACCGTCAGCACTCACTCTTCCGCCTCTTGACTCCGCCGGTGCCTTGTGCAAGTTTGCTTCTCCACAGCTCCCAGCTCGCCTGTGCCAAGGATTCTCCTCCCTCCCTCTCTCTCTCTCTCCCTCTCTCTCTCTCCTCTCTCTCTCCAATTCCAGCGCAGAAATGTGAAGCTCATTGGCCCACTTGGGTCACCTGCCCTTCCGATTGGCCAGACCTGGGGCATAGCCCCACCCCAGATCCAGAGCCAGGGGCAATCAGGTGAACCGAGAGTGGGGAGGGCCCGGACGAGGGACAGGCAGGTGCTGTTCTGGGCGGGTGGGAGTGGTGTCCTCCAGCTCCTGGGGCACCAGAGCTGCCTGCGGCCCCTCCCCGTTGGAGCCCACCCCCCTGAACCCGCGGCCCCAGCCTCTGTGACCGGGAACCTTCTCAGCTTCCTTCCTGGGCCCTGACTGTCTGCGCCCCAGCTGACCATGGATGGGCGCTAAGTGCACAGCCGGCCCCTGGCGTCCTCCCTGTCCAGGACCCAGATCTGTAGGTGGCGCCATGGGTGCCCAGAGCCTGCGTGCGCTCCTGTTTTCTTTAAGTGGTCTCCGGGTGGCTCAGAGCACCATGGGTGGAGTGGCCACTGGGACAAGCAGAAGCCAGCCGGCCCGGCACAGGGGCAGGCTTTTCGGAATGTTTTTGCTCGTGGTTGGTGGATTCCAGGGAGGAGAGAGCCAGCTGCATTTTCTCTGCAGGAAAGTACCGCGAATGCCATCTTACAGATGAGCAAACAGGCTCCCAGGGGTGCAGGGAGCAGCTCGTGAGCTGAGAGGCCGAGGCTGGGGCCAGAGCCCTCATCTGCACATGGCCGCTCTCCGCGTGCAGGGCCGCCCTGGCTCTGGGATTCTGTGCCTTTGCCTGTGGCACCCGCCCACAGCGACTTCCGTCCGGCCTCAGCCCTCGAAGCTGCCCACCCCGCCCTGCAGTCCTCCCCCGCCCCTCCTCTCCCCTGCCCTCATTCTCTGTCGCCTTCGCTTCCTGAAGCTGCCGTCTGCAACCAGCACAGCGTAGTCGGTCCCTACCGCTCAACGGTGCAGAGTAACGCGTTTATTATTTCACAGTCTGCCTCATCCCTAGCAGAGCTGCTTGAGCTCCTGCCATCACATCTGTGTTACAGTGGGAAGGATGAAAAGGCCAAAAACGATGTGTCCCCTTCATGGAGGAGCCCTTGCTGGATGTCCCTTACCCTTGTACACACGCCTGCATGCATCCCACTGGCCAGAACTCACACGGAGCAGCCACCTGGCTGCCTGCGAGGCTGGGGGAGCTGTCTTCACCCTGGAAAACTCCAGAAAGCTCAGCGGCCATTTCCTTCCTTACTGAGGAGGACGGGGATACCGGGAACACAGACGGGCAAAAGGAAGCCCCCATTGACCGAATGCAAGCGTGGGGCGGTGCGTCGGGTGGGTGCGTCAGCCCCACCTGCTTTTCTTTCTGCCTCCAGCACAGGTGGGAGAGGAACCCTCGGCAGGCTCCCTGCTTGGCGGTGAGCTGTGCCCTACAGGTGGTGGGTGGCACCTCGCTGGTCCCCCGTTTTCAGATCACCTTGGCGAGAGGAAGGGCAGCGGCAGGCGGCTGTCCAGCTCAGGGCTGTCACCTGTGGCCGCCGAGGCCACCTCTGTTCAGTTCTCAGCAGAATTTTTTTTTTTTTTTAACAAATAGAGTTAGACACAGAGAGAGAGACAGAGAGAAAGGTTTTCTTTCAGTTGGTTCACCCCTCAAGTGGCCACTACGGCCAGCGCTGCGCCGATCCGAAGCCAGGATCCAGGTGCTTCCTCCTGGTCTCCCATGCAGGTGCAGGGCCCAAGCACTTGGGCCATCCTCCACTGCCTTCCCGGGCCACAGCAGAGAGCTGGCCTGGAAGAGGGGCAACCGGGACAGAACCGGCACCCCAACCGGGACTAGAACCCGGTGTGCCGGCGCTGCAGGCGGAGGATTAGCCTAGTGAGCCGCGGCGCCAGCCAGTTCCCAGCAGACTTAAGACCTGGGAAGAGTGAGTGGGGGTGAGACTGGGCCAGCATCCTGCTGTGGGAATCTGAAAGTCACTCTTCCCCTGGCGCACAGTCTTGGCGCCTACTGCATACCCAGCATTCTGCCCTGGCACGGATGGGGCATTTGCTCCTCAACCCCGTGATCTTGGCGGATGGCTCTTGCTGGATGGAGGCGGGGTTCCCTCCTGCCCAGGTGCCCACTGTGCCTCGGCGGCGGCGGCAGCAGCGGTAGCAATAGCGGTGACCTGCAGGTGGTGAGCTCTTGGCTGAGGCTGAGGGTAGTGCTGGCCCCGCTGGACGAACCCCTTCCCTGGGGCCGTTCTCGGGGCGGAACCGCGTCCCTCCCTAAGGCTGCCTATGGAAGTCCCGCCCAGATGAAACTGGGTTTGGAGATAGAGCCTTTTAAATAGAAGATTAAGGTAAAATAAAGTCACCCGGGCGGGCCCTAATCCGCCATGACTGGAGTCCTTACAAGAGGGCGAGGGCTCAGAGATACATTGAGGGGGAGGACATGGGAGGAGGGTGCCCGGGCAGAGCCGAGGACGGGGCCACCCCCGGCTCCTGCACCATGACAAAATGCGCCTCTGGTGTCGAAGCCCGAGTCAGCGGTGCTGGGTAGAGCAGCCCCCGCCAGCGAGCCCGGGCTGCCCCGTGTTCACCTTAATTCCAGTGTTATGATTAAACATCCCGCCATCAATTATTTACAACACATCCAGATGATATCAGGGCCACAGGCACCCAGGGTGACTCACGCGGGGGAAGCTGGTTTTGATGAAGGGGAAACGATACCAAGGGAAACCAGGAATTTCACCTCCTGACCACGGAGACCGGAGACCGAGGTCAACCCAGGGAGGGTTTCCGGCAGCCGGGGCGGAGGAGGGAGACTGGGAGGCAGCGGGTGGTGGGCGCACGCACGCACGCACGTCTGGTTTCAACCTGTGTGATTTGAGCAGGTTGCTTAGCGTCTCTGATGGCCACGCGCACCATCTGTGAAATGGGGATTATTCCAGAAACTTTGTCCTGAGGCTCATAAGTAGTAACCCGTCCATTAAAGTGCGGTCGCACGGCTCGAAGGCTCCTTATCTGTATTGCTTGGGACCAGAAATGTTTCAGATTTCAGAGTCTTTGGAGCTCAAAAGTTTTGGGGCATTTCAAACTTTGGGTTTTGGGATAAGGGGTGTTCCATCTGCATTAAATAATTGATAGTAAGTGATTAACCAACAAGTGGAGATGTGATTATAATATGAGTTATATAAATAAAATAGGACACACTGTCATCATCGTCATTAGTGAATAATGAATGCGTGCCTGGCGCCCAGCTCGCGCCTGGAAGGACGCTCGCTGTTGCTGTGGTCACAGAACGGAATCGTCGGGAGACTCAGTGTGACAAGCGGCTTCCTCCGAACCGGTGACAGGAAGAAGCCAGGGGGCTCATGGGAGCAGCGCTGGCTAAAATGCTTCAAGGTGGAAAGTGGAGGAAGAGGGGTGGAGGGAGAGGGGGTGCGGCCAGATCCCCCTCAGCCGGAGACCCAGAGAGCTCTGGGCAGGCACTTTGGGAACCACTTCTGTGGACACAGCGTGGCTGTGGCCAGAAAGGAAAGTGCCCCGCCGTGGGCAGGACCCTCGGCCCCCAGGCGCGGGCTGGTCTCCTGCATCTGGGCCGGGAGCAGAGGGCTGGGGCTGCGGCGGGAAGGCCGGCCCGGTAGGTCCGCGCAGGGCTGGCTCCTCCAGCTCCCACTGGTTCGGGTCAAAAATTCCTCCTGCAATGAGCGCTTCAACTTGGGCCCTGTGTGGTCCTGAGGCTGTGCCCTTTGGGGCAGCAGGAGAGCCGCGTGCCCGTGACCGCGGGTGAGATCACCCCTGCTCTTCGCCCCTTGCAAAGGAGAACAGGTGCACGCTTGGCTCCTGAGCGGCCTCCTGGGTTAAAATGCAAACCCGGGGTGGGGGGGTGGCCCCGGGTGCTGAGCCTCCTTGCATACCGGCGATAGCACAGAATTCGCCAAGTGATCGGTGTGTGCAGGGTTAAGGCCCTGCACCTAACCAGACCAACTCTTGGGTAAGTGGACAGCCTTGGCCTGGGACGGAGTGGGCAGGACTGCAGACCCCAGACCTGGCAGTGGGAAGCAGCTCACGTTTGCCCGCTTGCGGTGCTGTAGGGCAGAAGTCCAAAACCAGGGGCCAGAGGCAGCCCGTGGGCACCTGCATCCCTGGGCTGTGACCTGTTCCTGGCGTCACCCCAGCTCCTTCCTCCCGCTTTGCCCTCCTCACCTCCCTCTGGAAGGAGCCTGTGGTGAGAGTGGATCCACCTGGCAGTGTGGCCCACTCAGGACCCTTGACTTGTTTTTTTTTTTTTAAAGATTTATTTATTTATTTATTTGAAAGGCAGAGTTACAGAGAGGCAGAGAGAGAGAGAGAGGTCTTCCATCCACTGGTTCCCTCCCCAGATGACTGCAATGGCCAGAGCTGGGCCAATCTGAAGCCAGGAGCCAGGAGCTTCTTCCGGGTCTCCCACACGGGTACAGGGGCCCAAGGACTTGGGCCATCCTCCACTGCTTTCCCAGGCCATAGCAGAGAGCTGGATCGGAAGTGGAGCAGCAAGGAGTTGAACTGGCACCCATATGGGATGCTGGCACTGCAAGCGCCACAGTGCCGGCCCCAGGGACCCTTGACTTAATCCCAGCCCCGCAGGCCCTCTGGCCGTATAAGGTCATGGTCACAGATTCCAGGGCCCTGATGCAGCCTGCCACGTGCCTTTTCCCAGACTCAGAACCACCGGTGAGCAGGGAAGTAGCCCTGAGCCGACCCCCCAGCCCTCTGCCTCTGACTTCAGTGGCCTTGCCTCGGGTTAGCGCCTCTCCCAACCCAGCCTCTGGAAAGCTGGCTGAGGGCTCGCCTGCCTCCGGTGGCCTGCCCAGGGTGACTCACACATTCACTTCTGTTGTTCTTAAGATTTACTCATTTATTTGAAAAGCAGAATGACAAAGAGAGGGATCAGTCTTCTGTCTGCTGGTTCAGTCCCCAGATGGCCACAGTGGCTGGGGCTGGGCCAGGCCGAAGCCAAGAACTCCTTCCAGGTCTCCCACGTGGGTGGCAGGGGCCGAGCACATGGACCATCCTCTACGCGTTCGCAGGAAGGGATGCTGGTGTCGCAAGTGGCAGCCTGAGCCCGGCATGGCACGGATAACTCGCGTTCAGAGCCTTCCTCTCTGCCGGGCCGGGCTCAGGCCTGTCCTGTGTTAACCCGTCGATTTTTCACCTCTTATGGTCTCTGGAGACTGGCACGCAGGCTCCTGCCTCAGGGCCTTTGTTCGACTTTCCCTCTCCCTGGAATGTCCTTCCCCGGCCGGCCAGGTTGTCCCTCCCTCCCCTCCATCAGTTCTTGGCAGTCGTGGGGACTGGGTGCACTGCACTTCTGCCTCCCGTTAGCTCCCGGGGTTCCCTGGCCTTTGCCCTGCCGGCGTGGCTGACGGTGAACCCCGCGGGGAACTTCCTCTCTCGCAGCACGCAGCAGGCCCGCCCCAGGGTGGGGGCCCAGTTACTGTTTTGTTGGGTGAGTGAATACTTAACCCCTATCTCAGCTCACTGCACTCCTGAGCCCCAGCAAGATGGGCCCACCCCATGGATTCGCCGCCTTCTCACTGAGACCGAGAGCCGAGAGGTCTCTTTGGGTCACCAGTACTTAGCCGAGCTGGTGGAGGTGGGGAGCCCGGCCTGGGGTCCTGCCCGTGGGAGGGGCGTGAGTGCTGGCAGACAGCCCGGAGGCCCTGACCTCACCAGCTCTGCCCTCCCCTGCAGAGGCCCCCTGGGGGGCAAAGTCCAGAGAATCCCGCCCGTGTCTCGTGGGCTACGTGCTCCACGCGGTCACATGCCATGTCTGGGACGGCCAGGTTCACATGGGACACTGATGGGAAGAAGTGGAGAATCAGGTCGGGCCCCACTCCTGGCCACTCCTGGCCACTCCTGGCTTCCAGGCGTTTGGCTTTCACTTCCTCCTGGCTGTCAGCGGCCGTGACCGTGGAGCCAGCCCATACTAGCAGGAATGCGGCCCGGCCGTGGGCTCCTGCATCAGGCTCGGCCCACAGGCTGGGTTTCTGCAGCCCAGTGGATGAGGAAGGCCTGTACCGAGGGGCTCTGTACACGGGGACCCCCGCTCACTAAGCTATGAGGCCCCGGGCGAGTTTCTCAACCTCTCTGTGGGATCAGATGGACAGCAACAATGCGTAATAGTGAACCCCCTGCTGTGGAGTGGATGTGGTTCCGGGGGTGTCCCCCAGAGCTTCACGTGCTGGAGCTGGGGCCCTGGTGTGGGCGTGGTGGGGTCTGTAAGAGGTGGGGGTGCCCAGTGGAGGCACCGCCCTTGGGAGGGATGGATGTCGTCCTGGCAAGATCCTGCCTGGCTCCCACCAGAGCAGGCTGCCATGAAAAGGGAGAGCCTGGCCCTGCGCCTGCGCCTTCCTCTCACATCACAGCCTCTCTCCCTCTTGCTGCCCCCTCCCCATGCTGGGATGCAGCGAGAAGGCCCTCCCCAGGACCCCGCGGAGGCCAGGGCCAGCCCCTCGGCCTCCAGAACTGTGAACACCGAAAACTCTCTCCCTTCTGAAAGATCCAGCCTCGGGTGCTCTGGGAAGGGGACCAAGTCCCTGCCTCGTCTGGTTGTCTTGCAGGGATAAACAAGCTAAATCGCATGAAGGCTGTCTCTGTGGGCTGCGGGGAAGTGGCTGGGAGCTGGCACCTGCACTTGGCCTTGTCTGCTGGGGGGAGGCCACCCCTGGTGGCTCATCCCCAGGGACACCGAAGGCCAAAGCCTGGAGCTGGCCCAAAGCATCAGGTTCTCTGTGAGCGGATGGTGACGGGAGGGCCGGCTACTGCTCTGCGCCCCTGTCCTGTCCCGGTTCAGGAGGGTCCAGAGATGTCACCTTTCCCGAGAAATGGTGACGACTGGGCCCCTGAGGCAGGGTCTCCAGTGCCAGCCTCCCCAGCGGAGGCACACGCCGGCCACCTGCCTAGAGAAAGACATTGCGGCAGGCCCCCAAGAGCAGACACGTGGTCCTTGAACTTGCTCCTGGGAGTCGTCAAAATGAACCTGTCTTCCTCTGTTTTTTTTTTTTTTTTAAAGTATGAGTCCAAGACACCATTTTTTTTCTTAAGATTTACTTATTTATTTGAAAGTCAGAGTTACACAGAGAGAGAAGGAGAGAGAAGAGGTCTGCTATCCACTGGTTCACTCCCCAGTTGGCTGCAATGGCCAGAGCTGGACCAATCTGAAGCCAGAAGCCAGGAGCTTCTTCCGGGTCTCCCATGTGGGTGCAGGGGCCCAAGCACTTGGGCCATCTTCTACTGCTTTCCCAGGTCACAGCAGAGAGCAGGCAGCGGCTTTACCCGCTACACCACAGCGCCGGCCCCTTCCTCAGTTTCACCGGCACTTAGCTGGCTGAGCGAGGAGCCTGGTGATGTCGGATCTGATCCAAATTCCCGGACTACTTGCGGGAGTCAGGAGAGGGACCCGGCCCCTTTGCTCTGCCAGCCGTGGGGTGTTCTGAAGACGCCCACGTTCTCGTCTCTGTGGGTGACTCAAGCTGAACCTGTCCCTAGAATGCCCCAGTTCCCCCAGCCCCAGATTCCACAGAGAGGAAGCCTGCAGGGCCCCGCCCCCAGGCCAGGCGAGCTGCTGCCCTGTCCTCCTCCTCTCCGCCCTCCGCAGGCTTCTTCTCCGTGCCCCGCCAACAGCACTGCGTGGTGCTCTGGGTTCCAGAGTCAGACTTGCGTTTCCCTGCCTCGCACTAGCTGTGTGGCCTTGGGAAAATCACTTTCCCACTCTGAAACTCCTGATGCTCATCTATAAAAGGGAACCAGTAACTATTTTTTAAGAAGATTTCTTTTATTTGAAACAGAGTCACAGAGAGAGGGGGGCGGGAAAAGAGAGAGTGAGAGAGAGAGAGAGAGAGAGAGGTCTTCCTTCTGCGGGTTCACTCCCCAGATGGTCACGACTGGAGCTGAGCCAATCTGGAGCGAGGAGCCTGCCCTGGGTCTCCCACTTGGCCATCCTCTACTGCTTTCCCAGGCACCTTAGCAGGGAACTGGAAGGGAAGTGAAGCAGCTGGACCCACATGGATGTCGACACTGCGGGCGGCGGCTTTATCCGCTACGCCACAGCGCTGGCCCCGAGAACCAGTGCCTATGCAGCAGAAGGAGCTCCCGAGAGGGCCGGCAGGGAGCCGCAGCCAGCACGCTTTTGCCCTTCCTCACATGTTGACTTCTCTTCCTGCAAGGTTCTAGAATAGGCCCCCACAGCCCCCAGCGCGCAGCAGGGCCCAGGGGTTGGTTAGAGGAAAATCTTCAGGGGAAGGCTATTGGCCTTGCCATTAAGACTCCTGCATCCCGCAGCCTCGTGCCCAGGTTCAAGTTCAGGCTCCACCCCCCCTTCCCGTCCCCCCACCCCCAGTGCATACCCTGGGAGACAGCAGCAGCAGGTGGTGACCTAAGCAGATGGTTCCCCGCCACACGAATGGGGGGTCTGGATGGCTTCAGCCTGGCCGAGCCCTGACTGTGGTAGCCATCTGGGGATTGAACCAGTGCAAGGGGGTTCTCTCGGCTCCTTGCCTCTCTGTTTTCTCTGTTTCTCAATTTAAAAAAAAAATGACAAAAATCTTTTTAAAAGAGACAGTCACCTGTCACCCCTCGTGCTTTTGTGATGACGTGGCGCTGTGGAACCTGTCTGCCCAGCCCGGGGTGTGGCCCCAGCCACCCGCCTCCTGGGAGCCTCTGCAGGACTAGGAGTTGGTGTCAAGATCAGCTGGGTCTGACAGTGCGTCCTAGCTGTGTGACCCAGGGCAGGTGGCGCACCCTCTCTGAGACGTGGCGAGGGAGGGCTCGACCTTGCCTGCAGGTGGCAGGGAGGAGGCTCAGGGTAGAAAGGCGCCCGCCCCTGCTGAGCGGCCCCTCCTGTGACTTCCCTGGCTGCAGACTTCACCGATGGCCTCTCCTCCCCCTGGGCGCAGTCTGGCTCCGCAGGCACCTTCCCTCCTCTGACTCATTTCCAGAGCGCACACACACAGGATCTGAGAGCTGAAACAGGACCCCGCCCCCTTTGACCTTAATCCACGGTGGGGGGGGGGGGGCTGCCTCCCAGGTGGACAGAGCAGCACCAGTGGCTCCGAGGCTTTGCCCCTCCCTCCCACCACGGGACTGGAACTTGGTGACAAACGTGTGTGAGCTTAAACTTGGCCTCCAGGCCTTTGTGCTGCGAATGTTGCCCGGCCTGGCTCCTGCAGGGGAGCTCGGATCCCTTTCCCAGTTACGTGGCGTGGCAGGACGAGGTCAGGGCAGGGAGCGAGAAGCCTCTTTGTCCTGGGGTTGTGAGCGCTGCCAGCCGCCGCCTCCAGGGCGCTTCTCAGTCTGCGGCACAGAGCCCAGGCCAGGTGCAGGTCTGGAGCAGCCCCCGGTATCTGAGCTGTGAGTGCAGAGCTAGGATTCAGCAGGCAGGCTCAGGCACCAACGTGGGGCCCCTTCTCCGAGCCACCTCTGCTTGCTTCCGTTGATCTTTGTGCCAATCATTGCCTTGGCATTCAAGTTCACGGAGACCCAATCCAGGTGTGGACGAACGGTGATGGCCCCACCGAGCTGTCCCAACAGGGACCACTGCCCTGGGCACAGCCCCCCCGCCCCCCGCCCCCGCAGGCTGCGCTTGCCCAGGGACGCACGTCGGGGGGAGGAGCCCAGCTCGGGACTCCTGCAGTGTTGCTGCCCTGCTGCTGGCCAGCTGGAGAGACCAGGAAGCTGCTGACCTCGCCGGCCCCCGGGGCACACTGGGCAGTCCCGTCAGGTCACAGAGCAAATCACGTTTCATCTGGGCAGCTTTCCCGTGTTGCAGGTCATTTGCATACGGAAATAAGATGTGGGTACCCGCGTGCCCACACAGTTAACTCCTCCTGATCGCACCTGCCCCAGCACCAGCCCGGCCCGGCAATTTCCCTGAACTGATACGGGCCGTTTGGTAGAGCTTTAAACTCGCCAGATATTTATTTTTCCATCCACAAATATTTATGAAGCACCCGGTAAATTCCTGGCCCACTGCACTAGGTGCTGGGCGCGCAGCAGGGAAGCGAGAAGACCAGGAACTTCTGTCGGGGAGCATCCGCCTCCGCGAGGCACAGGGCACCGACCAGGAGGCAGAAACGGGGCTGTCGCGCCATAGACTGGGGTGCATGGCGATGATCACCAAGGAGCTAAGTGGGGGCTCACAGGGGCTCTTCCAAAGGACAATCAGGGAAATCCTTCCAGACATGGTGGCGTCTGAGCTGAGAGACAGAAGTGGCCAAACAAAAGAGAATGGTGGAAGAGTCTTCAAGCGCTGGTGGGAACAGCCTGTGCAAAGGCCCTGTGGCAGGAGGTGCTTGGTGTGAACAGAGACATGAAGTCTGCTGAGGCCTGGGGAGCCAGAGACGAGAGTCCAATCTAAGCTATGGGGATTTGAAGGCTGCAGCAAAGGAGTTTGGGTTTTATGCTAAGAATAACAAAAAGTCTTTATTGGATTTGGGGATTCTTATTATTAAATATTTCATTCAGGGGCGGTGCTGTGGTGCACTGGATTGGGCCGCCACCTGCAATGCCAGCCTCCCATATGGGCGCAGGTTCAAATCCTGGCTGCTCCACTTCCAATCCAGCTCCCTGCTGATGCACCTGGGAAGGCAGTGGAGGACAGCCCAAGTGCTTGGGCCTCTGCACCCACATGGGATGCAGTTCCAGGCTCCTGATTTTGGCCTGGCCCAGCCCTGGCCATCGTGACCATTTGGGGAGTGAACGAGAGGATGGAGGCCTCTCTCTGTCACTTTGCCCCACCCCATTCTGCATTCCTCCAGGGGGCCCGCTTTGTTGTGAATTCGGTTTCTAAGCTTTGCCTTTCTTCTGCAAAGCTGGAGCAGTGGATTGGTTGGCCTGGGGTGGTCTTGAACTTCATCTGAATGTAGTCACGTGGTGGACGTCCCCCCGCAGGTGGCAGTCACGCCGTGGACGTCCCCCCGCAGGTGGCAGTCACACCGTGGACGTCCCCCGGCAGGTGGCCTTCCTGGCCAACGCCCTTGCTGTCGCTCCCTCCTTTTCACTGCCGGCTACTACTCCGCGGTGACACTGGCCTGGTTTCGCTCGTCTCCTGGGCCGTGCATTCGGTTTCCTAGTGTTGAGCCGACCCTGAGAGCCAGAGCGTGGTGCGCTGTCTGTCCCGAGAGTGTTGCTGAGGCTGGACTGGGATACCCAGTGTGGGCTGGGGGGGGGGGGGGTCGGAGCGGCCGCTCGTGTCCCCGCCGCCTTGTCCGTTTCTGGTTTCTGTTCGGAGGTCCTGCTTCCTGGATGACGTGACCTGGGCATGCTTCCTGTTTCCTTGGGAGGTGCTTGTGTGCAATGAGTCACAGCCCCCGTGGGGCTCCGTGACTTGGCCGCCGGCTGCACAGCTGGGTTCGTGGGGGCTTCTGGTAGCGTCTGTCTCGCACCTGCACCTGCACCTGCCTCCCCGACAGGCGCCTTGCAGCTCGCCTGGAGCCCTGCGTCTCTGTGGGTTTTGTCAGGAGCCGCTCGCAGGCCGGCCTTCACTCCCAGGAACAAACACGTAGGCCCCGCTCTTAACTAGCTAACACGTTTTCTCATCAGCTATAATGATTACTTTTTTAAACTTTTCTTAAGTTATTTGTCTTGAAAGTCATAGTTACACAGAGAGGGGGAGACAGAGAGAGAGAGAGAGATCTTTCATCCTCTGGTCCACTCCCCAGATGGCCACAATGGCCAGGGCTCAGCCAGCAGCAGCACAGGAGCCAAGGATTTTACCTTTAAATTCCATTTCTGTGGACATTTGAAGCTCCCTGATACTGTACCTCATAAATAAATACAAATATATCAAAATCAGGGCTGGCGTTGTGGTGCCGCGGGTTAAGCCGCCACCGGTGACACCTGTGTCCCCCACGCCCAATGGGTTTTGTCCATTTCCAATCCAGTTCCCCGTGAATGTGGGAAGGCAGCAGGAGGTGGCCCGAGTGCTTTGGGCCCCTGCCCACCCATGTAGGAGACCCAGGTGGAGCTCCAAGCTCCTGGCTTCAGCCTGGCCCAGTCCTGGGTGTTGCAGCCATTTGGGGACTGAACCAGCAGATGGAAGATTTTTTTTTTGCTCACTCTCCGATCCTACCTTTCAAATAAATAAAGAAATCTTGTTTAAAAACTTAAATTTTAAGATAAAGCATTAACTTTTTTCCCTGCCTTAAAAATCCAGAAACAAGTCCCTCGCGTGTCCCCCAGGACTTTCTTAACCGTGAGCGGTGACGGCTCCAGCTCCGTGAGTCTGGCCAAGCTGGGACCCCATGCGGTCCCCCAAGGCTGCTGGGGAAACTATGTGGCCCGAATCCTCTAAGCACAGAATTAGCTTCTTTCCATCGCTTTCCAAGGGAAAGAACACCGTGCTAAATATAACACGGGTGCCGTCCTGGGTCAAGGAGGCAGAAACCAGGGCCACAGCTGGCCAGCTGGGCCTGGATGTCACAGCCCGGGCAGTCCAGACCCGGCTCCGAGCCTGCTGACGCCCCCGGCGGACACACAGCCCTGCCGCGAGCCCAGGGGCCAGGCCTGCGTCTCACCTCGGGTGTGAAAGCAACACTTTCCTCTTTTCCAATTCTAGTCTCTCAGTAAGAAAAAGACAACGGGAACGCCTCCAGGAGCAGACCTTAGCGGCTAAGAAGCCCACGTGCCGTGTCACCGGGGAGGCGGCCACGATGGCCCAGGCAGGCAGCTGGGTTCCTGCCACCCACAGGGGAGACTGGACTGTGTCCCCGGCTTCAGCTGGACCCAGTCCTGGTCATTAGAGACAGCAGGGGGCTGACCCTGCAGGTCAGCAGGTGAGAGCTCCCTCGCTTGCCCCGCCCCCCAGTACATTTGTTACAAATGTTTCAGATCACCCTGACTCGTTAGACCACACAGAAAAACCACCTGTCACCTGTCACCTGTCACCGTGGCAGCGGATGCCCCGAGAGTGCTTCAGAACTCAGCCGGATACGCTGAACAGTGTTTCCCAGCCTTGTTCTCTCCAACCCCCTCCTCACAGAGTCTTTTTCGACTTCTCCTTCTGGGCTGCTCCCTCCACGGCCAGGAAGTTTTAATGCCAAGGCTGTGCTGAGTGTTTTCCTGTGTACTGTGCCCTGTGGCAGGCCACAGGCGACGATCATATCTAAGATTTTTTAAGGCTTTATTTATTTATTTGAGAGGTAGATTTAGAGAGAGAGAGAAGGAGGGAGGGAGAGGGAGAGAGAGAGGTCTTCCATCCGCTGGTTCACTCCCCAAGTGAGCTGGGCCAATCCAAAGCCAGGAGCCAGGAGCCTCTTCTGGGTCCCTCGCCTGGGTGCAGGGGCCCAAGCACTTGGGCCATCTTCTACTGCTTTCCCAGGCCACAGCAGAGAGCTGGATTGGAAGAAGAGCAGCTGGGGCTCGAATCAGCGCCCATATCGGATGCTGGTGGTGGTGGCTTAGCCTGCTATGTATGCCACAGCACTGGCCCCTATCAAAGATTGTTTTCCCCCAAAATCCAGCTTTTGTCCCCCTGCATGACCTCACTCCGCTGCGAACACCAGCTTTGAGTTCTATTAAATGACAAGCCCTTCAGAAGCCCTTGCTGCGTGCTGGTCCCGCCTTGTGTACTGTTTCTTGTGTCCTGGTCGGGACTCCCCTGTGACGTGGGCATCTCACCGCTGTGGAGGTGCAGCCCAAGGCTGCGCGGCTGGGAAGGCACAGGGCGAGGAGCTGAGCCCAGGCAGCCTGGCTCCGGAGCGCCCCCTCCACCAGCCGCGCTGCCCTGCACCCACGTGTCCCCACTGAGAAGTTCAAGCTGGAGAGAGAGGATAGAGGGTCCCCTTCCACGCCCCTGCACCCCAGCGGCAATCATGGGTACGAGTCTGGAGTTTTACACGCGTGTTTGCATGCTTGGAAGCGTATCGTCTCTTTTTCATTTGAGCCAAAGTCCACTCACCCGGTCTTTTTCCCTGTATATTGGTAGCTAGCTGTGTGTGTACAGAACCGCACAGGACACACCGCTGCCTTCCCTCTGTCACTCCTGCTGAGCGACTGTCATTTATCCGACCCGATCGGGACCTCGGGCCCTCGCAGTGGCTTCCGGTCACCATGCTTCTGCACATCACCCTCGGAGGAATTGCAGGGCCAACGGTGTGACCCGTTTTTAAACTTTTGACTCCCAAATGCACGTGGTATTGTGCATGCGGGGTGCAGGCCCTAGTCTGACAGAGGGACTTTGTCACCGAGGTTTGCCCCGAGCCCCTGCTGTTTAATTCCTTTGTTCCCATCCTTTCTTCCCTTCCTCCTCATAGGTCATTGTTTTTTTTTTGTTTTTTTTTTTTTTTTTATTTTTTTGACAGGCAGAGTGGACAGTGAGAGAGAGAGACAGAGAGAAAGGTCTTCCTTTGCCGTTGGTTCACCCTCCAATGGCCGCCGCGGCCGGCGCGCTGCGGCCGGCGCACCGCGCTGATCCGATGGCAGGAGCCAGGAGTCAGGTGCTTTTCCTGGTCTCCCATGGGGTGCAGGGCCCAAGCACCTGGGCCATCCTCCACTGCACTCCCTGGCCACAGCAGAGGGCTGGCCTGGAAGAGGGGCAACCGGGACAGAATCCGGCACCCCGACCGGGACTAGAACCCGGTGTGCCGGCGCCGCTAGGCGGAGGATTAGCCTAGTGAGCCGCGGCGCCGGCCTAGGTCATTGTTTTTTAAAGATTTATTTTGTAGCCGGCGCCACAGCTCACTAGGCTAATCCTCCGCCTTGTGGCACTGGCACACCGGGTTCTAGTCCCTGTCGGGGCGCCGGATTCTGTCCCGGTTGCCCCTCTTCCAAGCCAGCTCTCTGCTGTGGCCAGGGAGTACAGTGGAGGATGGCCCAAGTACTTGGGCCCTGCACCCCATGGGAGACCAGGAGAAGCACCTGGCTCCTGGCTTCGGATCAGCGGCCATTGGAGGGTGAACCAACGGCAAAAGGAAGACCTTTCTCTCTGTCTCTCAATCTCACTGTCCACTCTACCTGTCAAAAAAAAAAAAAAGATTTATTTTGTTATTTGATAGAGTTACAAAGAGAAGTAGAGACAGAGAGAGAGAGAGGTCTTCCATCCGCTGGTTCACTCCCCAACTGGCTGCAATGGCCAGAGCTGTGCTGATCCTAAGCCAGGAGCCAGGAGCTTCTTCCGGATCTCCCACGCAGGTTCAGGGGCCCAAGGACTTGGACCATCCTCTACTGCTTTCTCAGGCCACATCAGAGAGCTGGACTGGAAGTGGAGCAGCCAGGACTCGAACCGGCGTCCATATGGGATGCCGGCACTGCAGGCAGCGGCTTTACCTGCTCCGCCACAGCACCAGCCCCGGGCTGGAGCCCCAGGCATCCCCGACTTCCCCAGCCATCCTCCTCCAGTATCTGCCTTGCTTCTTGGCTGACAGTGCGATGCGGGAGAAGTACTTGCTGAGTTCGAACGAGAGAAGGAGGCCCAGACCGCTCGCTGACGCGGATGTTGTCCGGGGTATTTTCAGAGCGGCCTTTGACAGTGGGGTCGCTTTCACAGGGATCCTGGGCCTGGACAAGAAAACAGCTCTGCGGCCTCAGGTTTCAGGCCGCGGGCAGAGCCTGGAAAGAATGCAGCACGGACCGCAGGGCCCTGCCCCTCCAAACACCGCGTCCTGCTGTCTCGCAGGCTCCTGCTGCAGGGAGCCCTTGGGAGGAGGGGGCTGCCAGGGCACTGCGCCCCCACCCCGGCTCCCTGCAGTGTAACCTGCACATCCCATCCCTGGCTTCCTGGTCCCTGGTGGCCCGGGCCCACGTGGGGCTATGGAACCCTGGGGCCCCTGGCTGCCCCTGTTGGCACCGCATCTCCAAGCTGTTTTACAGGCACAGAACTGAGATAGGGAACAGAAAGGCTTCTGCCTACTTTAAGAAAAGGAAAACTCGGGGCCGGCGCTGCAGTGCTGTGGGTTAAGCCACCACCTGCAACACCAGCGTCCCACATGGGCACCAGTTCATGTCCCAGCTGCTCCTCTTCCCGTCCAGCTCCTTGCTAATGCGCCTGGGAAAGCAGCGGAAGATGGCCCAAGCGCTTGGGGCCCTGCACTCACATGGGAGATCTGGAGGACACTCCTGGCTCCTGGCTTCAGCCTGGTCCAGTCCTGGCCATTGCAGCCATTGGGAGAGTGAACCATTGGATGGAAGCTCGCTCTCTCTCTCTCTCTCTCTCTCCCCTTCTCCCTCTATTTCTCTCTCTCTCTTTTCAAACAGATAAATCTTTTTTAAAAGAAAGGGAAACTCGATGTGGCTGAGGAGCCACTGGCTTGCCGGGTGGCACGGGCGCCTCTGCTGGTTTCACGTTTCCCACGTCTCTGCTGATCACCAGGCTCAGAGACTGTGAGTATGTGGTCTTGGCAGGAGACAGCCGTGCCACAATTGTTGGTGCGAGTGAACGGAGAGCTGCCCAGCTGCCGGAGGGGCTGAGCGACGGAGGGCTGGGAGAGAGGCCAGGGCCAGCCAAAGGCAGCCCAGCCCGCAGCATCATTGTGGGGAGCTGGATTTCTCCTGCAGGAAGTGGGGAGCCACTAAGGGTAGTGAACCGACCACAGGAGGCCCGGACGGGGGCCATCACAGAGGCGGCTCTGCCACGTGGCTGGGCCGCGACGCACGCTTGCCTACCCCTCTCCTTGCTGTCTCCCAGGAGAGCCGAGGTCCTAACTGCTCTTCAGTGAATCCCACAAAAGGTCGGAAGGCCCTGAGCCCTCACCGCCTGGCCCCCTGCAGGCCTCCTGCTTGGCTTGTGCCTTGCAGCGGAGCCGGGCCAATCGGCTTCCTCTGCAGGCTGCGGCTGTGAGTGCAGACACGGGGAGCGCACCGCAGGCAAGGCCACGCCAGGCCTCCGGCTCGGGGCTCGCTGCTGCTTCCCGACGTGCCGCTGCGTGCCCCAAAAGCATCTTGAATCGGAACTGATCGATCTCCCCGCTCTGCTTCCCTTCCAGAGCCCCGGCCGCCGCTGTCCACGCGGGATGCCTTGAGCTTGCTGGGAGACTTCAGCAGACTTTTCTGAGCGTGGTGCTATAGATTTTCCTCGGTGCATTTAAGAGGCTGCTGCCGCACCCGCTGTTGCCACTGCTGCCACCTTTATTTATTTCTCTTTTTCTTTCGCACGGGGCCCAGCCCTCCCGCTGCCATGATGGCCCAGTCCAAAGCCAATGGCTCGCACTACGCGCTGACGGCCATCGGCCTGGGGATGCTGGTCCTCGGGGTCATCATGGCCATGTGGAACCTGGTGCCCGGCTTCAGCACTGCTGACAAGCCCGCAGCTCAGGGCAACAAGACCGAGACAGGCAGCGGCATCCTCAAGAGCAAGTCCTTCTCCGTGGCCTACGTGCTGGTGGGGGCCGGCGTGATGCTGCTGCTGCTGTCCATCTGCCTGAGCATCCGGGACAAGCGGAAGCAGCGGCAGAGCGACGAGATCGCCCGCATGCAGCAGCAGGCGGGCGCCGAGCCCAGCGCCCAGGAGGAAGACAGGTGAGGACGGCCCGGCCCCGCCCCTCCTCCCAGCCCCGCCCCCGCTCAGTCTGCGAGGCTCTGCCTCCCCACCCCCTGGGCGCCGAGCCCGGTGCCCAGGAGGAAGACAGGAGGGGATGGCCCGGCCCCACCCCCGCTCAGTCTGCGAGGCTCTGCCTCCCCACCCCCCTGCACACACCTCCCTAATGCCGTTTGTCATTTCCCAGATAACTTTGCCCTCCTCTGTATCAGAGTTGCCTGAGAGATCGGATGAGATTACCAAGATTCCAACAGCCCTGGGGAAACAGAGGGGAACCCGGTGGGGGTCTGGGGGGCAGGACCTCCTGTGTTGCTTCTCTGTTCCCTCTAGTGCACTTGGTATGCTTGCTTCCATGTGCGAAGGTTGGGAAGCAGGATTCTGTTTGACCAGCGGTGGCAGGAGTGGAAGGGATAAGTGACACACGGGGTGACACGGGGCGGGGGGGACGCACAGTGAGGGTTGATAGCTCTGTTAGTTAAGGAGCCTTCGCAAACAAATATGACAGACGGACAGACAGGAGAAAGAGGGACAGAGGTGAATGCATTTCATAGATGCCCAGCCAGCGATGCATGAGCTCATTAGCCGTGAGATGCAATCACAGGGCAGCTGTCAATTTCCTGTGTCCGTCATACTGGCCAGGAGAGGCAGCCCAGGGCGTGGGAGCCTCAGGGAAGCCACGTAGCTGGTGGGCTGGTGACCAGAGCCCCGTATGTTCACCAGGTCATCGTTTAGGGAGCAGACACTCCGGCCCACCCAAGTGTCGTTCTGTGAGCTGAATCACGGATTCTGCACGGCCATTGCGGATCTGTAGTCGGGGAGGGACCTTGGGGACGACATTGAGAGGAGGTCGTGCGACACAGCATCGGTGGGGACGTCACATTCTGTAGCTGGGGGAACGGAGAGGTGCCCACCCCAGGGCTTATCCCAAGGGAAAGGAGCCAAGATGCTTATCTTTCCCTCAGCAGACTTCCCTATGTTGGTGGGATTTTCTAGAAGCATTGGTAGTTTTGATCCTAGAAAAATTAAACACACTTTCTGATAATACAAGATACCGTCTGCTATATGAGGGAGTGCTCCCCAGAGACTGGAACCAGTGGGGTAGCACGGTCCTGGTCCCCAGTGGACTGGGTGATGCCCACCAGGTGGGGAGGGCCATCTCCTGGGTCCACGGTAGCTGACCTCAGCTGGGAACCCCCTCCCAGGCACACCCAGAGGGGACGTGCAGTGTGGACGCCCCGTGGCCGGTCAAGTTGACCCATACACTTGGGCCCCACACACGCTTATTGTAGAGAAGGAGGAAGAAGGAGAATCTTATTGTAGAAAAGGAGGAAGAAGGCCGGCGCCGTGGCTCAATAGGCTAATCCTCCACCTTGCGGCGCCGGCACACCGGGTTCTAGTCCCGGTTGGGGCGCCGGATTCTGTCCCGGTTGCCCCTCTTCCAGGCCAGCTCTCTGCTATGGCCAGGGAATGTAGTGGAGGATAGCCCAGGTGCTTGGGCCCTGCACCCCATGGGAGACCAGGAAAAGCACCTGGATCCTGGCTCCTGACATCGGATCAGCGCGGTGCGCCGGCCGCAGCGGCGGCCATTGGAGGGTGAACCAACGGCAAAGGAAGACCTTTCTCTCTCTGTCTCTCTCTCTCACTGTCCACTCTGCCTGTCAAAAAGAAAAAAAAAAGAAAAGGAGGAAGAAGGACAATCAGCCGCCCTTAATTACCTGCTCGGCCTTGAGCACACACAGGTTCACTCCTGCAGGCAGAGCGAGAGGGAGGTTCCGGACACAGACCCCCCCCGCCCCCGGCCCAGGGGCACCTTGGAAAGTGGCTGTTGGCCTTACTCCTTGTAATTGGGTGAAAAACACCCTAACGTGTTGGTTCCCATGGTGACAGCCAAATAAGAGTGAGGCTTAGGACCTGATCTCAAGCCTCGGGAGAACCCCGGAGGACAAAGTGAGGTCCAGGTCGGCGTCAGAGTCCAGGCGTTCCTCGCCCGCTGCAGGCGGCCGCTCTGCTTCAGGTCAGCGGCTGTTTCACACCTTGCTGTGTCGCCTTTGGCCAGAGGAGCCGGCTGCACGTTGGCCTGGCCCGTGGGGCTCATTGCAAAGTGGGAAAGGCTTCAAGGCCAGGGAGCAGAACTCCCCAGTGGTCAGTTGTGTGGTTCACAGAGTGAACCTTCTAACAGGGTGAGCTTTAACCTTGCTGTATCAGTTTTCCCTATCCTGAAAATGGGTATAACACTAGTACTTAGCTCGCAGAGTTGTTAGGAATACGAAATGGGTTCATAAACATTAGATAGCGTGTTCGCCATGAACAGTTAAAGCATTCATGGTGTGCGCGCCCAGGGCCAGTGTGGAGCCTGGGGCCCATCTCTTTGTGACTGCACCGACGCCAGTGCCTGCTAACCCTCTCCGTCTGCGTCTGTCGCCTTCAGCCAGGAGGAAGAGGAGGAGACGTCCTCCAGGTACTACGTCCCCAGCTACGAGGAGGTCATGAACACCAACTACTCGGAAGGCGGGGACGCGGGGCAGAACCCGGGGATGAGCGTCTCCCTCCCCTCCTATGAGTCGCTGACGGGGCTGGACGAGGCCACCCCCACCAGCACCGGGGCGGAGCCGGGCCCGGGGCACGCCCCCGACAGACAGAACTCCAGGTTGGCCAAACACCTGAAGCCGCTCAAAGTGCGGAGGATCAAATCCGAGAAGCTGCACCTCAAAGACTTCAGGATCAGCCTTCCGGACAAAAACGTCGCCCCGCCCTCCATCGAACCTTTGACGCCCCCACCCCAGTACGACGAGGTCCAGGACAAGGCCTCCGACGCCCGGCCACCTGACTGACCTGGCCCTCACATCCTCTGCACCCCCAGACGCCGAGGAAGCCACCTGAGCCACGGCCGAGAAGCAGGGGGACCAGAGGCGCACTTGGCCGTCTGGGCGGGCGGAGAGGCCTCTCGTGTGCCAGGAGGGACGTTCGCAGAACCACACGGAGCAGGTGCACCAGGAAGCCGTGCTGCCCGAGAGCACAGCGCGGGTGTGGCACAGGCGTCTCCCCGGTCTTTCCCCACCCGGAGTCAGTGGTGGTGACACATGCCCCTCCCCAGCCAGGACACGCGCCCCTCCCCCGCCGCTGGGTTGGGAGGTAGTGGTGGTTTCATTTTGCTTCTACTAGGACTGGAAACTCGTTTTTTTGCCTCTGCTTTCTTCCCTGGAGTCCTGGCGTGTGGGTCAGAAACAGGCCTGGCTTTGTCCGGAGGACACAGGGCTGCTTTGTGAATTCAGCGATGATGGGGAGGTGGGGGCCCAGGTGGCGGCTCTCGGAGCCCCCGATGCTGTCAGTTCTTTGAGGGCCTCGGCCTGATGAACCCGGGCACATGACGTGTAAAATGAGTCTTTCACCGCCCCCTCCCCGGGCCGGGCTCTAACACGCACCGGCTGTTCCGTTCCTTCCGCAGCGCCGCGCGGGTGAGCTTTTTATAATAAACGATTTTATATGGTGTGCGTCCGGGTGCTGAGTTACAGAGCAGCTCTCGCGGCTCCGGAACAGGAACGGTGACAACAGCTAATGTGACCAGATGAGCCAGGGCCACGCGCCGTGCAGGGGTGCGCATGTGCCAGGCCAGGTCGCCTGTTCCTGCTCCCGGCACCACTGCCATTCTGTCGCGAGGTTCATTCAAGCGCCCTGTGTCGCCTCGCTGGCAAGTGGCGGGGCTGGCTTCGGGGCCCCTGGTCTTCCGAGCCGTAACCAGCCTCTCCTGACTTCGCCCTTCCCGACAGCTGTCCCCAACAACCCGGGGCCCCAAAAGAACCTTCTGGTGCTCTCTCTGCATGAGCATCTGTCCCACGTTCCTCTCCCCTGGGGGGAGCTTGGCACAGCCTCTCAGCTGCCCTGAAACGGAGTGCCGTGTGAGCGCGTGCCGTGGCTGGGCCCCGTGTTCTCCTAGAGAAACACCCAGGGGTGGCGGCCTGATGAGGCTGGGACACGGGAACAGGGGTGTCCATGGTCAGGATCCTGACTCTGGGGCGGGCTTCTGGGAAGGCGGACCCGAGTGCCAAGAACACCTTCGCAGAACTGGCGGGTCTGGAGCTGGCCGGCTGTGGCAGCGGGAGTGAGCAGGAGCCTGGTGAGAAGAGTAACTTCTCCCACAAGCACAAGCGGAAGTGAATTGGCTTCTAATCTCAGGCCTGGCAGCAGAGGATAAAGTCGCAAACTTTCGCTTTGCTTATGCAAATTTATTGTAACTAGGGGAGAGGTCGGGACTGGCTTGCTCTGCTTGCCCAGCCCACTCCTGGGCCAACTGTGGCTCTCTGTGTCTGTGTGCTGTGTCTGTGTGCTGTGTGCTGTGTCTGTGCTGTGTCTCATCTGTGTCCGTGTCTGTGCTGGCCTCGCTCTTCCCTCATTCTGCTTCTCCCTGGCCGCAGGACAAGCAGGAGGGAAAATAAGATAGGATCAGCCAGGACCTAGACAAGGAACGTCTTTCTGGGCAGTCCCTCAGTCTGGCTTCTGGTTGACACACCTTTGCAGGCCCCTCCTCAGGGAAGGAAGAGGTGGGCGACTTGGGGCGGGCTGACCAGTGGCCCGCAGGGTACCATTTCCTCATAGGATGGTGATTGAATTAAAGGGATGTGAGCGATCGCTCCGGGATTGGCTGGAGGGATGCCAGCTCCCCGTGTCCGCCCCAGCCGGAGGCAGCGAGGTGCACACGCAGAGGAGGAGCTGTGTGATCTTGCATGGGAGCGTGGGCGAGCCCTGGCGAGCAGCAGCCCCGGAGGCGGCGGGAGGTGAGGGAGGGGCGGAGCCCTTCCCGGAGCCTGGGCCGTGGCCCCGCCCTGCTGACACCTGTGCTTCTGCCCAGTTCCAGCTGACGGGGGACAGCTGGCCCCAGACCTGAGGGAGAAGGAGCTTCAGATGTTTGTCATCATCTGTTACAGTCCCCGTAGGAAAGCGACACTGGGCTGCCCCCCACTCCCATGACCTGAACAACCTTTCCCCCTCCGGCAGGCAAAGGAGCATTAGAAATGACACAGCTGAGCCCTGCTGGTTTTGTATGCGTGGAAGTGATCCAGGAGAAAAGTATTCTTGTTACTCAGCACACACGGGTACTGCCGAAAGTCTGTGGGAAAGTGGAATTAAAAGATAAGTTTAGGGGCCGGTGCTGTGGCATAGCAGGTAGAGCCGCCACCTGCGGTGCCCGCATCCCACATGGGCGCAGGTTTGCGACCTGGCTCCTTCACTTCCGATCCTGCTCTCTGCTGTGGCCTGGGAAAGCAGGAGAAGATGGCCCAAGTGCTTGGGCCCCTGCACCTGCGTGGGAGGCCCGGAGGAAGCTCCTGGCTCCTGGCTTTGGTCTGGCCCAGTCCTGGCCATTGCAGCCATTTGGGGAGTGAACCAGTGGGTGGAAGATCTCTCTGTGTGTCTCTCCTTCTCTCTCTGTAACTCTGACTTTCAAATTAAAAAAAAAAAAAAAAGATACGCTCAGGGTGGGCGATAAGCCTAGGACTCAGGCTGCCAGCTGGGACACCCACATCCCTTCCGGAGCCCCCGGGTTCAACTTCCAGCTCTTTCCCTGCCGGAGCTTCCTGCTACTGCACACCCTTGGAGACACCAGGTGATGGCTCAAGCAGTTGGGTCCCCGCCGCCCATGTGGGAGACGCAGACTGAGTTCCTGGCTGCCAGTGTCCGCCCCCAGCCTGGGATCTTGTGCACTGGGGGAGTGACCCAGCTCTCTGTCTCTGCTTCTCAATGAAACACACTCTGAAAAAGCAAGGTTTATTTTGGTGAAAGCCTATTTTTTAAGCCCATGCGTGGTTTTCTCATATATACATATTTCCCGAGAACCTCTGGAGACCCCTTGTATAATGGGTATTTGACGTCTGTCTACAGTGAAGGCGGAGGCCTGAACTGTGCCGGAGAGGCAGGGAAGTTGTCTGATACACTAAGTTAAAAACAGCTGTCCAGGCAGGGTACCAGGCACATTCGGCCTGTCAGCCCCCTGGCCCAATCCTGGCCAAGACCTGACACTTCCACCCTCCAGGATCTCAGCTCTGAATTTTGACTACCAAAAAAAGAATAAAGAAGAAAAAAAAAAAAAGAACTAGGAAGATAAAACCCAGAAGGAAGACCCCCGTCCTTTGCTCCCTGTCTCCTTTTTGTTTTAGGTGCACACAAGTGTGAGGACAGAGATGGGGAGATGACACCAAAAGTCACCCATGTTCTAGGGCCTTAAATGGCCCCACCGGCTCCTGGAGGTCAAGTGCGGCCAGGGGGCGGGGGCGCTGCTGGCACCCAGGAGGCCAGGGATGCTCTGCACATCCTGGATCGCCCAGGGCAGTCCCCACGAGAACGCGTGCTTCCGCCCCAGGTGTCAGGAGCACCAAGCTCCAGCCCTGTTCTGCTGGGCATCGGGGACTCCAGGCCTGGCTGCCGGGCACCCCGAGTCCACGCCAGCAGCTGGCATCCTTGCAGACCAGCCTGAGCGTTACCTTGTCATTCTTTGTCTAGGAACCGTCACTTGGGGCTGGTGCTGTGGCACAGCGGGCTGGTTAAGCTGCAGCCTGCAACACCTGCATCCCATATGAGTGCTGGTTTGTGTCCCGGCTGCTCCTCTTCCAATCCAGCTCTCTGCTAATGCACCTGGGAAAACAGTGGAGGATGGCCCAAGTCCTTGGGCCCCTGCACCCACATGGGAGACATGGAAGAAGCTCCTGGCTTCTGGCTTTGGATTGGCCCAGCTCTGACCATTGCTCCCATTTGGGGAGACAGGTGGTTGGGAGACCCTTCTCTGTCTCTCTTCTCTCTGTGTAACTCTTCCTTTCAAATAAATAAATAAATTTTGGGGGAAAAAAACCTGTCACTGTTTTCCCATTGCTCCTCTCTTCCAGAACTGCACGTTGAATTCCCAGGCATGACAGAAGCAGATCTGTCTTCCCTCTCTCTTTTCCCCTCTCCGGTCCCAGCCTCACCCTCTGAGCATGCAAGCCTGGAGCTCATTTTGTTTTAAGATTTATTTATTTATTTTGAAAGTCAGAGACACAGAGCAAGAGGGAGAGCCAGCAAGAGAGAAAGGTCTTCCATTCACCTGTTCCCTCTCCAGATGGCCACATGGCCAGGGCTGGGCCAGGCCGAAACCAGGAGCCAGGAGCTGTATCTGGGACTTCCACATGGGTAGCAGAGGCCCAAACACTTGGACCAAGTTCTGCTGCTTTTCCCAGGCCATTAGCAGGGAGCTGGATTGGCGGTGGAGCAGCCAGGTCACAAACCGGCGCCCATGTGGGATGCTGGCATCACAGGAGGTGGCTTTACCTGCTGTGCCACAATCCTGGCCCCAAACTTGGGAGCTGTTAACTCCAAGGTGAACGATATGAGACAGGTAATGGTCAGTGGAGCTTCACAGACTCAGACTGAGCAATTGTAGATTAGTTAAAACTGATGGGACAAGGACCTAAGCCTCAGCTATCCTGCTCATTGCCTGAAAGTCAGATAAACATCGGGGTGTATTCCTTGCCCTTGAATCTCAAATGGGTCTCACACCCATGGCCTGCATACCCCACCCCGCATTCTTTCCAGGATCCCAAGGCCCCACCCAGTTCCAGGAATTCCTCTCTGCTGCTGCTCCCTACCCCCACCCCAGCCCCAGCCCTCCTTAAAAAGGCCAGCCCCCTGGGGGTCGGGCCTTCTGCCACGTGCTCCATCTTGTACACACGGGCAGTGGGTCACCCACCTCTGCGGATTTACTTTCTCTGAACGAATTCTGTCTGGCTGTAAATTCGTGCACTGCCTCCTCTCTATTCTACTCCTTTTTTTTTTTTCCTAACATTTTGGTGCCCTGTGTGGGGAGGCACCGATCTGCAACTCTTTTTCTAACAAAAAGCATGCTCAGAAGCAGTGGAAGGCATAGACCAAAACAAAACAACACAATTTCGGAAGCAAAGAGTGCACACAGCGTAACTCCTTCTGGTTATGAATCTTCTTGGAGGAAACAGTGCTGGAGACCACAGCGTGCTTCCCTGAGGTGAGCCGGGCTCAGCACCGGGCCGAGTCCAGCAGGCGCGCGCCGGAACTCCGAAACCAAGCAGGTGTCTCAGGATCTATCCGCGAGGTGTCTCATGTCAGGAGTGTCCTTAGTGACTGCATCCAGCCAAGAAAAATCATTTGCATCTGCTTTAACAAAGCACAAAAGAGAAAACAAATCATGTAATAAAGGGATAGCAAAGTGCTTTTACTTTCTGGATAAAATCTGGCAAGCCATGAGTATATGCGTTCACGGGAGAAACCTCGTGATCTGACCTAAGCAGGGGCACAGATGCACCTGCCATATCAAAATGGCTGCCTCCGGGGACAGGCATTGGGCCTAGCAATTGAGACACGGCTCGGGACCCTGCAACTCAGAGTGCCTGGGTTTGAGTCCCAGATCTGCTTCTCATTGCAGCTTCCCACTGACGCACACCCTGGGAGCCAGCAGCCCCAGCGGTTGGTCCCTGTGCCCCGTGTGGGAGACCCGGATTCAGTTTCTGGCTCCTGGCTTTGGCTCGGCCCAGCCACTGCAGGCACTGAGGAGTGAACCAGCGGATGGGAACACTCACTTTCTCTATGTGTGTGTGTGTCTCTCTCTCTGCCTCTCAACAATATTTTTTTAATTTCTTGAATGAAAATGCTGCCTCAGTGGGCATCTGGTCTGGAGTTAAGACAGCTGCCTCTGTGTAAGAACGCGAGTTCAGTGCTTGGGTCTGGCTCCGGACACCTGACTCCTGCTCATGCAGATCCCAGAAGACGCTGGTGACGGTTCAAGTGGCTGGATCTCACCACCCCGGGGAGACCTGGCTGAGCTCCAGGATCCTGGCTCCAGCCTGGCCCAGCCCCAGCCATTGCAGGCATTTGGGGAATAAACGGGAACATAGGAGCATCTCTCCTCCTCCTCTCTCCCTCTCCCTCTCTCTCTCTCTCCCCCCTCCCTCCCTCCCAAATAAAATCTATTTTAAGATGTTTAAAGGCTAAATTAAATTAGTGCCTCTTTTGAACAAAACAGGAAGAGGGAGAGAGAGAGAAGTGAGTTTTTTGTTTGTTTGTTTCCAACAAACAAGTTGTCTGATTCAAAACCAGGATTCAAGGCACTAGTCCACCAATTGACTTCAATTTTTTTTATTATTATCATTTAAAAGGCAGAGAGATAGAGACAGAGCTCTCCCATCACTGGTTCACCCCCTGAATTCCCACAACCTGGGCCAAACCAAAGTCAGGAGCCTGGGATTCCATCCAGGTCTCCCAGGTGGGTGGCAGGGACCCAGCCACCCGAGCCGCCACCTGCTGCCTCCCGGGGTGAATCAGCAGGAAGACAGAATCAGGAGCAGAGCCGGGACTCGAACCCAAGCACTCTGGTACGAGGTGTGAGCATCCCAGGCAGCGTCTTAGCCACCCTCACTGCTGTGCCAAAAGCCTGCCCCGCAGAGGACAGGACATGCCATTCTAGCCGTTGCCACGGGAAATTCATTTTTAGCAACATCTGGTCGGCGTTAATCCATGAACTTGTAGCAGAGTAAAAGATACAGGAACACACGTCTTCCAGAAGAAGCTATAAAAGGTAAGACTTACGTTTATTGAAAATATCCATCTAATAAATCAAATGGCAAAGAAGAATTGGGATAAAAAAATCTAACTGCTCTTTGGGATAAAATGTGATTTTGATGTTTATTTTCCAAGTTAAAAAAATGCTGTAAAATTTTCCATGGCAGGAGAGTAGTAAAACTGTCCATTAATCTTTCTTAGACCAATGATAGAAAGGTCGCGGGGCACAGAACAGGAGCCAGGAGTCAGACGGGGGGTGGGGGTGGGGCAAAGACGCTCGGGTGGCGGCCAAGTGCACGGATGTGATGACAGTGCTCCCTCCTGTGGTTCTGCTTCACGGAGGTCAAAGTCTGAGCTGCGCACGCTTTCCACATCCCCTCGTTCAACAAACATTGAATCAAGCGCCATACGATTTTCTCCCTACAGATTCGTGACCCTCGACACTCCTGTCATTTTGAGCTGGATAGCGCTGACTTTGGGTGGGGGTTGGGGGGAGGTCGGGGCTGCTGTGCGCGTTGCAGGGTCCCTGGCTTCCCACCTGTCACGTGCCAGGAGCACCTGTGAGTTGCGACCATCAACAATGACTCTGGCCGGCGCCGCGGCTCACTAGGCTAATCCTCCGCCTAGCGGCTCCGGCACACCGGGTTCTAGTCCCGGTCGGGGCGCCGGATTCTGTCCCGGTTGCCCCTCTTCCAGGCCAGCCCTCTGCTGTGGCCAGGGAGTGCAGTGGAGGATGGCCCAGGTGCTTGGCCCTGCACCCCATGGGAGACCAGGAGAAGCACCTGGCTCCTGGCTCCTGCCATCGGATCAGCGCGGTGCGCCGGCCACAGCGCGCCGGCAGCGGCGGCCATTGGAGGGTGAACCAACGGCAAAGGAAGACCTTTCTCTCTGTCTCTCTCTCACTGTCCACTCTGCCTGTCAAAAAAAAAAAAAAAAAGAAAAAAAACAATGACTCTGGGTGCCAGTGTCGTGGCTCAGCGAGTTAGGCCGCCGTCTGTGATGCGATGATTGCTGCAGCTCAATTCTCGGCTGCTCTGCTTCCGATCCAGCTCCCAGCTAATGCACTTGGGAAAGCAGCGGAGGGTGGCGCGAGTGCTTGGGGCCTGCCACTCCCATGGGAGACCCGGATGGATTTCCGGGCTCCTGGCTTCAGCCTGACCCAGCCCTGGCTGTTGTAGCCATTTGGAGGAGTGAACCAGTAGACGGAAGACTCTCTCTCTCTCTCTCTCTCTCTCTCTCTGTTTCTCTTCCTTCCTTCCTCCTTCCCTCCCTCTCAAATAAAATAAATCTTAAAAAAAAATGTGTCCAGATACTGTCAGAGCCCCACTGGGGAATGCACTGCCCCCAGTTAAAGCTACAGCTCTCAGATGCCTGGCAGCCGGAGGACAGAATGCAGTGTGAAGAAGCATAAAAAGACTGAGCGGTGACTTCCATGTGTGTAAAATGAACTGTCGGTCACTGCATTGGGTCACCAGGCCGAGAGAACCAGCGGGTGAAGGATTCGTGGAAGTGCTGCAGAGAGCAGACGCAGAGCGGGAGCGGCTGCACACAGAGGACGGGCCAGCTCTCTGCTCAAGCAAAGGGAACCGCAGCCGGGGCATGTTTGCCTACAGAACACGCCAACGCCATACAAATAGGCTTGTGATCAGACACTGGGCCATCCCACCTGGAAAAGCACAGGCCACAGGAGCCACGCTCGGCGGCCCCTGAGCCCCGCCGTGGCGACAGCTGACACACGCCCACCCGTGTTTAGCCAAAGACTCCCAGTGCCGCTCTCAACACTGGGGCACCCTGGGCAGCGGCTTCCGACCCCAGTACTGATGCATCCGGGCAGGAACCCACGTTTCCTCCGCGTTTCCTGAACAAACTGCAGGTTGGGATGCGTGAACAGTGAGGGGAATATTCTTCGCGGAATTCGGACACGTGCTACATGATAAACCCTGCGGAGGTTCTGCTAAGTGAAACAGGCAGGCCCAAAAAAGCCCCGTACGGGAGGATTCTCCTTACAAAGAGGATCAGTCCTAGGCACAGAAAGAAGGGCACAGAGGTCCAGAGGCTGCCTGGGACGTGCGCACCCCACACCGAGTGCCTGGGGTCAGGTTCCCCGCTCCTCTTCCAGTCCCGACTCCTGCTAATGCACGGCCTGGGGGGCGGCAAGTGGGGGCCCAAGTACTTGGCTTCCGGCCGTGTACCTGGGAGACCAGTATTGAGTTCTGGGCTCCTTGACTTTGGCCTGGCCGAGAGGCAGCTGTTGCACACATTTGGGGAGTAAACCACCAACAAGTGGAAACTTGTTTCTCTCTCTCTCTCTCTCCCTCTCTCTCTCTCTTCTCCCTTTCAAATAAATACAAATAAATTTACATTTTAAGAGATTTATTCTATATTTTTAAGGCAGAATAAGAGAGATAGGGAGAGTCAAAGAGAGAGAGAGAGGTCTTCTATCCACTGGTTCTGCCCCCAAATGGCTGCAGCGGCCAGGGCTGGGCCAGGCTGAAGCCAGGAGCCTGGAGCTCCGTCCAGGTCTGCCACGGAGGAGGCAGGGCCCATGCCCAGGGACCAGCTTCTGCTGCCTTCCCAGGAGCACTGGGGACTGGATGGGAAGCGGAAGAGCCGGGACTTGAACTGGTGCCCTGCCGTGGGTTGCCGGTGTCTCAGGCAGCGGCTTAACCCGCTGCACCACAACACTGGCCCCGGAAACTAAAGTTTTTAAAAAATGGAAAGTGGAGTGGTGGCTGCCAGGACTTGGGAGGAAGGGAAACCGGGGCGTTCGTGTCCAGTGGGTGCTGAGTTTCAGCTTCGATGGGGGAACAAGGGCTGTAGATGCTGCACCCTAAAAACGGGCCAGCGTCCTAGACGCGTCGTGTGCATTTCACCACGGGCAAACATAAATCCTTTTCAAAGTGGGGAGAAAGGAAGCCGGCGGCTCCGCCTGAGAGCCGACACCGCAGAGCCATCGCAGCAGCGGTAAAAATGGGCCGAGTGGGAAGTCACACAGAACATCCTGGTCTCTCACCGCAGCACCTGAGCGCCAGCCCAGCTCCGCTCCTGCCTGCCGCTTCCGGCTCGCGCAGACCCCAGGGGCAGCGGTGCCCGCTGAGGTCACTGGGCCCTGCCTGCCGCCCACACGGGGGCCCAGATGGGGTTCCAGCTCCCGGCTTCAGCCTGGCCAAGTGCCAGCAGTGCTAGCACTTAATACAGACCTCTCTCTCTCTCTCTCTCCCCCTCTCTCTCTCTCTCTCCCCCTCTCTCTCTCTCCCTCCCTCTCTCTGTATCTCTCTCTCTCTGTATCTCCCTCTCTCTGTATCTCTCTCTCTCCCCGTATCTCTCTCCCTCTCTCTCTCTCTCTCCCTCTCTCTGTATCTCTCTCTCTGTATCTCCCTCTCTCTGTATCTCTCTCTCTCCCCGTATCTCTCTCCCTCTCTCTCTCTCTCTCCCTCTCTCTGTATCTCTCTCTCTGTTTCTCCCTCTCTCTGTATCTCTCTCTCTCCCTCTCTCTCTCTCTTTCTCTCTCTCTCTCTTTCTCCCCCTCCCCTTCTCCCCTCCTTTCCTCCCTCTCTCTCCCAACCTTTCAAATAAGTAAGTGTTTTAAACATCACTAAACGTCCAAGCAGCCAGGGATATGGACAGGAGCGAGTGAGCCGAGATCCCCCGCCCCCGCCCCCGCCCCCAAGGACTTCAGCCGTTGCACTGAGCAGACGCACAAGCTAAAATAACTTCTTGTTATTTTTGGAAAGATTTTAAAATGAGCAAGGAATGAGCTGATCAACAATGGCCAGCATTTGACCTCAGGAGTTCGCGGGGCCTCAGGGAGAGCGCCCTTGGACTTCTGTATTTTGGGCAACTTCCATTCTGGTGGGAGAAACAGAGTAATCACCGCGGAGCAACCCGGGGCGGGACCCAAACGCTACCAAAACGCGCGCGTGAGAAGCGGTGGGATGCACAGGGGAGCGTGGGCTACATCCAGAGAGCTTCTAGCCCAGCAGGGTGTGGCCGGAGATGCAGGAACAGAGCCCGGGGGGGGGGGGGCGCCCCACAAGCCAGGTTTCTTCTTCTTCTTTTTTTTTTTTTTTTTTGACAGGCAGAGTGGACAGTGAGAGAGAGAGACAGAGAGAAAGGTCTTCCTTTTGCCATTGGTTCACCCTCCAATGGCCGCCGCGGCTGGCGCATCGCGCTGATCCAAAGGCAGGAGCCAGGTGCTTCTCCTGGTCTCCCATGGGGTGCAGGGCCCAAGCACCTGGACCATCCTCCACTGCACTCCCGGGCCACAGCAGAGAGCTGGCCTGGAAGAGGAGCAACCGGGACAGAATCTGGTGCCCCGACCGGGACTAGAACCCGGTGTGCCGGCGCTGCAGGCGGAGGATTAGCCTAGTGAGACTCGGCGCCGGCCAAGCCAGGTTTCCACCAAAGGACATCAATCCAAGCGGTAAACTAAAAGGACTTGCACACGTTGGCTCCCGTGGGGGGGCCGACATTCCCCGCCCCACCCTGACACCTGTCTTCTGGAATATCCCGGGTCACCATTCCCCTCTGGGGACCACCCCTTCCTCCCAGGCTCTCCCCAGCATGGCTGGCGCCTCCTCTGGCTGCAAAGATGAGCATGTGACTCAAGCTTGGCCAATCAGAGCAGAGAAAGCCCCGGGCCTTAGCAATTGGCTTACAAATGGGCCTGTGACCCGGTCTTTTAGAGAATCTCAGGATAAAGACTCACTCTTCTTCTTGGGATTCAAAGTTGACAGGATGTAAGGGCTGGGGCTGGGGCAGCCTTTTTGTGACCATTATACGGAGATTCTGTTGAGGTTGGATCCACATGGTCGACACCACTGCTGGGAGCTGGAGAGAGGCTGAGGCATGGCGTGGGCCCTGTTGGCTTTTCACTTTTAGTAACCAGTGAATTTGCTGTCATGGTGAAGCTGGTCTGACTCACTCTGCAGAAAGCCTGTATCCCCCCGGTAACTCATGAAAAGTCTGCAATGTACTGTGAAAGCCACACAGACAGGAGGGCGGGCCAAGCACCTGCAGGTGGCGGCTCGGCACCCGGCCCCTCTGCCTCGAACTTTATTTTATTTATTTATTTGTTTGTTTATTTATTTATTTTGGAGAGGCAGAGTTATAGAGAGGTCTTCCATCCGCTGGTTCACTCCCCAGATGGCCACAACTCTCAGAGCTGAGCTGATCCGCAGCCAGGAGCTTCTTCCTGGTCTCCCACGTGGGTGCAGGGGCCCAAGCTCCTGGGCCATCTTCCACTGCTTTCGCAGGCCGTAGCAGAGAGCTGGACTGGAAGAGGAGCAGCTGGGGCATGAACCGGTGCCCACAGGGGAAGCCGGCACGCAGGCGATGGCTTTGCTGGCTACGCCACGGCACCGGCCCCTCCCCCTTGTGCTTAGCCGTCCTTCTTACCTCTTTCCCAGCCTCTATTCCCTCCCTTGTTCCTCCCCACCCCTACCCCCCTCACCCCTCCACCCTCCCAAACCCCCCACCCCTGCCATCCCATGCTCTCCCTGTCTTTCCCTCTCCACCCTTAAAGACATAGCTCAAACACTTCCTGTTTTTTAAAGCCTTTCCTGGCCTCCCAAAACCACTCCAGGCAGAGGACTGTTCTCCCGCTCCGTCCCCTCGGAGGCCCTGTCGGGGCCCCAGCCCTCCTGCCCGGGATGCTAATTAGCCCAATGTCCCTCCCTCCCTGGCTTCTGACACTGATCCAAGTGCAGACCCGGATTAGATCCTCGAGGCTTGAGTTTCAAACACCAGACAGTGCTCAGGAGAGGCCAGCAAACACAGTGGACGCTGAGGGCTCGGGCGAGGGACCAGGAAGAAAGGAGCAGTCGTTCTCGGGAGACGGAGCCTGTGCCGAGGGCAGCGAGGAAGGCACAGGGCTTGGCCGTGCTTGCACGGAACGAACGGATTCCAGGAACAGAGCAGAGACGTGGAGAGAGGCGCGAGGCGGCCCTGCTCGGGAGAGAAGGGGGAAGGATGTGGTGAGAGGAGTCGGTGGAGATGAGAAAGGAAATGATAGAAAGAGCTGGGAACCTCCAGGAGGTGACTCAGGATGAGGTCATCCAAACGGGCTGGAAGGAGACCGACGGCGCTGTCCAGCAGGGCAGGGAGCCCAGCCCGTCACTGTAGCCACAGCCGGGAGGGTCCTCGGGCAGCGGCCGGATGATGCGGGGCTGTCCAGGCAACAGGTGGCTCTGGGCTGAGTTGATGTAGCCCAGGGTGCGATTGGGGAATCCTCCCGGGGCATAACGCAGGCACTCAAGAGAGCAGGCACGAGGGACGGCTTCCTATGCACCCCTCGAACCCACAGTCTGCCTGCGTGGCCCCCATTTCACAGAACAGGGAAGTGAGACACAGACAATAAAAGCCCAGCCCCCCAACGGCGGCACGGGCACTCCGTGCCCACAGTTTTCAGGTAGACCAAGCACACAGGGCTCCGGCAAAGCTCAAGGAAGCCAGGGGAGTCAGAGAGCGAGGTCTTCCACCCACTGGCTCACTCCCCAGATGCTGCAGCAGCTGGGGCTGGGCCAGGCTGAAGCCGGGAGCCGGGAGTGCCATCTGCAGCTCTCTCACGGGTGCAGGGCCCCGGGCACGTGGGCCGTCTTCTGCTGCCTTCCCAGGTGCAAAGGCAGGGAGCTGGACTGGAAGTGGAGCAGCCGGGACTCAGACCGGCACCTGTATGGGAAGCCAGCCTTACAGCCGGTGGCTTAACCCACTGCGCCACAACGCTGGACTCCAAGATTTTTTAAAAATTTCTCTTTTTGTTGTTGTTTCTTAGGCTAGGCTTTATTTTTTTTTTAGAGATTTTATTTATTTATTTATTTGACAGGTCGAGTTAGACAGTGAGAGAGAGAGAGACAGAGACAGAGAGAAAGGTCTTCCTTCCATTGGTTCACCCCCGCAAGTGGCCGCTACGGCTGGAGCTGTGCCGTTCCGAAGCCAGGAGCCAGGTGCTTCCTCCTGGTCTCCCATGCGGGTGCAGGGCCCAAGCGCTTGGTCACTCCTGGGGCTTTCTGTCTAGCGGCTTTGTGGTCACGGGGAAGAGACTTCTGGCTCAGGCTCCTGAGGGTCCCCACAGCCCAACCGCATCAACAGGGGGTTCCGCCGAGCTTTTCAAATGCTCACTCCTGGGCCACTCTCCAGGGGCGCGCACTCCCAACGCTGGGGTCTGTGCCAAGACCTCATCTCTAAACCCTCCCAGCGGGTCTGGGCATTTTGAGCAAACATCCCACCCCAAATGGACTTCGGCAACCGTCCACCGTCCATCCGTAGCAGCCAGCACCAGGAGGCCGTGGCCAGAAGACGCTGGCCCCGGGGTGGCCTGCAATCAGGCCGCTGGTGATGGATGGAAGGCACAGCCGGAGACCTGGGGGAGGCCAGCAGACATAAAGCAAGCAGAGGGCTGAGCGCAGGGCAGGGGGCTGGAAATAGCCCCCTCCCCAGCAGGAGGCCGAAACCCTCAAGGGTTCTGAACAGACCACTCCCCAATCCCCCGCACCCGCCCAGGGCGGTGGCCCCGCAGCCATTTACAACCGAGAGGACTGGATTCAGCCACCCGCATACTGGTTCCAGGGCACGGCGAATAAGGGTTCCTGAGCCAAACCTCCTCTGTGCCCCGTCCTGGGACCACTGCTGGGGCCTCTGAGCCTCGGTTTCCCCATCTGGGGAATGGGACAGGCCGGAGGGGAGGGGTCGGCTGCGGCGCGCGGCAGGTGCTCCCCCGCGCGGCCCCACGCAGGCCACGCCCCTCACCTGCTCGGCCCGGCCCCGCGGCGTTGCCATGGCGACGCGCGTACACAGGCCGGCGGACGCGCGAGGTGCGGGTCGCCGGCTGGAGACTCCGCGGGAGCGCGGCCGGGCGGCCTCGGCCCGAAGGGGGCCAGCGCCTGCCGAGCTGGCGGGGCGCTCTGCGGAGGACCGGGCGTGGGCTTCCTGCTCCCGCCAGGTGAGTGCGGCCCGGGGAGGGGCGGCGAGGGGATGTGGAGCACCGGGCCGGGCTGGCTCCGCGAGGACAGGGCTCGGGGGAGGAGACGGACAGAGGTGGTCCCTGGCCACATCCTCTTGGCCCTGGCTCGGGGCTGTGCGCCAACACCCGCCTCTCCCCTAAGCGCAGCCCGCGCCTGGCCCTGAGCTGGCTGGAGAGGGAGCACAGGTCCCTCTGGGATGTCCCCAGGGACACGGCTGGGATTAGAAGGGCGCCCTCTGCTGCCCCTGATTTCCGGGTGACATCCACGCGGCGGCGGTCGGGGAGATCCCCTGGCCTGACCGCTCCCTCTCGGGCCACTTACGAAGCCGTGGACGGGAATCCTGCTTCCCCCGCTCAGCGCCGGCGCACCTGTAGCCGGGAGGGCTCTCTTGTGGTCTCCAGGTGCTCTGTAGCCTTGGGGAAGAACTGCTGTAGAGTTTCATCCGCTGGGACTACTTCCTAGAGTGTGTGTAGGCAGGCAGGAGGCTGCAAGGGCACCGCTAAAGTGGAGATATCGGGCCCCACCCAGACCGCTGAGCAGGTGCACTGGGAGTTTCCCAGAAGGTCACCAACGTGGACCCTGCAGGGGAAGGTGATAGGCGGCTACGGTCAAGGGCTACCAGTGCAGGGCTCACCCTAGGGCACTGCGCTGTGTGTTCATTCTGCAGGTAGGTACTGAGCACCTGGGAGGCGGCAGGTGCAGCGGTCCCCAGGGCCAGAGGTGGAGTGAGGGACACTCGGTAGGGACTGCCAGGGCCTGGGAGGTTCTCCTAGTTCAAGCCAGCACAGGAGCCGCTCAGCTTAGCAGAATCCGGCAGAAGACCGGAACCCCTGGGCCAGAGACAAAGGCCTTCGTTACAAGGTGTTCACGGAGCTTCTCCTGGCCCCACAAACCCCTCCGGGGACACAGAACAGGCAGGTGGATGCCTTGCACACAGTGAGGCTAAGGAGCCCAAACCCAGGAAGACCGCATCTTTTAAAGGGACAGGCCGCGAACCCGCAGCACTCGCGCCCTGGAAGGAGGCACCGTCTGTTTTAAAGGAGCCCGCCCTCTGCCCTAGATGGGGCCGCCCGCCTCTGTCCCCACAGGCTGCTGGCCACACCCAAGTCCTAGGAAAGATCCTCTGGAACAAAACCCTCAGTGCTGTGGCATCGGGATGGGTACCGATAGAAGCCCACGGGGAACTGTCTCTTGACGAAAGCCCTGGCTCTCCCGGGACATCCCAGGGTGCTTGGGAAAGTGCATGAAAAAATGGCATTAAAAGATATGCTTAGCTGGTTGGACTCCCACGGCCCACGTCTGGGCTCCTGGGCTCAGCTCCTTGCGCCGGCTTCCTGCTCATGCAGCTCTGTGGAGGCAGCGGTGGAGACGCACCTGGTTGGGTTCCCGTCACCGTGAGGATACCTGGAGTGAGACCAGCTTCCGGCTTCGGCTGATCCTGGGCTGTTTCAGGTGTTTGAAGAATGAACTAGCTAATGGGAGCTCTGCATGTCCATCTGTTCATCTGCCTGTGACTCTCAACTAAATACATTTTTAAAAGATGTTTGTTGGGGGCCGGTGCTGTGGCATAACGGAAGTCACCGCCTGCAGTGCCGACATCCCATGTGGGTGCTGGTTCGAGTCCCGGCTGCTCCACTTCCAATCCAGCTCTCAGCTATGGTCTGGGAAGCAGCAGAAGATGGCCCAAGTCCTTGGGCCCCTGCACCTGCGTGGGAGACCTGGAAGAAGCTCCTGGCTCCTGGCTTCGGATCAGCCCAGCTCTGGCTGTTGCAGCCATTTGGGGAGTGAACCAGCAAATGGAAGATCAATTGATTCTCTCTCTCTCTCTCTTTCTCTCTCTCTCTCTCTCTGCCTCTCTGTAACTATGCCTTTCAAGTAAATAAATATATTTTTTTAAAATAAAAGAAGTTTATTTGGTGCAAGGATTTTGAGATCTATGTGTATAGTAGGGTCTTCAAGAAGTTCGTGAAAGGGGCCGGCACTGTGGCGTAGTAGGTTAAGTCTCCACCTTTGGCACTAGCATCCCACGTGGGAGACCTGGAAGAAGCTCCTGGCTTCGGATCAGCCCAGCTCTGGCCACTGTGGCCATGTAGGGAGTGAATCAGTGGATGGAAGACCTCTCTCTGCCTCTCAAATAAATAAATAAATAGATAAATAAATCTTTTAATACATTTAAATTTAAATCTTCATAAAAATGCATACTGTGAAAAATGTGCATGGATTTCAAACTTTTTTGCACCACAATAAACAAAATGAATTTTAAAATGTAAGTCTATTTTCTATGAATTTTTTTTAAAAGATGTATTTATTTATTTGAAAGCAGAGTAACAGAGAGAGGGAGCAAGACAGAGAAAGAGCGAGCTTCCATTCCCTAGTTCACTCCCGAATAGCCCCAGTGAGCTGGGCCAATCGGAGCCAACAGCCAGGAGCTTCTTCTGGGTCTCCCGTGTGGGTACAGGGGCCCAATTGTGCCATCCTCCACTGCTTTCCCAGGTATATTAGCGGGGAGCTGGATTGGAAGTGGAGCAGCCCAGACTTGAACTGGCACCCACGTGGGATGCCGATGTTGCAGATGGCCGCTTTAGCCATTACGCCACAGCACCGGCCCCTCTGTGAGCCTTTTGAAGTACCCTCATACATCATAGTGAAAAGGAAAGTAACAGCAAGTTCATTCCTAACTGAAGGAACGTGAGGGGCTAGCACTGTGGCGTCCTGGTTGTGAAGCCATCGCTTGGGACACCAGCATCCCATGTCAGAGCACTGGTCCATGTCCTGGCTGCTCTGCTTCTGATCCAGCTTCCTGTTAATGCGCTTGGGAAGGCAGCAGAGGCTGACCCAAGTGTGTGGACCCCACACCCACATGGGAGACCCACATGGAGTTCTGGGCTCCTGGCTTCAGCCTGGCCCAACCCTGGCTGTTGGGACCATTTGGGGAGGGAACCAATAGATGGAAGCTCTCTCGCTCTCTCTCTCTCCCTCTCTCTCTCTCCCTCTCCCTTTCTCCCTCCCCCTTCTGTCCCTATACCTTTCGAATGAATAATAAACAAATCTTTAAAGGAACAGGACAGTGGCAGAGGAAGTCGAGAATGAGGGAGGATGCCCGAGTGAGCTAGGCCGGCTCCAGAATGCAGTGACGGGGCTGCGTTTAGCCAGAGTGGTCGGGGTGAGAAACTCGCAAGTGAATCATGAGTGTGGGGTGTGAGTTCCAGGGCATCCCCTGTGGTGCTCCCTGGAAGAGACACGCTCTCAGGTCTCCCTGGAGGTGACGTAGGCTTGGCTGTGGTCCTGTCGGCTGCAGGTGAACGATCCAAGCCGTCTGCTGGGGCGTGGTCCTTTTGGAAATGCTTCCCCCTCCCCCATTAATGACAACCAACTTAGCCGCTCATTCTGTTTCTGTCCTCATGCAAGTGTCTGGCGATGGGCCTCGGAGCTTACACACGTAAATACCCGGTCTTGTTCCGTGTCTAGGACCAAGGGTAATGTATAAAGGACAGAGCCTCATTTCTGGCTCACGGGTGAGAAGTGCGGGAGCAGGCAGCTGAGTCTAAGAGTGTCGGCCTGGGGCAGGGCGCAGGGCGGGGCTTGCTTTCTACCAGCCTGCTTTGCTCCAACTAATCCAGTCCCACCAGAGGCAGAACTCACTCACCAGCGTGAGGGCTGCACCCGGTGACCCAAACCCCTCCCACCAGGCCCCACCTGTGTGGAGGGATGCAGGGCCCAACGAGTGATTCAAACCGTGGCAGCCGGGAGGGCCTCTTCCTTTTGAGGATGGACTCCTGGCTTCAAGGACGTTCTGTCATTGCCAAGTGTCTTCGAACCGGGCGCCCTGCCCTCTGTGTCTCCCTCCCTGCTCGCCCCATCTCTGCCCTACCCAGGGGAGAAGCTGAGGTGCCCAAGGGTTTCCCGGCCAAGGCCCCCGTGTGCTCTGCGGCCTCCTGCCTCCAGGTGAGCTCGGCTTCCAGGAGCCTCAGCTTCCCCCTCTGTAGAATGGGCACAGTAACGAGGCCTGCTTTGCAGGAGCCACAGGATGGCACGGTGCCCGACACTGCCCTGGGCGAGTGATGGCAGAGGTGACAAGGAGGGGCAGGTGCAGCCCTGAGAGCCCGGCCGGTCACTCAGCCATGGCGGCTGTGTTTACCCACAGTTCAGTGACATCGCCTTCCATGAGTTTTAGGTAGAAAAGAGACCGAGAACTCAGTTTGAAGTGCGTCAAATATAAGATGCACGCGTGGGTGACTGGCTATGTGACAAAGAAAATAGACAAAAATTTCCATTGCGCCGACGAGGCTGTGGATGGAGAGAGATTTCCCACCTAGTTCCTTCCAGCTTTCCACAGCTTTGACATGTTCTCCATAAAATGTTGAGGGCAAATATGTACAGGCCCCTGTGGCCCGGCCAAGCTATCCTCTTGTCCCCGCCTTTAGAAAAACTTCCCCAGCCTAAATACATGACGAGAGGTGGTGACTTAAAAGAGACTGTTATCTCGTGCCTGCTTCTTCGAAGACCGACCCTTGGCACTTTAAGATGTGCTGTAAAAGTTTGGTGTTCCTTGGAGAGTGCTGAGAGTTTGAGAAGCCCAGGTTAACAGTAGAAGCAGAACCGCCGTGCGCTGGGCACGCTTCTGGAATCTCCGCGTGTGTTGTTGCATTTGAGCTCACAGAGGAGGAAACTGAAGCGCAGGGAGAAATTAAGTAGCCCACCAAGGCCACAGAGCGAGCGCATGGCCAGTGAGGGATATTGAACACGAATACTTGATACGTCAGATAGCTAACCCCATACCAAGCCTGCTGGGAAGTAGATAGCAGTTATCAGTGACCCTCAGCTTTGTTGTTGAGTTGTTTTAGCTTGTGTTTGTTTGGGCCCTAGGAAATGAAGAAATGTCTTCTATTGGAACCTTAGAACCATACTCTAAGGAAAGACGGGATTCGTTTATAGCTGTATTTTATGTATTTGATTTCTTTTCTTTCTTTTTTTGTTTGTTTGTTTTGCAGGCAGAGTTAGTGAGAGAGAGAGAGACAGAGAGAAAGGTCTTCCTTCTGTTGGTCCACCCCCCAAAATGGCCGCCACGGCTGGCGCACTGCACCGATCCGAAGCCAGGAGCCAGGTGCTTCCTCCTGGTCTCCCATAGGGTGCAGGGCCCAAGCACCTGGGCCATCCTCCACTGACTTCCTGGGCCACAGCAGAGAGCTGGCCTGGAAGAGGAGCAACCAGGACAGAATCCGGCGCCCCAACTGGGACTAGAACCCGGGGTACTGGCACTGCAGGTGGAGGATTAGCCTAGTGAGCCGCGGCGCCGGCCTGTATTTTATGTATTTGAAAGGTAGAGTGGCAGAGAGAGAGGGCGAGATCTTCCATGCACTGGTTCAGTCCTCACAAGGTCCACAGTCAGGGCAGGGCCAGGCCAAAGCCAGGACTCCATCCAGGTCTCCCACGTGGGTTGCAAGGGCTCAGGCACTTGATTCGTCTTCCACGGCCTTCCCAGGAGGATTAGCAGGAAACTGGGCTGGAAGTGGAGCAGCCAGGACTCGAACCCAGGCTCTGACGCAGGATGCCAGTGTCATAGTCGGCAGCCTAACCTACAGCACCACGATGCTGGCCCCCAGAAGAAATAGCTGTGGAGGCAGGCAGGACCGCCCTTGTGGTCAGGGTCAAGGCCATCTGTCCACTCCCCGCTCTGCTGGTTTCTCCCTTTGGGCGTGGACTGGGGATGAAAGGTTTCATTCATTCTAAACATGATGTCGTTGACTGATTGGAGGACTGCATTTTTCTAACAAAATTCCTTCTGAAAACTTTGTGCAGGGAACGCGGAGAGAATGAAAGCCTATCTGAAGAGCGCAGAAGGCTTCTTTGTCCTGAACAAAAGCACCACAATCGGACGGCATGAGGACTCCGACCTTGTTTTGCAGGTAAGAACTCGTGCCCCGCGTCCCCACCCCTCCTCACCCCGGCCCCTCCAGAGGTCCTTAGTGTGCTGTGGAACTGAGTCCCCCCCCCCCTTTTTAAGATTGATTGATTGATTTGAAAGGCAGAGTGACACAGAGAGAGATCTTCCATCTGCTGGCTCACTCCCTGATGGCTGCAAAAGCCAGGGCCAGGCCAGGCTGAAACCAGGATCCAGCAGCTCTGTCCTGGTCTCCCATGAGGGTGGCAGGGGCCAAGTACTGGAGCCGTCACCTGCTGCCTCCAGGGGGTGCGTGCAGTAGCAGGGAGCTGGATCAGAAGCTCAGGGTAGCGAGACTTGAAGTGGTACTTCTCCATGGGGGGCGGGCATCGCAGCCAGCACCCTGAAGTGGTACTCTGTGATGGGGGTGGGCATCGCAGCCAGCGCCTTGCCCTGCTGCATCCCGCACCCGCCCCACGAGGTGCAGTGGGCACATCTGGCACACGGCCCCTTCGTCTGAGATGAGCTGAGCCCCCAGTGCCCGATCACTGAGTGAGCCGCGTGTCCCCGGGGAAGCAGTGGAGCTGAGCGCAGTGCAGGGGGAAGACCCCCCCACCTTGGCTGAGCGGATCCAGATGTCCCTCCCACCACCCCCTCCCCAAGAGCGTCCCCCTGTCCAAAGCTCTGGGGACTGCTGGGAGCCCCTGGGAGCCCAGAGCTGCAGGCAGTAGAGGGGGCCGGCCCCGGGCTCGGCCACACGCCCTCTCCTTCCATTTCATCCTGATTCAGCTGTGGTTTGGGCCAAAGCCTCAACTCCTGACCACCCAGGAAGGAGGAGAGGAGTAATAAAGACAGCGGGTGGAGCCTTTCTAACATTGAATGGGATTAAAATAATGAAGTGGAAAGAGAAAGGCTGCGAAAACAGGCCAGGCCTCGCTCAGCGTTTTAAATGCTTTATTCTAAAAGAATTAGAGAATCGCAAGAAGTTCTCAAAATAATAGGGCAGATCGCGTGCACGCTTTGTGTAGTTCCCCCAGTGGTAACACGGACGACAACCTAAGCAGGAAGTGACCGTGGTGCCATGAGTGTGTATGTGTGTGTCTATGTGTGTCTGTGTGTGTCTCTCTGTGTGTGTGTTTGTGTCTGTGTGTGTGTGTCTGTGTCTGTGTCTGTGTGTCTGTGTATGTGAGAGAGATTTGGGGTCATTTTCTTTGTAGAACAGTTTTGTGTCTTGATTTCTACAAAGAAAATGACCCCAAATTTCTCACATACACAGACACAAAGACACAAAACTGTTCTAGCATCAGAGGTCTTCCTTGTGGTACCCTCTATGATGACAACAGCCCCACCACCAGGTAACCCCTGGCAACCACTCATCAGTTCTCCATCTCTACCTGGTGTCCTGCAGAGAGTTCTACACAGGCCTTTTGAGTTGCTTATTATTTCTTGTTTATTTTTAGATTTATTTATTTATTTGAAAGGTGGAGTTAGAGACAGAGACAGAGGGAGAGAAAGAGATTTTCCATGTACTTATACACTCCCCAAATGGCTGCAACAGCCAATGCTGGGCCAGGCCAAAGCTAGGAACTCCATCCAGGTCTCCCATATGGGTGCAGGGCTCGGGCACTTGGGCCATGTTCTGCTGCTTTCCCAGGCACAGTGACAGGGAGCTGGATTGGAAGTGGAGCAGCCAGGACTTGAACAAGTGCCCACAAGGGATGCGGGCGCTGCAGATGGTGGTTTTACCTGCTACACCACAGCGCTGTCCCCTGTCTTCCAATTGATGAACATGATCTGTTTCTCTCAGTATTTATGCCTTTGATTCCTTTCATGACTTTCTTACAGCTTTTAACATACAAGGTCTGTGTGTGTGTGTGTGTGTGTGTGTTTAAGATTTGCACTTAAAGGTATTTTTGGTTAGTGATGATAAGTGGTATCATACTTTTGACTTTGGTGTCTACCTGGTCATTGCCAGCATATAGCAATTTAGCTGATTTTTGTGTACTAACATGGTATCTTGCAACATTAAGAACTTTCTAGAAGGTTTTTCTTTAGTCAGTTTCTTGGAATTTTGTATATAAATAACCATGTATCTACTAAGAAGAAGAGTTCTCTCTCTCCCTTTCTGATCGGCAAGCCCTTAGTCTCCTTTTCTGGTGCTAGTGCATTGGCTAGGACCTCCAGGCTTCTGTTGACTGGGGCCAGCGGTCTAAATCCCGACATTCACCTTGCCTCTGATTTTAGGGGGAAACTATTCAGTCTATTGCCATTAAGCAGGATTTAAAAATATTTTATTTTTATTATTTATTTGAGAGGTAGAATTACAGACAGTGAGAAGGAAACAGAGAGAGAGGTCTTCTATCTGCTGGTTCACTCCCCAAATAGCTGCAAAGGCTGGAGCTGGGCCAATATGAAGCCAGGAGCCAGGAGCTTCTTCTAGGTCTCCCACGTGGGTGCAGGGGCCCAAGGACTTGGGCCATCTTCTACTGCTTTCCCAGGCCATAGCAGAGAGCTGGATTGGAAGTGGAGCAGCTGGGACTCGAACCAGAGTCCATATGGGATGCCGGCACTGCAGGGGAGGACTTAGCCCACTACGCCACAGCGCCTGCCCCGAGCATGATGTGGACTGAAGGTTTTTTGAAGATGCTGTTTATCAAGTGGAGAAAGTTCCTCCTCCAGTCCAAGTTTTCCGAGATTTTGATTTATCGTCAACTCAGCAGGTTTAAAAATAACTCAGCTTCCCTCGCTGGACACTCTCGGGACGTGGTCTCCCCGCAGGGACCATGGAGTGGGAAGAACAAAGGAAAAGGATCACAAGAGACAGACAGCAGGCAGTTTCACCTCCGGTCTGGCCAAAGGAGACAAGGATCTGATTTTTTTTTTTTTTTTTTTGACAGGCAGAGTGGACAGTGAGATAAAGACAGAGAGAAAGGTCTTCCTTTGCCGTTGGTTCACCCTCCAATGGCCGCCGCGGCTGGCGCGCTGCAGCCGGCGCACCGCGCTGATCCGATGGCAGGAGCCAGGTACTTATCCTGGTCTCCCATGGGGTGCAGGGCCCAGGCACTTGGGCCATCCTCCACTGCCCTCCCTGGCTATAGCAGAGAGCTGGCCTGGAAGAGGGGCAACCGGGACAGAATCCGGCGCCCCGACCGGGACTAGAACCCGGTGTGCCGGTGCCGCAAGGTGGAGGATTAGCCTAGTAAGCCACAGCGTGGGCACAAGGATCTGATTTGAAGCCAGCTGTGACTTCAGGAAGCTGGCAGGATTTGGAGACAGACCCTGGGTCTGGATCCCTTTAGGCCATTTCTGGCTCTGTGGCTTCAGGTAAATTCCTGACCCGCTCAGAGCTCCTTTCCCCTGTCTGCAAACCACCTACCCCACAGGGCTGTTGTGGCGATTCCAGGATAAAAATGCAGGTGCCAGCTTCAGGCTCCTGGTGCTGGGTAAACGACACCAGGATCACTGTCACGGTCTCACGACACAGACGGAAAAATCCTGGGGGCGTGGGGCTGAGCTGGCTTCCTCTGGTGTGTGTCAGCTGATGTAGACAGAAATTGAGTTGCATTTATTGTAGCAAAATAATTGGCTGCCCACTGTTCTTTGGCTGTGGTTTAAAGAGGCACCTCTGGGGGCCAGCGCTTGTGGTGTAGCAGGTAAAGCCGCCACCAGCAGTGCTGGCATCCTGTATGGGTGCTGGTTTGAGTCCTGGCTGCTCCACTTCCAATCCAGCTCTCTGCTGTGGCCTGAGAAAGCAGTGGAAGATAGCCTAAGGTTTTGGGCCCCTGCAACCAGGTGGGAGACCTGGAAGAAGCTCCTGGCACCTGGTGCAGCTCCAGCCATTGCGGCCATCTGGAGAGTGAACCAGCAGATGGAAGACCTCTCTCTCTCTCTCTCTCTCTCTCTCTCTCTCTCTCTCTGCCTCTCTTTCTCTCTGTGTAACTCTGAATTTCAAGTAAATAAATAAATCTTAAAAAAAAAAAAAAAGAGGTGCCTCTGACGGCAGCGATCCCGTGGATTCCTGGAGGAACCTGCCACGTTTGCTGGGCTCCCTGGAGAGCAGGTGGCGCCTGCGTTTCCAGACTCAACGTGAGCCGACCGGTGATGGGCTCTGGCTTCTCCTCGCAGACCAGTCCTCCTCCCACTGCTGAGATCCACTGGGAGAGGCGATCTGCTTTAAGAAGGGGGTTGGGGGATGGTGTTGCGGTGCAGCTGGTTAAGGAACTGCCTCCAGCGACAGTGCCCCATAAGAGCGCTGGTCAAAGTCACAGCTGTTCCACTTCCCATCCCACTCCCTACTAACGTGCCTGGGAAAGCAGCAGAAGATGGCCCAAGTTCATGGATCCCTGTATCCATGTGGGAGACCTGGAAGAAGCTCCAAGCTCTTGACTTTGGCCTGGCCCAGCCCCAATTGTTGTGGCCATCTGGGAAGTGAACCAGCAGATGGAAGACCCATCTCTCTGTCTCTGTCTTTCCCTCTCTGCACTCTGCACTTTTCAGATAAATAATATTTATAATAAATAAAAAATATTTATTTATTTGAAGGGGCAGAGTGACAAAGTGAGGGAAAGGCAGAGAGAGAGAGAGAGAGAGAGATCTTCCATCCACTGATTCACTCCCCAGATGGCCACAATGGAAGCCAGGGGCTAGGGGCTTCATCCGGGTCTCCCACGTGGGTGCAGGGGCCATCTTCTGCTGCTTTCCCAGGCCACAGCAGGGAGCTGGATCTGACACAGAGTAGCGGGAACTGGAGCTGGAGCCCATATAGGATGCCAGTGCTGCAGGTGGTAGCTTCACCTGTTGTACCGCAGCTCCAGCCCCCAAAATAAGTCTTTAAGAAAGACGGAGTGTGGGAAGAAGTTGTGAAGAACCCAGCCCCAAGACCCAGCAGCCTTCGGCAGCCTGCAGACAGGACGAGGTGAAGGTCGCCCTCTGCTGGTCAGCCTCAGAGCTGAGCCCGCTCTGGGCACCCTGAGTGATGGCTCAGCCAACACTCTGGAAGTTATGCCACTAAATAAAGGCTAGAAAAAAAAAAATAATAATAAAGAAAACTAAATAGGCAGCCTTGACATCCCCCAGTGGTTACACCCAGAACATAAAACATATCGTTTCTTTTCTTTATAACTTATTTGAGAGGTGGAGTTACAGAGAGAGGGAGAGGCAGAGAGAGAGAGAGGTCTTCTGTCCACTGGTTCATTCCCCAATTGGCCACAATGTCCAGAGGTGCGCTGATCTGAAGCCAGGAGCTTCTTCCGGGTCTCCCACATGGGTGCAGGGGCCCAAGGACTTGGGCCATCTTCTGCTGCTTTCCCAGGCCACAGCAGAGAGCTGGATGGGAAGAGGAGCAGCAGGACCTTGAACCAGCGCCCACATGGGATGCTGGCACTGCAGGCAGAGACTTAGCCCCGTACACCACAGTGCCGGCCCCAGACCATTTCTTTATTTGCCTCAGCAAGCCCGGCAGAGCAGGGAGCCAGGGTTCTGCAGATCCACGCAGGGCTGACGACTTGCTGTGACGGCGGCTCTCGTCATTTGACTTGTTCACATTTTCTGATAGCGCTTACACAAGGAGGAAGGAAAGGGTTTGTAACGCAGCGGGGAAAATCAACATTGGCGCTTGCAGGGGTTTGTCCTCCAGACGTTTCGCTGTGTCCCAGAGGGACTTTGTCTCTCTGACGGCAAAAGGAAGCCTGTGTTTGCCGGCCTGGTTTTTGCCCACTGCCGTCCACAAACATTTACCTAGAGCCTCATGGGATGGGCAGGATGACATGTGGTTCCTCGCAGGCAGGAAGCTGCCAGCAGGGAGAGCCAGAGGTCAGGGCCTCCCACAAGTGCGACTTGTCCCATGCACACGTCGGGGCTCCAACAGGAAGGAGTGCAGGGGACAGGGTGGATTTGAGTGGACCTGGGGGAAGGAGCAGCCTGTGCAAAGGTCCTGTGGTGTAAAGACTGAAAGGAAAGCAGTGTATCCCGAAGCAGGAGTGTACAAGCAGGATGTCCTGAGAGTGTTGATCTTTGTGGGAAGAAACCACAGAGGATTTTCAGATTGGGGGAGGCCTGTGCTTTGAAATGACCTCTCTGGGGGCAGGCATTGTGGCACAGCAGGTGAAGCCAGCACCTGGGATGCCTGCATCCCTGTCAGAGTGCCTGTTTTTTAAAATATTTATTTCATTTATTTGTAAGACAGAATTAGAGAGGTAGAGACAGAGAGAGGTTTTCTGTCACTCCCCAAACGGCCACAAGAGCCGGGGCTGAGGCGATCCAAAGCCAGGAGCCAGGAGCTTCTTCTGGGTCTCCTGCATGGGTTCAGGGGCCCAAGGACTTGGAACATCCTCCGCTGCTTCCCCAGGCACATTAGCAGGGAGCTAGATCGGAAGTGGAGCAGCCGAGACTCGAACCGGCACCATATGGGGTGTTAGCACCGCAGGCTGGGGCTTTAACCCTCTGCGCCACAGCGCCGGCCCCCAGAGTGCCTGGTTTTGAGTCCCAGCTGTTCAGATCCAGCTTTCTGCTAACGCCTCTGGGAGGCAGCAGGTGATGGCTCACGTGCTTGGGCCCCTGGCACCCACGTGGGAGATCCAGGTGGAGTTCCTGCCTCTTAGCTTCAGCCTGGCCCAGCTCCAGCTCTCGCGGGCATTTGTGGAGTGAATTCACGCATGGAACAGTTTGCTGTCTCTGTCTCTCTCTCTGCCTTTCAAGCATATGAAAAGTAAACATTTCAATAACCTAAATGAATCTTTGAAATGACTGTGTCTGGTGCTACATACTGGAGAGGCTCTGATGGGAGTGGCCCGGCCCCGTTTGACGTGGCTGGACAGTGCGGCCACAGCCTTGCCCATTTTGGAGCTAAACCCCGTGACGGATGAGGTACACACATGGATGGGCTGTGGTTGGACGTGCTTGTTATTTAAACTCTGCTGGGAAGGAGACTCCGCTCTCTGGGATGAAGAAACACCCAAGCCAGCAGCAGCTGAATTTTGGACGTGCCTGAGAGTGCTCTCCTAAGACATGAACCCCGCATTGTCCCGATGCGGCAGGGGCTGGGGCAGCGCTGCGCAGTCGGCCATGTCTCTGCCCGCAGGCTCGGGGACCAGTCCCCACAGAGAAGGCTCCAGGGCCGCCCCTTTACGGCCCCTCCCTCCTGCCTCTCCATCTCTGGGCTTCTTCCCCACCCGCCCATGCTGGTGGAGCCCCTGCACCACGCCGGCTTTTCGTGCTGTCAGAGAACACGGTTTGTGGCATAGGAAAGCGTAGGCTGCAGAGTGAGCGCTGGCCGCTGCCACCCCAAGCCCTCACCCCTGCCCTGGGCCAGCATAGATGCCTGGAGGTGGCACAAAGACTAACACAAAGGACACATTCGCACCTGCACCTCCGCCTCTGCCCCTGGTGGGCAGCTGCCCGCCCCCCCAGCCCAGGAGCCCCTTCCCATGCGAGACCAGAGGGTCGTCAGTGAGACCGGCTTCACCAGCACCTGGAGTCCCTCCATCCCCGCGAGTCCTACCCCTGCCTGTCACCTGCCATTTCTGGGCTGCCTGTGGCGTCATCACGTTTTATTGTTAGTAAACAATGCCAGCTGATCACCGTTGCCTCTCTCGTGGCACAGGTGTGCAAGTACACCAGCTGTGTCCAAGGCTACGTAGCTCTGTGGCTCTGACGTCTTCTGGGAGCTTCCCCAGGGAAGGGTCACAGGTCCCCTCCCTCCCAGCACCGCGCCCCCAGCAGAATGCGTTACCCACAGTTACGGTTCTGTGCCATTTTAACTCCGAGGTTTTGAGAGACACGGACGGCGACAGGTGCATCTGGGCCAAGCTGCCTCCTCAGACCCAGGATGCCATCCATGAGGGACAGGCCTGAGGGAAAGACCCTTCCCGCTGAATTCACCTGCACACTCCCTGCCTTGGCTGTGCTGCCTGCTCGGCCCCGCTCCACCCAGGCACTGCTCTCCCTGGGGTGCACCGGCTGCTCTCACCCATCCCCAGGGGGCCTTTTCTCTCCCCTGGGTCCATCATTCAGTTCCCACCACAGCCAGTACAGGCTTGGTTTGCCCCCAGCAGATGGAGGGTTTCCAAGAGGAAGAAGCTCAGAGCCAGGGGCTGGATCTTAATCTCTCTTTTTTATTGTGGGAAAATACACATCAGGTGCGGTTTACCCTCTGGGCCGTGCCCAGCACCCAGCGCCGTGCGTGGAGCACAGTCACGCTGCTGCACCACCACCACCGCCGCCGCCACCCCGGAGCTCTGCCGAGCAGAAACTGTGCCCGCTGGGAGCTCCACGGCCGCCCCCTCCCCAACCCTGGCGCCCACCGCCTTTCGGGCAGAAATGGCACTTCCTGTCTCCACCAACGTGCCTCTCCTGTGTTCCTCTGGAAGCTGAGTCATGTGACGTTTGACCTTTTGTGCCTGCTTATTCCACTTACGATGTCCTCCTGAGCACGTGTCAGAGCCCCCTCCTTTATAAGCCTGAACAGTACTCCGGGGGAGGGGGGTGGATTCCACTCACCTGGCTGTGGACACTGGTGGCTTCCACCTGTGGCCATGCAAACCATGCTGCTGTGAGCGTGGGGACACAGACCTGTGGGCTTGTCCTGCGAGGCCCACACTGTCAGGATGGTGGGGCTACGGCGTTCTTCAACAAGAAGCACCGGAGACAGTTTCCGTGAACATGTCCATTTATTAACAGTAAGGTACAAGCAGGTAAAGGGGCATAGCTAGTTCAGGACACTGCCAATTCTATAGGATAAAGCCAATACTGGTGCCGCCATGCTTCTCCAATCAGCTTGAAAGACACGGAGCCTTCCAGGCAGTCCTTATGGGTCTGGGCCACACCTGGGAGCTGTTTACCTAGCTGACAATCACGAGGCCCCTCAACAGGAAGTAGGGGTGGGGAAAATGTGCCTGGGGCCCCTGCCACCTGCCGGCAATCAGGTCATGTGTGTGTCTCAATGTGCTGAGTCCTCAACCAGGGTCTTTCCCAGGAGGCATGGTGTGCCACGCCCTCGTGACCTCCTGTGTGGGCAGGGCAGGCAGTCTCCCAGCCAGGCACAGGATCATCCAAACAGACCTCCCTTTGAGGTGCTGCTTCCAGTTCTTGGGGTGTAGACCCAGAGGCAGGATTGCTGGCTCAGAGGGCAATTCTGTGTTCACTTTCCTGAGGAGGCTCTGTGTGGTTTTCTGTCTTCCATTCCCTGCACTGTGGGCAGGGCTCCAGGTCCTCCCCATCCTCCCCGGCACTTGTTCTCTCCTGGCTTATCCTGTGGGGCACCCTGGGGGCAGTGAGGCGGAGGATCCTCATCTCTTCACGACCACAAATGGTCCCCAGGCGCCAGCCCACCTGCAACACCCTGCTTATCCCACCTGTCTTCCTGTGCATGAGGGTTCTTCCAGAAGTTCATAGAACATTTGTGTTATCTAAAAATTGTGAGTGAATTTCAATCATTCGCACTAAAATTTATCTGTTGGGGCCGTTACTGTGGCATAGCAGGTAAAGCCCTTGTCTGCAGTGCTAGTATCCCCTTATGGGCACCAGTTCTAGTCCCGGCTGCTCCACTTCCAGCCCAGCTCCCTGCTAATGCACCTGGGAAAGCAGCAGAAGATGGCCCAAGTGCTTGGACCCCTGCACCCACATGGGAGACCAGAAAAAGCTCCTGGCTCCTGGCTTCAGCCTGGCCCAGCACTGGCCTTTGCAGCCATCTGCAGAGTAAACCAGTGGATGGAAGATCTCTCTCTCTCTCTCTCTCTCTCTCTCTCTCTCTCTTTCTCTCTCTCTCTCTCTCTGTTTCTCCCTCTCTAACTCTGACTTTCAAGTTAAATAAATTAATCTTTAAAAAAAAAAAAGACAAGAAAAGAAAATGTACCTATTAATTGAATTTTCCCACAAACTTTCTGACGTACCCTCCTGGTTTGTACCTGTGTTACAAAATCATGCTCTCAGAACAGCCGCACGGCGTGGAGGCTCTGATCATTATGATGCTCACGTAACTGGGTGGACATGGAGCCCAGAACGGTGACGTCACACAGCCGGTCAGGAAGGCTGGGGCTGAGCCTCCCGTTTGGAGCTAGCTGACTCCGTGCTGCTAGAGAAAGAAGCTTCATTCTTCGGCCATGGATTTGACTTTTAGAGACATCTAGATGATATCTGAAATCCCTGTAAGAGAATAAGGCGGTTGATGAAGCTGGGGATAGTCCCTAGACTAGATGAGGTTTGTCAATCGGAGACAGAGGCTTTGTTGTGAGCCTCACAGAGGTGGCGCCTCTCCTGGGGAATTTGGGTAGGGAGGCACTGGCCGGGCGCCGCCATGTATTCTTGGAAGAGCAGAATTGGGGCTGTCATAGTATAAGACCCACAGGAGCCAGTCTGGGGTGCCAGAGCAGCCCACAGCCAGGAGAGGGCGCCAGGTGTGCAGAGGTCTGGAGGTGTTTGCAGAAGGCACTTACTGTGCAACTTGTTTAGATGGAGCCACCTGCTGTGCGTGGCTTCTAAGCTCTGGAGGAACGGAGTCTCCCTGTTATTGGAGACGGTTCACTGGCAGCAGTAGGCAGGAGGGCGGAGACCAGCAGGTGGCCAAGTGCATGGACCTGGCTTGGAGCTGCGGGGAGCGCGCCTCTGTCCCCGGGAGCTGTGGGTCTCGGCCAGCTGTGCAGCCTGTCAGGGCTGTGCCTTCTGTGGGGCTGCGATGTGGATGGTGGCAGCAGCTGTTAGGAGACTGAGTTACCATGAGGGGCTGTGCACAGGGCTGCGGCAGGTGTGAGTGTTATTGTACAATTAAAGCGTCATATATTGATTTTCTCCCAGTCTGTAGGCCGGATGCCTGAGTGGATTCAGCCGGTTTCTCTGCTGGGGGCCACCCAAGGCCAAAATCAAGGGTGTCGGCCTGGGCATGCTCTCCGCAGGGTCTGGACGGTGACCTGCGGCCAGCTCCATGCGGCTGTGGGCTGGAGGCCCCGTCCCCTTGTGGGCTGTCAGTGGGGTCACGCTCAGCTTTCTGGGGGCCGCCTTTGTCCACAGCTGTGGCCCCTTCATCTTTCACACCCCGGCAGTGGCTCAGGTCCTTCTTGTGTGTCCCCGCGTCTCTGACCGCCACTTCCCCCCCACCTCCAGCTCCAGCCAGAGGGCGGTCTTTTTAAAAAGATTTATTTATTTATTTATTTGAAAGCTAGAGTCACACAGAGAAGAAGAGGCAGAGAGAGAGAGAGAGAGAGAGAGAGAGAGAGAGAGAGGTCTTCCATCCGCTGGTTCACTCCCTAATTGGCTGCACTGGCCGGAACTGACCCATCCGGAGCCAGGAGCCAGGAGCTCCTTCCAGGTCTCCCACGCAGGTGCAGGGCCCAAGGACTTGGGCCATCTGCTGCTGCTTTCCCAGGCCACAGCAGAGAGCTGGATCAGAAGTGGAGCAGCAGGGACTTGAACAGGAGCCCATATGGGATGCCAGCACCACAGGCCGCGGCTTTTACCTGCTACGCCACAGAGCCAGCCCCCAGAGGGCGGTCTTTGCAATTTCATTAGTCCCACCTGGATGATGTGGGCCCACCCTCTGATCTAAGGTCACCTTCCGTGTCTGTACAATCCCCGCACCACATGCTGCGGCAGGCTCTTGGGTCCCAGGGACCAGCGTGTGGGCATCTTTGAGGGGCTGGCTGCTGGCCGCTGTTTCTGCTATGAACACCGTGGACTCTTGCCACAGGGCTGGGCTGGTGCCTGGAGAGCTGGTCTGAGGGGCTGTCTGGACGTGCAGGGCAGTGCAGACAGATGGCGGATGAGCGGGAAGGCGATGATGTCGCTGACACTGACAGGGCCGCAAGCTTGGCACACACGCGTGTGTCACCCAGTGGATCCTCCCGCACCCTCTGTCATCCCCTCCCTTTATGGATGAGGAGCTTGCGGTGTAGACAGACTGAGTAGCCTGCCCAAGGCCACACAGGGAGGAGGCAGGGGGCTGGGATTCACGCCCAGGCAGCCTGGGACCTCGAAGCAAGGGCCAAAGCTCGGGGCAGAGAGGACTGCCGGGGTGGGGTGTGGACGCGAGCGTGACTGACGGCTGCCCTGTCGTGAGGGGTCAGCAGGTGGACACCCATTGTGCTGTCTCCGTCCTGGTTCTCCCGAGCCCGCTGTGCAAGGGTGGATGTCACAGGATCTCCCTCGCTCAGGACGCAGGGCCCTCCCTGCCCCTCTCGGGGTTCTGCAGATTCCAGGGGGCTCTTCTCCAGGCTCAGTCCTCTCCCTCTCCCCCCGCCCCAGCTCACTGTGTCCCTGCAGCCCCGGCTGATCCCACACATCTTTTTCTTTGAAAGGCCCAGTTTCGCTTTCTGCCCTTGTGTCCAGAGGGACAGGGAGAGTGGTGGCCAAGGACCAAGAGGGAGGAGATGTACAGTTTGGGACATGCTCAAGCTGACTGCCCCAAACAGTAGAGTTAGAAACGTGCCAGGGGATTCCAATTCAATCCCATCAAGGTGGCATGTACCAGTGCCATCTCACTAGTTTAAGTGATCAGTTTCAGTTCACAACTGATCATGATGATAGGACTAAGAGTCAAAGGGATCACATAAACAAGACTAGTGTCTGCTAATACTAACTGATAGAATTAAGAAGGAGAGAACGATCCAACATGGGAAGCGGGATACACAGCACACTCATAGAATGGCGGATGTCCTAAACAGCACTCTGGCCTCAGAATCAGCCCTTAAGGCATTCGGATCTGGCTGAAGAGCCCATGAGAGTATTATAGGCATGGAAAGCCAAGACACTCTGGCAAACAAACAAAAAAAAATGACCCTAATGAAATATCTCTGTGAGTGAGATCCCAGTGGAAAGAACAGACCACCAAAGAAGGAGGTACCTTTCTCTGAAGGGAGGAGAGAACTTCCACTTTGACTATGACCTTGTCTAAATAAGATTAAAGTCGGTGAATTCAAAAGGCTTCCATAGCCTTGGCAACTTATGACAAGAGCCTAGGGAGATTACTGATGCCATAAACAGGAGTGTCAATTTGTTAGGTCAACAACAGGAGTCACTGTGCACTTATTCCTCATGTAAGATCTCTGTCCTTAATGTGTTGTACAATGTAAATTAATGCTATAATTAGTACTCAAACAGTATTTTACACTTTGTGTTTCTGTGTGGGTGCGAACTGTTGAAATCTTTACTTAAGTTATACTAAATTGATCTTCCGTATATAAAGATAATTGAAAATGAATCTTGATGTGAATGGAATGGGAGAGGGAGCGGGAGAGGGGAGGGTTGCAGGTGGGAGGGAAGTCATTGTAATCCATAAACTGTACTTTGGAAATTTATATTTATTAAATAAAAGTTTAAAAATTTTTTTAAAAATGAGTAAACAAACATGCGTACACATACATACACACAGGTATACACACATGCACACATGAGTGTATGCGCAGGTGAACATAAGACATGCACAGGTGCGCATGTAATTACAGTACATATATGCACACATATACACATATGCACACACACATATGCATACATGATAAGATACACACATTTATACACACATGCATATACACATGCCCATGTATATGTACACATGTCCATGGAACGCATGCACACACGTGCACAAATACATAGCATGCACACACAGTGTACACACGCATGCACATGCCTGCACAGTTATACATGCATATGTACAACATATGTGTGCACGTGCACACATACATAACAGATGCACACACGTGCACACACAGCTGAATTTCACGAAGCTCACCCTGCCACATGGACAGTGCCGCCCAACAGCGCTTGTGCTGGCTCCGTGGAGGCCCCGCCCGCCTCAGAGAAGCAAGGGAACTTGCCCCAGGCCGCACAGCTGGGACGGCAGAGGTGAGACCTGAACCCCAGGCTTTCTCACCCCAGAGCCCACCCTCCCCTCGCGGCAGCCCAGTGCTTCCGTGTCTGGTCTCTCCTCTCCCCACAGACCCGCAGGCCTGCTCCATTAGCGTCCCCACTGGCAGAACAGGAAGTTGAGGCACCAAGAGGACACGCCCTTGCCCACGGTCACCAGCCAGGAAGCAGGAGCTTACTGGAGCCCGGGCTGTCCCCTAGGAAGTGGCTCATGACCGCCACACTCTGCCGCCTCCCTCCTGCCCTAACCGCTGGGCCGCACTGCCCTGGGACAGCGGTTTCAGATGCGCTGAGCGGCCAGGGAGGCCCCTGGGGGGGAGACCCTGGCTCCCAGTGGCGTGGGGACTCGGAGAGAGGTGTGCTCTTGAGGGAGTGGGAAGGGGGCAATTGTAGGGCTGGAGGATGGTGAGCAGGCTCAGGGGATGCTGGGTATTGTGGGCAGTCAGGGCGGGACCCGGGAGAAGGCTGATGAGCAGGGGCCACTGGGGCTGGAGGGAGGGGGCAGACTGGGTCCCCTGCTGAGGGCTGGGGACTTGAAGCCAGACAGTGGGCAGAAGGCGCACTCACGGGGTGTGGAGGGACTCTCAGAGAGGATATAGGGTTCAGAGACCCCGTGAGGGGCTGTCAGCGCCCAGTCTAGCAAGGGGGACGAGCTTGCAGCCCCAAAGGGATGAGGGGAGGGGACAAAGCTGCCCGATGGCCACAGTGGCGTCTGGGGGAGGCTGGCAGCCAGCCCCAGTGACGCCCCAGGATGGGGCAGGAGAGCAAGTGCCCCAGCCTGCTGCAGGCTCCCATCTCCCATGAGCCAAGCCCAGCCAGAAGCCAGCAGGCGAGGAGGAGCCGTGGACGCCTCCAGCCAGGCCAGCCTGCAGGAGCGGGGGCCTTGGGCGGGGAGGGAGGGGCCCAGAGGCTCCTGATGGCATGGAGGAGAGGCTGACGCCCAGGGGCTGCAGGCTGGGAGCCCGGGGCACAGCGCATAGCTGGACGGGACAGGCTGCAGAGCAGCAGGGCAAGGGCACTGGGGAGAGGCCAGAGGTGGACTCGGAGCAGCTCAGAAAACACAGGGCACAAGCCCAGGACGCAGATAGGCAGGGAAGCTTGGATTCGAATCCCGACACTGTCCCAAGCCCTTGATGTTGATCGAGTCCTCCCCTCACCTTTTGTCTGAATTCTGGTGAAATGCACACAGCACGATTTACCATCGTTCCGCTCTCGATTGTCCAGTTGAGTGAGTTAAGCGTATTCACGCTGGGGTACAGCCAACCTCCAGGAATTCCTGGTCTCGCAGAGTGGAAACTCTGTTAGCCATTAAACAGTGCCCTGTGTGCCCTGCCCGGGAGCCTGGTGGCCCCTGGCTCTCTGTTTCCGGGAGACTGGTCGCACTAGCTCACGTAAATGACGTCACCCAGTGCTGCCTTTGGGGCCTGGTGTGCTTCACTGCCCCCACGGCCAGTCTGCGGGTGGCGGAGTCGCCTTCCTTCCAAAAGCTGTGTCCTGTCCCACCACGCGTCTGCCCACTCACTCATCTGCAGCCGCCTGCATCGCTTCTGCCTTTGGTTTGTTATGATCAACACCACCATGAGCAAGGGTGGACAAGGACTCGAGACCCCGAACTCTGGAAGATGTACCCAGGAAGAGTTGTTAGATCATGGGGTAACTCGATTTTTGGTGCTTTAAGGAACTTCTGTACAGTTTTCCACACTGGCTGCACCATTTTTCAGTCCCACTAATGGCACACAGATGTTCCAGTTTTTCCAAAGCCTTGTCACCACTGATTTTCTGGTTTTTGTTTTGTTTTGTTTTAAGATATATTTATGGGGGGCCAGCACTGTGGCACAGTGGGTTAAGACAGGGCCTGCGAGGCTGGCATCCCATATGAACGCTGATTTGAGTCCCAGCTGCTGCACTTCTGAATCAGCTCCCTGCTAATGGCCTGGGAAAGCAGCAGAGCATGGCCCAAGTGGTTAGACCCCTGCCACACATGTGGGAGTCCCACATGGAGCTCTAGGCTCCCGGCGTCAGCCTGGCCCAGTCCTGGGAAGTGACAGGTCTGAAGATCAGGGAGCTGGAGTGGAGCTCAGAAGTGGAGCAGCTGGGACTCGAACCTGTGCTCATGTGGGATGCCAGCGTCCCAGGCGATGGGTTAACCTGTCACAGCAGCCCCGCTCTTCCACAGCAATGGGGTGGAGACCACGTGGGCAGCCGTTCCCAAAGAGCTAATGTGTCCTAATGGTTTTCAGTAGACTATCATTTTATTTATTTATTTACAGATTTACTTTATTTATTTGGAAGAGAGAGAGAGAGAGAGAGAGAGAGAGAGATCATATATCCATTGGTTCACTCCCCAAATGGCCACAATGGCTGGGAGCTTCTTCCAGGTCTCCCTCGTGGGTTCAGGGATCCAAGCACCTGGGCCATCTTCTGCTACTTTCCCAGGCCATAGCAGGAAGCTGGATCAGAAATGGAGCAGCCAGGACTCGAACCAGTGCCCATATGGGTTGCTGGGCAGGGGCTTAACATACTACGCCACAGCGCTGGCACTGTAGACTCTATTTCTTGACAGTTTTCGGTTTCTGGATGCTACAGAGCTCCCGTGGAGCTCAGCTCTCCCCCCGACTACACGTGCACAGCCGAGTTTCCCCTGTTACGTACATCTTGCCTCGCCGTGGGATACTGGTTATAACTGGTGACTCATGTGTTATCACTAAGTACAACCGCCGGTCTACAGCAGGGTTCACGTTCATGAGGTCCTGACTTTCACCGGCTCCACTCGGGACATTGTGACCTGCAGTGATGTGTAAGCGACACACATTCAGTGGAAACCATCCGTCGCGTTTTGAGTGTTCACCTTCCCTGCGGCTGGCAGCGTGCGCTACGATTCCCGCGCCCCCCGGCTGCGGGCGGGCGGGCGGCGGGGGAGCACTGAGCCTGTTTAAAGTGGGCCGAGTACGCGACGACACCACAGCTTGGGTGCCAGTTTGTTATGTAGTGATGATGTCACCAGGATGACGTGTCAGGACGGAACCCATCGCACGGTGGGGGGCATCTGTGGCACGAGGTTCTGGGACTTGAACAGATGTTTTGTATATCCATGACAGTAGCACACAGAATAGTTCCCTAGCCCTGAATCTACCCTGTGGGCCCCTCTGCATCCTCTTCCCGTCTCCATCCCTGTCTTCCTCGGGCACCTGGGCAACCACCGACTTTCCGAGTTTTGTCCTTTCTAAGATTGTCCCCGTGGGGCAGGCTTTTGGCACAGTGGTTAACATACCCGTGTGCCACACTGGGTGCCCGGGTTCCGTTCCTGGCTCCGCCCCCTCACGCCAGCTTCCTGCCAGTGCAGATCCTGGGAGTGGTCCTGGTTCAAGTGGTCGGATGTCCACCACCCATGTGGGAGACCTGGAGGGAGTTCTTGGCTCCAGCTTCAGCCCAGCGCAGCTCCAACCATGGTGGCTATTTGGGAGTGAACCAGAAGGAGGGAGTGTGTTCTTGCTCGCTCTCTCTCTCTCTCTCCCCCACCTCTATCTCCCTCCTTCCCTCCCTCCCTCTCTCTGCCTCTCAAATACATTGGAATAAACCCCGCTTGGTTGTTGTGTATCGTTCTCCTTATACGTTGCCAACATTGGCTGAAACTTCCGCGTGTGTTCCTGAGACAATGGCTTGTTTTGCTTGCTTGTGGTCACTTCTGGGTTGGTGTTAAGGCAATCTGGCCTCATAGAATGAGTCAGGAACGTTCTGTCGGCTTCTGTCTTAGAGGAGACGTTGCAGGGAACTGGGATCGTTTCTTCCTTAAGGTATTTGGTGGGACTCACAGTGAGCACATCTGGAAGCAACAGATGATGGTTCAAGTTCATTAACAGCGATGGGCCCGCCCGGGTCATCTGTTTCTCCCTGTGTGAGCTCTTGGGTGGCATCTTTTGAGGAACTGTTCGGTCCGTTTCATCCCGGCTGTCAAGTTGTGAATGGGGAGTTGTTGGCAATGCGCCTGCCTCCTCCCTTTAACACCGCGTGATCAGCAGTAACAGCTCCTCCTGCACCTCCAATCCTAACCGTTTCCGTCTCCCCTCCTGCTGTCTTGGCCTGCTGGAAGCTTGTCCATCTCGTTCCTCCTCCCCCAGGGCCAGCCCCAGGCGTCCTTGAGCGTCTGCGTGACTTTCCTCTTTTCGATGTCATTTCCGCTCGCACGTTGATTTCTGTTCTGGCCTTGCTCTCCCCTGCAGCTCGCTGAGCTGACGCCTGGGGACGGATTTTAGAGTTCTCTTCTCGTGCGCGCATTCAGTGCTGTGAGTTTCCTGACTGCACCCCACCATGTTTGATGTCGTATTTGCACTCAGCTAAGACCATTTTTTTCACTTCTCTTGACTCCTCCTCCTTGACCCTTGTGTGATATAGGAGCGTGTTATTTACTCTCCGGATATTTGTGGGTTTTCCAGCCATCTCTCTGCTACTGTTTCCTTTTTTTTTTTTTTTTTCTTTTGACAGGCAGAGTTAGACAGTGAGAGAGAGAAAGGTGTTCCTTCTGTTTGTTCATCCCCCAAGTGGCCGCTACAGCCGGCGCGCTGAGCTGATCCGAAGCCAGGAGCCAGGTACTTCTCCTGGTCTCCCATGGGGTGCAGGGCCCAAGCACTTGGGCCATCCCCCACTGCCTTCCTGGGCCACAGCAGAGAGCTGGACTGGAAGAGGAGCAACCAGGACAGAATCCGGCGCCCCAACCGGAACTAGAACCCGGGGTGCCAGTGCCGCAGGCAGAGGATTAGCCTAGTGAGCTGCAGCACCGGCTCAGCTACTGTTTCCCAGCTGAGTTACATCATGGTACTAGAGCATTCTCTGCATGCCTCTGGGGTTCAAAATTTACTGACATGTTTTACAGCCCAAATGCGTTCCATCTTGTGGGTGTCCCATGTGGATTTTGTTGTTGGTTAAGCATGCTGTGAATGTCCCTTCCATCTAGTTGGGCGATGGTGCTGCCCAGGTCAGCCCAGGGTCAGCCCTGTCTGCACCGACCTTTTGCCTGCTGGGTCTGGCTGTTTTGATAGCTCTCAAAGCCCCAGCCGTCGCAGTGCACCTGTCAGTTTCTCTGTGCAATGCTATCAGTTTTTGCCTTGTGGATTTTGGCTCCCTGTTGTTGGGTGCATACATGTTAAGGACTGTGGCTTCTTTTTGGAGAGTCGACCCCTTCCTCATTCTGTGAGGCTTCTCATCCCAGTTTTTCTTGCTCTGAAGTGTGCGTTGTTTGCAGTTAATGTTGCCAGTCCAGCTTTCCTTGTGTTCTCGTGTTGTGGGTGCCAGCGTGTTTGGTGGGTAGAGAACACGGACATCTGAATCAGGTGGGCCTGGGTGCAAACCACGCTTGGCCAGCTGGGGCACTTAGGAAAACTCAACTGCTCTGTGCCTCCATGTCCTTGAGTACAAAACGGAAAACTACCCCTGGATCGTTGCAAAGATGGGATGCGACAGTGCGGTACAGCGGTTAGAAAATTCCCTGGCCCCCTAATTTAGCTGGTGTTATGTTGTCACTCTGTTACAAATATTAGTATGTGAATAACTATGTCATGATTAGCATCAGTGCCTAGGTATTATATAATGGACTTCGGATTTCTAAGTGCGAGTACTGTTGGGTGAGTCTGGACGGAGAACTCCTAGAAGAGAAACTCAGTGAACAACCTCGGGGTCTCAGGCCGGGGGGTGCCCCAGGCAGTGCTCGGGGAAGGGGACGATGGTGGTGGCCTGCAGCCTGCAGGGTCCCTTCTGCCCTCTGGGGACCCCCAGCCCTGGGCACAGGCCATGACCGCCTAGGCACTGAGTGTGCCCACGCTTCTCATCAAGCTATCAGCGAAGTGCTTCTGTCCTCCACCGCCAGCACACAGACCCCCGCCGGGTCCCCTTTCCCTTAGGAATAGTCACCCCGGCCCCCTGCTGCCACGTGGGCCGTCTCTGGTGAACTCTGAGTGGCTTTTAAGAAGCAACAGAATCGGCTCATTGCACGGGCGAGCCTTCATTGTGTGTCAAGGCTTGAAAAAGGTAACGGTGGAGCCGGCGCCGTGGCTCAATAGGCTAATCCTCCACCTTGCGGCGCCGGCACACCGGGTTCTAGTCCCGGTTGGGGCGCCGGATTCTGTCCCGGTTGCCCCTCTTCCAGGCCAGCTCTCTGCTGTGGCCAGGGAGTGCAGTGGAGGATGGCCCAGGTGCTTGGGCCCTGCACCCCATGGGAGACCAGGAAAAGCACCTGGCTCCTGGCTCCTGCCAGGATCAGCGCGGTGCGCCGGCTGCAGCGGCGGCCATTGGAGGGTGAACCAACGGCAAAGGAAGACCTTTCTCTCTCTCTCTCTCTCACTGTCCACTCTGCCTGTCAAAAAAAAAAAAAAAAAAAAAAAAAAAAAAAAAAAGGTAACGGTGAAACCCTGTAGGTCATTTTTTTAAAAAAAGATTTATTTATTTATTTGAAAATAGGAGTTACATAGATAGGAAGAGGCAGAGAGAGAGAGAGAGAGAGAGAGAGAGAGAGAGAGAGATTCTTCCATCTGCTGGTTCACTCCCCAATTGGCCTCAATGGCCAGAGCTGTGCTGATTTGAAGCCAGGAGCTTCTTCTGGGTCACCCACTCGGGTGCAGGGGCCCAAGCACTTGGGCCATCTTCTACTGCTTTCCCAGGCTACACCAGAGAGCTGGACTGGAAGAGGAGCAGCCGGGACTTGAACTGGTGCTCATCAAACATGCCGGCACTGCAGGCTGAGGCTCTACCTGCTACGCCACAGCGCCGGCCCCAGAGTAGTTTCATTCTTACAGGATGTAAGTGTAGAAACAAGTGGGAGAGTCGGGCATTTAGCACAGCCATTCAGACAGCACTTGCGATGCCTGCGTCGCATGTTAGGGTGCTGGGTTCGAGTGCTGGCCCCACTCTGATTCTTGCTCCCTGCTAATGCGCACCCTGGAGGCAGCAGCCATGACTTGTGTGCTTGTGTCCCCGGCGCCCACAGGGAGGCCAGATGCGGCTTCAGGCTCAGTCAGGCTCCTGCTTCAGCCTGGCCGCCCCAGCTGTCTCAGCAGTGAACAGCAGATGGGAGAGCTCTTTGTGCCTTGCAAAGGAACACATAAAAATTAACAAAATTTTTAAAAATTTCTTGAAGGACGTGATTCTCCGAGTTAACGGGGCTGCCTCTGGGGGATGGGACGGTAAAGGATTTTAATGTCTTCTGGTGCTTTTCTCTACTTCTCATCTTCTGCAATATTAAAACCATATTTTTAAACACAGAACAAACAGATAAACCTGACAAATGAATCACAACATCCCCTTAGCTGGAACACGTGTCCCACTCTGCACACGTGACATCGTCCACACTGGGACCTGGGCACGGTCACCACTGAGTGGCCCGTGAGGTCCGTGTTTGGGCCTCTCTGTTTCCTGCCCTGGCTTGCAGCACCACCACGTGGGGTCCCAGCAGCAGGAAGTGGCAGCTCCCCGGTAAACGCCGGCTAGACAACCAACCCCAGGTTCCCTCTGTCTCGGTGTTGCCTGGCTCCCACCTGAGAGCCGGGTGCCCGTCCCCAGGTCTGGGTCAGCTGAGCACAGCCCGGCCCCTGCCTGCACTGGCTGTGCAGCCACAGGCAAGTCGCCCGGTCTCTCTGATCCTCAGCACCGTCCATTGGAGGTGAGGGTTGTGGCGACCCAGGCGTGCCCCCGCGAGCACTGGGCGGGCTTCGGGGCCATGGGCGCTGTTCCGCGGCCACAGCTGCCCTCCTGTGTTGCAGTCCACAGACATCGACAACCACCACGCTCTCATCGAGTACAACGAGGCCGAGGGCAGCTTTGTCCTCCAGGACTTCAACTCCCGCCACGGCACCTTCGTCAACGAGTGTCACATCCAGAACGTGGCCGTGAAGCTCATTCCTGGAGACATCCTGAGGTTCGGGGCCACGGGGCTGACCTACGAGCTGGTCATCGAAAACCCACCGCAGGTGAGCCGGGCACCGCGGGCGAGGGGGCACAAGGGGCTGGCCAGGTCCTCACCCCGCACGCCTGCACCTGGCCGCAGAGACCTACCTGTGGGGGCCTAGGGGAGGAGAGAGCTTTGGCGCCCTCTTCTGGGCATTTCCTGGAGTTACATGCAAGAATTGTGAAACAGCGACCTAGGCTGGGATGATGGGGAGAGGAGGTGTGTGATTTTGCAAGTGCAGAGCTGGCTGCTGCCTCTTCAGACAGCTCGGTGGCCTGGGCCAGGGTCCCGCCCGTGGCGCCTGGGGCTGAGAGAGTGTGCAGAGTGGCAGCCTGATCCAGCTCACGGCCGCTGTCCTTGTGCCGTGGCCAGAAGCAGGCCCCGGGCCGTGCCTCAGTTTCCGCGAGATAGAACACAAAATCCCACGTCAGGGGATTTTACTCTGCACCCCTCGGGACTCCAGTCTCCTCTTCTACAAAATGGGGGTGATGACGGCGAAGCTCTCCCCAGCCTGGCCCGAGGGCTGCAGGAGACGGTGCCACGTTCTCGGTGGTCTGGGTCCCACTCCCCGTAACCCTCCCAAGAACAAGTCAGACCAGACTGCCTCTCGGGAGGGGGCTGAGCGAGACAGGGTCTGGAGGGTCTGCCAGAGTCCTGGGGCAGGGCCTGTGGGTACCCCCGAGGCTGCACAGGGCCTGGTGCCCCCTCATTCGCACTTGGCCTAGAAGGCCTGGGGCGACCGTTTTCTGCTTCCGCATTCTCCCCTGGCCAACAGGAGGGTGTTGTGTTTGTGCCTGGCACATGTTGGCTCCTGACCCGGATGTGGGTGACCTGATTGGGGGGCTTTTAGGACGGGACCCTGCACCGTGGGGTCAGAGCAGCTAGGCAGACCCCTTGGCCTCAGCCAGGCCCACGGACTCGCTCGGCAGGTGCTGGAGAAGACACAGGGCCCCCAGTGAAATTCGGATTTCAGATAAACGACAAATCACTTTTCACAGAAGTGTGTCCCAAATGTTGCATGACACTAGAATGTGTCTGTTCTGTTTCCATCTGAAATCCGGGCTTCAGTGGACATCTGTCCCCTTATTGCAGGTGCTAAGTGCGGCAGCCGGCATTCTCCCAGGCTCCACCGCGGTTCCGCCGCGCCCTGGCAGTAGGGAACCCCACATGTAGAATCCTTTCTGCGTCGCACCGACAGGTTTTTCCAAAGGGACCGAAGTAAACGGAGTTCCAAACCCCAGCCCTGAAAACCCAAGTCTGTGGTGTGGAAGCCGCTGTCTCTCTAACGCGTCTGATTCCCAGGAACACCCGGGAGCGTCGCAGGTGCCCAGGCCTCCTCCCAGGGAAGCGGTTCTGCTGGCCAGGAGCAAGGATACAGCATCCGCCTCTCTTTCTCTCCCCCTACAGAGACGCTCACTGCCGTGTTACTTAGAGTGGCATAAAATGCGAGACCTAACTATGCAGCAAAGGGTCGTTTTTGAAAAAGATTTATTTATTTATTTACTTACTTACTCGCACACTAACTCCACGCCCCGTCCTCCCCCCAGCCCTTGGCGACCACCCTCCACTTCCCATCTCCCTGAACCGGGCTCTCTGAGCACCTCATGTTGCCTGCGGCCATTCGACGCTTGCTCTTCTGAGTCTGGCTTATTCCGCTTACCCTGGTGTCCAGAAGGTTCAGCTGTGCTGGGTTGGGGGTGGGGGGACTCAGGGCCCCTGCCCCCCGAGGCCGGATGGTATTCCGCTGTGTGCACAGAGCCACCCGTGCTGATCTGTCCATGGCGTGTGTGAAATCACGCAGCTGGGAGCCGTGTGTGGTTGTGCAGGCTTGGGGGTGGGGCGTTTTAATCGGCGGTGGCAGACAGAGGTAAAGACCCGTTCAGGATGCTCTGTCAACAGAGGAGTCAGCAGGTTAAAACGGGGAGCCGCCTGCATCTCCGCAGTCTGCGGCTTTCCTCGGTTTACCCTCTCACGATCCCATTTCACAGATGGAGGCAGAAGCTCAGAGGCGGAGTAGCTGGCCCAGGGTCACACAGCTCGTCAGTGCAAATCAAACTCTGCCCCCACCCACTTTGCAGGTGATGCAGGGGAAGGGGGGGGCGTGTAGTCTGAAGCCGGCTGGAGCCGGGTCACCGGTGGGTTTTCAGATGCAGCAGAGCCCACTTGCAGGGTAACCTGGCTGTGCACACCTTTCGAAAATTCTTATTCCTGCAGGTGGTGGTGCGCTACCTCGCCGGCCCAGCTGCGTGGAAGCCCAGGGCACCTAGCAGCCTGAGCCTGAGCCTCCCCAGAGCCCCCTGCTTTCCCAGGCGTATTAGCGGGGAGCTGGAACGGACACGGAGCAGTCGGGACTCGAAGCAATGCGCATACAGGAGGCGGGCATGGCAGGCGTCAGTTTAACCCACTTCGACCCGGTGCCGGCCCCTAAATCATAACTTCAGATAACCTGGGAGCCCAAACAGCAAGGTTTTTAGATGAAACATCAGCTCTGCATCCGGGCGGTAGGGCCTGGGGCAAGTCACTCAGCCTCTCTGAACTTTGGCTTCTTATTAATCCCCAGCACGAGGACAGAAACTGTCTCCTCTAGTAGCAGCCCAACCAAAAGAGTTCTTTCATTGCACCTGTCCTGGACACAAGCCGGCAGTTTTCCTCGTCATTGCTCCCTAACAACTATTTCCATGGCACTTGCACCGTGTTAGGTGTCCTAGTCCAGGGAGATGGGCGTGGGCTCTGTGCAAATACTGCGCCGTGTTACAGAGGGGCTGGAGAATCCATGGATTCAGGTGTCTGCGGTGGGTCCTGGGACCGATGCTCCCAGATATGGAGGGCTGACAGCGGAGACAGCTGTTCAAGGGCAGGGTCCCCTGGGGCGCAGCCTCCAGGACTTCTGGGGGGAGGGGCTATCACCATCGCTCAAAGAACAAGTGATAACCTGGTAAACGTGGCCGGTTTCTCGGGTAAATCGTTAACTGGCGTTTGTTTGAGCTGGTGAGTGTGGTCCAGGTGGTTACAATCTGCTAGGGTAGAGATTGTGGGGAAAAAACCCGGAAGGACATATGCCGCTCAACGAAACAAGCAAAAACAAGACAGCGGCGCCCGTGCAACGCGCCATCTGGTCAGAAACCGGCAGTGCCGGGGCAGAAGAAGAAAGACATCAGCATGGATTTTTAAACTAACATTTCTTTTTTTTTAAAGATTTATTTATTTATCTGAAAGAGTTACAGAGAAGCAGAGAGAGAAGGAGAGGCCGAGAGAGGGAGAGGTCTTCCATCCACTGGTTCACTCGCTAAGTGGCCGCACTGGTCGGAGCTGCGCCGATCCAAAGCCAGGAGCCAGGAGCTTCTTCCGGGTCTCCCATGCGGGTGCAGGGGCCCAAGGACTTAGTCGATCTTCTGCTACTTTCCCAGGTGCATTAGCAGGGAGCTGGGCTGGAAACACAGCAGCTGGGACTCAAACCAGAGAGAGCTCCATGTGGGATGCTGGCATCGCAAGCTGCATCTACCTGCAGCGCCACAGTGCAAGCCCCAGAAAAGCAACTTTAACCTTCCTGAGTGAAGGTGCCTTAGGAAAAACAAAACTGTTTTTTGAAAACAGTGGTGTGGGCTGCATTTCTGCACGGGCGCATTCCCTGTGAGAGCTGCTGTCCCCAGGGCCCCGCGTGCTGCAGGTGGCAGAGCCAGCTCTAACCAGCCGTGCTCCTGAGCGGTCCAGGGCGGGACTGAGCCAGGGCCACAGCAGCAGTATTCGCAGGCCCCAGAGGCAACGTGGTGTCATCCAAGACGACCAGACAGCACGAGGCCTGCCCATGCCGTGGAACACAGCCAGCCGTAAAAGGAGGGAGGCTCTGACCCAAGCGCGTGTGAATGCTAAGTGAAACGGGCCAGTCGTCAGAAGTCACCCCCGTCCGATTGTACCTGGGTGTTTGACGGCCACAGTCGTCAGATTCATAGAGCCTAATAATGGAATGGTGCCTGCCTGGGGCTCAAGGGAGGAGAGAGGAGTTATTTAATATGAATAGGATTTTACTTTTATGGGCCAGCGCTGTGGCATAGCAGGTAAAGCTGCTATGGGTGCCGGTTCAAGTCCCGGCTGCTCCACTTCCGATCCAGCTCTCTGCTATGGCCTGGGAAAGCAGTGGAAGATGCCCCAAGTCCTTGGGCCCGTACCTGCATGGGAGACCTGGATGAAGCTTCATGGCTTCTGGCTTTGGGTCGGCTCAGCTCTGGCCATTCGGGGGAGTGAACCAGTGGATGGAAGACTTCTCTCTCTGCCTCTGCCTCTCCCTCTCTGTAATTAGGTGTTTCAAATAAAATAAATCTTTTTAAAAATTTTTACTTTTACAAGATAGGAAGGTTCTAGAGATCTCTTTCACAGCCATTGGAACATAATTAACACCACTGAACCAATCACTTGCATGGGATAAGATGGAAACTTTCATGTCATGTGTTTTTGACAATGAAAAGATGTTGGGGCTCCATGTCTGGCCCCACCCTTTCAGTGCCTCCCGTAGCCAGAAGCGCCCAGTCTCTGATTGGATCGCATGCCCCACCCCTGAACCAATCCCTGAGATCAGAGAATGTGATTGGCTGATTGATTGGCCCCACCCACAATGGGCGGAGAGGGAGGGAGGTTTCCCAGAGTCTCCATAAGATGCCAAGTGGATACTGCCTGTGGGTGGAGCTAGCGAGTCCCGGCTTCTGTGCCCTTGGAGTTAACCTTGAGGCAGGCTTACCTGAGCGCCCCGGCCAGAGAGTGGACTCCTGCACACAGCCACGGTCATCCCTAGACTTGAGCTCTAGAAGGCTGGGGAAATGCATGTGAGCTCACCACTTCTCACGTCCACCCACTCGCTCGATAAATACATATCCAACCAATGGAACTCGGTCATCGGAATGCGTGAGGCAGGACAGCCCAGGGGGACGAGAGCGCGCGAGTAACCCTGGATCTCAGTGTCCTGCCTGGGACGAGGGAGATCTCTGAGAGGAGAGAGGGAGGGAGGGGGAGTGGCTACAAGGATTTTTTTTAAAAGATTTATTTATTTATTTGAAAGGCAGAGTTACAGAGAGGCAGAGGCAGAAAGAGAGAGAGAGAGAGGTCTTCCATCCTCTGGTTCACTCCCCAGCTGGCCGCAACGGCCAGAGCCATGCCGATTTAAAGCCAGGAGCTTCTTCCAGGTCTCCCACACAGGTGCAGGGGCCCAAGGACTTAGGCCATCTTCTACTGCCATCCCAGGCCATAGCAGAGAGCTGGATCAGAAGAGCAGCAGCTGGGACTTGAACCAGCGCCCATATGGGATGTCGGCACTGCAGGTGGCAGCTTTACCCACTATGCCACAGCGCCAGCCCTGGCCATCAGACCTTGATCTCCTGTCCCTCTCCACCACTAGCTGAGCTTGGGTAACTTCAAGCTGTGTCTACGATGGAGAACTAAGGAGCCCCTTCCCCTGGTGGCTCTTGTTGGGGACAGAACCACTCAGGGCTGTGACATCACTTAACCAGCAGGCACGAGGTGACACCACCGTGAAAGCCTTAATCCCGGGCAGAAGCCAGCGACGGCGCGCTCCGTCTGCATTTGCCCTCCGCGGCTGCACACACCTTCCCCAGGGCCCCCTCCGTAGACATTGCTGGAGCAGCTGTGCGGATGCTGAGGGCTAATGCGACAGCCAGGGACTCTGTCCTCCAGAGCGCTGGGTTTGGGGGAGAGCACGGAGACCCTCAGCGGGGGTGGGAAGAGAAGCAGCTGTGGCGTCCCAGAGGGCTGGCCTGGAGCCAGCGGCTTCCTGACTCTCTCAGCCGGTACGGGAACAGCTGCCATGAGTACCCGGTGTTCCCGGAAGGTGCCACAAGCACACAGGCATCAGGAAAGACCCTAAGCCCTGAGAGGCGCTCTGTACCTGTGAGCTGGAGAAAGCTGTCTGGTCTTGCCCGGCCTCAGCGTCATCACGGAGTGTTGGGTGTGTGCACTGAGCAGACAGACATGAGCCTCCTGCAGGTGCCTGGCACAAGGAGCACACGCAATGACCAGTGTGAGATGGTGTGCTATGTGACCACCCTTCTAAACTTAAGGAGAGTCCAGGGAGGCTTCCTGGAGGAAGTGACTCATAAGCTGAGACATAGGGCAGCCCCTTAGCTGAGACAACGGGGTGGAGATCATGCCAGCCGATTCTAACCTCTCCTGACCCTTTCTGCCCTGCAGGTCTCCTTCCCGTGGGCGAGGGGCCCAACACCTTGGTCAAGGCCACAGCCGTCTCGGCCCACACCGCAGCAGAACCACTCACCCTCGCCGACACATATCCCCTTCCATCCGGGCATGCGGCCAGCCCCCGTACAAAGGAGCTGGTCCCAGGGCTTCCCCAGGCCGACCATGGTCCCGCCAGCCCCACACGGGCGGCCCCTGAGCGCCAGCGGGAAGATGTTCTCGTTTGTGATGGGCCCCACGTCTCCTATCATCAAGCAAGGTACACGTGGGGCTTTGCCCGGCGGCTAATGGGGTGTGGGAGTTGTGATGATGGGTCTTGGTTTTTGCTTGTTTTCTCTAATTTTTTAAGAGATTTATTTATTTATTTATTTATTTATTTGAAAGGCAAAGCTACAGAGAGGCAGAGGCAGAGACAGAGAGAGAGGTCTTCCATCCACTGGTTCACTCCCCAAATGGCCAGGACGGCCAGAGCTGAGCCCAGTGAAGCCAGGAGCCAGGAGCTTCTTCCAGGTCTTCCACGCGGGTGCAGGGGTCCCTGCACTTAAGGGCCATCTTCTGCTGCCTTCCCAGGTTGTAGCAGAGAGCTGGGTCGGAAGTGGAGCAACCAGGTCCTTTACCCACTACGCCACAGCACCAGCCCCTGTTTTCTCTGATTCTAAAAGCAAAACAAGCCCCAGGATAAACAGCAAGTAAGAAAACAGTTTTTAAAAAAGTCAGCCGTAAGCTTTAACACGTGGATTTCCGCTGTGGGGTTTCTGGTACAGGTCCCTGCTCACCTAGGCTGCAGGATCGCTGTGGCGGCTCTCAGTGTGTGTGCGTGTGCACAGGTGTGCCTGCCCAGCTGTGAAATTGTAGCAGGACCTCAATGGACACCCTCGGAGTCAGATGTGCAGGAAGCCTGCGTTAAGGACTGAATGGTGGTGGTGAGCTGCCAGCCGCCTGAAGGCTCGGCTGGGGCCGGAGGACCGGTCCGCAGGAGGGCGCCCTCATGCGGCTCTTGGTGTTGGCAGGAAGCCACGGTGCCCCACCACAGGACGTGCCCAGGGCTGCGGAGTCTCCCCACGAGCAGTGGCCCTGGAGGGCACAGCAGGAGCTCCGTGGCTCTTGTGACCCGGCCTGGGGGCTGAGATTCCCTCTCTGGATTCAGATTCCGCGGTTCCTAACAGAAGTCTGTTGAGGGTGGAGCTGTGTCCCCTCAGAGTGCAGGTGTCAGAACCGTCACCGCGGTGCCACCGGATGTGACCACGTGTGGTGGTAACCACGACAGAGGGGGTGAGGTCAGCAGGATCACCAGGGCCATCGTGGATGACGTGCACAGATCACTGAGTTTTGACACCCACATGCACCCGTGCAACCCCAACCCCATGGTGATATGGAACATGGCACCCCCCGGGTGGTCCCCAGGTCCCCCCACCCGGAGGCAGTCCCTCTTCTCACTTCTTCCTGCACACAGAGCAGAGATTCCAGCTCTGGACTCCCCACCCCGCCCCGAGGGAACCCTGCCGCCTGGGTTCCCCCGTGCGCTGCTCCTCTTGCTGGCGAAGCCCTTCCGGGGCTGACCCCCGCCCGTCGCCGGAGCGCCTCTCGGGATTTTGTGGCGGTGAGGGTGCGAGCTGTTTGTTTTCACTCGGTTGTGAATTGGTGGATTTCTCCACCCTTTGCCTGGTGTCCAGTGCCCTGGGGCTCCTTGGAGGAGCTTGCACTCTCTTTGGGAAATAAAGAAGAATCCCACAGCCTGGAGGCCCTCGGAGCCCAGCTGAGGACGCCCGTCCTGGGTCCTGGGCTCCTTGCACAGCCGTTAAAGTCTCAGCTCCAGGACCGGGAAGAACTCCGAGGAGGTGGAGGAGGAATTCCTGGGAACAGAAAATACAGGCAGTGACTAGCAGGTGCTGTGGGGCCAGTGCTGTGGCGTAGTGGGTAAAGCTGCCGCCTGCAGTGCCGGCATCCCACATGGGCACTGGTTCAAGTCCAGGCTGCTCCACTTCCGATCCAGCCTGCGTCCCTGGGCCTCTATAGAATGGAGACAAGCAGCCTCGTTGCTGTCTCCCTGGGCTGTGACGGAGACGAAATGCGATTCTGTGCGTCGGTGCCTCCCGCAGTGCCCAGTGCATGAGGAGCACCGATGGACGCCAGCTTTAAAAATGAAGCCGGTGTCTCCTCGTGCGTGTGTCAGCTTGGGTGTCTGATCTATGACGTGGGGACGCCTGGTCCAATCCTAAAGACAGGTAAGAGAGCCACACATTCTACCCTGCTGAGGCCTGGGCCTGAACTAAGTACCAGGACAGCCAGAATAACCAAGCACCAGGATCCCCAAGTACCAGGATAACCAAGCACCAGGATAGCCAAGCACCAGGATCTCCAAGTACCAGGATAACCAAGCACCAGAATAACCAAACACCAAGATCCCCAAGTGCCAAGATAACAAAGCACCAGGATAACCACACACCAGGATCCCCTAGTACCAGGACAACCAAGCACCAGGTTAACCATGCACCAGGATCTCCAAGTACCATGACAACTAAGCACCAGGATCCCCTAGTACCAGGATAACCAAGCACCAGGATAACCATGCACCAGGATCTCCAAGTACCAGGATAACCAAGCACCAGAATCCCCTAATACCAGGATAACCAAGCACCAGAATAACCAAGTACCAGGATAACCAAGCACCAGGATAACTGAACACCGAGATCCCCAAGTACCAGGATAACCAAGCACCACGATCCTCAAGTACTAGGATCTACAAGTACCAGGATAACCATGCACCAGGATCTCTAAGTACCAGGATAACCAAGCACCAGGATCTCCAAGTACCAGAATAGCCAAGCACCAGGATAACCATGCACCAGGATCTCCAAGTACCAGGATAACCAAGCACCAAGATCTCCAAGTACCAGGATAACCAAGCACAGGATAACCTCAAACCAGGATCCCCTAGTACCAGGGTAACCACGCACCAGGATAACCATGCACCAGGATCTCCAAGTCACGTCCCTGCAGCCGGGTGAGCAGCTGCTGCCCCCAGCCTCTCGATGCTGCCAGCAGCCACCCGGCCTCCGTCGCTCAGGACTCACCACTGGGCCCAGAACGAGTGCAGCAACCAGAGGGTTTGCAAGCCCCCGCGGCCACCACGGCCTTTGGTTCTTTTTGAAGATAACGCGGTGGGTGAGGGGTGGCTGCTGTACCCCGCTCTACCTGGGTAGAACGGTCTCAGATCGAATTCTGCCGGCCCACTCAGACTTGAGCAAAGCCCCCTGCAGCAGCACAGAGACCGCAGACCGTCCCAGGCCGCAGGGCACAGGGCACAGGGCACAGGGCAGAGGCCTGGCCTGCAGGAGCGGGGAGCAGTGGGGAGGCCTCCGCAGGCCGCGCCTCGCTCCGTCTGACCACGGCTGCCCCTTTCTCACGGTCGTGAGACCAGCCACGAGCAGCAGAGGCCTCCTTCCTGCCGTCGGTCTGCCAGCTGCCCCCAGTGTGGCCTTTCTGGTGACAGGAGGCCTGGCCCCACCGCGGGGGCACTCCTGACTAGGGCAGCGGGCCGCCCCCAGGTTCCAGGGCCAGCTGGCCGCGGGTCAGTAGCATCAGTGAGTGCGGAAGCTACAGCCTGGGAGCATAGTCAGTGCACCCCAGGGGCCCCGGAACTGTGCCTGGGGCCACGGTCAAAGCCAGTGCCCTGAGAGTTGTTCGTTGCTGTTTCTATCTCGCTCCTCCCCTATTCCTTGAACACAACAGGTGCAGGTCAGCAGGTAAAGCCGTGGGAACAGAGGGACAGTGTTCTAGCCTTGTGCTTGCTTGTTGGGTGGCGCCCGCCACACGTGGCAGACGTGGCTGCCCACTGCAGATGTGGCTGGTGTGACGTGGAGACTGAACGTTTCCTGTCGATGCATTTAGACCCGGATCCTCGATTTCAGTTTCCGGAAACTTTAAAGTAGCCGGGAACATCTTTCCGTATTCGGATCTTCTGCAGCTACGTGGTTCCGAGACATCTAAATATAGATCAAGTCTTTCCAGTGAAAATTTAGCTCCCCAACTGAGAGGCACAGTGTCAAGTAAACCCTGGATTTCTTAAAACTCAGTTTAAAAAAAAGAATGCGACATACAAAGGATCTCAATTTTTTGGGGTCTCTGATTACGTGTTGTAATAATATTTTTATACACTGGCTTAAATAAAACATTAACGTTGGTTTCGTCTTTTCTCCTTACCTCTTCCAAGTGACTGCTGGAAGATTGAGGTTTGCACCACGTGACGAGCTCTGTTCTGCTGGGGAGGCGGGGCGTGCTCTGCTCCAGGTGGTCAGGCTCCAGAGGGCAGGGCGGGAGGGGACGCGGGCATCGGTCAGATAAGCTTTTGTAATCCTGGAGTTGAGGCTGCTGAGACCCTGCCCGGGAGCTCCCTGCAAAGCTCTTCGCTGGTGCCCGTGTTCCGTCTAGCACTTCCTCTTCCGGAAGACACAGGGGAGAAGAGGGAAGAGGAACAGGAAAGAGACAGAGAGACAGAGAGAGATGGAGAGAGACGTCTTCTTGGCTCTGTGGCCCTCTGCTTGGCACTGGGCACTGAGGGCACGTGGGGTGACTACTCTTGGGTGTGCAGCCACTTCGGTCTCTGAACGGTGCCATAGCAGGGCATCCATGGCACCCCCGGGGCCCCTTCCTGACCCCTCCATGGCTCGCCACATTGCAGGCGTCTCCCACCGTGGCAGGAAACCCAAGGAGTGTGGAGGTCATAGGAGAGTGTTCTTCTCAGCCATCTTTAGGGGGACCAACTCTTCCCGTCTCCTGCCCTGAGGGCCCACACCCCAGGAAGCCCTGCAGGCCCGGGCACACCAGGGCTGGCAGAGATAAGATGGCCACCAGAGGACTCTGTGAACCCAGTCCTTGGCATCCAAGAAGGGCTTGGGACCGTCCATGGGGGTCTGCACTGTCCACACAACACAACTCGCTACTGAGCTTTCTTTCATCTGTTGACTCCTTGCTTTGGCCTGGCATTTAGGGCACAAACTAGTGAATGGATCTCTCTCTCTCTCTCTCTCTCTCTCTCTCTCTCCTTCCATCCCTCATCTCTGTCTCTCTCCCTTTGAAATAAATACATTCATTTTTTAACTAAAATAAGCATAATCAGGCCTTTCCCATGACCCTGGTCTGTTCTGCTGTGCAGGTGGGGTCCGGGTGACAGGGCCCCTGGAAAGGAAAGGAAACAGTGCGCATGGTGTGACCCCAGGAGCCCTGAGAGCCACAGGACACACAGGGGGATCTTCAGAGGCTGCCCACGGCAGGCCTGCTTCAGCACACGCCTCACTTCTCTACGTAACGTGAGCTCCTTATTAGGCCACTGCTGATTGGTTCCTGGCCTAACCAATCACATTCTGCTGTGCTGACTCCCTGATTGGCTCACACAGAATACCTCATTAGCAGGGCTGGCATTTGGTGTAGCTGGTAAACCCAGTGCCTGCGACGCCAGCATCCTATATGGGTTACCAGTTCAAGTCCCGGCTGCCCCATTTCTGATCCAGCTCTCTGCCATGGCCTGGGAAAGCAGAAGAAGATGGTCCAAGTCCTTGGGCCCCTGCATCCATGTGGGAGACCCAGATGAAGCTCCTGGCCTCAGCCTGGTCCGGGCCTGGCCATTGGGGCCATGTGGGGAGTGAACCACTGGATGGGAGATCCGTCTCTCCCTGTCTCTTCCTCTCTTTGTAACTCTGACTTTCAAAATGAATAAATTTTTAAAAAATAGAAGAGCGCCTCATTAGCATATACCCTGACTAATCAGGTGAGCTTCCTCCTTTGGAAAGACAGAAATCACACAGGCCAGGCAGGCCCAGCCCACTGCCCTCCGGGGACCCCTCTGAGTGCTGCGGGCGTTCTCTGCTTTCAATAAACTTCCTTCCCTCTGCCTTGTCCGTGTGCCTCATTCCTCATGGTCACGAGACAGAGAACCTGGCAGAGGGGAGAAGCTGAGACCCAGGAGACGGCAGCACGCCCCACAATGTGGCAGAGGGGAGAAGCTGGGGTCCGACAGCAGAGGAGAGGCTGCAACACGAGGAGCCACGCCCCGGGAGCTGTGCCGGGCCTACAGAAGCCACTGAAAAGAAGAATCTGCCACATCTCCTGGGGCCACAGACTCCTCCTGCTGCTGCTCCTGCAATGCCGGCTCCGCCCACCTCGGCAAGCATGAGGGTCTGTGCCGGTCGGTCAGCGACTAAGGCCGTGCACCTGCAGGATGCTACCTGTGTCCCCCTGTGCTGGGACCTGAGGCGGGAGAAAGCACTGACTCTGAATTATATACATTAGAAATGCAGCTCAGGCTGCACCAGTGGTTGCATAAATCCCACGAACACAGCGGTGCAGCCTGCATTAACTTCACCTTAACTCATGAGTGTTTCACTGCAAAGAACCGCATCAGTTCCTCCCTCTGCAAGAGGACGAGGACACCCAGCGACAGCACAGAGTCCCAGTGGCAAACGTCAAGTGCACCGCTCAGAGCCGTCTGGTCTCAAGAGCAGAATCAGGAAGTCCTTCCGAATATTTCTGTTGCCGCTGAAGGATTTAGTTCGGGGTGGATGTGAGTAAATTGTGAAGTGTTGGACTGAGTTATTGCAGGTTCTCCCAACCTAACAATGCCAGGACCCCTGAAGGTCACAGAGACAGCCCTTGTAATGGTCCGGATAACTAAGAAAACCAGGCTATTTAAATGTCCATCAAGTGGGCCCCAGAGAAATACATTCAGATGCACTTGTACAATGCTACTGTTAAAAAGATAATGTTGGGGGGGGGGGCGCTGTGGCACAGCGGGTTGAAGCCCTGGCCTGAAGTACCTGCATCCCATATGGGCGCCGGTTCTAGTCCTGGCTGCTCCTCTTCCGATCCAGCTCTCTGGTGTGGCCTGAGAAACCAGTGGAGGATGGCCCAAGTGCTTGGGCCCCTGCACCTGCGTGGGAGGCCCGGAAGAAGCTCCTGGCTTCAGATCGGCACAGCTTCTGCCCTTGCGGCCATCTGGGGAGTGGGCCAATGGATGGAAGACTCTCTCTGTCTCTACCTCTCTCTGTAACTCTTTCAAATAAATAAAAATAAATCTTAAAAAAAAAAAGATAATGCTGGGGCTGGTGCTGTGGCATAGCAGGTAAAGCCACCACCTGCAGCGCCGGCATCCCATATGGGCACTGGTTCAAGACCCAGCTGCTCCACTTCCAATCCAGCTCTCTGCTGTAGCCAGGGAAAGCAGTGGAAGGTGGCCCAAGTGCTTGGGCCCCTACACCCACATGGGAGACCTGAAGGAAGCTCCTGGCTTCTGGCTTCAGATCGGCCCAGCTGCAGCCATTGTGGCCAACTAGGGAGTGAACCAGCGGATGGAGGACCTCCCTCTCTCTCTCTCTCTCTCTCTCTCTCTCTCTCCCTCTCCTTCTCTCTCTGTGTAGATAATGCTGGTGGGCGTTTAGCCTGGCAGTGAAGACCCACACCCCACGTCAGAGCACCTGACGCCCGAGAGTGAACATGTCAGACTTTGGGGCTCTATGGTTTGTGTCACCACTGTCCAGTTCTGTTTTGTTGCCTGAAAGTAGCCACAGGCTGACTGACTGTGGCTGTGTTCCACTAAAACTTTATTTAAAAAAATATAAACAGATCCAGCCCCAGAGGGATTGTCTGCCACGCCTGCTCTGTGTCACGTCTCCTTTAACCCTCACAGCAGCCTTTGTCAAATGCATGTTCATGTCCCCAGATTATTTACATGGAAACCAAGCCTTAGGGACACTAAGTGACCTTCTAAGGTCACCACCTTTTGTGTGGCATAGAAAAAAAAAAAGGCTGGAGGGAGGTCGGAGTGGAAAGGGCGTGCTGCGTAATGGGGCCACAGAGGCGCTGACTCCTCCCCTTCCCCGGTTTCCGGCTTCCGCGTGCCACTGGGTAATTCTCGCGTTAGGCACGATGCGGCTCTCAGAGGGCCAAGGAAGGTGAGGGCCGGCTGGCAGTTCCGCTGGCCCGGGGAGCTCACGGGCCTTTTGTGCCCCCTCTCCTTGCCTCCGCCTTAGTGTGGACCAGTGCCATGGAGATGTCGGAGCAGTCCGTGGCCGAGGGGATTCCTGGGGCCGTGCCCCCCACAGAGATCTACCTGGACCACGACCTGGGCCAGCAGGACAAGGTGAGGGGTCTCTGGGGCCACACTCCCAACTTCTCCAGGTAACGTGAGTGCCTTGTGAGGCCACTGCTGATTGGTTCCTGGCTGAACCACCATGTTCAGGTTGCCCTGGGTTGACCAACAGAAGGCTGCCTGTGCACGGAGCTGGGAGACAGCAAGAAGCAGGGTGTGTCCATGAGGAAGGGGCCTGGGGAGGGGGTGCTCCCGTGAGAAGGGGCGCAGGCTGCTCAGCAGAAAGGCAGGCGCCAACGCAATACAGCCTCATACCCTGCAGGCTGCTTTGTGCTGCAGCGCCCAGCACAGGGCCTGGCACATAGTAGGTGCTCAATTCTTGAGTTTGTTGAGTGAATAGTGAATGAGCACGTGGCTGGGCGTAGAGACTTTCGGTGGCTCTTACGGGATGGAGCGGGGCGAGTCCACACTTCCACACAGAATCCAAGCCATGCCTTGAGGCTTCACCACCAGCGAAGGGAGACCCGTGGTGGCAGCTGGCAAAGCCACGCGGGCTTCCCCGCAATGACACCCTGGCCTCCCCCAGGGTAGGGAGCCAGAGGTCAGCTGGCCAAGACGTACCCATTTGATCTCCTTGCAACTAGCAGAAATTGCTGAAAGGGCGGGGTTTCCTAAAAGTCGTGGTGGGGGCGGGCGTTCGGCACAGCTGTTGAGTTGCCTGTGAACCCATCAGGGTGCCTGGCTTGAGTCCCAGCTGTGTTCTCATCCAGCCACCTGCTAAGGCCCTCAGAGGCTGCAGGCGGCGGCTCAAGCCCCGGTCCCTTTCACCCACTCCTGAGACCTTGACTGAGACGCAGGAGACAGGAGTCAACCAGCAATGCGAGCGTCGCCCTCTCTCTTTCTCCCTTTCTCCCTCTCTTTCTCCCTCTCTTCTCTCTCTCTCTCTCTCTCTCTCTCTCTCTCTCTCTCTCTCTTTCTCTCTCTCTCTCTCTCTCTGCCTTTCAAATGCAGTGAACAAGTATTTTTTAAACAAATCAATAAAAGTTCTCCCAGGAGATCCTGCAGCTGTGTAGGAAAATACCCCTGGGAAATTTTTCTCCCATCTTCCAGACTCTTTACTGATGACTCCTGGTAGAAAGTGCAAGGGATTTTTTTTTTCTTTCTGGGGAAACCTAACCAGTCCTCTGACTCCAGAGCTGTCTGTTCTGCGGAGGGGAGCCTGGGTGAATGATGCCTGCAGGTGGCGACTTTTCTGGGAGCCCCACAGAGAAGTCACCATTGCTCCAACATTTCCCTCCAGACCCAGTTACGGGGCACAGAGTTTACGTGACTCACCAGAAGGGACAGGTGGCACCAGGAGGGGAGAAAGGGGAAAGAAGTGGTCGCGAATATGCTCAGTTATTTAAAACTACAGAGCATCTCTGCGATAGGCAGAATGCGGTGGGACAGGATGTCATTCCCCTAATTACCTTTCCTGGTCCGCCGTGTGCAGATCTATGAGTTTATTTCCTAAAAATATTCTAAGTGAACTTTCTGGCAGCCCAAGTCCCCCAGCAGGGCCGTGGTTCTCACAGGAAGGGTGACCTCGGGGCTGGGGACGTCTCCATGCCTCTCTGGGAGTGACGGAGGCAGCCCAGGAATTTTGCCTCCCCCCTCCCTGCCTGCCCTCACCTGCCCGAAAGGGCTCTGCACGGGCTCGGCCTCCTGCCTGGTCCTACGCCCAGTGAGCGCCCCTGTCTGGTCCCCACCCAGGACGAGATAATCCTGCTTTTGGGCAAAGAGGTCAACCGGCTCTCGGACTTCGAAATCGAAGCCAAGTACAAAGACGCCGTGATCGCCGGCCTGCAGAACGAGGTGGCCCTGCTCAGCCAGAGGCTGTCCGAGGCGGCCGCCTGCCGGCACAGCGAGCGGCACGGCGCACACGGGCTCCATGTGCTGGATGACGACATCGAGGCCAAAAACAAGGAGATCCAGAGCTTGAAAAGCCAGGTAGGCCTCGGAAGCCAGTCGGTCGCAGCCTTGGAGCCGCCATGCAGGGGGACAGCTCGTGGGGCAGAGCCGAGGCCGGCCCCCGAGAGAGAGAGGTGGGAGAACGGGCAGGACCACGCACCCACAGGACCAGAAGCTACACAGGATCTCAGACAATATGGGTATTTTTTAATTAAAAAATTTATTTATTTGAAAGGCAGAGTTACAGAGAGAGAAGGAGAGTCAGAGATCTTCCATCTGCTGGTTCACTCCCCAAATGCCCACAACGGCTGGGCTGCATCAGGCAGGAAACCTTTCCAAGGCTCCTGCATCGGTGGCAGGGACCCAGGTACTCAGGGGATCTTTCACTGCTTTCCCAGGTGCATTAGCAGGGAGCTGCATCTGAAGTGGAGTAGCTGGACTTGAACCTGTGCTCATACGGCATGCTGGAGTTGCAGGCAGCAGCTTAACCCGCTGTGCCACAATGCTGTTCCCTACCGATTTATTGTGTTTATTTGAAAGGCAAGTGATAGAGGGAGAGATAGACGTCATCCATCCACAGGTTCACCCGCCAGATGGCTACAATGGCTGGGCCAAGCTGAAGCCAGGAGCCAGGAGCCAGGAACTCCATGTGGGTCTCCCATGTTGGTAGCAGGGACCCAAGCACTCAAGCCATCCTCTGCTGCTCTCCCAGACCCCTTAGCGGGGAGCTGGATTGGAAGTGGAGCAGCCGGGATGCAAACTGGTGCTCACAGGGGATGTCAGGGACGCAGGCAGCTGCTTCACCCGCAGTATTGGTATTTTTAGCATTTCTTCACTGGACAGGCAGAGAGACTCGCACAGGCACCAGCCCGGCACACAGAGCCCCTATCCAGAGGTTCACTCCTCAAGCGCCCGCAATAGCTGGGGCCAGGCCAGGGCTGGAGTGAGGTCAGGAACGCAGTCCAGGTGCCCCCATGAGTGGCAGGAGCCCAGTGACTCGAGCCTCACCCCTCCCTCCCAGCCTCTGCATTAGCAGGAAGGGGGAGTTTTTCCTGCCAGGCCGAATGCTGGCCCCTGACGTCAGCATGTGTTAAGCTCCCGCTGCACACAAGCACTGGAACAAAGTGCTTTACGTCCGTGTTGACGTGAGTCTCACACTCCCTGACGCATCCGTCCCGCAGCTGAGGGGACTGAGCAGGCCCCGAGCCGCCCAGGAACGGGCTAGAGCTTGCAGGGGAGCAGTGTGACGAGCTCACGTCCTCCACCCCTGCTTCTCATTCCCGCCCAGCGCTGTCACTTTGGTACCCACGGGCCCCAGCGGCAGAGAGGGAATCCCACGGTGTCCCACCCACAGGGGTCTTCCTGTAGCTCCTGAAGGCATTACTGTGTCACCAAAGGGAAATCTCTTCAAACAAAGATTCTTCACCTGGAATTCCTGGATCGTTCCGGTCATCCTGCCGTTCTCTGAAACTGGATCCAAATTCCTGCTGGATTTGTTTTGTTTTAGGAATTTTTAGAACTGGCCATTGAGTTGCATGCGTAAGTTATATCTCAAGGGGATGGGTGAATTTTGGTCTCAATGCTGTCATGGGGATGGGTGTCTAGAGGCCTGATGATTGCAACTCTGCTAGGAGGTCCACATCCCATAAGCAGTGATGGGTTCAAGTCCTGACCCCATTCCTGATTCCAGCCTCCCAGGGGATGGCTCCCGTGGTTGGGCCCTGCCACCCACACGGGAGACCCGGCCTGAGTTCCTGGTTCCCTGCTTCAGCCTGGCCCAGCCTGGCCATTGTGAGGACTTGGGAAGTGAACCAGTGAATGGGAGTGCTCGCTCTCTCTCTCTCTCTTGCTCTCTCTCTCTCTCTCAATGTGTTAAATAAATACATTGTTAAAATACCCTGCCCTGGTGCCTGGGGCCTCCCTCCACTGGTTCCCTCCCTGCCCGTGGCCTTTCTCTTCTATACCCAGCTCAAGGTGCCCAGTCTCAGTCCTGGACAGAGTGTCCTGAGGACGGACGTCCTTCCTGCTCCGGGAAGCCAGGAGATCCTATCAGAGACCGTGAGCCCCGCAGGGACAGGGCTGGGCCCAGCCGCCCGCCAGAGCTCTGTTTAATAGGATCCTGTCCCACATGCTCTTCCAGGCTCTGGGAGTTCGGCAGGGACCAGGGCAGACGTGAACCCTGCCTTCCCCTACCCCGTGATGTTCCGATGAGGGAGACAGAACACACAAGGGAAGAAACACGCGTGTGCTGCAATAATTCAACAAAGGAACAGCCTTCTGCGGGAACCACTCCTGAGGGCAGCGTGGGTGGCAGCCACGGGGGAACGGCTCCTGCCGGCGCTGCTCGGCCCTGTCCTTAGCTCCACACCCAGCGGCTTTCTCAGGCTGGGAGCCCGGTTTTGCAATCAGATGGAGAAGTAGCCTTTCCAGTAATTCTCCCACTCGGAGCTTTCCTGGGCCAGGAGCGAGCATGATAAATTCTCACGTCTCCTGGGTCCTGATCTGAGTCTTGCTTAAGGTGTCTAGAGACGGGGTGGGCTGCTGAGACGCTGCTTCGGATACACGCATCCCACATCCGGGCGCCTGGGTTCGAGTCCCGCCTCCGCTCCTGGGTTCAGTTTCCTGATGGCGCAGGTAGCAGGGCCCCTGCCACTCACATGGGAGAGCTGGACTGAGTTTTGGGCTCCTGCATTTGGCCTGGTCCAGCCCTAGCTGTTGTGGACATTTGGGGAGTAAACCAGTGAATGGAAGATCCCTCTCTGTGTCTCTCTCTCTCTGTGTCTGTGTCTCTTTCTCTCTCTCCCTCTCTGCCTTTCAAACAAAATGACAATTTTTTTCTACAAAAATGCTGAAATGTCTAGTGCTGTGTGGGAAGTCATGTGCCCCAGGCCTCGGCCCCCCACTCGATGGTCTCCCCCGGCGACCAAGGCAGCCCTGGAGGCTGCAGTTGGTCTGAATCCAAGTCCAGTTCTTCAGGGCCACATAGCCAGCGGAACGTTCAGCCGGAAGTGACAGCCGCGTGGTGGGCTGATCTATACCTCTGGAAGTTCCTTTGCACACCCCCCTCCCCCTGCCCCAGCCCCTGAAACCATGTGCCTGGCCATTCGCTCTCCGGGATCTGCGACCCACTGCCACGAGGCCTGCAAGCGCTCGTGCACCGTGACAGCAGCGGGGTTACCAGCCCGGAGCCACCGCCCTTCCTGGCGCTGTTAATAGCCTGCGGCCCAGTGTGCGCTGTGTCACACAACAGAGCAGGCACTGAGCGTTGTGGGATTTATGCCCATCACAGCGACGCGGGTATTTACGTCGGTAGCAGAAGTAATGACCGCGTGGAGTTGTCTCGCGATCAGGAACCCCAAGTCCCAGCCCTAAGTGCCCCAGCACTTAGACTGAAATACTTTCCATCAGGCAGCCTGGAGCCTTGGGGAGGGGCAGTCTTCCCATCGCTTCTGGAAGTTTCCGTACTGTGTCTCTGGAATCGTACAAGTGAAAGCATGAAGGAGAAACGTTAAAGAAAATCCCAAAGTCTTTTAGGAGAGAGTTGTATTTCCCCCGCTCCAACTTTGCAAAGCACAACCCTGTAAAAGGAGTCAGGGGAGGGTGGGGACAGAGTGACCTTGGCCCCCCCTTCTCACAACCACCGCTTTCCCAGTGCCTCAGGTGCTCCAGAGAAAAGTAAGTGCAGTCGCCCCGAGTGGCTGGAATGCAGACCGCGATAGACAAGCCCTGTAGACCTCGCGGCGCAGGTGCTCCTGTTAACACTGAGCGGCAATCCCAGGGCTGCAGGGCGGACACCAAGAACACAGACCATGAGCGCCCTCTGGTGGCGGTGCGCCCGGTGCCCTCAACGTCCTTAGCAGGACTTCTTGTATTTTACCTAAGTCACGATCACGTTAGTGTTTGAGCCAAGAGAAGGCTGTGGATGCACACAAAATCTCACCCATGTCCCTCCCCCCAAGACCGGCAGGAGACGCCACAGCTAAAACGCCGTGCGGTAACCGCGGCTCTCACCTGCGTGGTCTGGGCACCCTGGCAGGCACTGACTCAATGAAACTCTCCACGGTGCCGTGAGGCCGGCACCCCCACCCCCACCTATAGAGTGAAAAACCAGGGTGGCCTCCCTGCATCCAGGAGGGCTCTCAGTGGCAGAGACAGAACCGAGAGGCCAGGGCCCTCTCCAAGCCCAGGCGGGGCCCTGCAGCTGCTGCCGGGGGCTGGGACGCAGTGGGCCAGCCTCCTAAAGGCTGGACTGGGCCGGAGCACCCCCTCCAACCAGCCCAGCCAGCACGAGCCGGCGACTGCACCCACACATCGGGAACTGCCTGGGGAACCCCACTCAGAGCACTGAGAGGCTCTGTGGACAGAATAGTGCCTGTGTGTGGGCTTTGTGAGTTCTGGAATGTTCTATGAGACGTGACCTTACTGTCATTTGTATCAATTAATCACTCATCAATATATTAATTAATAATTATTCATCTTCTATGCCAATTATTGATGGATATTGATTCTATTACTTAGTTTAAGAGCCTGAGCCCCTCTCTTGAGCTCTGCGCGGGATCCATTCACTGCCAGGTTATCTGGAAACAACGCCTGTTTGTGGCTGAGCATCCGCAGGTTGGAGGGACTCACGGGAAGGAACCAGGTGCCCACAGCAGCAGCTGGGCCTGGGCCCGACTGTGGACGCAAAGATAAGATCCATGTTTTGATCACACAGGAAGTGGCAGCCCTTGAATGAACAGACCCTCACCTGTGCCCAGAAAACTCGGTTTCCCCAACACCCCATCGGGAAGCGCAATGCGAGTCTATGTGTCTGAGCGCCCGTGCACCTCGCAGACCTGGGCTGGCCCCCGTCTGACTGTGTGCTGCCTCCCCCGTCTGACTGTGTGCTGCCTCCTCCCGCAGATCAGTGCCCTGCAGAAAGGCTACAGCCAGGTACTATGCCAGACCCTGTCCGAGCGGAACTCGGAGATCACATCCTTGAAGACCGAGGGTGAGAACCTAAGGAAGAACAATGAGATCGCCTCCGGTGAGCTTCTGGAGTTGGGCCCGGGAGCTCCCACCCCAACCCCATGGCCACGGCCATGGCAGACATCACCAATCAACCACCACACTTCTGCTCTGGGAACTTGGATGCAGCCTCAGCAGTGACTATCATTCATCCTCCAAGAGGTTTTTTGTCATCCAGTTCCCAGCACAGAGTCAGCCCTGGATGAATTCTGCAGCAAAGGTTCTCTGTCCTCTCTCTATCTCTCTCTCTCTCAAATTTATCTATTTTGAAAGTCAGAGTTACAGAGAGAAAGGGAAAGAAAGAGAGTCTTCCATCCACTTGTTCACTCCCAAGATGGCTACAATGGCCAGAGCTGTGTTGATCCAAAGCCAGGAACCAGGAGCTTCTTCCGGGTCTCCCATGTGAGTGCAGGGGCCCAAGCACTTGGTTGATCTGCTGCTGCTTTCCCAGGCGCATTAGCAGGGAGCTGGACTGGAAGCAGAGCAGCCAGAACTTGAACCGGCACCAATATGAGATGCTGGCATCACAGATGGTGCCTTTACCTGTGATGCCACAGCACCAGCCCCAAAGGTTCTCTCTTAACACAAAGACCTGCTGAGCACTGATCCCACCCGGCCAGACCTCCGGGCAGAATCTGCACGCGCACCGCTCTCTGGGTGTTTTGCCTGTGCACTTGGGCGTGAGCTGTGCCAGGCTGGGTGCCGGTGCCGTCACAGAGGCTGAGTGCTTAGGGGGCCAGGTGCTTGTCCAGCTCCGGCCTCAGGTACCTTCTCCCCACCACCCCGCCGGCCAGAGGGGCTCTGCTACTCAGGGACTGGGGCCAACAGAGGCCACCACACCTCTTCCACAGTGACAGGGCAGAGGGAGGGACAGGCACTGGATTCACTCTTCCACCCGAGAAAACCGGCCAAAGCAAAACAGAGACACAACCTGAAACAGTGGCTTTCTGCTGTTGGACCCGAGAAGCCCATGACCTTGATCCTGACCCTCAAAATGGGATGAGCCTGATGGTCGCCTGAGCTTCGGGCCTCAAGACAGAGTGGCCAGGCCACAGTGGGGAGGGGGATGGGATCCCGCGTGGAGCCCAGGGGTCTCCCCATGGAACAGGGGAAGCAGAGTGCAGGCAGGGCATGGGGAGGGGCTACACAGAGCGCCCCCATATCTGCAGAGGGCCCCCGACAAGTCTCAGCTGAGCAGAGGGAACCTCCTCTCCCACTCTCGGGATGGAGAAACCTCGTAGACGCACGAGGCATTCGGCAGAGACCCGAAAAGCCTGTCTGGGTCCTGAGGTTGAGTGAGCTGTGGCCCGAGGGCCGCCCCGGTCTGGCCGGACAGGGCTCTCTGGCCAGCCCCAAAGGGATCCACCTGCTTCCATGGAACTCGGCCGCATCCCGGGCCTGGGCTCTCTTTTATGAAACTCGGGATCCTAGTGTTCTTTAGTGTGTGTCCCCGATTGACACCTGCCACTAAACTGGGACGGATGTCCTGCCCAGAGAAGACCCACGTGAGAGAATCCAGTGCCACGGCCTTGATTGTACGCTCTTCCCACCACTCCTCACCCCGATAACGTAGCAATGGGTTAGCATTAGCTTAGTCCCAACATTCAGGGGTAAAACAGCAACACACACGACCTCACCCAGTGTCTGTGGCTCGGGAATGTGGGGCGACTGACAGCCGGCTCAGGGTCGCGCACGAGGCCGCAGGCTGGCGGATCCCCTTCCAGAAGGGCTCACGCGGGCGGTTGTGGGCTGGAGGCCTCAGTTCCTCTCCCCTGGGCCTTCCCTGTGGCTGCTTGCGCGTCCTCCCAACATGGCGGTTGGCTTGCCCCGGACAGAGGGAGCAAAGAGGAAGCCACAGGGCCTTCTGCATGCCAGCCTGGGTGGTGACGGCCACCGTTTCCACAGTATCCCCACTGGCTGCACCCACCAGCCCTGTGCAGGTGGGGAGGGGGCTGCAAGGGGGCACAAACCCCAGGAGGCGGGGACTGCTGGGGCAGTTGGTGGAAGCTACAGCAAATAAGGACAGGGACCACACAGCGGGCACTGGTGTCGGCCGCTCTGCTGGGCTTCTCCTCCATCTCCTTCGGCCTTTAGAGTAGCTCCGTGGACTCCGTGGGAGGCTAAGTGACCTGCCCGAGAGCACTGAGCCGAGAAGTGTAGAGACAGATTCCAAACTCGGCAAAGGGTGTATCTCTGCCCACCCACCCCATGCCACCGCAGCCCCTGTCACCAGCCCCTGAGGTGTTGCACCAGGAGTCCGACCCCATGGCCGCTCCTGGCTCCTCCCTCTGCAATCCCCAGGCAACACCCCATGACTGATCCTGTTTCCACCGAGACCTTAAGCAGTCAATGTCCGGGGGGCTTTTTGGTCTCGGCCCCACCCCAGCTTCTGGGTGCGTGGGGACACCTTCCTCGGCACCAGGCCGGTGCGCACGGTGGTGACAGTGGCAGCGACGGCACCGTCCTGACTGCTGGCTGGGCCTCTCCCACCCCTCCCACAGGAATGGTGTCATCTTTGCAGAAGGACGTGTTAGCCAGGAATGAGCAAGTTCAACAGCTGAAGGAGGAGCTGGATCAGCTGAAAAGCCAGAACAAAGAGAAAGACCACCAGCTGGAAGCCCTGGGCTCCAGGGTGAGTGTCGGCGGCCGCTCAGCTTCCCGGGGCCACGGGTGACGGGCGGCGCCGCAGGAGCCACTAGAGGTTTACCTCCGGCCTGGCCTCCCACCTCACTCCCTCCTCTCACACCGCGGGGCGTTGGGCCAGTGCACAAGGGACAGAAGTAGGGCGGCTTCCGGGTGGCCCGAAGCAGGAGATGCCCAGCTAGAAAGAGCCAAGGAGGGGCCCGGGGCTCTGGAGCCTTTCAGAGAGCTGCGTGCACAGGCTCGGAACCCGCGAGGCGTGGGTGCACCTGTTGTTCATCAGCTCACAGCTCATCCCAGCCACGCATGCACCTGTCCGCGTGTGTTCCCACGGCAAGGCTTGGTGGGAAAACAGAGGAGAATCTCGAAGGGCGCGCCAAGGGGGCTGTGAGAGCCTCACCTCGTCTCTGTCACCGCAAGCGGCAGTCACCATTACAGAGGGGTCAAGGTCAAGACGCAGAGGGGTCAAGGTCAAGATGCAGATGTGCCAACTTCCGTTTCTTCCCTTAGACCTGAGAGTGCAGACTGCTCTGTGTGAGGTGGACGGAGAGCCTAGCTGAGGGCTTTAAACGTGACTTTGTTGGCAAATTTTGCCTTCCCTACTGATTTCAGAACCTAGCCTGGGGGTAACCTAGCCTGGGGGTAAGATTTTTCAGCATGTCTGTGGCTTGTCAAAGGAGAGCCTAAAGCCCTCCCCCACCCAGGGCCAGCCATGGAGATCGATGGTGCCCACCTGATGGGTTAGTCGGGTCTGCGTGGGAGCTGAGGTGGGCTTGGCTCCCGAGGGTCAATGACAAGGCCACTGCCCGGGCGACAAGTTGCATTCATCACCGTACCCCCCCCCCCCGGGGCCAAGGAAGGGCAGGGCGTGAGCAGGCATCAGGCAGACGCGGGCCAATCCCAGAGCTTGCTTTTTTTGGAACTTATTCGGCCTCCACTTCCTCATCTGCCAGATGGGGGTAACAAACTCTTTTTCTGCGAAGTGAGAGGTTGGCCCCAGTTCTGCCTCGCCACACCCTCTGCATTCGCTACTCCAAAGCAGACAGACTTCCTGGGTTACATGGGAGTGCTGTATTATGTGGTGAGTGTGTGCAGGGGGCCCACACGAGCGTGTTTACGTATGCACATGTGTGTGCATATGTGTGTGTGCCATGAGCAAGTATGAGCACATGTGCATGCCTCTGCGTGAGTACATGTGTACATGTGTGCGCGTGTACATGTGTGTGCGTGTGTGTACATGTGTGTGCGTGTGTGCACGTGTGTGTTCCTGTGTTGAGGAAGGGAGTGGGCCTTGGAGTTGCTTCTGGGGGAAGAACAAGAGGAAAGTAGCACCTGCTGACCTATCCCACCTTCCGAGTGCATCTGGGTTGTTTTCGTCCTCACTTCCCCTTTCTCCTTGACCTTGGGTCTCCTCTCTCCTGTGCCCAAGGGCACTGCATCACAAACCTTTGAAACACCTGCGTTTCGCTAACATGCGCGTGTCATGTGTGTGAATGTTAGAAAAAGAGGTGCATACTATTGGAAAGCAAAGTCAGAAAGAGAAGGAAAGATACACCGCTCTGAAAACTCGGGGTTCGTCCCTGTGGTTTCTGTGCGCTACCCAGACAATCTGCAGACGCAGCTCTGACAGTGGGGTTGTACAGAACACGCACAGTAAAACTTTTTTAGACATTTATTTATTTAGTTGAAAGGCAGAGTTACAGAGGGGGGTGGGAAAGAGACAGAGAGAGAGAGAAGTCTTCCATCTGCTGGTTCACTCCCCAGATGGCCGCAATGGCCAGGGCTGGGCCAGGTCAAAGTCAGGAGCCAGGAGCTTCTTCTGGGTCTCCCATGGGGGGGCAGGGCCCAAGCATTTGGAAGATCTGCTGGTTTCCCAGATGCATCAGCAGGGAGCTGGATCGTAAGTGGAGCAGCCAGGACAGGAACCGGTGCTCATATGGGATGCTGGCTCCGCAGGCTGCGACCTAACCCACCAGGCCACAGCGCCGGCTCCCGTATTGTGCAATGTAACACTGCCGTCCCGCTCTGCCGACCTGCAGCTCTGCCGTGGCTGTGGGAAGCTCTGCGGTAGACTCGTGCATGCACACTGCACCCTGTGAGACTGCAACCTGTCCTGGGCAGAGTGGGTTCCTCTTTGTTATCGCTGCTGGGCACGTTCCTGCCCATCCTGAGAGCGCCCTGGAACCACGGCCTTCACTGACTTCCCCCGCCCTGGTCCTTAGCTTGCACTCCCACAGGAGAACTGGGGCGAACAGAAGTCACAACGGCACACCCTTCATCCCTCCCCCCACACTGCCCAGAGCGAGGCCGGGCAGTTCCAGCCCTGAGAAGCAGTGGGCAGGAAGCACCGTGGTCCATCCACGCTCACGGGGGCTCCTGGACCTGAACCCCACGCAGCCGTGTTTTTCTTCTGGTCTAGACTGCTGGCCTTTGGAAACACCTTGAGGGCCGGTGCTGTGGCATAGTGGGCTAAGCCTCCACTTGTGGCACGGGCATCCCATATGGGCGCCAGTTCTAGTCCCAGCTGCTCCTCTTCTGATCCAGCATCCTGCTATGGCCTGGAAGATGGAAGTAGAAGACGGTCCAAGTCCTTGGGCCCCTGCACCCACATAGGAGATGTGAAAGAAGCTCCTGGCTCCTGGCTTCAGATCAGCCCAGCTCCTGCCATTGCGGCCTTTTGGGGAGTGAACCAGTAGATGGAAGACTTCTCTTTCTGTCTCCCCCTCTGTCTATAACTCTACCTCTCAAAGAAATATTTAAAATTCATTAAAAAGAAGAAGAAGAAGGAAACGCATTGAGCAGCCTCTGTCATCAGGTCTCGAGAGGGGCCCACCTAGGGGCCACTGCAGGGTCACGGGCCCCACCGGACACCGCGGTCTCGCCCTCTGAGTCTGGGTGTGTGACTGCCCTGAAGCAGCAGGGGGCGCCCTCGGGGTCCACGTGAGCCTGGGATCCCTCGGGCACCACCTGCCGCGGCCACCCGCAGCCTCTGACCCTGCTGCCCTTCCCGCTCCCACAGTGCTCAGCACTGAAAGAAGAGCTGAAGCGGGAAGACGCCCAGCGGGAGCTCAGGGAGACCCAGGAGCAGGAGCTGAGAGTCTGCAGAGCCGTGAGTGGACTGCCCTGGGGGCCCCCCAGACACCGGACTCTGACCTGGGGCCCTGGGCCCACGACAAAGCACAAGGCTCTGGGGCTCTATGTCCGTAGCCTTGTAAGCCTTGAACTTGGCTCAGCCTCCAGCCCCAAGCAGGAGATGGGATGGGAACACCCAGGAAGACAAGGACTCTTGGGGCAGCTGGTTCTACCTCCCTGCTGGGGCTCCCCCGGGGCTGGGCTGGGGTTGGCTCAAGGATAGCGCTGGGGACAGGAGGCCGGCCAGCCTGCCACTGCCTGCTGCCCAAGGGCCCCGGACCCGGGCTTCCCAAGGCTCCATTGCCGCCAGTTTTATCACGGGCACACCACTGTTCTCGGCACAAACTTCTCTCTTACGTATTTTTTCTCAAATGCATCAACTTTACACCAACTCTTAAAGACAAAAAGACCCGTGGGTCTCCCTCGACCTCCTGCCCGCCGCCAGGTGCGCTTTCATTAGCATGGAAAATGGAATTGGAAGACAAGTTATTTTGCTGCAAAACTGTGAAATCCATGCATTTTTTTTTCATACCGCGCATTTTTCGTGATCTTTTCGAGGACAGATTGTGCATTAATTGGGGGAGGGGGGTGGATGTCAGCTTTGTCCGCAGCTGTAGAAGGGACCCACTAGCCGAGGTCAGACTTAACAGCCCCTGGAGCCCCTCCTCCGCCCCTCGGAAGCTGACTTCTCTGCTGTTGAAATTTTTTCAGCAAATGCAAGACATGGAGAAGGAGATCAAGAGGCTCAGGGAGGAGCTGCGGAAGAGCTGCTCTGAGCAGACCGCCATCTCCAAGACGCTGCGCGAGAAGAGCAAGGTACGGGCTGCTGACCGGTGCGGGCAGGGCTGCGCGCGCGCGCGCGCGCGCGTGCTCACAGCGGCCCCGTGCGGTCGGAGCCGGTAGTACCCGCTTGTTTGGCTGAGAGGAGGCAGGCTCAGAGGCAGAGCCACGCTCCGGTCACTCAGGGAGCCCAGGTCCAGCTCTGAGCTCGCGTGGGTCCCCTGCTCCAGACTGCCTTCTGAAACAACCACGGCCTGCTTGTCCTTAGATCCGGCCCCGCCTCCAGGTGCTGGCGGGTTTAGCGTTGCTTGGTTGTCTTACTATCACCTGCATGGGCACACGCGTGCACACACACAGACACATGCACACGCACGCACACGCATGCAGGCACATACATGCATGCATGCACACGTGCACGCATATGTACACACGCATTCATACACGCACATGTGCTTGCACGCACGTGCTCGCACACGCAAGCTTGCGCACACGCATGCACACACATTTCTGTCATCCCTGGGGACTAATGTGAGCTGCGTGTGCTGTACACCCATGATCTCCGTCACAGCAGCCTCACTCACCCAGGGTTACTTAATTACTTAGAAGTCAGGGGGAGTGAGTGCAGCGCTCTGCCCTGGGTGGTGTGTGGTTCTCCAACCGAAAGAAAGGAGTTGGATGTTTTCATGGACAGGGAATTTTCGGTTTTAGGACATACAAATGTTGACCCTGGGTCGACTTCACACAACGTTCGCACGCCTGGAGACATCACACGGGACCCAGGACATACACACAATTTCTTTATGTCAGGTAGAAAAAAGTGTTTTTAATTAAAAAAAAAAAAAAGATTCAGTTCCTTGGCTGGCGCCGCATTGCAGGTGCCCAGAGCAGCAGCGGCCGCCGTCCGGGACGGCACAGATGGAGGACGTGTCCATCATCGTGGAGAGCCCTGTGGCTTCCACGTATGGGACCTTGCTTCTGCCAAGCGCCGTCTGGGTGTTCACAGCACCATCCGCGGGCCGTGCACAACGAGCCTGCGGTGGCTGTGTCGGCTGTGGCGCCCCGTCCGCAGTGGCCGCAGCGGGGCCAGACACCATGAACTCACGGCCTTGGACAGTCCGAGGGCTGGGCACTCCCCAACCCTGCAAATGTAAGCCGCCAGTGAGCAGCCTCTCTGACAAGGTCATCACGTGCAGAGTCATGCACAATGTGTTTCCAGGTCTCGCATGTTTTAAAAAATTGTAAACTGGAATTAACTGGCGGGAGCCTGAGCCAGGCGGGCAGAACCCGCCCTCTCAGCTGGAACCATTGGCCTCACTTGGAGGGACCAGGCTGTTTTCAGAGCAAATGGGAAGGCGTGGGGGTTCTGGCTGAGCAGAAAGCTCAGGGGTGAGAATGACAGCGAATGAGCCCGCGTTCCCTGCACTTCTTACGTGTTCACCGGCAGCTACAGCCATTCAGACCTCACAGGCCAGAATGTGGGCCGGACAGGAAGCGTCTGATGAAGCCCACGTAGCTGAGGACGGCAAAGTGTGCGACGGTAGACGCGGCAGAAACAGTCGACACCAAGTAAACCCAACCGTTAAAACCACGCGGGCGGCTCTTGCCGCTGACTGCAGATTTCAGACAAAATCTCATCTGGAGAAAACAGACTTGGGAGAAGTGAGGGTCACAGAATAAAACCCACGATGACAGAGCTGTGATCGGCAAAGCTTTGATAGGAACCAAAAAAGCTTACACAACGGTGCACTAAGAAGTTTGTGGAAAACAGGACCCAAAGATGTGGCTTTTTTGTTTTTGTTTTTGTTTTTTTTTTGGTGCAAAAATATTGTAAAATCCATTCATTTTTTTCATAGTGTGCATTTTCCATGTACTTTTTAAAGACCCCTCATATGCATGGATTTCAAAATGTTGACACCAAGTGAATTTCATATTTTATTTCATTTTTCCATGCACTTTTTGAAGTGCCTTCATAAGTAAAACAAATCATAATTGTGAAATTTACCCAGAGAAAGAATTGATTCAGATGAAAATAATTTCAGGAGACGAGTGGATCTACTTGGTGTATGTTTTATTAGCACAGTCGTAGTCAAGACCATGGAATCAAACTACTGTCCGGGCTATGAATCTTCCTCCAGGCAAGGCCCTAGCTGCACGCCACACATTCTAATACATAGTGTTTCCATCAGGTCAAAACGTTTCCAAACCCCGTTATTGATTTCTTCTTTGACCCAAGAGTCACTTTGAAGTTGTCTCCTGATTTCTAAACACATGAGGTGTTTTCTGGTTTCCTTTTGTCCCTGATGTCCTTACTGTGGCCCGAGAATGTTCTCTGTGGTCTCCATCCTTTGTTACTGATGAGACTCACTCCAGGGCGTGTGTGTGTTGGTGTCGGCTCCACCTGGGCACCTTATGTATGTGTTGTGTGGTCACGGCCGTAGCATTCTACATGTGGCCCTGAAGTCACTGGTGCCGACGATATTCGAAACTCAGCTGCTCTTACTGATTTTCTATGTATTCTGCCGGTCACTGAGAGGCATTTCTTAAGCCCATTGAGATTGTGGGTTGGTCTATGTCGTTTTTTAGTATCATCAATTTTTGCTTTACATATTTTCAGGCTAGTTACTAAGTGCATATAAGTTTATGGTCTTAATGCCTCCCATCGACTCCCGACTTGGCTGTCGCGAGACGCCCGCTTCATCTCTTGTGGCATTTCCCCCTTAAAGTCTCTGTCACTGATATGACCCCATTGGCTACGCTAGCTTGATTTTCATAGCCTGTCTTCCTCCACCTCTGAGTTTAAATGGTGGCTTGTTCATAGCACTGGCGGTGTCTGTCCATCTCTGGACAATGTCATTGCTGGAATATTAAGGTCTCCATTTCCCATCTTGCCCCTCGTCAGTTGTACCTCCTGTGCTAGCCTGCATTCTCTGAATCACTCCGTTCCCTCTGTGTCCGCTGGGAAACTGCACTCCTTTGACCACCCCCCCCCATGGTTATTGTGAAGATTCTCGTGTGCATTGTCAGTGTGCCAAACCCCGATACTCCCTGACAACACGGCAACACGATGGCTGTGGACACGACGCTGACTTCACTTGCTCCACCTAAATGTCTCTCTCTACCTGAGGCCCCAAGAAAACACTGTTATACACTCAGGACCCATATCCACATCTCACTGGTACATCTTCCATAGTGGCCACTGGAAACTGTGGTTCTCCTGCTGGGGGATGACCCTTAATGTGTCCTCCACGTGACTGCTGGTGGAACGTTCTCTAGGGGCGTGTGTGTATGCATGCGTGTGTGTTCAGGTGTGTATGCATTGTGTGCCTGTGTGAGTGTGCATGTGTGTGTATGTGTGTCCGTGTGTGCATGTGTGTGTGCCTGTGTGCATGTGTGTGTGCCTGTGTCTGGAAAATGACTATGTTTACCTCTCATTCCTAAAACACGTTCTGAGTATTAGATTCTTTGTTCACCATCATTTTTCTTGTTTTACTTATTATTCACCTTCCATTTGAGAGGTACAAGGAAAGATCCTCCATCTGTGGGTTCTCTCCTCGAAGGCCCACACAGCCAGGGCTGGGCCGGGCCACAGCCAGGACCAGGAGCTCCACCCTGGCTCTCAATTACACGGCAGGAGCCCAAGTGTCTGAGCCATCACCTGCTGCCCCCAGATTGCACATTAGCAGGAAGCCGGGTCAGGAGCAGAGCAGCCAGGACCTGAACCTGCACTCCGATACACGGTGCAGACATCCCAAGCAGTGACTTAACCACTGCACCACACACGCATGCCCAAGGGATGGCACATTTTATACGACACCCAGTACATCACTCGATTGTCTTTGGCTCTGCCTGGCTTCTACTTAGAAGTAAGTTATTGGGGCCAGCGCTGTGGCGCAGTACGTTAATCCTCTGCCTGCAGCGCCAGCATCCCATATGGGCGCAGGTTCAAGTCCCAGCTGCTCCACTTCCGATCCAGCTCTCTGCAATGGCCTGGGAAAGCAGTAGAAGATGGCCCAAGTCCTTGGGCCCCTGCACCAATGTGGGAGGTCCAGAGGAAGCTCCTGGCTCCTGGCTCCTGGCTTCGGATCAGCCCAGCTCTGGCCATTGCAGCCATTTGGGGAGTGAACTAGCGGATGGAAGACCTCTTTCTCTGTCTCTCTCTCTCTTTCCCTCTTTCTCTCTCTCTCTCTCTCTCTCTCTAACTCTACCTCTCAAATAAATAAATATTAAAAAAAAAAAAGAAGTAAGTTATAAGCCTAACTATTGTGTCATTGTGGAACATGTTTGCGCCAGATGTTAAGATCTTCTTTCCTTAGATTCCTGGCAGCTTTATTATGACTTATCTGGGTGTGGATTAGTGGTGATTTGTCGTGTGTGGAGTGCCTGCAGGCTCTTGGATCAGTCTGGGGCTTGGTGTTTTCCATTGGTGCTGGCGCCTGGCTGCCTACGTGTGCTGGCGCCTGTGTGCTGGCGCCTGGCTGCCTACATGTGCTGGTGCCTGTGTGCTGGCGCCTGGCTGCCTACATGTGCTGGTGCCTGTGTGCTGGCGCCTGGCTGCCTACATGCCGCACCGGCAGTGAGGAGCTCCTGAAGGTTTCTGAACAGGCATGGCTAGGACGAAACCCCTGACCAAGAATGGGGTGAAAGCAACAGTTATAACTTCCCACGTCTCAGCAGTGCACCAAGCGTGTCCTCTCTTTTCGTCTCCACAGCACCTCTGTGATCTAGAAATTATGATGCCCACCTCACAGGGGACAGAATCAAGGCTCAGAGTGAAGCGAATGGCCTGGAACCACATAGTCCACAAGTGGCAAAACCACCCCAGTTGCTGTGGCATAGCCACCAGCCACGCGCGACTGTGGAAATCTGAGCTCAACGAAATTTAAAGTCCGGTTCCTTGGCCATGCTGGCTATGTTCAAGAGCTCAGCAGGCCCAAGTGGCCGTGGTTGCCGTGTTGGCACAGAGGGGCGTTTCCATCATAGCGGGAAGTCCTCCCAGACAGCACAGCTCTGGGCTCAGTAAATCCCCCAGGGCCTCGGCGGAGGTGCTGGAGGAACTAAGTTAGAGGCAAGGAGGCCAGGGGCTATCCCCAGCAGGGCATGCCCTGCGGAACAGGACTGCCAGCCCTGGAGCCGCTGACGACAGCCCTGGGCTGAGGTTTGGGGACAGGGAGGCCGTTTGCTGGGATGAGGCGCAGGGATGGCCTGGGAAGCAGTGAGGCCAGGGCCAGTTGTCCAGTGAGGGAGCCACAGCCCACAGGAGCTGCCTGTACTCCCCAGGGAACGTGGCTGACAGGGGCCCTTCCCTGCTTGGAAGAAAGCACAGAAGGGCTCTCTGGATTTTTAAAATTGTGTCTGTGTGGCCCCTCTCCAGCCTCCTAATTCACAGCTTGTGGATTTGTTTGGGCCCCCAATCCTTGCACTTAGGAGGGTTGTTGGCTTCCTGCTGGGGCTGGGCGCTGGCTCAGCAGGTGCTGGAACAAAGGTCATTGTTCAGACAGGAGCTGAGCTGCATAGCGGCCAGCAGAGGGCAGCACGGAACACACCCAAGCTCCCGGCGCTGTCTAAGGCCAAGCAAGGGAGAATAAGCAGCAGGGCTTCCGGCTTCAGGAGCTTCTTCAGCCCCGGTTGAAATAATTCAACAGCCATTGCTTAGCAAGTTCACAGACTGCTCTGCGTTGGCGAGTGTGCTAAAAGTGGAAAGGATGGTACTACACCCAGTAGCAGCATTACAATATATTATTACACAATAATAAACCACATGGTATCACTTACCAAGCTGCCCCCTGGGCTGGTTATTTATAGTATCAGAAAGACACTGCAAAGTGTTGGGGGGGCCCCCTTTGGCCTCACATCGGTGACAACAATGCCTAACACATTTGCAGAGTCCTGACAAGGTGCTGGCACTTAATATGATTTTAAAAAAACTTTATGTATTTAAAAGGCAGAGCACTAGAGAGGGAGAGATCTTCCATTTGCCGATTCACTCCCCAAAGGGCTGTAGCAGCCAGGGCCAGGGCAGGCCAAAGCCAGGAGCCTGGAACTCCATCCAGGTCTCCCACATGGGCGGCAGGGGTCCAGGACTCAGACCACCTGCTGCTTCCCCAGGTGCATTAACAGGGAGCTGGAGCAGAAGTGGAGCAGCCGGGATTTGAACTCTCACTCCTCTATGGGATGCTGGAGTCGCAAGTGGCAGCTTCATCAGCTGTGCCACAGCACCAGCCCCTGCTCTACACCTCCTCACTCCCCCAGTGACGGCGGGGCAGGTCCTGTGGCCGCTGAGCCCCAGGCCAGTGTAGTCACTTGCCCAGTGCCATATGGCTAGGGACTGAGCTGGGCTTAGACAAGCATGGCCAAGCCCAAGGGGCAGGGGCTGGCCCTCCCCACTCAGGGGGTGCTGCCTGTGCAGGCCTGTGGCCCCAGCGCATGGGCACAGCTGCCTCTACGCCTTTGGGACCCCACACGGCCGTCGGACCTCCCAGAGGGTGTCCCCAGAGTGCATAGCAGCAGCGCCTGCTTTCACGCTCGTTCCAGGTTGAAGAGAAGCTTCAGGAGGATTCCAGAAGGAAACTGCTTCAGCTGCAAGAAATGGGCAACAGAGAGAGCCTCATTAAAACCAACCTGGAGAGGGCAGTAGGTCAGGTAGGCTCAGAGCCCCTCACAGCCCCTCCCCCAGGCTTGTGTGCTCCCAAGCAGACGTGGGGGGCGGTGGATGCGGCCTGATCCCCCCGTGACCATGGGGACGCGGGCTTCCAGCCCCGGGGACATCACCATCGAGGTCCCCCTTCTCAGGGGCCTAAGAGCTTGGCCAGGCAGCTGAGCGCCAGACCCCGTGTGCTTCTAGAACTTTCTCCTAATATTTTTGGCTCTGACATTTACCATGGTCTTTCGTCCCCTGGGCCCCCGCAGATGTCGCAGTCACAGTCTAGGAGCAGACAGGGCTTTCCTTAGGGCACCAACCCGGGAGTGGGCAGGGTTCACATTGGGGGCGGCCCCGGGCAGGGCCACTCCTCCAGTGGCCAGCGAGACTTCCCCCCAAGGCTGAGAGCGAGCAAACAGGAAACCAGGACAGGAAGCAGGACCGGGTGGAACGTGGGCCTGCTGAGGACTGCTCCGTGGGGGCTCTCTCCTGGCAACTGTGGCCCCAGGGATCCACGGAACATTCTGTGTGTGTGTGCATGTGTGTGTACATGGGAGTACACGTGTGTGTGCATGTGTGGGTGCACGTATGTGTGTGTGCACACACCTATATGCTTTTGACTTCTGTATGCTTTGATGTCTACCCTGTCACTCATCAGATTCTCAGAGGGGTCTGGGAACCACCCAGAACAGTTAAGAATCATGGTCCTGAAAATACCCCCACCCCCACCCTGCCACCCAGTATGTCTCCCAGAGCCTCCATTTGCCACCGTCCCAGCCGTCACCAGGCTGTGTGACCAGGGCCCCACACTGCCGGCATTCAGAGGCGCCCGCGGGTGAGGGCAGCACCAGCCCCTGGGCAGCTTCGGTCACCGCGGCCACGGCTCTCCCACAGGTGCCAGCCCCTTGTCAGGGACGGAAAGCCTGCGGGTCTCTGCCTCTCCTGTGCCCCCCGGGCCACCTCCTCATCTTCTCTGCCATCTGCACCCCAACACACACCTGACCTGAGGGCATGGCCTGGGCCCCTTGCCAAGGGCCGCGATCCTCGGGTCGGCTCTGAGCAGAGGTCATTTGGGAGGAGCCCTGTAAGGGCAGCTCCCCAGGCCTGGACTCAGGGGGGCACCAAGGCTGGCATCTGCCACCAAGCCCACCCAGCCCAGCCCAGAAGGACCTGGCCCTCCCGCCCTGGGCAGTTGGTCCTCTGGGGAGCCTCCAGCGACAAGGCCTCGCCCACAGGGCCTCTGTACGTGACCACTCCTGGGGGAGCCGGGACCCTCCCTCGGCCCCGGACCAGGGCGGAGCTTGGATCATCTCCGTCTCCATGGCACTGGCTGGCCCCTTGCAGGGTGACCCAGAGAGGCCCTTGGGACGGTCACTGCTTTCCCCAAACCCCGAGTGTGCCACAGACGCCTCTGGGCTGGGACGTCTGACTTCCCCTTGCCTCCCTGGCCTTTGGGGCTGCTCCTGCCTCTGCATTGCCGAGTTTCATGACCTCAGTTGGCCAGTAGACGCAAACCCAGGCCCAGGGCCGCTGGGTTGGTGAGCTCCCAGAGGAAGCTGGGCCCCTCGGCCTCTGGCTCCTGGTGGAACCCAGACACCCTGGACTTGACGTCCCTAAGCCCCGGCTTTGTGTGACTGCACTACTTCATCCACCTGCATCTGGACGCGCCAGGACCCAGGAAGTCGTCACCGGGATCCACTTGAACTCAATCAGACGGCCGTGACTTTCTCAGCCATGGCTGCGTCCGGCCATTCGGGGAGCATTTGCTGAGTGCCTGCTGTGTGCCAGGCCCCGAGCCAGGCTCCAGGGACACACAGTGAATACAGGGGACAACGTCCTAGGGACTCGCACAGCCTACGGCGGCCGCCTTCTCTCAGCAAGCACCTTCGCTGATTACCCAGTTCCCCAGGGCCGACAGCCTCAATATTTATTTCACAGTCTGGTGCCGGCTTAGCAATTACAGAAAAGCGCTCCCGGCCCCAGACTTCCCATTGGATAACTGGCAGCAAGTGGCTCTTCTGAGGTCTGGAGACATGTTTGAGGGGGGTGGGGAGAGACCACGTGCCTTGGTGGGACTAGGCAAGCCTGCCTAAGAAGTAATTAAAACCCTCTGTCCCCTGTTCTTCTGTGGGCACCGCCACTTCCAGCACAGGCGAAGCTTTGAATAACACGCAAAGACCTTTGGGATATGCAGACCCCTCAGGGTGGTTCCTCCTGGCCACACCCCCTTGCCCCTGCCCCTACTGACACCTCTGCCCTCGCTTTGTGCCGTAGCTGGAGCATTTCCGAAGCCAGATCATCAAGGCGACCTACGGCCGCGTGAAGCCCTTCCAGGACAAGCCCATCACCGACCAGCAGGTCCGTGCCACTCTCACCCCCCCCAGCACCGGGCGACTCCCTCCCTTCGCTCCCTTCTCCGGAGATGCGGACGCCAGACCCCGGCGGCAGATGCTTCTGTTTGTGTTGGTGGCCCGGATTTCTCACACTGTTGCTACACCAGAAAAATGTGTTTTGATTTCATGGGATTTCCTGGCTTCCCAAGGAAAAGCCAGTGAAAAAGCCCTCGAAACGTGGCTGCCAAAGTCAAGTCCAGGCTGCCAGGCTCACTTCTGGCCACCAGCCGCGTGCGGTTGCCCTCCGCTGGCCCCGGGAGGAAGGGGCCGCCTGTCCTGGGTCCTCGCAGGACCGTCGCCTTTTAATGCTCTCCTTTCCTGTCCTCTGTGGCAAGGCTGGGGGCTGCCCTTGTCGGGGGTGAGAGGCCGGGCCTTCTGTCGATGCTCCCATAGCACCAGGCTTGACCAGTCTCTGCCTCAGGGCAGACTCGGGGCGACAGCGCAGGCCTCGGGCTCCTCAGAAAAATCCCTGCTCCTGGAGTCACATCCTGGCCACCAGACCCAAGTTCTCCTCACCCAGGCCCTCCCTCCACTCTTGCCCTGCCCAGCCGGGGCCTTCAGGAGTCCCCCCTACCCCGGCCCAGAGCCCCCTGCCTGCGTGACCACCTCTTTGCTTCCTCTGTTTCTCGCCAGTTGATAGAGAAGATCGCCCAGGTCACGGAGGACAACATTAACTTCCAGCAGAAGCGGTGGAACCTGCAGAAGGAGACGCAGCTCAGCCACTCCAGGCACGAGGAGACGGCCGAGAATGTGGAGAAGCTGAAGGCGTCGCTGGACGGCTGTCAGGTGCCGCCTGCCAGGCCTCCCGCGGGCGTCCACTTCATCTCCTCTTATGCTGCTTCCTGGGGAAACGGTCCAGCTTCCGTGGGCCCTCCTGGGCAGAAATACTCTGCTTTCTTAGCCACCTTTTCTCTTGCTGTAGGGCAGAGAACAAGGGGATCTCAAAAAATCCCTCCCAGGTGAACTTGGCAAAGCCCAGGAGCGATGCCTGAGCCTCCTCTCTTCCGGCCTCCGGCCCTCGGCACCCACAGGTCTGCACCTGCGGAGTCTGTGCCTGGCCATAAACCACAGAGGGGCCCTGCTCAGAGAAAAGTGCACCTGTGCCGAACACGGGCAGACTTTTCCCGTCACTGTTCCCTAAACAATACAGAGCGGCACCTATGGACAGAGCGCTCCTGTTGCACTTGGCACCGCAGGTGATCTAAGAGCGCGTCCGTGAGCAGGTGTGTGGCAGGTGCATGGAGATCCATGCAGCTTCCACACCACTTCACACAAGGGACTTGAACATCTGTGGATACTGGTGTCCACAGGAGTCCCACCCCACCGCGCGGATACCGAGGGGCGACCGTACTGACCGTGGGAGCCCCTTGGTCACAGCAAAGAACAAAAAAAAAGTCCCTGTGTTATTTCCAGAAAAGCCAAAGAAATGTTCTTGCTCTTTATTTGCACTGTTTCCACCCGCTGACTGAGACTCTGGCTGGGAGTAGGGATCCAAGGGTCTGGCTGCACCCCTGCACCCCCAGGCTGACCCCCCACGGCTCCCAAGCTGCACCCCTGCACCCCCAGGCTGACCCCCGCCGCCCCCAGGCTGACCCCCCACGGCTCCCAGGCTGCACCCCTGCACCCCCAGGCTGACCCCCCACAGCTCCCAGGCTGCACCCCTGCCCCCCCAGGCTGACCCCCGTGGCTCCCAGGCTGCACCCCTGCACCCCCAGGCTGACCTCCCACAGCTCCCAGGCTGCACCCCTGCCGCCCCCAGGCTGACCCCCGCGGCTCCCAGGCTGCACCCCTGCACCCCCAGGCTGACCCCCCACAGCTCCCAGGCTGCACCCCTGCCACCCCCAGGCTGACCCCCACGGCTCCCAGGCTGCACCCCTGCCGCCCCCAGGCTGACCCCCGCAGCTCCCAGGCTGCACCCCTGCCCCCCAGGCTGACCCCCGCGGCTCCCAGGCTGCACCCCTGCCGCCCCCAGGCTGACCCCGAGGCTGAGTGTGGCTCATCACAGCCCGCAGCTGTTTCTGCTTTCTCTGGAAATCAGCAGCTACTATTTGGGGAGTCTGTGCAAACACTGGCGGTCAGCACTCGGGCCAAAACATCAGGAAACCACATCTTCTGGCCAGCTTGCGCGTGCATCTCGGCACGAATTCTGATGAACAGAAGTCGGCCAAATTGTCCAGGGAGGTTTGGCTGTGGGATCGCATCTCGCTAAAAAGTGGGTTGGCTTTGATCACTAGAAGTCCAAATCAAAGTGAAAAAAAAAAGTTCCCCCCCTGCCACCAAATTTTTTTTTTCCCTAAAACTGGGCCTTCCCAGGAGGCTGGCTTCCTGACTAGGTTACAAATGCTGCGCCCCACCGGTGCCCTGGGCACCGTGGTCATGTCACGGGTCTGGGCTCCTCGTGACCACCTCTCTCTCTCTCTCTCTCTCTCTCTCTCCCTTTCTCCCTCTCTCTCCTTCTCTCTCTCCCTACCTCTCTCCCCCCTCTCCTTCTCTCTCTCCCTACCTCTCTCCCCCCTCCCCCTACCTCTCCCTCCCCTTTCTCTCTCTCCCTCTCCTCTCCCTCCCTCTCTGTCTCTCTGTCTCTGTCTCTCTCCCTCTCTCTCCCTCCCTCTCTCCATCTCTCTCTCCCTCTCTCCCTCCCCCTCTCCCTATCTCTCTCTCCCTCTCTCCCTCTCCCTCTTCCCCTCCCTTTCTCTCTCTCCCTCTCCCTCTTCCCCTCCCCTCCCTCTCCCTCTCCCTCCCCCCCTCCCCTCCCCCTCCCCTTCCCCTCCTCTTCCTTCTCCTCCTCCCCCTCCCTCTCTCTCCCCCCTCCCCCTCCCTCCCCTCCCCCTCCCTCTCTCCCTCTCTCCAGGCTTGTATGAAAACGTCCTGTCGCAGCAGTGACCTGAAGAAGGAGGTGGCCCTCCTGCAGCAGCTGCAGGTGAGCCCACCTGTGTCGGGGCTCCAGAAGGTGACACGGGACATCCTGGGCCTCTCGCTGTCCTGGCTGGAGGAGACGGAGCAGCTCCTCCGGGACCTCGGCATCCAGCCGCCCAGCTCCGACCAAGGTTCTCTGAAATGTCTCCTTGAATCCTCCCGCGCTGGCACACCTGGCGGGAGGGCTTGGCGGGGCTGCGGCCAGGGTTTCCCTCTCCAGACTCGTTCAGCTTCTCCACTTGAGAAAGGACTTTCCTTAAAAATACACAAGTGGGACGTGATCCCTGGAGAAAAGTGAAAAAGGAAAATTTATTTTTTAAAAAGATTTATGTATTTATTTGAAAGTTAGAGTTACACAGAGAGAGAAGGAGAGGCAGAGAGGGAGAGGGAGAGGGAGAGGGAGGGGGAGGGGGAGGGGGAGGGGGAGGGGGAGAGGGAGAGGGAGATCTTCCATCCACTGGTTCACTTTCTAATTGGCCGCAACGGCCAGAGCTGCTCCGATCCGAAGCCAGGAGCCAGGAGCTTCTTCCAGGTCTCCCACAGGGGTGCAGAGCCCAGGGATTTGGGCAGTCTTCCCACTGTTTTCCCAGGCTATAATAGAGAGTGAGATCGGAAGTGGAGCAGCCAGGCCTTGAACCGGTGCCCATGTGGGATGCTGGCACTGCAGGCCGTGGCTTTACCTGCTACGCCACAGTGCCAGCCCCTGACAAAAGAAAATTAAAAGAAGTGGTGCTCGCTCCCGTTCACGCAGGAAGTGCTGCTGGATTTTGTAACTTCCAAAGCATCTTCCTGTGGAGACAGCTGGGCAAGTGACTGGCCTCAGTTTCCACACCTGGAAATGGGTAGAATGAGGAGCACCCACTCTTTACGGTGGTGGCATTGATCTACACCAAGGACTTAGAATAGCGTCCAGCACAGAGCACACCTCTGGGGGCACAGGCGATAGCTCAAGCAGCTGGGTTCCTGGCACCCGCGTGGGGAGCCCAGATGGAGCTCTGGGCTCCTGGCTTCGGCCTGGCCCAGCCCTGGCTGTTACAGGTGTTTGAGAAGTGAACTAGCAGATGGGAGATCTCTGCCTGTCTCTCTGCTTTTCAAATAAATAAGTAAGTATTTTAATTTCAAAAAAATTAAATAATAACTTAAAATGGGCACTATCTCTGCCTTCCTAGAGCTTATGGCCTTGGGGAAGGAGTGGGTTGGGCATTAATCTAAAAAAAAATCGCCCAAATATAAAACTTGGATGGAAACAACTGCAGTGAGGCATAGCATCTTGACCTGGTCGGGGAAGGCAGGGCTCTGCAGCATGCATAGGAGTTGGTGCACAAAGAGGGGAGGGGAGAACATTCTGGGCAAAGGGTGCCATCTGGTGGTGGGGTCAGTAAGGGGAGCACCAGGGTCTGAAGGAGCTGGGGCAGGTGTGGAGGTGGGGAGGCTGGCAGGGGCTGCACATGGGTGCACTTCTAGGGCCCTGGGGCAGAAATGCCACCAAAGAGAGGAGCCAACAAGAGGCTTCCAGGCAGGGCTGATGGGACAGGAGCATCAGCAGTCACCTGTGGAAAGTGTCCTGGCAGAGGGCCATCCTGGAGCCCCAGAGCCAGTGAGAGGCTCCCCTGGGGGTGGCAGAGGGCGCCCCAGGGCGGGGATTGGGGTGGAGGGAGAGAGTTGGGGGCAGTGAAGAGGGAACTCCACCACACTTCCGCAGTGGAACTGGGGCGGCTGGAAGGGAAGTGACGGGGAGGAGGGGTCTACATGGCCTCTGGGAGCCTGGCGTGTGTAGACAACAGGTGCTGCTCCCTCATTAATAAGCAAAGTGAGGAGCACCAGGTATGCAGGGGCAGATGGGTATGAGGTGCCTCCGAGACCCCAGGAGAGGTGTCCAGAGGCGGGGTCGCCCTGGACGTCTGGCTGGGCGACAAGCATGTGCCACAGGACAGGTGATGCATGGCTGCACAGGTGTGTGGATAATTAAAGCCTCCATGTGAATGCAGTCACATAGGGAGGAAGCACTGAGTGAGAAGGGAGAGAGCCGGGGCCGCCGCTGGAGGAGGCGCCAGCACGTGGAAGACTGCGGCTGCTTCTTGCCAACTCGCCCTGCAGAGAGGCTGAGGGAACGAGAACCTGACATTCTCGCAGCAATGAATGAGAAGAGAGGAGTTATTTTCAACTCTGGTGCTGCAGCATCCGCAGCCAGGATGTCTTCAAAGAAATCCAGAAGGTGGTGGGAAGCTGTGTAACAGGAGAGAGAGAGAGAGAGAGAGAGAGAGAGAGAGAGAGAGAGAGAGAGAGAGATCGAAAGGAAGATTAATCTTTATGTAGGGCCTGCCTTTGTCATCCAGCACAGAGAAGTGGGAGGGACACGGGCCAGGGCGTGGGGAAGCAGAGCTAGTGGGCACCCCACGGGCCAGGGGCTGCCCGCTGCAGGGTTTCTGTTCTTGCGATCACTGCCGAGTGTGGAGCAAACATGAAGGCAGGGGCCAGAGTCGTCTTGTTCTTCCAGACCGGAACTAAAGCAGAGACGGTGGTCTCCCCACTGGTGATATGGGGCCCAGCTGTGTGTGCCCCGTCCTGGTTCCACTGATGAGACCTCTGCTGGGCATTGCAGTCCTGTCTAAGCCCACTCACGCGTTGCCCTCTACAAATGTGGCCGTGGAGTTCCAAGAAGGCTCAAATGCATTTCTGAGACCCGCCATTTTTCCTCTCTCCCAACTTCATGGGCTTTGAGCAACGTTAGGCAGGTACCTGCCGAATTCCTTCCCGTGTGACTGTGTGCTGGGGATCTAAGAGAATGGGATAAAGGACGCAGTGTTCCCACAGTGCAGGCCCCCTTTCTCCTGTTGCCTCCTGGAAGAGTGTCCCAGGGCGTGGCCGCTGGGGACACGGTGGCCTCGTGCCCACGTTCTGTGATCATAGCCAGTTCATTCTAAGAAGTCAGGACAGAGATAATGGGGAGAAGCAACAGAAAGGCTAGTGAGCACGGCCCGTCCTTTGTCCACTCAGCAGGAGAGGGAGTTGATCGTAATGGCATTTTCTCCTCTAATGTAAGCAATGTTAGGGCAAGGCTCCAAATGGCTTAAAAAGTGGGATGAGCTAGAGTATCCTCCAAGTTCTCTCTTTCTAATTCCTAGCACAGAACCAACCACACAATCGGGGGAGGGAAGGGGGTGTTGGTGCTGCTGGTGATGGTGGTGGTGGTGGTGCTGGTGATGGTGGTGGTGGTGATGATGGTGATGGTGGTGGTGATGATGGTGGTGGTGGTGGTGCTGGTGATGGTGGTGATGGTGGTGGTGGTGGTGGTGGTGGTGGTGATGGTGATGGTGGTGGTGGTGGTGGTGGTGGTGATGGTGGTGGTGATGATGGTGGTGGTGGTGGTGCTGGTGATGGTGGTGATGGTGGTGGTGGTGGTGGTGATGATGATGGTGGTGGTGGTGGTGGTGATGGTGGTGATGGTGGTGGTGGTGGTGGTGATGATGATGGTGGTGGTGGTGGTGGTGGTGGTGGTGATGGTGGTGGTGGTGGTGGTGGTGATGGTGGTGGTGGTGATGGTGATGGTGGTGGCAGTGGTGATGATGAGGATGGTGATGACGGAGATGATGATGGTGAAGATGATGACCGTGCTAGCCATCATTCGTTATTGAGTACTTATTTCTTAGACACCATCAGCATTCTATCTACATTATCTCAGTTCACCCCTGGGAGAACTCATTTTAGGAATGGGAATTCCACGGCTGGGAGCTGTTGTGATTCATTAACCAGGATCGGGTGACGTGGGTGCCTCACATGACCGAGGCCACGGCGGGGCCCCCGGCCTGTCTGAACGTCATCCCTGAGCACTCCCTGGAGCCTCTGCTCTCCCAGTTCCTAAGGCCAGGGTAGACGCCGTGGATGATTCGGCTCCTCCCGGGTACTTTCCACTGTGCTGAGGGTCACCGTGTGCCACGTGCTGTCACCCTCCAACCCCCAGGATGAGGGAGATGCCATCACTGTCTTCCTTTTGAAAATAAGGAGACTGAGGCTCAGCTGTGTTGGAAAACTTCCCTGAGGTCACAGAGCTGGGACATGAGAAGGTCAGGACTCAAAGCAAGGTCTTCGGGACCCTAATGCCCGTGCTTTCTCTGGGACTCCCGCTCATCCTCTTATCCAGCAAGGCACCAGATATGTTGCGAGGACAGGGCCTGGCATTTACCTGGGCAGAGGCAGAGCCAAGAGTTTTCATTCCCTAAGGCAGATCACACCATCTCCGTGCGCTGCGCCAGAGCCAGGGCTGTGGGCTGTGTTCTGTGGCTATAACAGAACGCCTGGGACTGGGTGATTTAGAAGGAAAAGAGCTTTGTTTAGCTCACAGTTCTGGAAGTCCAAGGACATGGCGCCAACGTCTGCTTTGCCTCTTGTGAGGACCTTTCTGCTGGGTCGTGTCATGGCAAAGACTGTCAGGTGGAGAGACAGAGCAAGTCACTAAGGGCTCTCTCTTCTTATGTTAGTGTTGCCCTCGTGGCCTCACTCAGTCCCAGTTAACCCCGAAAGCCCCCCCCCCCAAACACCCTGAGCATCTGGTTTAGTTGTGGTGGGCAACACTGAAACCACAGACCACCTAGAGCCGCCCCCCACCCCCGCCGGCATTGCGGTGTAGTGGTTCAGAGTTTGTGTTTGGAAACCGACTGCAAGTCTTGAACTTTAACTGTGCACTTGCTAGTCATGTGAGCAAATTCCTCCATGTCTTTGTGCCTCTGTGTACTTGTTTATACAACAGGCAAAACATCTCATAGGGCTGGGGTGTGGATAGAGAGGCTGGAGACATGTATGAGCCATGGTTCAGGAGCCGGTGAGCCCTTGGGCATGGAAGCCTCAAACACTTGTTGATGTAGCCTAGCCTAAGCATGTGTGGTAGCCAGACCGGACTGTACATCCTGCCGCGTCACGTCGGGGCTTTATCCGGAACCCACCCCCACTTCTTCCCTCGGCAGCTAGAGAGGTCTACTTAGCCAGGAGGACTCAGTTAGCATGAAGCCGGAAACGCCCTGTCTAGGCCTTAGAATCGTGACGATGGGCCTCGTGTCCCAGCTCAAGTGGTGAAGCTGGGGCTTAATCCAAGGGCCCTGACCTCAAAGCCCTGCTGCGCACTACCAGGCAATCTGCCCTTTAGAACCTTGTCCTAAGAAATAGAATGCACAGAATGAGCTGGGCTTGTAAATTCTAAAATAATCTTCCCAAGGGGATCCAGGCCACATAGACGCAGAGGGAAACTACTGGAAGTGTCGTTGGGTGATGTCTGCATGTTCCGGGTGGAGCCTGCATGGTACCAGTGTGTGTTACTAGCAGCTCTCTGATTGGTAGAGGACTTGCTGAGGTCTGGTGGGAAAGATGGGAACCTTGAAAGTCAGCTGCCTACCGCCCTGCCTGGTCTCCCAGGCTTCCTTGGATCAGGCAAAGAAAGGACTTTGCAAATTTCCCTCTGCAATCTCAGCAGCTGAGATCTGTTTCTGCAACACTGTTGCAAATAAAAGGCTTTCCCCCACCACCATGGAAAACTGCTCTTTCTCAAATACCAGGCTACAAAGTATCTTTAGATGAAAACAAGGCAAGTTGGGATACAATAGCATAGTGTGCTCTCATTTTTTGCTCTTTCTAAGTGTCAGTATACCATATCAAGTAAAACCTGGAGAAAAAGTCATCAAACTGGTAGAGAGGGTTATCCCTGCAGGGTGGGACCCCAGGGGATCTGCAACAGGTGTTTACTGAGGGTCTACTCTGTGCCAGCCGCTGTGCAGTGCCCTGAGGGCTCAGCCACAAGCACTTCACACATCGTGGACTTTTCTCATGGTTGGGTTCCTGTAAGGAACACACAGGACTTCTGTAGCCAGCAATGTAATCAAGACTTGGCCCTTTTCCCAAGGAGCAAAGTCACATCATGATGACAGCTAATCTACAAGCACCATCAGACCCGCCCTGCGCCCTTCAGCACCCAGGCACCACCCCCCATCCCCTTAACTTCTTTGTATCACACCCACACTCCATCCCTCCCCTTGGTTCCTGGGCCACACGTTGCAGCTCTGCAATCCCAGATTCATCCTAACTGAGTTCAAAACAATAGCTCATCGCAGTCCAAGCTCGGTAGCCAGGCCAGCACCTCCCTGCCCCCTGGTGTCCTTGAAGAACGTCCCTCCTGAGGCTTGCTTCACAGTGGCTATGCCAACCCTTTCGCCCCAAGCCTGCAACGTTTGAAAGATAGGACAGACTCTGCTCACCTGCTCTCTTGCTTACCCGTGGGGAGTTTTCATGGTTTTGTCACCAGAGAGAAGTGGTCATGAGGTGCTTGTCTTTGCCCAAGAAAGAATTCAGGCAAGGTTGAGAGGTTTTATTGGGGATGGGGCATCCGTCAGAACAGGACAGGGAGAGGGTGCCCAGTCACTCAGACTGGGGGAGAGCAGGTTACGTGGGGGAATGGAGAGGACACACCTGCAGGCCGGGTGGGCGGCTCAGCGGGAACAGTCTTTGTTCAGGGAAAAGGGGCCCAGGATTCTCCTTCCCCTCCTCCTCCTCCAGGACAAAGGGTTGGCTGAGTGTAATTAGGAAATTCCTCCCTGGGCTTACCACTGGTGTAATCGGACAGGAGAGAGCCCTGCTGGTGCCGGCCAAGGGGCTTCCCTAGGGTGCTGCCTCTCAGGAAAACGTAGAGGTTTTACTGTGCGGTGATATCCGGCCAGGTAACCCACTGGGTGCTGAGGAGGGAGCTTTCCCGTGGGGTCAGGGCTGGGACCACCTGGAGGGTCATCAAGGTCTGGACAAGACTTTGAAGTGTGCAGTTTCCTCAGGCCCCTCTCTCGCATTCATAGGCTAATTTCTAACTTCCTACCTAACAGTTGCCCCTGGAAAGGAGAATGAGGACACATAGTAAAACCCTTGGCGTGGCAGCAGTGCCCCGCAGGTACTGGGTACTCCGCACCTGTTACCATGATGTCGCTAATCGCTCCCTGGAGCTTCTCCGGACCTTGCTTTGTCAGAGATCAAGGCCAATGGCGCAAGAATGCGTGACTGTTCCCTGCTCTCCCTAGTGCCTTCTTCCCCCTCCCTCGGGGCCGCCTCCTCCCCAGTGCACAGGAGCCCCTGCGTGGTAACCTCCCTTCTCTGGCATCTGCAGTCTTTCTCGCCCCCTGAGCTCCTTCCCTTGGCCATCAGACGTGCCCTTCAAGATGCTGCTGCCATCTTGGAACCCCTGCTCCTCTCCCTGCTCTGCAGCCACTCTCACTCCCAGCCCCGCCTCTGGCCCTAGGGAAGTGCTGCACCCTCGCTGGTCATTGCCAATGTCCTGCTCTGTCTTGGCCTCTTTGCCTCCCCCCTCCCAGTAATGGGCAAGGCCCCCTGCTGTACTGACAGCCCCTCCCCTACTATCTTTCCCAACGTTGGCTTCTCCCAGGCCCACCCAAGGTTCTTGGTTCTCTGTCTTCTATTTGTTTATTTGAAAGGCAGAGTTATAAAGAGAGAGGGAGAGAGAGGGAGAGAGGGAGAGAGGGAGAGAGGGAGAGAGAGAGAGAGAGAGAGAGAGAGAGAGAGATCTTCCACTCACTGGTCCACTCCCCAAATGGCCACAATTGCCAGGGTGAATCCAGGAACCAGGAGCTTCTTCCTGTCTCTCAAATGGATGAAAGGGACCAAGCACTTGGGCCATCCTCCACTGCTTTTCCCAGGCCGTTAGCAGGAAGCAGGATCGGAAGTAGAGCAGCCAGGACACAAACCAGCACCCACATTGGATGCTGGCACTGCAGGCCAGGGCTTTATCTGTTATGCCACAGTGCCAGTCCCTTTGTTCTCTTTCTCGAAGTCCTCTCCCCTTGAATCCCTGGGACCTGGAGCGCCCCACCTCCCTCTGCTCTTCTCCCACTGTTTCCTGCAACCCCTTCGCTAAGTCCTCCATCCCCCTTCTTGTCCCCTTTCCCATGAGAAAGCTCTCTGCCTCTAGCGTGCCCCCGGCTGCACCTACACAGCAGTGCCCAAACACTTCCACAGGCGGGCTGCCAGGAGCAGCTCAGGTGGGGTCCCACCTAAGGGAGTCCCACTGGGGCAACAGGTCTAGCATGAGGAGGGGGCTCTTTCCTGACTCGCACACAGACCCTGGGTGGGCAGGGCAGGCCTTGAACCAGGCTTGTCCCACTCTGCAGGGTCCTATTCCCCTAGGAGTCCCTCCAGTCCCTCAAGATCAACAGGTCTCCACGGAGCTGCTGTCTCTCCCTCCTCTGACCCCACCCCAACCTCTCCCTCCTCTGACCATGGGGCCACCCCTAAAAAAAGCTTAAAAAGGCTTCCTTTATCTTTCTTCCTTCTTACCCCTGCCTGCTTCTCCTGGCCTAGTGTAAATCATCAGCCCTGGGCCGGCGCTGCAGCTCAATAGGCTAATCCTCTGCCTGCGGCGCCAGCACACTGGGTCCCAGTGGCCACAATTCCCAGTTCAGTTGCCCTGGGCTCAAGTCAAGGTGTCAGCAGGGTGGCTCCTCCAAAGGCCGCGGGGGAGCCCTCCCCTCCGCCTTTTCAGCCTCCAGAGCTTCACTCCCGGCATCCCTTGGCTCACAGCTCCTTCCTCCACCTTCAAAGCCAGCAACATCTTCCAGTCTCCCTGTGTTTCCATCACACCCCCTTCTCCTCCGAGGTCAAACCTCCACTTCTCCTTCTGATAAGGACCCACATGGGTGACTACATTATCTCTGCTCAGACAACCCAAGACCACCCCCTGCCCCACCAGCCTCCTTCCCACCTGCAAAATCCCTTATCCCTGTGAATTATCGGTCACAGGCTGCAGGGACTGGGACCCGGACACTGTCTGGGACATGATTCAGCAACCACAGCCTCTTATGAAATACCCTCCCCTCCGACTTTCTGCCTCTACCTGCCCCTGCCCCAGTAAATGATGACCATTCCCTCCCCTGAGACCCTCCCCCTCCCCCTCACCTTTGGCAGCCACTCACACACTGCCTGGTGCTGCTGCTGCATGTGTCACACAAATGAATCTTGTCTCTGAGACTCGGCTGTCAGCTCCTGTGTGCCGCAACCACACCGCACACAGAGCCCTGCACACAGGAGGCACACGAGAAACACACGTTCTGTTGTGGGTCTCTGCTTCCCACCCCCAAAAAGACACTTGGATTTGAACACATTTTTAAAACATAAGTTGGAGAGCAGTCTGGATTCTCTATCTCTCTTATTTTTAAAGGTTTATTTATTTAAAAGGCACAGTGACAGAAGGAAAGACCAAAAGAGAAGGAGAGGGAGGGACAGAGAGAGAGAGAGAGAGAGAGAGAGAGAGAGAGATTGTCCATCTGCTGGTTCACTCACCAAATGTCCATAACAGGCAGGGCCAGGCCAGGCCAAAGCCAGGAGCCAGGAGCTCCACAGGTCCCCCATGTGGGAGGCAGGAACTCAAGCATTTGTGCCGTCACCTGCTGTCTCGCAGGTGCATTAGCAGGGAGTTGGATGAGAGGCGCAAAGCAGCTGAGACGCCTCTACCCCGACGCTCTGGTATGGGACGTGGGCAGCTGTGCACAACATCACCCCCACCGTCCCTGTCCCCCCACCCCCACCTCCATCCACCTGTCCGCCAGCTCCGGTTACACTGCTCAGAAAGCACGGAGCAGCACGGAGCTGACACTGACCTTCCTGCTTCTCTGTTTGAAGGGTTCTCTTTGTATCTGATCTATCTTCTGGACCACTACAAAAAAATTATGAGCCAGACCCAGGAACTTCAGGTAATTCTTTGTTTATTTCCCATTCTTCTTTATTTCTGATTAAATATTCTTCTCATGTACAATCACGCCATCTCAGGTAGGACATGGGCAGAGATGACCTTGTCATTTTTCTATGCCTTGGCATTTGTGCAGTGCCCTGTACTTGAACCCACTGCCTCTGTCAGCTGCTCAGTCCGCACTCCCCAAAAGGCAAAAATGATTTCTCCATTTATACCCAAAAAGATTCAGGCAGTGTGGCCAAAATCTCCCGGGAGGGTAGAGGCTTCCCCTGTCTGGCATCCTGTGCTAACCACGATGCCTGGGAGCTTACCACCATCAGATCTTTTTTTTTTCTTTTCTTTTAAGATTTATTTATTTATTTGAAAATCAAAGTTATACAAAGAGAGAAGGAGAGACACAGAGAGAGAGAGGTTTTCCATCCTCTGGCTCACTCCCCAGTTGGCAGCAATGGAGCCACATAGGTCTCCCACACAGGTGCAGGGGCCCAAAGACTTGGGGCATCATCCACTGCTTTCCCAGGACATAGCAGAGAGCTGGATCGGAAGTGAAGCAGCTGGGTCTCAAACCATATGGGATGCCAGCACTGCAGGCGGCAGCTTAACCCACTATGCCACAGCGCCAACCCCAACACCATCAGATCTTGAACAGTGAGTTTAAGTGCACTGGAAGAAGTATAACAACTCGCAGTGCAGACAGCAGCATTACCAAAAGGAAAGAGAAATTCTGAGGGAGTGTGTCGCTCCTGCAGCTGTGGCTGGAGCAGCACTGTATAATAACCAGCCACAAACGTTAGTGGCATTCAGCAGTTAGAATTTGCTGCCCATATGTCTGGGGTTCACAGTGTAGGGGGTCTGCTGGCCACAGATGGCCTTGCTCCGTGCCCTGGATGTCAGCTGCCCTTGATTGATCTGGGGTTGGAGTCGGCTGGAGCCGCCTGAGATCTCTCATCCTCCAGCGAGCTCTGGCACACGTGCCCGTGGAGAAGGTAGCAGCCACCGAGGGAGGAGAGAAAGCAGGGCCACTCATGTCGCAGTTTTCAGTCCCTGCTTCTGTTATGTCTGCTGATGTCCCGCTGGCCAAGCAAGTCACAGGGCTGGGCAGGGTTGATTATCAGCAGGCCCCCTGCAAGGTGCATAGCCAAAGAGATGGGGAGAGGCAGGGGGCGGAAAGGAGACCACCGTCCCATCAACCCCAGAGACCTGAGTCCAGGGCCCAGCAAACTATTTCCATAAAGGGCCAGTGAGTAGATGTTTTGGGCCCTGCAGACTTGGTCTGCATCAGACCCATTCGTCTGCTATGGTAGAACAGAAGCCGCCATAGACAGCGTGTGAGTAATGAGCGTGTGGGCGTGGCTCTGTCCCAATAAAACTTTATTTACAGAAGCAGGCATCAAACCTAGAGGAAAGTTAGGGCTTTGATGGCTCCAAGCTGGAGTAACGGACAGCAGCTACGCATTCTCGCACCTGCTGCTTCCCAAACACTGTGCTGGAAGCTTTGTGCGCCTTTAACCCTTCCAGCTCCGTAGGTCCCATTATGCACTCCATGCTGTAAACAAGGAAACATCCAGAAGCCACCAGGGCTGGGGTTCTGTGCAGAGCCGGAGTCTGCAGTCTTAACCACTGTAGTCTCAGGCTTCCCCGCCAACAGCTGAATCTAGTCTGTGTTTTCAAGGGAGTCTAGTATAAAGCTGGTGCCCTGGGAGGCAGCCGTTCATGGAGGATGTGGAGATGCCCCCGACCTGTGCCTGTCCCACAGCTTCCGTTTCCCTTCCGGTCACTTCAGGTCAAGTTCAAGAGTTCCCAGGAGACTCAACAGTGTTTGCTGCAAGAAAAGCTGAGGGAGCATCTGGCAGAGAAGGAGAAGCTGAGCGAGGAGAGGCAAGAGCAGGAGGAGAGGCTGAAGGCCAGAATCAGGCGGCTGGTGGAGGAGAAGGCGGTAAGGAGTCCCCGCCATCGTGCGGGGTCCCCGGTGTCTTCTCTGCTCCCGCAGACCCATGAAGGGGCCGCTTCTGTGGGGAGACGATGGCAGGGGCTCAGACAGGGACATCTCCGTGGGTGACCTGGGACTGCACTGGTTTCGGAGAATTTGACTTAAAGCCTGGGTACCAAAACCCACAGCAGGGGCGGGCATTTGGCCTAGTGGCTAAGATGCCGGCATCCCACACCCGAGTGCCTGAGTTCAAGTCCCAGCCCCACACCCAACTCCAGCTCCCTGCCTGGGAGACAGCAGCTGATGGCTCAAGGACTTGGGGCCCTGCCACCCACATGGGAGACCTAGACTGAGTTCCCAGATTCTGGCTTCAGCCAAGCCCAGCCCCAGCCACTGCAGACATCTTGGGAGTAAACCAGCAGATGAGAGCTCTCTCTCTGTCTGTCCTCTGTCTGTCCATCTCTCTCTGCCAAAATCGATTATTGAAATCAAGGGGAACGCCACCTTTGATTATATATTGCTGTGATGTCACAAGCCGATTCGTGACTGCAGGTCCTGGTTGGCCACTGAGACTGTTTCTAAGTGTGTGCAAGATTAGCATGAGGTATTTCCATGGCTTCCTTTCTCTTTACAAATATTAGGGGCAGCAAATGGGCAAAACAGCTACTGACAGACCCAGAGCCGGGCCGACTAGCAGACCCCTCACTGCAGCGCTCTCCGAAGCGAAGGGGCCAGGAGTCATCTGGCCACCTCATTCCAACACGGATGCTGATCCGCGGTTCTGGCTGCAGCCGAGATTCTACTTTTCTGGGTGGCTCCTGGAGGGGCCGAGGCAGTGGCTCTGCAGCCCAGGTCTTCTTGGAGCCAAGTCCCAGAAGAAGGCTTTCCCACGTTGTCTGATGAGGACAACTTTGATTAGATTTGTGGAAAATACCAAGTTGTGGCCCCACCCACCCACTGGAGAGGCCACACTGAGGCAGGCAGGTGTCATCGCTGACCCAGAGTTCACCCTTCTCCATGGTGGGGGACCTGCCATGAACTTTACGGCCTTCAGTACCATCATCCTAGGTCAGTGGCTCCTGATTTTGTCATTTTATCATTTGAGAGATTGTAAAATACTAGCGCATTGCCCTGTCTCCCCTCCCATTCCGATCTAGCTGGGGTGAGGGTGTGCTGTGCCCTGGGCTTGGGAACATCCCTGAGTGATTCGTGCAGCCATGGCAAGAACCACGGTCCCAGGTGGACATGCAGTGGACTTGCCTGGTGCCCCCCCCCCCACCTCAAGACAGCAGTCCCCAGATCCATTGGACCCCTCCCCCACTCTCCACAATGCCTCCTGTCTTCCCAGCAGGGGACTAGGCTGGGCTGGACTGTGGCTTCTATCTCATGGCTCTGGGCTGGGGGCTCGTGACCATGACTGTCCTGTGCCACCACGCCCACTCTCCAAACCCCTCCCAGACTGCCTCTTTCATCACCATCCTCAAATTCCTGCCCAGTCACCCCAAGACATTCCCCTGCCACCTCCCCCTCCATCTCCTCTCCCTCCTCCTCCTCCTTCCCCTTCCTCCTTCCTCCTCCCCCTCCCTCTTCTCCCTACCTCCTCCCCCCCCTTTCTGCCCCTTCCTCCTCCCTCTTCTTTTCCTCCCTTCCCCTCCCCCTCTTCACCTCTTTCTCCACCTTTCTACCTTCTGTGACATAAAAGATGGAAGAGGCGGAGCCATCTGACCCAGGACCTGCAGGATCTGCTTAAATAATGATGGCACGAGTCGGGGGAGATCCCAAAGCACACATGGGCAGAGCGGGAGCCAGCCCCTGCCAGAGGGAGGAAGCCCCTGCCGGGGCGGACCCAGAGACCTTGAATTCGTCAGGAGATTTCCACCTGCTTCCTCACTCCTCTCTGATTGGCTTCTCCCATTAGCATCCGCGTCCTGCTGCCCTCTTTTGTCTCCAAGTGACCTGTTGCCTTGTTGGGTGTGGGATTTCAGGGCCAGCACTGCGTGGGGCCCCAGCCTGGACCTCCTGGTGCTGGCTCACACCCCCTTTAAACACGAGGACCTCAGTCCACCCCACCCCTTGCAGCTGAAGGATCCTACTCAGAGAGGGAGTGACGCTGCTCAGGTTCATGAGCGCGCCCCTGAGGGCGTGGCCTGGGGACCCGTCCCAAACCAGCTGCTCAGATATTAGTGGCAGGTGCCCTGATTTCATTTTTTAAAGATTTATTTATTTGAAAGGAAGAGTAACAGAGACACACAGAGAGAGGAGACAGTGAGAGAGACACAGGAAGAGACAGAGAGACAGAGACAGAGACCTTCTGTCTGCTGGTTCCCTCCCCACATGCCTGCAACAGCCAGGGCTGCGTCAGGCTGAAGCCAGGAGCCAGAACTCCATCCAGGTCTCCAGGTGGGTGGCAGGGGCTCAAATACTTGTGCCGCCTTCCTCTGCTTTCACAGCTGCATTAGCAGGGAGCTGCATCAGGAGCAATGCGGCAGGGACTTGAACCTGGCGCTCCGTCCAATAGGGGAAGCCAGAGTTGAAGCAGAGACTTAACCTGCTGCGCCGTGTCTGCCCACCTCATATGCTGTTTTTTGTTTTGTTTTGTTTTTCGAAGTTTTGTCATTTTCTTTTATTTGAACCATCCCCTGGTTCATTCTCCAAATGCCCACGACGACTGGGTCTGGGCCAGGTCAAAGCCAAGAGCCTGGATCTCCATCTGGGTCTCCCACATGAGAGGCAGGGACCCAAACACCTGGGCCATCACCACTCCTCCCAGGGTGTGGATTAGCGGGAAACTGGAACTGGGAGTTGAACCAGGGCTCTGACAGGGACACCTGCCCTGGCGGCCCGGCCCGGATTCTGAAGCTACCTTCCTCATCCTGTGTGATGGCCCGGCCCCGCCCTCCCTGAGAATCCATGTGTCAGCTCGCTCGCCAGGCTCCCCCTCCTCCGTCCTCATTTGCTTGAGGACTTTATTTCAGTGGTAAAAATAATTCCATGTTCCTTTATCAACCTAGTGTTCTTTTTTTTTTAATTATGAATGTTTCACAGCATGCACTTGACCTGTGACCCACTCACGCTGTAGCCCAGGGGTTGGAACATTGTTGCACAAAGAGCCAGGAAGTGAATGCTTTCGCCTTTACCATCCGTATGATCGTGCTCACCACTCCTGCTCTCGCTGTACAACAGCAGCCACGGGCAATGCACAGTGAGCATGGAGTGTTCCGATAAAACTTTATTTGTAAGAAAATGCAGGCAGTAGATCAGATTTCGTTTGTTGGCCGTAGGTTTTTGCTAACCCCTGGTTTAGAACATGGGCTACAGAACCAATGGGCCAGAGTTTGATCCTGCCGTGTGATGAATTAGTAGCAAAGCTCAGATCCTTGATCCGTTCAAACCTATTTCGTCACCTGCAACGTAGGAACGAATGGCTACCACTGCAGCAAGTATTTCCTGTTTACTGTTCCGCCCACCCTTCCCATCAACCCAACACAAGAAGTGCTGTTCGCATCCCCAGCGTACAGATAAGGAAACTGAGGCACCTACGGCGGCTTCTCACTCACCCAGAGCCCTACAGCTGGGAAGGAGCAATCTGGGGCTGCAGTGTGGGCCTGCTGACCCCAGAGCCCACACTCTGGGCTTCCGGCTCTGCCACCCACTGCCTCCCCATGATGCCACGGTGAGGGCTCTACCAGGGCAAAGCCACGCAGGCCCTGGCAGAATCCGAACCCCTGCCATGGCCACCCCGTGTGTTCATCCCCTGTCCTTGACTTTCAGACTTTGCAGGAGAACCTCACTCAGGAGAAAAACAGAGTGAAGGAGGCCCTGGAGGAGGAACGGACGCGCGTGCAGGAGCTAGAGGCCTGCCTGGCCCACCAGAAGGAGGCAGGTGCAGGCAGGGTGGGGCCAGGGGTGTTGCCAGAAGGAGGCAGGTGCAGCCGGGGCAGGGTCCTGGAGGCAGGGGGAGGGGCAGGGGGGGCAGCCCACCAGAAGGAGGCAGGTGCAGCTGGGGCGGAGCCAGGGGGTGGGGTCCTGGGTCAGAGGGAGGCAGGTGCAGGTGGGGCCGGGGCCAAGGCAGGGGGCGGGGGCGGCTGCAGACCCTACAGCCAAGAAGGAGTGATGGGAAGGGGGGCTCTGGCCGAGCTCCAAGTCCTAGGCTGTGCTGCCCATGAAGGGGCCGTGGTGAGGCCTCGAGGGCTGCCCCGTGGAGCCCAGCCTCTGCCCGGTCTCCACGTCTGTTCACCCGCAGTTGTCGACTTTCAGGTTTGGGAGAACCTCACTCAGGAGAAAAACAAAGTGAAGGAGGCCCTGGCGGAGGAACGGATGAGGGTCCAGGAGCTGGAGGCCCACCTGGCCCGCCAGAAGGAGGCAGGTGCAGGCGGGGGCGGGGCGGGGGCGGGTGCCAGAGCCTGGCTCCAGTCCCTACAGCCAGGAAGGAGCGACGGGGCCCCAGCCGAACTCCGGGTCCTGGGCTGTGCTGCCATGAAGGGGCCGTGGTGATGACTCAAGGGCTGCCCCATGGAGCCCAGCCTCCTGCCCCGTCTCCATGTCTGCTCCTCTGTGGTTGTCGACTTTCAGGTGTTGGAGGAGAACCTCACTCAGGAGAAAAGCAGAGCGAAGGAGGCCCTGGAGGAGGAACGGATGAGGGTCCAGGAGCTGGAGGCCCGCCTGGCCCGCCAGCAGGAGGTAGGCGGAGCCAGCCCGAGCCAGCATCAGGCTCCAGGGCCACACTGTGGGGAAGGGAGCTCGGGACCACAGGTGAGGGGCGAGCGTGGGGGAGCTCTCCCGGTGTCCTGGGTCCTGGGGTGGGCCCAGTTCCCCCGGGAAGCATCGGGCACTCAGGAGAGAACCCTGGAGTTGCAGCCGAGAAGACCAGCTGGGAAAGGTGGCTCCCAGGTAGGGCTCCAGGAGAAGCTGGGAGAGGAGATGTGGGTGCCTTCCGCGTGGAGGTTGTGTCTCCCAGCGTGGGGATGACAAACGGCAGAGTCGAGGGCCCCAGGCTGCAACCTCCACTCACAGCTTCTCCACTCGCCTGAGAGCCTGTCAGCCCTGGGCAGTCCACCCAGCTGAGGCCTTCATGGCCCAAGTGTCCCCTTTGGGCTGAGTTGGGTCCAGCCCTTCCTCTCTGGGTAGGATCATCCTCCCAGCCCCCACACCCCAGGGGCTCCCACGGGACCCACCTGCTTCCCCTTGCACAGAATCACTTAGGTGGTGGAAGACAGTGGCACCTGCTGCTCCCAGCCCAGCCCAGCCCAGCCCTGGCCCCTGCTCTCCTCTGCTCCACCCTCCGCAAGTCACAGGCAGGCAGCTCACTGCCTGAGGAGGACCTGCTGGTAAATTATGCCTGTCGCCAGCATGTTTTATTTTTAATTCATAAAATGTGTTTTATGAATTTCCATTCTCTCTGGAAAAAAAAAAAAGAAAATCTGGCCATCATTTCCATTTGACAAAAAAATGGCCCGGGGCTGAATGAACCAAGTAGCAGCAGTTTTGCCACAGTCCTCGCCACTCCCTCTCACATTAAACACGGTGCACTTCATTTCTGGTACCTGCCTGGCCCCTATAGTTTTGAGTTTGCAGCCCATCACCCATTTCCTCCCTAAAAGTCAGACAGAGCCAAACACTCCAGCAGTGGAGGCCTAGGGCAGCACCCTCCCCTCCCTGGTTGAAAACGCTGTACTCCTGTTAATGCATCCAAACAAGACCTCAGGGAAACGCTGTGACGTCACTCATGGGGGTTTAGCCTGTGGTCACCCTTGGATTCTCCAGCCTTTTTTACACCTGCTTTTGTTAATGCCTCCCTTCTGAGGCAGCACAGGGAGGCATGAGCTCAGATCCTCGCAGGCCTGCCTAACCGGCTGCGGCAGATCTGTCCAAACCCGCCAGCTCCTGGACAGAGTGTCTGTGAGGGTGGGGTCTGTTGGAGAAGGAAGCGTGTGACCAGAGTGTCCGAGGAGGGAGTGGTGGCTGTTCCCACCAGCGCCGCCGCCACTTCTGCCTTGTGTCTGCTTCGAGAACTCATGTTCAGCCCTCACGCTTCAAATCCGTGCCACCCAGCAGAGCGAGGAACGGGGAGGCACTGGGCAGGGACCCCCCAGGCTGCTGGGATCCAGGCTGGGAGGTTCCCGGAAGCCCCCAGCACAGCTGTGCTCTGGGGCCCTGACTTCTGTCTCCAGGGAGAGTTTTGGGGAGGGGGTCTCCCCAGAGTCACTTGAGTCGAGCGCCACCAAGCGGTCCCCGGGGGCGGCCTGGGATTCACAGATGCCAAGGGCAGGGGGCGCTCCTGGAGAGAGACTGCAGCTTTGTGGCTGGGGCTGGTGACCCACCTGGGGCCGAACCCACCTGGGGCCCTCACTGGGGGTGGTTTGACTTCTTTCCCCGAGACCTGCTGCTGCGCTCTCGGGTGGGTCCCCCAGCCCACCAGCATCCCTAGGTCAGGGTGGGGTTGGGCTGGGATCCACGGCCGCTTGCCGTGAACCTGGGGGCATCGCAGAGGTGGGCAGGACCGGGTGCCGCCCACAAGGTGTCTTCCGGGGAGAGCCGGCGCAGGCTACAGAGGAGCTTCCAGAGGTGCGGACAGAGGCAGCAGCACCAACCCTGAGCCCCTGCGAAGTGGCTCCGAGGCTCTGTCGCACTTGACAGGAAGGCGCTACAATGTGCAGAACAAATGAGAAACCCCCTGGCGTGCTGCTTTTCCGCTCTGCTTACTGCTGGAGTGGGGACAGCTGAGTGTTGGAGTTTTCAAATCTACCGTCCCAGCAAAACACGCAGCTTGACAGCTGTGTGGCCGATGGAACGCTTTTTTGTGGGCTAATCGGGGTGGGGGCCGGGGAAGGGGGGTACCGCAAGCCCCAGTTGCGATGGGGAACCACCGCAGACTCCAGGGGCTCAGGCTGGAGTTTGGCAAACAGCTCATCCAGACACTGAGGGGCCCCTCTCGCGGCGACTAGACACGGCCAGCAAGTCAAGTCCTGGGGGAAATCGCTCTGCTGCAGGGACGCCCCCACCAGCATGGGCTGCAGAGGTGGGCCGAGGGCGGCCCATGGATTCAGCGCCTTGCCCTCCGGAGATGTAGTCCAATCACGGGAGCCCCACTATTCACGAGCACCTTGTGATCAGAGAGGCTGCCTGGTGGGGCGATAGGGAGCCCGGACTCCTCACTCCTTCACTCCCTGTGGCCCCCACCCCTGCCCCCACACAGGACTCAAACCTGACTTCCTGTCCCCAGTGTCCCCATCTGACAGCGCTCCCCTGAGGGGGTTGCGGTGAGAGCACAGGGCTGACAGGGACCTGGCGTGCAGTCCCCCACCCCCCCGGGCCCCCGCCGTGTTTTAGCCGTCATGCCTGTGACTGCGGCATCATCACTAGCAACGTTGCCTCTAAGAGTGTGGGTGGGCAGACGACCAAGAGGACTGGCCATGGACTTTCAGGTTTCCGAGAGCAGCATAGCCCAGGAGCGAAGAAAAGCCAAGGAAGCCTTAGAGACAGAAAAGAGGAGAGTCCAAGACCTGGAGAACCACCTAACCCAACAGAAGGAGGTACGCGCAATGGAGAGGGAGGGGCCGTGGCAGCCAGAACCTTCTGGACGGAACCTGGGCACCAGGCATGGCCTGCGAGGGTGCGGCGGGAGAGCGGTCCCAAGTGGTTCCACTGAGGCACCTACTCTGGGAGTGGCCACTCTGCTGCTCACTCTCCTGTGACCGCCCACCCAGTTTCCCGTTTGTTCAACGGGGGGGCTCAGCGTTGCTGCTCCGCAGGAGGTGCTTAGAGCTGTGGGAGCCCTTCCTGCTCCTGGGCGCCGCTGCCCATCCCCCACTACAGAGCCCCAGGCTGAGTCCAGGTCGGCCCCTCCCCTGTGTTTATGGCACACCCCTGCGGGGCGCAGGATCTGGAGCAGCTCCTCGTGGGCTGGCAGTGGGGCAGGGACACAGCAGCCCAAAGTGGGGCAGGTGCACGAGGGGCACACAGAGACCCCATCAAATCCGCTCCAGGGAGCAGAGGCTTCTGGGACATACAAGAAGCAGTGCGCCCTCAAGGACGTGACCTACAGTCCTCCTGGAATCCAGAGCCTGGGGCCAGGGGCCTGTGGTGACCTCACCGTGAGCTGGGCCCCAGGCAGAGGCTGCACAGACGTAGCCATGAAGAAACTTCCAGAAACAGAGCTGACGGCAGTGCTGCGGTTGTTTGATCAGGTTTCATTCGTCCCTCCACAGTATCCACTGAGCTCTCCCTGTGGGCCAGGCCCTGTCCTGGGCCTTGCTACCCCCCAGAACGCCCACCCCACTGCAGGGGAGACAGACGCCACAGACACGAATGCACAGGAGAACTCGGAGCCGGGAGCTCCCAGGGACAGGCCGGGGGGGGGGGGTCTCTCTGGGAAGTGCTTGCATTCGGCACCCGCCCAGCAGAGCCCCAAGCAAGAGAAGGGAAAGAGCCCCCACAATGGGCACACAGAAGTGGCCTCTGGTGACAGGCAGGACTCAGACCCTCAGGGTGTGGGGGCTGGGTAGCCCCCAGCAAAGGCTAGAACAGCAGGAAAGGGACAGCGTTCAGGAGGTGAGGGCGGAGTCCAGCCAGGTGGGGCAGGCGGGGAGTGGGGCGGGGAGCGGGGCGGGGCGGCTGTGTTAGACGGTGGGGACACTGGAAAGGGTGGTCTCATCCCCCGGGCCACACGCAGCCCCAAAGTCCCCCGCCCCCCTGGTTCCATCGTCCCCTCCACCCAGCACCGCTTTCCCCATCACAGCCTCTAGCAAGTTTTCTTTTTGCCAAACACGGCACGTTCACCCAAGCAGCCTGGTGAAAAGAGAAAATATAAACCATTGTCATTCCAAGTCCCTCCAAGTGAACTTTGTCTGAGGGTCTAATCCCCAGTCTCAACAGCTGCAGGTAGCTTTCGGCCCCGCCTCCGGCTGTTACCTGCCCAGGGCTGTACAGGTGAGCGTGGGCACCCAGCTCCCTCCCATCCCCAGGCCCATGGGGTTCCAAGCGGCTGCAGACGTGAATTTTCGAGGTCCACCCTTTGTAGCCCAGAGCAGGCAGCTGGTGGCCTTGCTTACAGCCACAGGGGTGAAGCCTGCCGGGACGGGGTGGGCACCACCCTGGCAGCGCCTCTCCTGCCCGCCTCCCAGAAGGCCAGGAGCTTCCCCATGAAGGCCTGCACTGGTACCAGTGCAGTGCCGGTGTAGTCAATGGCTTGGCACCAAATGACATCACGCAGCCACTCACCCGCCTGTCACTTCCTGATGGAGAAATCACCATCCGGGTGAGCATGACTAACCAAGACAGGACTCCCGGGCTCGCACCTGGCAGGCACCTGTGCCCTGAGCTCTGCTCCCGAGCGCTGACTCACCGGTTACGGCGCTGACTCATCGTGGCCTCTCTGGGCGCTGTGGCTTCCCTCCCTGGCTTGTGCCGCTGCCCTCAACCGCTGGTCCTTGACTTGCAGATGTCGGAGAGCAGCATGGCCCACGAGAGGCAGAAAGCAAGGGAGGCCTTGGAGAAGGAGAAGAGGAGGGTGCAGGACCTGGAGAACCACTTAACCAAGCAGAAGGAGGTGCGCGTCTCGGGGCCGGGAAGACGGGGGCCCGCCAGCGCGCTCCAGCAGCGCAGTGCGGGTTCAAAGCCCACGTCTGCCTCTTTCCAGCTGCAGGACTTGAGACAGGTTTCTCAGCACCTCTGGGCCTTGGCTTCCCCACTTGGGAAATGCAGACAGCACCAAAGGTCGCTCTCTTGCAGCTGCTGGGAGGCATGACTGCTAATGTCCACACGGAGCTTAAACAAGAAGCCCTAGACTCAGGGAGGCCTTGGCTGCTTGCAACAGTGTTACTGCCAGCAGCTGGCGGCTGGGAAGTGGGAGGGCAGGATCCGAACCCAGGACCCCTGACTCCAGAGTCCTTCACTTACACCCCTCGCTCTACCATGCTTCAGCTTTGTGTGGCTTCAGCTGCCCGGGGAGGAAGAGGAGATGTCCGAGTATGGGCACCGGATTTCTGGTCCCTTTGATGTCCGTTTTCCCTCTTGAACCTGTCATCATAATTATCATAACCAAATGCGTTTGCTTTCACTACTGCCGGCGGCAGTGGGAGTAGAGGTGGTTACCGCACCTGACCTTGTCTTAGGCACCAAAGGCAACAGGACATGGATCTGGACTCCTCCGGGACCCAGGAGCCCAGGGGGCATACATGCACACACACTGTGACCAGTATTGCAAAGTCAGCAGGTGGCAAACACCGCCCCCACCCACCCCACCCCCGGCAGTGGGTGAAATTCAAATATAGGTAAACGCGATCTGGAAGGATCCAGAGGCCCAGATGGGACTCAAAGCCCCCTCAGTCCATTCACTTCCCCCATGGATCACTTGCTTCAAAGAAATCCTCCCGAAGTCAGGCTGTGTCAGAGGGCCCAGGCGATTGAACGTAAACGTACATTTCCCAGACTCTCTGATTTGCTCAGACTCAGGAATCTGCATTTTTCAAAGGATTTATTCATTTATTTGAGAGGCAGGAAGAGTTGGAGAGAGAGGGAGAGACAGAGAAAGAGGTTCACCCTTCAAATGGCCTCAATGGCCAGAGCTGAGCCAGGAGCCAGGAGCTTCTTCCAGGTCTCCCACATGGATGCAGGGGCCCAAGCACTTGGGCCATCCTCCACTGCTTTCCCAGGCCATAGAAGAGAGCTGGATCGGAAGTGGAGCAGCCAGGACTCAAACCAGTGCCCATGCAGGATGCCGGCGCTGCAGGCAGTGGCTTTACCTGCCAGCCTTGAATCTGCCTTTTTTACAGGCAGCCCAAGGGATGCTAGGACAATTGAATAACACCGCCCTGGGAAGGAAGGTGTCAGCAAAGCACAGGTGATTGCAAATCAGTCCTGGGGGGGGGGGGGAGGGCTATTTATTTATTTCTATTTTTAACTGTTTCATTCATTTGAGACAGACAGAGCTACCATCTGCTGGCTTGGGCAGGGCCAGAGCTGGGAGTCAGGATCTTGTCCAAGTCTCCCACATGGGTGGCAGGGACTCAGCTACTTGAGCCAGCGTCTGCTGCCTCCCAGGTACATGTTAGCAGGACGCAGAGCTGGGAATCACTGATATGGCTTGTGGACAAATGAACCACTGTGACAAATGTCCACCCCTCTGGGCGCCACTTTTTAATAGGGGCCTCGACTAAGTGGCAGGTGTCCAGGAAGGCAGACCAGGGTTCAGCAAAGCCATGCGAGAGACGTCAGCTCAGGGCTGCCCCCACGAAAAGCTCTCTGCTTCCCCGTGGGCTTTGCTCTGGCCGTGGTGGCCATCTGGGGATTGAACCAGCAAATGGAAGCCCTCTCTCTCCCTTTTCACCTCTGTAACTCTTTCAAATAAATAGAAATAAATCCAACAAATAAAGAAATAAAATTAAATAATATTTGCAAAACTCACATTTGGTGTTACTGGAGGAAGAATTCCCGGGGCCAGTGCTGCGGCGTAGCGGCTTACGCCTCTGCCTGCGGTACCAGCATCCCATATGGGCACCGGTTTGAGTCCCGGCTGCTCCACTTCTGAAGCACTCCCTGCTAATGCGCCTGGGAAGGCAGCAACAGATGGCCCAAGTGCTCGGCCCCTGCACCCACATGGGAGCCCCAGAGGAAGCTCCTGGCTCCTGGCTCCTGGCTTTGGATCAGCCCAGATCTGGCTGTTGCAGTCATTTGGCAAGTGAACCAGCAGATGGAGGAGCTCTCTCCCTGTAACTCTGCCTCTCAAATATATAACGTGCCATGGCCACAGCCACGGGGATCCAATCTGGCCATGCCTGGAGGACTGGGCATGGCCAGCCCCATGCCGAGGCCTGGAGGAGAGCAGGGTGTCCTAAGGGCCACCCAGGCGGCATGGAGGTGAAGGCACCTGGCACATTCGCCCTGCAGAAGAGACCAGAGCCCCGTGTGACAGCTAAAGTGCTGGCTCATAGAAGACAAAATTTCCTGATGAGCTCCGGGTGACAGAGCTGAGCTCTAAGGACAGGAGCCGCAGGGAGAGGGGTCTCGGCTGCCTGTCACGGAGCCATCACTAGTAGCCGGAGCCTTCCAGAGAAGGACTGGGCTGTGGGCTCGAAAGGACCACAGGGAGAACTCGGTCTTTGTTGAGCATCTACCACGTGGCAGCCTCTTCGGGGCGCTGGGGATTCAGACGTGGACAAGCCAGTTCCTGTCCCTGCAGCGTTCCAAGGAGGGTGGCAGAGGGAGGCCTGGGTGGATGTGTGTCCCTGAGGGTCTGTGAATTGGATGTTTGTGCCCCGTCTAGGAAATAGAATGGAAAGGGCAAAGAGAGGCCGCTTTAAATAATAAATTGAAGGACACACTAGCCGTGATAGAAGAGACCCAGAAAGCGAAGCTGGCTGAAAGTGTAAAAGCAGAGAGCCTCACCGTGAAGTTAAATGAGACGTCAGCTGAGCTGGAATCTGCCAAGACGAAAATGGTAAGTGGGTACCGCCTGCCAGGGCCAGGAGGGTTCGTCCTCGGGGGCCGAGGATGAGGAGGGCAGAGGCCGGGCAGCCAGGGCCGGGGAGGGCGGGGCTGGAGCAGCAGCCAGAGCCAGGGGGAGGAGCAGCATTGGAAACGCCGGGAAGGAGGGTCATGGGAATGGGTCCGGTTGGCCATCTGGGGGTCGGGGGTAATTTTTGGTTTTAAGAAATACAAGTTCATTTGCCTTTTTCTTATAAAAATGTTTCATCAATTCATTAATATTTATTGAACATCTAGATCTAGATACTGTGGGCATAGCTATGAATAAGAAACACCAAGTCTGCTGCGATGGCATTTATGTCTAGTGGGAGTGAGAAATTCGAATAAAGATATGAGATCATCTCAGGAAAAATAAAACAAAATCTTCCAGGGAGATGGCACTGAAGCTGAGACCCAAAAGACAAGAAGGAGTCGGCCGTGCAAGGAGCTAGGGCAGGAGTGCACCAGGCAGGCGGGACAGCACGTGCAAAGGCCCTGAGGCCGGAGCCAGGCTGGCACCTGGTGTGCCGCGGCGCTGTATGCTTGCTGCTCTGGCCTTCATATCCCCCTCCCAGCCTCACCCAGCCCTTGCTGTGTCCCCAGATCATGATGGAGGAGCGGATGCTGCTGCAGCAGCAGGCGCTAAAGACCCTCCAGGACGAGCGGGAGTCCCAGAATCACGGGTTCGAAGAGGAAATCGCGGGGTACAAGGAACAGATCAAGCAGCACTCGCAGACGATCGTGAGTCTGGAGGGCAGGCTCCAGAACATGGCGCAGCACCACGGAAGGATAGAGGCAGAGATCGTGGCCTTGAAGGAGAGGGAGCCAGGTAGGCCCGAGGGGTGCCGGCAGAGCCCGGCTCCTAGGCAGGCGGAGGTCACCCCGCGGACCCCAGCAGCCGCTGAGTGAGGGAATGGCCACGCCTCACTTAAAAGCCCACGCGCTCTTGGGAGGCCCCCTTGCTTCTCCTTCCCCCGGGGCCCAGCGTGAGCAGAGGGAACGGCGAGCAATGGGGACATGCTTTGTGCCGGCGCGGTGAGCCGGCGACAGGCTCAGGCTGCCAGGGGCCACGAGAGCGCCATGGAGCGGAATCGTCTTTTCCGCGTGAGAGCATCCCCACGCGCAGCCTCCCAGGGGCTTCTCCGCGCCGCCAGCCGTCTGCATCTCGCAGACGCAGCCAGGATTTGCCTCTTAAAAGACAATTCCGGTAGAGGCGGAAGAAAGGGCTCAGGGCGGCGGCGCTTATGCGCCCTAAATAACCGAAACACTGCGCGTTGGTGCAGAGGCGAGTCCTGGGGTCTGGAAGCAGCCGCTTCAGGCCCCGGCTGTCTCAGTCCCAGCACTCGGGACGCTTGGCACCGGCAGAGTCTTTGCTGCGGGGGCCTCTCCTGCTCGTGGTCAGGGGGTTAGCAGCATCCCGGTCCTCCACCTGCGAGATCCCGCCCCTAAACCACAGATGCACCCCCACAGTGCCCCACGTCCCCTCCAGGCACACTCATGCCTCGCTGAGAAGCGTGGTTCTCGCCACCAGATGGCAAGTGCCCGGGTTCCCCCCGTACATCCACTCATCGGCACTCCTCACTGAGTATCTACTATGTTCCAGGTTCATTTACGCCTGGGGAGTCAATGACAGAAAAACCAGCTCCTGTCCCTGCAGGGAACCAAACTGCTGCCCTGGGAGGTGATCCGAGATGAGCAGGGAGCCAGGGCCAGGGCCCAGAGCAGGGCTCAGCCTCCTGATTGCGACCCCGGGCAGAGGAAGGCTGTTCAAGCTGCACCCTGGAAGGCGTCCTCTCCGCTCCTATGACAGTGCCCACCATAAAGCAAGCATGCCCTAGGTTTTCATTGAATGAATAAGCGAGTGAACAAATGTGGATTGCGTGTTGAGAATAGAAGCCACAAGGCGTAGCTAAGGAGGGAGGTGAGCGGAGAACCTCACTGAGCACAGGTGATTCTTCCAGGAAAGACAGGCGGTCACCCCAGGGCCGGGGGCCACCGTGCACCGGCTGGGCTCAGGGGTCATCAGCAGATTCCCTCACCCGGCATGTGTGTCCTTGTCTGTATGTGGAGTTGATGATCCCTGCCTAGAAATGGATTAACATGTGTGTGTGTCCGTGTGTCTGTGTGTACGCCCGTGTGTCTGCATGTGTGTCCGTGTGTCTGTGTGTATGTCCGTGTGTCTGTGTGTGTCCATGTGTCTGTGTGTGTTCGTGTTTGTGTGTGTGTCCATGTGTGTGTGTGTGTGTGTTTGCACACCTCTCTGCTCCAGCTCAAAAGAAAGAAGTGCCGAGAGAGCCTCCAGTGGCACCTGCCCCGGACGTGGGCACCAGAGAGATGGAGTGCGACCACCTGATGTGAGTGCCCGCGGTGGGGGTGGGGGACGCGCCCCAGCCTCGCCAGCCTGGGGTGCACAACAAGCCCGCAGAGCCACTACTGTGGCAGAAACTGACAACAGGACCCAAGGCTGAGGGTTTCTCATCATTGGTTAAGTCTCTCAGCTCCTTTAAGGAATCGAGTCAGTGTCCTGGAAAGACCCAGGCTGAGATGCGTTCAGACCCCAGCTCGGCCACCCTGGGTGGTCCCACCCCCACCCCAGCCTCGCCTTTCTCATTTACGAAGCCAGGTCACTCGTGCTTGGCGCTGGGCACATGGCAGCCCCTGGTGTTCTTAGCCAGAGGCAAGCCCACTCCTGGTATTCCAGGCAGACAGCAGGAGTGTCAAAGACAGAGACCACCTGTAGGCTGGGCTCTGGCTAACTGCCCTGGCCTCGCCCAGCCCCGAGGATCAGTGAGTCCACACCTGGACCTCCAGGGAGAGAGCATTGTCAGAGAAACCAAGTCCACGGGGAGGAAGGACCCAGAAAACATGGCAACGCAGCAGGTGCAGGAGAAGGTGCTGACCAGATACCCAGGCCGTGCCTCGGAGGAGACACGCACCTGCCTGACTTGCCTCACGAGCCGTCAGCAAAGCCAAATGTCGTGGGGATCTCACCTCCCCAGGAAAACCCACGCACAGCCTCTCCACTGAGGACCCACTCTGCAGACAGCAGCGGGCAGGGCTGGGCGGAGGATCAGCGCTCACTTCAGAGCATGTGATCAAGTTGGGAGTTCCAGTTAGAGCCCAGCACACACACACACACACACACAGACTACACCATGCGCACACACACACACACACACACACAGAATACACCACACACATACACAGACTACACCACACCACACACACACAGATTACACCACACCACACACACACACACACATACACAGAGACTACACCACACCACACACACACACATACACAGAGACTACACCACACCACACACACACACACAGGTAATACACCATACCACACACACACACAGACTACACCATGCACACACACACACACAGAATACACCACACACACACACAGACACAGAGTACACCACACCACACACACAGACACAGACTACACAACACCACACACACACACACACAGGGAATACACCATACCACACACACACACACACACAGACTACACCACGCACGCACACACACATACAGGGAATACACCATACCACACACACACACAGAATACACCACACCACACAAACACAGACTACACCACGCGCATGCACACACACACACACACACACACACACGGGGCTTCCACCAGTTCCTGAAAACTTGGCATTGAAAGGTCAGGTGGGGCGAGTTTTGCTGCAGTGGTCAATTTCCCTACAGACACCTGCAAATCAGAGTGCCCGGGGTTCAAGTCCCAGCTCCACTCCCAACTCCCACCTCCTGCTAACACACACCTTGGGAGGCAGGGATGATGGCTCAAGCGGTTGGGCCCCTGCGACACCCACGGGAAATCCAAACGTAGTTCCCAGCTCCTGGCTTCAACCTGTCATAGCCCCGGCTGTTGTGGGCACTTAGGAAGTGAACCAGTGGATGGTAGCTCCCGCCCTCTCTGCCCCTCGAATAAATAATTTTAAAGAATTAAAAAAAAAGATAAACGGATAACACCTGGGATTTTGAACGCCCACTTGGGTATCGTGTGTGTGGCCAACAATTTTTTTAAAGATTTATTTATTTATTTAATGGAAGGAGGGAGGGAGGGAGAGAGAGAGTCAGAGAGAGAGGTCTTCCATCCACTAGTTCACTCCCCAAATGGCTACAACAGCCATGGTTGGTCCAGGCTGAAGCCAGCAGCCCAGAACCCCACCCGTGTCTCCCACATGGGTGCAGGGGCCCAGTACTTGAGCCACCTTCCGCTGCTTTCCCAGGTGTTTCAGCAGGGAGCTGGATGGGGAGTGGAGAAGCTGGGGCTTGAACTTGAGCTCCAAGACGGGATGCTGGCTTCCAGGCAGAGACTTCGCCTGCCGAGCCACAACACCAGCCCTGCAGTTTTATTTTTTACGTGCCACCTGCCAGGCCTCCGTTTCATTTCATAATAAACACACGCTCCACTGTCAGATCCACTCAGGAAGAGTGTAGGTTCCAAAAACAGGTGGGCTCAAGTGATGGGGCCTTAACCCGTGGGGGCCTGGGGCCCGGCGCCCCCGCTGAATGGGCCGGACCATAGCACCTCCTCCCCCTACACAAACACACTCGCAAAATGCGTCCCCCTTGGCTCGGGATTTGCACATTGGCCTATGTCCCCTCCAACTTGGCACCACCCCTGCCCATTACAGTGCCGTGGGTGTACAGATGAGGGAAGCTGTCTGGAACCCGGGGGCCCACACGTCCACCAACTTGCCCTTGAATGCCCTCCCCCCGCCCCGCACCTGCCTGGCCCCGCCTCTCCCTGCAAGAATTCAATTCAATTCAGTTCAATTTTTCCCCCGTCCTCATCCTCAGTCCTTAGGGAATCCCTGAGCACCCGAAAAGACCATCCTCTCTGCTCCTCCTTCCTCCAATGCCCATGAGCCCCGCAGGCGCAGGCGATGTGACAGGTGTACAGATGAGGGAAGCTGTCTGGAACCCGGGGGCCCACACGTCCACCAACTTGCCCTTGAATGCCCTCCCCCCACCCCGCACCTGCCTGGCCCCACCTCTCCCTGCAAGAATTCAATTCAATTCAGTTCAATTTTTCCCCCGTCCTCATCCTCAGTCCTTAGGGAATCCCTGAGCACCCGAAAAGACCATCCTCTCTGCTCCTCCTTCCTCCAATGCCCATGAGCCCCGCAGGCGCAGGCGATGTGACAGCCGCCTGGACACAAGGCCATCCCCTCCTGCAAGGCCCTACCCCGCCAGACCCTTCATCCTATGCTAATGGATCATCCAATGAATTCATTTTGGAGAATGTTTCGAGCCGGTCCCGTCTCCTTGCTGGAGCTGTCCCGTCCCATCCCGTGACTGAGGAGTGCTTTGTACCTGCCCTAGGCCCCGCCCCCTCTGCGGGGCGCCCAGCAGACACGGCGCAGGCGGCGTGGGTCTCACTTGGCCATTTCTGTGGCTTTCAGAGATGACTTACTGGCTGCCCAGAAGGAAATCCTGTCCCAGCAGGAGGTCATCATGCGGCTGAGGAAAGACCTTAACGACGCCCACAGCCGAATGTCAGACTTGAGAGGTTTGTACGTCTCTGTGGCCCGTGCCGCCCCGGCCCGGTGGAGGACGGAAGGAGAGGAGGTGAAGGAGGTGGAAGTTCAGCCCAGACCTCAGCTGACCTTCCTGGGCACCTGCATTCCCTGTGACCTGGACCAGCAAACGCTGGGTCCTGGGCTTGGCCTTGGTTGCCACTCACCTGTGCCGTGGACCGCGGTCTCCGCAGGTCCCGGGGCCTGCATGGAACCCGACTTCCTGTTCCTGGGAGAGCTTCCTTTGCTGGGGGGGATTTGTCTCCTTTGGAGAAGCAGGCAGCTGAACTTGGACCTGAGGGTCCGGAAATGCCCAAGGACACCCGTGGGGCCCTGGCGGCATCTGCTGGGGCGGCACCAGGGCCCAGGGAGCCCAGGACCCCCGCAGAGCAGCACCCAGCGGAGGGCCGTGGTGTGTGCGGCTAGACCTCCTGGCCGTTACTAAGGCCCTCGGAGGTTCTGGTGAGCCCGGCAGATCTGCAGGGGCCCTCGCGGGGCTGGAGGTCCCTCACGGCCTCCCGTCTCTCTCCCAGGGGAGCTTAGCGAGAAGCAGAAGGCAGAGCTGGAGCGGAACCTGGAGCTGGTGCAGCGGCAGAGCAGTGAACTGAGCACGTTCAAGAGCAAGGTGGCCCAGCTGAGCGGCCTGCTGGAGAAGAGGGACCGGGAGCTGGAGGCCCTCAAGGAGGCCCTGAGGTGCGCGGGAGGGGCGTGCGTGACGCGGGAGGGACGTGCGTGATGTGGGAGCCCCCGTGGAGGCCCTCAGGTGTGTGGGAGGGACGTGCCTGACGTGGGAGAGATGTGTGTGACGTGGGAGGGACGTGCGTGACATAGGAGGGACGTGCGTGATGTGGAAGGGACATGCATGACGCGGCAGCCCCCGCAGCCTTGCACAGAGGGGGCTCTGTCCATGCTTCCCGGCCTCACTGAAACAGGGCTTTGCTTAGTCCTGTGCTTCTCAAACATTCTTGCCTAATATTCCGCATGACAGGTCTCAGCTTAAATGTCACTTCCTCCAGGAAGCTCACCATCACTCACCCTCTCCAAACACAGCTAAGCGCTCCTGCTCTGCTTGAGGTCCCTCAGCCTCCCCACCCCGACCCCTGCCTCGTCTTACCTCTCATCACCACCAAGGCTGCCTTTACCTTTCACTGTCTGCTCACTCCACAAGGACAGAGTCTGCAGAGGCTCCTCCCACGACCGACTTCCCAGCATTCCCGCTGTGGTTGTTACATAAAGGAGCTTGACATTGCTCAAACATATACACAAGCTGCAGGTGTCGGCTTCACGTAGACACAAAACAGCACCACTGTCCCATGGATTAATCTAAAAATACGGGGGACCTGCATTTTAGTCCATATTTAGTCCACATTTCAGCATGAGTGATGTTTCCTCCCCAAAAGACAAACTGAGGGAAAGTGAGGCATCGCACATCACCTGTAGCTTCACACACTTGTGGCTCACGGCCAAGGCAGGCTGACGCTGTGGCTCAGAGAGCAAGTTCTGGATCCGGGCTGCCTGGTTGCAACACGAGGCTCCCTCACTTACAAGCTTGCTGGCCATGGGCTAAGCCCCGTGTGTCTCTTGTCTGTAAAACAGGGACAAGGAGAGCCCCTGACTCCTGGGTCAGCACCTCCAGTGTTAGAAGTAGCAGCCATGCACGAACGTGCCTGTACTGCCACAGCAGGTGCACACAGACCCAGTGTGGGGAGCAAGGGCACGTGCCCACTGCCCTGCCACTCACTACCTCGTAAATCCTTCAAAACCAGCCTCCCTAAAGACCTGTGGGCAGGGGGCTCCAAATCTGAGGATCCAGTTATCAAATAAACAGAGCTCCGTCCCTTGGTCTGCCAAGGCAGGCCAAAGGACTCGTTGCTTCCTGGAGCCGCGGGTGTCCTGCTGCCGGTGACTCCTCTTCTGTGTCCTAGGGCTTCCCAAGAGAAACACAAACTCCAGCTGAGCATGGAGAAGGAGCAGAAGCTCAGGAGCCCAACCAAGAAGCGTGACATCTCCGTGCAGATAGAACCAATCCACACCGATGCTTTCTCCAGCAGCCAGGAGGTGAGTGCCCGCCGGGCCCTGGCTCCTCGCCCCGCCGTGGGAGAGCCCAGGGGTGGCTTCCTTTTCCAAAGAACCATATGACTGAGCTCGCCCGCTGTCCCTTGATAAGGTCCATCTGTCTGCCCCAGAAGTCCCAGCGGTGCCTCTATGAGTGAGCCTGGCCAGCGTGGAGTTGGTGCCCGTGCTCCGTCCCGTGGCTGGGGTTGTGACACTCCCCGTTGTCTGTAGTCGTTTGATTGTGGGGTGCAGGGATTCCTGGAGGCCCCGGCTTTCCTGGAGCCCAGGGAGTCGCCTTCCCTTGGCGTTCCGACAATCGGCTTTGAATTTTCTCTTGGAAGCCAGATCCAGTGTGGCACCGTAGCAGGTCCCCTCCTGCTGGAACCCCAAGCTCATAGGGCACAACCTGACCCCTATTCATTCCCTCGTTCAACAACTATTGAGCATCTGCTGTATGCCAGGCCCTGGGCAGGGACAGGGGACGATACACACAGTCCCTGTCCACACAAGGCTCCCCAGGACTTGGTATGAGGTTGTTGGCCCAGGCTGCCGAGCGGGTTGGCCGTGACATTGGTGTCTATGGATTGGCTGGAGGCAATGGGGGAGGAGGCAACAGGATGAAAGGAAAGAAATATTTGCTCCCTCTTGGGAGGAAGGGCTACTTCCTGCTTCCTAAGCCAGCCTGGGTCAGAGGGCTGAAAAGTTGTATGAGAAAGAATCTCCAGCCTCTAAATAAATAAATTCCCAGAAGAGCCACAAGGAAGGGTCGCGGGGAGCTCCGCATACCCTCTGGACGCAGTCAGGGTTGTAATGATGCCTTGCTGGGCGGCTGTGCCTTGGTCTCCCCACGTGGGTATCGCCTGCCCCCTTGCACCCAGAGAGAGAAGGGGGGAGAGAAAGAGAGAGAGGGAGGGAGGGAGGGAGAGGGAGGGAGGGGGAGGAGAGAGGCCCTTTCCAGTGGTTTACTCCCAGGGACAGCACACACCCTCCGAGAGATGGGCGAGGCCAGGGTAGAGCCAGCTGGGCATGCATCGGCTAAGCAGCCCAGTCCAGGAACCAGTGAGGTCCTGTTAGGTGCAGGCAGGCGTGAGCCGTCCCCTGCTCTCAGCTGCTAAGCCCTGGTCCCAGCCAGAAACGTGGGGCAAGCAACTTGCGGCTCCTGCTCTTAGACCCGGTTCATCCCAGCTTCATAGTCACCAGGCAGCTGCAATGGCTAAATGGCACATGGTGGCAGGCCCTGGGACAGCACAGTCTATGGAGGAGACAGGGGCTTTGTCCCCAGTGGGAACGAGCACTCTGGGGGTGGCGGCTCTTGGATCCAGGGAGGTTTTGGCGGGGGACACTTGAGCAGAGCCTGAGGAAGTGGAGGAGCGAGCAGGCGGGAACATGGGAGGTGGCAGGCAGGCCTGGGGAGGCCTCAGATGGCACTGCTGAGCTCCGGGAAAGGATCTTGGCCTTGAGCCCCCTGCTGTGCGTGGCTCACATGGGGCCTTTAATAAATACCAAAGAGGGAAACAATGTCTCCTCTGCTCTGCCCGCTGTCCCCGGAGCATCCGGCATTCTCTGGACCTGGAGGATGTGCACACGTGTCCACGTGTGTCATCGCCGGCCCCAGGGCGTTGCGCCCCAGCACTGCAGGGACTTGTCGGCCTGGTCCCCAATCTCCCCTCAGTCCCTGGGACAGAGCTGGCATTGTGGTCAGAGCGACAGGCCGGCAGGCGGGCGGATAGGTAGGTAGGTAGGAAAGTACATAGATACATGGATACATAGAGACATGGATACATAAATGAAACATGGATACACAGATACATAGATACATGGATAGGCAGATGATACGTGGATACATAGATAGCTATCTCTACCTAGCCATACAATTTTAAGGCAATTTTGGTTCACGCCATACCATGTATATAACATATGTGTATATATAAAACATCATCTCTGGCTGTATATATAGTATCGCATGGACCAAAATGGTTCTTCGGAAAAGGAACCAGGATGCCAGTTTCTCCCCTTTCCTGGCAGCTTGGCTGAGCCGTTCCTAGCAGCCGTATCTGCAGCTGATTTTCTGTTTTCCCGACTTTTCTTCCTTCCTGTCTGTCTCCCCACCTGGGGACACAGAATCCACGACAGCAGGGACGTCACCACAGCACCCCCAGAGCCTAGAACGAGGCTTGCCACTCAACAGCAGTGCTCGGAAACTCTGGGATGAATGAGTGACTGAATGAATGTGTCTCTCCCCTAGAGAAGTGATATTTAACTTGGGGGCCGGCACTGGACTGCAGGGGTTCCTGAGCCTCTCGATGCTGTGTGCCAGTGTTTGTGGGCGTGGCAAGTTTGCTGCAGGAAAGAACCCGCCTCTAAATCTTAAAAGGGCATATGATCCTTAAAAGATGACAAAGAAGAGGGCATTCGGCCCAGCGGCTAAGGTGCCCACATCCCACACCGGGGCGCCTGGTTTGATTCCTGCCTACAGCTCCTGCCCTCAGCTTCCTGCTAACACAGACCCTGGGAGGCAGTGGTCTCAGCTCCTGTGAACGGGTCCCTTCCTTGGGAGACCTGGACTGGGCTTCCGACTTCAACCCCACCACTGCTGGTATTTGGGGGAGTGAACGTGGATGGGCGTGTGCTCGCTCGCTCACTCTCTCTCTTTCTCTCTCCCCCCCACCCATAAATATTTTTTTAATAAATAAATACAGTTTTTAAAAAGCATCAAGTGTTCACAACTCCAAATGCCCTTCCAGGAGTAGAATTGGGTGGGGTTGCCCAGAAATAAGACCACAACAACAACAAAGGGAAATGCGGGCATGGAGGAATATTGGAAGAAAACAATAAACAAAACGAGGAGAGGGGACATGGAGGGGGACCTCTTCTTTATAGTGACTCCGGGTGGGGAGGGAAGGGGGTCTCCTGCTGGGTGTGACTGGGAATTTGCCGAGAGATCTGAGCTCCCATTCTACCAAAGTCCTTAGACTATTTTCCAAAGGTGCTAAGCGGCACGTGATGCATTCACCCCTCTGTGGATACAAGAGAGAGATTCTGCTCCCTCCTAAGCTGCTGTCTACTCCTTTCCGCCGACAGGAGCAGTCCTTCAGTGACCTAGGGGTCAAGTGCAAAGGGTCCCGACACGAGGAGATCATCCAGCGTCAGAGAAAGGCCTTATCTGAACTCCGCACCCGAATCAAGGAACTGGAGAAAGCCTGCTCCGCAAGTGAGTCCCCCCTCCCCCGGGAGACTCCGGGGCTCGCCCTGGGGACTGAGCGACCCGCCAGGAGGAACACGGTTTATCCCCACCGTGTCACACCCGAAAGGACATGGGCGGGCTGCCACCCCAGGGTCAAGCGCAGGCCCGGGTATGAAATACATAGGATTTCATGAAAACTCGCCCTTGTTCCTTCTTTTTCTGATTTCTCTGTGGCCCAGTGGAATCCTCACCTTGGACTCACACTGTCCACGGGTGAGTGTTGGGGAACTGCTAGAGCTCTCGAGGGTCAGAGCTTGCTGCCCGGGAGCACGGGGCCAGGACCCAGAAGCCTGGGTTCGAGCCCCTGCGGGATCCTGTGGCAGGCTGCACGCTCAGTGCCTTGGCGCTGGCACCTGGGCGGCTGCAGCCTCACGATTTAGCCACATGGCTGTGGACAAGTCACTTCATCTCCGGGCCTTGATTTGCTCAGCGGCCGAGGGAGGTGGTGAGGATTAGAACAGGTCTGTGGTTAAGCGTGCCGTTATCCGTAACAGTTACGACATGAATTAACTTCTCCCTGAGCCTTGCTTTTGAGTCCAAATTATTTCTCTTATAGATCATAAAGACCACCTGCATGAACCATTTCTAGAATTAAAGACTCTCGGGATGGAAAAAAATGTCCAGAAAATATTATTGAACGCAAAACCTGATTTGCCAACTCTCTCAAGAATAGGGCTCCAAGCGGTAACAGTTTGTCTCTGCGGTGACTGACGTGTGAAGGGGGTGGGCATAAGGGCACACGTGAGCTGCGTGCACTGGCAGGGTGGGCAGTGCAGTGGCCCCAGACCAGGTCCTCCCCGGGGGCAGGGGCCGCACTCACTGGCTGGTGCCCTTGCCACACCCATTGTCCCGTGTCTGCAGGGAGGTGACCTTCCACGTGTGTGCAGCCTGGCGGGTCAATCGCCCTCCATGTTAGGTGATGGGTTCCAGAAAGCATGTCCAACAGGCTAATTTCTCCTGCTATATGCCGTGTGCATCGCACTGTCAGCTGAACATGTGAGCAGGCGAAAGGGAGCAGAGAGGAGCCGTGATTCCTAGTCAGCCCTGCTCTGCACTGTGTGACCTGGGGCCGGGCTCTTCGCCTCGCTGGGCCTCCGTTCCCCAGCTGGAAGCTGATGCTGACAAAGTTAAAGGAGTGGATTCTAGGCTAATCCTCCGCTTGCGGCGTCGGCACACCGGGTTCTAGTCCCGGTCGGGGCGCCAGATTCTGTCCCGGTTGCCCCTCTTCCAGGTTAAGCTCTCTGCTGTGTCCCGGGAGTGCAGTGGAGGATGGCCCAGGTGCTTGGGCCCTGCACCCTCATAGGAGACCAGGAGAAGCACCTGGCTCCTGCCTTCAGATCAGTGCGGTGCGCCAGCCGCAGCGCGCTGGCCGCAGCAGCCACTGTGGGGTGAACCAACAGCAAAGGAAGACCTTTCTCTCTGTGTCTCTCTCACTGTCCACTCTGCCTGTCAAAAAAAAAAAAAAAAAAAAAAAAGAGTGATTCTGTGAAGCGCTTAGGCCAGCGCCTGGCTCCTAGGGAGCACCTACCAAACAAGAGGTGTCACTGTTAGAAAGTAGCACTTATATTGTCTCAGTCCAGGAAACTGTCACTTCTTTTGTTTTTTCCAAAGATTTATTTTATTTATTTGAAAGGCAGAGTTACAGACAGAGAGAGAGGTCTTCCATCCGCTGGGTCACTCCCCAAATGGCTGCAATGGCCAGATCTGGGCCAGGCTGGAGCCAGGAGCTAGGAGCCTCCCCCGGGTCTCCCACAGGGATGCAGGGTCCCAAGCACTTGGGCCATCCTCTGCTGCTTTCCCAGAGGTGCAGCAGCTGGGACTCGAACTGGCGCCCATATGGGACGCTGGCACCGTAGGCAGCGGTTTTACCTGCTGTGCCACAGCGCCAGCCCCACTTTCGCTTCTGAGAGGGCCACAGTCATATTTGCCAGGAATACCAGAAGTGACTTGTGTGTGAGGTGGAAGGTGCCTTTGTGTCCCCTAAAGGCTTGCTTGGGTGTCTGCTGGACACTTGGCGATGGACAGCTCAGGTTAGCGTCAGTCACAGTGCATGCAGCTGAACCTAAACCGCACACCGGCTTCTGGAAGAATCAGCGAGGCCAACAATTCTCTCTCCGGCAGTTTCTCTGGGCACTTGCTGGAGTCCAGGACGGGGCTCTTTGGAAAGAAGCCGGGCTTTCCTAACAAAAGCAAGCCTCGCTTCCCAGGGGCTGATTGACAGTGAATGCAGTCTCCAGGGGGGAGGGGGGAGGGGTCCGCTCACGCTCTTAGCCTGACCTTGCTTCCAAGACCTTTCCCTTGGCAGTGACCCCGACCCTATCACTGAGCCCACACAGCAGGGAAACCCCTGCTCCTAAGACCCCCGTCCTCCACCAGGGGCAGGAAGAGGAGCAGCTGGCATTTATTGAGCGCTTGCTGTGTACCAGGCTCCGAGCTCAGCCCATCACCTTCACATCGTTACTTCATCCCCACAGCAGCCCGCGTCATCATTGTCACCCCCATCTTACACATATGAGCGGTCAAGTGCCTCCCCAAGCTCGCAGGGTCAGGACTGTGTCCTGGTGCCTGCACTTCTACCCTGCTGGTCTGCAGAGGAGGTGGGGACAGCGAGACTGAGTCCTGAACCCCAGCTCAGCCTTAGGTGACCCTCCCAGACTTCCGCCACCCTTAGTAAGAGAAGGGACCTGGGAGAGGGGCACACGGGGTGCAGCTGAGGGGCCAGAAACACCACGCTGTGGTTTTTAAGTCTTCTTGTAGCAAATCTGCTTGGTATGTTTTCCTCTTCCAACACCCTCTTTTAGTCTCATCTCTAGGATGGTTATATGTGCCCGCTCTTGACATTTAAGCCTCTATACTCTTTTTAAAAGTATTTATTTGAAAGCTGACTTACAGAGAGGGAGAAAGACAGAGACAGAAAGCAAGAGGGAGAGAGAGAGAGAGAGAGAGAGAGGGAACCTTCCATCCACTGGTTCACTCCCCAAATGGCCACAAAAGCCGAAGACGGAGCCAGGAACTTCCAGGTCTCCCACGTGGGTGCAGGGGCCCAAGCATTTGGGCCATCTTCCACTGCTTTCCCAGGCCCGTTAACAGGGAGCTGGGTTGGAAGTGGAGCAACAGGGACTGGAACCTTCCCCAGTGTGGGATGCCAGTGTCACAGGGAGCGGTTTATCTCACTGCGCCACAAGACTAGCCGCCTCTAGACTCTTGTAATTGGATTTTTTAATTTTATTTGTTTATTTAAGAGGAAGAGAAACAGATAGAGCTTCCATCTGCTGGTTCACTTCCCAGAAGCCCACAATGGCTGGGGCTGAGTCAGGGTCAAAGCCAGGAGCTCAGAGCTCAGTCCAGGTCTCCAACATGAGTGGCAGGAACTTAGTCACTTGAGCCATTACCACTGCCCCCCAGGGTCTGCATTAGCGGGAAACTGGAGTTAGGAGACAGAGCCAGGGGCCAGCAGTGTCATGCAGTGGGTTTTTCCAGGGCTTGTGCCGCCAGCATCCCCTCTCAGAGCACCCATTCGAGTCCTGGCTGCTCCCCTTCCAATCCAGCTCCCTGCTAGTGCTCCTGGGAGCATTATAAGAAGATGGTCCAACTACCTGGGCCCCTACTACCCATGTGGGAGATCTGGACGGAGCTCCAGGCTCCTGGTTTCAGCCTGGTGCAGCCCTGCCTATTGTGGCCATTTGAGAAGCTATCCAGCCGATGGAAGACTCTCTCTCTCTCTCTCTCTCTCTCTCTCTCTTCCTCCTTTCAAAAAGCAGATAAATCTTAAAAAATACAAGCCGCAGCAGAGCTGGGTATCACCCCTGGGCACTCCAGTGTGGCACAAAGGCATCTTAACCACCAGGCTGACCGCCGGCCCCGGGATCCATTTCTCGAATCCCAGGTGCTGTGTCGGCAAGGTCAGGTGTTCATCCAGCATCTAAACCTAATTTGGTTTAGAGAGATTTGGCGTGGGGTTCCTGGTGCTCCAGGCCCCCGACTTGGCACAGTGATTTTCCCATGCACCCGACGGGCACTGCCAATGGCCAGCGGCTGGCGAGGGCTCAGCGAGCACACACTAGACAGCCAGAAGCGACGCCCACCCCTAGCTTCCAGCGTGGGGGAGTTTGGCCACACTTTCAGAGCGCCTGGGTTCTGCTGCATGGCAATGAGATTGCTTTAACAAAAGGAGGGGAATTTTTTTTTGCAACCTTCAGTCATTCATTCATTCAACAAACACTCATTCGGAGCCGTTCTGCCAGATATCACACCGGGTGTAAGGGGCAGTGAGTGACCAGCATGGTCCCGTTTCCATGGCGCTGGGCACCTAGACCAGGCCTTCTCCACTTCCTCCTGGCGCAGGTGGGGAAGGGCGTGGTCTTAGGTCATGGGGCATCCTTGCCCACCTCCCACTGGAAGCCACCAGCTAGCACTCGCCATCCTCAGCTGTCACCACCAGAAACGTGTCCAGACACTGCCTCGTGTCCTGGGGGCAGCGACTGCAGAATGAGACGAGCAAGGGGCCATTAGGGAGGAAGACCGTTACAGGCAAGCAGACAGGATGCCCAACAACCGAGAGGGCAGTTGGCTCCCCCCGAGTCACTCCTGCGTGGTCACACGCTGCTGTAGCCACGGGGACAGGAGTTCATAATGGCACGCCAAGAGAGCCTGTTTGTTTCTGTTTGATTTCAGTCTCACAATGACCTTTCCAACTCAGGGTCCAGCTTAGCCATGGAGAAGTCGGGGAAAGCGGATGTGGCCGAGGCACTGGATCTCAGCGAGAAGCTGGTGCGTCCTGACGGCCTCCTCTCCAGCGCGCGCAGGCCTGGTGCCCCGGGGCTGGCGTGAACCCCAGGGTGGCGTCACCAACAACCACAAACTCCTATTTAGTTCCAGTCGCTCCTGCAGACCCATCTAGTATCCCAGCATGGGTCAGAGCCTGCACGGTGGTGTTCCTTGAGAAAGTAGGCAATTAGAATGAGTGTTTATATCTGTTGTCACTTCTCCCATGGTTCCCAAAAAAAGGCCTTGCATAAAAGGATGTGGGAGAAAGGAGACCTGTATTTAAAGCCCCGCTTGCTCTCCTCACCAGCTTTTGTTTGCTCTCCACGATCCCAGACAATGAATGAAAACAGAAGAGACGTTCGCTTCCCTAGAGCAGCCGCCAGCGTGCTGGGGCAATGCCTCTTACCTGCAACGCTTCCCTTGTAGTACCTGGATATGAGCAAGACGCTGGGGAGCCTGATGAACATTAAGGACATGTCAGGTCACGTGTCCATGAAGCACCTGTCCGCCGCCGAGAGGGATAAAGTCCACCAGCTCCGACAGAGGGACCTCGATCTGGTGTTTGATAAAATCGCCCAGCTCAAGAGCCGGCTGGAGAGAAAAGAGGAGCTTCTAAGAGGATATGAAAAAGACATCGATCAGCTCAGGTACCACCCACGTCCCTGGCGAAGGGCCCTGGCCTCCCTTCTCCGGGCTGAACCCAGACAGCAGCAGGAGAGTCCATGGGGCAGGAGGACAGAGGTCTGGGTGTGAAATTACTAAAATACGGGGTGGGCGCTGGGGACAACATGTGGGCCTGATAGAGCAAGTCCACCCTCGAGAAGGCAGTGGTCAGAGTGTGCGCTCCTAAGGGGCGCGATGCACCTGTTACGGCCTTGACGTGTGGTTTGCCGTTGTGTGTATCTTGATAATGCCACCGTATTCTCAGTCATCATGATTCTCCTCCTTGGGATCGTGGGGTTGGAAGCCTGCTAGTACTTTCTTGACTGCCCCCACCTCAGGCTACACACATGATGGGGTCTTCAAAAAGTTCATGGAAAAGTCGTATTATGGAAAAACTGTACGTGGGCTTCACAGTTGTCCTGCACCAAAACAAACTCATCTTTCAGTCCCCTCTCCCTGTGAACTCTTGGAAGTCCCCCGGCATTCAGCTGGCGGGCTGTTTGTTCAACACTCGCCTCCCCAGATGTCTGTCATTCTGTCCTGCTGTCCCGGGACTCCCGGGTCAGCCCTGTAGCTGTGGGACGTTGGTGAGGAGTGGGAGAAGGACTTGTGTCCCCTCTGCACCCAGGCAGAGCAAAGTGTCCGTCCAGATGTACCAGTCGCATGTGGCGAAGCTGGAGGACGACGTCTACAGAGAGGCGGAGGAAAAGGCGCTGCTGAAGGAGGCGCTGGAGCGCACGGAGCAGCAGCTGCACCAGGAGAAGAGGATCAACAGGGCCATGAGGCGGCAGGAGGTGAGGCGGCAGGAGGTGAGGCGGCTCCACCTGGGGCAGCAGGAGGTGAGGCGGCAGGAGGTGAGGCGGCAGGAGGTGAGGCGGCAGGAGGTGAGGTGGCAGGAGGTGAGGCGGCTCTGCCTGGGGCAGCAGGAGGTGAGGTGGCAGGAGGTGAGGCGGCTCTGCCTGGGGCAGCAGGAGGTGAGGCGGCAGGAGGTGAGGCAGCAGGAGGTGAGGCGGCTCCACCTGGGGCAGCGGCTCCCACGCTGCCCTGCAGCTCCCTTGGGCAACGGCAAAGGGGCTTCCCAAGAGGGTCGGGCAGCGCACAGTGCACTCATTGGTGCAGAGGTGGGCAGCAGTGGGCCTAGTGACAGACAGACAGACCCGATGTGGAGCCGAGCACTCCCGCTTCCTGTGTGACCTTACACAGACTTCTTAACTCCTTTGGGACTTGCGACTCACATCTGTATTCCCAAGGGGTGACTGTCCATGCTTCCACCGTTCTGCCAGGTGCTGGGGACATGTAGAAGAATATGCTCTCTGGGCGTCAGAACATAGTAGACACTCAATAAATATTCGGTGACTGGAAAGGTGGATGGGCGATGTATGGATGGATATGCAAAGAGGTTAATGGATGGATGGATGGATGGGTGGACAGACACAATGAGAGATGGATGGATACACACATGCATAGGCAGAAGGACAGATGGACAAATGGATGAGAGAACAAACATGAAGATGGATCGATGGATGCATGGATGGATGGACAGGGTGAGGCTGGACAGATGGGTGGGTGGATGCATGGATGGGTGGGTGGACAGACAGATATATGGACAAACAAATGGATGGATGGACAGATGGGCAGATGTATCGCCTCACGACATCGCAGCCGTCACAGCCTCTGGAGTCCACTCTTGGATGTTTGCACGATGGACTCCCCTAAGGACGCATGTCTCAGAACGTGTCCCTGGGGTGAAGCAACCCATACCTGCACAGTGCAGGGGCCCTGGCTCCGTGTGAGGTTTCTCTGAGTTCGGGAGCCCAATGGTTTCAGAGACTGAGGGGCACCTGCCCCGTCTCAAAAGCCCCCAGCCCGGTACCTGGAGCTCGGCAGGTGGGGGCTACCCTTCGTGCCGCCGGCTGCCTGTGCATGGGGACAGTGGGGTGAGTCCTGCCCTGCACCCAGCGGGGCCTGCTGTTCCCACCACGGTGAGACAGGGCCTCACCAGACCGTCTCAGAAGCTCCCTGGTAAGCCTGTGCCTGCGGCGTGGCCGGCAGAGGCGCCTGCTCATCTTCTTGGCATCTGCACCTCTCCGCGCCCATTCCTGCAGGCCCCATGCACTGAGAATGGCCTTCTCGGTAGAATCAGCCTCTTGTTTTCCTTGTCTCTTGCATAAGGCAGAGCAGATCTGAAGTCTGGGGTCAGGCAATCGAGGGTGACACCCCGGCCACCCTTCCGCCATGACCATCTACCGGCCCGGCGCTGGGCCCCCGTTCTGCTCTGCAGCTGGGGTCAAGTGTGCCGGTGCCTCTAATTGCCCTGCCTGCTACAATGACCCCATCTTACAGATGAGAAGACTGAGCCTCAGAGGGTCAAGAGACTTGCCCGAGTTCGCAGAGTAGCTGGGGAGTAGGGCAAGGACTTGACCCCAGATCTCACTGATGCCAGTTCCCGTGCTGGATGCTGGGCTGGCCCCTAGTGTCCTCCTGGCAATTGGTAGCTTCTCCGATTGTGGAACTGTGTGTATGCACATGTATGCTTGCATGTGTGTGCATGTATGCGAGCGTACGCATGTGCACTGTGGGGGGGGGGGGACTTTGCACGTGTGGGGGCAGGGCCTGCCTGAGCTTTGCAGAGGCTGGGCCCCCACAGAAGGGTGCCCCCTCCATTCCCCTGGAGGTACCAGTCAGGTGTACTCCCCGCAGAAGCCTGTCCCCTGCCGGCCTGCCCCAGGCAGGCTCCCTGGCTCGTAGCCCCGGCAGTGAAAGCGGCCGTCCGGCTCCATGGGAGCGCAGCTGTGCCGTTCTGAGCAGCCGTCGCCCTGAATTAAACATCACAGGCCCCAGTCAGTGTGTGTCGTGGGCCTGCCTCGGGCAGAGAGAGGCCAGGTTCCTTTCACTCGGTGCCATACCACGGAGAGTGGGGGCAGCGACAGGGCTCTGGCGTGCCCTTTGATGTGGCCCTCTGAGGAGCCCAGTGCTTCCCGGGGTGGCCCCCGGGGACCCCCCCAGGCAGGGACACCAAGCCACAGAGCCCCTAAAAGCCCATTGTGGTGCGGGCTGCAAACGCAGAGAACCTGAGGATTTACATAATCAGCGCCGCATGCATTATGCATGGGCTGCCTCCTGCACACACACAGCACAGAGGCCGTGGCACAGCCTCTGGTGGGGGAGGATCTGAAATGGCCAAGTTCAGCCTGCGTCAGGGCTCCCCCGAAGAGCCAGCGCTGGGAAGGCTCAAAGTCACAGAGTTCACAATGGAGGGAAAGAACTGACAGGAGGGACAGCACAGGGCGACGCTGACGGCATTGTGAACCAGCCCGCACCTGCTCCAGCTGCACCCGCTGCGTCACGGGTGCTGGCCAGGATCAGCCCACCAGAGAGATGGGAAAGGGAGGCTGGCAGAGGGGAGCGTTACCTGGCGGCTTGCAGGGAGAACAGGGTCCCCACACTAACGCCCTGCGCCCTTCTCTCCCTCATCCGCCACCTCCATCCGTTCACCACTGCCCCGGGCAGGGGGAAGGGGAGAAGCCGGGGGCACTGCAGGGCTCAAAATTCCTGTTTGTCAGGAGAAAAAAAAATAACTTTTATTTAAAAGATTTATTTTATTTGAAAAACAGAGAGAGAGGGAGAGAGAGAGAGAGAGAAGTCTTCCATCCGTTGGTTCACTCTCAAAATGGCTGCAGTGCCAGGGCTGGGCCAGGCCAATGCCACAAGCCTGGAACTCCATCCAGGTCTCCCACGTGGGTGGCAGGGGCCCAAGTACTCGGGCCATCTCCTGCTGCTTTCCCAGGCGCATTAACAGGGAATTGGAAATACTTTTTTCTGAATGTTACAGGAAACCTGTATACAACCATCTCGGTACCAGCGCCCTTCTAGGAGTGAAAGTTGAAAGAAATCCAGACTCCTTCTTTATTTTTAAGTTTTACACCTGCTGCTTTCTCAAGGAGCCCTGATTTTTTGCAGTCTCCTATACAAAATCTCAGTGCCGGTTCACGAAGACGGACTGGTTGCAGCCCTGGGGAATGAAACTGCTGGCCTTGAACTTCAGACCTGCCCTCCCCCAAGACACACACAATCCTAATATCTGTGCAAATGAGACTTGATAGAAATGCTGGGGAAGCTTGATGCAGGACATTCACAGAGGCCCTCATGGTTGTGGCCCCCTGACCCTGGGTCCATGGCTCGCTGCATGGGACAGTGTGGCAATGACCATGGCCTGGGCTGCCCTCAGTGCAATCCACTTCTTCAATGGCCAGAGACGGCGGCCGTGTCTCAGAGCTGAGAGGCTGTCCGCGTGAGCGGCCCAAGCAACCGACTGTCCCTCGGGCAGTGGGAGGCTTCAGTGCAGAGCACGCGGGTGCCTGGAACACAGCGAGCCCAGTTCCTGGGGACCGCAGGGGGTGGGGGCCGTGGGAGGATGGGTGGGGGTAGTTCCTGGGTTTCTTTATGAGAACTTCCTGCCAGCTGAGGAGCCCAGCACCCCGGGGACCTTTCCCCCAATCTCCTGCAGCCAGCAGCTCCTTGCAAAGCGCCTTTCTGTTTTGCTGAATGCAACCAGGGCTGCGGCGGCCGGCGGCGGCCAAGTGCGAGCCGACAGTTTTTGTGAATGGGTGAAGAGTGGGATTTTCAATGGGAAAGTTTTACGTGCGCACAAGTTGCCCTTTGAGAACCGCGCCAGCCCTTTCTTCGCCTTTTCTCCAGCTCCGAGTGTGAGAACGGCTGAAAGGCATTGACTGCTTCAGTTCAGCCAACCGCATCCTGCCCAAGGGGCTTGGCCACAGATTTGCCGGGTGGTCCCAGCTGAGCTGGAGCCCCCGACCTTCCCCTTCTTAATCAGTTCAGCTCTAGATGAGAGATGGTGCCTTGTCATAAGGCTCAATTTGAAGAGAGCGCGAGAGTACCTACCAAACCCTGAGCAACCAGAGCTCTCGCTGCAGCTTCTTCTAACGCCTTCCCCACCAGCATCACTGTTCTCTCCAACTCTCTGTTTCCCAAGACTTTTTCAGGCCCAGGAAATCTGCTCTCAGGACCTCGGTTTCCTCGGTGCCACGCTGTGTTTTTGACTGAGGAACAGAAAAGCGTAGACGTCCTGCGCGATGAGAATGGGACAGGGGGCGTGGGAGTGAAATCCCTGGGCCCACACAGCATGAAAAGGCAGAATGTGGTGAGGGGAGTGCAAGATGGCTGAAGAAAAAGACCCTGGCATACCGGGTAAAGCCACCACCTGCCCTGTCGGCATCCTATATGGGCGCTGAATCGAGTCCCAGCTGCTCCACTTCCAATGCAGCTCCCTGCCAATGCACCTGGGAAAGCAGCGGAAGATGGTCCAAGTGCTTGGGCCCCTGCACCTATATGGGAGGCCCAGAAGAAGGTCTTGGTTCCTGGCTTTGGCTTCACATTGGCCCAGCCCTGGTTGTTATAGACATTTTGGGGAGTAAATCAGTAGATGGATGATTCTCTCTCTCCCTCTCTCTCTCCCTCTCTCCCTCCCTCTCCCTCTCTCTCTCCCCCCTCCCTCTCTCTCCCTCTCTCTTCCTCTCTCCCTCTCTCTCCCTCTTTCTTCCTCTTTCTACCTCTCTCCCCCCCTCCCCCCCCAATTCTGCCTTTCAAATAAATAAATTAAATCTTTTTAAAAAGGAGAAAAAAGACCCTCACCCACCCACCCCCATCTCTTGCCCACCAATCCTGGTGAATCCCAGCATCCCCCAGAAGCCTCCGTGGGCCAGGCCAGGTGGGAGCAGGCGAGGACATTCCACACACCCTCACCCACCAGAAGTTTCCACTCGGGGGCAGAGGAACATTGAAGGAGTCAGGCAAAAGAGTCAACAGTTTGCATCTGTTCAAAGAGAACGCCAGGCAGGTGTGGAGCGGTGCTCTGGTCTGGCAGCCACACGCAAAGCAGAGCCGTTCTTTCAGAAGGGCCGGAGTGGAATCACCACCGTGCACTCCCCAAGGACAGCCCCACGCCCCATGCTCCCCCCTGTGCCCAGCTGCCTGCAGTTTGAACAAAGGACCCCAGAGCGAGCGAGAGAATTGCAGACACTAGTGTAGCTGGAGGAGGAGCGAGAGAATTGCAGACAACAGTGTAGCTGGAGGAGGAGCGAGGAGCAGCCCCCAGGCGCTACATGTTTGCACCAGGAGAAAGGTCAGAGCAAAGAAGAGAGGCGTGGGGAGCCCCAGAGTCCCTGCCCTAAGAAGGAAGCAAAGCTGGGGGAAGGGAGTGAGGATGGAAGTGCCCTTTCTAGTGCACCTGCACCTGCCAAACAGGGGCCCACCTGTGGCTCTGGGCTTCCAGATAGCCAACGGGAAATGGGAAACCAGCTTGGTCCACAGTCCCAGGACCGTGAGACACAGTGGAAGCAGGGCTGGCGAGGTCCCTGGAACAAACGCCTTCCCGGGTGTGATACAGTGCACTACATCCCTAAGCGCAGTGCCTTCAGGTAACAACAAATGGGAACGTGGTATAAGTATGTCCCAAATACCACTTGGGACACACTCAGACTGAAAACCAAGAAACATGCTGAGCTTGTCAGAGCAGACAGCTGTGAGCACACCCCAGTGAGGCTGGGGAGGCTCCCTAGAAGCAGGTCTGGGGGTGCCAGGCTCGATGTCCACTGGTGGCACTTAATCCAGGGAAGGGTTTTGGAGCCATATTCCAGCTGGGGTTCCCTGGAGCCCTGGGGACCCGTGGAAGGGTGGGATGCTCACCCCCCACACACACCTACACCTTGTTGGCTCCAGAGCAGGTCTCATCTATTTTATACGCCAAGTTCCTCTGGGTAGAGGGGAAGGGGAGGAAGGGTTAGAAAGGCGTAAAACCCTTGTTTTCCTGTGTCTGGGCACATGGATGGTGACCGTCTGAACTCGCACCTAATAGATACGGCTGCAGGCTCCACGCCTTCCAGAGAGAAGGCACCAAGCAGGCCCCGGCCTCAGACGGCGCCTTTGGGAGGGTGGACGCGACCCTGAAAGCACTCTTGTCCCTATCCCCAGAGACAGCCTTGCTCACTTCCTCTCCCCCACCCCCAAACTGTGGGTGTTGGGACTGCCCAATAGGATTGCTAGATTTGATTGATGGGGGGAGGGTGTGGAAGTAAACATATTTGGTGTCACAAATGGCCGTTCGCAGATGCGCTTCCCTCGCATGGGATGGTTCTTGTTCAGGTTTTCCTGGGTGACACCTTCACACAGAGAGCGCGACCAGGCTTCCCTGAAACGGGAGAGCCAGCAACACCAGGCCCGCGGTCCCACACAAGCCACCACGTCCAGGCCCCTTGGAAAGGACCTGGGCTCCTGGTCCTGCCGCCATCCCCATTCCTGGACCTTTTTTTGCCTCCCTGGCCCCTGGGGGCAGCTGGGCCATGATCTTGGCTGAAGCTGCAGGCTCTGTGAGAACCCCACATGCTCACCCGCCACCCTCTGAGAGACACCAGCTCTACCCTCAGGGAACTGTCCCTAAGGGGCGGAGACGTAAGGCGGTCAGAGTCAGGGCTGTGCACTGAACCCCGGGAAAATGGCCAGCTCCAGATTTGGGGTGATGGCAGCTTCCAAGCAGGCCCCCTGCATCCCGGCGAGGGAGTTAGACGTGGGATCTCCCGGTGCCTGGGCAGCCAGGATGCTCAGGCGGGAGCCGCAGGACGCTGGCTGCCTCTCATTCCTGCTCTGGGCTCCCAGCTGCAGCAGATGTGTCCTTCAGGAGGCCTTGTTCCCACCCACGAGGGCCGTCAGGGGACCAGTCCCCTGTTCTGCCAGATCTGGGACAGAGACCCCCAAGGCGCTCAGCGTGCCATTGTCCCCAGAAGCTCCACTGTCACTCCCTGTCTCCAGGAAGGCCCAGCCTTCCCAGTGGGTGGCAGCTGGACTCTGAGCTCCATTTTTCTTGGATGCAGAAGGCAAAGGTCAGCTGAAGTGTGTACTACAGAGACAGGTGTTTGTACAGGAAGAAAGGGACGCAGAACTCCCAGTTCCCAGTGAGCCAGAGAGGGAAGAGAGCAGGGCACCAACAGCAGGCTCAGGAGTCAGCAACACTGCATGGGTTGGGTGTTGAGCACTTAGCGTGTGCCAGGCACAGAGCTGCGTCGTCTGGGTGATTCCCCAGGATGCCCTGCGGGGCGGGGTTGTCATTCTCTCCAGCGCTTAGCTAAGGTGTCTGGGGCTCAGAGACCTATTTGTCCAGAGCCCACAGCTAAGCGGGAGAATTGGGAGGAACTCAGTGCAGCTCTGACAGCAGGTGAGTGCCCCTCCCTCCTGCAGGTGCTAAACAGGGAATTATCCTGGCACAGTTGGGTGTGGCCTCTCCTGGAAGTCTTCTTTTAAGACTTAGGAATCCACGCTATGCCATTCACAGTTCTGCCTCGGGACTGGAACCGACCCAGTTCCCATTCGCACTCTGCGGGAGGTAGAGGCGAGCTTTCTCGGCAAGTCCGAAAGTGAAACACGTTTCGGCTGAACGCGAGAGAGGAGATGTATTCGGGTTTCGTAAAAGGCCACCCTTATTCCAGGATAACAAAATCATCATTGGAAAAGCCCGGATGGGGCCAGGCTGTTGTAGGAATATCACACTGGGCCCCGGACTTAGGCCTCCTGGGTTCCAGGATGGGGCCCGTGGTGCTTCAGCCAAAGCAGGGGTCTTCCCGTTTCTCCAGCCCTCCAGCCAGAAGTTAGAGATGCGGTGTGTGGGGTCTGCTCAGCACAGGAGGGTTTCCTCCGGGCTGCTTGTGCTGTGTGGCGTGGGTTCTCCTCCGTCTACAGTGAGCCACGAGGCCTGACAGTAACGACGCTGCTTGGGGCGCCCACATCCCGTATCTGAGTCCTGGATCCACTGTGGACTCCAGCACGCAGGAGGCAGCAGTGATGGCTCAAGTGGGTGGGTCCCTTCCACCCATCGAAACATGGAGCGAGTTTCCAGTGATCAGCAGATAGGAATTCTCTCTCTCTTCTCTCTCTCTGTCTCTCTCTCTCTATCTCTCCCTGAGGCCATGTAAAATCTCTTTCAGTCTTGCCCACTCCTAGAATCTCCATCCCTGGCAAGTTTTGGAACTGGAAGCTTCTTCCTTTCCCAGGCCTTCTGAAACACCATTCTTTGATGATTTTTTTTCCCCACACAGTTAATGGTCTCTTACAACTCTTTGTGGGCTATATGCTAAGGAGGAAAACTAATTAATTTATGGAGTTACCTAGCCTAAGTCACCTGCTATGCTGGGCACAGAAAACAGTGAACAAATAATTCATTCGCCCAACAAACACAGAGAGCTTGCATGTGGCAGGTGCCGTCTAATCCCAGTGGGGCAGTGTCACCTCCAAAAGGGGCAAAAGTTTACTCTTTTTTCAAATTCTTAAAATTTGTTTCACCAGTTTGAAAGGCAGGGAGAGAAAAATGGAGAGAAAGAGAGAGAGAGAGAGAGAGAGAGAGAACCAGAGAGAGAGATTGTCCACCCACTGGTTCGTTCCCCAAGTGTTCACAGCAGCCAGGGCTTGGCCACCCAAGCCAGGAGCCTGGAACTCCAGGCAGGTGTCCCATGTGGGTGGCAAAGGACCAGGTACTCGGGCCATCATCCACTGCTTCCCCAGGAGGCATTAGCAGGGAGCTAGATCAGAAGCAGAAAATCCGGCACTCTAAGCAGCACTGTGCTGGGGGTGCAGTTTAATGAAACACTTACTCTTTGTATATATAAGGACAAACATACATGAAGGTGCTTCCAAAAATGAGTGGAGAATCAATTAAAAGATGCATTTACTTCAATGCAAAAGATTTTTGAAATCCACGCATAGTTTTTTCATAATGCAGGCTTTCCATGAACTTTCTGAAGATCATGCGTGTACATGCATGTGTACGTGTGTGTGCGTGCATCTGCAGACACACCGTGCATACGTGCAGGGCTATGTGTAATATCCCACTTCTTAGGAGTGGGAGGGATTGAGAAAGAACATCTAAGAAGTCTCCTTACGGGGAAGGGGCAGGATGAACCTCAGCTCAGGTCAATGGAACACAAAACCCACTGCCCTGCTGGCTCATAGTCTTGGGCCAATAAAAAATTAAAAAATGCAAAAAGCCAATGCAATTAATGATTAAATAACTGCTCTGTGCAAAGCGTTTTGAGGGCAAAGGCCAGGGAAGGAGTCTCAGGAGGGAGGGCGCTTCCCAGGGACCCACCCCGCCCAAATGCCTCAGGAGAGAGCGCATCCTGACGCTGCTGGGAATGGGCTTGGAGTTTCTAGGGCAGGGCCGGCAGTGGCCTGGAACAGCCACCCCACTGTGTCCTGCGTAACTTCCACCTGGGTGTCCCTGCGCCCATGACCAGCTTGTGTTCCCCCTGCCCCACCCCCGCTCCTTCTAAGGCCCAGGCCTGGCCCACACCAGGGTCCTCCTCTCAGGATGGGCTCTTTGAGGTTCTGCAGCCCTTCCTGCCATATTTGCATTTTTTAAAGATTCATTTATTTCTTTGAAAAGCAAAGTGACAGAGAAGGGGAGAGACAGAGATCTTCCACCCGCTGGCTGGTTCATTATCCATCTGGGGCTGAGGCCAGGAGCCAGGAGCTTCTTCTGGGTCTCTCACATGGGCGACAGGGACCCAAGCACTTGGGCCATCACCCGCTGCCTTCCCAAGTGCACTAGGAGGGAGCCGGCTCTGCGGCTGTTTGCTGCTTGGTCCCTGGGCATGGCGAGCAAGGTGTGCATGGTGGGCTGGTGAAGGGTTAGGCTTCCTGACTCCTGACTGCCTGTCTCACAAGAGCCAAGAGAGAGCAGTGGTGAGCAGGAGGGCCGGGCCCCGTCTCACTCAGGAGCACATACACGCATGGGCACACATGCACATTCGTGCACACATGTATCTACACACACTACACATGCACACAAGCACACACACATGTGTGCACACTGGCACATGCTACACATGCACACACATGTACTCATATGCACGTGCACATGTGTGCATCCTCCATCCTTACCGCCTCTGATTACCTCTCTCTCCAGTCACGGCAGGGAGTGGGCAGCATCTCCAAGCTCAGAGTGGTCATCTGAAAATCCCAGTCACCCATGGCCTGGGAGAGGGAGGTCAGCCCTACAGCTGCTGGGGTGCCCTCATGGGGGTGGGGCAGGAAGCGCTCAGAAAATGCTTAGACAGACCCTCCCACTATATGACAGTATGCTCCTTCCAGACCCCCAGAGACCCAAGCCTCACTCAGGCACAGCTGTTCCCCGGTGAGCTCCCAGATTCAAACCCAGGAATCAGGAAGTAGAACAAGGGCGCACCCCAAATGCTGAGGAGGCTTCCTTTGGATAGCTTCGTTTCCTTTTTGCTCATCTCTGTGTGTGTGTGTATGTGTATGTGGGGGGAGGGGATGTAGCTTTTTCCAAAACCACCCGGTAGAGCCTTTTGGGACCTCAGGACGCTTACAGAGTCTGTGTGTTTGTCCCTCTTGCTCACTGAAGGTCGGAGCCAGAAAAGCCACCCTGAAGATAGAGCAAGAAAGAGAGATGAAGAAAGAACCTTCTAGCAAAAGCAGCCTATTGTTTTCTAAGCCTGATGGAAGGAACTAGAGCAAGGTCACCCCAGCGGGCCACAGGTCTCCGTGAGTGGGTGTGACTCTCCCATGTCCTCCTCCGTGTCCCAGTGCTAAGCCGCATTAGTAGGACGTTAAAGATTGTTACCCTAGTGTTGTGCTTTCTAGATCGCTCTGTACAGTGTCGTATGTGGGGGTCTGTTGGGGGAGGGCTTCCTGGGAAATGTAGCTATGAATGAATGCACACTCAGGTGTAGGAAGAACAGACACGTGTAACTCAGGCCCAGTGGACGCGCTGTCGCGGTCCCATGCTGGGGTCACAGCCTACTCCAGCCTCCCACTCCAGGGGCCCCGAGACACCCCCCGTGCAGAAAATCCAAGACTTGTGCTGGAGCCACAGGGTAGGTTAGGAGCCTCAGGGCTGCCCGGGCAATGACACAGCACGTCCGCATCTGGGTTTATTATAATAAATTTAGATACCAATACGTTCATCACTTCTGTCATCATGACAGACATGTATGTGTCACTGTGAAGTTTTCTTATTAAATTTTATCCCAACCGTAGGAAGTAAATGGTAAAATGGTTCCCATTTTATAGATGGGGACACTGAGGCCCACAGGGTAAATCTGCTGAAAATCACACAGCTAGCCGATCCAGAGGTTTGGGTCTTGAACCCGAGTTTCTCATTCCATCTCATACTGTCCAATAGCTCCACCCCAGGCCACAAAGATCAAGTTCACGAGCTGCCCAGATGGCCACGCTCCCTTCTCGTGGTGTTTGGAGAGACCCTTGCTTTCCTGACTGCCTTTTCCGTGTCTCCCATCCTGCCTCCTCGCCCTCCGTCCACGCAGCTGCTCACTGCTTTCTTGGTCACCCGGGCAGCTAAGCAAAACAGGAGGATCAGCCAGAAGCCATCACCATGATTTGTTTTTTATTTTTGAAAAGCCACAATAATTTTTTTATATTTTAAAACAAAACATATTTTTTTAGAAATGGCTGATTCTTTTTAAATTTATTTATTTGAAAGGCAGAGTTTCAGAGGCAGAGGCAGAGAGAGGTCTTCCATCCGCTGGTTCACTCCCCAAATGACTGCAATGGCCAGAGCTGCGCCGATCCAAAGCCAGGAGCCAGGAGCTTCTTCCGGGTCTCCCACGTGGGTGCAGGGGCCCAAGGATCTGGGCCATCCTCCACTGCTTTCCCAGGCCACAGCAGAGAGCTGGATCAGAAGTGGAGCAGTCAGGATTAGAACTGACGGCCATATGGGATGCCGGCACTGCAGGCGGCTGCTTTATCCACTACACCATAGCGCTGGCCCATAAAACATATTCGTTACATACACAGATGAGAACTAGGGCAAGACAGGAGAGACTGTGTGGTAGTCCCCGGGAGGCACACCTTACCCAAGGTCAGGATCTAATGTCGGGGAGAAAGGTGAGCTTCACTGGGCCCTGAGAATGCTCTGGAAAACCCTAGAAACGTTCCACGAAGACCCTGAGGGGTCTTAGACTGGGCCACACCCCCAAAGTCCAAAACAACCAGTTTCTTTCTGCAGCACCGGGACAGATCCCTCGGATAAACAGCAGTTCAAGCAGCTGACTTGCATTTGGAAGCCACATTGTGTGTGCAATATGGTGCTTGCTTGTTGAACGTGCATGTTTGGAAATGCGGAAGTTAAATAAAATGCCTGTGTGTCTCCAGCATATTTCAAGTCTTTCACAGGCCGCAATGTGTTCTGAACAAGGTAATCTTCTGGGTGTCTCCTCAGCCACACCCTCCCTTTCCCCGAAAATGCACCCCCCACCCCCATCAGCCTTGCCCTACATAACACTGCTGCCTTGGCTGCCGCTGATTGGCTGGATGGAGAGACCCAACCCAAGCCAGACCAATCAAATTTCCCTCTGAATTCAAGCCAGGCCAACTGGCATCTCCGTCTTTGGTATTTCAAAGTGGGACACTGACCACCATTCAGGTTATTATTAGTGATGCTGGAGTTGAGAGTCCCAGAGCCGTTCCGGGTTCCGGAGCTGGAGCTGCCACGTTCCTCTCGTGTCCCGAGAAACCACGCCATCCGCGGAGAAGACGTGGGGCCAGCATGGAGGCGCCGCAGGTTAAGCCACTGCCATTTCCAGCCCCTGCTGCTCCACTTCACGTGCAACTTCCTGCCAATGCGCAGGATGGAGCTCCTGGCTCCTGGCTCCTGGCTTCAGCCTGGCACAGCCCTGGCTGTTGCAGCCATCTGGGGCATGAATGAGCCGACGGAAGATCTTTCTGTCTCTCACTCTACCCTTAGAACAAATACATAAAAAAGTGTTTTTTTAAAGGGGGGAAATGAAGAAGACTGGAGTAGATGCGCAGCAAGTAGAGACGAGGAACCATGGAGCCCAGGGCGACAGTGCGGCCGATCCTGCAGCTCCTACGGAGCCGAGACCACGAAGCTCATCACTGCTGACTCATCACATTCCTCTGCTATATGGGCTGAGGGCTAAACGCCTTGATTTTCCTGTCTCCCTTGCAGCCAGGGAGGCCATATTATACAGAGCTGGCCAGTGACATACAGGGCACTTCATAGAATTTGTGGATAAGAGGAATTAAAAGAGAACTTTATTTTGGCACAAGAAAAAATGTGAAGTCCATGCATAGTTTTTGCATAATGTGCATTTTCCATAAATTTTTTGTAAGTCCTTCATATAAGCGAAAGCCCCTGGGGAGGACCCTCCTTCTGGGATTCAAGGCTTTGTCAGGAGGAGGCTCTTGCCCGCTGTTCCTTTGCTGTGTCTCCTTTTTCATCCCTGGGACTTGGAGTTGGAGCTGGAGCAGCCATCTTGGGAGTCCCATGCAACAAGCAAGACACAAGGGCCACCTGCCGATGACAAGGGAGTAGGAGGACAAGAAGGCCCGGGTGGGTGCCTGGTGCCCCAGTGAGATCTGAACCCTGGCTGGCCTGCTGCCTCTGCACATTCTGTAAGGCGAGTAAGTGTCTACCTGTCCAAGTCACTGCTGTCAGGAGTCTACGTTTGTATGGAGTAAATCACTCAAAACTTAGCGACTTCAAACGACTGCTATTATTTCTCATGACCCCAGGGGTCAAGCTCAGCACCTTTTGTCATTGTTGTTGAGACACTGAAAGAGAGACAGAGATAGCCCCCAGATACTGGTTCATTCTGCAGATGCCCACAATGGCTGAGACTGGGCCAAGGCCAGAGCCAGGACCCAGGAATGCAATCCAGGTCTCCCGTGAAAGAGGCAGGAATCCAACCATTTGGGCCATCCGTGCTGCCTCTCTCGGTCTGCATTATCAGGAGTAGGGCTGGGGCTGGAACCCAGGCACTGAAATGGGATGCAGGTGTTCCAACCTCTGGCATAACCACCAGGCCAAACCAGGCTTGGCACATTCACTGGTCTGTGACAGCTTTGACTGTGGCGGGATGGGTTAGGATGGCCTCATCCACATGCCAGATCTGGGTTAGAATAGGTTGGGTTGGGCCGGCACCACGGCTCACTAGGCTAATCCTCCGCCTGTGGCACCAGCACCCCAGGTTCTAGTCCCAGTCGGGGCACCAGATTCTGTCCCGGTTGCTCCTCTTCCAGGCCAGCTCTCTGCTGTGGCCCAGGAAGGCAGTGGAGGATGGCCCAAGTGCTTGGGCCCTGAACCCCATGGGAGACCAGGAGAAGCACCTGGCTCCTGGCTTCTGAGCAGCACGGTGCGCCAGCCACAGCGCGCTGCTGGAGCAGCCATTGGGGGGTGAACCAACATAAAAAGGAAGACCTTTCTCTCTCTCTCTCTCTCTCTCTCTCTCTCACTGTCCACTCTGCCTGTCAAAAATAAAAAATAGGTTGGGTTAAGGCACGGTTCTCAACCTGGGGGTGATTTGGCACCCCAGAAGACACTTGGCAGTCAGTATCTGGGAATAGCTTTGGGTGCTGCTGTCTGTAGTGGGTAGAGGCCAAGGACACCGCCAGCCATCCTACAATGAATGCACAGAGCAACTCCCACAACAAGGAACTCTCTGGTCTGACATCAGCAGCAGCAAGGTTGCAAAACCTGGACGAGAAAGGTCTTCAGCTGCGTGGTTTGCTCTTTCTCAATTCGCTCATCACCTGCCGAGCCAGACCAGGCTTGTCCACGTGGGGGAGGTCACAGGCTCCCAAGGGCACAAGTACTTTTCACTTCCCTGTTTGCCTTGTGTTTATTAAAATCCCATCAGGCAAAGCCAGAATCAGTGTGGGCGGAGCCCCGGATTTTTGGGCTCTACCCTTGCTGGGTTTCCTGATGCGAAGGTGAGTGTACTCCCAGCTGACATAGACGGAGATACTTGATTCCTGGTGATTCCTGGTCCCAGTTCCTTTCCTTGGGAAGCCAGCTCTTGGGTTCCACTAGAACCCTTTGTATCACTCCAGATTCCTTGGTTGCAAACAACAGAAGCCTCCTGTAGCTAACACAGGCAGAAAGGGGATTCTGTGGAAGGTTAGGGAACCACAGGCCACGCAAACTTGAGTCTGGCTCGGACAGACAGAGCCAGTTTTTTATTCCCTTAGACACCCCCTTTTTGCTTCAGCTGCCTTGAGTATCTGTCATTTGCAAGCAAACCGGCCTTTGCTAACCCCTGTGCTGTATCACGCGGCAGGGCGGGCGGGTGCGGGGGAAGGGGAGTAGTGGTCTGGGACTGTACCCAGGTACAGCAAGATCTCCCAATCTGCTGATCCTCCACGAAGCTGAGACAAACCACTCCCTCCCACCCTTGCCCACGGGAGCCTGCCTGGATTCTCCGATTCGTGACTTTACAGAGAAGGTGCCCTTCTCTGGCAAGTTGGCAGCTTCGGCAGCCGCCTGCTGTTACAGAAACCAGCGTCAGAAACGCCTTTGGGGGGCAGGGGGAGGTATCGCTTCCGGATCCGCGTTCCGCGAGGCGCTCCTGGGGAGCGCAGTGTCTTCGAGTGCTTTAGGGGCAGGAAAGCAACGCACTCAGCACGAGAGGAAAACCCACCACCCACTCGTGCTGCCATGTCCCTCTTTTCTGGGCCGAGGGCTTCTGCCCCAGTGAGAGCAGGCGGCTTCGGCAGATCAGCTTGGCCTCGCTTCCATCAAGATGTGCCGCTTGCATCCGTCTGCTCGGTGTCCCGAGTTATTTCGGGCCAATGCATGACCTTATGTGCCTGCTTTTGTTTTTAAACATTTTTCGTTGCCCATCTGTTCCTCCGGGAGCCCACTGCAATGCCTGTGTCCCGTGGTGGGAAGCACGAGCCGGTTCCTGGTTTCGGGCTTTCTCTCCTCTTCAGCGAGCTGCGTTCTTTCCTGGAGACCCTAAAATACTGGGGGCAGAAATGTTATCCTCTTGCTAACTGAGCTTTCCAGAGTAACCGGAGGTGCCCTTTGGAGAACTACGTATGATTTCCAATCAGTCTGCATTCATTCAGGCAAAAAAAAAAAAAAAATACCAGGGGTGCCTACTACATGCAGGGTACTGACACTGCTGTGCTAGGCCTCGTGGCTTTGCCTCTGCGCCCCTGCGCATGCTCTGATCTACTGCTTTAACTGGAAAGGAGTTGGAATCATTAATATCCTGGTACGTCGCCCAGGAGCACTGCCTTTGACATTCGCGTCGCTTTTTAGCTTTCTGTGGCATCACTGCTGGGTGTGCTTGGAAGACAGCTGCCTACAGTCGTGACCCCCTTCTGGGCGTTGCTTTGTGCCTTTCAATAGCTGGCATTTAATGACCAATAATAGCAACTACTTTTTATAGTGCCCTTCCCGCCGCCAGGCGCTGCGAGCCGTGGCCCAGACTCGATCCTGCTCATTCCCCACCACGTGCACCCCTCCTGTTCCTCCTGCAAGGCGACGAGTCGAGGTGTCGAGGTGGGTAGCTTGCCCAGGGTCACAGAGCAGACATGGAACCCGGGCTCCAGAGCCTTAGCCGCTCTGGGATACAACTTTCCTCGGGGAAGCCCGACAGCCAACTGGGTTTCTCCAAGTCCATGCAGAGCGGGTTGGCGACCTTTTCTGTATAGGGCCATTGAGCTCCAATGACCAAAGGCTCCCTGTTGCTGCTACCCAGCTCTGACATTGCAGTGTGATGGGTACCTGAATGAGCATGGCTGTGTTCCAATAAAGCTTTATTTATAAAACAGGCAGTGGGCCAGATTCACCAACTCCCATGTTAAACTGTCGTCCAGACCTGAAGATTAGTATCCGCATGGCCACTGCCTGCCTCGGGAACCAGATGCTGCTCCGTATCACTCACAGCATCTGAGATTTGACCACGTGCCTCTCGCCGCACTGAACACGTCATTTTCTCAGTCCCCTCCAGTACTCCCAAGGTAGGTAGCCCGGGGCCGGGCTGTGGCACAGTGGATAAAAGCTGCCGCCTGCAGTGCTGGCATCCCATATGGTCACTGGTTAGAGCCCCGGCTGCTCCACTTCTGATCCAGTTCTCTGCTATGGCCTGGGAAAGCAGTGGAAGATGGCCCAAGTCCTTGGGCCCCTGCACCCACATGGGAAGCCTGGAAGAAGCTCTTGGCTCCTGGTTTCGGATCGGTGCAGTTCTGGCTGTTGCGGCCAATTGGGGAGCGAACCATCAGATGGAAGACCCTTCTCTCTCCTTCTCTCTCTCTCTCTCTCTCTCTCCCTCCTCTCTCTGTGTAACTCTTTCAAGTAAATAAATAAATCTTTTTAAAAAAAAATGCCGCCTTCATGACACAGCCCTTTCTCTAAGCCTCCCCTCTCTGACTTACCTGCCCCCTGCTGGGGGTCACCTGCTTGCTTTAATTATACCCAAGGTCAGGGGCTGGCCCAGGCATCACACTGCTTTTCAGTGGACTGCACCTGTCTCTGCAGCAGTGCCTTAGGTGTTAGTTTCGCAAGGTCCCCTTCAGCGTCCCCCTGTGTCCTATGCCGCGTTTACCTGCACCTCCCATCTACCCCTTCCGCCGTATCTGCTGAGCAGAGAGCTGCTCCAGGGACCCGATGTCCAAGGTCCAGCGGTCACCCGGCCCCAGTCCTTATCTGATGCCGCTGTCCTCAGAGAAGACAGGGGACAGACACTTGAGAAGACTGTTTTTAAGAGCTGCTGACTTGTGTGGAGTCACGCGGGTGCACAGAGGTGTCCCCAGAGCGGCTCCTCTTTCTTAGCAGTGACCTTGGGGACCCAGAAAGGGGCCACCTGATGCGCTGGAGGACACTCTGCTCCCAGCCCTCAGGCAGAGCAAGCCATCGTGCAGTCAGTCAGCAAACATTTCTCCAGCACTCACCTCGGGCCAGGAGCCCCAGTGCTGGCCACTAAGGATCCGAAGTTGAGCCAAAGAGGTGCCTGCCCCCCCCCCGGCGGGGGAGCCATGCTTTGGGGGTGGGGGGATGGTTACCTTGTTAACACTTCATTATGAAGAGGAAGCGCTGGGTCCCAACTGGGAGGGGGAGTTAGCCTCTCTGTCACCCAGTGTGGGGTCCAACAAAGCTCACGGGAGGACCAGTACCCCAGCAACCCAGGGCCAGCACTCTGCATGCTCGCGTCTGATGGGCAGCACTCCATTCTCACGGAGTCGTTATTATAAGTATGAAAGTCACAGTCGGCTGCCTGGAGCAGCTGGGACGGGGCCCTGGGCAGGGGAGGGGGGCACTGCAGAGCAACCTGGCTGGGTTGTAAGGTGCCCCTACACACGCTCACTCTTGGGGAGCTTTAGGGCTGAGACAGGCCTGACGGGTGCCCCGGCTGGAAATCACTGCTCTGTTTGTGACTTCAGAAGCAGAAAACACAGCCAGCCAGGCACGTGCACCCAGCCTGCAAGACCATCTTGGTCGTCAAGTGGATTCACAGCATCCGAGATAACCACAGGCAGAGAGCCCTGCACTAAATTGGTTTCTAATGACCTGCAGATGGGCCCACCTGCAGCTGTGTCCCCATCAACCTCCCCCTCTTCCTCCTGCCCGACTCAGGGTGCACTAGGCACGTGCCCGTCTGACACCAGCTCCTGCCCCCATGGTGCCCCTGGAATGACCTCCAGATTTGGCGAAAGATGAGATAGGCCTGACACTACGCAGGCTCTGACCAGTCCCCTGCTCGCTTGCTCTCTCTCTCTCTCTCCCCTGCCCTCCTATTGCGCCAAGTGAATATTTGTGCTGGCCTGAACTTCGACCTTTATGCGTCTTCCTCCATCCATCAGGATTTCCTGATGGCTGTGGAGTGTTTGTAATGATCCATTAGGAAGCTGGGATTTGTAAAGTGCCAAGCGAGCCCTGCATTTTATGGGCCAACTTCTTCTCTGACAGCAACCCTAATCCCTTGTTGTTTGCCCAGCATCCGGGGCTGGAGGGACCACCCGGTTCTGCCAGACTCCGGGATGACCCCAGGGTCCACGCTGTCTCCCCATCACCCAAGAGCCCCTTCCAACCCCTCCCCTGCCCTGCTTCTACACCCCCACCCCACCCCCTTTTGGAAGTGCTGTTTTCCTCACTGTGACTTCTCCCCCCTCCCCCCCGAGACCAGAGTTATCCAAGGAGATGTGGGAGGAAGAGAAGAAACACCAGTCAGGGATGACTTCAGCCCGCCGAGCTCCCTCGCGCCGGAGCGCCGTCAGGCTTGGCTCTCCACGCCCTTGCCTCTGCAGAGCTCCTGTGCCAAGAGTGCGGTTTTTCCTGGAGATCATTCTTTCCACATGACCAGATGCCGAGATGTGTCACCAGCCCGGGCTGTTTCTTTCTGCCAGAATCCAGGCTTTAGGCACAGAAGCCAGAGCCATTCAAACATGGCTTCCCGGGCAGGTGTTTGGTGCGGCTAAGACACCACTTGGGACACCCGCATCTTTCACACTGGAGTCCTTGCTTGAGCCCCCAACAACTCTGCTTCCCATCCAGCGGCCTAACCCTGTGCACCCTGGGAGGCAGCTGGCGGTGGCCTACGAAACCCAGAAGGAGTTTCTGATGCTGGCCTGGCCCAGCCCTGGCCATTGCAGGCATTTGGGGAGTGACCCAGCAAAGACTCCTCCCTCTCTCCTCTCTCCTCTCTCCTCTCTCCTCTCTCCTCTCTCCTCTCTCCTCTCTCCTCTCTCCTCTCCTTCTCCTCTCTCCCCTCTCTCCCTCCCCTCTCCCCTCTCCCCTCTCCCCTCTCCCCTCTCTCCCCTTTTCTGATAAAATAAAACTAAAAAAAAAAAAATAAAGCTTGGAAGTGTTTTTTAAAGACTTTCCCAAAGAAAGAGGCAACTACTATTTCCGGTACATTTCACCTCCATAAAGGGCTCCCCACGCCTCCCTTGATTCCCTGAAAAGTGCTTTTCCTGAAGCCCAGTGACCTCGGAAGGGGAAATGTTCAAACAAAAGGCAGTCCCCAGCACCCCAGCACCCCAGCACGCAGCCCTGGCTTCGGGGCAGATCCACAGTCGCCTCCAAAGGCAGGGCCCTGGCCCAAGGCCTCTGAAACCGGCAGAGCAGCGGGCAGCTTGAGCACTTGCCTTGCGGTCAGAGAGCTTCAGCACTCTGAAGATCCTGAAACCCTGCAGGAAAATCAACCCAAGAGATGCAAAAGGCCACACCCCCGCCTGCCGGGCAGCATTTTCAGAAGAACCCCCAGGCTCCTGCATTCAACGCCCCGTTTGCTTGCAAACTGCAGATTCCTCCATGAGTGAGTGGAATGTCGGTGGCGGCACTTGCCCTTCCTGGCAGGGTCGTGTCCACACAAACCACTTGGATGATTGACACACAGCTGGTTCACAGAACCCAAGCCAAAGCCCCAGGTTTAGCCCACACGTGCATGTGGTCTTTCAGACAGTAAAACTCTCACATTCTCTCCTCACCATGAAGTTTGCTCCCACATCAAGCAGGTGCAAAGCCATGAGACATCACATACGGGGGTGAGCGGAGTGTTGAAGGCAATAACGGCATTGTGAGGAAGGCTCTTGCAGGACCAAGCTGCCCCAAATTCTCCAAAACTTCACCCTGGGCATTAGAAAAGCAAGATCATTGAGTCTGGGCATCTTTATGGGACGCAGAAACCATCTCGCAAACAAATGAACAAAGGCTTCCCATTTTCTGACGGGCTTTCTTCCTCAATCTCAATCTTTTTAAAATGCCTTTTAAATGGATTCGGCAATGCTCCTGCACGCAGAGAACTGGTCAGCAGCAGTGGGGCGTCTGTCCTGTGCGAATCCCTCTCTCAGCCCACCAAAGGCTCCTGACCCCGCGTCCCCCGTCCCCCGTTTCTCTGCACCTTGGCTGGAGGCGGCTGTTGCCCAGGGGGTCCTGCAGCATCGCCCTCACATTTTAGAGATCACGCGCACAGTGTGGCCACTCCTCCTAGACCAGTGATGCTCTACCCTCAGTGGCCAGGTTCCTGGGTCTCCCCCGGGAGACCCCTGTGTCTGCCTGGGCTGGCACCCGGAGCCTGTTATGGTTCTGACCTGGAGCTGCACAGCTGGACAACTTGGAGGTGACAGATGAGACCACAGACACAAGTCCCCTGAGAACTCCCCAGCCCCAGCCCAGGGGCCTTTGGGGGAGGGTGCCTCTCCCGGGGGGCACCAACATGGCAACATCCGGGGTGGGCAGGGCAGTTAGCCTGGCAATCAGTACGTGCGCATCCCACATCAGATTGGCCTCAGTACCTGCCTCCGGTTCCAACTCCAGCTTCTGGCTCACGCAGACCCTGGGAGGCAGCGATGGCGCTAGTGGTGGGCGATTGGATTGCTGCCATACACCTGGCTTGAGTCCCCTGGACCAGGCTTCAGCAAGGGATCTCTCTCTCTCTCTCTCTCTCTCTCTCCCTCTCTCTCTCTCTCTGATGAATAAAGAAAAATTTAATTAAAGAAAAAATGTAACGCCAAGAGCGGTCTGGCAGCTTGTCACAGGCGACAGCTATTCTGCCAAGTCATTCCTGGGGTGCGGCCTGGGGGCAGAGGATCAGCCCGTCCGGCTTCCCGCCACAGCTGTCTCTTCCGACCCGTCAGCCCCAGCCCCAGCCCCAGCCCCAGGCCCGGGGCAGCTGTCGGTCCCTTCCCCGTCCCCCTATCCGGGGATCCCGCGGGCTCCTCGGGCCCGCCTTCTTCATACCCTGCCACCTCTCGAACAACCAGGGTTTGTAACGTGGCGCCGTCTCCACGGCAACCGACAGGATGTCACAGCCGGGATTATGACTTCAGGCGCGGGGATTCCGAGAAGGGGCTGGGGGCGGCGCCCCCACCCCCACCTCGTCTCGGGAGCCCGCGACCCACGCCCCCACTGCGGGGAGCGCCCGCCACGGCCGCGCTGAGCCCCAGGCTGGGCATGGCGCTGCCGCGCGCGGCCCCCAGCCCTACGGGGACCGGCGCCCGCGGGCTCCGCACGCCCGCACCCCGAGCCCGCTGCGGCCGAGCAGCCTCGAGCGGCGGGGGCCGCGGCGGGGGCGGGCCCCGCAGACCCTAAGCCCCGCCCCTGGGGCGGAGCCTGGCGCCGGGGAGTGTCAGGAAGAGGAAGAGCGCGGCGCGCCGAGCAGGGCCGGGCCGAGGCGAGCGCCGCGCGGCCACCATGGCCACGGACGAGCTGGCCACCAAGCTGAGCCGGCGGCTGCAGATGGAGGACGAGGGCGGCGAGGCCGCGGAGCCGCCGGGGCTGAATGGCGCGGCGGCGGCGGCAGGGGCGCCCGACGAGGCGGCCGAGGCGCTGGGCAGCGCGGACGACGAGCTGAGCGCCAAGCTGCTGCGGCGCGCGGACCTCAACCAGGGCATCGGCGAGCCGCAGTCGCCCAGCCGCCGCGTCTTCAACCCCTACACCGAGTTCAAGGAGTTCTCCAGGAAGCAGATCAAGGACATGGAGAAGATGTTCAAGCAGTGAGTGCGCGCCCGCGCCGGCCCCCGCCCACCCCGCGCCGCCCGCTCGGGCTCCCCGGGACCCCGACCCGCCGAGGCCCCTTCCAGACCGTCCCGAGGCTTGAAGACCCGCCACCCCACCACGCGGTTGGGCTGGAGACCCCCCCCCGGGACCCTGGCGTGCGACCCCTCCTCTTGGCCATGCCCGCACCCCGTAGAAGCGCTCTCCGAGTGGGGGGGGGGTCTCCCGGAGGTCCTTAGGGATCATGGCGAGCCCCCACCGCCACCACACACACGGATCCCGGGACACCAGGTCCCGGGCCCAGGACCTCCGTACACCAAGAGGGAGGACCCGGGGCCTCCCTGCTCCCCCATCCCGCGCTCCCCACCCCCACACACCCTGGTCAGATCCTCCCAGCCCCGATGCCTCTGCGCCGTGGGTCACACACATTCCTCTCTCCTCTGTCGATTTCAGCTGCCCCTCAGTGTGGGTTCTGGGTTGGGAGCCCCCTTCCCCTCCAGCTCTTCAGTACCCACTGGCAAACCTCGGGCAGAGACTTCAGCCCCTTCCCCACCACACCCACCCTCCCTGCTAGCCAGAGGCCCTCAAGTGGTCTCCCCAGAGAGAGGGACCCCCGAGTCCCTGTGCCCCTGGGCACGGCCCCGCAGGGTGAGTGCCCGTGGCCCTGCCTCCTCGTGGCTTCTTCACCCTCTGCACTCAGCAGCTGTGCAGTCCCAGCCCCCCTGCTTCCTGTCAGAAGACCCCAGAGCCCTGCACCGGCTGTAGTGAGAAGGGGACCCCTTCCTCTCTGACTTGCCCAGTCCCCCCCTCACCCGCCCTCTATTCCGGGTAATTCCACGTGCTGTGCCCTCACCAGGTTAACCCAGCACCACCACCCCCAGAAAAGCCGGTATCTGTGGTTGACTTGAGGGAGGGGCTCCGACCACCCCCTAAGCCCGCCGTAGGGTGCGCAGCTGGCGAAGGTGCCCAGGCTTCTTCCTGCTGCCCATCCCCCTGCCCCGGCCCCCCGGGGTACTGGTGTGGAGTGGGTTCTGGAAGGGACAGAGCCACGCAGGGGCCCGCCCACCACAGGCAGCCCGAGGCCGAGGGAAGGGAGCACAGAGCTGGCTCCACCTGGGCTGGGCTGGGCTGGGCGGGAGGCTGCGGGCAGGCCGGGGTGTGGGTGTTAGCACCCAGACATCAAGCGGGGGAGTCCAGGATGGGGGCATTTTGCAAGCCCACAGCTTGGGAACAGCTCTCGCACTCTTCTCGTTTGCTGCATCCACATCGTCTGTGTCTGGTCCCCTGGGAGAGGAAGAGGGTTTGGGTTCCCAGAAGTCGGGAGCCCCACGCTTTCCCAAGGGTCAGTGTAGGAGGAAGCCAAGTTCTTGGCCACACCCCTCTCTGTGTGCAAGTCCTGGGGCCCTGAGGAGCTGCCTCTGGCTCCAGGGCCTTGCTGGGAGCACACGAAGCTTTCTTCCCAAAGGCGGAGCGGGATCCTCACCGTTCCAGGAAGAGCAGAGTGAAGACGCGCTGAGCTGTAGGCTAGCTACGGCCTCCCTGGCTGACTTCCTTGTAGAGCCCGCCCTTGGTGGAGGTGAAGCACAGGGCGCACACACACACACACACACACACACAAGAGTCTCCCTGGTCCCCAGGCCGATCAGAGCCAGGAGCTCAGCAAGCCTCCCCAGCCATCCCTGACACATAACTCTCTTTACTGCCCTCGTGCGGAGAAGTCTGGGCACAGAGGAGTTGAGCAGCTTGGCTAGACCACACAGCCAGAAAGTGACGGAGTCAAGATTCGAACCCATGTCTGTGACTCCAGAACCCGTGTTCTTCCTGCCTGGGTTTCCCGTCACAGACAGCTGCTTCCACTTCACCAAGCCACTCAGCACTGCTGCCATGCTCAGGGCCCCTTTTTTTTCATGTCTGCTTCCACAGACTCCCTGCCAGGAGCTATATGGGGAATGCCCCGACCCCCAGACGGAGCAGGACTTGCGCGCCGGGGGGGGGGGGGGCGGGGGGCTGCAGCTCGCCTGGGAGAGACAGTGGCGGGAGACATGGTCTTGAAGCTGCATTCACACAGCAGACGCCACACTGGCCAGTTTGGTGCTGGCTCCACACGGGCGTGGAGCCCCTGCAGGCCGCCTCTTGGCACCAGCACTGTTTGCTGGGCGTTAGGAGAGTGAGGGGCAGGAAGGGGCCAGGAAGCTGGACCTCTAGGGAAGGCAGGGCCGCCCGCCGTGGGCCCTGGCCAGGGTGGAAGGCTGCGGATTCTGTATTTAAACAAGGCTGTACTGTGGCAGCCAAGCCAGGCCCCGCCGAGTCCCGGCTGTGAACAGTCAACAGACAGACCCTCACGGAGGACAAAACCCCTGTTCTGTTTCTACTGCCCCAGCCGGGCGGTTGCCTCCTGGGTCCCAGCAGGCCCCAGGGATCACAGCCAGGCCATGAGAGCCAGGGCTCTGCTGAGGACAGGGCAAGGGAGGGGACTGTCCTCCGGGGAAGCCGCTCGCCAGAGCAAGCAGCAGCAGAGAGAGGCCAGACAGGGAACTGAGAACAGGCCCTGCCTTGCTGGCCAGGAGCTGGGAAGCTGGGCCGGCCTCCCTCCCTCCGCGGCTGCTCGCCCTCTCTGGGTTTCAGTCCTACCTTCTGTAGCAAGAGCGCGTGGTGCCCAGCGGTTCCCAGGAGTCTTCCGGCTTTGACATTTCTGGGGTCCTGAGCCCTTGTGGATGTCAGAACCGCCCTCCGGGGACTTCTGGTTCGCGTCTGCAGTGGTGACTCCTGCTGGGGATGGAGCTTGAGGGAGACGAGAGGACGGCGGGAAGAGAGCTCTGCCCACGTGGATCTCACGCCCACAGCCCGCGGGAGACTGCAGCTGCCTCCATCCCGCTCCCCAGTTTGTAGGATAGGAACTGAGGGTCCCAGGGATGTTCTCGCTGGCTGAAGCAGAGCGAGCTTGTCTGGGTAACAGGTAGCGGTTGTACGCCTTTTAGGGTGAGGCTCAGGACAATGACACACACGGAGTGCCGGCCTCAAGCTGGGCACGAGGGGCACTCATCATGGAGCCTGGCGTCTACTCACCCCCATGCGGCCTCACCCTTAATCCCCATCTCTCCTCTCCTCCCCTCCCCTCTCCTCTCCTCTCCTCTCCTCTCCTCTCCTCTCCTCTCCTCTCCTCTCCTCTCCTCCTCTCTCTTTCTCTCTCTCTCTCTCTCTCTCTCTCTCTCTCTCTCTCTCTCTCCTTTCATCCAGGGCTGTCTCTGGACCCCTCCAGGCAAGGGACACAGTAGGGTAGGCCCAAGAGCCTCAGGTATGCCCAGCTCTGGGCTGGCAGCAGCCTGGGTGGGGCTCGGGAGGGTCTGTAAGCCGACACCTGCTACATTGTAGCACTGAAGCCACGTGGACTCTGAGGACAGTGCCCTAGTTCCATCTCGCCCAGCCCTGCCAGCCCAGTCCCCAGACGCTGCATCCCCTGCCCCTGTGTCAGAGGGCAGGCGTCCCTCCCCGTCTGGTGGTCTCTGCCCCCGCAAGCTCCTGAGGCCCCCTGTCTTCCCCACCTTCCACCTGCGCCCCCTCCCGGGTATCTCTTCACGTCTGGCCTCTCCGGCAGCCACTGAGAGTAGGGCCTCCGGGGTTTGCAGCTCTGGGTTTGAATCCCAGCTGAGGGCCTGGAGGGAGTCGTTTAACTTCCCTCACCTTGGGACAGGGCTAAAACAGCTCCCAGCTCACAGGACCGCTGTAAAGTCTAACCCCATGCTTGGGCAAGACCCGGTGCGTCCTGCCTTACCAGCAGCATCACGTCCAGCTCGTAACACCCCCTCTCCAGGCCTCTCTCAGTGGACCCTTGTGGTGGTCACTGAGCTGGCGCCCAGGTGGCACCACAGTAGCCCCTGCCACCTCCACTTAGCCCCGACGCGGCTGCCCGGCTGCCAGCAACCCCTGTGCTCGGGGCCGCAGTGGTGGGGACCCAACGTACGACTCCTTTTTCCGGAAGAACAAAAACCCAAGTGGAGAAGTGAGTGCATTGTCACTCAGTGACGCGGAAGGCAGGTGGCAGAGGCGAGGGAGGCACAGACAGCAGCCCTGGAGTGACAGATCGGGGGCTCTCTGCCCGGGGTCCTGAGCTCCTCTGAGCCTCAGTTCCCCTTGGGGCTGAGGGTTTGGTGTGAAGAAGTCCAGAGCCTGTGTAGAGGGCCCGTCCCAGTGTCTGCTCCACACGTGACCCTTTTCCAGTGGATATTGTGTTAAGTTTCTACTGTGTGCAAATTCCAGGGAATTCCATGAAGAATCAGGTCCCTGCCCCCAAGAGGTCCCAGAGGAAACAGTCGTGTGTGGGCTGGGGTCTTTAGGGGGGAGGGGCTCCGTCTGCCACACTGCACCTTGCTAAGTGGAGTGGCCGGGTCCAGCCCCCACCCCACTTCCCCGCGAAGGACCTCTGTGGGTTGTGGAAGGAATCAAATACCATCCTCACCCAGCACAGTGAGGTGGGTCCTGGCCTGATTCCCACTTGGCAGAGCAGGAAACTGAGTCACTCATGCAAGGCTGTGATAAGTGGTGGCAGCAGGTTTAGAGCCAGGTGAGGCCAAGGGAAGACTATTTATGGCTGGGGGTGCAGGGGGCTCCCCCCGTGGGAGGTAGAGCGCGTGGATGCTTTGGGGAGGGAGAGGTACCCCGCTGGGGGAGGGTTTCTTGACCTCAGTCCCTGCTCCCTGGGCTCCCCACTTCCCCTCTGCATCTGACTCATCTTGCTGGGGACTTCTGCTTCCCCTGCGGTTGACACCTCCCTGCCTGCCTTCTCCAAGCCTGGGCCAGCTTCAGATGGCAGGGTCCAGGCTCAGGGACACCAGGCCCTGCTGCCGCGGGGGAGGGCAGAGGCGGCCCAGCCTGGGGAGGTGGCGTCACGTGCAGCCTCAGCAGGGATGTCCCCACACCTCCTTCCCTCTGCACCTCCTTCCCTCTGGCTGCCCAGCACCTTCTCCTTGGCTGACTTCCGCTTCAGCACGGAAAGCAGGCTCGGTGCCAGACAGGTGTGGCTGGGAGGGAGCCAGCCCCTGGGGTCCTGGGCCTGCAGGAGGCGCCGCCTGGCACTTGCCCTCTGGTTGCCTGGAGGGAACCGCTGTTGGCCGCTGCATTCCAGGCACTCGGCCCCCTGTTTACTCCTCCTGCGGGTTTGTCATCGCCTGTTTTGTAGATGGGGAGACTGGGTCCCAGAGGTGGGGTGTGATGAGGTCCGTGTGTACCCTTACAGTGGTGCCTGGGCCAGGAGCCTGCTAGAAGGGCAGATGCTCAGGCTGCAGCCCAAGCCTACCAGATCAGAGTCTGCCTTTTAGTAAGGTTGACCAGATGTGCGTGCTGACGCCTAAGAAGGGCTGGGCCTCAGCTGTCTCCCAGCCCTTGCCTGCAGGTGACCTGGTTGCTTAGTCCGTCTGAGCAATGCGGAGATAGCAAGATGAATGGAATCAAGACTGAGCTACATACGAACCACTGGGTTCTATTAAGAGTTCGATAAATGTTCTTTATAACCGCTATCATAACAGTAATTAAATGCAGGCAGGGAAGGAGGCAGCAGTGGGGGGAACTCGCGGGGTCTCCAGCTCCAGATGCTGCAAGTCGTGGGAGGTGCCCCTGGGTTGTTGTTGAACTTGAGGTTAGGATGTCCCCGAGTCGTGGTGAGCCCCTAGAGGCTCCCACTTGACCCTTGGACTCTAAACAGCTGTGGGGAGCTGTAAGCACCACAGGCTGGTGATTCTCTCTCTCTCTCCCCCTCTCCCTCTCTCCCTGTCTCTCTGCCCTGGGCAGATACAGGCCAGCCAGCAAGTGTCCGCTCTGCCGATAGTAGTAGAGGAAGTGGCGAGTGCCGGGCTTCCCCACATGAGTCAGGCAGGTGGGCGGGGCTGGTGAGCAGGAAGTGCTGAGCTGTCACTCCCCAGTACCCCACCCCCAGCCCCCACCTGCACCTCCCTCCTGGGGAGGCAGGCAGGGCCAAGCTGGCCAGAGCAGTTCAGAGGCCAGAATTCTGTAGTTATCTGGAACTTTCCTGCCCCGAGACACGTGCCTTCCCAGAACACAGAGTCAAGGCCTAGGAGCCACTGGGGGCTCCCTGAGACAGGATGGGAGAGAACCGGCCCCGTCTGAAAGCTGAGACCAACGGCTGGGGGGCCTGGGGGGCCCTGAGCCCATTAACAGCCGCCTCTCCAGCAGTCTGTCCTCCTGGGGACTCACATCCATAAAATCGGAGGTCCTCTGGGCTCCTAAACCAACCCCCGTCCGCCTGTGCTGTGGCCCTGGTAACTACTCCATGCTGCCATCCGATTGTATGGCCTGGCCTGGGGGCGGGGCTATATACAGGGTCTTAACTGTGATGACCTAAAGCCAGATGAGCTGCTTGGGGAAGCAGCGGGCTTCCTGCCCCTGTGATGTGGTCAAGACGCCAAAGAGGCAAAAGGCACCGAGAATTCAGCGCGCGCTAGGGGCTGAGTGAGCGGCCCCTGTGTCCCTTCCAACCCTGAGGTTCTCTGACACAGGGTCTCTAGGCGCCACGACACAGCCTGGTTGGGTCCCAGCTACACCCTTGTCACCTGTGACCTGGGCCTCAGTTAGATAGGGGGTTCATGCCTGCTTCTCAGAGCTCTCATGCAGAGCACTTGGCATGGTGCCTGCACGTAGTAGGTGCTCAGCTAGGGTGGCCGGTAGTGGTAAGAGTGCTGTGAGATGCTGCACGCCTGGGCGCGGGGCCAGGCCTGGATCCTCTACCCTGTGTGGCACAGCCAGCCAGTGCCCACCTGCAGGCCTCCTGGTTATCAGACTGCAGGGTGGGGAAGCAGCCAGCAGGGTGGGACCACGCTCGGCCCAAAGGGATAGGGTCTGCCTGGGTGGTAGCCGGCTGCTCCGCTGCTCGGGGGGATGGGAAGGGGTTTTTGTCACCAGCATCCAGGGCAGCAGCTGCTGAGCCCTCCCCGGCGAGAACAATTCAGGGGGAGGCGGGTAGGAATGTGGGCACCGCGCCAGGTCCAGCAGCCTCCCTCCAGTGCTGGGGAAAAGTGCTGAGCTCCCAGCCCCGGAGCTTTGCTGCCAGTCCTGCCGGTGGAAGCGGCCTCCCCTGGCAGACCCCAAGCCGGACTCTCAGCGCTGTGAGCCCGAGACGGTGGGACCAGGGAGAAGAGGCCAGCAGGCAGGAGAGAAACGTGCAGCTATCAGAGTCCTGCGTCCACCAGCTGTGTGAATCTGGGCTGTTCACTGCCTACTCTGCGCCTAAATCTACCCCATAATATCAAGCAGATGGAATAGGCTATGCAGATGGCTTTGGGGGGCTTCCTTCTCTCCTTGGAGTCGCCGCGCCCCCCTGTAACCTCCGCTCCAGTTCAGGAGAAGCCTGCAGGCTAAGAGACCCCCCTACCAGGGACTGGCCTGTTTCCAACCAATTCAGGACATCATTCTCACCAGGCTGCTCACCATCCACCTGCTGGCGGCCCAACGGCCCCTGTGTCACTTCCCTTCCAGGACCAGGGAAAGCACAGGGACCAGAAAGCAGTGTAGGCCATCCAGTGGCCCCCTATCATTCTGTCCCCCAAGTCTTTGAATCAAAACTTAGAGGGAGATGCAGGAGAGACCCTGGGTCATCTTGTCCAGCCCCCTGCCTCCACACCCAACCAACACAAACCTTGCTGCTCTCAGCCTTGTACCATCAGAACTGGAGCTTCTGGGAGAAGCAGGGTGTGTGTGTGTGTGTGTGTGTGTCTGTCTGTCTGTCTGTTTGTCTCTCTGTTTTAAGAGGCAGAGATGGACAGAGCTCCCATTTGCTGGTTCACCCTCTCAGTGCCTGCATTGGCCAGGGCTGAGCCAAGCCAAAGCCAGGAGCCAGGAGCTCAATGGTCTTCCACGTGGGGGGCAGGAAGTCAAGTACTTGAACCATCACCCGCTGCCTCCCAAAGTGCACATTGCCGGAAGCTGGAATCGAACCCAGGCACCATGATACAGGCATCCTAACCGGCTTCTTGGCTGCAGGTGGGGTTTTAGGCTGTGAGTGTGACGTCTTTGGTGAGGAACAGCTGCCATTAATTATTGTTAGTATTATGAAACTAACAGGTGTTAAACACCTATTGAATGCAAGGCATTTTACATCTGTAATCTTTTACTCTTTAATAATCTTAATCATAGTGGTTGTTACATAGTTTGCATATATTACATACATGCTGTGGCCTAAGAGCCTCCTGGCATCGCCGCCTAGGAGCTGAGCTGGGTTCTTTGATCTCCATGACACAGAAGGGAAATTGAGGTCCATGGGGTTAGGTGACTTGATCAGCGTCCCCTGGCCAGCAGGTGGAGGGCTGGCATTTGGACCAGGTCAGTCTCAGCAGAGTTGGTGAGGGCACAGACCTCCCAGGCCATCTTCGGTTGGGGCATGCCTGGCTCCTGGCTGGTCTCCAGCTCCAGGCCACGTCAGAGCCTGGGGCACACAGCAGATGTCCACTCCCTGGGGGTCTCCTGGAACCAGCCTGCCTTCCCCTAAGGGCCCCGCCTCTCTCAGCCTTGTCACCTGCCCTTGGTGATTGATCCGTTGGCACTGCGGCCAGCCCCTGCATTGTCCCCTTGGGGGCCTGGAGCCTGCCTGGGCCAGAGCCCAGCCCCTGTCATTGATTGGCCCCTGATTGATACAGGCCGAGGTTCAAACTGTGGTTTGAGCTGAGCCCAGCCAGGCCTGGCTGCTGCCAGAGGCAGAGGGATCCAGAGCTCAAGGTTCTGTCCAAGTTTGGACACTTTATCTGCGCGTCCTCTGAAACTGAGAACCGAGCTGTGGCTGCCTTCCCGAGACACCTGTGCACTTGAGCGGTAAATAAGGCTGGGCTCGGGGAGCGTGGCGGGGAGAGCAGGCGTGGGAATCCTGCGGCAGGGTCCGCATCCTTGCCCGCTGGCTGTGGGGCTGACCCTCGCCACTCAGCCCTGGCAGGGTGGCTGAGTTCGGGAGTTATCAAGAGGAAGTGTCTGGCACGTAGTGGGGGCTCAGGAAAGGAAGTTAAATCTTACTAGAGTGGTGGTGGCTGCCGTGTATGGAGCCAGCTGCGTGTGCAAGGCACTGGGCTCAGTGCTCGCCTGCAGGCGCTCGGCAGCCCCTGTGAGACAAGCACCATGGACCGCTGGGGCCAGATCACTGTTGGGGGCTGTCCTGTGGCCGGAGCAGCATCCCTGGCTTCCGCCCACCAGATGCCAGGAGCACCTCCCAGTTGGGACACACAAAAGCGTCTCCAGACGTTGACACTTGTCCCTGGGGGACACTGGCACCCCACTTGAGAGCCACTGCCTGGTGCAGATGGGGGAAGCACAGGTGGTCTGGCCCCAGACCCCCGCCCTGCATAGGGCACATTCAGAAAGGACAGGCGGCAGCAGCAGGACCTCCCGCTGTGGGGGCGGGTCCAGAGCCCTGCCTCCCTGCCCCCAGCCCCTCTGCATCCTCCCTCACCCACCCACAGGGACCCCGGCTCCCCCACCCCCACCCCCACCCCAGCCTCTCGCTCCACGCTGGGACGAAGGCCGAGGGACCCTGTGTTCCCTCCAGGGTTCCTGTGCCGTTTCGCTTGCAGCACTGACTCACTTGTGCGTGAGCTATTTATACCCCGGGCACAAATGCTCCCCTCGGCGCTCCAGGAAGTCGCGTCTGTACTCAGGCGCCCTAGGACACATGCAGGCGGGCTGGGCACGGAGCAGCGCAGGGGTTATGAGCCCCACAGACCTGGGATGGATGCCCGCCCCTGCCTTACTGCTCTGTGACCTTGGGCAGGTCCCTTAACCTCTCTGAGCCTCCCTTGCAAAATCAGGTTACTATGATGAGTTCCTGGCACAAGAACAGATTCCCGTCAGTGTTTGCTATTAGAAATCCCAAGTCATGCAAAGCCCTAAAGACATGTGGGGAGGAGAGATGTGGTCCTGTAGGGTCTCCAGGATGTAGGACCCTGGAACTCAGCCCCTGTGTGCCGCACTGCTGTAGGCACAACAGAGCCTGCTCACCGACCCTGAGACTACTAACCCCAGTCCCCGCCCACCCGTCCCCGACTCCAGGTCCCAGGGGACAGGGGTGGGGCCGTGTTTGTTAGTCTGATAAGAGGGCCTGGCTGGCCATGCAAACCACACCCCCTCCACCAGACTGCTCCAGAGATGGGCGGTCAGGCCCTGCGCCCGGCCCGGCCCGGCCCGTTCCGGTCTCAGCGGCTGCTGGTGGAAGAAGAATGGACTGACGCTGACGCCGGCAGGGCAGAGTCCTTGTCACCGATCCCCGTGCCAGGCTCGGGCGCCGCCCGGGCTATCTGCACAGTCCCCGCAGGCAGCCGGCACAGCTTGTTCCCTGAACACGCCCCCAGCTCCTCCGCGATGCCCTCCAGTGACCGCTGGCCCTGCCTCTGCCTCCCCCACCACACTGAGCATGACAAAGGCGACACCCAGTCTGACACCCTTCATTCATTCACCTCGGGGGGGCTTCAGATCATGAGGACTTTCATGGACTATTAAGAATGGTGTTTAGGGGCCAGCGTTGTGTGCCCTGGGTTAAGCCACAGCCTGCGTGCATGCCGGTGCAAGTCCTGGCGGCCTCTCTTCCAGTCTGGCTCCCTGATAACGGTGCCTAGGAAAGCAGCTGAATGGCCCAAGTGTTTGGGTCCTGCCACCCAAATGGAGTTCCAGGCTGCTGGCTTTGGCCTGACCTGGCCTGGCTCAAGCCATTGCTGCCATCTGGAGAGTGAACCAACAGATGGAAGATTCTCTCTCCCTCTCTCCCCGTCCTGTAACTGCCTTTCAAATCAATCAATCTTTTTTTTTTTAATGTTACTTGTTTTTTACATTTAGTTGAAAGGCATAGAAAGGTCATCTGTCTGCTGATTCACTCCCCCAAATACTTGCAACAGCTGAGCTGGGCCAGGCCAAAGCCAGATCCTGGAACACCATCCGGGTCTCCCACGTGACTGGCAGGGAGCCTCACTGCTGTCTCCCAGGGTGCGCGTTAGCAGGAAGCTGGAATCGGGAGAGGAGCTGGGGCTCAAACCCAGATCCCCCAGTGTGGAAAGCGGCCGTCCCAAGGGTGTCCCAAGCCGTCTCGCAGGCTGGGGCATGAGGCAGACTCCTCCTGGTGCCCGCAGGCTTATCCAAAACCTAGCACCGTTCTGCACACAGAGCGAGCAGGTGCCCGGCTTCCTATCGGGAGTCCGTCGGGGCTGGGTGCCGTGGCTCGTGGGAGGAGGCGCCTCTGAGCCCCTGGGCCCTGCGCACTCAGGCTAGCCTCACGCCACTCTCCCTGCACCCGCAGGTACGACGCCGGGCGGGACGGCTTCATCGACCTCATGGAGCTGAAGCTGATGATGGAGAAGCTGGGGGCCCCCCAGACCCACCTGGGCCTGAAGAACATGATCAAGGAGGTGGACGAGGACTTCGATAGCAAGCTCAGCTTCCGGGAGGTGAGGCCTGGCTGTGGCCCCGCCCCCCAGGGACACCTGCCACCCTACCCCACCCCCCAGGTTGTTGGGCCACTAGCTGGCTGAGGCTGCTGGGAGGCCTAGAGCAGGCCCTGGGGGCGGGATCCGGAGGAGGGTGGGGCCCTCCATTTCTTCCTGCAGGGAGCATGCGCTGAGCGGTTTCTGCAGATGGGACCTGGGCGGGCTCCCGGCATGCAGAGGAAGGCCCCGTGTCCCGAAGGTCCTGGGGTCTAGAGAGGGGACACCCAAGAGCGAGATGACACCACCCTGGGCTTCCAGGGGTGGGGGAGGGGTGGGAGAGAGGAGCCGGGCACAGGCTCGGCAGCTTCTCACCCAGGCGCACCCTGTCCCCGGAGCTGTGGACAAGCCTGTTGCAGGCGGAGGCAGTGGGGGCTCCAAGGCGGCTGGCGGCAGCACTGGGCCCCGGGCAGCAGGAGGTTGAAGCGGGGATGAGGCTCTGGCTGGGAGAGGCAGCACGAAGGGGACAGGGAAGAGAGGTGGCCGGGCAGGAGGCCGTGGGCAGCACGGGGGAACAGTTTGAAGTCAGAGCACAGGGTCGTTCCAGCACCTTCGACTGCTGAGACTCTGGGCAGGTCAGTTCCTGGGCCTTCCTCATCCACTCATCCTACTTTTAGAACTCTGCAGGGCAGAGCAGGGGGAGGGGAAGGGAAGAGGTCGGCCGAGGCCCTGTGGTCAGAGACGGGAGTTGAGCATGGCTGGGGCAGGGCCACGGTGCCCGGATCCGGGGAGGACAGGAGAGGTTGCCCCACCCCGTGCTGTACAGGTGGGCCAGCAGCCCCCCAGAGCAGGAGGGGCACAGGTGCACGGAGGGGCGAGGACACGGCTGCAGGCCGCCCACCGCACTCTGGGGGAAGCCTGAGACACAGCCTGGGTGTGGCCGGACTCGGGCCCTGTCCTGCCCCGCTGACCCCCCTGCCTCTCCCGCCGCAGTTCCTCCTGATCTTCCGCAAGGCGGCAGCTGGGGAGCTGCAGGAGGACAGCGGACTCCACGTGCTGGCCCGCCTCTCCGAGATCGACGTCTCCACGGAGGGCGTCAAGGGCGCCAAGAGCTTCTTCGAGGCCAAGGTGAGGCGCCAGGCATGGTGCAGGCCTGGGCAGACAGAGCCCCGGATCAGCTGCAGGGCTCACAGCGCCCCCTTCCTGTCCCTGCTGGGGCCGCGGGGCAGGACAGGGCCCACCCCCCACCCCCACAGCACTCCTGGCCTCGGGCCCCTCCCATTCCAGGCCGAACACCTTTCCACGCTCTCTTCTCACCTGCCAGGGAGGTGGCGAGGGGTGTGCACTCTCCGAGAGGGGACGGGGACCACCTAAGCTGCCCCAGAGGCCTGGGCCTTCCGAGGGGAGGGCCTGGGAGACAGCATCGGCCCCCAGGGCCTCTCAAGGACATCAGCCCTGCCAGCCCCCTCCTGGAGAAGCATGGGGAGCCCCAGGGAGCCCCTGCACGTATACACACATACTTAGATGGGGGGGGACAGGGACGATCTGTGGCTCCTGGGTCTGCCCCACCCACGGCACAGGGCACCCACCTCTCTCCCCGCGAAGCTCCCTCTGGGCTTCCAAGTGTCGATGGAGCATTTCAGGGTCCACCAGCAGAACTGGGGTGCGGCTGGGTCCCCGCGCAGGGTAATGACAGCCACGGCAGGATCCTGGCCGCGTCGGCCCCCGAGTGCCCGTTGCCTCTCTCATCCCCTGATGGATCCGTCGGCCCAGGGCGCGGGAGCACCGGGTTCTAGATGGAGAAGCCAAGGCTCAGAGGGATGACATGAGCGCCTGAGACCTGGAGCTGTGGGTGCTGCTGGGTGGGACCCCAGAGAGAGGCACGCAGGGTGGGGCACAGCGCCTCCGGCCTCACCCCCGCGGCCGTGTCCGCCCCAGGTCCAGGCCATCAACGTGTCCAGCCGCTTTGAGGAGGAGATCAAGGCCGAGCAGGAGGAGAAGAAGAAGCAGGCGGAGGAGCTGAAGCAGCGCAAAGCCGCCTTCAAGGAGCTGCAGTCCGCCTTCAAGTAGCTGGGCGCGGCCGCCGCCAGGGGGCGCGCCAGGCGGGCCGCGGAGCCCACGATGGAAAACCCACCCACGGCTGTGGGCTGTGAGCGGAGCAAGCCGAGGGGCTTCGCCGAGCTGGCCCGCCCGCTGGCTCCCTGCCCCCGGCCGCCGTCCGCGAGGCGGCGACACCAGCACTGGCCCCCTGCCTGGCCCAGCCTCCCTGGCCGCCCCTGCGCCTCGCACCCCTGGCTGCCCTGCTGCCTGCGGTAGCTCCCCCAGGCCCAGCTCCTGGCTCGAGGGCCCTCCCTGCGCTCCACACACATCCCCTCCCCGCCCAGGGGACCCCGCCCTTAACCAGCAGACAGAGTGCCCCTGGGCCCCCTACTTCCTCGGCGATGGTGGCAGTCATGGGACCCAGGGTGCAGGGAGGCAGGGGGCGCCCCCACACCTCCAGTCCCCCCTCCAGCTCTGCCTGTATTCTGCTGGCTTGGAGAAGCGTCTGGGTGGGCAAGGGACTCAGGTCCTGCACCCACAGACAAGGAGATAGGGCCTGGCCAGGCAGAGTGAGGGGCCGCTGTGCCAATCTACCTCACGGGCCCACACTCTGCCGGGTGCACCGTGGGAGCCTAGCCAGGAAGACAACTGGGGGCAGAACCCACCGCTCCCTACCACCCCTCAGGACAACCTGGGGGCTCCAGGGAGCTGGAGAGAACAGGGTGGGGCAGAGGAGAGCAAGCCAGTGCTTCATCGAAGTCCTCCCGGAAGCTTCTAGAAGCTTCTAGAAGCGCTGCTTGTGTTTGCATGCCCCAGCCGGAGCAGGCCTTGCTCTGCCCTCTCACACCTTCCTTCCCCAAGTAATGTTCACCACCTCCTCCCTCGGTGACAGGACGGCACCTGCCTGTCGTGCCCAGCCCCCCGTGCCCATCACCAGCGGGTCAGTGGCCATGGTCCCCCCCATGTGCTTGCTAACGTGTGTGTGAGTGTGTGCGCGTCCGTTGCTGTGTCGTGAACTTGAGCGTTGCCCAGTCTGTACAAGTGAACGGCCCCCGGGCCACCCTTATGCAACTTCCTGTGTGTGTCATGACGTCACTGCTTTTTAAACTCAGTAATTCTTTATTTTAGTAACCACCCCCCCTCCCCGAGAGTCTACACAGCGCCCATGCACTTCAGAGGTCTTATTTTTTTGGCCTTAGAACCTGCAGAAATGAGGAGGCCCCGAGCCCGGCGCCGCGGCCTCGGCCCTGGACTGCATTTGCCTTAGCGGATGTGTCTATACAGATGAATATAAATCCTTCTTTTTCTTTGGGCTTTTGGCTTTTTATTTTTTCCACCCTTCTCACAAAAAAAAAAAAAATGCTACATCTTCATTCGGTGGTACAATTATTTTTTTTAACTAAAATAAGATAAAATTCTATATTTTTATGTGTGTGTGGTTCTTGATGGCTAGTGGGGGAGGGGCGGGACTGGGCCAGGGGTGCTGGGGTCGGGGGGTCACCTGGGCACTGGGGCGGTTGCATCCGAGGCCCGGGGACTCTTCCCCACGGGAGGTAGATGTTTCCTGCCCACCTGCTACCACCAAGCACCAGGCTAAGCATCTGACATGTTAGCTTGTTTAATTCTTGCAGCCCAGGAGGCCGTGCGGATAGGAGCATGGAGGTTCAGACGTCTCCCAGAGGCCAGTGGGGCAGCAGGAGGTGGGCCCAGGCAGCTGAGCTCCCAGCCCAGTGCTCTGACCACTGGACCACCCTGCCTCGGGGGTTCAGGGGAGAGGGGCTGGTTCACATGCAGTGGCCAGCAGTGAGATTAAGCCATGGGGATTCTGGGTTGATGCCACTCAGCGCTCCCCAAGCACCCACCCCTGCCACACTGACGCAGAGGTGTTGAGTGAGTTAGGATACTGGGGGCAGGGGTGGCGGGGAGAGCAGGGGTGGACACCTGCAGCCCTGGGTTACTCTGGACAGATCAGGGGCCTGCTGAGTCTCCCCGTACGTTCAGTGCGAGGTTGGCGACCTCTCAGGGTGTTTGCAGCCCTGTGGTTCCAGGTAGAGAAAACACACACACACACACACACACTACCCCACCCCTGCACAAACACTCCCAGGCATAACCTGGGTTGTGGGGAGAGGGAGAGGGAGAAGCAGTTTGAGATTAGCCTGGGCACCACTGCCTCCCGGTGGCCATGGGTGGTACTGCAGCATCCAGGACCCCACACAGGCCCCTGTGGGGAAGGCCAAGGGCAGCCCCAAGCCAATGCCCACGCTGCCACCGCCACCACCGTCAGTGCAGGAGTTTAAGCTGAGCAAACATCCGAACGCCTAACACGCTGGAGGGAAGGGACCGCGGGACGACAGAGGGCTTAAGTCCAAGCGGCTGAGCCTGGGCCCTGGGGCCTGGGACGGACGGGGCCGGGAGCCTGAAGAAAGAGAGCAAGAGCTGGTGGTCCCGTGCCAGCTCCTCCCACGGGCCTCGGACTGCACAAGTCCCCCACTCCGGGCCCTGGTAGAGGCAGCACATGGAGGAATAACGAGGCCCAAAGTGATCAGGAATCCAGAGAGATGCTGCCTCAGACCCCTCCCTCCCAGACTGCCCCCCCATGAAAGCTCCCCCCACACACTGAGTCCCAGCCCCACCCCCACACCCTCCAGACCCCCACAGAACCCTGACTCCCCTCACGGGGCCCCCAGCCCTGTCTGTCCCCGTCCTTGCATCTGGCTTCGGCAGGGAGCCCTGCCAGCTCTTCGGGGGCTTTATCCAAAAGGCGACAGCTGCCGCCCGAGAGGCCTGTCCCCGCGGCCAGGAAACCCAGGCCCAGTCAGCGGCACCTGCCCGTTTCTCAGGCTCTCGTCCCACCCCCTCCCGCCCGACCTTGGCCTCACTCCTCCTGGGGCCCTGGGGCACCATCTGACCAGATCCTACTCCCAACCCCCACCCAGCCCCTGCCGGGTCACCCGTGGCTGTTCCCCCAGCACAGTTGGTTCAGGGTGGCTCAGGGACTTTGCAGTCTGGGTGCTTTTGGACACACCCGCCCAGGCGGGAGGCTACCCTGGGGCTGAACAGGGGCTTCTCATCACTGGCCCCAGCCTTAGCGTGGGGCCCACAATAGCAGGTACACAGTGAGCGTGGGCTGCTCCTTCAGCCTTTGCTGCCACAGTTGGGGCCAGCGGGGTAATGGCGTCCTCCGGCCAGCTGTCCCCTGCACCGGGGTCATGGCCAGGGCGGCAGCGGCTGTGCGCGTGCCCACGCTCAGGGGCTGCCAGCAACAAGTTTTCTCCTGGCTGCCCAGGGCGCAGCCGAAGGTGCTGCCGGCGCCCAGAGAGGGTGCTCAGGATGACCCATGAGACATGGCCCCAGGCTGGCTCACCACGCACGACAGACAACGAACAGGGCCGGGGCTTCCGCCAGGCCCCATGGCTCCCCAAGCATGGCGGGCATGGTGCCTGGAGCCCCCGGACCTCAGGGGCTCACACGCGTGTCGTTCTTTACGATCCCTAGGAGACGAAGGAACACTGATCTTTATACTCGTGCAGCCATGGCACACAATGGTGGGTTCTTTCTGATGGAGGAAGGGGTTCGTGAAGGCCAAGGCGCCCGGCGACAGCTCGGAGCTCGGCTTTCTCATTCAGAGCCGGAGGAGAGCAACTAAGGCGCCGTGTCCCTCAGGGTGGTACCGGGCTCCACAGCCACCTCGGACCCCTGACTCCAGCTGCCTGCTAACACAGCCGGGAGGGCCCAGGGATGGGGTCCTGCCACCCACGCGGGAGATCTGAGCCCCGTTCCTGCTCTTGGCTTTGACCTCAGCCCAGCCCCAGCCCCAGCCATTATCTCAGGTTTTTGAGGAGTGAACCAGCAGATGGGAGCTCACTCTCCGTCACAAAGAAATTTTTATTTTATTTTTTTAAAGAATTTATTTATTTACTTGAAAGGCAAAGTAGCAGAGAGGCAGAAAGAGAAAGAGCAAGCGTCCATCCGTTGGTTCACTCTCCAAATGGCTGCAATGGCTGGAGCTGCGCCGATCTGAAGCCAGGAGCCTGGAGCTTCTTCTGGGTCTCCCACGTGGGTGCAGGAGCCCAAGGACTTGGACCATCTTCTACTGCTTTCCCAGGCCATAGCAGAGAGCTGGATCGGAAGTGGAGCAATCAGGACTGGAACCGGTGCCCATACGGGATGCTAACACTGCAGGCAGAGGCTTTACCTGCTATGCCACAGGGCCAGCCCCTACAAATAAATTTTTTAAAAGAACCAGATGACGACTGTAATCATAATAGCAGCTCCATGGTGCCAGGACCCCTTGCAACAGCCCGAGGGGACAGGCACGTATTTATCCCCACTGCATAGTTGAAGGACTGCAGCGCACAGAGAGGTTGAGGCACTGACACAGTCACACAGCTCGGAAGCAGTGGCGCTGGGCTTTCCCTCCTGGCTGGGTGCAGTGCAGCCCCAAAGCACGGCCCCACTCAGCGCTGAAGCAGGAACGGTGGCCTCGGCTTTCTCGGGGACAATCCTTGGGTGACAAGGCTCCCCCGCAGCTGGTGCTGGCTGCGCCTTCAGCTGATGGCCTCCGTCCAGGACAGGCCAGCTTCCCTGTGAGTGCTACATACCAGTAACAGCAGCAACACCAGCGAGGGCTCCCACCCCCGGCACCTTGCCCGAGGCACGGGGGCCATGCCTATGCTTGGGCACACGTTGGAATGTGTGTCTGTGTGTAACTCATTGTGTTCGAGGTGGATGATGAGTGCGTGTCTGTGTGTCTAGATGACATCGGGGTGTGTGTGTGTGTGCATGTGTCTGTAACTGGATGACATGATGCGTGGGCTTGGTGTGCCTAGATGACGTGGGTGTGCCTGAGTCTATGTGTGTGTGTCCGGGTGACATCAGCATGTGGATATGTGTGTGTGTGTCTGTGCGTGTCCATGTGCACCTGTCCATGTGCACTTGACTCGTGTGTCTGTGGCCACATGCACATGGCTGACTCGGGTGTTAAGAATTTGCTGATCTCTCGGTGGAAACCCAGGAGCTCCCACGTGCAGAAGCCCGGCTCATCCTCTTGCCAGGCTGCTGCAGCGACATGGAAGAAGCTGAGGCCCAAAGAGGGCGCCCACTTCGCGGCCGCTGGCCAGCCCCTGGTGGAGACGGAAACCCAGCGTCTTGCCTCCTGCCTGTAGACCCTGCCCTCTGCTCCTGGCGCCAGCCCCCAGGCCAGGCTGGCCCTCGGCAGCACTTGGGGATCAACAAGCCTGGGTCTGAGGTGGCCTGGACGGTGGCCACGGCCCCCTCCCTCAGGACAGAACGTTCTAGAGTGGGACAGAATGTTCTCTCCAGCCTAGGGTCATCACAGCGGGACAGACACCACCACCCCCCAAAACACACAGATTCCCACTCCCATCTCACACTTGCTGATCTCCACAGGGCCAAAGTAACACCTGCTTGTGTTCAGATCCAACTGAAGCTGTGTGAGAAGGAGTGAGCCAGAGCCTCCCCTCCCCCTCCCCCCAGGATTCCCGGCCCTCGCAGCAGCGCCCGCTGGGCTCTGAGCTGCGCTGACCCCTACTTTCCAGGCATGGAACCTCGGCACTGCAAAGAGCCTCAGGGTTCAGCCTTCAGGTTTCACAGATGGGGCAGGAGAGAAGCTGGCCAGCCAAGCACCTTGCAGGTCGGCCAGAGCCTCAGCCCGGACCCCAGCCCTAGGAGCAGGTGCAGGAGAGCACCCCGCCCAGGCAGTGGTCGTTGAATGAGGGAGAAAGAAGCGACACGGGGCCAGAAAGGCAAGAAGGAGGCCGCGTGTCTGGGCTGATGCTCCCAGCACTGGCTTCAAAGCCTGAGTCCGCTGCTGCCAGGCTGTGGCCCTGGACGGCCACTCCCCCCACCCCCAAGTCCCAGCTTCCTCGCCTGTGAGGAGCCAGCGATGGCTTCTACGTTCCGTCCCGTTGTCGGAAGAATTGAGTGAGATAATGCAGGAAGTGTTGAGCATAGCATCTGGCACATAGTAGGTGCCCAGTTAAGGACAACTAAAAGCAATGAAGGAGGGAGAGAGAACACACTCCTAGCAGAGCGGGAGGGTCCCCGAGACCCTGCCCCAGAAACGCCTGGCTTCTGCGCCAGCCCCAGCACGTGCCGTATTAAACAGTAACCAGCCAAGGTCAGAGAAAGGGCCTTATCTGAACAGGTTCTCCCTGAGAGGTGGCCCAGCCTTGGCCTGATGGGCCCCCTTGCCCCTGCCTATATAAGGGAGGCCCTGCCGGCCCGGGGCAGTCGGTCCCGAGCACCCACCTGCAGCATGCTAGCCATCACAGTCCTCGCTGCGCTCCTGGCCTGCGGTAAGCGGGGGGGCGGGGGCTGGCCACAGCCACCTGAGCTCCGGCCAGCCCCCCCGGGGACAGGGACGGGAACAGGGGCCCCCTCTGCTCTCTAGGAACGGCTTCAAACGCCACTGACCAGGAAGGTGTCGATGCCCCCACGACCCACTTGGCAACTCTGTTTCCAGCCCAGTGATGTCGGGGTGATGGCTGCCCTCCCCAGCTGGGCTGAGGATCAGCCACGAGGGGGAAAGCCCCGAGCAAGGGGCGGGGACATGGCAGACCCCTACCCTGGGCTCCCTCCAGGACCACCGGATCTGCACCTCCCAGGGGTGCCTCCCCCACGGGGGTCTTTGCTCCCCCATCTTAGGGCCACTCTTTCAGATCAGGGACTGAGGGACCTGGCTTAAATGTCACTAGCGGGCCAGCATTGTGGTGTGGTGGATAAAGCCATCTCCTGCCATGCCGGCATCCCATTTGGGCACCGATTCTGTCCTGGCTGCTCCACTTCTGACCCAGCACCCTGCTAATGTGCCTGGGAAAGCAGCAGAGGATGGCCCAACTGCCGGGGCCCCTGCATCTACACCTCCCTAAAGCTCGCAGGCTCTTTTGGCAAACAAGAGCACTTGACTAAGAGTCCTCTGGCTAACAATAGCAGTAACAGTAGCAGCCCCTCTGTGCTGTTTCCTCTGTGCCGCTCTTTCTATGCAGGAACCAATTTGAGCCTCCAAACCAGCTGGCAAGGGAGGGGCTGCTCATAGCTCCATTTCACAGAGGAGACCCCGGGCCCAGTGAGCCTCAGTGTCTTGTCCAAGGTCACACTGGTTAGCCGTGGCGCCGGGATGAGAGTGGAGGTCTGTCTCACCGCAGGGCACACGTTCCTGACCACTGCACACAGCTCCCCAGAGATGCTAGGGGAGCTCACGCCCTTGGACTCCCGGTTCACCCTCACTCACCTCCGTGCCGACACAGGGGCCCCCACTCCGCACGGAGCCCTTTGCTAAACTCTTCAGATGCGGTGTCCCTGCTCGGACTCACGGGGTAACTGCGGTTGTTCCCATCTCACAGAAAGGGAAGTTGAGGCCCAGAGAGCTAGACGGCGGCCCTCATGTAGTTCACTAGGACCCCAGGTCTGTGCCCTTTCCGCCTGCTGCTGCCCTCTCACCGTGCCCCTCCCTCCTGTCCCCAGCCTCCAGCTGCGGAGTCCCCAGTTTCGCACCCAACCTGTCGGCCAGGGTCGTGGGAGGAGAAAGCGCCGTCCCCCACAGCTGGCCCTGGCAGGTGAGCGAGTGTGTGGCGGGAGGCGGGGACCAGAGAGCGGGTGGGGTGGGGGGGATTCCCAGGACCGCGGCTGACACGTGGCCCATCTGCTGCCTCCTGCAGGTCTCCCTCCAGTACCTCAAGGACGACACGTGGCGGCACACGTGTGGCGGCACCTTGATCTCCACCAAGCATGTACTCACTGCTGCCCACTGCATCAGGTGAACCAGGAACCTGAGACAGGGCCCGGCCATCGCCCCGGGGGGGGGGGACGCCCCACCACAGCTGCCTTTGTTGAGCAACACCCTCCAGGCACTGAGCTCAATCAGCCACGTATTTACTTCAGTTGTTCGCTTAGTCAGTCAACAAGCATTTCCTGTGCACCTCCTGTGTGCTAGGGGACAGGGCCATAAAGACACAGTCTGTGCGCTCTGGAAGAGTTTGCATTCTAGTGGGAAACAGAGAAACAGGCAAACAAGCAAGTATGTAACAGATGAAGTGGCAGGAAAGGAAAACGAGGCCAGAAGGGGAGATTTAAAAGTGTGGGGGAGTGAGACGACATGGAGGAGGTGAGGGAAGACATGGCGATGCCGGGGGAGGGAGTTCAGTGTGCAGAACAGCAGGCAAGGGCCTGGAGGATGCAACTGAGAGATAGCGAGGAAGCCGCTGGCGGCAGTGGCGGGCGAGGGAGGGCAGGAGGAGAGTCATGGAGGCAACCGAGACCTGACCACACAGGTGCGCCCAAGGACGTGGGTGTGGACGCTGAATGAGGCGGAGCCATTGGTGGGTTTTTGAGCAGACAAGGGTGTAGAAGACTCGCACAGCCGGGTTAAGAGCAGACCAGGAGGCGGGCACTCAGCCTCGCGGAGGAGACACCAGTTAAGAGGCCGGGATCCCGTATGGGAGGGCCTGGCTTTGATTCCCAGCTCCAGAGCCTGCTAACGCGCCCCCTGGGAGGCAGCAGGTGATGGCTCAAGTTGGACCCCTGCCACCCACATGGGAGACCCGGATGGAGCTCCTGACTCCTGGCTTCAGCCTGGCCCGGCCGTGGCCGTGGCGGCCATCTGGGGAGTGAGCCAAAGGATGGGAGCTCTCTCTGTATCTCTTTGACTCTCAAATGCATTTTTAAAAGCTGTTTCTTACAAGGGAAGAAGGAAGAAGGAGGGGAAGAGGGGAGGTGCGGGAGGCAGGCAGGTGGCTGGGGCAGTAACACGGGCGAGAGGCAGCGGTAGCTTGGATGTGTTTATTCTCACAGCCATCATGACAGGTGAGTGACCACGTGACCTCCACCTTACAGACGAGAGCCTGAGGCCTCAGATGCCAGGCCAGGGGCAGCAAGGCCACCCGATATGCCCAAGTCCCCTGGCTCCTTCCCCCTCCCCCTGGGGAGGGAGGGTGGGAACCCCAGAGTCCCATAGTGGCCACAGGGCTGGGACCCCCAAGCCCCGTGTCCCCTCTCCACCCTGCTGGCTGGCAGGGGCAAGGGGCCACCTGACCCTGTCGTCCCCCTCTGCCCAGCAACACCCTGACCTACCGTGTGGCCCTGGGGAAGAACAGCCTGGTAGAGGAAGACGAGGCCGGCTCCGTGGTCGTGGGCGTGGACTCCATCTACGTCCACGAGAAGTGGAACTCCTTCCTAGTGAGGTGAGCGCCCAGCCGGCCGTCTTGGAGGCGCAGAAGGCGGGCTTCCTGAGCTGCAGAGCCCAGTCCACCCCGCGCCTGGCTCCCCACCCTCACCCCGAGCAGCCCACAGAAGACTCCACGCAGAAAGGGAAAATGCAAAGTGGAGACGGACGCCTCTCCTTCTTCTCGCTGGCCAAGGGTCCCTGGAGGGTACATAAGAAGTGAAGACCCCTGAGCACTCCCTCCCTCCCCAGAGGGCCAGGGGCGGAGCCAGGGGCGGAGCCAGAACTCATCCTCAGTGCCTGATCCCTGCAGCACCAGCAGGGGCTCCGGGGCTTCCACGCCACCTCCCCAGGCTAAGCCTTTCACGTGTGTGACACAGGGCCATGTGTCCTCCAGCGACGCCCCTAAGCCACTAAGCAGCTGGCAGTTGGAATCTATGAATGGTGTCCGGTCACCTTGGACTGACCTCCAAATCAGACCCTTAGCATCATGGTGTGGGGCCATGGTCCTCTGCCTGCTCACCCTCTTTGCTTTGGGTTCCAGCAACGACATTGCCCTCATCAAGCTGGCGGAGCCAGTGGAGCTGAGTGACACCATCCAGGAGGCCTGCCTGCCAGAGGAGGGCTCCTTGCTGCCTCATGACTACCCCTGCTACGTCACTGGCTGGGGCCGACTTTGGAGTGAGTACAGCCCCCTGCAAATCCAGGGAGCCTTCCTGGAGGAAGCAGCTCCCACAGTCAGCCGACACTAGCAACCGCTCACCACTACCCTTTTTGCCTAAACATCTTCCCATTTTTTTCTTTTAAGATTTATTTATTTATTGAAAGGCAGAGTTACAGAGAGGCAGAGGAAGAGAGAGAGAGAGAGAGAAAGAGAGGTCTCTCATCCACTGGTTCACTCCCCAAATGGCGGCAACAGTCAGAACTGAGCCAATCTGAAGCCAGGAGCCAGGAGCTTCTTCCAGGTCTCCCACGTGGGTGCAGAGGTCCAAGGACATCTTCTACTGCTTTCCCAGGCCATAGCAGAGAGCTGGATCGGAAGTGGAGCAGTGGGGAGTAGAACCGGCACCCACATGGGATGCTGGCAATGCAGGCAGCAGCTTTACCCACTACGCCACAGCGCCGGCCCCACATCTGCCCATCTTTTTAAACTTTGTGATAATGACAGCTAATATTTATTAAGCACATGTCATGCGACAGACACGCTAACAAGTGCGAGTAAAGATTAAATGATTAGAATTTTTGAGTACTTGGAACACGGCTTGGCGTGCAGCAAGCGCCATATAAATAAACTAAAATAAGCCATTGGGGGTAGGGGGAGTGGATCTTATGGTATACCATATGCCCAACTTGCTTCCAGCCGAATTAAAAGGTTAAACGCAAAGAAATGAAACTACGGAAGACTTGGAGGAAAACGCAAATCAATATTCAGGAAATCTTAGAGTGGGAAAGACCTTCTGATATGTGACACAGAAGGCAGAGACCTACAAAGAAGTGCTTGACAGTCCAACCCCCAGAGCCCAGATCACCCCAGGGCACTCTACACAGATGTCCTCTGTCTCCGGCCTGCTCCCCTCCCCACCCCCAGCCCAGGGCCCCTGCCCCCAACAGCTTGGGACCACGCTCCCCTCTTTGTGCCCCCACAAAGTCACAGCCCCAGCCCACCTGCTTCCTGTCCCAGGCCTCTGGTCCCTGAAGGCCTGGGGCTGGCGCAGCCGGGCTGGCTCCCTGGCACTGCTCACTCTGTCCCCAGCCAATGGCCCCATCGCCGACGACCTGCAGCAGGGCCTGCAGCCCGTGGTGGACCACGCCACCTGCTCCAGGTGGGACTGGTGGAGCTTCAGGGTGCGGAAAACGATGGTGTGCGCAGGGGGCGACGGCGTCATCTCCGCCTGCAACGTGAGTGACCCAGTGGGTGGGGCAATGGAGATGGGTGCAGGACAAACCCTTCCCCTGGGAGGAGCCTGAGCCCTGGGTGGGCCCACGGCTGAGGGGAACCCCGCCTCCTCTCCCCAGCACCGCAGTGAGAGCAGGAGAGCTGTGGGTTCAAGCCCCAGCCCCTCCACTTGTTAGCTGAGTAACATTGGGCAGGCTCTGGACCTCAGTCTTCCCATCTATAAAATGGAGCAATAGTGACCATGTCACAAGGATGCTGGGGGGACTGAGTGTGTTTCACCGAAGTCCCATGCATGTCCCTGATGCCATCAGCTGCCTCAGACCACAGAGTCGGGATTTCCGGGGTCTGATGCAGAATCAACAAAGAGCAGAGAAAAGCAGGACCCGTCCTGTGATAAAACACACAGCGCCCCCCCCACCCAGCTCCCACCTCCCCGGCATCCAGCATGCTCTCAGCACCCTCCCATGTCGGGGCTGCTCCCAGAGCCGTAGTCACAGCGACCTGATGAGTTAGGGAAGCCAAGGCACAGAGAGGTCAAACCCAAAGTCATCCCAAGGTCAAACCCAGAGCCAGTCTGACACAGCAGGGCCTCCCAATGCAAGGCCAAGGCAGCCCCTAATCCCTGGCCTGCCTCCCTTACCACGGGCAGCCTGAAGCCAAAACAGGGGTAGCCTGGCTAACAGCTGGGCCCACACCCCCTGCCCGGCTCGGGGGAGGCCCAGTGCTGATGCGCAGCCAATCTGGCGCAGGGGGACTCGGGCGGCCCACTGAACTGCCAGACAGAGACTGGTACCTGGGAGGTGCGTGGCATCGTCAGCTTCGGCTCCGGCCTGAGCTGCAACACCCTAAAGAAGCCCACGGTCTTCACGCGCGTGTCCGCCTACATCGACTGGATCCACGAGGTGGGTGCCCCTGCGCGGCCGTCCCCTGCACCCGCCCCTTCCCGCATGCACTCCCCCACCCCTCCCTGCGTCCACACGGTCACTTGGCGGAGCGCTCCTTCAGTCATTGTCACACACACTCATTCCTACTCCAAGAAGTGCTGATGGGACGCCAGCCGCGGCAGGCCTGGAGATGGGGACAGCAAAGGCAGCAGCCATCAACGCCCCCACACATTGCTTCCTGGCATCAGCAAACACTCGGTTCCCGTGCAGGCACGCATCTGTCCCCCCGCAGAGGGGGCACGTGCAGGGGGTGGGGGCCTTCCCTCTGGGTTCACTCTCAGCCCCATTTATCCCACGGTCTGAAACACTGAGCGGGGGGCTCCAACCAGGCTAGCCGGGAGCTGCCCACTGTGCTGCCCTGGGCCTGTGGGCACCCAGAGTCCCTCACGCTGTCCTCCACTCCTCCAGAAATCTCAGCTTTGATGCGCCCTGGAGAGCCTCGGCCGCCGGACCCTGCACCAACAATAAACCGCCATCCTCAGCCGCCTGTGTTCTTCATTTGCGCCTCCCCTGTGTGTCCCCAAGCCCTCACAGGGCTGCCCCTTCCTCCTCTCCTGCCCCCCAAGAGCCAGCGGCAGAGCCCGGGGGTCCTGTGTGTGCCCAAGGGACAGGAGTTGAGGCCCCGTCAGCCCTGCCCCCTCCATCTCACCAGCCCTGACCCAATCACCACCTCCCTCACCCGTGTCTCCGAAGACCCCCCCCACTGCAGGTGGAGAACAGGGTGTCCCTGGGACAGCCCTTGCACTTGAACCCCCAGCCCACAGAAGCGCCCTGAGATCAGGGACAATGGCTGGCCTCCAAGGCACTCCCTGGCAGGTGGCCCGCCTAGCAGGGAGCCCGCGGCTGCTGCTGGCCTGCACGCACCCACTGCCCAGGGAGCTGGTGAAGCCCGACATAAGGGGGGGCAGCGCAGGAGAGAAGACTCCAGCCCCAGAGGGCACCATGTTTCCACACGGAGTCACCGTGGGCCAGCACTGGGGCAGCTCTCAGTACACCAGGAGCTGGGGAAACTGAGGCCCAGGGTGAGGAGAGGATGGGGCCAGGTCACAGGCGAGCCAGCCAGCAGCTCCTGAACCCTGGGGGCTTGTGAGGCTGGTGGGAGGGCAAGAGGGACCAGGATGAGAGGGACGCGGGTCTGTTCAGGGACGTCCCTGACCACAGGGGCCCGGACGGGGGGCTCCCGGGAGTGGGCTGAGCCCAGCAGTGCCCTCACCACGGCCTCTGCCCTCTGAAAGCTGCCCCTGGCTGGCCCGGGAGTAGCCCGACCCCCCTCTGACTCCCGCTCCTGGTGGTGGGGACCACAGGGACCCTCACCCCAGCACACCGAGCTGCCTCTCAGGAATGACTTTTGTTACCCAAGAGCCATGGAGCCTACAGGAGCTGGCCCAGCTCGGTCCTGCACCCAGTCTTTGAATCACCTGGGATACACAGTGTAGACCAAGAGCACAGAAGGGCCCTTAGACCAGACCCGGGTCTGCTGGCAGGGAGCATCCGAGTGGCCCTGGGGCCAGGGTGCCCGCACTCAGTCTTTTTTTTTTCTTTTTTCTTTTTCTTTTTTTTAGGCACAGTTAGAGAGAGAGGAGGAGAGACAGATTTTCTATCCATTGGGCCACTCCCCAGATGGTTGCAATGGCCCAGGCTGGTGAGCCAGGCTGAAAGCAGGAGCCCAGAGGTTTTTCTGGGTCTCCCACGTGGGTGCAGGAGCCCAAGGACTTGGGCCATCTTCCGCTGCTTTCCCAGGCCATAGCAGAGAGCTGGATTGGAAGTTCAGGTTCCGGCTGTTCCACCTCTGATCCAGCACCATGCTGGTGGTCTGGGAAAACAGAGGCAAATGGCCCAAGTGTTTGGGGCCCTGCACCCCCATCAGGGACCCAGAAGAAGCTCCTGGCTCCTGGCATCAGCTTGACTCAGTCCTGGCCATTGCGGCCATCTGGGGAGTGAACCAGCAGATGAAAGCGCTCACGCGCTCTCTCTCGCTCTCTCTCTCTTTCTCTCTTTCTCTAACTCTAACTTTCAAATACATAAATGAAGATATCTAGGGACGGGGGCACTGCTGGTGGGCTGACCCAGACGTCACTCCATCCACCTCCTTTGCCACCTGCCTCTGTGTTGGCGGTTACACATGCCAGACAGGTCCCTCGCCGTCCCAGGTCCCTTGTAGTGAGGGAGCCAGGACTAAGTGCCGGCCAGGAAGGTACAGTGCTAAGTGTGGCTACCGTTTGCTGAGCACGTGGTCCTGCCAGGCGTGGCTCTAGAGGCTTACCTTTATCACAAGTCCCAGAAACAGCCGTGAAGCAGTTATTACTAAGATCACTTCATCGTACGGCTGAGAAGACTTGGGCCACAGCAGGTCCGTGCCCTCCCCAGGCGGCTTAGCCAGAAGGTGGTGAGGCCAGAATCCAGCTGTGGGTCATCTGGCTCCAGAGCCCCGTGCACTTGAGCCCTGTGCCCCACTACTGTCCTGCCACATGAGGAGCCTGCTGGAAACACACTGTATTCTTAAGGAGGGGTCTAGCACAGCTGATGCTGCTCCTTCCTCCTGCCTTGAATGTGGACGTGATGCCTGGAGCTGAGGCAGCTATCTTGTGGCCAAGGGAACTGCAGAGACTTGCGCTCAGATGTCATTAAGCTGCAGAGTGGACCCTAGGCCACGGCACACCTCCTCTGAGTGTCCTGCTATGTAAAAGAAAGAAAGAAACCGGCGTCTGTGGCAGCCTCTGTAGTAGGTGTTCAGTTACTTGCAAGTCTTCTCACTCTTCATCCCTCCCTCAGGCTGAGCAACGTCTCGCCTACTGCTGAAGTTGGCGGAGCGGAAGTGAGGGCAGCGGAGGGCGGCCAGCGTCCTGGTTTGCCCCAGACTAGGAGGTCTCCAAGGAGCAAACATTTCAGTATGGGAAGCAGAGCAGTCGCAAGGAGACCAGGAGGCTGCTCGGCCACCCTGGCAGGGAGGGGCAAGTGACGGGGCTGGGAAACGAGACGGGACCCTTCCCGGGGCCTTGAGCTGTGCTGGGGCTGCTGGGACTTTGTCCTGCGGGCACTGGGGAGCCCGCGAGGGGGCGACCGCGGTGATCAGGCTGGCCGAGTTGGAGCCGGCAGGACGGAGGCAGCGGGGCCAGCAGGGGCCACGGTGGGCTCTAGGCCGTGATGTGGCCTGGATGAAGGCGGCAACAGGAAGGAGAAAAGGGAGAGATTCAGTGACTTTTTAAAAACGTGTTTTACTTCTTTGAAAGGCAGAGTTACAGAGAGAGAGGGAGAGAGAGATGGTCCACCTGCTGGTTCACTCCCCAGAAGTCTTGATGGTTAGGGCTGGGCCAGGCTGAAGTCAGGAGCCAGGAACTCCCGTGTGCGTGCAGGGCCCAAGGACCACCTCACGTATCCCCCCCTTCCCCCCCCGCCCCCGGCACACTAGCAGGAGCTGGATCAGGTACAGAACGGCCAAGACGGCCCAGCGCTCTGACGCGGGACCTGCACTACAGAGCGAGGCGTCACCCAGCACACCACAGTGCCAGCCCTCGGCGGGTGTTTGAGAAATATGTTTGAAGGCAGTGGAGGATAGCCCAAATGCTTGGGCCCCTGTCCCACTTGGGAGACCAGGAGGAAGCACCTGGCTTCAGATCGGTGCAGCGCACCAGCCATAGCGGCCATTTGGGGAGTGAACCAACGGATGGAAGATATCTCCCTCCCTCTCTCTCTCTCTCTCTTTCCCTCTGTACCTTTGACTCTCAAAATAAATGAATAAATCTTTAAAATTAAAAATGAAAGAAAGAAAAGAAAACGTGAAGACAAAGACAGAGACTCAGAGGCAGGGAAAGACAGAAGACGCTTCACTTCACATCTGGAGTCAAAGCTGGAGGAAGGGGCCACGAGCCAAGGGATGCAGGCAGCCCCTTAGCGGTGGGACGGGGACCGGATCCTCCCCCAGCACCTCCAGAGGAAGCAAACACGGCCCTGCTGACTCCTCCCACCAGCCCAGGGAGGTAACCTCCAGCCCTAGCAGGTGACGCGTCTGTGCGGGTGTAGCCACGTTGTTGGTGGTGGCTGTCACGGCAGCAACAGGAACCGCAGGCCCCGTCCCCCTCCCACGGCAGCAGGTGTCGGGAGGGAGGGGTTGGGGAGGACTCCCAGGAACCCGCTTGAGTGACAGCAGGGATGTGCGGACCTTGTCTAAAAGCTCTCAACCCATGGTTGGACGCAAGGGAGATGGACCTCCCCTCTCGGCCTTCTGCCTGCACCGGGGTGGGGTGGCCGGGGCCGTGAGGGCCCAGAGGCCACCAGGTGCCTCACAGCGTTGGGTGCGACTTGTGTGTGCCAAGCACCTGGTCATCCGTGCCCCGGGCACTGTCGCATACCCAGCCCCATCCCAACCTCATGACAGCCTCGTTCCTGACCCGCTTATGGATGAGGAAGCCAGGGCTCAGGGAGGGCTCAGACCACAAGCAGGCCAGCGGCTGGGATGGGGCCCCAGGGTCTAGCTGCAGGCTGGGCCCCTCACAGCCAAGGATCCTGAGGTCAGCGGGAGTCCCACCCTGAAGCCCCCCATGGCCAGGGAGGGGTGCAGGCCACAGGTGTCCTGACGAGCCCCCATGATGCTGGCCAAGAACCCAGAGAGCCCGAGGCTGAGGGGACGCTGGGGGCCCAGAGGGCTGCAGCTGACATTCGGGGGCTGCCGCTGGCATCATCACACTGCGGAGCAGCGTCCACAGACCCTGAGTGGCACCTGTTGACGCATGTCCATTGCTCCCGTGTCTGGGGCCGGGGGCAGATCCATGAGTGTCTCCGATGTGGGCCCGATGCACTCATTCTCAGGGCTGCTGGGGCTGGCTGAGCTGGCAGGAGTCAGGCGGGGCTACTGCCCCCCACCCTCCTTCCATGAGGACACAGCAAAGTCACAGTCAAGGACATGACACAGGGTGGGGAAAGAGCCAGGGCCATCCTGGCCATCAGTCACGCCCACATCACAAATTAGCAGCTCGGACTGTGGCAGGGCAGAGGGGAAGGCACTGGTGGGGCTCTGGGAATTCTGACACTGACAAGCAGTGCCAGTGGCCAAGTCACACAATGTCTCTGGCCTCAGTTTTCCTCATCTGTAAAATGGGAGACAGTGAAAGCACAGGTGGACTCATCGCCCACCCCTGGATCCTTATACAAAATCTTCCCCCTCTTTTTTTTTTTTTTTTTTTTTTTTTTTTTTTTTTTTTTTGACAGGCAGAGTGGACAGTGAGAGAGAGAGAGACAGAGAGAAAGGTCTTCCTTTTGCCGTTGGTTCACCCTCCAGTGGCCGCCACAGCCAGCGCACTGTGGCCAGTGCACCGCGCTGATCCGAAGGCAGGAGCCAGGTGCTTCTCCTGGTCTCCCATGCGGGTGCAGGGCCCAAGCACTTGGGACATCCTCCACTGCACTCCCGGGCCACAGCAGAGAGCTGGCTTGGAAGAGGGGCAACCGGGACAGAATCTGGCGCCCCTACCCGGACTAGAACCTGGTGTGCCGGCGCCGCAGGCGGAGGATTAGCCTAGTGAGCCGCGGCGCCGGCCCCCCTTCTCTTTCGTTCCTCCCGAGAGGAAGCCTGGTCCCGGCAGGCTCAGGCCCCTGGCACGTCCCTAGGGGTCAGAGTCCACCCTATCAGATGTGCCCCTTCCAAGGCTCACACAGCAGTGCGCTGGGCTCACCTGGAGGCAGACAAACCCGAGCCTCTTCCTGTGAAGCGCAGGAACTGCAAACGCGAGTGACGCTTCTCGACTGCGAGTGGGACTTTGAACCATCTTGCCGCCGTGCCTGCGGGGCCCATGCTAGCCCCATCCTCACTTCACTGCAAGCCAACCCATTTTGTAAATAAAGTTTTATTGGAACACAGCCATGCCCATACAGAAGCTTTGGCCCTACAATGGCAGAGTTGACTGCTAACGACAGGGACCTTATGGCTTGCAAGCCCCCTGGGGCCCTTGACACCATAAACTCGCCAGCCCCTGATCTCCTGGGGTCCTCTGATGACAGCGCTGGGGGAATCCTGTGCCATTCTGATCTCACAGGTCGGCAGGAATCAAGAGTGAGCATTCATTGCACGCTATTACTCAGAATAACGGACAGGAGGCAAACTGCTGCTTCGTCCCGGCAGCCGCGCTAAGGTGTAAATCACATCGCTTCTCTCTGAGAGGTGAAGAAGGCGGGGCACGGAGATGCAACTCCTCACCCCTGCTTCTCACCCTGGAACCCATCACCCTGGGGGCCCGGCCGGACGTCTCGGTGGGAGGGGCTGCATCTCTAACCAGCGACTCAGCTACGCTGCTGCAGCTGCTGCTGGCCCAGACCCCTCTCTGGAGCGAGGACCCACACCCCTGGGTCCCTACACAGGAGCACCGGGTCTACGTCCAAGCCCTTAGCCGTGGAGCTATGCGCCCTCGGGGAGCAATCATTTTGAAGGCGTCAGAAGCCCCGTGAGAACTTCACATCTGCATCTTTGGTCGCAGCCTCACTTAGAACTTGACAGACCTATCAACAGGACCCAATGTGGAGAGGGAGGTGGGCGGGCGGCGGTGGCTACTGGCTTGTCCCCAGCCTCCATCTCCTCTGCCCCCAGGTCGGAAGTGCCGCCCCCACTGCCAGCCCTCCTATGGTGGTCTGGGCGAGGCCTCACTGCCCAGGACCTAGAGTGCAGCAGGTGCTCCAGACCTGGCCAATCACTGCACTGTCCCCACCGCCCCCCCATGACCAGTGGTTCAGGGATGAGCACGTGACCCAAGGTCCAATCAGAGAGCCTTACAGGACTTGTGCGGGGAGCTCCCAGAAGGCCCTAGGGCTCTCACTCAGGATGAGTGGGTGTGAAGCCACAGCAGGCCTTGTGTGGAGACAGTTTCAGTCGTCACACACTGAAGGGGGAGGGAGCAGACATCTAGTGGGGTGCTGCCCAGCACCCCACAATGCACAGGTCAGCCCCCGGAACAGAGAAGCTACTAACCCGAGCCTCCTGCACCTCTTCTGCTCACTCCTGGGTCTTGGGCCATCCTGGAAGCCCGGTCCATGAACGCCTGTCTTGGCTCTGGCCTCAGATGAAGAAGCTGAGACTGGCTCCTGTCCTGAGGCGGGGGGCACACAGCAGCCTCTCGGGGGTTGCCAGAGGGAGAACAAGAAGCAATTCAACACGGTGATGAATTAGACAAAGTGAAATAGACAGCAACCCGGCCAGGGAGGAGATTTTGGAAAGTAGAACAGAGGCGTTCAGGACTGATCCCCAAAACCCCCAGCCTTGGGCGTAACAGCATCTGTCGACCCTCCATGCTGCCTGGGGAGGGGGAGGAAGAGGCGCTGAGTGACAGAATTTGAAGATATTACATCAGGTTACAGATAATTTTTTTTTTTGATGGAAAGTCTTACTTCGAAAACAAAGTTATCTCCAAAGAATTTCCTCCAACGGAGAGTGAGGACCCATTATCAAAGTCCACGGAAACCTGGACGGGGTCTGATGAAACGTTCAAGTCAAACACAGAACAAAGCCAGCAGCGGGAGGCAGCGGGAGGCAGCGGGAGGAGCCAGGAGCCTCTCCACCTGTGCCCCTGACCACCCCGCGCGCAGGTGCAGGCCAGCTGGGAGAGCTCACCAAACCGCAGTGGGCCAAGTCCACCACAGTGCTCCCTGGTAGGGATGATGAGGACGAGGAAGACAGAGAAGGATTGGAAGACATAAATACACAGGCACACACACACACACACACACACACACTCACTCAACCTAAAATGTCAAATAATGCTGCGCTCGAAGGCCCTGGGCCAGAGATTCTGCGTGATCTTGTCCCCAAGGAAGGGGACAAGCTGCCCCAGGCCACCTAATAGAGACGGAGAGTGGGCCTCCCGGTGGAAGGCAAAAGATGTGGGAAGCTGATGTCTGGGGACATCAACAGAGCCCTGATCCAGCTGTGCCTGAAGCCACTCTTGGATTTTTTCCATCACATATCTTGACTGAAGCGTGTTTGGGTGAGGTTGGATGTCACTCTCACATCGCCACAGCAGTGTGGTGACACAGCTGGGTCTATGTACCTCCTCCTATTGCACAGGTGGAAAACCTCCAGCCAGCTATCCGTGTGACTGATCCAAGGTCCTGCATCAAACCGGTATTTGTTCAGCGGCCTCATACAGGACAAACCTTGTTTTTATAGTAAAGCAAACACAGGGGCATGGAACAGAATGGCACATTCACACTAACCTCTAAGATAAAAGGAGGAGTGACAGGTGCTTGGCACGGTGGCTAAGATGCCGTGTGAGACACCCACAGCCCACTTCTGAGTGCCTGGTTCAAGTCCCAGCTGCCCCACTTCCAGCCCAGCGTCCTGCTGATGCCCGCCCTGGGAGGCAGCAGATGAAGGCTCAAGCACTTGGGTCCCCCCACCCACTTGGGGGACCTGGATGGATTTCCAGGCTCTTGGATTTGGCCTGGCCCAGCCTGGCTGCTGATGGCATTTGGGGAGTGAACTCGTAAATGGAAGATCAATATCTCTCTCTCTCTCTCTCTTTCTCTCTTTCTCTCTCTCTCTGCCTTTCAATAAAGTAAAATTAAATAGGTAAATATTTTTAAAGGTAAAAAATTACACGCTTTTAAAAGAAGATATTGGGAGCTGGCATTTTGGCACACATGGTTAAACCACCACCTGCAACGCTGGCTTCCTATATGAGTGCCGGTTTAAGTCCCGCTGCTCCACTTCCAGTCCAGCTCTCTGCTGTGGCCTGGGAAAGCAGCAGAAGATGACCCAAGTGCTTGGGCCCCTGCACCCACATGGGAGACCCAGAAGAGGCTCCTGGCTCCTGGCTGGTCCAGCCCTAGCCATTGTGGCCATTTGGGGAGTGAACCAGAGGATAGAGGATCTCTCCCTCTCTGTTTCTCCCTCTCTCTCTGCAACTCTGCCTTTCAAACAACTAATCTTTAAAATTAATTTTTAAAAATTAAAAACATAAAATACGAGACCTCAGGGGCCAGCATTGTGGCATGGTGGATAAAAGCTGCCGCTTGCAGTGCCACATCCCACACGGGAGATGGTTCAGCCTTCGAGCTCCTGAACCCGCGTGGGAGACCAGGAAGAAGCTCCTGGCTCCTGGCTTCGGATCAGTCCAGCTCCAGCCACTGAAGCCATTTGAGGAGTGAACCAGCAGATGGAAGACCTTTCTCTCTCTCTCTCTCTCTCTCTGCCTCTGCCTCTCTGCCTTTCAAATAAATAAATAAATCATTAAAATACATGAGACTTCAGAAATAGCCGTTGGAGTGACTGCTATAGATTACACAGACTCTAAGAAGAATCCAGGGGCCAGCGCTGTGGCGTGGCAGGTACAGTCGCCGCCTGCAGTGCCCGCATCCCATACGGGCGCCGTTTCATGACCCGGCTGCTCCACTTCCAATCCAGCTCCCTTCTAATGGCCTGGGAAAGCAGCAAAAGATGGCCCAAGTCCTTGGGCCCCTGCACCCACGTGGGAGTCTGGAAGAAGCTCCTGGCTCCTGGCTTTCAGATCAGCACAGCTCTGGCCGTTGTGGCCAATGGGAGAGTAAACCAGCAGATGGAAGACCTCTCTCTCTCTCTCTCTCTCTCTCTCTGCCTCTCCTTCTCTCCGTGGGTAACTCTGACTTTCAAATAAATAAATCTTAAAAAAAAAGAAGAAGAAGAGTCTAGACTGTCACAGGAGCCAGGGTAGAGCTGGGACCAGAACCCAGGTCCCCCGACTCTGAGTGCAAGGGGCTCCTGCACCCCAGCCTCCTTCCCCACTGCGGGGTCCTTGGGAGCTTCCAGGTTCTTCCCTGTGTGTTCCTTGCCCATACAACAATCCTGCGATTGGGCCTGAATTCTTCCCCAGGAAACCAGGGCCCAGAAGGTGAACGACCGTCGGAGTCCTGATGCTCCAAACTGACTGAGCAAGGACTTGCGCCCGGGTCTTGAGAGTTGCAATTTCCCGGCTGCTTCCCTGGCCGGGCCAAAAAGTTGAGTCTTTGATCGCGGCACAGGGATGGCCGCAAGCAAGGAGAGTGAGGGTTGAGGAAGAACAAGAAAGTCCAGCAGGAAACTCTGCTCGTTTTCCCACCAGCAAAGGGGGTACGGCGACACCAGGAGGGGCTGCACAGCGCCACCTCTGCGGCTTCAAGCAAGGGCTTTGCAACCAGACCCACATAGGCTCAAGTCCCCGTGCTGCCATTTGAAAGAACTGTGTGTGGGGCCAGCGCTGTGGTGTAGTGGGTAAGGCTGCTACCTGCAGTACCGGCATCTCATACTGGCACCGGTTCAAGTCCCGACAGCTCCACTTCTGATCCAGCTCTCTGCTATGGCCTGGGAAAGCAGTAGAAGATGGCCCAAGTCCTTGGGCCCCTGTACCCGTGGGAGACCCGGAGGAAGCTCCTGGCTCCTGCCTTCAGATCAGCACAGCTCCAGCCTTTGCAGCCAATTGGGGAGTGAACAAGTAGATGGAAGACCTCTCTCTCTCTCTCTCTCTCTCTCTTTCTCTCTCTCTTTCTCTCTGTCTCTCTCTCTCTCTCTGTAACTCTGCCTTTCAAATAAATAAATTAATCTTTAAAAAGAGAAAAATAAATAAAAATAAAAACTGTGTGATCCTCACAAGCCACTCTAGCTCTCTCAACCTCAGCTTCCTCTTTGACGGCCCCTCCTACGGGGTTTCCCAAGGCTTAGATGAAAAATGTCGGTGCATCTGGCGCAGATGTGGCACTGGCGATCACCACTTTGCCGTCCTTCGATGCTTCCTTTTCCCAGAAGCTCCTGCTCCGACCCCATTCAGAAGATGGAGTCACTGGAGAAGTGAAAACCTCTGTTGTTCTGAGAGAGACTACAAAACACATCCCAGGGAAGCCCCTGCTCCGGCCCACCCCTGGGCCACCAGATCCAGTCTCACGGGCTTCCTGCCAGTCCCCTCCGTAAGCATGTAAGCGTGCTCCCTGCACTTTTGGCAAATCCTCACCACGGTGTTAGGAAGCTGAGCCGGCACACACTTCTGTCCCTGCTTCACAGGTGCACAGCCCCAGGCCTAGACACTTGCAGGACCCATCCAAGGTCATGCAGTGAGCCATGGCATGGTCTACAGCAGTCTCTCCATCCCAGCACCCACCACCTCTGGGGTGGGGCAAGTCCGCATTATCCTGTGCATTGCGGGGGATGTATCAGCCTCTCCCTCTACCCACAGATGCCAATAGCCCCCCCAGCCATGGCAACCAAAGATGTCTCCAGATATGGTCAGACATCCCCTGGTGAGCCAAGCCAGCCCCGTTGAGAACTGCTGGCTTGGAATGCTGTTTGTTCCACATGCCGGGTTACTCTTTTTGTTGAAAGTGCGACTCCAAGGACCAACAATCAATATTTTTCTTCCTCCCCGATACACAGCGTAATCTCTTGGAAGCAGGCAGAACCAATACGTCCATATCCACTTTTGGCACATTTATCAAAATATTTTAGGGAGGAAATGGAAAATAATTATTTGGACACAAGCCCTTTATTCCATTGAGCTTTGAGAAAATTCCCATCTTGCGTGTTCCTGGTATCTCTCATTGATAAGCCTGCTCATAAAACCAGGGCCTTGGCCGGGGCCGGGGTAGACAAGACACACCATGATCGCCATCGTGCTGCTGTCTGCTTTGGTGGCTGGAGGTAAGCCAGGGGCGCTGGTGGACCTGGCGGTGGGACCCTTCCCCTCCCTCCTCCCACTCCCATCCACGCTCAGTCTGGAGTCGTTAGAAAGCCAGAGCAGGAGCAGGCCTTCAGCACAGTGGTTAAGTCCCTGTACGGGAGTGACTGGTTTTAACCCTGGCTGCTCCACTTCCAATCCAGCTTCCTGCTGATGTGCACCTTGGGAGGCGGTGGTGATGGCTCAAGTACTTGGATCCCTACCACCCCCGTAAGAGACCTGGGTTGAGTTCCTAGCTCCTGGCTTCAGCCTGATCCTAACTGATTCAGGCATTTGGGGAGGGAACCAGCAGAGAGAAGAGGATCTCTGTCTCTCTGACTTCCAAAGTAAAAACACATAAATGGAAATTTTTTTAAAAAGTAAGGAGAGCCAGAATGAAATTCCAAAAACAGAGCAGGACCCTGACCTCTTGGGATCCTTCTAGAACAACAAAAAGTTTTTTTTTTTTTTAACAGAACCTATTTGTCCTTTAAATTTACTTTGAGGGCTTAAAAATTATCTATTTATTTGAAAGGCAGAGTGACACAGAGAGACAGACAGACAGAGATCTTCATCTGCCAGTTCACTCCTGAAATGGCCACAATAACCAGGGCTGGGCCCAGCTGGAGCCAGGAGCCAGGAGCCAGGGGCTCCATCCAGGTCTCCCATATCCATCCTCCACCGCTTCCCAAGGTGCGTTAGCACGGAGCTAGGTCAGAAGCAGAGTGGCCAGGACTCAAAGAGGCATCTGACATGGGATGAGGGTGTCCCGAGAGCAGCTTAGCACACAGACCCACAGCATCCACTGCAGAACAAAATCTCCCTGTCTGGGGCTTGCGGATGCAGCGAGAGCGCGGACACTGCTCGGGTCGCCCCTTCCTGAACTCACCACCCTCTTCCTCTCCACAGCTCTCAGCTGTGGGCTCACCACGTACGAGCCCCAGCTCTCCAGGGTGGTTGGAGGCGAAAATGCGAAGGCCAACAGCTGGCCCTGGCAGGTGAGTCGCTCCCATGGTCCTGCACTCGCCTCCCCTCCCCTCTCCTCCAGGGCAGCTACTCGGTGGGGGTTCATCAGGGCCAACCAGTCACCAAGAATACACTTCTAGGCTGGCGCCGCGGCTCACTAGGCTGACCCTCTGCCTGCGGCGCCAGCACACCAGGTTCTAGTCCCAGTTGGGGCGCCGGATTCTGTCCCGGTTGCTCCTCTTCCAGTCCAGCTCTCTGCTGTGGCCCTGAAGTGCAGTGGAGGATGGCCCAGGTCCTTGGACCCTGCACCTGCCTGGGAGACCAGGAGAGGCACCTGGCTCCTGGCTTCAGATCAGCACGGTGTGCCGGCCGCAGCGCGCCGACCGTTGCGGCCATTGTGGGGTGAACCAACGGTAAAGGAAGACCCTTCTCTCTCTCTCTCTCTCTCTCTCACTGTCCACTCTGCCTGTCAAAAAAAAAAAAATACACTTCTAGGCCTTGGCCAAGCTCAGGGGTGGGGGAACAGTGACTTCTCCAGCGTTGGTAAGCAGCGACCCCAATACGCAGATTTACAAACCCAGTCTTACTCTGCTAGCCAATCAGATGTTTGCTTACAAACATAATTATCCCATGAACCATTCATCATCACCTTTGCAATGGTCCTTTGCTTTAAGGAACCAATCGGTGTTGTTTATGCAAACTAATCTTTAATGACAGTAAATCAATGAAACCACTGAAAACTAATTTTCCTTACCATGGAGTAGTCATAGTGTCTCAAGACTGAAATGCTGGGGAGGGCATGGCACACATATTCCATGGTAATGTTAGGCTTTACAATCGCCATAAATAAATACAGCAAAATCTCTCCTCTCTGACAAAATTGGGGCTGGTTTGGTTATAGAGAAATTATTTTAAGTCATACAAACGCATGCTTTAGACACTTTAATTCAGAACACATAAATAGCTGTGTTTTTAATTCTCTTTCTCATATAAACCAGCCTATAATGGATCAAACTGCAAGTCCCCAGGCTCCTGGATCACAGCCTTGGAGGGCATGGGACTTATATTTAGGCAGGGATGAGATAATAAACAAGTGGGTAAATTCATAAGACATCAGGCAATGAAAGACGTTATGAAAAGCAAAGCAGGACAAGGGGGTGTGTGTGTGTGTGTGTGTGTGCGTGCACATGACGGTGTACATATGTGTGCACACTCCGGTTTTCATGGAAAGCCTTGTGGAGAAAGTCACCTTGAGCAGAGACCTATAGGCAGTGAAGGAGAGAGCTACACTGAGACTTGGTCAAATAGCCAGGCAGGAAGAAGTGCAAAGGCCCTGAGGCAGAGTGGGCTTTGTGTGGCTTGTGCAGAGCGGGAGTGGGAGCCCACGTGTTCAGACAGGGGAGGGTCATCCGAGGGTCTGAGCCAAGGCAGAATCAGACTTAGGTTTTATAAAAGGATCGTTCTGGCTGCAGTGTGGCGAGAATGTTGGGGTGAGAGGTGGGCCAAGCGGGGGAGCTGGGGAACAGTCAAGAGTGAGAACCCGTCAGAGCTGAGAGTGGTGGGGCCAGACGTTGAGGTGTAAAGGAGTAGCCCTGTCCCCATGTCCTGAGAGTAGAGCTGACGGGATCTATCCGAGGAGGGACGGGGTTGGGGGAGGGGGGGGCAAGGGTGACACCATGGTTTGCTGGTAAATGGAGCTGCTGGTGACTGAGTCGGGAAAGTCCAGAGGAAGAGCAGGTTTAGGAGGGAAATCGGGAACCTGGGCTGCTTGGTTTTGTTTGTTTTATGAAGATTCGTTGATTTATTTATTTGCAAGGCACAATGAGAGAGAGAGAGCTTCCATCTACTGGTTCACTCCCCAAATGACTGCAACAGCCAGGGCTGGGCCAGGTCCAAGCCAGGAGCCTGGAACTCCATCTGGGTCTCTCAGGTAGATGCAGGGGCCCAAGGTCGGAGGCCATTCCCTGCTGCCTTCCCAGGTGCATTCGCAGGGAGCCGGATCAGAAGTGGAGCAGCTGGGACTCGAACCAGCACTCTGATATGACAGCCATCCCAAGCAGAGGCTTAACCCACTATGCCATGACACCCACCCCGGTGTGGACTTTTTTTAAAGTATGTGGATTATTTAATGACACATCCTTAGAAAACTGGCCAAGGGAATTTGATAGCACATTATATAAAATTATCAATGTCAAATGATTATTCAATATTTCGGGTAATGAATTTTTTATAAGTAAAAGCTGATTTCAAATCCTCTAGAATGTTTCTTCAAGATACTGCCATCTGTCCTCCGCCCTTGAAGAAACACCTGCTTTCTAGAACTTCTCTGTTACTTTGCTCACCAGCCAGACTACAATGATTCACTTTGTGTTAGTACTCACTTTCAGGCTGGGAGCTACTCAGTTAAAGTGCAGGAAAAAGATGTGGCTTATAAATCTTCATTAAGAAGGCATCTTGCCAAGAAAGAAACTGAATTAGTTACCATAACTTATACCAGGGATTTTAAATGCTAAGGAGCTGGCGACTGTACTTTGTCATTTCACAGTAACACCTCTCCCCACGTTCCACAGACGAAGGTACCACCAGTCTGGCTTTAGCCATGCGAAACTCCAAGGCTATGTCCTAAGGAGGTGGCTTCCCCAAAAGGGAAAAGGCCAACAAATCAAATTGCAGGAAGATGTTCAGAACAGAGGGTTATTTTGGTTTGGTTTTGGTTTGGTTTGGTTTGGTTTTTGTTAACCTGTTTAAGTTTTTAGTATCTTGTTTATCATGGAATTTTGTGTTCATTTTTATTTTTCAATAGCTTACATTAAAATAATATGGATCTTGAGTACCAACTTTTTTAAAATTATTTATGCGAAAGGCAGAGTGACAGAAAGAGGAAGACAGAGATCGTCCATCCACTGGTTCCCTCCCCAGATGGCTGCAGTAGTTGGATCTGAGCCAGGCTGAAGCCAGGAGGGAGCTCCATCTGGGTCTCCCACATGGAGGACAGGGACCCAAGTACTTGAACCATCATCCCCTGCTTTCCGAGTTACATTAGCAGGGAGCTGGATTGGAAGCGGAGCAGCCAGGATTCACAGGCAGTGGCTTAACTGCTGCACCACAATGCTGGCCCCAGTACCAAAGTTTTTGGTGACCCCTCAAGTTTGCACCTGAAGTGAGTTGCTGTGCCCTGGTCCTGGGGCACTGCTCCCAGGGACCCTGAAGGGCAGAGAGGCCGCTCTGCCGGCTGCCAGCGCCTGTCTTCTTCCCAGGTCTCCCTGCAGTACAGCTCCGGCGGCAAGTGGTACCACACCTGCGGAGGGTCCCTGGTGGACAACAGCTGGGTCCTGACAGCTGCCCACTGCATCAGGTAACTGCCTTTCCCCGGGTCACCCAGCCTGCTCCCTGGCCAGTGGCCATAAGCAACAGTGGAGGCCCAAATGGCCTGAATCACACGGTATATAACATAGCCTTGCAAATAGCCACTGGCTGGCTGAAATTCAAGCTTTCCAATCTATGGCTCCGTCTGTTGATCAATGAGTGGGTGAGTACACAGCACGGATTGCGTGGTCTGTGCCAGACCCTGAGGGGAGACATGGAGAAGTCCAGTTCCTGCCTTTGGGGCTACCCCATATGGCCTCTGGATCTTGGTGACTTCCCCAAGCCTCCATACCATCGCCTGCAGAAAGTGGAGTAAGAATTAAGCGTGGATGAACTGGAAAGGGCCTGGCACGTAGTACGTGCCCAGTAAGAGTTCACTATGACACATACACCACGATGAGGGCCCAGGGGTGAGAAGAGCTTCTGCTTCATTGTCCACGGACCCTCGTCCTCCCCCACGACCTCTGCCTGTCTCCCATCAGCCCCTGGGGTTTCAGTCTGGTCAATGTCACTCTTGGCAGGGAGCGGCCTCTTCCCCTACCTGCTTTCTAAGCTCCACGAGGTGATGGGGGAGCTGATGCAGACCTGGGAGTCAGGCACACTGCCTTCCCATTTGGGATTCTCACAGGTGGGGGGACTCTGGGCTCATCAGCACTTTTTGGGCCTCAGTTCCCCCCCGACCCCAGAAACTGAGAGGTGGGAGATTCAACTGGAAAAGACCCTGGAAGGCAAATGAGTCCTGGTTTGTCTGCATCCATTTCATTCCCCCCAAAATAATGTAACTCTCACCATAAGCTACAGTTTACAGTCCAGCTATACTTGCTACTAGTTACAGTTACTAGGTTACATAGTTCCGGTTTCATTGTAACTGATTGCCCTGGGGCATAAAAACCCCCAAGCCCCAAGTGGTGGCTCACACCGAGGATCGTCCAACACCAGGCCTTGGGAGAGGAGGCATTAGGGTATCCCTGCCCCCAGAGGCCCAAGGGAGCTGACCTTCTCCACGCACCCCTCTCCCAGCTCCTCCAGGACCTACCGCGTGGTGCTGGGCCGGCACAGCCTCTCCACGCAGGAGTCCGGCTCGGTGGCAGTCAGCGTTTCCAAGCTGGTGGTGCACGAGAACTGGAACGCCAACAAACTCTCCAATGGGTACCTTCTGCCTGTGTGCACTTGGGGCTGGGGTGGCAGGGGCGTAGCCAGGAGACTCAATCCCACCCCCTTCTTTGTTCCTTCTGTAGGGGCGGGGCTGGGGGGCAGGAGTGCTGAGCTCTCACGGGGGGAAGCAGCCCCAAACATGCCTGGAGTGGGGGTGTGACGAGTGATCTGGGTCTCCTGCCAGTTAAGCCCACAGGCCTCCTGTCCACCCAGGTGCTCAGTGACCCATTACCCTGGTCCGTGCCAAGCCCTGGGAACTCTGCAGAGCCCATGGCTGTCGGGTGGAGTAGGACACAGTCTTGGCCCTCTCCCCTCTGCCGGGACTCCCTCCCTCCAAGCCCGTCTATGTTTTCAAAGAAGCTTTGCATCTGGCCTGAGGATGTGCACACAGTTGGTGACAAGGGACTCAAGCTCTGCCTCTTTGCTAACCCAGGAATGACATCGCCCTGATCAAACTGGCCAGCCCCGTCACCCTGACAAGCAAGATCCAGACTGCCTGCCTGCCGCCTGCGGGCACCATTCTGGCCAACAACTACCCCTGCTACGTCACGGGCTGGGGCAGGCTGCAGAGTAAGTTGGGAGCCAGAGCCCCAAGGCCTGGGAGGGATGGGAGGCGATGTCACCCCTGCCCAGCCAGGGTGCTCTGCTGCCTGGGAGAGGCAGGATAGCAGAGACGATGAGGCTGCCTGGATTCAAAGCCCAGCTCCCCCACTCAACAGCTGTGTGATCTCAGGCACACTCCTTGGCTTCTTTGTATAACACAGCAGTGTCTACAATGCAGGGTTTCTGTGAGGGTTGAAGGAGATGATGTGTGGGAAGGCAGCACTTAGACCAGTGCCTCGGGTACAGCAGGTGCTGTGTTGCTATGACGCAATAGGATTATAGAGATCCCATGACCTCATCTGCGTGGCTCAAAGTCAAGTCCAGAATGTCTGCTCTGTGACCTCAGGCTTCTGGAGCTCCATAAGGGTCCACGGAGCCCTCACCAGCCCCTCCCTGCACACTAACCCTTCCCCCCGGGCCACCTGCACTTGCTACTCAGAGCCTGGTCAAGTGTGAGCCTCCTTTGAGAGAAATCTCGGAGGCCAGCAACCCAGGGACGATCGGCCACCAGGAGGGAACGGAGCACCTGCTCTTGGAATATTCTAGAGTCACGTGGACGCGTGACTGCTTTTCAGGATCACATAAGCCTGTAAGTGAGATAGCTTCCAGAGGCGCACCAAAGGCACACACATTACTGCTGCCCTTCTGACTGGTTCATCTGCAAGGACAAGAAGCACAACCACCCAGAAGTGAGGAGCAGCTGGGGAGGCATCGAACGCAAACCCCCATTTGTCTACCCAGGAAGCACTGGGGCAGAACACAAGTCATCTGAGACAGCACCATCCAGGAAGGCGTGCAAATGCTTGGCCTGCAGTCCTGGCTCTGTCAATCACGTGTGACACGGGCCAAGCCACACTAGAAGCTCAGCTTCTCCATCTGTCCAGTGGTGCAATGTTGGTGCAGATCCCGGCAGAGGAGACAGGGGAATGCTTAGGCTGTGCAAAGCACTGCACAAGTGTGACGAACTAGTGATCCCAGGGCGACCACTTAACTTCTGTGGGCTTCAGTGCTAGTTCCATCTTTCAAACAGGAACAAACGTTTATCGTGAGGAAAGCATGTTTTGAAAAACCTAGTGATGTGATGAGAACACGCACCCTTGCGGTTAGTAGCAGTGGTACTGATGGTAGTAACGGTGGCATCTCTTCCATACCATTCCATACCATTCCAGAATATTCTTCCCAATGTGGAGACTCCAAACGCCACAGGTTCACTACATAAGTGACAGCAACCCATGGAAGGAAGGGCCGGAATGAAGAGGCCTGGGTAGAGCCCAGTAGAGTCCCTTTGTCCCTGTAACGCTTCTCCCTGTTCTCGTTCAGCCAACGGAGCGACCGCTGACATCCTGCAGCAGGGCCGCCTGCTGGTCGTGGACTATGCCACCTGCTCCAGCTCCAGCTGGTGGGGCAGCTCCGTGAAGACCAACATGATCTGTGCTGGGGGCGACGGCAAAATCTCCAGCTGCAATGTGAGTACACAAGCTCAGGTGCCCCTTCCACGAGGAAGCGTGGAGATGGGGGTCGGGAAGAAGTTCGAGGAGCTCTGGTGTGCAGCCTCCTGGTGGAAGCATCCAGAAGCAGCCCTGGGCATCGCAAAACCCGAGCTCCATCCTGTGGTCTCGATGTTTCGGGGTTCTCCCCGTAGTGTCCACCGCATCACTGCTGGGATCCCGTTACTGTCTTCCCTCCTTGCTCTGCACAAGAGGGAGCCGGGGCAAGTACTCTCAGGGCTAGGGCCTTTCCATGCTGGCTCATGGCTCATCTGCAGGGTTCATCCCACTAATGCCCACGGCGTCCCCTCAAGAGCACTGCCCCAGAAACTTCCTGGAGACAGTGCCTTAACCAAAAGCAACTGCTGTCCGGGGGACACATGGGAAGGAGCATCTCAGGCCCTGCAGATCACCCGGTGAACCCGCACTCTCTTCCCGTGGATACCTGCACCCAGGACACTGCCTCGCCATGGCAGGCAACAGCCATGTCGCTGAGCACAGGGCAGCTGAACTCTGGGCCCCTGCCTCGGCCCCTTCGCTTACTGCCTGCACAACCTCGGGCAGGCCAGCACCCCCCCGGGTCTCCAGCACTGTGTCCTCAGGGAAGGAGGAGCCCCAACAACACTCACCTCCCCAGCTGCCACGGGGACTGAATGGGCAAAGGCAGCTATAGCGCTTAGCTTGGCTCCGGGCCCCCAGGGAGGACAGCGTGAGTCCTTGCAGGTTTTACGGTGCACACAGATTGTCCTGCCCTGGGCCACGCTGCGCTGGGATCCGAGGTGGACGGATGTGGGTGCTTTGAGAACAAAGCTTCCACCGGCAGCCCCTTCCCCTCACTCACCACTCCCGACCCCGCCCTTCCACAGGGGGACTCAGGAGGCCCACTCAACTGCCAGGACTCCAGCGGCAAGTGGCAGGTGCATGGCATAGTCAGCTTCGGGTCCTCCCTGGGCTGCAACTACTACCGCAAGCCCTCCGTCTTCACCCGGGTCTCCAACTACAACAGCTGGATCAACTCGGTAAGAAGCACGTGCGCCCCCTGGAGGAGGCTGCAGACCTGGCCAACCCCTGCAGTGCCCTCCCGCCACCCCCCACACAGAGACCCAGACACAACTTTTGCTAAAGTGGAGTGAAAAGGAAAGTGGCAGGGGTGTGTCCTTGTCCAAAGAGGGTTGACACAAAGGCCACCCCTCGGACCCTGGGAGCATTTGGTATTTGCTTATCTGTGGGTGGGGCCAGAACCCACCAACCCGGACTAGAATCAGTCATACTTATCTACAAGGCCCAAAGCCAGAGAGCTTGAGCTCCCCTAGTGCATTCAATATTGGCAACCAGTCTCCCTAAAGCAGGGGTGGGGGTCGTCCGGCCGCAGGGACCCCTTGACATGTGTAGGGGCTGGAGCAAGTGAGAGCTGTGGTGTGTGTCACAGAATCCTCCTAAAGTGACGCTGGCGTCTCGTCTCATGGCTTTAATGTGCAGAGACTGTTCCGATGAATTCCAATGACACTTCATTAATAGAACCCGAAACACAGCAGGTGGCTCTCCCAAGCTTGTCCATTAAGACTGGCCAGCTCCTTGTCCTTTTGTCTGTTGGCTGGCAGTTCTGTCTCAACAGGTGGTCACAGACCCCAGAGATGCCAAAAAAGTTTGGTGGAAAAAAAAGGGAAAACCACAAGAGCAGGGCCACTACTTTTGTTTGTTTTTGTTTTTTGTTGTTCTTGTTTGGTAAACTGGGGGAAGCCATGATTCAGCTTTGGTGGAGGGACATCTGAGGGCAGCCATTGAGGGCCCACTGGCATTTCAAAGGAGCCTGGCCCGAGACGGACTGGCCGGAGCATGCCTGGGGGCCTGTGACCAGCCACATCCTAGCTCCTCTTCCAGCCCCCGCAGCTGCAGGAGTCACCGTGCAGCTGGTCCTGGCCCCACCTTGGGGGCCCAAAGCAGAGCCCAGGAGCAATCGTCCTCATTTGTTGTCCCAGCGTCAGCTGTCGCCAGCCACAGCCGGGACACAAACAGGACAGAGTGGGCCAGAGCCGAAGGCATGGCCAGATGGCAGAGGGGATCCAGCGGGCAAAGCAGAACGTGTGAGACAGCTGGGCAGAGGCCCCGCGTTCACAGGACTGTAGTCAGGGCAGACACACGCGCCCGGCTATGGGGTCTGGGAGCGGGAGCACCAGGCAGCCGGCTGTCCTCCGGGGCCACCGTCCAAGGCAGCTGCAGAGGGGCAGGCAAAAGCCTGCACAAGGCACGCCATGTGCAGCTCGGGGTCACTCGCCCGGGAGCACCTGCCTGGATAACCCGAGACGGGTGCCAACAAAAGGCACGGACAGAGAAGCAACAGGACGAGACAGGTGGCCAAGGGCATTCATCCCTTCAACAAACATCCCTGAGTGACAGCCGCACACGCACCTCCAGCATTCGGCTTCAGTTTTCTTTTCCAGAAGGCAGCAGGCACTCCTTGCAGAAATATTAAAAATACAGGAGTGTGTCAAGTGACAAAGTAGAGGCCCCTTCATTTCACATCCTCAAGTCCGCTCCCCAGGGTTCATCCTTGCTCACGGGCCTGTGGGTACATCTGCACGTGGACACACAGTCTTCTGACCCACAGTAGCAGCACCAGGGGCTCCTCCCTTTCACCCCCAAGTCACTGGACTTGTCCAGGCACACAGCTGTGTTGTGCTGGCAAACAGCTCCGGACTACGCCCCAGCGTGAAGACAGTGAATGAGGCTGCCGCCTGCCTCCGATTCTTCCCTCTCCCGTGGCTGCCAGGGCGCACCCGGGTGCCACATCAAAATGCTGCCGGAGACCGCTCACAAACAGCGTCTCCAAGCAGCTCCAGCCCCATGCAAATGAGATCTCCAGCCACGCTTGTCCACACACTGGGCACCAGATGTGCAGGAGTTCACAGGCACCCCCGCCCGGGAGCCCACACGGGACTCTTTGCCCAAAGACCCCAGCGGACTGATGAGAAGCTGTGGCCACCTCCCCTCCTCTCTCACGCGGTCACGGCTCCTAGACCTGGAGCTACTGCCACTCTGGCTGCCCGCGAGTCACAGGAGCAGCGGGCAGCCTGGAGGCCACACAGGAAGCGGCCAAGCATGGCTCTGTCCCCAGACTAACTGCATTGTTTTCTTGTGTGTGTCCTGCAGGTGATCGCAAAGAACTAACCAGGGAACTGCCAGTCACGAAGCACGAGGCGGCTCCATGACTGTCAGACTTGGGAAACAATAAAACAGCTGCGAAAATCACATCTGGGTGCGAGCCTTATTAGCAAACTGCCCTAACATCCGGGGCCTTGAGAACAAGAAATGGGCCGGGGTCAGGGCAGCCGAGAGGAGCTCAGAGACAGCACTAGCATCGCACTGATGCCGGCGCAGCCACACAGCAGCCCGGGGGCCTTGCAGCCAGGGCGGCAGGTGGGTGGCCCTGGCAGGTGCTCAGGACCCTGAACCCCAGCCAGGTCTCTCCACGGGATACCTGTGTTCCCTGGGACAAGAGACTCAAGCCCCTGCAGCAGGACACAGCCCCCACCCGGGTCCCACTCCCGGGCTGGGAGGGGCTCGGAGGAATTAAGACAGAGAGAAAGTTGGAAAACTGCAAGTCTGCTGTATGAGGAAGAACCAAGAGAGCAAAGCGAGGCGGGAAATGGGCAAAAAGAGTCCACACTCCCCTCACATTCACGTTTTTAGGAATGAATCACACAATACAGGGGACGTGAGCTATTTTCAAAACGTCACTTAGAATTCATTCACAGATCCCAGCTCTTCGGGCTCTGTTGCCCTAAGAGAGACGCTGGCTCATTTGTAGCAAAAATTCCTCCTGGTCAGTGGTTCCCACATGGGGGCGGTTTTGTCCACCAGGCACGTGTGGCAGGGTCTGCAGATGTCTGTCGGCATGACTCAGGGACAGGAGCTCCTGCACCCAGCGGGCAGAGGCCAGGGGTGGCCCCGAGCAGCGTACGGTGCACAAACCCCCAGCATGAAGGATCGTCCCGCCCCAGACGTCAGTAGCCTGAAGGTCCGGAAACCCCGCTCAGAGAGAACCTGGAGGTCAGAGTCACATTCACCAGCCCAGGACCAGCACGGGGGAGGAGCCCGGTGGTGTCCGCAGCGTTCCTCCGGGCTCGTCCTCCACCGCCTGGCACCCGTCTCCAACCCGGGAGCTGCTACAAGGCTGTCCGCTGCAGGCCCCAAAGCCTCGTGCTGCAGGGAGGTCCAGGCCCAGCGCAGGAAGGTTTTGGGATGAAACACAAGGCAGGGTGAGGGGCCCTGGCCCCGCTAAGTTTTAAAGAAAAGCTTTTTCCGGAGGAAATTAAAACAGCCAGGGATCTGTTTGTAAATCCCTCGCTCGGAAACAGCATTCGCGACCTGCGGGAGACAAACCAGGGGGCAGTGAGTTCAGTTCTCCTGGCGGCGAGAACGGCAAAGACGGGCGGGGGCAGGGTGGCAGTATAAAGAACATGTGCTCAATTACACATTCAAAAAAACTCAAAATTTGGGGCCAGCCTGCGACGCCACTATCCCATATGAGCACTGGTTTAAGTCCCAGCCACTCCCCGCTAACGTGCCTGGGAAAGCAGTAGAAGATGGCCCAAGTGTTTGGGCCCCTGCACCCACGTAGGAGACCTAGAAGGAGCTCCTGGCTCCTGGCTTCAGATCGTCACAGCTCCTGGCTGTTGCAGCCATTCAGGGTAATGAACGAGGGGATAGAAGACCTCTTTCTCTCTCTCTCTCTCTCTTTCTCTGTGTAACTCTGCCTTTCAAATAAATAAATAAACCTTAAAATAAAAAAACTTCAATTCCAAAAACACCAAATACAAATCAGACTGAAAAGTTTGCACCCAAAAAAGGTGACAAGATTCAGGACCAGCAGTGGCACGTATCACGTGGCCCTGGGTGCCTCCTTCCCTGGCCCTGCAGGAACCCCAGCCACCTCTGAGGGTCACGTGCCCAGGACTGGGGTACCTGCCCCTGGGACTGTGTGAGGAAGTGCCCATGCTTGCCTGGGGTTCTTTTTTTTTTTTTTTTTAATTTTTTGACAGGCAGAGTGGACAGTGAGAGAGAGAGAGAGAGAGAGAGAGAGAGAGAGAGAGAGAAAGGTCTTCCTTTTCTGTTGGTTCACTCCCCAAATGGCCGCTATGGCCGGCGCACCGCGCTGATCCAAAGCCAGGAGCCAGGTACTTCCCCTGGTCTCCCATGCAGGTGCAGGGCCCAAGCACTTGGGCCATCCTCCACTGCACTCCCTGGCCACAGCAGAGAGCTGGCCTGGAAGAGAAGCAACCGGGACAGAATCCGGCACCCCAACCAGGACTAGAACCCGGTGTGCCGGCGCCACAGGTGGAGGATTAGCCTGTTGAGCCGCGGTGCCGGCCAGTTGCCCGGGGTTCTTGCCTCAACTCTGCTCAGCAAGGCTCAGGGTCAGACCCTTCTTCCGGAGCAAGGAGTGTCCCAGCCCCCCTGCCCCCCTCACAGCACCAGTGAGCTGAGCAGAGCCGTGGGGGGACCCACGTGAAGGTGGCAAAGGCAGCAGCGAGGCTCTGGGGCCCATGGAGGAAGCAGCCGCTCTGAGCGGGGCTTTCACGCAGCAGGGCCGGGCCTGCCAGGCCACCCTTACCAGCCCGTCTCTCGCTGAAGCCCCCTGAGAAGGGGGTGTACTCAGTGGGGGTCCTTCATGCTTGAGGGTCAAGTAGAAGATTACACAGTGGGGTAGGCTGCAGGACGGGCCCACCCTCCTCCATCCATCACCCCTGGATGCCACGCCCTGGCTCCTGAGCCTCCCACCCTCGGACGACACAGGGGAAGGTGGCCCTTTAAGAAAAAGATTAATGTCACCCCTAGCAGTCCCATCCTTGTTAAGAAGCAAAAGCCCCTGCAGCTCTCACAAAAGCCAAAGCATCTCCCCCAACCCCCGAGCCTGAGCCCAGTGCCCGCCCCTCCCCAGCCGGGGGAGGCAGTGCCGCCCCCCCTGCGGCCCCCCTCTCCCCGGTGGAGGAAGGCAGTACTCACCCGGAGCAGCAGGGACTGTAGGTCTTCGGTGGGAGCCCACCGCCCCAGGATGTGGTCCAGGGTCTCCACGTACCACGAGCCGCTCTTGGGATCCCTCCAGGAGACGAAACCTTCGAAGGGGAAAGTGGGCACTCCATGGGAGAGCAGGCCCTGTCCGGGCACGCGGGCCAGCACCCCCAGACTCGGACCCACGCGTGCGCCTGGCGGGAGCCCACATCCCTGTGGCTCTGGCCTCTCTGACCTTGCTTCACCCTCACCACCACCTGCAGATCGGGCTGAGACGCTCATTTTCCCAGCAAGGAAACCAAGGCTCCGGGAAGTGACTCACCCAAGAGATAAGAACGGAAAGGGGGGCGTTTGGCCTGGCGGCTAAGATGCCATTTAGGGTGCCTGCGTCCCCCATCAACACCGGCTCCACTCCTGACTCCGCTTCCTGCCAATGCAGACACTGAAGGCAGCGGTGACGATGGCTCAAGTAATTGGGTCCCTGCTACCCACGTGGGAGATCTGGATCGCATTCCCGGCTCCTGCTTCAGCCTGCCCAGCCCAGGCCGTTCAGGGAGTGAACCAGCAGATGGGCTCTGTCTCCCGGCGCTGTGGCATAGTGGGCTAAGCCTCTGCCTGTGGCACCTGCATCCATATGGGCGCCAGTTTGTGTCCCGGCTGCTCCATTTCCGACTCAGCTCTCTGCTTGGGCCCCTGAACACGCGTGGGAGACCTGGAAGAAGCTCCTGGCTTCTGATCAGCTCAGCTCCAGTCTTTACAGCCATCTGGGCAGTGAACCAGCAGATGGAAGACCTCTCTGTCTCTCCCTCTCTCTCTGCAACTCTGCCTCTCAAATAAATAAAGAAATCTTGAAAAAAGAAAGGAAGGGAGGGGGAGTGGGAGGGAACCGCCGCCTGTCCCACCACCTGCCTCCCAGGCCTCACGCTCAGCGGTGGTCGAGTCACCTGTGTAAGCTCCAGGACAACCTCTTTGGTACAATTATCATTCCCGTTCTAAAGAGAAGGCTGAGGCAAAGCCGGGAGGAGTGTGGCAAATGAGGCAAACCCAAGGGCGTGTGCCTGTGGAAACTGCGTCCCAGGAGCCTACCCTCCCCCCTGCCCTCCCCTCCTTCCCTCCTCCCTTTCTTACTCCCTCACCCCCTTCTTCCTGCCCTCTTACCCCCTCTAGCCCTCCCCTCCTCCTCCTTCCCCTCTTCCCCTCTCCTTTCCCCTTCCTCCCTCCTTCTCCCTCCGTCCCCCCTCCCCCAGCAGAGGCTCTGAGAGGTGAAGGGATCTCTCAAGGTGACACCGGTGGCAGCAAGAGCCGGAACCAGAACTCCCAGGTCCCTTCTTGCCCAACACAGCTGCCCCCAGGGCAAACCAGAGGACTGCGGCCAGGAGTGCGCACCCCCCTGCTGCGCTCACCTGGGAAGGTGGAGTAGGACACGAGGATGTCACTGGGCGTGGGCAAGCTAGACACAGCATCCACCTGGTCATCGGAGGTCCTCGGGCCTCCCTGGAATGGGGTGGCATCCGGCTCCAGGTTGTGCCCAGAGGTCCTGTCTTCGGGACAAGCGGAGGCCACCTCAAACCCGTGGTCCTTCTGCTCTGCAGGAAGCAGAAACAAACCCCGCGTGACCCTGAACCACACAGACCCAGGCTGCAGCCCCACGTCTCAGCCCCACGCGGCCAGTCCCCAGCCCAAGGCCGCTGGACTCCTCCGCAGCCAGGCTCGCAACGCTGGCAAACACAAGCAGGGAACGGGAACAGAAGCTGTGCTGGTTTCTACACCACAAGTTTACACATTTGTGAGTGTGATTCGGAGGAAGAAAGGAGACTGCAGAACACTTTAAAACACATAAAAGCAAGTTACGGGGCCGGCGCTGTGGTGTAACAGGTAAAGTCACCGCCTGCAGTGCTGGCATCCCATACGGGAGCCAGTTCAAGTCCTGGCTGCTCCACCTCCGATCCAGCTCTCTGCTATGGCCTGGGAAAGCAGTGGAGGATGGCCCAAGTCCTTGGGCCCCTGCACCTGCGAGGGAGACCTGGAGGAAGCTCTTGGCTCCTGGCTTCAGATTGACACAGCTCTGGATATTGTGGCCATCTAGGGAGTGAACCAGTGGATAGAAGAACTCTCTCTCTCTCTCTCTCTCTCTCTCTCTCTCTCTGCCTCTCCTTCTCTCTGTGTAACTCTGACTTTCAAATAAATAAATCTTTTTAAAAATTAAATTAAAAAGAAAAACAAGTTACAAAACAGGCATCCAGAAGAACGAAAAACAGGGTTTCAAACAAAACTTTGCATGTAAAAATTCATGGCAGCATTATTCACAATTGCTAAAAGGTAGAAATGACCCAGTACCCACTGACAGATGAATGGGTAAGCAAACTGTTGTGTGTTCATACAATGGATTATTACTCAGCCTTAAAATTTAAGTGAACTACTGATGCACGCTACAACATAGGTGAACTCTGAAAATGTTGTGCTGAGTGAAAGAAGTCAGGCACACACGACCACATACGATATCATCGATATGAAATACCCAGACTAGGCTGATTCATAGAGCATTGTCCCTGGGTTATTACAAAGTGTTTTTTAAGCACACAGTGTAGACACAGATCGCAGACACACACATGCACGCACAGGACACCATGGAACATGAGCACCGATCAACGCAAGCCCTGGGGAGGATCCAAGCACGAGACAAAGCCCTTCTGGCTCAAAGTGCAAATCCCACGCCATAAATTTATGCTGAGACTTAGACTTAAAAAAAAAAAAAGCTACCTACAGCAGAGATAAACAGAATAGAAAATAGAAAAACACTAGGGAAAACCGATGAACATAAAAGTTGGTTTTTGAAAAGAAAGGCTTAACCTACTCCGCCACAATGCTGGGCCCAAATTAATCTTTAAAAAAAATAATAAAGAGAAGGGAACACTTCCTAACTCCTTGTCAGAGCCCAGAATTACCGGGATACTAAAGCCACACAAAGATCCTCCATAAAGGGAGACAACAGACCAATGCCCCTTATGAACACTGATGCAACCATTCTCAATAAAACACTAACAGGCCAGACTCTGCAACACGGGAGATCACACACCTGCAGCTCCGTTCACAACAGCTGAGCTGCGGCATCAACCCAGACGCCCATCAGCTGATGACTGGAGAAAGCCAGTGTGAGGACTATTCACCGTGGAAGACAACTCAGTCACGAGAGAAGGAAATCCTCTCTTTCACGGCAAAATGGATACAACAGAAGCCATCGTAGCTGGTGAACTAAGCCACTCCCAAAAGGCAAATACCGTATGTTTTCCCTGATCCACGGTAACCAACAGAATACAAAATAATGTAATGTATGCTAGAGAAACTGACATCTTAGCAATTGATCATTGTTTACAGCCCTTGTCTCTACTGTTGAGGCACAGTGGTTTTTTTCTTCTATTTGTTGAGTTCTTTACCTAATGGAGGGGTAAATTTTATGATTATAAAATAAACTGAAAGTAGATCATTGTAAAAATTAAAAGAGTAAGAAAGGAAGGAGGAGAGAGGGTGGAACATGGGCAGGAGGGAGGTGGGATGAGGAGTATGACTATGATCCTACATCTGTACATATGAAATGTGTTCACCTTATATACATTTTTTAAATATTTATTTATTTGAAAGTCAGAGTTACATAGAGAGAGAAGAAGAGGCAGAGAGAGAGAGAGAAAGAGAGAAAGAGAGAAAGAGAGAAAGAGAGAGAGAGAGAGAGAGAGAGTTCTTCCATTCGCTGGTTCACTCTCCAGCTGGCCACAATGGCCGGAGCTGTGCCGATCCAAAGACAGGAGCCAGGAGCTTCTTCCGGGTCTCCCACGCAGGTGCAGGGGCCCAAGGACTTGGGCCATCTTCCACTGCTTTCCCAGGCCATAGCAGAGAGCTGGATCGGAAGTGGAGCAGCCGGGTCTCAAACTGGCGCCCAATATGGGATGCCGGCACTGCAAGCGGCAGCTTTACCCGCTATGCCACAGCACCGGCCCCCTTATATAAATTTTTTAAAAAGATCATATACCATGACCATGTGGGATTTATTCCTGGAATACAAGGATGGTTCAACATACAAAAATCAATGCAGGGGGCCAGCACTGTGGTGCAGTGGGTTGATCCTCCACCTGCAACACCAGCATCCCATATGGGCGCCGGTTCGAGTCCCGGCTGCTCCACTTCCAATTCAGCTCTCTGCTATGGCCTAAGAAAGCAGTGGAAGATGACCCAAGTCCTTGGGCCCCTGCACCCGCATGGAGACCCAGAAGAAGCTCCTGGCTCCTGGCTTCAGATTGGCCCAGTTCCAGCCATTGCAGCCATCTAGGGAGTGAACCAGTGGATGGAAGCCTTCTCTCTCTCTCTCTCTCTCATTCTCTCTCTCTCTCTCTCTCTTTTTCTAACTCTGCCTTTCAAATAAATAAAAATAAATCTTAAAAAAAAAAGGCAGAAAGGGGGCCGGTGCTGTGATGCAGTGGGTTAACGCCCTGGCCTGAAGTGCCAGCATCCCATATGGGTGCTGGTTCGAGACCTGGCTGCTCCACTTCAAATCCAGCTCTCTGCTGTGGTCTGGGAAAGCAGCAGAAGATGGCCCAAGTGCTTGGGCCCCTGCACCCATGTGGGAGACATGGAAGAAGCTCCTGGCTCCTGGCTTCGGATCGGCCCAGCTCCGGCTGGTGCAGCCAACCGTGGAGTGAACCATAGGATGGAAGACCTCTCTCTCTCTCTCTCTCTTTCTCTGTAACTCTTTCAAATAAATAAATAAATTTAAAAGGAAGAAAAAGGGAGGGAGGGAAAGGGAGGGGAGGGGAGGGGAGTGAGGAAAACACAAGAGGCAGCCACAGGCACCGACAGGGGAGGGGAAGAGCGGGTCAGCGGGAGGCGGGCAGCGGCGTCTCCAGCGTGTGTCAGCCCCGCTAGGCAGATCCGAGGAGAAGGCCCGGCCTACGGGGAGAGGCATCTCCTGCTCGAGTGTTTCTCAGGGGCCTCCTGAATTCAAAACTCCCCTCCCCCCACCAAGAACAGACGGACACCGGGAGATGTTCCCTCTGCACACAAAGTCCACGCCCACCGCAGCACACTGGCGGCCTTGGCCTTCGCCTCCTCGGCGCGGTCACCCCAGGAACGGAAGCTTGGCACAGCCGGTGGCAGCCTGGCTCTCGCCAAACCGCGCCGACACCACAGTGGCTGACTTTATGGGTGGCCTGTCAGCCCTGGTGCTGTGACCTTGTCGTGGGGACGTGTTGAAGGGTGCTTTAAGTTCCAACAGGTACATTTAAAACAGCAATCCGGGGACGGCACTTGGCGTGTGTTCCAGACACCACAAAGCATAAATCCAGCGCCTGGGTTCAGGTCCCAGCTCTGCTCCCAATTCTAATTTCCTACTAATGTGCACCCCAGCAGCTAGCAAGTGATGGTTCAAGTGCCTGGGGCCCTGCCACCCACATGGGAGACGCCGATTGACTTCCGGCTCCCGGCTTCTGCCTGGTCCAGCCCAGGTGGCAGCTCTCTCTGCTTCCCAAATAAATACAAATACATATAACAGCAATCCAAGAGTCAGATCCAGGGCAGGTGTTCTGATGAGTGTAACCAGGCCTGAACAGAGAAACCCAGAATTCCTGTGCCCGGCTGAGTGGCGCCACCGTGTGGCAGCACTGTTAAACACAAGGTCACTCAGCAGAGATGGGAACTCCGGGGACATCCGAGTCACGTTCCAGCTTTGAAACGTTGCTGTCTCCATGAGGCTGCTATATTTAGCTTTGCTCTTTAAAAAAAATATTTATTTATTTGAAAGGCATAGCTAGAGAAAGAGACAGAGCGAGATCTCTTCTAACCACCGGTTCACTCTCCAGACGGCCACAACCGCCAAGGCTGGACCAGGCCAGAATCAGGAGCCAGGGGCTTCTTCCCAGTCTCCTGTGTGGGAGGCAGGGGCCCAAGGACTTGGGCCATCTTCCACTGCTTTCCCGGGGTTCTACTTCAAATTCAGATATTTAGAATCCACATAAGATGCGATCAGATCTGAGCTTTGTTCCAGTCTGGGGACCTGGTTGTGGGGCAGACGGCCCTGGCCCTGCTCGCCAAGAGCTGACACCAGAAGAGGCCATCTCAGCACGAGAACAAGGTGCTACGGAACAGGAAGAGTGGGCCGCAGGAGCAGCCAATCCCGACTCTGTGCAAGGAGGGGGTGATCAAGGAAGACTTCCAGGAGGTGGTGACTCCTTGGTTCTCAAGACAGAGGGACATTATAAAGGCCTAAGTTCGGCCCTACCCAGCCTCTCTCTGGTGTGGCTGCAGATGGAATCACTGCTTCTCTGACCACACCCCCAGCACTGCTCTCTGGACTGTGCGCTGATGCTCTGGGGGCTGTGCTCTGCCGTCTGTACCGTGAACCCCAGAGCTGTGGGCTAGAACAACCCCTTCTTCCTAAGTAGCCGGTGTCAGGAATTTCCCTAGCTGGACAAACGCTGACCAGCATGCGGGCCGGGTGTGGGGGACATAAGACCAGCGAAACCCCGATGACCCCAGGAGGCTGGCAGCCCAGAGCCGTGTCACGCGTTGCTGGTGTGCACGGTGCCCCTGGGGCAAGGTGCACGGGGCTGTGGTACAGCAACGCCCATTTCTCTGGCAGATCAGGCCGAAGGGCAAGGAGCCGAATCACCTGCCAGGTGTCCCAGCCCCAGAGAGCCGGGAGCAGAGGAACCTCCCTGACCTGGAGTCTCCAATACTCCCGCCACTGCCATCAGGACCCAGGGAGCTAGCGCTGCCTCTCTTCCTTCTTATTTGACTAGAAAATCAGGAAACTGGGGGTGAATGCTGTGGTACAGTGGCTTAACCCGCCTCTTGGGAGGCCCACATCTCACACTGGATGCCGGTTCGAGTCCCAGCGATGATACTTCTGATCCAGCTCCCTGCCAGTGCGCCTGGGAAGCAGCAGAGGATGGCCCAGCCCCTGCACCCCCATGGGAGGCCCAGATGGAGCGCCTGGCTCCTGGCTTCAGCCTGGCCCAGCACCTGCTGTTACGGCATCTGGGGAGAGAACCAGCCAATGGGATCGACCTCTCCCTCTTTCTCTGTCTGCATTTCAAGTAAATAAATTACTTTTTTAAAATCAGGCAATGGTGAAGTAGGGGTTAGAGTTACACCCACGCAGACGGCAAAACTACAACAATCCAAATAGTCCTTAGAAATTCCTCAGACCCCCAACAATGAGAATCCCAACAATGGAACTCCTTCGATTCCCCGCGCGGTTCCCTGTGGGATGGTGGAAAGAGGCCCTCGCGGATGGAGGCTGGGAGGGGTCCAAGCTGCTCCCTTGCTCCCCTCCGCTTGTTTGTGCCAAGGCCCTGGAGCGGAGGTCGGCAAGGTGACAGAGCCCGGACGCTCCTGCACCACCCCAGAGAGGAGCGCTCGCTCCGCAGAGCGGGTGACGCTGAGGCCGGCTCCGGCTGGGCACCGCAGTGACCGTGTCTGGAGAGGCCCCGTGGGCACCCGGGGAGGCCGAGCTGCTGCTTACCCCCTCCGCAGGCCTGGATGAAGAAGAGCTTGGGCTTCCCACCCAGGCTGGGGCAGCTGGTCCCGTTGAAGATGTTCACGACTCTCTCAACGGGCACGGGGTATCCGTCCGTGCCATAGACGGCCCCAGGGAACTGGAGGTGGCTGGCCTGGAAGACCAAGAATTCTGGTTACAGAACCAAGAAGTGAGGGTCGGCCAAGGGCACTCTGGGCACGGGAGGGGAGAGCCCCGTGGCACACAGCCCCAGGGGCCAGGCCACACGGAGGACAGCCTCCTACCTGGCAGCCGTGAGACAGGATGACGACCACGCAGCAGTCCAGGGCGCTGTGGTCCCGCTGTGCCAGCTCCGCCAAGGCCAGGAGCATTTCCTACGAGGGAAGGCTGCACGTGAGCCACAGCATGGGCCATCAGGCCACTTCCCCGGCCTCTCCAGGCTGCAAATGGATCAGCCCAAAGGCTTGGGGGGGGCACATTCTCTGCTCCCAGGGGCTGACGGAGTGACAGTCACCACCCCATCACAGCAGCCAGGGCTAGGGCTCTCAGGGGAAAGGTGCTGTGCTGGGCATCCCTCATGTAAGCCCCACAACACAATCTTGTCTTCTACACAGGGAAACTGAGGCACAAGAGGTCACACAGCCGAACCGAGAGTGCCAGTCCTGAAACCCACACTTCCCTGAGCCTGAGGCTTGAACCTGCGACCACGGGGCCGACCACTGGGCCGCTACCGCCGCCCCCCACCCCCGCCCGCCCGCCCGCTTCCTCGGTGGGTGGGGACTGCACCTTGGCGGTCAGGTCTGGCTTCACCTCCACGGTGAAGTGCAGCGAGCAGAAGCGGTGCTGCAGTTTCGCGCAGTCGATGTTGGAGCCGTTGCGGGCGCTGAGCCCCGAGGTGCTGCTGAAGTTCACGTTGTTGATGATGAGGCAGTGGCCACAGGGCTCTGCGTCCAGGACGTACGCCTGCAGGAGCACAGGGCCCAGCATAAGCCGGGGTCCCACCAGGCCCCCACCCCTGACCCTGGCAGAGGCAGCAAGCCCCTGGTTCCCACGCCCGTAGCTCCCGGTCTGCCCCGGGGCCAGGGCAGAAGATCAGCTCCAGCCTCAGTAACCCCACCCCCAAAGGCACTCCCCCCAGAAGGACCTTAAGAATCACTGGTCTCTACTGTGGCAAAAAGTGACCTACATGAAGGATCTCTGTGAGTGAGATCCCAGTGGGAAGAAGGGGCCATCAGAGAAGGAGGGAGGAGAGAACTTCTACTTTGACTATGGCCTTGTCTACATAAGGTCGGAGTTTGTGGACTCAAGAGGCTTCCACAGCCTTGGCAGCTCATGGCAAGAGCCTCGGTGATCTCTGACGTCATAAATAAGAGTGTCAATTGTTAACAACAGGAGTCACCGTGCACTTGCTCCCCATGGAGGACTTCTGTCCTTAATGAGTTGTACTATGAGAATTAATGGTAAATTTAGTCTTCAAACAGTACTTCATACTTTGTGTGTCTGTGTGGGTGCCAACTGTTGAAATCTTTACTTAGTATACAGTTGGGCTTCTGTATATAAAGATAAATACAAATGAATTTTAATGAAGAATGGGATGGGAGAGGGAGTAGGAGGTGGGAGAGGAACGGGGGTGAGGGCGGATATATGAGAACCACTATATTCCTGAAGCTTACCTATGAAGTTTATGTTTATTAAATAAAAGTATTCTAAAAAAAAAAATCACTAGTCTCAAGGCTCTCACCCACAGAGCACCTGAGAATTTCAAGGCCAGCTCAGTGAGCGACTGGGACCTGGCCGCCGTGCGGGTGTCGGAGGCTGCTTCCCGCCCAGGCTCACTCCCCTGCTGTCTCCCAGAGCCCACTCTTGTTTAGGGCACACAGCACTGCAGCCACACAGGGCTGAGCTAAGCGGACGCTTCACGGGGGGAATGTCACGGCTGTGACATCACTAAGTGGCCCCTGGTTGACAGAAACATCATCCCGTGGCACACGACCCGATTTCCACGGGCACGCCTTTCACTTGCCTATCTTCTCTCTCCCCAGCTAGTCTGATGGCTCCGCCAGGGCCAGCAGCTCTTGTCCAGGGCGCTCCAGCGTGGAGCCAGGGGGCCAAGCGTGCAGTAAGCACCTGTATGAGCGAGCGCAGTGACGGGGTGGGCGGACGCTGACGCCGCCCCTGACTTTACAGCTAAGGAAAAGCGGGGTTGAATGATCTGCTCCAGCGAGCGCTGGCCAGGGCAGGGTTCATGGACTCCCAGAGGGCTGGAAGTAGAACTCCATTCCAGCTACTGGCCTTGGATCACACACAGACTCACCAAATCCGCGTTTCCTCTCACACCATCCTGAGCACCTAGAGAGAAAAGTAAGAGGGAAACAGGGACGTGAGGGTCCCCTGTGAAGATGACCCCCACACGAACAGAGAGGAGTGGGAACTTAGGGACTCCCAGACTGTGCTGGTGGGAGAGTCCTGTGGCAGCCACCTTGCAGAACTGCCTACAAGGTTTTTTAAAAAAATATTTATTTATTTATTTGAAAGTCAGAGTTACACAGAGAGAGAAGGAGAGGCAGAGAGACAGAGAGGGAGGTCTTTCATCCACTGGTTCACTTCCTAATTGGCTGCAATGGCTGGAGCTGTGTTGATCCAAAGTCAGGAGCCAGGAGCTTCTTCCAGGTCTCCCACATGGGTGCAGGGACCCAAGGACTTGGGCCATCTTCTGCTGCTTTCCCAGGCCATAGCAGAGAGCTGGATCAGAAGTGGAGCAGCTGGGACTCGAACCAGTGCCCACTTGGGACGCCAGCACTGCAGGTGGCGGCTTCACCTGCTATACCACAGCACCAGCTCCCACAAGTTTCTAATAGAGTTAAACTCACACCTGCCTCTGAGCGGCAGGCCCACCCTCAGGTGCATCTCCAAGAGAAAAGAGTGACATGCGCACAGAAAGACTTGGCCAGGAGTCTTCACTGAGCCTTATTTACATAAAGTCCCAAACTAGAGATAACCAATGTGACAAGCTGATGAATACACAAACTGGGATCCACTGAGACCCACAACAGCTAGAAAACAAGCAAGCTACCGATACTCGCAACACCATGGATGACCTCAAAAGCATATGGGAAACAAAAACCCGTTGCAAAACAGTTTATATGAAGTTCCAGAATTTATACGTAGTTCCTCCATGTATGTGAAGTTCCAGAAGAGGAGGAGGAAGGGAAGTCCGGAGACCAGACGCTCCTGGTCTGCAGGTCCACTGGGGCACAGTGGGCCTCCAGAAATATCTGCAGAATAAGTAAATGAGTAAAAACGCTCATTTCCCTGCAACATCAAGAGTTTTCACTTTTTTATTAATTTATTTGGCAGGCAGAGTGCCGCAAAGGGAGAGACAGAGACAGAAAAAGACATCTTCCATCTGCTGGTTCACTCCTCCAATGCCTGCAGCAGCCAGGACTGGTCCAGGCCAAAGCCAGGAGCCTGGAGCTCCACGTGAGTCCCCTACACGGGTGGCAGGGGCCCAGATGCTCAGGCTGTCCACTGCTGCCTTCCCAGGGACATTAGCCGGGAGCCGGGTGGGAAGCAGCACAACTGAGACTTGAACCGGCACTCATATGGATGCCAGCATCATGAGCTGTACAACGCTGGCCCCTTCACTCCTTTTTAAGTTATTCATTTATTTGAAAGAGAGAGAGATTCTGCCTGCTGGCTCATTCCTCCAATGCCTGCAACAGCCAGGAGCCAGGAATTCCATCCAGGTCTCCCATGTGGATAGCAGGGACCCAACTACTTGAGCCATCATCTGTAGCCCCCCAGGGTGCACAGTAGCAAGAAGCTGCCATCAGGAGCAGGGTGCAGGCATCCTAGGCAGCTTCGTAACCGCTGCACCAAACATCTGCCCTGGTGTTTTCATTTCAGTGAGCAAGAGCTCAACTGGCCACCAGCCTGGAAGGCTCTAGGGCTCGCTCTCGCTCTCTCTCTCTCTCTCTCTCTCTCTTTAAACCAAGATAACTTGTTTATCTTGGTGGCTTCCTGAAGCTGGTGGGAGGTTGAAATAATGCTGTCACTCATTGCGTAGAGCAGGCCTGGCCCCTTGCTAGGAACTACCTCTTGCCAATTTAAAAGCCACACTGGAGCAGAGGTCAGCTACATGGTGCTTGAAAGGTGTTTCTCCCAAAACGGCAGCTCCCACACGGGTGACAAACACATGTGACTAAGCGTGTTTGCAAAAGAATCAGCCTCTTAGCCAGGGAGTCACTGGGTACAGGCCCGTGTCACCCACAGAGAGAAGTGGGGGAAGGGGGCGTGCCCTCCAACGAGCCTCTTCCCAGTCTCAGTAATGCGGAAGTCACTGATCACCCACTTCCTGCAAACGTCCCCGATCACCCACTTCCTGCGAGGCCCTGTGGGGAGCGCTTTCCACATACGGCCTCGCTGACTCCTAAGAGCAGTTCTGCAACAAACGCTGTCGTCCGTCCCCTCTGACAGAGCCTCAGAGAGCCCGAGCGGCGCGGGGCGGTGAGCACAGCCACCAGCCCCGGAGTGGAGGGGCCGGGCCAGGCTAACACCAACCTTTACTTTCCAGAAAGTCCTAACCCCGGGAGAGGCATGAGCAGAGAAGCCACGGGGCTGGGTAGGGCTAGGTGTCGACGTCACTGCCCAGGGGGTACCCAGGTATTGGGTTACATGCTATTTCTGAGTGTGTCCATGACGGTCCTTCTGGAATTCTGGGAGAGATTAGCATCTGACCTGGTGGACTCAGGACAGCAGGAGAGTTCGCCACTGTGGGCCACCTCATCCAACCCACTGAAGCCCCGAATGCAACAGAGAGAGGGAGAATCTGACCTTGGTGGGCCTCACCACCCGAGGTGGGAATGGGGCCTCCTGGCCCTCTACCAAGGACACACACATCGGAAATCCTGACTCTCACACTTGGCTGGAACCACACCACAGCACGCACGCAGCAAACTGTGGGCCCGCTCTGCCTCCGTGATCATGAGAGCCAATTCCCGATAATGAATCTCTCTCTAGATACATCCAAGTGGTCTTCAAAAGTTCACGGACGGGGCAGGTGTCGTGGCACAGCCGGCTCAGCCGCTTCCAATCCATTCCCCTGCTAATGCGCCTGGGAAGCAATGAATTGATAATGTCCCAAGTGGCGTTGGGCCCATGGGCTGGCACTGTGGCACAGCAGGTTAGGCCATGGCCTACAATGCCATAATCCCATATGAGCACTGGTTCAAGTCTTCGCTGCTTCACTTCTGATCCAGCTCCCTGCTAATATGCCTGGGAAAACAGAAGAGGATGGCCCAAGTATTTGGACCCTGCCATCCACATGGGAGGCCTTGAGAGAGAGCTGGGAGATTGATTAGATCATTTATGTAAGCGCTTTGAACATCCCTAACCCAAAAACCCAAAACGCACTGACGTGACACCGGAGCGGTAATTTCACACCTGACTTCCCGCAACGGATCACTATCAAAATGTAACCACACTAAAGACACTGTATAAAATTATCTTCATGGGGCCGGCGCTGTGGCATAGTGAGCTAAGCCCCCGTCTGCAGTGCCGGCATCCCATATGGGCACCAGTTCATGTCCCGGTTATTCCTCTTCCGATCCAGCTCTCTGCTTATAGCCTGGTAAAGCAGTAGAAGAAGGCCCAAGTGCTTGGGCCCCTGTACCTGTGTTGGAGACCTGGAAGAAGCTCCTGGCTTCGGACTGGCCCAGTTCCGGCCATTGCAGCCACTTGGGGAACAAACCAGTGGATAGAAGACCTTTCTGTCTGTCTCTCCCCTTCATTGTAACTCTGCCTCTCAAATAAATAAATAAAATTGTTTAAAAAAATACCTTCAGACTATGTGGCATTTACGAAAATATGAATGAATTTCATGTTTATTTGGGCCCCATTCCCAAGACATCCCATTTTGTCTAAAAAATAAAATAAAATGAGAAATTTGAAACAGTTCCAGTCCCAGCAGTTCAGACAAGGGCTGCTCAATCTGCAGTAGATACTTAGTACTGCTAACCACTACCCCTGCTAGTACCGCACGACGGCCCACTGGGCAACCAGGAAACGAGCAGCCCCAGATCTCCCCGCGCTGCCAAGGAAGCCAAGTGCTACTGACAACCACCCAGGTCCATCAGCAGAACAGTATCCAGAACAGGAACCCCACCACCACCTAGCAGTGAAAAAGAATGGACACCCACTATGCACAACAACGTGGACGCATGCCCCAGAGCAAGGATGGGCGGAAGCAGCCAGACTCTGGAGTGCACATGGCAGCACTTCATTCCTTCGGAAGTTCAAGGAGACAGAGACGGGAACAGTGACTCCCTTGGGTGCGGGGAGTGGGAACAGACTAGGAGGAAGAGCCGTGGAGGATACTGGGATGACCCAGGTGTTGCTGACCTGGGAGTGCCCGTCGGTTAAAATCATCCAACTCTGCTCTCGGGACTCATGCATTTTGCCGGATGTGGCCTTGTGACCTTAAGTAACTGACTTCCTCCTCCTAAGCCCCGGTTTGCTGCCCGACAAAGGAGGCAGGCAGGGGGATGTACTCTGCAGGTGCACACAGGGAGCAGACTCTGAGCTGAGGCCTCCCTCCTGCCCCAGGCACGGGCTGTGGTGGAATGAGAAGGCCGTGTCAAGATGGTGCTGGCTAGCAAGTGTCAGTTACTCAGGAAATGGCTTTGGAACCCACCTGGCAATGGAGCCTGCCTGGCAATAGACAGTGATTGGTTAGGACATAAACCGCCCCTTGACCAGATTGGCTGCCTCGGCTGCATAAGCTGCTGCACCAACTGAAATAAATGAGTCTGCGGGCTGCTTGCCTCTGGCCCACTCCCGGGGTCTGTGTGGTGACTTCATGCCTCTTGTCCCCACCGCTTCACCTCTCAGAATGAATCCACAGCAACAATGGGCCACTCCAAGCTATCCAGAGGCCAATCCTGCACAACAGCTGGATCTAGAAACACTGGCAAAAACCTGGGACACCCAAAACAGACCTGGGCGCATGCTTTTCTGAGGAGGGGCTGCCAAAGTTACCGCTCCTGATGACTTACCAGAATGTTCCACCCATCTCCCACATAATGTTCCATAAGACAACAGCAAAATTAAATTCTGAACCCCAGCCCACCCAGCTGTACCAGCAGTCACACCCAACCAACAAACACTCCATCGATACTCACAGACATCACGGAATCCTCCAGAACTGGAGTCCACCGGCCTGAGAACCTCTGGCCTGAGCTTGGCTGGCCACAGCTCCTCAGGCCCCAGCACCACCGGGGAGAGGTTTCCCAGGGCCGCCTGCGAAGTCACCGCTGTCGGCTTCTCTGGTTGAAGGCCCACTGGTCCCAGCACAAAGGGTGTCAGCGGCAGAGGTCTGATGGCCTCGGGGTCCCGTTCCTGCCTACTGGCTTGCAGGAAAGAAGCCAGTGTGTGCTGGCCAGTGTCCTCCAGGCAGGAGATGAACAAAGGAAGGGCCTGCCTCCCTCGGGTCTCCAGATCTATGACCAGCTGCCTGGCCTGATCCCGGCGAGTCCCCGCGTGCTGTTTGGAAAGAAAGACAAGACGCAGTCACCCACTTAGTGCCACCTGCTTCTCTCCTTGTCGCCCCATTTCCCATCTGGGACACGTGGGTAGAAACAGAGCCTAGGGTACCCTGAGTGAGGGACCCGCCCCAGCCTCTGCTCTGTTTCAGAGGCATCTACGGCGTGCCCAGCACTGTGCTAAATGCTAAAGATGGCAGGGCAAGGTCTCAGTCCTGAAAAGCCAGTGTTTAGCGCGGGTGTAGACAAATCAGCAAGGACACAGCAAGGAGACAAGGGCCAGGAAGGAAAATGCTCAGTGCCAACGGACTTGGCCGGGGCAGTCAGGCAAGCCCCCACCACCGCCACCACCAAGGGGACCCCAAGGAGCACCAGGAAGCAAATAATGACTCAAAGAAAGGGAGGCGGGCCGCGGAGAGGGAGAGGCCTTGGCGTGGCCATGCTAAGAAATGCATCCTCGGAGCTGTGAGGAGCTACGGCAAAGCAGTGGGTTTCAGAACTGTGAAAACTGCACAGTTTCCTCACCGTATGCATTTTCCATGACCTTTCTGAAGACCTCTCATGTGCTTGGATTTCAATTTTATTTTTTGCACCAAAATAAACGTATCTTTTAGTTCCACTTTCCGTGAACTTTTAAGGTCCCCTCATATAAAGAGGTTGACTCGACATGACGTAGACACTGGGTGGACAGAAGAGGGGGCAGTGGTCAAGGCTGCCTGACAGTGTCAGGGGCAGGGCCACTAGGTCAGGCAGCAGGAGGAAGATGCTGATTTCTTGCTGCCTGTCCTTGGGGACCCAGCACTGGACAAGGGCCTCAAGATCCACAGAGACAAGATACCACCTTGTCCCCAAATATCCTACAGTAGTACTAACAGAACTGTCCGTGATGGTGGTAATGGTTTGTATCTGTGCTATCCAACATGGCAGCCAGTGGCCACACATGGCCACTGAGCACTTGGGGAGTCTGACTGAGTACTAACTGAATTTTTTTATTTTTTTAATATTTATTATTTATTTGAAAGGCAGAGTTACAGAGAGGGAGTGAGAGAGGTCTTCCATCCACTGGTTCACTCTCCACATGGCTGCAATGGCCAGGGCTGAGCCAGACCAAACCCAGGAGCCAGAAGCTTCTTCTGGGTATCCCACGTAGGCCATCCTTTGCTGCTTTCCCAGGCGCATTAGCAGGGAGGTGGATCCAAAGTGGACCATGGGGCCAGTGCTATGGCACAATGGGTTAAAGCCCTAGCCTGCAGCACCGGCATCCCACATGGGTGCCAGTTCAAATCCCGGCTGCTGCTCCTCTTCTGATCCAGCTCTCTGCTATGGCCTGGGAAAGCAGTAGAAGATGATCCAAGTCCTCGGGCCCCTGCATCCACATGGGAGACCTGGAAGAAGCCCCTGGCTCCTGGCTTCAGATTAGCTCAGCTCTGACCATTGCAATCATTTGGGGAGTGAAACAAAGGGTGGAAGATCTCTCTCTCTGACTCTACATCTCTCTGCAACTCTGTCTTTCAAACAAACAAAATAAACCTTTAAAAAAAAGAAGAGGAAGAAGAAGTGGAACAGTCAAGACTCAAACCAGCACCCACATGGGATGCTGCTGTCGCAGGTGGTGGCTTTACCGGCTACGCCACAACGCGGACCCCAATTTTATTTAATTTTTAAGTACTGAACACTTACATTTCCAACAGTTGCAAGTGGCCAATAACTATGACACTGAACAGCACAGACCCACCACACCACTGAGGAGACAAGTCTCCCAGGAAGAGCAGTCTGGGGCCCTGCTACCATGTGGGGGACCCGGATGGAGTTCCAGGAGCCTGGCTTCAGTCTGGCCCAGCCTTGGCCATTTAGGGGGTGAACCGGCAGATGGAAGCTCTCTCCCTCCTCCTCTCTCTCTCTCTCTCCTCTCTCTCTCTCTCTCTCTCTGTGTGTGTGTGACTCTGCCTTTCAAATTAATAAATAAATCTTTTTAAAAATTAATAAACAGGGGCCACCACCTGCAGTGTTAGTACCCCCCCCCCCATACAGGCGCAGGTTCCAGTCCCGGCTGCTCCACTTCTGATCCAGCTCTCTGCTGTGGCCTGGGAAAGCAGTAGAAGATGCCCGCATGTGTGTGGGAGACCTGGAGGAAGCTCCTGACTCCTTGCTTCGGATCGGCCCAACTCAGGCCGTTGTGGCCATTTGGGGAGTGAACCAGCAAATTGAAGACCTCTCTCTGCCTCCACCTCTCTGTCATCCACCTCTCAGATAAATAAATCTTTAAAAAATGAATAAATAGGGGGCAGGTAAAGCCACTGCCTGCAGTGCCGGCATCCCATATGGGCGCCGGTTCTAGTCCCGGCTGCTCCACTTCCAATCCAGCTCCAGAAGAAATCTGGGGAGTGAACCAACAGATGAAATCAATCTCTCTCTCTCTCTGCCTCGGTAACTCTGCCTTTCAAAAAAGTAAATAAATCTTTTAGGAACATGAATAAATAGGGGCTGGCGCCGTGGCTCACTTGGTCAATCCTCTGCCTGCGGCACCAGCACCCCATATGGGCGCCGGTTCTAGTCCCGGCTGCTCCTCTTCCAACCCAGCTCTCTATTGTGGCCTGGGAAAGCAGTAGAAGTTGGCCCAAGTCCTTGGGCCTCTGCACCTGCGTGGGAGACCCAGAAGAAGCTCCCGGCTCCTGGCTTCGGACCAGCGCAGCTCTGGCTGTTGTGGCCATTTGGGGAGTGAACCAATGGACAGAAGACCTCTCTCTCTGTCTCTCCCTCTCACTGTCTGTAACTCTACCTTTCAAATAAATAAAATATTTAAAAAAGAAACACGAATAAATAAATACCTAAGAAACCTGGTAACACTGGGCCTGCATGCTGGCCTGAGCACACGCAGCTGGAGACGGGTGGCAGGACAGATGCTGCCCACCATGGCGCCCACCCAGGCCTCCATGGGCATCTGAGCTTGTAGTCCCCGTGAACGTGTCTGAAGCAGGAACCGTCACCTCCAGCCATCTCTACTCCCTGTCCAGGCCCCACAGCAGGTGCTCCCGAGACTCACTTACAGCTGGCCACAGTCTATCACAGACTCATTCCGGGGCAAGGCCACGGTCTGGGAGGAGGCAAACACACACAACGGTTCCCCAGAGGGTGGGAGGGGCCGTCAGTTCAGGCTGTGGCCAGGCGAGGGAGGGCCCGGGCTGGACAGTCAATACACAGGAGCTGGGCGTGGAGGGCAAGGACACACTGTGCTTACTATGGAGGGGCCACGGGAGAAAGGTGGGTGCCGGGGGGTCCCCCACAGGCTCTCCCTCCCCTTGCAGGTTAACGACGGAGCCTCTGAAAGGTCCTGTCCTGTCTGTGATCTCCTGTGTGGTCGCCTCCCTGTCACTTAGCCTTTGTTAATTAGCAGCTGGAAAAATGAAGCAGCAGCATTTTTTCCACTTTGCAAATGTGCAGCCAGTCCCCAGGCTGGAAAGGAGGAAAGGGAGGGAGAGGGTGCCCACACCGAGGCTGGGCCTGCTGGGCCCAGAACCCGGGCCAGAGGCCTGCAGCCAGTCACTCACACCCACTGCACCCACACACTCTCACCGGCCCCAGGCGAGGGTCAGCCACGAACAGCCTCAATTGTATCCTTTCTCTCTGTTATCCGCATCAGGTCTCCTGACTTCCAAAAGCCCCTTAGGGACCCGCCAGAGTGGACAGGGCCCCCCCTCTAGGCTCTTCCACATGCACCGTCTCACTTGGTCCTTGGGTCAGCATCACTGCCCAGGGCACTGGGGCTCAAAGACGCTAAGTGACTTGTCCAAGCATACCCTGCCGGCCAGCCCGACCCCAGGGTGGGTGCCCGGGACCAGGGTGCTGCAGAAGGGAAACACCAGAGCCTGCAGCCGCTGTAACCCGCACCCAGCCAAGAGGTGCGCGGGGTCCCGCTCACAGGGCACCCCAAAGTGGGGGTACTTGGGGAAGCGAGCGCGGGAGCTGCCAGTGAGCCCCGCGGAAGTCAGGGGCGGCGAGGGAGGGGCGCACCTGGATGGTCTCGATCATGTCGGCCGTGAAGAGCTCGCAGCTGACCAGCGCGTCCCACAGCTCGGCCACCTGCAGCTCTTTCACCAGCCGCACCCGGCTGCGCCGCAGGAGCTGGCGGTCGGCCTCGTCCATGGCCGGCAGGAGACGCGGACCCGGGGCTCCGTCCGCTTCCGGGCCCGCTCCCCAGCACCGCCCTAAGACCCGGGACCCCGGATCCGCCCCCGACCTAGGACCCGCCTCCGCGTTGCGTCCCAACCCCTCATCGCCCCTCGCTCCCGCCTCCACGTCCCTCCCCCACCCCAGCCGCCTCCCCGCCTACTCGCCCCCGCCTCTGCGCCCTCGCCACGACCTCATAGTCCACACCCCCATAGTCCGCCTTCGCCTCCTCGCCACGCCCCCAAGGAACCACTCCGCGCCCTCGCCACACCCCTCCTGGTCCGTCTCACAGCCTCGCTACACCCCCCCCCGACCACCCCTGCGCCCTCGCCACGCCCCATAGTCCGCCCCTGCGCCTTGGCCACGCCCCCACGGTCCGCCTCCGTGCCCTCGCCACGCCCCATAGTCTGCCTCCGCACCCTCGCCATGCCACTATGCTCCGCCTCCCTACCCTCGCAGCATCCCCACCAAGGACCCACTCCGCGCCCTCGCCACGACCCCATAGTCCACACCCCCATAGTCAGCCCCTGGGCTTTGGCCACGCCCCCATGTCCCGCCTCCGCGGCTCGTCACGCCCCCGTTCTCTGCCTCCGCGCCCTCGCCACGCCCACACGGCCCGCCTCCGTACTCTCGATGCAACCCCCCCTAAGGATCCACTCCGCGCCCTCGCCACACACCCCCAGGACCGCCCCTGAGCCCTCGCCACGCCCCCAAGCTCCGCCTCCGCGCGCTCGCCACGACCCCATAGTCCGCCCCGAGCCTTGGCCACGCCCCAAGGCCCGCCCCTTTGTCCTGGCCACGCCCCCACGGTCCGCCTCCGCACCCTCGCCACTCCCCCCAGGACCGCCCCTGAGCCCTCGCCAAACCCCTATAGTCCGCCCCTGCGCCTTCGCCACGCCCCTATGTCCCGCCCCTGCGCCTTCGCCACGCCCTATGGTCCGCCTCCGTGCCTTCGTCCCGCCCTAGAGCCCGCCCCGTGGCCGCATCCTGAGGACCGCTAACTGCTTTTGGACCGTGACACGGATTTCCGGGTCTTTCACCAGAATCGATGAAGACGGCTTTTACAGAGACTGTAGAATATCCCCAAAACTAGTAGGAGGAATTGCTGTAGATCGCCCCAAGACCGCTCGCTTGCCCAGCGCCCTCGGGGCCAGTCGCTGACCGGCAGTGGAGGGAGAAGGAAGGTTTACTGCCATTCTCAGGGCAGGCAGGTGGGCCCCTACCGCTTCCTTCCTTCCCGAGGGCTGAGGGCCCGGCCTTGTGGTACAGCCGCTCTTGCAGCTCATGTCAGGGGGCAGCCCCAGTGCCCCGCCTCCGATCCAGCTCCCTGCTAATGCGCCTGGGCCGGCGGCAAGTGAGGCTCCTGCCACCCACGTGGGAGACTTGCACGGAGCTCCTGGCTCCTGGCTTTTGCCTAGCCCAACCCCAGCTATTGCGGGAACTTGAGGAGTGACCCAGCAGATGGAAGACAATCTGTGTGTCTGTCTCTGTCTCTCTCTGCCTTTCAAATAAATGAATAAATTTTTTTTTAAAGTTGGGGGTGAGCAGTGCATGACCCGCTCCTGTGTGGACCTCTGAGTGGTCCACAGTGCGTGTGGCCTGCCTCTGGTCCAGCAGTGATAGGGGCTAGTGTGTTTCCTTTGGAATGGCAAAGGGGGGCTCTGGTCTGTCTGAGTGTAAAGGTAGCCAGGGTATTGGTTCTTTGATCTGGACCTGGGGTTCCTAACGTGAAAGTGTCCACGATATCCTAACACAGCATAGGCTAGAGGGGCAGCAAATGAACTGAGGTGTTTAAGTTCACTTTTACAAAGCATCTACACGCTAAGGAGGCGACACTGAGATCGGATCAAACCTACTGAAAGGCTACTAGGGGGCCGGCGCCGCAGCTCACTAGGCTAATCCTCCGCCTTGCCGCGCCGGCACACCGGGTTCTAGTCCCGCTCGGGGCGCCGGATTCTGCCCCGGTTGCCCCTCTTCCAGGCCAGCTCTCTGCTGTGGCCAGGGAGTGCAGTGGAGGATGGCCCAAGTGCTTGGGCCCTGCACCCCATGGGAGACCAGGAAAAGCACCTGGCTCCTGCCATCGGATCAGCGCGTTGCGCCAGCCGCAGTGCGCCGGCCGCAGCGGCCATTGGAGGGTGAACCAACGGCAAAGGAAGACCTTTTTCTCTGTCTCTCTCTCTCACTGTCCACTCTGCCTGTCAAAAAATAAAAAATAAAAATAAAAATAAAGGCTACTAGGGATGCAGCTGCACTCAGCCAGCAGGAGGGACAGCCAGGCCTACTGTCATGGCCGGTGCCATGCCACTCGACCTCTCTGTTTCCTCTTAGCCCTCTCCCCTGCCACCGGTAAAACCCCAAGCCACCCCCCTCCTGCTTACTGTCCCAAACTCCCCTGTCCCGTCCAGCTAAGCCCTCTCTTCCCTCCCTTCCGCCCTAGCACCGCCCACAAAGAAAACACCTGAACTCCCATAATTCAGCCCAGCTCACTTCCACTGCTCCTGGGTGTTGAGCATCCGCTGAGTCCCAGCCCTTGTGCCAGTGACATCAGACCTCGTCTCAGTTTATCCCCAACTATAGTCTTCCAGACACGTGCTCTCCACCTGCCTCTTCCCACCCCTGCGTCACAGCTGTGGCCTGAGGCTCGCAGAACTGAAGTCACTGGTCCCTGTTCAAACCTGAACCTGACCACAGTCCACACTCTGAACCAAGTCCACCTTAGAATGGGTCCAAGCGGGGGCCAGTGCCGCGGGGTAGCAGGGTAGCGGGTTAAGCCGCTGCCTGCGATGCCGGTCCTCTGTATGGGTGCCGGCTCCAGTCCTGGCTGCCCCATTTCCAATTCAGCTCCCTGCTAATGTCCCTGGAAAGGCAGGGGAGGATGGACCCAATACATGGGAAACCTGGAAGAAGCTCCTGGCTCCTGGCTTCCACTCAGCCATTGCTGTCATCTGGGCACCGAACCAGCAGATGGAAGCTCTCTCCCTCTCTGTTTCACTGCCTCTCAATAAATAAACAAATATTTTTTAAAAAGAAGAAGAGTGCAGTGCTTATTTAAAGTTACTTTTCTTATAATAGTTAAAGCAGAGAAGACGCCTTAGCATGCTGGCTGGACCTGGCCTGGGTGGGAGGGGGATTTGGCTATTAACTCTCTTCATTTCTCAGAGAGGGTCAGATAAACAACTTAGTTTCAGCTTGGTGACGGCTGGTTCACTCCCCAGATGGCTGCAACGGCTGGAGCTGCACCCATCTGAAGCCAGGAGCCAGGAGCTTCTTCCAGGTCTCCCACACAGGTGCAGAGGCCAAAGGACTTGAGCCATCTTCTACTGCTTTCCCAGGCTATAACAGAGAGCTGGATTGGAAGTGGAGCAGCCGGGTCTTGAACCGGTGCCCATATGGGATGCTGGCACTGCAGGCGGCAGCTTTACCCACTGTGCCACAGCGCCGGCCTCGCGATGCATAGACTTTTTTTAAAAAATGTTTTTGTACCAAGAACAAATGTATCTTTTAATTCCATTTTTCCACGAACTACTTAAAGTGCCCCCTGTGTTTATGGAGGGCATTTGTGTGCCGGGGCCTGTGCAAACGCTGAGAATAAGGAAGTGAACGAAACACAGCGAAGCCTCGGCTCTCGGGAGCTGGCACTCCAGCGGGAAGGGACGGGAAATGATATAAATAAGGGACGTGGTAACGCAGGGAGGAAAGCAGATGATAAAAGCCTAAAACGAGGCAGGGGGTGTGAAATCTTTTTCTTATCCCCAAGGAACCCATCTCACTGCCTCAAAGAAAGTTTACCTTGTTCACCTGCGCGGCCGGCTTCCCCGGGGCCCCGCTTCCTGTCTGTGCCTGGGGGTGGGCCTGGCACCCCGAGGGTGGGCCTGGTGCCTGGGGGTGGGCCTGGCACCCCGAGGGTGGGCTGCACAGAGAAGTCCCCTCCCCTCCCTGGAACTCAGAACATGGAGGATCCCTAAGGTCGCCTGCAGCGCTGACGCTCCAAGATTCTATGAATAGGGTTCAAGAGAACAGGGACCAGCCATCGCTTCCCCATCCTAGCAACCGTTGCTAGCCGAGGGCCGTCTCCCGGTCGGAGTGGAAAACCCTCCCTGGATCTGGGAGGTCTGCGTGGCATCCCGTCATGCAGAGCGACGGTGCCTCGCTAGGCGGCACGTTTTGGCCTCTTTGGTCACGATCCACACTTTGGATCCAGCCAAAGAGCGCTCCTCGTTCCTATAGCAACCGCGCCAGGTCCATGCGCCGACGGCAGGCAGCAAGGGCCAAAATACGCCCGCGAAATAGACGACCCGGACACGCTTGCCCCGCGCCATAGGTGCGCTGGGCCTTTAAGTGTCATGTGACTCTTCCCCCACGACACACAACCCCCGCCCCCGGCTCATCCCCGCCTCTTTCCCCTCCCCAGGCCCCGGCGAGCGCTGGTGTGGACGGCGGACTCACTGGAGCGCCGAGGCTGCCGCCGGTTGGGCCGGTGCCCTCTCCCGGTAACTCCTTCCCGGCGTGATGCGCGGGTGTGAGGACGCGGCGGGCCCGGGCAGCCTCGGGCGGCCCCCCGTTAGTCCCTTCTCGCTCCCAGCGCCTGCTGGGCCCGGGGGGAGATCGGGGAGCTGACCGGGCCCGGCCCGGGGCTCCCGGGGCCGCGCGGGAGGGTCGCGACCTCCGGCGGGAGTCGAGGCGGGCCCAGACCTCGAGCGTATGCCCGGGAGCCCCTGCCTGGCGCTGGGGGCGCTGCCCCGAGGGCGGCCAGCCTACCTGTTGGGCAGGGGGTCTCCTGTCTGCAGAACGTGGCCCGGTTGAACGAGGCAGTGGACGTGCTGCGAGGCGGAAGTGATGGTAGCACCGCCTGCCGAGCGCGCTCGGGCCTCCAGGTAGCGTCGACCCCGCTCTGTGCACCAGGACTCTGGGGCTCGGTGCACTTCAGGAACTTGCCCACGCTCGCGAGGTGCTGGAGGACGGACCCCGGAGCTCCCCCGTGGCTGTGTCACCTTGACTTTTTGGTAGGGCAGAGCAGGTGACCCGGTGTGTTGTAGGGTTCCACTCGGCCTAGGTGCAGTGCTAAGCTTAGGGCTCCCAGGCAGCGGTCACACCCGCGGCTTTGCCCCTCCTAGGGGTCACACACTTCGGCCTTGACCCCGCATTAACTCAGGAGAAGTGGAGACACCTACTACCCCTGGAACAGGGGGGTGTTCCTGGAGTGCCAGTGGCTGCCCTGCCAGCGCCACCTTTCTCATGAACCAGCCAGGATTATTTCCAAAATGCGCAATGCACTCGCCAGAGGTGGAGCTTAAAACTTTTTTTTTTTTTTTAAGAGTGATATGTTGGGGCTGGCGCTGTGGCGCAGCTGATGGAGCCGCCATCTATAGCGCTGGCATCCCGTGTGGGCACCGGTTCAAGTCCCGGCTGCGCCACTTCCCATCCAGCTCCCTGCTAATGTGCGTGGGAAAGCAGTAGAGGATGGACCAGGAGCTTGGGCCCCTGCACCCACGTGGGAGACCTGGAGAAAGCTCCTGGCTCCTGGCTTCCTCTGGCCCTGCCCTGGCCATTGGGGCCTTTGGGGGAGTGAACTAGGGGATGGAAGATCTTTCTCTCTCTCTCTCTAATTCTGAGTTTCAAATAAATGCATACAAATCTTTTTTAAAAAGGGGGGAGTTATATATTTATTCACTTGAGTGGCAGAGCGCTCTTCCATCCCCTGGGTCACTCACTCCCCATATGGCTTTAACAGCCAGCTCTGGGGCGGGCTGAGGCCAGGAGCCAGGCACGCCACCCTTGTCTCCCGCGTGAGTGGCAGAAGCCCCAGTACTTGGGCTGCCACCTGCTGCCCCTGCAGGCGCATGAGAAGGAAGCTGGGTCGGACGCGGAGAGGCGGGGATTCCAGTGCGAGACGCTGGCGTCGCCAATGGGAGGTCTCCTGCCGCCCCCTTAGAAGGCGTGGAGGCTGCACCTGTGCTTCGGTCTTTCCCATTACGCTTCCTCTGCGGGGAGAACTCAGTTGTCTGTTGCCAGCTCTTCTCACCTGAGGTTTCTGTGTGGCTAAGAATTAAAAAGCAGCGTTTTCGTTTCCTTGCTTGAATGGGCATGGTAAGAAAGAATAGAATTGAAGCCTGCTAAATCCTAGCTGCAGATTTTGAGAGTGTTTCACTGTCATATTTGTATTTATTTCACACCCCAGAATGCCACAACTGTCTCATTTTGTAGCTTAGCACGTGGTAAATCTTATGATTTCATGAGTTTGTTTAACATACGCTCCGTGAAGTATTTCTAAACCAGCTTAAGCTATTATTGTCAGAATAAACCGTGTATTGGAGATGCAGTTGCCCTGGTTGTCCTATATATATTTTTACACATTCACTTATTATTTCTTCATCTCATTCATTTCCGGTCATTTCTAAAGCTTTTCTAACCCAAGAATTCTAAGAGTTGCTGTTAATTCTCGCAGCCCATCCTCTCGCCTGTCGTAGCTCTTGTTTACGATGTCCACCAGAGGAAGCGAGATTGTCGACTTGAAAAGCGATGGTCACGCACTTGACCCGTTTCCTGCACAATACCTCGTGTGTGTTTTGTTTTCATCTGTACAGCGTATCTTAGAGCTTTACCTAAAAAGCAAGACTGTCCAGGTTTCTGCCGCTGGAACTCACTGCCTCTTCAATCATTTCAGCTCTGGAAAGGAAGAGAAATGGAAGTGAAAAAGTTGAGCATTTCCTGGCAGTTCTTGATAGTTCTGGTTCTGATCCTGCACATTCTGTCTGCGTTGGATTTTGACCCATACAGAGTCCTAGGGGTCAGCCGGACGGCCAGTCAGGCTGACATTAAAAAGGCTTATAAGAAGCTCGCCCGGGAATGGTAGGTGAAACAAAGAAATAGAAGTTTAATATAAGCTAAGCAGTTGCAGCCAGAGTATGAAACCTAAGTTATGATTAGCTTTTACTTGTCTCTGTTTCTGTGTGTTATATCTTATCTGTCTGAGATGTTCTGTGGGGAAGAACTAATATTCATGCTCCATAAGTCTTCATGATAAGACCCAAAGCCCGTGGGCTCCGAAGCCCCCTCGTAGGAACACTTTGCCTTAAAGACTCCCCTCGCGTGCTTTCCATATTGAGTGCTAAAATGAGGGAAGAAGCATCAACAGCGGATAAGCAAATCCTCCCAAGATACGGTTTTCAAATAGGAGCTCTTTAAGAGGGTGATTGCTAACGGGAACTCTACACAAGCCAGTTCTCCACGGTATTGCTTCTTAACTTTAAAAAAAAAAAAAAAAGCTGAGAATAAGAACTGTTTGCCATCACTTTAAAAAAGATATTCTGGGGTTGCATATCGTATTTTTTAAAATGTTGGTAGAAAAATCACCATCTTAGCAAGTTATAGTTATCAGAATAGAAGTTAGCAGTGAATCTGCAAGTTATCTTGCACAACCATCATCAGTCCTGCCACAAAGCTTTGGCTACACCAGAGGAGCGGAAGAGTTGCACTGTGTAGCTGGAGGTGCAGCAGAGAGAGAAGGGTGACAAGGACACAGACGACGCCAAGATAGCTGAGCCAGCCTTGAGCAGGCGCCATCACCAAGCACCTTCTGCGAAGGAGGACATTGTTGTCCCCATTTGACAGACGGGAAAATCAAGGCTCAGAGTGTGGTACATTTACATGACCTCTGGAGTCCATAGTATAACCTTCTGCACCAGTAGTTTGTTGTGTCTTTTTGTTTGTTTGTTTTAGGATTGATTTATTTATTTGAAAGGCAGAGTTACAAAGAGGCAGAGGCAGAGGTGGGGGAGGGGGTGTCTTCTATCCACTGGTTCACTCCCCAGATGGCAGCAACAGCTGGAGCTGGGTCCATCCAAAGCCAGGAGCCAGGAGCTTCTTCCAGGTCTCCCACATGGGTGCAGGGGCCCAAGGACTTGGGCCATCTTCTGCTGCTTTCCCAGGAACATCAGCAGGGAGCTGGATCAGAAGTGGAGCAGCCAGGACTCGAGCGGCACCCACATGGGATGCCGGACATTGCAGGCAATGGCTTTAGCTTCTGTGTCATAGCCCCGGCCCCTGTTTGTTTGCCTTTAAGTCATTTGTCCTTCTGGGCACGAGTTAGTGTGGGTGGGAGGGACTGGGTGACAGCAGGAAGTTACGCGGAGCAAAGCCGAGGCTGCCGCAGGGAGATGATGTCGCAGGCTGTGCATGGCTCTGCCTGACACCCTCGTCGTTCTGGGAACACAGCTCAGTCTTATACTGGTTGCAGTAAAGGTACAGGGTCCTTTAAAGTGGAATATTTTGAGTGTATGTCTTAGGGCATATTTGTATCCTGCAGTCTCCAAATTGGATGCTAAAAAGACGATCTCTGACCAGGTTTCTGTCCAGGGACTCTGCAGCACAGTGGCTTTCAGTAACATTTCAAACTCTGGCCTCTTTATGTTCAATGCCAAACGTATAAATCTGCAGTTAATTCATAAGGCAACAGCATTGTTTTGGACAGGGTATAGCCTTTGACAATATTTTAAGAGCAGAAATGACAGCTAGATTTTGCGGGACCTGTTATAATGCACAGCTTTGACTTTGCCAGCCTCCAGAGCTGGAAAGGGTGTTATGATATTAATTAAATGAGTCATATGCCTCTCTTCCTTAGTTAAATTCTCTCTGGGAGTAATTCGTCACCCTGGACTCTGAGTGTTGTCCAGCAAGAGCCTACGGTTGTACTTCATATTTCTGTTATCCTGTTATTTTCTGGTGTTTTGCCTATGGCAGTGTTTTACCACTGGAATCGGTTCAGTTTTACTCCCCAGTGGTTTCATACTGTGCTGCAAATGACAGTGTTCCTTGTTGGACTTTTTCAGCATGAGCTGTAGCAGGGGGAAGCGGTTAATTGGGGCATCCTGTTGTCCTGTTTTACTAAATGTTTCTTAGTGTTAGGAATTCTCCCTTGCTTGCTGAACCCACTGGAAATGACTTTGCCCTCTCCGAAACCCTATCTTCCTCTCCCAGGAATGACATTTTCTCAGATATTTTGCACTTGTCATGCGTGCAAAATATATAGCTCCTCCCACCCCCGGGAAGCAGATGGGTAGAACGTGGCCCAGTCAACCAAACAGTAAATGACTTTGCTGATTCTTTGCTGTCTTCCTTTTTCTGTCTTCCTTTTTATGCCTTTGGAGGTACCCAGACAGCCAGCCGATACCAAGCACAATGTTTGCTTCCCTTTGACATTTGTGAAGGTTGCGTATCACATTGCAATTCATGAGATAACTCCATATTTCACCGAAAATAGCACTGGGAGGGACGCTCCTAGGACTGAAATGATGCTTTTCTAAGTGTTTCAGACTCACGGTGTCTTCCCACAGCTGGGGAAATGTTCCTTATCCACCGGAGCAGCCTCGTGGCCTCCTGTGCTCCTGGGCCGCGGCCTCCCTCCGCAGGGTCCGCGCTTTCTAACCCAGCTGCCCCCAAGACTCCCCGCGTCAGTCTCCAAGTGCCCCTTCCTACCTGTCTTCCCTGCAGAGCTCTTTATGTTCCATCTTTCTTTGTAGGATTGCATGATTTGTAGCAACTCGGCCATTGATTAGCCAACCTGTTTTATTCGTTCTTATCATCCAGAAACGTGCTTCGGAACCACCATACTGTTTTCATTATACCTAGCTGAAATGTTTTCCTCACTGATATCCATAGAAAAGGGGGGAAGGATGTCTAAATTCAGCAGTCAACCATTTGAAGTCTCCTTGTTTTTAGATAAATCAGAATATGTGTTATAATTCATTCAAACATAGTCCTGGTAAAGTAAGTTGGGCAAGTTGTAGTGGTCTTTTTTTAATTACTCCAGTGTACTTGGTGTGTTTTTAGGAGTCACTTGCTCCTTGTGCATTGTCTTTCCGTAATCTTTAGTAGGAGGAAGTTACTGGAGATTAGCAGAAGTGATTCTGTAAAAATAATAAACTTTGTCACACGGGCTCTTGATTAAGTGAACTTTGGAAAGTCCATCTGTACTGAACGCTGCCTTAGATCTTAGGAGTCGCAAGGAAGTAAACCCAGCTCCTTGTTTGTAGGACTTTAAAATCCCCAGAGCCTTAGTGTAAAAACAAAAGGTTACAGAACACTACACGACAGCAAGGTGGAAGCGTTGTCGGCTGCATGTGATAGCAGGCGTTTAAGATTTAGTTCCAGCGTTAGTTGAAATGACTTTGCACGAACTGCAGACCTTTCTCACATCTTAAACATGTGGCCGGGAAGTCGTCATCCGCTTACAGGTCAGAGATGATCATGAGTAGAATGAGATAACCAGAGTAATAACGAAAGTTGAAATGTTCTAATTTGAAAGCCAGGATGCTATTTGAAGCGTAATTATTACTGAAGGAATTCGCAGCGCATCCTAAAAGCTGCCGCTTACGTCTGCTCGTGTTGGCTGTGACATCATCGTTCCAACATCAGGATAAAATGCTGCTGTCCTGGGAGATCTGCTGACCCTCCTGGAAGAGTTCCTTAGCCTCGGGCAGCTTCAGTGCTGTTGGGGAGCAGCGTCAGGACAAGCAGGTGGCCCAGCTCTGCTCGGTGACATTCAACAGCCGTGCAGTCTGGCGCCTTGAAAACAGGCCCAGCTGGCGTGCCTGGGAGAGCTGTCCCGGTTCAAAGTTTCACTTATTAGTCACACGGAGCAACTGATTGTTCTATCGTATATTTTAGGAGACCGTCCGTACAGTGGCCCTCCGTTCGCCTCTGATGTAGTGAACTGTGTGTAGCAGGATGTTACATGACAGTGTGCAAGAAATTAAACCCGTGCTCACTGTCTGCCCGTTTGTGTTTCAGGCATCCTGACAAAAACAAGGATCCTGGAGCAGAAGACAAGTTCATTCAGATCAGCAAGGCCTATGAGGTATCGCGTCAGCCTTTGCGGTTCATCGTCCGTTAGCTCTTCTAGAATAAGCCTTGGCTGCTCAGTTCGTTTGTTTGTTTTTAAGATTTATTTATTTGTTTGAAAGGTAGAGTAGAGGCCAGCGCTGTGGCACAGCGGGTTAAAGCCACGATCTGCAGCGCTGGCCTCCCATGTGGGTGCCTGTTCGAGGCCTGGCTGCTCCACTTGCAGTCCAGCTCCCTGCTAATGGCCTGGGAAAAGCATCCCTGAGGATGGTCCAAGTGCTTGGCCCTGCCACTGGTGTGGGAGACCTGGAGGAAGCTCCTGGCTCCTGGTTTCTGCCCGGCTGTGCAGCCGTATGGGGAGTGAGCCAGCACATGAAAAGATTCTCTTCTGTCTCAGTAACTCTGACTTTCAATAAAATAAATCTTTACCAAAAAAATACAAATTACTCTGATTTGATTATTACATGTTATCTGCGTGTCTTGATATACACTGTATCCATAAACATATACGGTGATTATGTGTCAGTTAAAAATTAAACATGCCCAAGGAGGGGGAGGAGAGGTCATCAGAGCCTCCTGCCGTAAGCCAGACACAGAAGTGAGTGACCTCCGCATGTTTCCCCTCCTCCCACCACAGGGCACTCACAGTGCTTAGGGGTGCAGGTATCTTAAAAAAAAAAAATCACTTATTGATTCACCTGCATTTCTTAAAATGACATGCTTGCAAATTTATTTTAGATAAGATTTTTAGTACGTTTCCAACAGAGTAGGTTGATCTGGAGTGCACACGAGATTCACTCCACGGCTTCCTGATTGTGCGGGTGAGTGCTCGCCAACAGCCAGTGTGGCTCGCAGGTAACACGCGATCCTGCATGACCATCTCAGATGTTGGATTCAAAAGTTTCGAGTAAAACAACGACCACAAGCAAAGCACCAGACTCAGTTCTGTGACTGCTTTTTGGCGTTCATAACTTTTCGTATTTTGTGTGGATTATTCCAATTCATAAAGACTGACCAAGTCAGTTTTGTTGTGTCTGAGCCCTGGGGAACCACATGATGCTAACTTTTACTTAGTGCTGTGATAGTTCAGAATCTTTAATGCCAGCGTGAGCATGAGTGTAGGTACTCTAAGCCATTGAAATACCTTGGTCTTGAATCCTCTTCACTGTCTGTATTGAAATGAGAGCTTCTCAGGCCAGCGCTGTGGTGCAGCGGGTTAACACCCTGCTACAGTGCTGGCATCCCATATGGGCGCCGGTTCGAGACCCAGCTGCTCCACTTCCTGTCCAGCTCTCTGTTATGTCCTGGGAAAGTAGCAGAAGATGGCCCAAGTCCTTGGGCCCTGCACCCACATGGGAGACCCGGAAGAAGCTCCTGGCTCCTGGCTTCAGATTGGCGCAGCTCTGTCCGTTGCAGTCAATTGGGGAGTGGATGGATGGACCTCTCTCTCTCTCTCTGTTTCTCTCTCTCTCTCTGCCTCTCCTCTCTCTGTGTAACTCTGACTTTCAAGTAAAATAAATAAACCTTTAAAAAACACCACTAGAAGAAATAGAAATGAGAGCGTCTCAGTACATTGGGTGATTTAAAGAATCGTATGATAGTCTGTATCTGCTTTCTGTGATTTCTAAGCCGCATACAGAAAAGCCCTCTGTCTGAGCCTTCCTGTTATTGTTTAGATAATTTCTTTTGTTGCTTCATTTCCTAACAGATTCTTTCCAATGAAGAAAAGAGGTCGCATTACGATCACTATGGAGATGCCGGAGAGAACCAGGGCTACCAGAAGCAGCAGCAGCGAGAATACCGCTTCCGACGTTTCCACGACAATTTCTACTTCGACGAATCCTTCTTTCACTTCCCTTTCAATTCCGAGCGGCGGGACTCGGTTGATGAGAAGTACTTGCTGCACTTTTCCCATTACGTAAACGAAGTCGTTCCCGACAGCTTCAAGAAACCCTACCTCATTAAGATCACCTCCGACTGGTGCTTCAGCTGCATCCACATTGAGCCTGTGTGGAAAGAAGTCGTTCAGGAGCTGGAAGCGCTGGGTAAGAGTTGTCTTGATTGGAGGCTGTTTGCCTAGGAGAAGGTGACTTTCATAGCTCCCGAATTTCGTGGGATGCGGGGGAGGGAGCAGCCAGGTTCATGGTCATTGGTATTCTCCGGAAGCACATTTTCCGAAAGGGGGAATATAGAAGCCGCTTTCCATTTTGCATTACGGATTTGAAGCTTTGTACGTGAGAGTACTTCAAAACGTTCATGGCGAGTATTTGGCCTAGTGGCTGAGACACCCACATCCCACAGCGCAGGCCGCGGCTCAGTACCTGGCTTTGCTTCCGACTCCAGCTTCCTGTCCATGCGGACTCGGGAGACAGCAGTGATGGCTGGAACAGTTGGGTTCCTGCCACCTGTGTGGAGCACCCGGACGGAGGTCCTGGCTCCCAGCTTCAGCCTACGCCCAGCCCCAGCCACTGCAGGCATTTGGGGCGTTCTGTCTTTCTGCCTCTCAAATAAGTAAATTTAAAATTTTTTTAATTAATTAATTAAAAGTTCATGGAAAATTAAATGAAAAGATAAATTTTATTTTGTTTCAGATTTATTATTTGTATTGGAAAGTCAGAGTTAGAGAGAGCTTCCATTTGCTGGTTTACCTCCCAAATGGCCACAGCGGCCGGAGCTGGGCCCACCTGAAGCCAGGAGCCAGGAGCTTCTTCCAGGTCTCCCACATGGATAGCAAAAACACAAGCACTTGGGCCATCCTCCACTGCTTTTCCCAGGCCACCAGCAGGAAGCTGGATTGGAAGTGAAGTGTCCAGGACACGAACCAGTGTCCATGTGGGGTGCCAGCATTGCAGGTGATGGCTTTACCTGCTACGTCACAACGCCGGCCCCTGGTCCCAAGTACTTGAACCATCTTCTGCTGCCGCCCAGGGTGCACATTCACAGGCAGCTGGGTTGGAAAGAGGCAGGACTCAAACCCAGGTGCTTCAGTACTGGACGTGGGCGTCCCTAAGGTGGTGGCTGAACTGGCTGTACACAGCGCCTGCCCCTCCTGTGGAGTTTCTGAAATGCCCTCGTGGTCTCTTGGCATCTGGCTGGGGCCCGGCTAATACGTAGGAGAAACGTCAGGATTACGGGTTGACTCAAGCAACCGTCAAGCATCGCTTTAATGCCAATGGGGCTTGCAGACAATACTTGGGGAATTTGTGATTTCACTCTCTGTATTAGTTTGCTGGAGCTACCAGAATAAAATATCCCAAACTGGTGGCTTACCAAAACCAGAAGTCTATATTCTCTCTCGGTCTGGAGGCTAAAAGTCCAAGATCAGCCCAAGATCAGGGTGTCGGTAGGTTTGGTGTCTTGGCTTGCAGGTGGCAGCTTCTCCCTGTGTATTGCCGTGGGAGTCCCCGTGCGTGGGAGTGTCTGCTGTGTCTTTCTGGTTCCTTTCCTCCAATAAGGACACCAGTCACACTGGATTAGGACCACCCTAAGGACCCCATTTCACTTAATTCTTTAAAGGCCCTGTTTTACCCAGCCCAGGCAGCTATAACAAAATACCATGCACAGGGTGACTTAAGCATCAGAATCTGCCTCTCACGGGTCTGGCGACCGGAAGTCCAAGATCAGTGGTGGTCAGGTTCCTGTGAGAGTGCTTTCGCAGCTTGCAGGTGGCCGTCTCGCTGTCACCTCACACGTCTCGTGCCTCTTCTTCTTCCCTGTCACTCATCCTCGTGACCTCGTGACCTCCCACAGACCCCATTTTCAGTTCCATCATCCTGGGGGTTAGGGCTTCAGCATATGCGTTTTGGGTGGCACAGATTCTAATGGCCGCGGGGCACCACTCTGGATCACAGATTAGGCTTTTCTCCATCCGCGTGTGCCACTTAGTGCTGGGAAAAGTCTAGTGATCCAGGGAGAACGTTTAGTAACTACTACAAAGGGGCATCACTGGAATTAAAATCGTGTGGCTGTGTGCGTGTGTGTTCTAGACATTAGTAGCCCTAGTCGTGAGTAACTAAACAGGAACGGGGCGGGCATTGTGGTATAGCCGGTTAAGCCACAGCTTGGGATGCCTAGTCCAAGTTCCTGTTACTCACGCTTCTAACCCAGCTTCCTGCGAATGTGCCTGAGTGGAAGTGGATGATGACCTGAACACTTGAGTTCTTGCCACCTACGTGGGAGGCCCAGGTGGAGTTTCTGGCTTCCATCTGGTCTAGCGCTGGCTATTGTGGACGTCGGAGAGTGAGCCGGGAGATGGAAGACCTGTCCTTCCCCATCACTCTGCTTTTCGACAAATAAATAAATGTTTTAAGAGAGGGGGAGGGGAACAAGCTCAGGTCTGGGAGCTGCCGGTGCCTGGATTTCCCCACATGTAGAGAGCATACTACTGGCAGCCGTGGGCTTGTGGTTCTGAAACAAAGTGTCAGCCTGCTGTGTGCAAGCCCTCAGGTGCTGGAATTCGGCAAACCGCTTTGCTGAGGCTGCAGGAAGGTCTCAGAAGAAGAGAGGACTTGTTCAGTACAGCCTGTAGCCCGTGGTGGCTATTGGTGCGTACGGAACGAATGAGAAGCCCTGGATTGAGTTGCTGCCTTGTCACAGAGCGTTATAGCCTTCGTGTGCCGCGGTAGGTGGCCGACGGAACCCAGTGTGGTCCAGGAGCTAACGGTGAGGCCCAACAGCAGGGCAGTAGCCCCGCACCACCGCATGGTTTTGAGTGGTAATACATTCACGCTTAAGGCAGATCAGGGCTGAGCTCCATCGTCCACATCCCAGGCAGGCATAGTGAGGTGGCAACACCGTGGTCCCCGCCATCAGTGTGCGTGTCTGAGCTCATTAGTGTCCTTTTCTGTCCTTGTGTCCTCTCAGCGAATTGTTTAACCCAGGCTTCTCCACGTCTGACGTGGGGGTAAGGACGTCAAACCTGTATCGTTAAGGAAGACTGAATGAGGAAAGCGTAGGCCCAGGGCCTGCTGCTCAGTAAGCGCTTAGTGCGCCTAGAGAATATCTGGTTGACTGATTTTCTAGTTCGTTTTTGTTTATTTTATTTTTGCCACATAGTTTTACATACTTATGGGGTGATTTCTCAATACATGTATACAGTGTGGAATCATCAAATCAGAGTGATTAGCATATCCATTGTCTCAAACGTCGATCATTTCTATGTGGTGGGAACATTCCAGATCCTCTTGTAGCCGTGCGGAAACACTGTGAAGTGTCGTGAACTGTGGCCGCCCTCCGGTGCTGCAGGGCGCCAGCCCTCGCTCTTGCTGCCTGCTGTAGCTTTGTCCCTGTTAACTGACCTCTCTACCCTCTGCCCCTGCCCCTCCCTGCCTCGGCAGTCACCGGTCACTGTTCCACTCTGAACTCGGATGAAGTCAACTCCTTTGGCTCCCACATGTGAGAGAGAACACGCAACATTTCTCCTTCTGCTCCTGGCTTTTTGCACTTAAAGTCGTGTCCTCCAGGCCCGTCCATGTTGCTGCAGATGTCAGGACTTTGTTCTTTTCATGGCTTTTTTTTTTTTCCATGTGTACCTACAGCACTATTTCTTTTTTTTTTTTTTTTTTTTTTTTTTTTTTTTTTTTTTTTGACAGGCAGAGTGGACAGTGAAAGAGACAGACAGAGAGAAAGGTCTTCCTTTTGCCGTTGGTTCACCCCACAATGGCCGCTGTGGCCGGTGCACCACGCTGATCCGAAGGCAGGAGCCAGGTGCATCTCCTGGTCTCCCATGGGGTGCAGGGCCCAAGCACTTGGGCCATCCTCCACTGCACTCCCTGGCCACAGCAGAGAGCTGGCCTGGAAGAGGGGCAACCGGGACAGAATCCAGCGCCCTGACCGGGACTAGAACCCGGTGTGCCGGCGCCGCAAGGCGGAGGATTAGCCTATTGAGCCGCAGCGCCGGCCACAGCACTATTTCTTAACCCACTCACTTGCTGATAGACAGTTAGGTTGATTCTGTGTGGTTGCTGTTGTGAGTGGTTCTGTAATAAACAGCGAGAGTGAGATATCCCTACAGCACTGTTTCCTTTCCTTTGGAAAGATACTCGGTGGCGGGATCGCTGGATTGTTTGATGATTGTATTTTTAGTTGTCTGAGGAATCTCCATACTACTTCGTGTAATGGCTTCCCTCACTTACATTCCCACCAGCAGTGAATGAGAGCTCACCTTTGCCTATGCCCTTGCCAGAATTAATATTAATTCTTTCTTTCGTCTTTCTTCCTCCCTCCCTCCCTCTTTCTCTTTCTTCCTCCCTCCCTCCCTCTTTCTCTTTCTTCCTCCCTCCCTCCCTCTCTTTCTCTCTCTTTCTCCCTCCCTCTCTCTCTCTCTCTCTTTCTCTCTCTTTCTTTCTTTTTTAAGATTTATTTCTTGGTTTGAAGGTCAGTTAGGGGCTGGCACTGTGGCATAGTGGGCTAAGCTTCCACCTACGGCACCAGCATCCCATATGGGTGCCGACTTGCTGGCTACTTCACTTCCGATCCAGCTGCCTGCTGTGGCCTGGGAAAGCAGTGGAAGATGGTCTAAGTGCTTGGGCCCCTGCACCTACGTGGGAGACCCTGATGAGGCTCCTGGCTCCTGGCTCCTGGCTCGGGATGGCTCAGATCTGGCCATTGTGGCCATTTGGGAAGTGAACCAATTGATGGAAGACTTTCTCTCTCTCTCTCTCCCTCTCTCCCCCTCTCCCCCTCTCCGCCTCTGCCTCTGTGTAGCTCTGCCATTCAAATAAATATATAAATCTAAAAAAAAAATTAGTGCAGATAAAGATCTTTTAGGTTGGCCCTCAAAAGCAGAGCAGACACATGGGACTGCGTGGGGCTGAGGGGAAGCAGCAGGTGAGGGCTGAAGATGTTGCATTCATGATGAACACTGTTCCTCTGACAAAGGATTTTCACTAGAATACACAAGGAACCCAAGCAACGAAAGAACAAATATTCTGATTAAAAAATGGGCAAAAGAGCTGAACAGACACTCCTCAGAAGAGAAATAGCCAACAAGTATAGGAAAAACACCCCAAATCACTAATCATCAGGAAAATGCGATCCAAACCACCTCATCAGTTAGAACAGTTGTTATCAAGAAGACAGAGAAATAACCAATCCTGGAGCCGGCACTGTGGCGTAGCGGGTAAAGCCACCACCTGCAGTGCCGGCATCCCATGTGGGCACTGGTTCGAGTCCCGGCTGCTCCACTGCAGGCGGTGGCTTTACCCACAGTGCCGGCCCCTGCACTAATGTCTTAAAGCACTTCCCATGTTTTCTCCTAGTAGTTTCATACTTTCTTGTCTCACATATAAATCTTTATTTCGTGTTGATTTTTATATCTGGTAAAAGATTGGAACCTAGCTTCATTGTTCTACATGTGGATACTCAATTTTTGTTAGTTTTATGTTTGTTTTTTTAATTTTATTTATTTGAGAGGTAGAGTTACAGACAGAGGTAGAGTCAGAGAGAAAAGTCTTTCTTCTGCTGATTCACTCCCCAAACGGCTGCAAGGACCAGATCTGGGCTGATCTGAAGCCAGGAGTCAGGAGCTGCCTCCGGGGCACTGCAGGATCCAGCACTTGGGCCATCTTCTGCTGCTTTCCCAGGCTATAAGCTGAGAGCTGGATCAGAAGAGGAGCAGTCAGGACGCAAACCAGCGCCTATATGGGATGCCAGCGTTGTGAGCGGAGGCTTAGCCTACTACGCCACAGTGCCAGCCCGATACCCAGTTTTTCCAGCACTTGCCCCAGCCTATGTTCTTGGTGAAAGTAAAGCATTTTTCAAAGCCATATACTACCTTTTTCTTAAAATTTTATTTTCATTTAATTTGAAAGGTGGAAAGACAGAGGAACAGAGAGAAAGATCTGCCCTCTGTTAGTTCATTGTCCCAGTGCCCACAACAGCCAGCACCGAGCAGGTCAAAGCCAGGAGTTGGGAGCTCAGTCTAGGTCTCCCACTGGGTGGCTGGGCCCCAGGTGCTTTAAGAGTCGCCAGCAGCCCCACAGGGGGTCCGTTAGCAGGAGGCTGGGGCTCCCACCTGAGCAGCCCAGTGTGGGATCCAAGCATCCTAGACACTGTGCCAAGTGTTCACCCCAAAAGTTAATCTTGTAAAAAGCACCGATTTGTATAGATCCCTTTTGAAATTTTTCTTAAATGTTTTAGTCTGCTTTCTTCAGCTCACTGACTACGAGGCACCTGCTTATTTTGAGCTGAACTTTGGAGGGGTTGGAAGCGGCCAGGTAGGAGACCAAGGAGTGACGCGACAGGCAGAGAGACAAGGAGCGTCCTCAGCCTGGCCAAGCGGCGTGGCTGTGTGGGTGGGAGAGGAGGAAACAAGAAGAGAAAGCCGGGAGTCAGGCTGGAGGGAGCCTCAGGGTCCAGGCCAGGGGAGCGGGACTGCGCGTTAAACACAAGGTAAGGCCTAGAGGAGTGATCTACTCAGAGCCACGCGTCAGCAGGCTGGCTGGTAAAGCCATGTCAGGTATGGTTCAAAGACAGGAAGAACAGAGGTGGCGAGGTTACCAGCCCTGGTAAGAGAGCAGCACTGGCGTGAACCGGGGCCGTGGGGATAGAGAGGGGCAGACAGGTGCAGGGTGAGTCAGGTGAGTCGGATCCTGGGAGCTCCTGGCTCCTGGATCCATCTGAGTGTGGGGAAAGCGGAGAGAGGGTGAACAAGGCAGTGTGACAGGGAAGAGTTGCCTTGGGGGAGAAGTGGTTTAAAATAACGGTGACAACTTGGGCACTCAATGTGAAACAATGCAGGTGTAATAACAATACTAGTAGCTTGTGTTAATGTACCCTATGCTGAATGCCTTTAAGAGTGACTGTAGGGCAGGCGCCGCGGCTCACTAGGCTAATCCTCCGCCTTGCGGCGCCGGCACACTGGGTTCTAGTCCCGCTCGGGGCGCCCAATTCTGTCCCGGTTGCCCCTCTTCCAGGCCAGCTCTCTGCTGTGGCCAGGGAGTGCAGTGGAGGATGGCCCAAGTGCTTGGGCCCTGCACCCCATGGGAGACCAGGATAAGTACCTGGCTCCTGCCATCGGATCAGTGCGGTGCGCCAGCTGCAGCGCGCCGGCTACAGCGGCCATTGGAGGGTGAACCAACGGCAAAGGAAGACCTTTCTCTCTGTCTCTCTCTCTCACTGTCCACCTGCCTGTCAAAAAATAAAAAAAATAAAATTTAAAAAAAAAAAAAGTGACTGTAGCCCTGTGAGGCAGGGCCCTTCCCTCCATTGCCATCCCTCTGCACAGCTCCTTAGCCCTTTTGGTACTTTGTCCAGGGTCACAGTTGGCATTCGGCAGTTCTGGGACTCGCACCGGCAGTCTGGCACCACAGTGGGTCCATCAAACTGATTGCTGTACAGTCTTCCGGTGTCCACAAGTCATCAGCGAGTGAAGTTCTTGCCTTTCTTTTCGGTTGTTCTGCATGATCCTAGCAACTCAGACTTGACAGGCATGGAGGAAAGCAGGACGAGCAGCGGTGGAAGTAACGTTTACTGAGTGTTTCATCCACTCCGGCTGTGCTCCCAGAGCCTCTGGAAGACTGGCTGTGACTAATGTCAGATTAGTTTGGTTTAGTTTCCTCTTGCAAGCATTCAGACTAGTTGAAGATTCCTGACTACTGGGTTCTACTGGTAACACTAAGACGAGATCAGGACAGTGCTTACGACAGGGGTAAACACTGGTGCAGTGGGTGAAGCTGCTACTTAGGAGGCCTGCGTCCCGTCTGCTCCATTCCTGGCAGCTTCGTGCTGGTGCACTGGGGGGGCAAGGATATGGCCCAGGTACCTGGGTCCCTGCCACCATGGGAGACCCAGTTGGAGTTCAGGCTCCTGGCTTTGTCCTAGCCTTGCACTGGCTGTTGCAGACATTTGGGGGAGTGAGCCAGTGGGTGGGAGATCTCTCACTGTCTGTCTCTTGCGCTCTCTGTATCACTCTGTCTTTCCAATAAATAAATCTTTTAAATATACGTATAGTTTAGTTGAGATATCTGTGCACTTGAGTGTTTCCATTTTGAAATAACAGAAAGAGCAGACGGTCTTAGACATCATTAGCTGATTGGTAGAGAAGCCTGGACTCTTTCAGGGTGACATAAAATGTTGGAATTGCAGTAGCTGAAAGACACAGCAGGAGCCTGACCGGAGGAGGAATGTTGCTGCCGCTGCTCGGGTGGAGCCTGCTGTCCTGTAGTGGGAATAACTAGTGTGCAGGAGCTGCTGGTGCTTACAGACAGCTGTGCGGTGGAGCAGGGCCCAGGGACAGTTGGCAGTGCCCCTGACCTGGAGGAGCTCACCGGTCAGTTAGCTGGAGAGAGTACGTGTACACAGGGAACCCACACAACTTCACGTTTCCAAGTGTAGAACAAGACACGGCCGGCGAGTAAGCAGAAGCAGGGGATTCATCCCATAGTCTCAGGAAAGCATGTTTTCTCCGTCAGCTTTCAGGTGCCGGTTCCTGTGGTGGACCCTGAAGGGTGTATAATAAGAGTGATCGTGTTGAGCATGTCGGTTGCCTGGCATCGACCCAGGTTCTTTGCGTGGCTTATCTCTATCTCCAGTGCAAGGCGATAGAGACTGTTGTCATCCCTGTTGTACACTGAGGGAGCCAGGGCAGAGGAAGGTCAAGGCGCTGACCCCAGGGCAGGCTGCTCGTAAGCAGCAGGGTTGGGGTGTGGGCCCGAGAGCCTGGACCTTGAGCACTGCTGCACGGCACCGAAAACAAGTCCAGACCCTGTGCCCAGGAAACGCAGGTTAGAGACAGCACCACCACCAGCACCAGCACCTGCTCAGTGCTGCCAGGGTGTTAGGGGCTGGCGTCTTGAGATCAAACAGTGTTTCAGACAAACTGAATTCAGAGGCGCCTGCAGTGATTGTTCACCACGACTTCTTATTTTAAAAGAATGATTCCCGTCTTCCGAGGGAAGTGTGTGTTCTCAACTGTCCAGGAAGAGTCTGCCGCGATACTGGTGAAAATATGTTTTTTGTTTTCTGTTTTAGTTCTGTGCTTTTAACAAAAAGATTTATTTATTATTTGAAAGTCAGAGTTACAGAGGAGAGACAGAGGCAGAGAGGAGGGCAGGGAGAGATCTGCCATCTGCTGGTTCACCGACCAAATGGCTGTAACAGCTGTGCTGGACCAGGCCGGAGCCAGGAGCCAGGAGCTTCATCTGGGTCTCCCTTGTGGGTTCAGGGACCCAAGTACTTGGGCCATCTTCTCCTGCTTTCCCAGGCCATTACCAGGGAGCTGGATAGGAAGAGGAGCAGCCAGGACTTGAACCAGTGCCTATATGGGATGCTGGTGCTGCAGGCAGTGGCTTAACCCACTATGCCACAGTGCTGGCCCAGAGAGAGAAAGAGAGAGAGAGAGAGATCTTCCAGCCTCTGGATCACTGCCCAAATGGCTACAGCAGCCGAGGCTGGGCCAGGCCAAAGCCAGGAGCTCCGTCTGGGTCTCCCTCCTAGGTGCAGGGACCTAAGCAGTTGGGCCGTCTCCTGCTGCTTCCCGAGGCACATTAGCAGAGAGCTGGATCGGAAGTGGAGCAGCCAGGACTTGGGGATGCCAACATCGCTGGCAGTGGCTTAACCCACTGTGCCACGACATCAGCCCCAGTTCTGTGGTCTTAATTTTTATCTTCGTTTTGTTTTGTTTTAGGAAAATGTTTTTATTTTTTATTTTTTGGAATCTTTTATTTATTTATTTATTTTTGACAGGCAGAGTGGACAGTGAGAGAGAGAGAGACAGAGAGAAAGGTTTTTATTTTTAAAGATTTGTTTATTTATTTGAGAGGCAGAGTTACAGAGAGAGGGAGAGACAGAGAGAGTAAGGTCTTCCATCCGCTGGTTCACTCCCCAGTTGGCCTCAATGGCTGGAGCTTCGCCAATCCGAAGCCAGGAGCCAGGAGCTTCCTCCTGGTCTCCCACGTGGGTGCAGGGGCCCAAGGACTTGGGCCATCCTCCACTGCTTTCCCAGGCCATAGCAGAGAGCTGGATCGGAAGTGGACCAGCCAGGACTCGAACTGGTGCCCATATGGGATGCCGGTGTTTCAGGCCAGGGTGTTAACCCGCTATGCCACAGCACCAGCCCCTAATTCTGTTTTATTTCACATCATTTTGCATCTTGTGGATTGCTGATTGACAGGTTTATATTTAACCATATTGACAGTGGTGTGTTCTTCCAGTTGGCTTTCTGCCATGCCTTCAGGCATGTTCAAAGGTAGAAAAATAAAATATGTATAGATAAGTGTATAGAGGGTCAAAAAGAAAACATTTTCCTAAAAGATGGGGTACATGCAAACATGTTTAGGGATACATGCAAACGTGTTTAGGGATGCATGCAAACGTGTTTAGGGATACATGCAAACATGTTTAGGTTTGCCCAGTGACAGCTTCAAAATGCAGGCATTCCAAATACATTTAGTTCTGCACAGAAAGAAAATCCTCTTTCAGTCTCAAGAAGAGGAGAAAATTCAGTATTTTTCATTCCCCAGGCTATGTAAACCAGCCAGAAGCATCCATCCATATAAAAACCAAATATCGTTTCTGAAAAAGGACACACGTGCTTCGCCTCACATTTGCATTTGCTCAAGTTCGTTTGGGTTCTGGGCGTTTCTGGCACCCAGCAGGTTCCACTGGTGCAGACTCGAACACGTGAATAATTTCACTTTGCGGTCGACCCAGCTGAGCTTGCCTTACAAAGCCTGAAGTGTGGCACTTCGAGACTGAAAACAGACAAGGCGACGCTGGGCACAGCTTTCACAGTGGCTGCAAGACCCGTCGTTATGTTCATTTCCTAGCCGAGTCTCAGGGAGAAACCGGAGCTGCCAGCTTTGCTCGCTCTTCCTTCCCAGCTCGGTGGGGGCCGGGGCGTGGATCTGGGCCGCAGGAGGACTTTAGTCTTCCTAGACTCTCGGACGTCTTTGCAGGAGGAAGAATTCCATGAATTAAAGGCACTAAACATGTGTCGTTCTCTGTTCTGTTGCTTATGATAGGCAATATTGAGGAGAGAAGTAAGGCGCCTCCAGAAGTTAGAAATGGGATCATGATAGTCAGAGCCAAATCCGCCACAGAAAAGACCCGAGAACAGAGCCTGGGTGGGCTTGGAAAGGCCTGCATTCAGGAAGGAGGTGCTGTGCGTAGTCCTGAGAATTCAGAAGTCGTTTAAGGTGGAAGAGGTGAAACCTAACCACTTGTGTTCTTTTTTATTTGGGGAAAAGCTGTACTGATGGAGCCTAGGAAAACGGGAGGCGGGGAAGGGAGGACATGGAGAGTGGGGGTTGGGCCTTGTGCACCCCTTCTTCCCAAGGACAGAACCAGAGTCTGTTGGAAGGTGAACCCCCCGCCCCATGCAAGATTCAACATGGTCTGGTTGCAATCGTACCTCGGAATAATAGCTGTAATAATTAGGTGCCTGAGTATTTCAGGCTCTGGATTAGGCTGTTTCTCATTCTATGCCATTTAATCCTCATAGCTCACAACCCATCTCTGTTTTATAAACAAGCAAACTGGTGCTCAGAGAGTTTAAGTGATGGGCTGGTGTTACAGCAAGTGGGTAGCAGAGCTCAGATTTAAATATGGTTCTAACTTCGAGCACTTTACCCGATTCATTTATTTGTTCAAGGGAAGAAAACAGTGCTAAGTACTAGGAACTGTTCTCAGCGTTCAGGATGCAGTGGTAAAGAAAGCAGCCAAAAAGCCCTGCCTTCATGGAGCTTATATTCTAGTGGAGAAAAGACAAACAAACAAACAAAATTACAGTCCAGAGGTGGTTACCAGAGAACGCCACTGGGGCCGGTGTTGCGCCTGCCTTCTCTCGGGAAGCCCACGTCTCACATCAGGTGCCTGGGTGGGTTCAGTCCCAGCTCCGCTGCCTGCTCCAGCTTCCTCCTCTTGGGCACCCTGGGAGGCAGCAGGCGATGGCTCAAGTGGCTGAGTCCCGCCGCCCGTGGGAGGCCCTGATTGAGTTCCTGGCTCTGGGCTTCAGCCCAGCCCAGCCTTGGCTACTGCAAGTATTTGAGAAGTGAATCAGTAGATGGGCAATCTGTGTGTGTGTGTGTGTGTGTGTGTGTGTGGCTCTCTAATAAGTCACTTTTTAAAATAAAAGAATTGAGCACACTGGGCGGTGTCCCTGAGAAGGCAGCCCCCGGGGCTGGGAGAACAAGATGCAGGAGACCGCAGCGTGGAGTAGCAGGAGGCGCAGGTCTTTCCCGGGCTGCTCTGTCCCTTGTCCTGACCCCAGACTCCCAGCCTCCTTTATGATGATTGCTTGCTTTTCTTTTCTTTTTTCTTTCTTTCTTTCTTTTTTTTTTTTTTATTCGAAAGGCAGAGAGACAGAGGTCTTCCATCCACTGGGTCACTCCCCGATCCCAATGCCCCCAAAGGTCAGAGCTGGGCCAGGCTGAAGCCAGGAGCCAGAACTCAGTGTAGGTCTCCCAAGGGAGAGGCAGGAACCCAAGCCATTAACCTGTCAGTCTGCTCCCTGCTAAGTTGTGCGTTAGGAGGAAACTGGATCAGGAGTGGAATAGCTGGGACTTGAACCAGGCACCCTGGTGGAGGGCGTGAGTGTCCGAAGCAGCAACTTAACCACTGCGCCATGTGCCCGTCTCCACCTTTGTGATTTCTGGTGCCCTGAGTGTGGCAGAAGGCACCCTGAGTGACAGCGCAGTTACTGAAAACCGTAGACCGCAGGATCAGCGGAGAAATGGGCGTCTCATCTCGTGGCCGTCCCTGGGAAGGTCACTTAGGGTGAGTCCACTGGGAGAGACCGATCACTGTGTGGTTCAGAACCTGGACTGGAGGCTTTGCAGCCAGCCGGGACTGGGGTCAGAACTCGTTCCACCGCCCACGATAAAGCTTAGGCCCGACACCTGGCGTGGAGAGGCCCCACAGCGCCCTCTCCTGCCTCGGGCCTTGGCTGTGTGGCCACCCGACCTCCCCAGGTGGTATCTGCAGTCCGTGTGTGGGGCCAGACCTCCCAGTGTGTGCCTGCTACGTGTGGGATTCTCCTGCGCTTCCACTTGGTGATGCTCGTTCTGGGTATTTTAATGCCAAGAGTGGGATACAATCCTGTGCCAAAGTTGGCTCTGCAACATCCAGTTTGGATTCTTGTTCTGCGGTTTTATCAGCCCTACAGCTTGGGGAAAGTCTCTTTACCTCTTGGAATCCCTTCTGTGTCTGTAAATGAGGGGAGTGGGCTGTGTGATGCTGCGGTTGCTCCTTTCCTGCCCGGACACTGCCCAGGTCATAGATAGTCTGCTCAGCAGTTTTAAAACCTTAATTTGGGATCCTGGCCATTTATTCCAAAATTGCGTTTTAAGAATTTACAAATTAGGAAATAATCACACACAAAGATGTATATACAGAGATACAAGAATACCCATGAAAACATTCCTGGATGAGCGTTGTGGCGCATCCATATGAGACATCCCCTGTCAGCGTGCCTGGCGTCCAGTCCCCCTCTGCTTCCCATCCAGCTTCTGCTCATGCATCTGGGAGGCAGGAGACGATGGCTCAAAATGCTTGGGGCTGGCCGGCACCATGGCTCACTTGGCTAATCCTCTGCCTGCGGCCCCGGCACCCTGGGTTCTAGTCCCGGTTGCTCCTCTTCCAGTCCAGCTCTCTGCTGTGGCCCAGGAGGGCAGTGGAAGATGGCCCAAGTGGTTGGGTCCTGCACCCACGTGGGAAACTGGGAGGAAACACCTGGCTCCTGGCTTCGGATCGGCGCAGCGCCGGCCGTAGCAGCCATTAGGGGAGTGAACCAATGGAAGGAAGACCTTTGTCTGTCTCTCTCTCACTGTCTATAACTCTCTCTGTGTGTCTCTCTCTCTTACTGTCTAACTCTGCCTGTCAAAAAAAAAAAAAAAAAAATGCTTGGGCCTTTGCCACCCATGTGGGAGACTTGGATTGAGTTCTGGGCTCCTGGCTTCAGATCCCTCTGCCTCTCCCTTTCTTTCTATCAGTCTGCCTTTCAAATAAATTAATTAATTAATTAATTAAACTTATAAAAAAGATTTATTTATTTGAAAGGTAGAGTGTCAGAGAGAGAGGGAGACAGAGAAAGGTCTTCCATCCTCTGGTTCACTCCCCAAGTGGCCACAATGGCCGGAGCTGGGCCGAGCCAAAGCCAAGAGGCAGGAGCTTCTTCTGAGTCTCCCACATGGGTGCAGGGGCCCAAGCACTTGGGCCATCTTCTGCTGCTTTCCCAGGTGCATTAGCAGGAAGCTGGATCGGAAGTGGAGCAGCCCGGTCATGAACTGGCGTCCAGATGGGCTGCTGGTGCCACAGGTGGTGCCCTTTCCTGCTTATGCCACAGCACCGGCCCCTTAAAAAATGTATAATAGTGAAGGCCAAAGGCAACTTTTGATATTGTGGTTTACAATAAGAAACATATCTATGTTGATGTTTATTCCCAACCCCTGGCGCAGACTCCTCCACCCCCGTAATTCCGGAGCAGTAGGTATACTAAGAGAACCTCTCCTCCTAGCCGTCTTTGACCTGGGGAAGACACAGAGCTGCTAATCCCTTAGAGGTCCCTGGGTCTTTTGTTCTAATGAGAAAACCCTGAAGGGGCTGCCGGGCAGGGGGCTGGTCACAGACCAGATGGGGTTGAAGCTCGGACATTTCAGCCCCGCGATCACAGCCAGAGGTTGAAGCTCCCATCAGAATCCCTGAGCTGGGGGCTGGCCTGTGGCACAGTGGTTAAGCCTCCCGTGACGCTGGCATCCGTAGTGGAGCACCAGTTCAGGTCGCAGCCACCCTGCTTCTGCTAGGGTGCTTGGGAGGGCGGCTGATGATAGCCCAAGTACTGGCCCTGCTACCCACACGGGAGACCAGGGTGACGTTCCTGGCTCCTGGCCCAGTGCTGGCCATTGTAGCCATTTGGGAGTGAACCAGCAGCTGGAAGATCTCTCCATGTCACTCTGCTTTTCAAATAAATAAATCCTAAAAACTGCTGGGCCCAAGAGCTTCTGGGTTGCTGAACACAGACATGGAGGTGTGTGGCGAGCGATAAGCCCAGAGAGGGCCTGGAAGTGCCACTCCCCTTCCCGCGTGCCTTGCCCGCTGCATCCCTTCTGGTACATTGGTAAGGGTCGGTAGTGTCTCCTTGAGCTCCTTCCCCAAGAAGGAGTCATGGGAAGCCTTGATGTGTAACCAGTGAGTGGGTTACAAGCGTAATCACCAGCTGGGATTGGGATTGGCATCAGAAGTGGGGGCTGTCTGTGGCCTGACCCCCGCCCTCTTCCTCCAGAGAGAGAGTGTCAGGATGGAATTGGATTAGAGGATACGCCCCTACTGTCTGCTGGAGGATTTCCTGGGGTAGGGGCGGCCCCAGCACGTCTGATACCAGCAGTGAAGTGTTAGTTGAGTGTGAGCGTAGCCAGCCCTTTGGCTTTGGCCTTCTCACCTCAGCGTGCAGCAGCAAAGAGCTGCTTGAACAGGCGGATGCCAGGGAGCCCTCGTGTGTGCCAGGCTGTGCTGTGGTGCTGGGGACACGTCAGTGATCCAAAGTTCCCTGCCCTCGCGTTCTAGAAGAGGAAGACACACAGTAAACAATCAACAGGAAAGGGACGTGGGGTGCAGTGTGGGAGGAGAAGGTGAGCAGTGCGGAGACTCCGAGCCCTGGCAGTGAGGTGCCGTGGTGGGCCAGGACTTGAAGTTGGTGAAGGAGTCAAGAAGATGCGCAGGCCAGGCAGAAGGGATGGCCAGTGCCAAGGCCCTGAGGCAGGCAGGAGAGCAAGGATTGCTGGAGGCCAGAGCCGGCTGAGTGTGAGGAGTCGGAGAAGGGGGGAGCAGAGGGGACCAGAGATCAAGTCACCAAAGGTCTTGTTGTTTCTGAGCGAAGCGGCTAACACTTGCCAGGGTTGGGCAGAGGAGTGACGTGATCCGTGTTTATATTTTAGAAGGAACAGTCAGGCCACAGTGTTTCAAATGTTGGGGACAAGGAGAAACAGGGAAACCATTAGGAGTCACGGCAACCCAGGCAAGAGGGACAAGACAACTCAGAGAGGAAAGCAGAGGCCAGCATCGTGGCACAGAGGGTTAACCTGCCGCTTGTGATGCCAGCATCCCCTGTGAGCGCCGATTCGAGTCCTGGCTGCTCCACTTCCCATCCAGCTCCCTGTGAGTTCTCCTGAGAGAGCAGCAAATGATGACCCAAGTGCTTGGACCCCTGCCAGCCAGATGGGAGAGCCGGATGCAGTCCCAGGCCTGAGTATTGCGACCATCTGGGGAGTGAACACAGGTGGAAGATCTCTCTTTCTCTCCCTCTATGTCTCCCCTTCTCTAACTCTCCCTTTCAAATAAGCCTTTTTAAAAATGGAAATGATAAAAAGCAGTCAAATGCCAAGTGTTTTCTGAAGAGAGAACCAGTGGACTTGCTGAAAGATGGGATATGGGGTACGAGACGCACGAGAAGTCAAGGAAACCTGAAGACTTCTGACCTGAGTAAGGGGAGGATGGAGCTGCCGTCAGCGCAGAGGCGTGGAATGGGCCTGTGGGAAGAGATCAGGGGTTCATTTTCGGAAATATTAGGCTTGAAAAGTCCGTTAGACATCCAAAAGGAAGTGCGTATCCGTTGGCTATTTGTGTAATGTCTCCAGTCGTTGGCAGAGTGATTGGCCCCCTAGATTTATTGTGTGTATGAAAGGACAAGCAAAGGTATTCAGGTGTCAAGTGATGTGAGTCTCAAATGATGCCGTGTTATTTTCTGTACTTGTGTGTACATACACACATTTGTGTCAGAAAAGGAACAGATACCAAAATGTTAACAGTGGTCATACGGGATATAGATTTTTTTTCCCCCCAAAGATTTATTTATTTATTTATTTGAAAGGCAGAGTTACAGAGAAGGAGGGACAGAGAGATCTTCCATCTGCTGGTTCACTCCCCAAATGACCTACATGGCCAAGGCTAAGCTGGGCCAGGCCAGAGCCGGGAGCTTCATCCAGGTCTCCCACGTGGGTGCCGGGGCCCAAGCACGTGGGCCGTCCTCAGCTGCTTTCCCAGGCCATTAGCAGGGAGCTGGATCAGAAGTGGAGCAGCCAGGACTCTGGCACCCGTGTGGGATGCCAGCGTTGCAGATAGCAGCTTAACCACTGCACCACAGTGCTGGCTCCAGGATGTGGGCTCTTTACGGATTTTCACTTAATTTCTTCCTCATTTTTGAAAATCGTATTTTCCAATATCTGTTGAAAGTAATCGTATAAAATGTAGACATGGTCCCGAGGGTGAGAAGGCCGACTACCTCCTGTCCGCTGATAAACCCCAGCTCTCTCAGCCACGGCTGTTACTGGATCCGTAGGCTGCGTATAGCTGCTTGTTTCTTTATGAATTGGAATGCTGTGTCTTACAGTATTTCCTCTTAGCCTATTCCCAAAATTTGAAGTCACAGGCTAAAAGAAAGAACTATAACTCTTCTTTGCACCAGCTTGAACAATCTAGAATTCCAGCGGTGAGCCAAGGCTCCCACAGGCTACTTGGAAGGCTGTCCTCGCCTCCTGCGTCGGGGTTTTAACCTCACAGCAAAAAATGTTCTCCAGTTGCTGTGGGGGCATAAAAAGTGTGCATGTCTTCTGCACTTTTCAGGTGTGGGAATCGGCGTGGTCCACGCTGGGTATGAGAGACGCCTGGCGCATCACCTGGGGGCACACAGCACACCCTCTATCCTGGGAATCATAAATGGGAAAATCTCCTTCTTCCACAACGCAGTTGTCCGCGAGAACCTACGGCAGTTTGTCGAGAGTCTTCTTCCAGGGAACTTGGTGGAGAAAGTGAGTACCTGCCCAGGAGACGGGACAGAGGGGCATCGGGGAGGTGCCTGGCTCTGGCTGCCCAGAACTTGTGTGTGGTCCTCTCAGACCTGGGTCTCACTCTGAGCAAGGCAAGCCACGTGTTAGTTAGCTAACCACTCAAACCAAATGTTGTTTTTCTAAACCAAATAACTTAAGTGAAGTCTGTAAGAGACTGAAGTTTGAAATAGATGGAGTACAGAGACCGAGAGAACTCATTCCTGGGAACCCTCTTGTGGGTTTTACCCTGACTTCAGAAACTGTGCCTAAAATGACAATGACCATTTTCTAAACAACGTGAGATCACATGGGGGTTGAAGGATTTCTTTCTAGGTCATGAAGTTGTTCGTGGGAAGACATTTGTCTTACGATAATATTCAAGTTAAATTAGATTTGGTGATATATTCAATGATCAGGGACTAGTATTAGGTACAGCAGGTTAGGCTGCTGCTTGCGACTCTGGCACCCCCGTATCAGAGTGCCCACTGGAGTCCCGGCTGCTCCACGTCCGATCCAGCTCCTGCTAGTGCACCTGGGAAGGCAGCAGAAAATGGCCTAGGTATTTGGGTATTTGGCCCCTTCCACCCTTATGGGAGACCAAGATGGGACTCCTGGCTCCTGATTCAGCCTGCCACAAAGCTGGCTGTTGCAGCCACCTGGGCAGTGAACCAGCAGATGGAGGACCTCTCTCCCTCTGTGTCTGTGTCGCTCTTTCAGATCAATAAATAAGTGTTCAAAAATATATTTAATGATCATATCATAGAAAACATCAGCCTCCATGAAAGTAAATATTTTGGGAACTTTAAAAACTTGGGGTGACACAGCAGTAAGAAGCTAAAGTAAGCAGTAAGAGCTAAAGAAGCGAGACGTGTTCGAGTTCACGCTAGTTTGTGGTTTCTACATTTAAGCCCCCAATAATTTTTGTCTGGTATCTTTGGTTAGGGATCAAAGTAACTGGGAAAAGGCTCTCATTTTGCTTTAAATCATTCAGTGTTTTAACAAAACCAAGGAAAGTGAACATGTAAAACTTTCTATCCTGTTTCTGTATTCAGGATTCATAGACTGAGACATTAGCTACTAAAGAAATAGGTGGTACTTCAGAGAGTTTGCAGGAAAATAAATAGGTTTCTCATGGTGTAAAGAAGTGTTGGGTCCTTGCCTGAGTGGGCTTGAGAAAGTTCATTAAAAGGAAACCACTGAAATGGATCTCAGAAATTTTTGGCACCAAATTGACTTATTTGAGGACCCCTGCATTTTGCTGGCGTCTGCTTAGAAGGTCAGAGTATTGTAGGTTCCTAAAATGATGACAGGCGTTCCGATCGGCCCTCGGGCACCTACAGACAATCTGGTCAGTGCGGGCACAAGGTCACTGAAGTGTTGGGGACACTTTTCCAGCAGCTTCCGGGCAGGGAGTGGCTGTTTCCACCCAGTATGTTGGAGCCCATCCCGGAGGGCAGGGGAAGGCTTCCTGTGAGTTTTCCAGGTGAGGAGAGGGGAGAGCGAGGACTGGAGACCTGAGACACCTGCTTCGGGTGAAGCAGTCATTGGCGAGCCACGGAGTCTGGGCTTAACGGGGTTAACAGGACTCTCACCGCAAGGGCTCAGAGCACCTCCGCGCCCCTTAAGAACGTGGACCTGGGCCTGGAGGTGCTGGAGCCACTGCACAGGTGTGAGCGGAGGACTGATAGTTAAGCTTTTGAACTATGGAAAATTTCCACCACAGCTTTAATTTGTGCATTTTCTTAAGTTGTTTTCTCCAAAGAACAAAAATAGGGGAAAAGTAATGATTCAGATGGCAATAAATAATTAACACGCAGATGGGAGGGGCTCCCTTTTATCGAAGCCATTTCAGCAGGGCAGGTGTTGCGTCATCTTCGGCAGGTGAGCAGATTAAGAAGTGCCGGCTGATTAAGCAAGAGCCAACTCCAGAAGCTCAGCTTTGTTAAAAAAGATTTTATTTGTTTATTTGAGAGGTAGAGTTACAGACAGTGAGAGGGAGAGACAGAGAGAAAGGTCTTCCTTCCGTTGGTTCACTCCCCTAATGGCCGCAACGGCTGGAGCTATGCTGATCCGAAGCCAGGAGCCAGGTGCTTCCTCCTGGTCTCCCATGGGGTGCAGGGGCCCAGGCACTTGGGCCATCTTCTACTACCTTCCCAGGCCACAGCAGAGAGCTGGACTGGAAGAGGAGCAGCCGGGACTAGAACCGGCACCCACATGGGATGCTGGCACTGCAGGCAGAGGATTGACCTACTGAGCCACAGCGCCAGCCCCAGAAGCTCAGCTTCTATAGTGTGGTCATAACTGCTCCAGACAGGATTATGGTTGCAGTCACAAGAGTTGAGACAAATGAAACTAAGGAATCCATATCTGTTCCTTTAATAGTCAAATAAAGACATAAAAATAATCTGCAAGCAACTTCTTACACATATTTGATTTGTTTACTTAACTCCTGATTGGAGGGTAGTATGATTACTAAGAATTAACTACCAACGCTAAACTAACATTCTGTTTTCACTTTAAGGTGACCAACAAAAATTATGTGCGATTTCTCTCTGGCTGGCAGCAGGAGAATAAGCCACACGTCCTTCTGTTTGACCAGGTGCCCACTGTGCCACTGCTGTACAAGGTACAACATGGCGGCAGGCCGTTTTCTCGTCTTTTCATAAAAAGTCATCTCGACTGGGAGTGTGTAACCTGTTCGTCTTGTTTTGTTGTTGAGTGTCTCTGATACAAGCATCCGGAACCTGAAATGCTCCAAACTGTGAAACTCCCTGAGCATCGACGCGATGCTTACGTGGAAAATTCCACACCGGACAGCTGCTCGGGGTCAGATCTCGGGCACTCTAAAAATATTGTTTGAGATCGTCTTCAGCCTATTTGAAACATAAATGAATTTTGTGTTGAAACTGGGGCGCCGTCCCCAAGACTTCTCATTATGTATAAGGACATGTTCCTAAGTTGAAATGCTGCATTCCCGTGTGTTCTGTGTCAGGGACCCTCAGCCTGTGCCAGCATCCCCCCCAGTGCAGAGCTCAGTGAGCTGAGTATTTTGCTTTATCTATAAAAAAAAAAAAAAAAGAATGAGTTGTATTCACCTTGGTTGATACCGTTTTTGTGCTTGGAACACCGTTAGACTCCGGGAAGTACACAAGGGTACAGAGGCCCTGGCGGGGCCGTGGGAGCTGGCACTCACCTCCACCTGTGGATGTGAACGAGCGAGTTAGATGCTGCGCCCTCAGTCTCATTTTCTCCCCTCTGTTGTGCCCTCACAGTTGACTGCTTTCGCGTACAAAGACTATTTATCGTTTGGATATGTGTGTGTGGGTGTGAGAGGGGCAGAAGAGATGACAAGGCAGCTGAACATCAATGTCTATGCCCCCACCATCTTGATCTTTAAAGAACACATAAACCAGCCCGCCGATGTCATCCAGGTACGTGCCGGCCCCTGTGCTCCAAGATTTCCTCCCTCCGTGTTGTAGCTCGTCTTCACGGAAAGCAAACAGCAGAATGGAACAGAGCAGGTGAGAGCGTGAGAAGAAACTAGTTCTCGGTCTTGGTGATATTTTGCTGTAAAAAATGTCTTTTACCTCTCATGTGCTCCTATTGGAAATCAACAGTCTTTTTCCAAGATGAATTACAAAAAATGAATTTAAAATCTAAATGTAGGGACAAGAGTTGTGGTGCAGCAGGCTACGCTGTCACTTGAGGTGCGGTGCCTGCATCTCACGTCACAGGGCCTGGCTCAAGCTGCATCCTGTGCTTCTGACCCAGCTTCCTGCTAACGCACCCGGAGGCAGCAGCTGAGGGCCCAAGTATTTGAGTCCCTGGGAGACCCAGACAGAGGTCCTGGCTCCTGGCGTTAGCCTGGCCCAACCCCAGCTGTTGCAGTCATTTGGAGAGTGAGCCAGCAGATGGAAGATCTCTCTCTCTCTGTATCTCCCCCTACTTCTCTCTCTGTAACTCTACCTTTCAAATAAAATTTTTTTAAAAGGTTAAATGTAAAGCAGTAATGAAAAAGAGTAAGAATAAACCACAAACTAACTGAACAAGCACATAGAGGAGTATATGATCTTTTTTTTTTTTTTAAGGTTTTATTTATTTATTTTAAAGGCAGAGTTACAGAGAGGCAGAGAAAGAGAGAGAGGTCTTCCATCTGCTGGTTCATTCCCCAAATGGTCACAAAGGCCAGAGCTCAGCTGATCAGGAGCCAGGAGCTTCTTCTGGGTCTCCCACGTGGGTACAGGGGCCCAAGGACTTGGGCCATCCTCCACTGCTTTCTCGGGTCATAGAGAGCTGGATCCGAAGTGGAGCAGCCAGGACTTGAACCAGAGCCCACCTGGGATGGCAGCACTGCAGGCAGCAGCTTTACACATTCTGCCACAGCGCCGGCCCCAAGTATATGATCTTAAGGTGGAAGGTCTAAAAGGACTGGGAAAAATTTTACTGGAAAATCTTAATAATTTGATTATAAGTGTTACGTTTTTCTATAAATATTTTAAAATTTAAAGTTAAAAATTGAAATGTAATTTCTGAAGTTTTGCCTTTTTTTTTTTTTTTTTTTTTTTTTTTTTTTTTTTTTGAGAGAGAGAAAGGGAATTACAGAGAGGGAGAGAGAAAGAGAAAGGTTTTCCGTCCTCTGGTTCACTCACTAAATGGCCATAACAGCCAGAGCTGGGCCAATCCGAAGCCAGGAGCCAGGAGCTTCTTTTGAGTCTCCCACGTGCGTGCAGGCGCCCAAGGACTTGGACTATCCTCCACTGCTCTCCCAGGCCATAGAGAGCTGGATCTGAAGTGGAGCAGCCAAGACTTGAACCAGCACCCACATGGGATGGCGGCACCACAGGTGGAGGCTTAGCCTACTGCGCCACAGTGCCAGTCCCTAAAGTGCTCCTTTTGATAAAGATCAGTGCAAAATTCTAAAAAGGAATTCAAAGGACTGATAAACCTTTTTAAGATTTAAATCTCGCTAATACCCAGAGAAAGGAAAAGTTAACATTTTTTTTATCACCCATCAAATTGTGTTTGGCAGTGTTCAGAACGTACAGAAAAAAAAGCCTTCTCTGTGCCTTGCTGGACTTTGAGTTGTGAGCACTGCTGGTTGCCCATTCTGTGCCAGGCCCTGCTCTGGGGCCAGAGGGCAGCAGTCCCTGCCCTGGGTCCTGCTTGGGAACTGTCTGCTCCGGGGCGGGCATTTAGCCTGGCAGCCGAGATGCCACATCCCACGTCAGACAGGCTGGGTGCTGTTCCCGGCTCCACCTCCTGCCGCCAGCCTCCCACGGAAGCAGACCCTGGGAGGCAGCGGTGACGGCTGAAGTGCCTGGGCTCCTGCCACCCAGCTTCAGCCCCCCCACTTCAGGCATTTGGGGAATGAACAGCTGTGGGGCACTCTCTGCTTTTATCTCCTCTTCTCTATCTTCTCTGCCTCTCAAATAAATTTTAAAAATGTTAAATATACATATCAAAATATTAGTAATTATCTTAATGGTAAATTATATAGTTATAAAATATGCTTTTTTTTTTTTTTTGACAGGCAGAGTGGACAGTGAGAGAGACAGAGAGAAAGGTCTTCCTTTTGCCGTTGGTTCACCCTCCAATGGCCGCCACGGCCGGCGCGCTGCAGCCAGCGCACCGCGCTGATCCGATGGCAGGAGCCAGGAGCCAGGTGCTTTTTCCTGGTCTCCCATGGGGTGCAGGGCCCAAGCACCTGGGCCATCCTCCACTGCACTCCCTGGCCACAGCAGAGGGCTGGCCTGGAAGAGGGGCAACCGGGACAGAATCCAGCGCCCTGACCGGGACTAGAACCCGGTGTGCCGGCGCCGCTAGGCGGAGGATTAGCCTAATGAGCCGCGGCGCCGGTCTAAAATATGCATTTTCTAAAATCCCTTTAATGAACATATTATTTTATATTTTTTAACATTAAAATCAGCAAGGACCCTTTGGCGCTCCCTCGCCTAAGGGAGGCTAGAGTGAGAAGTTCTATAAAATCCTGTGTGTCAGTCCCCCAGTGATCATTTCGGTGCCTGCCGACTCTGTAATCAAGACAGAGAAGCCCGGCCGGCGCCGCGGCTCACTAGGCTAATCCTCCACCTTGCAGCGCTGGCACCCCGGGTTCTAGTCCCAGTCAGGGCACCTGATTCTGTCCCGGTTGCCCCTCTTCCAGGCTAGCTCTCTGCTGTGGCCCGGGAGAGCAGTGGAGGATGGCCCAGTGCTTAGGCCCTGCACCCTCATGGGAGACCAGGAGAAGCACCTGGCCCCTGGCTTCGAATTAGCGTGGTGCACCAGCCGCAGCGGCCATTGGAGGGTGAACCAACGGTAAAGGAAGACCTTTCTCTCTGTCTGTCTCTCTCTCTCACTGTCCACTCTGCCTGTCAAAAAAAAAGACAGAGAAACCCTGCACCTCTGTCGTCCAGGGGTAGTCTTTGCCTCCAGCAATTCACTCGCGAGATCTTTAGGAAGACAGTAATCAGTTCAGCTCGGGACATGATGAGTTAGAGGGAGCCCTGTAGGAAACTTCAGAGGCATTGTTTTTCGGCAGTTGGGTGTAGGAACCTAGGAAGGGCACGTAGAGTGGGGACAGGTTGCTGGATCATCAGTTATGGGCAGCAGTTCAGAGTCCTGAGGACTGATGCGATCTCCCAGGAATAGCATGGGAAGGAAAGAGCAAGAGGACCAAGGACAGAACCCGGGCAACCACCAGCAGGTGGAAGGAGGGCTGTGCGATGGAGACCGAGAAGGAGCGCAGGGAGTCGGTGGACGAGATGACCTCAACCCAGGGGTCATGAGTGAGGAACTGGGAACTGCCTTTAAGTAACAGTTTATAATATTTTTTAATATTTATTTATTTACTTGAGAGAGAGAGTTACAGAGAGAGGTGTTCCATCTGCTGGGTCAGAGCTTTGCCGATCTGAAGCCAGGAGCCAGAAGCTTCTTTCAGGTCTCCCACGCAGATGCAGGGGCCCAAGCACTTGGGCCATCTTCCACTGCTTTTCCAGGCCATAGCAGAGAGCTGCAGCCAGGACTCGAAGCGGTGCCTATATGGGATGCCGGCACCGCAGGCAGAGGCTTAGCCCACTACGCCACAGCATCAGCCCCCAACAGTTTGTAATCTTGAGAATTGTATTAATTTACCTCCTGAGGGAAATTGTAAGTCAAATGCATGTACAAAATCACTGGGTCTTTATGTATATAAAAACGCACACTTAACATAAGCCACATTTCCCCAGAGGCACCAGCTTCGTGTAACACTGGAAGCACCAGCTGTTTCCTTTAGCTCTAGACAGTTTGTCCTCAGCAGCGGGCAGCTAGACCCAGGAGCCAGTCAGGTATTAAACCCAGGTACTCCAAGGAGGGATGCAGGTGTCCCGGCCGGCTCACTGACTGCCTGGCCACACGCCTGCCCCAGGAGGGTTGATTTAGCAGCTTTGTCGGATAACTGGGAATATTATGCTTGCCGCTGTGCCCAGACTCAATAAATAGTAGTGTCTTAAAGATTATCTGCTATGTGGATTCAGTGAACTTCTAGTATCTTGTTAAATTAAGAACTACCTTATGCTTACAAGAAATCTTTTATTCATGCCGGATTTTGTAATATCATGCACTGGACACTTGGAAACATTCCACTGACGTTTCAGTGTTGACAGATTTCATTATCCCCGTATATAAAAGTAAGGATCACATCACATTGATGAACCAATCTTAGAAAGCTTTGAGAAGCTGTCAAGCTTACAATGACCAATAGAAATTTTTTAAAAGTCTTAATTTTTTGGAAGCCTGGATTTTGTCATAAGCAACAAATACCATCAGTTTTTGTTTGTTTTTTTTTTTTTTTTTAAGATTTATTTATTTATTTGAAAGTCAGAGTTACACAGAGAGGAGAGGCAGAGACAGAGAGGTCTTCCATCCTATGGTTCACTCCCCAAATGGCCACAACGGCCAGACCTGCGCTGATCCCACACCAGGAGCCAGGAGCTTCTTCTGGGTCTTTCATGTGGGTGCAGGGGCCCAAGGACTTGGGCATATTCTACTGCTATCCTAGGCCATAGCAGAGAGCTGGATAGAAAGTGGAGCAGCCAGGTCTCAAACCGGCACCCATATGGGATGCCTGCGCTTCAGGCCAGGGCGTTAACCCGCTATTCCACAGCACCAGCCCCTAACAGTTCTTCTTAAAGTGCCAGGGTCACACCGTTCATATCTAAGAAAATGTGCCAGACGCCCAGGTCACGAGGTTGTTATTCCAAGTGAAAATGAGGCTCCGTTTAGGAGAGTGGTTAGTGTGAAGCTCCCCAGGTAAGCACTGTGCTCAGGGCGCCCAATAAACTTCTGTGTAATTTCCTTTTCCCATGGACTTTTTGAAGGCCCCTTGTACGTCACCGCACGGTGCATTGTAGCAGGTATGACAATTCCCCCATCTTCCCTGTGAAGCAGACATTAAGGAAATTTATAAAAACGTCAAACAGCACTGCTCAGCTCACTAACTGTTTTTGGGTTGGGAAAGTACTCTTAGTTTAAAATTATTTTTGTGAACATATCTGAGTTTTGCTTATTTTTAAATGAATTTTTAAAATTTCTCATTGATCTAACAATATCAGCAGAAAAGCCACATAAGCACAAACTCTTTGGGATCCTCCATAAATATTATTTATCTGATTATTTATTTTTATATTTGAAAGGCAGAGTGATAGAGGGAGAGACATCTGCTGGTTCACTCCCCAAATGACTGCAACAGCCCAGGCTGGGCCAGACTGAAGCCAGGAGCCAGGAACTCTATCCTGGTCTCCATGTCGTAGCAGGCACACAAGTATTTAGGCCATGATCCGCTGCCTTCCCAGGTGCAGGAGCAGGGAGCTGGATTAGAATTGGAGTAGGGGCCGCACTCTGGCGTAGCGGGTTAAGCACCGCCTGTGGTGCCAGCATCCTGTATGGGCAGGAGTTCATGTCCCTGGCTGCCCCACTTCTGATCACAGCCTCTTGCTAACGTGCCTGAGAAAGCAGAAGGTGGCCCAAGTGTTTTGGCCCCTGCACCCACACAGGGGACCTGGAGGAAGCTCCTGGCTCCTGGCTCTGGCCGTTGTGGCCCTTTGGGGAGTGAACTAGCAGATGGAAGATTTCTCTGTCTCTTCCTCTCTCTCTGTAACTCTCCCTTTCAAATAAAGAAATCAGTCTTAAAAAAAAAAAAAAAAAAGAAGTGGAGTAGCTGTTGGGAACAGTGCAGGGCTCCCACCTGAGTCGCAAGAACTGTTACTTGTGGTCACCTGCTGCCCCGCAGGCTCTGTTAGCAGGAAGCTGGCACAGGAACCAAACGGAAACGAGCGTCTTAACTTGCAGACTAAATGTTCTCCCAGGAGTTTGTCTGAAGGCCCCTCACGGGCGTGGATTTCAACATTATTTTCTACCAAAATAAATGTGTCTCTTAATTCCAAAAAAAAAAGCAGTGGAGTAGCTGAAGCTTGAACTAGCACTCCGGCTTAACCCACTGTGCCCCAACACCGCCCAGGCTTGCTTCTTGGGTCAGTGAGTAACTTAAATTGTGTTTCTTGATTTCAAATGTAAAGGAAAATGCACACATTTCTGGTTTATATTTTATATTGAGTTCTACATTAATGACACTGGTCAGAGAATCTGTTTTATATAAATAGAAATTCAATTCTGCAAAATGCATGAAAGTCATAATAAAATGATCATCCTACAGTTTAGTGGCTTGCTTTTTATACTGAGTGACATTATCACTTTGGGGTTTATTCTTCATTGTGCAGTTTGCTACAAATCCGGAATATGTTTGCCTGAAATTCAGAATGATTGACATTTCAGATCTGTTAGGGTGTCGTTACTTTCCGCCCTGCGTCATTGAGGTGGGGCACCTCGGGCCTGTTTGCAGACACGGTGTCTCACTTGCGTGTATGTAGCCAGGGTCGTTCCCACCTTTATGCTGCGTGCGAGGAGGCCCACCTGAGTGGGAGCACTGAGTGAACCGCTGCTCCTTGGTTTGCAGGCCCGAGGCATGAAGAAGCAGGCCCTCGAGGACTTCCTCGCCCGGAACAAGTACCTGCTGGCGGCCCGGCTCACCAGCCAGAAGCTCTTCCACGAGCTGTGCCCCGTGAAGCGCTCGCACCGGCAGCGCAAGTAAGGCCCAGGCGCGGCCCTGCTGCTCCCCGCGTGGAGGGCGCGGCCCTGCTGCTCCCCGCGTGGAGGGCACGGCCTGCTGCTCCCCGCGTGGAGGGCGCGGCCCTGCTGCTCCCCGCGTGGAGGGCGCCGGCCCTGCCTGTGGCAGATTCCACTCCTGAGTCATTGATTGCAGCTGTGACGTAGGGGGGTGTACAAATCCAGGGCCCGTCAGGGAGGTCCCAGCCAGGCCTTGGTCAGAGAACTCCATCACGGAGACGAAGGACCGGTGGACTAGCCAGGCCCTGGGGAGATGTGGAGTGCCTGTCCCTGGGAGAGCGCCAGGACCGGTGGACTAGCCAGGCACTGGGAGATGTGGAGTGCCTGTCCCTGGGAGAGCGCTAGGACCGGTGGACTAGCCAGGCCCTGGGGGAGATGTGGAGTGCCTGTCCCTGGGAGAGCGCCAGAACCGGTGGACTAGCTAGGCACTGGGGAGATGTGGAGTGCCTGTCCCTGGGAGAGCACTAGGACCGGTGGACTAGCCAGGCATGGGGAGAAGTGTGGAGTGCCTGTCCCTGGGAGAGCACTAGGACCGGTGGACTAGCCAGGCCCTGGGGGAGATGTGGAGTGCCTGTCCCTGGGAGAGCACTAGGACCGGTGGACTAGCCAGGCCCTGGGGGAGATGTGGAGTGCCTGTCCCTGGGAGAGCACTAGGACCGGTGGACTAGCCAGGCATGGGGAGAAGTGTGGAGTGCCTGTCCCTGGGAGAGCACTAGGACCGGTGGACTAGCCAGGCCCTGGGGGAGATGTGGAGTGCCTGTCCCTGGGAGAGCCTCCATCCGGGGCAGCTCTGGAGCCAGGGTCAGACAGGAGGGCATACCGGGGACTGAGGAAATGGTAAGATAATTACCTGACCGCTGGCAACGCCAAGGCACGCTTGGGGATGAAGTGTGTGACGTCATCGTACTTAAAAAGTCTGGAATGACAGAGAAAATATGATACCTTTTCCAGATAACTGTCTCGTTGGCTTTAAATTGGAGTCTGTTTTCTCTGTCAAAGATCTGGATACAGCAGGAATACATACTGAGCGTCTTATCTGAAAATGCAGCTGAGTGTTGTTTAAAATAAAGAATTTCCCTGTGTTTCCAGACTTCTCAGATTCCTGTATAGTGTCAGAAAAACAGACTTTAATTAGATATGAATATATTTTTTAAAGATTTTTTTTTATTTACTTACTTGAAAAAATTACAGAGGGGAGAGGGAGAGAGAGAGAGGTCTTCCATCTTCTGGTTCATTCCCGAAATGGACACATGGCTAGAGCTGGGCGGATCCAAAGCCAGGAGCTTTTTCCAGGTCTCCCACGTAGGTGCAGGGGCCCAAGCACTTGGGCCATCTTCCACGGCTTTCCCAGGCTCATTAGCAGGGAGTGGGATCAGAAGTGGAGCAGCCAGAACGTGAACTGGCACCCATATGGGATGCTGGCGCTGCAGATGGTGGCTTACCTGGTGTGCCCCAGAGCCAGCCCCCAGGTACAAATATTTTTTTAAAAAAGAATACCCTGGGCTGTAAGGATTCACATCCCCAGTGCGTGCACGTCTCGCTTCACCACTGCCACCCGAGAAGAGGCCCCATGGCGAGCACCACGGCCGCTGCCCAGCTGGTCTCTGCTCCGTGCGCTGTGGTGGCCCAGGTCTCCATGCAGCAGCCGTTGGTCTGCCCAGCTGGTCTCTGCTCCATGCGCTGTGGTGGCCCAGGTCTCCATGCAGCAGCTGTTGGTCTGTAAAATGGGAACTTGGCTGCGTCCCTCTGCAGCTCAGGCTCTGCACCAGTAGCTCAGTCTGCCGGGGCTGCTCCAGCCGCGTTTCCTCTCCCGGCACACTTCATTCAAGTCTGCTCAGGTGCGCACGCTGACCTGTCTGATGGAGCGTGGCTTCCACCCCGCCCTGGCCTCTTTCCACCCCGCCCCCCTTCTCCTTAGCATGTGCCTGTTTGTTTCCGTCTCTCCTCCCCCTGGAATGTAAGCCCCCGGGAGCAAATCGTCTTTCTTTCCTGGCTTATGGTTTGTGCACAGGAAAAGCCTGGGAGAATTAAGGAACGAATGGCTGACCTCGCCATTGGAACCTTGCGAGGGAGGCCTGCAGAGTGAGGCTCAGTGGCTCCTGGCTTCTGGTCGATTCAGCCAGCCCTCCCTGTGGTGGAAGAACTAGGCCAGGCGTTGTCAGGGATTCAGTGGCCAGCGTCTTTAAAGGAGAATGTGGTGAAGAAGTCTGGGGAAGAAGCAGGTCATTGGGGACTTGGGAAGCGTCTCTCGCTGGCCACGTCCATGTTCAGCGTGCAGAGGGATTCACTGTAGGGCGGCAGGGCTGGCCCCGACCCCAGGGCGGGCTGTAAAGTCTCCTGTTGTTGTTTGCAGGTACTGTGTGGTTTTGCTGACCACCGAGGCCACCAAGCAGAGCAAGCCGTTTGATGCTTTCCTGTCTTTTGCCCTGGCAAACACGCAAGACACGGTGCGGTTCGTGCACGTCTACAGCAGTCGGCAGCAGGAGTTTGCCAGCACCTTGCTACCAGACAGCGAGAAGTTCCAAGGGAAATCAGCGGTGAGCCACGAGTTCTGTCCGGGTCCCGGGCACTGCACAGGCACACGGCACTGAGTCTTTGCTCCTTCCTGGAGTGTCGAACATAGACATCAGGACATCTGGAAGCCTCTGAGGCCTGCTGTGCAAACCTGCTCTTAGAACGTCTTTCCTCTGGTTACTTCACATCCTGCATGTCTGCCCTGGCCCCACACAGAGCATCTGCCTTGGGAGCAAAGGCCGAAGTGCACCCCTGCTTTTCACCGGTGCCTCGTGCGGGCAGGTCTGGCCTGGCAGGAGCTGAGATCTGGGATGGCCCAGGTCTTCTGTGGGCCACCGGTGACCGTGGGAAAGTTTTCCTTCCCTCTCTCACTTCCCCTCATTGACTCCTCCCTCATCATTCCCTGCAGAAGCTTGAAATTCTGTCCCTTTGGTTTTCATCATTTTGGTAATCATAGAAAATCTCTCTAAAGATATGGAAATATCTTTATTTAAGAGTTACTGGGAGAGAGAAATAGAGAAAGAGGTCTTCCATCCACTGTTTCACTCCCCAGTGGCTGCAGCAGCCAGGGCTGTGCCTGGCTGAAGCCAAGAGCCTAGAACTCCGTCCTGGGTCTCCCATGTTGGTGGCAGGGGCCTAAGCACTTGATCCATCTTCTCTTGCTTTCCTGGGCACATTAACAGGAAGCTGGATCAGAAGTGGAGCAGCCAGGAATTGAACTGGTGCCCATATGGGATGGGATGCTGTTGTCTTAAGCATCCTGTGGCTTAAGCCACTAAACACAGCACTGGCTCCTGGAAGTCTCTCTATGATAATATCAAGTCAGAGAATGAAGTCTCTGGAGAAGAAAAGAGCTTTGACTTTCAACAGAAGCTTTAGAAAGTCATCATGGGGCTGGCGCCGTGGCGCAGTAGGTTAATCCTCTGCCTGCGGTGCCAGCATCCCATATGGGCGCCGGTTCTAGTCCCGGCTGCTCCACTTCCAATCCAGCTCTCTGCTGTGGCCAGCGAAAGCAATAGAAGATGGCCCAAGTCCTTGGGCCCCTACACCCGCATGGGAGACCGGAAAGAAGCTCCTGGCTCCTGGCTTCGGATCGGTGCAGCTCCAGCCATTGCGGCCATCTGGGGAGTGAACCAATGGAGGGAAGACCTTTCTCTCTGTCTCTGTCTCTCCCTCTCACCGTCTGTAACTCTACCTCTCAAATAAATAAAATCTTTTTTTAAATTTTTTTGAAGATTTATTTTTATTTATTTGAAAGACAGAGTCCACTGGTTCACTCCCCAGATGGCCGCAATGGCCAGAGCAGCGCCAATCTGAAGCCAGAAGCCTCTTCCAGGTCTCCCATGTGGGTGCAGGGGCCCAAGGACTTGGGCCATCTTCTACTGCTGTCCTAGGCCATAGCAGAGAGCTGGATCAGAAGAGGAGCAGCCAGGACTAGAACTGGTGCCCATATGGGATGCCGGCGCTTCAGGCCAGGGCTTTAACCCACTGCGCCTCAGTGCCGGCCCCAATAAATATAATCTTAAAAAAAAAAAAAAAGTCACCGTAGGAGTCATTTCTTTGGTCAGAAGGATTTCAGTGTCTTGCACATCTTTCCGCCTCATCAGTATTTGTGTGTGAGATTATGGCTGACTTCACAAGACCCTCTCTTCCATCTTCACGCCAACTTACCAGGCTGTTGACACTGCTGACGCTGTCCTCTCCCTCCCTCCCAGGTGTCTATCCTAGAAAGACGCAACACCGCGGGGAGGGTGGTCTACAAAACCCTGGAAGACCCCTGGACTGGCAGTGAGAGTGACCAGTTCACCCTCCTGGGCTATCTCGACCAGCTGCGGAGAGATCCGGCCCTTCTGTCCTCGGAAGCTGTGCTCCCCGACCTGACCGACGAACTTGCCCCTGTGAGCCTGCGGGCCGGGAGGGGTGGGCACAGCAGGGCCCGGGCTCAGCCGCAGCGCTGCAGGGGGCGAGGGTCCCTCTGGGTTCAGCCCTGACTGTCATCCGTTCTCCGTCTCCACAGGTTTTCCTCCTGCGGTGGTTCTACTCTGCTTGGGACTACATCGCGGACTGCTGGGACAGCATACTGCACAACAACTGGTAGGAAGCCGGCCGCGCCAGGTCTTTCTGCTAGTGCCGTCAGCACTGTTTCCTCCCGAGAGCCGTCCATCCTTCCTCCCGTGGACGTGTGATGCGGGCAGTGGAAGGACGCGTGTCTGTTTCCAACAGCTCTCGCCCTTTTTCTCCCAGGGGAAAGTACCCCCTGGCAGAGGCCAGCCATGGAGTTGTGTGCAGGTGCACAGAGAGATCCATGAGCAGCCAGAGGGAGGTGTCCCACTCCCGCCCCCAGTAAGACCCCAAGCCCCAGGAGGACAGAGCCACCTCCCATTCCAGCCTGCGATTCCTGGCGCCCAGCGCAGGACCTGAAAATGGCACGCCTTTGACGGCCGCGTGAGTGAGCAAGATTCTGGAAATCCAGTCCCAGAGGAAATCTTGAAAGGCTGTTTCTGTGCCTAGTCCACTCCTGGGGACCACGTCTGAATTATTCTGGCCAGGAAAGAAATTTTCAGAAAATGAGGAAATCATTCCACGGACTTTTTATCCCTCGCGCGTCAGCATCACAAAATCCTCCCGTGTGTAGAGTGCGGATCCTTCGCTGTCCGTCTTGTGTCTGCTCGTGCAGAATTGAGGACGGCCTGTCCCTCAGACTCTGAGAGCGAGCTGTCTGTGAATTAGAGTTGGAGGAAACGGGCTCTTCCTTCCCTCCCCAGCACCCATTTCCCACCTAGAGGGCGTGCTTGGGTGAAACCAGGGCGTGTGCATGGGTGTGAAAGCTTTCTGGATTGCGTTTGTTGCTGTGTTTTTCCCGCTTTGAGCCGGGGAGACAGAGCCCGCTGAGCTGACCGTGTCTGTCGCCGCGGTTGCAGGCGGGAAATGATGCCCCTCCTGTCCCTCATCTTCTCGGCCCTCTTCATCCTCTTCGGCACGGTCATCGTCCAGGCCTTCAGGTAAACACCCAGGCCCCTCAGCGCCACGCTGCAGGCCGCGTCCCCGCCCTCCGTGGCGTCCGTAGTCCTGAGAGATCCTCTGTCCTTGCCTAGTGACTCCAGCGACGAGCGAGAGTCCAGCCCTCCTGAGAAGGAGGAGGCCCAGGAGAAGGCGGGGAAGACGGAGCCCAGCTTCACCAAAGAGAGCAGCAGGTTGCTTTACTTCTCTCTCTTTTTTTTTTTTTAAGATTTATTTATGTGTTTGAAAGACAGAGTTACAGCAAGAGCTCCCCACATCAGCTGGGGCTGGGCCAGGCCGAAGCCAGGAGCCTGGAACTCCATCCAGGTCTCCTGCATGGGCGACAGGGCCCAAGCATGTGGGCCACCTTCCGCTGCTTTCCCAGGCACCTTAGCAGGGAGCTGGATCAGAGGTGGAGCTGCCGGAATCTTAAACCTGCACGCACATGGGATGCCGGCCCCAGCAGCAGGTTCCACTGACAGCGCCCCCTGCTTGCCTGCCCGCCGCCGCACACAGCACGGCGTGCACAGGAGCTGAGCTACAGCGCCGGCCCCGGAAGATAGATTTATTTATTTATTTGAAAGGCAGAGTTAGAGAGAGATCTTCCATCTCTTGCTTCACTCCCCAAATGGCCACCAACAGCCGGAGCTGCGCTGATCCAAAGCCAGGAGCCAGGAGCTTCCTCCAAGTCTCTAATGTGGGTGCAGGGGCCGAAGGACTTGGGGCATCTTCCACTGCTTTCTCAGGTGCAATAGCAGGGAGCTGGACCGGAAGTGGGGCAGTCGGAACTTGAACCTGCACCCATATGGGGTGCCAGCCCCCCATCCCACACAGTTTGTACAAGGGACGTTCTGCCCCTGCAGGGAAAAGAAGCTGCTCACAGGGCTTCAGAGGCCCTCCGAGCATTTGGGTACTTCCTTAGACTGTGACTTTGGGTCTCCAGCCTCCAGTGTCACGGTGAAGCCGGAAGCAAAGCAGCACATCAGGGGGAGGCAGACGAGCAGTGGCAGAGGGGTGTGTGCAGTAACCCTCCGTGACCGGGTCCGTCGCGGACGCGCACCCTGCAGCAGGGGGCTGGGGTCTCAGAACAGTCTGCAGGGCATCGCCTTCTCCTGTCCTGAAGAACTTCCACCGCAGTAAAAAGCAACATTAGAAAGGCTGGGAGCGGCCAGCACCATAGCTCACTAGGCTAATCCTCCGCCTGCGGCGCCGGCACACCGGGTTCTAGTCCTGGTCGGGGCGCCAGATTCTGTCCCAGTTGCCCCTCTTCCAGGCCAGCTCTCTGCTGTGGCCCGGGAGTGCAGTGGAGGATGGCCCAAGTGCTTGGGCCCTGCACCCCATGGGAGACCAGGAGAAGCACCTGGCTCCTGGCTTCGGATCGGCGCAGCGCGCCAGCCATTGCAGTCACTTTGGGGGTGAACCAATGGAAGAAAGACCTTTCTCTCTGTCTCTCTCACTGTCTAACTCTGCCTGTCAAAAAAAAAAAAAACCCGGCTGGAAGCAGCTGCGTGTCCTAGAGGTTGAGACCACGCCCCAGAGGGAAGTCCTGCACCCCATGCCCGACTCCGCTCCTGACTCCCTGGGAGGCAGCCGTGACGGCTCCATTGATTGGGCTCTTGCCACCCACACGGGAGACCAGGATTCAGTTCCCGGCTTCAGCCACGCCCAATCCAAGCCATTGCAGACTTAGAGAGTGAATAGAGGCTCACTCTGCTCTCTCTCTGCCTCTCAGTTAACTCACCAGTTTTTGAAAGGCTGTCTGTAGGCCGAGGACTAGCAAGTCGGGGCGTCCCTCCCCACCATGTTTACGCTCAGTGGTATTAAATGGCATCAGGCAGTCTGGCCAGAACACAGCCTCTCCTGCACGTGTTCCCCTGGCCTGGCCATGTCTCAGCTCCTCCAAATTTCTCCGCAGCAAGATCCCTAAAAAAGGCTTTGTGGAGGTAACAGAACTCACAGATGTGACGTACACCAGCAACCTGGTGCGCCTGAGGCCAGGCCACATGAACGTGGTCCTCATCCTGTCCAATTCCACCAAGACCAGCCTGCTGCAAAAGTTTGCGTTGGAGGTCTACTCGTTCACTGGGTAAGCGTGCATGCGTGCGCGTGTACATGGTGGTGGGGGGTGCCCAGAGGAGTATTGTGCCCTTTCCTCTGGCCATGCTGGGGGGGTGTCAGCCGTGCCCCTCGCAGCCTGGACGTCTGAGCGTCACGAGGGCCCCCTTTCCCCCTGACCTCCTGTTCTGTGGTTCTGAACAGAAGAGCTTGGACTCGGAGTTGTTCCCGAGCCCTTTCGGGAACTGACTGCTCTGCAGCCTGGCGCGTCTCCTGGAAGGCAGACCCTGAGCGGGGCCTGAGCGGGGCCTGAGCGGGGCCGGAGCCAGGGCCGGAGCGGGGCCGGAGCGGGGCCGGAGCGGGGCCGGAGCCGGGGCCGGAGCGGGGCCGGAGCCGGGGCCGGAGCGGGGCCTGAGCGAGGCCGAAGCGGGGCCGGAGCGAGGCCGGAGCGGGGCCGGAGCAGGGCCGGAGCCAGACCCTGAGCGGGGACTGAGCGGGGCCGGAGCCGGGGCCGGAGCCAGACCCTGAGCGGGGCCGGAGCGGGGCCGGAGCGAGGCCGGAGCCAGGGCCGGAGCGGGGCCGGAGCAGGGCCGGAGCGGGGCCAGAGCCAGGGCCGGTCCGCGGGTGAAGGGTACAGCTGCTGCAGGTGCCCTCCAGCTCCCACAGACGCTCCAGGGCCCAGCCCGCACGCAGCCGCCTCCGGTTCGAGTAGGAAATACCAGGACTGGGAAGCTGCATCCGTGTGGCTGAACGCGTCGGGAACCCTGACTGCTCGCTCTGCTCTCTCTCCAGGAGCAGCTGCCTGCACTTCTCCTTCCTGAGCCTCGACAAGCACAGGGAGTGGCTGGAGTACCTGCTGGAGTTTGCTCAGGACGCAGCCCCCATCCCGAACCAGTACGATAAGCACTTCATGGAGCGGGACTACACTGGTTACGTGCTGGCTTTGAACGGCCACAAGAAGTACTTCTGCCTCTTCAAGCCCCAAAAGACAGCTGAGGAGGAGGCGGCCCTGGGCTCCTGCGGCGACCCCGACCCTCCCCTGCACCTGGGGGAATCGCGAGGGAAGTCCTCCTGTGGCCTTGGACCCAAGCCCGCCAGGGGGAAGCTGAGCAGGCTGTCCCTGTGGATGGAGCGGCTGCTGGAGGGCTCTCTGCAGAGGTTCTACATCCCGTCCTGGCCCCAGCTGGACTGAGCGTTTCCAAAGGCAGCCGGACTCTGGACCTCGTCAGAGGCGCCTGCGCACAGGTATTTTCAGGACTCAGACTGTCACACGAGCAGAGTAGAGGTTTAGATTACCCTCCCAGGACAAAGGCCAGAGGCCCCTTCCCGTGTCCTGTTCTAACCTAGGAGTGAAAAACACCGCAGTTCGAATTCCCTGGAGCAAAACACTTCCCTTGGGTTTTTTCCTCTCATTTGAATGCCGCGCTGTTTAAAACAGACTGCTGTTCGCTCTTTCGTTGTCCCTGTCACGCGCTCACACCACCCTCCCCCGTCCTGTCGCTCTTGGCTGCGGGACTCAGCACTGGGCCTGTGCCATGGGTGCCTGGACTCAGCCTCAGAGCCTGCTGTGCACCGCGGGCTCGCTTACCCCTCCCCCCCTCCCCCCCAGGCCCCCAGCCCCCCACCCCACCCCCGCTGTGCTCCTGCGTGGCGCATGCTCTAACACTGGACAGCCCACAGCAGCTTCTAGGCCCTGACCTTGGAAGGGACCCATTTCCAAGCAGTCTCACACTTAGTGATGGTTGTTCTGGGCATAAGTGGCAAACGGTGTATTTTGGGGGTATCCCCCGTGACCATCTGTCGGCCGCGTAGGAGTGGAGGTTCTGCGTGAGTTTGGTTTTCCTCCCAAGGAAGCGGAAGGGGAGAGGCAGGCAGTGACTGAAGTGACGCAGCTCTGTGATCCTCCGAGCAGCCCCTGGGCCCCGGCCCCCCGCCCCGCAGCTGTGCCCGGGCCCGAGTGCTGTACTGACGCTGAGCCGTTGACATGTGTGTCTTCAGATGCCTTTGTGCCTCTGTCAGTTTGGGGTACGGATATTAGGAGCCATAATTCGTAATCACATGTCTGAGCGCAGGGATGACCGGCTGTGCCCACCTGCCAGGAGCGGGGCGACAGCCTCTTCCCTGAGCGGGGGCCGTGCAGCAAACACCAGACCCGTCTTAGAGTCGAGTCTTCAAACCCCTCAACACTTGTATTCTGAACACTGCTACCCCAGAAGTGCCGTCTCCTCAAGTCGTCTTTGTGACCAGTGAGCCAAGACTTGTTCTAGACCTCTCCAAAGGCTTCCCGCCTCTGGCCTTGATGTTGACGTCTCCTCTTCTTCGTTTTCACTCTTCAGACTGCACCGGCAGTGTCAGGGCCGGACCGATCGCGCACCCCCTGGCGCGGACTGCAGGTTGGTCCCGGCAGTCAAAGCGTGCGTGTGCCTGTTTGTCGCAGGGCGTGGGGACGGCCTTGGAGAGGGGCTGTTCAGGTCCCAAAGCAGAGTGCCCCTGTGAGAAGCGGAGGGCAAACGCAGCGCTAGGACACTGACTTAGTTCCTATTCCTTTCGTCATAATTGCTTTAACCTATGCCACTTGGATCCTGAATAATTTAATATTGAGCTACGGTGGTTAAGTAATAAATTATTCGAGCCCAGGAATTCCTATAGTTTCCATGGAGTCTGTAGCTTTATTTAAAAATAAAGAGGTCACTGCCAGGCTTCCTCCTTCCATGAGGTTCTCCAAAGTGGACGCTTGCGGGAACCGCCGTGGCCCAGTCCGGAACCCCTGGAAGCGCCCGGCTTCAGAGCCACTTCCTGGGTCTCCTGGCACCAGACTGCTTCTCCAAGTAGTGTTTTGGTTGCGTGGTAGGCTTTTGTTTTTAATGTCTGGTACTAGTGAAATTCCTGACTGAACCCCAAAAACCTAAAACTCCCCCAGATGAGCTCCTTTTTCAAGGTCTTGGTTATTAGAATGAAAAGCGCCTCGGGACAGCCACGCCTCCCGCTGCGGTAGGAGAGGCCAGCGGCGCTGCACTGACGATGTGCCTGGCAAACACATCCGGTCAGAAATTCTTCCGCAGATGTCGGGGGAGGGGGAGGCTGGCAGCCATGTCCCCCAAGGGGACTCCTGCGAGCTTTTATTTAAATTGAACTTCACCCTTGGCCATCGGCGCCCTTCCTCCCGGAATGTCTTCCATGAAATTTGCTCACCTTTGTGTCAAACCTATGAGCCACTGTCGCGCTGGGCCAGTGCCACCCCACCGTCTCCCTCTCTCAGGTTTGTGGTCACACGTGGGACCTGAACTGGGTTTTAGGTCAACTGCCTGGTCGTCGAGTAGCCACGTGGGCGGGGATCTCCGGCTGCCACACACTATGCATCCTGTTTAGCAGATGCGTGAAAACTGGCCCAAAACAAGGCCTTGTAGAATACACGCCCATTTTGAAAGTCATTTTTTTTATTGCTCAGGTATTGGTTGCACACCTTGTCTACCGCAGAGGTGGTGGGCTCCAACCAAGCACCCGGGTGAGCAGGTCCGGCCTGACTCCGCCGGGTGCCCCGCTCCCCGGGAGAGCTGGGCGTGGGTCCCGCCCAGGTCGGCGTCCCCCTCACGGGCAGCCCCCCCACACGTGCACCTTCTGTCGCCGTCCTGACCCCCGTGCAGCTGCCGTCAGTACGGAAACCCTGCCCCGATACAAATAAAAAGAAATGGGGTCTGACCATGTTTGCAGTGATTCGCTTTGTTTGGGGCCAGCTCGGAACCTTCCTTCGTGACAGTGACTGCACTCACAGAGGAAATGTCCACGTCCTGCCCTGGCCTCGCTCCTCGAAAGCAGGTGCAGGTGGCAGCTGCTGCCTCTGTCCCTTCAGTGTGGAGGAGGCCGATCGTGTGGGAGGCCGGTCCGAGAAGTGGGGGACTCTTTTGCACTTTTGATACTCTTAGGAACAAATAACTAACTTCGCAAACTGTGTCTTTTTATGTTTTGGGTTTTTTTTGTTTGTACTGTGAACACGCACTGACGCTGATGTCGTTTTGTCTTAAGACTATTACAGACTGGAAACAAATAAACTGTTTTACCGTGTGATGATTGCGGGGTAGCCCTTGCATTGCAGGATGATGACCTGACCGTGGATGCGTTTCCAGCAGAGTGGAATCTGTATCTCACCACGTGGCTTCCCTGCAGACCCGGGAGCTGCTGTGCTGGCGTGGCGGGGGGGGGGGGTGGTGGCTTCCCTGCAGACCCGGGAGCTGCTGTGCTGGCGTGGCGGGGGGGTGGGCGCGAGGAGTGGGTGACACACCAAGGAGACTTCAGCAGGGGCTCAGCCGACCTGGTCACTTTGGAAGGCATTGGTGCTCTGTCCTCCCATGTGTTAGGATCCATGTGTTACTTTCTTCCAGTTTTTTAATCTACAGTGGAGCCAGCACTCAAAACTTAGGCACTCCCATATTGGATGTGGGTGTCCTGAGAATATATTACTGTGTGTGTTTTGTTTTGTTTTGTTTTGTTTTGTTTTGTTTTGTTTTTGAAAAAAGATGGATTAATTAGAAAGGCAGAGTAGTAGAGAGAGCAAAGAAGACACAAACAGGTCTTCCATCTGCTGGTTCACTCCCCAAACAGCTGCGATGGCTATGGCTGGTCCAGGCCAAAGTCAGGAGTTGGGAACTCCATCCGGGTCTCCCACAAGGGCGCCAGGAGTCCAAGTAGTTGGACCATCTGCTACTGCTTTCCCAGGTGCATTAGCAGGGAGCTGTATCTGACGCAGGGTAGCCGGGACTTGAACCTGGACTCCCGTATGGGTTGTGGGAGGGGCCGGAGCTGTGGCCTGGCAGGTTAAGCCGCCATCTGCAGCTCCAGCATCTCGTCTGGGCGCCAATTCGAGCCCTGGCTTCTCCACTTCCCATCCTGCTCCCTGCTAATGCACCTGGGAAAGCAGCAGAGGAGGCCCAAGTGCTGGGCCCATGCACCCACGCAGGAGACCCAGAAGAAGCTCCTGGTGCCTGGCTTAGGTCTGGCCTAGCTCCGGCCACCGCAGCCATTTGGGGAGTGAATGAGTGGATGGAAGACCTCTCTCTCTAACTCTTCCTTTCAAACAAAATAAAGAAAAATCTTTTAAGGGGGGAAGGCTTAACCCACGATGCCAGCTCCTCAAATCTATTTATGTTCACAAGAGCCTGAAAACCGAGCTGAGCCCTCAGCTCCTAGAGGAGCAGCTGTATTATAAAGGAAGAAGCGACAGGTGTAGAATTTCATGGGTTTCTCCTTTACTTCAATCCTCCAGTTTTCAGACAATCTTGAGTGAGTTTCTCCATTCCCCTTCCCCTTCCCCTTCCCCTCTCGGGTCTTTGTTCAGAGCAGAAAAACGGCAGGAAAGCGGCCTCTGTCTCTAAATCAGTTGCGACTCTGGACACGCGAGCCGCCTGGTTCGAGTTCTTGATCGTGCCACGGCCGCCGCCGTAAACTCGGGCTGCTGGCTCGTAAATTGTTGGGGACTTGTCAGCCGCGCGAGACTCAGACGGCTGTCACTTTGGGGAGGGCACACAGCATCTCAAACAGCAGGTTGGCCGCCAGGAGCGCTGTGTTTCCTACAAAGACAAAACAGGCCGGCCTGCAGCATCAGTCCCCAGCCCCTGCCCTGCGTGCTGCCTCTTCCTGAGCCCCGGCTCCCGTTCCCTTCCCTGGGATGCCCAACCCCCGTGAGCCTGCTTTCCCTGGCATTCCGCCTCCAACGAGCACATCTGGGAGGAACCGTTTAGAATTCAGAAGTGGGGGGGAGTTTGGCTCAGTAATTAAGATGCTACTTGGGGGGCCTGCAGTGCCAGCATCCCACATGGCCGCTGGTTGGAGTCCCGGCTGCTCCGCTTCTGATCCGGCTCCAGGCTAATGCACCTGGGAAAGCAGCCGAAGATGGCCCAAGTGCTGGGGCCCCTGCACCCACATGGGAGACCTGGACAGAGTTCCAGGCTCCTGACTTCAGCCTGGCCCAGACCTGGCTATTGTGGTCATTTGTAGAGTGAACCATCAGATGGAAGATCTGTCTCTGTCTCTCTCTATTTGTCACCCTGCCTTTCAAATAAATCTTTAAATAATAAGGATAGGGACTATGCTAATTACCCTCGGTGGCTAATAGGCCTAACTGTAAGCTTTTCTAATCAAAATGAATGGGGTGGCATCTGCTTTCAGAATCTGAGCCAGCTCTCTATAAATAATACATAGGCCCTGAGAATTCCCTTCCCAGTGAAACAGCAGAGGAGAACGGATCGGTGGCTGTCTCCACGCTGCATTTGGCTGCCCCCCTCCCCCCTGGAGGGGAAGCGCCCACACACCGCTGCCTCCCAGGGGTTCGCTCGGGGTTAATTAGCTCACATTCCAGACACACAGTGCCTTTCTTCACTGTGGGACGCCCTCAGCGGGCTCCCCGAGTTGCAGAAGGCAACCTGTCCATCTTCTCCATAATAAGGAGATCAAGAGAATTTGCGCAGAGCCACCTGTGGCGCTCACTCACCAGAAAGGTCGTAGGGCGGGGACACCTCCACCAGGTCACAGCCCACCATGTTCAGGCCTTGGCAGCCCCGGATGATCTCCAGAGCCTGTCGAGATCAAGACCCAGTGTCCATAGCGGGAGCCCCCCGGCAACAGCCCCAGGGATACCCCCCAACGCACAGCCACCCCGGGCCAAGGAACCCTTGCTTTCCCTCATCAACCATGTATCAACCATGTATGCCAGCCCCGCCCCTGGGCCACCTCCCACAACAGGCGTGACCGCTCCTGAGGGCCTCGTGGCACAAAGACAGAGACAAATCAATGCCAAACGTGAAGCCTTCAAGAAAAGCCAAGGGTCTGGCACTGTGGCTTAGCAGGTAAAGCCACCGCCTGCAGTGCCATTAAACCGTATGGGCACCGGTTCAAGTCTACTTCAGTGGCTGCTCCACTTCTGATCCAGCTCCCTGCTGTGGCCTGGGAAAGCAGTAGAAGATGGCCCAAGTCCTTGGGCCCCTGCACCCGCATGGGAGACCTGGAAGAAGCTCCTGACTCCTGGCTTTAGAATGGCCCAGCTCCAGTCATGCAGCCATTTGGAGAGTGAACCAGAGGACGGAGGACCTCTCCCTCTCTCTCTGCCTCTTAAATAAACAAATAAATCTTTACCAAAAAAAAAAAAAAAGAATAAAAAATAAATAAAGAAAAACAACCTAGCCCTAAGAAGGAGGACTGTGGTGTTCCAAGAGTATTACAAGATTGTACCCCCAGGGCCGGCACTGTGGCGCAGTGGGTTAACACCCTGGCCTGAAACGCTGGCATCCCTTATGGGTGCCGGTTAGAGACCCAGCTGCTCCACTTCTGATCCAGCTCTCTGCTATGGCCTGGGAAAGCAGTAGAAGATGGCCCAGGTCCTTGGGCCCCTGCGCCCATGTGAGAGACCTGGAAGAAGCTCCTGGCTCCTGGCTCCAGATTGGCACAGCCTCAGCCGTTGCGGCCAACTGGGGAGAGAACCAGTGTTGGAAGACCTCTCTCTCTCTCTCTCTCTCTCTCTCTCTCTCTCTCTCGTAACTCTGACTTTCAAATACATAATAAATAAATCTTAAACAAACAAACAAAAAAGTCCCCAAGCACTGACTGCAGATGTCCCAGAGGTGGGAAGACCAAGTAGAGGAGTAGTGTATCCTAGGGACGCACGGAGGGCCCTCGCCCAACGCCGGCCTCCTCGTGAGCCGTCTCCAGGCCTACACTTGGCCCTGAGCACAGACACGGCCTAGGGGCTCTACTTGTAAATCCTGCCCTGGCTTCTGGGGCCTCAGCTGATGTTGCAGGAGACGGGGGTGTTAGGTGTCGCCCACCCCGGCCCCAGAGTCCTCCCCAGGGGCCTCCTTACCTGGCTGGGGGTGAGGCCCGCAATCTCCGGCGTCCCCGTCCCTGGGGCGTAGGCGGGATCCAAGGCATCGATGTCGAAGCTGAGGTACATGGGTTTGCCGCCCATCTGCTGCCTGACCTCGGCCATCAGAGGGACCAGCGACTTCATCCAGCAGTCTTCAGCCAGGACGACCCGGAAGCCCTGAGGAGGCGGGGGGGGGGTGAGGCGCTGCAGGGGGAGGCCACGGGAAGGCATCCACCACAGCCAGCCCGCAGGTGAGGAGGGGAGGGACGCAGAGGGAAGAGGGGGCAGGGGCAGAGCCGACCCTCGGAGCAGGGATCAGAGAGAAGCTTTGCCGACGCTGCACGGAGAAACCCGCGCCTCCTGCCAGCCCCTTGTGGACGGCTCTGTCCAAAAGACTGGCCTCACTCAGCACGGTCTAAAAGCAAGGGATTTTCCACTGGGGTCTCAGCCTGTGTGTTTGCCTGAGAGCCACCTGCTAGTGGCTATGAGGAGGAGGAAGTAGCAGCTCCCGGGGAGCGGGGCACCGCTCTCTGCTCGTCTCCGTGTCCCAGCCTCCTCGCTCCTGGCTCCACACGACCCTCTTGCTGCAAGCTCAGCCTCTCGCCCCCACTTTCTGCTCTTGGGGGCCAGGGCAGGGGGCGGGGGCTCGGTGTATCACCTGGCTCCGGTTGTATCTGTAGGGATCCAAGGTCATGGCCGAGCCCCGGATGCCGATCTGCACCACGCGCTTGCAGTCCAGGAGCCCCTCGTCCACACACCGGCGAAACGGCGTCCCGTGGTACAGCTTCTCCCCCAGGGCCTTGTCAGCCGTGTCTGTGTGAGCGTCCACGTGCAGCAGCCCCACGGGGCCATGCCTGATGACCACAGCGGAGCTCAGAGACCAAACCAACCCACAGGGCCCTAGCACAACAGACGTGAGCTCGGCTAAAGGCTGAACCAGGAACCCGAGCCTCTCCTCCAGCCGTGGCACCAGGAGGCAGCTCTGACCCAGCTACCTCACCACAGACTCCACCAAGCCCTGGCGGCCATGCAGCGTGAACATCTACACCACACCACCAGAGGCCAGCACACAGCTTTGAGACAGGACCTGTGTCCACGCGCCTCCAGCCAGCTCGTCTCTTTCCACCTCGGCCCTTCTACCTCTTTCTTGGATGAAAGTAGCCAGAATTGTGCCACCTGCGGCAGACTTCTGCCACTACAAAGCCAGTCTGCTCACTGTCTGGGAAAGGAGCCCTGGCCGAACACCGCCCCTTGGCAGGCTCCTCCGGCACAGCAGTCAGTATTTGTCCGTCTATCGTTGGAAACAGGTGCAGGTATTTTGGTACAGCCACTTGGGACACCTGCATTCTGTAGAGAGGTTGAGTCCCAGCTACTCTGCACTTCCAATCCAGCCTCCTGCTTAAATGGCCAGGGGGCAGCAGATAATGGCCCAAGGACTTGTATGTCCCTACCATCCATGTGGGAGACCCAGATGGAGTTCCAGGCTCCTGGCTTCAGCCTGGCTGTTGCAGGCTTTTGGAGAGTGAACCAGCTGATGAAAGATCTCTCCCTCTGTTGTTCTGCCTTTCAAATAAATAAATCCATCTGTAAAATTATATCATGGACAACGGAATGAAAAGATAAATTTATTTTGCTGAAAAGAATGTGGACATCCATGCATAGGAGGGATCTTCAAAAAGTTTACGAAAAAATGTGCACAGATTTAAAAAATGCGTACACCAAAATAAACTTATGCCACTCCATTTTCCATGAATATCTTGAAAGAGCTTCATGTTGGGCTGTTAGGGCAACAGAGAGGCTGAAGTTAGCTCGGGTTGTGGATTTCAGGAGGGGCTCATCTTCCAAAAACAGAGGCCAGCTGCCAATGCTGAGTGTGCAGCGCAAGATCTAGGGCAAGGGAGGGGCCGGAGGTGTTCCCAGTACACGCTCTGGGCTTCGGGCTGGTGATGGACAGAGGCACCTGGAGCCCGACCTGAATTCTGACTCACTGCCGGGGACGTCCTATCACCCCCCAACAACGGGAGCCTGTTGCCAGCACCCAGTGTCGTCTAGCTGCAAACAGCTCGCTCCCAGAACGCTGTGTTTTTAAAGCTCACTGAAAGCCACGCCACTCGGGACTTACTGTTTTGCCACCGCTTGCAAAATGGGATATGTGATTGTGTGATCTCCACCTGCAAAGAGGAAAAAGGAGAAATCTGCAATGCAGATTGGATGATTTCACAGAGCAATCTTAAATTTACCCAATTCTGCCACCCTGTCCATTAGACTGAAGGATATAACCACAGGGACCCGCATTGTGGTGCCCACATCCCATATGAATGCTGCCCCAAGTCCTGGCTGCCCCACTTCCAACCCAGCTGCTAACGCACCTGGGGAAGGGAGCAGCCCCTGCCACCCAAGTGGGAGACGTGGTGGAGTTCTGGGCTCCTGGTTTCATCTTGGCCCAGCCCCATCTGTTGCCCTTTTAGGAGTGAATGAGCAGATAGATCTCTCTTTCCTTTTCTCTTTCTCCCTCTGTACCTCTGCCTTTAAGTAAATAATTTTCTTTTTTAAGAATTATTTATTTGAGAGGCAAGGGAGGGGTGAGAGGCAGAGTTAGAGAGAGAGAGAGGAAAGACAGAGAGGTCTCCCATCAGCTGGTTCACTCCCCAAATGGCCCCAATGGGGCTGATCTGAAACCAGGAGTCAGGAGCTGCTTCTGCGTCTCCCGTGTAGGTGCAGGGTCCAAGCACTTGGGGCATCTTCCGCTGCTTTCCCAGGCCACTAGCAGAGAGCTGGATCGGAAGTGGAGCAGCCGGGGACTTGAACCGGTGCCCATATGGGGTGCCAACATCACAGGCAGTGGCTTTATCTGCTGCGCCACAGCGCCGGCCCTGTCATTCCCACTTCACAGATGAGGAAATGAAGCGTTGGGCAGTGCACTCAGCGGTAGCTCAGTGAGCGGGAGGCTGAGCTTACGAGAGGTGTAGCTGAGATTTCCGATCATGCCAATCACAAAACGCACTCTTTACCACTGCACAGGAGGGGAGGCCTTCAAATTTGGCCAGAATAAATACTGATATTTGGAAAATAGATCATTTCCACAATTTGTGAACCAGAGGAGAAAGAAACGCTTCCCTGGCAGTGGGGGAGGTGAAGGGGAGAGCCGCCCCATAGTGGCATTGTAGAACATCCCCAGCACAGGGCCGGCGCCGTGGCGCACTAGGTTAATCCTCCACCTGCAGTGTAGGCATCCCATATGGGCACCAGTTCTAGTCCCCGCTGCTCCTCTTCAAATCCAGCTCTCTGCTGTGACCTGGGAAAGCAGTAGAAGATGGCCCAAGTCCTTGGGCCCCTGCACCCATGTGGGAGACCCGGAAGAAGCTCCTGGCTCTTGGCTTCAGATGGGCCCAGCTCCAGCCATTACGGCCAGCTGGGGAGTGAACTAGCAGAAGGAAGACCTTTTTCTCTGTCTCTTCTTATCACTGTCTGTAACTCTACCTCTCAAATAAATAAATAAAATCTTTTAAAAAATAAAAAAATAAAATGTCACCAGGACTTGGTGGTTTTCCTCGCAAATAAGGTCATTAAACCTCGTCTTGAACTTCTCGGAAAGTCACCATGAGTCCCTGGTGACAGCCTTTTCCGGGCCTGGGACTGAGGACTGCGTTAAGGATGAGCTAAATGTGTAGTGCACTTACTGGGGTTCCAAACTTAAAGGGAGCCAAGAAACCTAGGTTCAAGATCGGAACAACTGTAATGTGGGGCTTTTGAAAACCAAACTCAATGCCATGGGGCAGGCGTATGGTGTAGCCATGAAGACACCACCTGGGACGCCCGCATCTCGCGTCAGAGTGCCTGGGTTCAAGGCCCGGCTCCGCCCCCAGCTCCAGCCTCCGCCCCCAGTGCACACCCGAGCAGGCAGCAGATGAAGAACCAAGCAGCTGGGTTCCTGCCACCTACACGGAGCCCCAGACCGAGCTCCCAGCTCCTGACTTCTTCCTGGTCCAACCGTGGCCACTGCAGGTGTTTGGGGAGGGAACCAGTGAATGGGAGATCAATCTCTCTCTTTTTCTACCTCTGCCTTTCAAATAAATAAAATACATTAAAGAAAAAAGTCAAAGTCAATGCAGGAAAAAAAAAAACACTCATGATGAGCAAAAACATCAGACATTCTTAAAGAGACACATCAATGGTCATGGTGTTCCAAGCTACACTGGGGCCTGAGGCCAAAGGGAAAAGCCAGGAGTACTGTCTCCCTGATCCCTTAAATTTTGCACCAAGTGCCTCACTTGCCTCATCCAATCCCACCAGCCCTGTCAGCTGTGCTAATCCAAAACTTAACCATCCTTTCCCCAGGGGCTGAAATCGGCGAACTGGAATGTCCTCTTTCAGGGCTGGCACTGTGGCACAGCGGGCTAAGCCACCACTTGCATCACTGGCGTCCCATATCACAGGGCCAGTTCCAGGGATCCAGTCCTGGCTGCTCCACTTCCAATCCAGCTCCCTGCTAAGGAGCCTGGGAAAGCAGCAGAGGACGGCCCAAGTGCCTGTGCCCCTGCACCCACGTGGGAGGCCTGCATGGAGTTCCAGGCTGCTGGATCTGACCTGGCCCAGCCCTGGCTGTTGTAGCCATTCCATCCAGCGTATGGGCGATGAGAGACCTGTCTCTCCCTTTCTCTCCTGTCACTCTGCCTTTCAAATAAATAACTACATAAATCTTTTAAAAAAAAAAGACACTAGTATGTGTTATGCGATATCAGCTGTTTTTTAACAAAGGTTTATTTTCCATCTACTTGAAAAGCAGAGCAGGAAGGAAGGAGAGGAAAAGGGAGAGAGAGAATTCGAGAATCTTCCATCTACTGGTTTACGCCCCAAAATGCCTGCAACAGCCAGGGCTGAACCAGGCTGTCGCGAAGGGCACAGAACTCCATTCGGGTCTCTGTGTGGGTGGCAGGCGCCCAAGTACTTCAGCCACCATCTGCTGTTTCGAGGGTGCACATGAGCAGGAAGCTGGATCGGAAGTGAAGGAGCCGGGACTCAAACCACGTTCTGATACAGGATGCAGGCATCCCAAGCAGGATACAACCACGCCGTCCGCCCCGTGTCCAGCTTCACGGTGGTCTGCCCTGCAGAAGCAGCTGTAGCCGGGCCCGGGATAAACAAACACCCTGAGCGCAGGGACCTGCACCTGCCCTGCCAACACCATTACCCAGGGTCAGAGGCACACAGCCAGCCGCCACAATTTTCTGATAGGCTTCTTGAATCAGCCGGCAGCTGTCCTGGAGGTTGTAAAGATTGACATTCACGTCGCCCAGGTCTGCAACCATGAGGGACTGGAAGGGGACAGCGCCGGTGCTGGGGTTCACTGCCCGCAGCAGCACGGATTCCTCCCGGATGCGTCGCGGTCCGTATCTGGAGGAGGAAGAATCAGGATCAGCCGTGTGCAGATGAAGGCCAGGGCTCCTCGGCCTCAGCTCTGCTGGCCGGGGGGGGGGGGGGGGGGGCCGTGACTCACTCCCGTGGGAGTACCTTGTAGGAACTGCAGCAGCATCCCAGCCCACACCCACTAGATGTCACAATACCCACCCCCAAGCCGTGCCAACCAAAACCGCCTCCAGACAGTACCAGATGTCCCCTGGGCCCAAAGCCACCCCCAAGAACCACTGAGCTAGGCTATGTATTAAAGAGATTAAAGGCACCGTTCTGAAGTGCATTTATATATTTTCAACTACTTGAAACAGCACAAGAGGGGGAGCACGAGTGCGCACGAGAGAGGGAGGAGAGAGGGAGAGGGAGAGAGGGAGAGGGAGAAGGAGAAGGAGAGAGGGAGAGGGAGGGAGAGGAACAGGGAGAGGGAGAGAGAGGGAGAGAGAGAGAGAGAGAGAGAGAGATGTTCCATCGCCCAGAGAGATATAATTCATTCCCCAAATGACGGAAACAGCCAAATGGCATACCAGTTAAAATGCAGGGCCGGGGAGGGGGGGGGGGAGGATGGCGCCGGCACTGTGGCACAGAGGATTAAGCCACCTCCTGCAGTGCCGGCATCCCATACTGGTGCCAGTTTGTGGCCTGGCTGCTCCACTTCCAATCCAGCTCTCTACAAGTGCACCTGGGAAAGCAGCAGTGAATGCCCCAAATCTTTGGGCCCCTGCACCCACATGAGAGACCTAGAGGAAGCTCCTAGCCCCTGGCTTCTGGCTTCACCCTGGCCAAGCCCTGACCACTGTGGCCATTTGGGGAGTGAACCAGTGGATGGAAGATCCCTCTCTCTGTCTCTCCTTCTGCCTTTCCTTGTAACATTGTCTTTCAAATAAATAAATCAATTTTTAAAAAAAAAATTATGCCAGTTAGATGCCTACATCCCAAATCAGAATTCCTGGGCTCAACTCCTGGGTCCCACTCATGACTCCAGCTCCCTACTGATGCGGATCCTGGGAGCAGTGGTGACAGCTCACAAAATCGGGTTTCTGCCGCCCCATGTGGGAGACCTGCGTTGAGTTTCCAGCTCATGCCTTTAGCTCCCTGGCCATTTTGGGCATTTGAGGAGTGGACCAGCAGATTGGAACTCTCCCCTCTCCGACACTCAAATAAATCCAAATAATTTTTTAATTTTTAAAAAGAAATTGTTGATCCCTACTAATTAGGAAAATGGATTTTACTCCCTTTGACTTGATATTAGAAAAAATACCCTAATTTGAGCATGTAAGTCAGCAGACACCTAGAGGTTCTGTGAAGGGGCAGCCAGCTTCTATTCTCAAGTGCAATGTCACCTGCCACGGAGAAGCAGGAAGTAGGAGGGGAGATGGGGTTCCTTAGCGCCACCCCAGCAAGGCACAGCATGAGACGTGAATCAGGCCAGGGTTCCAGAACCTTCTGAGTGGATGATACCAAGATGACAGAGAATAAGCCCTCCCATCAGGTGCTGGGGGGGGGGGGGGAGGTGAGGTGATCTGTTGAGGGACCAGGAACTCGGCTCTCAGACCACCGGTGGTATTCTGGAGCCCGGCCCCCAGCCAGCTCCCCAGCCAAGGTGAGAGCGCTGGTCTGTGCACCTCCCACATCCCACCTGTGCCCCAGCCCTGGTCCTTCGCCCCTTACCTCGCCCCCGGCCGGTTGGAGGTCCCGATGTCCAGGGGCACCCCGACGAAGGCGGCGTCCAGCCCCTCCGGAGAGACCTGCAGGGGCAGCCGCATCATGGAGCAGACGCCCACCGAGCGGGCCACAAACTCCGAGCTGGGGGGCTGGTTCCGGGGGACATCGGAAGCCCAGCGGCTGGGGCTGTGCCCTGGGGGGCAGAGCCCCGCGGCCGGACGCACGCCCACGCGGGCCACCAGGCCACGAGCAGAGCTGGACGCCAGCAGACGCAGCATTGTGCCACTGGCTGCCCTCTGGTCCAGCCACTAGAGCCGTCCGGGTTCAAAGGGCAGGGGAGGGGCTCTAGGGACCGTGCGTTCTCCCCACGCCCCTCGCTGGACTTCAGCCTCTGGCTCCTTAGATAAATAAGGCCAGGCCCAGGCTCCCGCTGGTGCCCACCTGCCCTGCTGGGAAGATTTGAAATGAAGACACCTTCCTCTAAGCCACAGAAATTGGAAATGCATTAAAAACAATAATGATAATAGCAATAACAGGAATGCATTAAGAAATACCTGCGGTGGGATTCTCCGAAAGCAGAAAGCGGTCTTTTAAAATATGTTTTTAAGAAGGCGAGCCAGAGGGAAGGACACAGAGCCAGGAGCTCGGCTTTTTCTTATCTTTTTGCCATTCAGGGGAAAAGAGGGGATTTGTGATGGAATGCTGGGAGCCATTTGGTGGTGGATTTTTTTTTTCTCCCTAGAAGTTGGGCTTGAATGGAAAAGGCCAAGTCTGTGTTAAACCATAACCTCTGTGTGAAGGTCACGTACTTTTTTTTTTTTTTAGATTTATTTATTTATTTGAAAGACAGAGTTACAGACAGAGAGAGGCAGAGAGAGAGAGAGAGAGACAGGTCTTCCATCTGTTGGTTCATTCCCTAAATGGTCACAATAGCTGTAGCTGGACTCCGCTGAAGCCAGGAGCCAGGAGCTTCTTCCAGGTCTCCCACATGGGTACAGGGGCCCAAGCACGTGGACTATCTTCTACTGCTTTCCCAGGAGCACTAGCAAGGAGCTGGCTAGGAAGTGGAGCAGTCTAGACTTGAACCGCAACCATACAGGATGCCGGTGCTGCAGGTGACAGTTTAACCCACTAAGCCACAGCGAAGACCCCAAAGATCACACATTAAACCACACCACAGCCTCCACTCCACAGGTGGAGACAAAACTCCCTGGCAGTCGATAAAGAGTGTCCAGGGTTGGAAGCCACCTCCAGGCAAGTCCTGGCCACTTAACAAATGCAATGATCTCTCCGCCATTCTCTTAGCTCCCAGATTCTACCGCTGTTTCTTTCATAGTGCTTATCCTGAATGCATCGTTTTCTTTTTTAATGCTTATTTATTTATTTAATTAATTTTATTTGAAAGGCAGAGAGAGAAAAAGAGATCTTCCATCTTCAAATGCCTACAGCAGCTGGGCTGGACTCGGATGAAGCCAGAAGCCAGAAACTCCACGTGGGTCTCCCAGAAGGGTGGCAGGGCTCAGGTCTTGAGCCATCATCCACTGCTTCCCAGGGCGTCATGAGTAGGAGGCTGGGTGGGAAGCAGAGGCCGACGTGGACTCTATCTCAGGCACTCTGATATGGGATGCACGCTAACCTGCTGCACCATAAAACCCACCCCAAATGTATAATGTTCTTACTCCTAGTTTTTTTTCCCACCGATCACACATTTATCAAGCGTCCACCGTATGCCAAGCACTGCATGACACAACTCCAACCTCCTTCCGTCATTCACTGCTGGCAAACTCGCCCGCCCTGAAACGGTCCTCAGGTGGCCGCTGGGCCGGGTGCTGCCTGGTCTCCAGCTTTCTGCTGGCTCCTTCTCCGATGGTGTCCTTGAACATCGATGTCACACTTTTCTCCTGCAGGCAGAGCATCCACAAAGCCAGAGCGCAAGCCCAAGCTCCTGTCACGCGTTTTCTCATTCCCCACCTGGATGATCTGCCAGAGCCCCAGGCGGGGTGCCCGTTCAGCCAGCGACTTCCCACCTGCTCGCCTGTGACCCTGCCCCGTGCCCCGTGCTCCTTGCTCCGGCATTCTACAAGGCCTCCATTCATTGCCTCTGTGGTTCCCTTGGCCCCAACCATCCTGCATCTACCAGTGTCACCATCGGCTTTCCTGCCCGTATCGCTTCCGGAACCCATCGTCCTTTGACGCCTGTGTCCCATGCGGCATCTTCCTGTGCTTGGCCTCCAGCCGTCACTCACCTTTGATGGCCCTACTTTCTTGCCTCTCTTCCTTGCTCCTGGCAGTCTCTGTGCCTGGACTGCCCCACCCCAACCCTCACCTCTGCACGTCCAATGCCCGGCTGAAGCCCCAGACCACTCTGGGATTCCCGTAAAGCCCTGGCATAAGCCCAGAATCTGCAATCAGGGAAAAACCCAAGAGGCAAGCATCTGGCCTTGCAGCTAATACGATGGGTAGGACGCCGCACCCACAGGGAGGATCTGGGTTCAGTACCCAGCTCCGCTCCCCTCTCCAGCTTCTGCTAATGTGGACCCTGGCGGGCGGTGACGAGGACCCAAGCCTGCATGGGTTCCTGACATCCACCGCGAGATCTAGACTCAGTTCCCAGCTTTCAGGTTCAGCCCTAGCCGGGGGCCGATTTGAGCATCTGGGGGCGTGAACCAAAGATGGGAGCTCTCTTGCTGCCTCCTTCTGCCTCTGAAATAACATTTTAAAAAGAAAACTAAAGAGGCCAGCGTTGTGGCTTAGTGGGTTAAGCTGCCACCCACACCACCAGCATCCCATATTCCATTCAGTTCAATTCCTGGCTGCTCCACTTCCACTCCGGCTCCCTGCTACTGTACCTGAGAAAGCAGCAGAAGAGGGCCCAAGTGCTTCCGGCCCTGCACCCTCCTGGGAGACCTGGAAGAAGCTCCAGGCTCCTGGCTTCCATCTGTCCCAGCCCTGGCCGTTGTGACCATTTGGGGAGTGAACCAAGGGATGGAAAATTTCTCTCTATCTCTCCTTCTGTCTTTGTAACTCTGCCTTTCAACTACATAATAAAAAAAACTTTTTTTAAAAAGAAGAAAAATTAAAAAGTTAAATCCTGGCTTCACCATCACTATCTCGATCCCTGATAGCGGAAGGGAGAATTCGCCTCCCCTCCCCCCGTTCTCCATGGGTCTGCAGCACGGAGCTCTGTGACGCTCCATTAAGCAGTGTTTCTCTAAGGTTTGATGTTTGTGAGTTTTCATTTAATTAATTTCATAACACATCTGTTTTAGCAGAAAAATAGTTCACATTGTCATGAAGAGAGAAACAAGCACAGTACAATTTAAGAGTGTGAGTATTGCCGGCGCCGCGGCTCACTAGGCTAATCCTCTGCCTGTGGCGCCGGCACACCGGGTTCTAGTCCCAGTCAGGGCACCAGATTCTGTCCCGGTTGCCCCTCTTCCAGGCCAGCTCTCTGCTGTGGCCCAGGAGGGCAGTGGATGGCCCAAATGCTTGGGCCCTGCACCTGCATGGGAGACCAGGAGAAGCACCTGGCTCCTGCCATCAGATCAGCACAGTGCGCCGGCTGCAGTGCGCTGCCCACAGCGGCCATTGGAGGGTGAACCAACAGGAAAGGAAGACCTTTCTCTCTGTCTCTCTCTCTCTCACTGTCCACTCTGCCTGTCAAAAAAAAAAAAAAAAAAAAAGAAAAGAAAAGAAAAAAAGAGTGTGAGTATTCAGAAACTCATTACCTACGCAGCACTAGACCCACCCCAAACGGTTCAGGGCTCCACCAGGGGCCAGGAAGGGGAAATCTTCACAACACGCTTCAGGAAGCAAGACAAAGAAAATGCTTGACTGGCTAACGGGGAAAGTCCCGGTGAGAAGTGAGTTGGGGGATGTTGACCATCTCTAGTCAGAGGCCTGGTCTGGCGAGCTTCAGTTTTGTTTTACTGTCCACACTGAGCTGAGTTGCAGTTTGCTAGTGTAGGAACCCGAGGTGCTGGACTGTCTCAGCCTCCTAGCTCTTCGACTATTTTTAACATTGTTGACCAGTGACGCATCCCTATAAAGCAGTCGCCGCCATGGCTAGCCTTGTTCCACCCAGTGCACCGCTGTGTTCACACCCGACTGGCGCACTGCACAGACCTGGTCATGGCAGCCCGAGCAAGCCCAGGCCCTCCAGAACATGCGATGTGGGTGTCCCAGACATCGTCTCAGCGGCTGTGCCAAAAGCCCGGCCCTGAGATGTTCTTACACGCTGGACCTTGTCTGAACCTCCCAAGAACAACCGGTAAGGCTCACTCTCCAGTCTTAAAGAGTCAGAAATGAGCTGAAAAGGGTGAGTTGCTCTTGGTCTCAGCCTGGCCCAGCCCTGGCTCTAAGTGGTCACTTGGGGAGTGAACCAGCTGTCTCCATCTCTCTGCTTTGCAAATAAATGAATAGAACTTTTTTTTTTAAGTCCCACCCATTATTGCATGCCATTTCAAACATCAAGCCTCATTTTTTTTTCAAACCTAATACTACAGTTACAATCACAGAAGGAAGCTAAGGTACTGAACACATTTTATTAGGAGGTTTGTATTAGCTCAACCTTCATTGCTTTTCCTAACACTTTGATTTTGTTGTTCAAAATCACATTGTTCTAGTCCCGGTCGGGGCGCCGGATTCTGTCCCGGTTGCCCCTCTTCCAGGCCAGCTCTCTGTTGTGGCCAGGGAGTGCAGTGGAGGATGGCCCAAGTGCTTGGGCCCTGCACCCCATGGGAGACCAGGAGAAGCACCTGGCTCCTGCCATCGGATCAGTGCAGTGTGCCGGCCACAGCGCGCCGGCCGCGGTGGCCATTGGAGAGTGAACCAACGGCAAAGGAAGACCTTTCTCTCTGTCTCTCTCTCTCACTGTCCACTCTGCCTGTCAAAAAAAAAAAAAAATCACATTGGGGCTGGCACTGTAGCATAGCAGATAAAGCCGCCACCTGCAGTGCCAGCATCCCATATGGGCGCCAGTTCGAGTCCCGGCTGCTCCACTTCCAATCCTGGGAAATCATGGCCTGGGAAAGCAATGGAAGATAGCCCAAGGCCTTGGGTCCCTGCACCCGCATGGGAGACCCAGAAGAAGCTCCTGGTTCCTGGCTTTGGATCAGCCCAGCTCTGGCCATGCAGCCATTTGGGGAGTGAACCAGCGGATGGAAGACCTCTCTCTCTCTCTCTCTCTCTGCCTCTCTTTCTCTTCTCTGTTAACTCTGATTTTCAAATAAATAAATACCTCTTTTTAAAAATCACATTATATAATATAAAGAAAATGTAATTTTTCTGCCAAATCTCAACCATAGTTATTTTCTATGTGTGCCATGACAAGGAAAAAGGGGAGGAGGCACTGGTCTTGTAAATTTTAAATCAGTGTCTGCTTCATGCTTTGGCCAGCCTCCAAGGGCAGTACTTGCAAGAAATAAGCAGTAAATGTTCTGTGAGCGAGCAAATGATTGACCAGATCTTCTGGATGGGGGAGAGCAACTGACAAGGCCAAAAAGCTGTGATAGCCAAAAGAATGTAGGCAAACACCACCCGCGTGCGTCTCAGCTGTCTGCTGGATTCCTTTAGGCCAGGTGAATGACCCAAGGATTCTGCAGAGGTCAATGCTTTGAACTTGTCTAGCCTTGTGAAAGCTTGGAAATGACCTGCAGCAACTCCAGCCTCAGCAAGGCGACTGGGTGGGGGCTTTCTGGGACATGCCACCCACCCAGCTACACCATCTTTGCTGTCTGTGTCCCGGAGAGACAGTTATTTCTCATTAGGCTCCACCTCTTAAAGGTTCCACTGCCTCACATGTTACCATCCCAGGGACCCAGCTTCCAGAAATGAGTCTTTGGAGGAGAAACCACATCCAAACCATAGCAGAATACTTTCATCTGTTAAAGTAACACTTTAACGGTGACACTTGTGAAGAGTATGGTAGGGAAGACTTTATTCAGAAGTGCAGCAGTAGGTCCAGGGGTGCAGCAAAGGGGTCTTGCAATAGGGAGATGGATTGGGCTCAACTCAACACAGTGTGACAAGTGGGAGTTTATCACCATGGGTCAGGCTGTGGGGGTCAGTGGATGGAAATGACCAGGAGGAAACACCAGGGGTATGGAGGATCCGGAGACCCTGACCAAGCAGGATTCTTGCTGGAGACAGGCTAGGGTGAGCCAACGGCACCTGGCGGATGGTGGAGGACCGGGAACTGGTCAGCTACCCGGGAGGATAAAGCATCTGGGCTGGGGAGTTCTTGTACCACTGACTTCGCTGAAGCTGGACTTTATAAACAAGTCGCCTTTGGGCCTGGGAGAAGGTTCAGGAGCCTGCTAAAGTCGGGCCAAGCAGAGATCTTTGCCACAGAGACTGTCAAAGACCCCCCCCCCACACTTCCATTCATCAAGGCTATAAAATTACACATGGCACCACGTCCAACAGTGACATCCTTTTTAAATCTAGACAATAATAATGGGTACTGTGGGTTACCCAGTCACTCTGCTCAGCTCATCACATGGTACAGGAAACTTGATTTTTTTTTTAAGATTTTATTTATTTATTTGAGAGGTAGAGAAGGAGAGACAGAGAGAAAGGTCTTCCGTCCATTGGTTCACTCTCCAAATGGCTGCAACATCCAAAGCCAGGAGCCAGGAGCTTCTTCCAGGTCTCCCACGTGGGTGCAGGGGCCCGAGGACCTGGGCCATCTTCCACTGCTTTCCCAGGCCAGAGCAGAGAGCTGGATCGGAAGAGGAGTAGCCGGGATTAGAACCAGTGCCCATATGGGATGATGGTGTCACAGGTAGAGGATTAACCTACTGCGACACAGCACTGGCCCCAAGGAAACTTGATTCTTTTGACCATTTTTTATCCAGGTGCCAGGTAATTGGCCCTCTCTGTCTCTCTGCAGGAAACGAACCATCCCAGTGAGTTCTGAGTTTCATTGCTGCACAGTCAAAGCCAGAAGAGGACACAGAAAATTCTGCTTGACCATCTAATCAAGAAAGGAAGGGCAGAACATTCCGAAAAGGGTCAGCGCTCACCTTCAGTCATTCAATCGGCTGACACAGCTTCTTTTACAGTTATGACACGTCTTTCTTTTTTATTTTAACTTTGTTGTTAGGGAGTCATACAGAGAGCTCCCACACACGGGCCCACTCCCCAAACACCTGTGATGGCAGGATTACAGGTGCGAAGCCAGGAGCTGGAAACCTGACCACCAGAACCATCACCACTGCCTTCCAGGGTCTGCGGGAAACTGGAGTCAGAAGCTGGAGCCCCGAATTGAAGGCAGGAGCCCCGTTAGGTTTCAGGATTTCAGTGTTAGAAGAAGGCAGGGGGGCAGCTAGTCAAAGTAGCTAAGACCTTAGAGGGACAGAATAGGGGAAGCGAGTACAGAGAGTGGGGCTGAGTCTGCCGGGACGGGGGCAGGGGCTGAAGCCCGGCTTCTTTGCGTTGGAGCAGCAGGCAGAGCCCCTCCTTAAGCTACGTGGACCTTGATAAGGTGGGGGGGGGGGGGGCTGCAGGAAGCCTCCTTGGTGAAGTTCACAGGGCGTTGTCTCTCTCTCTCTCTCTCTCTCTCTCTTTTTTTTTTTTTTTTTTTGTCTTGGCTTTTGCAGGCATTTAGGGAATGAACTGGAGGATGAAGCTCACTCTGTCTCTGTCTCTCTATCAGATCTTCTGGCTCTCAAAAAAAACAAAACCAAAGGATGGGGTGCAGAGAGCTTCCGGGTTGGTGAATGTTTGGAGGTGCCGGCATTGTGGTGCAGCGGTTAAATCGCTGCGTGTACTGCCGACATCCCACAGCTGGGTGCCGGTTCAAGTCCCGGTGGCTGCGCTTCTGATCCAGCTTCTTACCAGAGCAGCTGGGAAGGCAGCGGAGGATGCAACCAGGTTCTCGGGGCCCTGCCACCCAGGTGGATGGAGTCCCTGGCTTCCAGCTCTGCCTGGCCCAGATGGAGCTGTTGTGGCCATTTGGTGAGTGAACCAGTGAAGGGAAGATTCTCTGCTCGGTGTCTCTTTCTCTGTCAAATAAATACATCTTAAAGGAAGCCGCAGCACACGGCTGCTACGTGAGCTACCTGTCCTGGCTGACAGGGTTACCCATGGGTGACAGGCTAAAGATGGGCGACAGGCTAAAGACGTGCGACTTGTACCTGGTATCTGAGCTGAGGTTGGCCCTATGGAACGGAGCTGTAAAACCTGTGGGATCTGACGTGAGCGCCAGGGAGGTGCTGTCAGAACCGAGTTAAGTCACTGGTGTCTGCAGAGAATTGCAGAATGGCGTGGTGTGAACAAGCCCCACAAGCTAGGGGCGCAGAGCATCCTGTGAGCAGGGAAGGAAACAGTTTCCTCTTTCAGACTTCTTCTTCTCTCTTGGTATTGCCCTTTGCTTTCCTCCTCTTAAAATGCTTAATTTTCCTTTTAAAATCTTTTTTTTTTTTTTTTCTGATTACAAAAGTAATACATGTAGCCAGCACCGCGGCTCAATAGGCTAATCCTCCACGTGCGGCGCCGGCACACTGGGTTCTAGTCCCGGTCGGGGCGCCGGATTCTGTCCTGGTTGCCCCTCTTCCAGGCCAGCTCTCTGCTGTGGCCCGGGAGTGCAGTGGAGGATGGCCCAAGTGCTTGGGCCCTGCACCCCATGGGAGACCAGGAGAAGCACCTGGCTCCTGCCTTCGGATCAGCGCGATGCGCCGGCCACAGCACACTGGCCGTGGTGGCCATTGGAGGGTGAACCAACGGCAAAGGAAGACCTTTCTCTCTGTCTCTCTCTCTCTCACTGTCCACTCTGCCTGTCAAAAAAAAAAAAAAAGTAATTCATGTGCAAGGTACCAAGGGAATGTCCACCATAACCTGCTCCTACCCAGTCAGTTACATTTCAATGCATATGAGACTTCTTAAAAAAAAAAAAGTCAAAACTATGTTTATCCTATATAAATTGATTGGCAACTTTGTTTTTTTTTTTTTTTTTTTTTTTTTTTTTTTTTTTTTTTTTGCTATGAAATACCTTGGAACTCCTTAAGATAAACTTTTTTTTTAAAGATTTATTTGAAAGACAGTTACAGAGAGAGAAGTAAAGACATACAGACTTCCATTCACTGGTTCATTCCCCAAATGGCTGCCAATGGCTGGAGCTTAGTTGATCCAAAGCCAGGAACCAGGAGCTTCTGGGTCTCCCACATGGGTGCAGGGGCCCAAGGACTTGTGCCATCCCCCACTGCTTTCCTAGGTGCATTAGCAGGGAGATGGATTGGAAGTGGAGCAGCCAGGACATGAACTGTTGCCCATATAGGATGCCGGCACTGCAGGCCAGGGCTTTAACCCACTGACATCATAGTGCTGGCCCCAAGATAAGCTTTTGAAGAAAGCTTTCTTCGGGGCCAGTGCTGTGGCATAGCGGGTTAAGGTCCTGGCCTGAAGCGCCAGCATCCTATATGGGCACCGGTTCTAGTCCTGGCTGCTCCTCTTCCGACCCAGCTCTCTGCTACGACCTGGGATAGCAGTGGAAGATGGCACAAGTCCTTGGGACTCTACACCCACGTGGGAGACTCGGAGGAGGCTCCTGGCTCCTGGCTTCAGGTCGGAGCAGCTTCAGCCATTGCAGCCATCCAGGGAGTGAACCAGCGGATGGAGGACCTCTCTCTCTCTGTGTGTCTCTACCTCTCTCTGTGACTCTGTCTTTCAAATAAATAAAATAAATCTTAAAAAAAGAAAACTTTCTTCAGATGTAATTTACCTACCAGAAAATTCATTCTTTTTCATTTTCATTTGAGATGCAGAGAGACTGACACACACACACACACACATACACACACAGAGAAAGAGACAGAGAACCTCCAACCTTCGGATTACTCTCCAAATTCTTGCAATAGCCAGGGCTATACCAGGCCACAGTTGAGAGCTAGGAACTCAGTCCTGGCCTCCAGCAGGGGTGAGCCATCAACCGCTACCCCCAAGTTGCACATCATCAGAAAGCTGGAATCAGAGGCTGCCCTGAGGCACTAACCTGGACATTCTGATGTGGGATGTAGCCATTCCAAATGGTGCCTTAACCACTACACCGAATGCCCACTACCACTCACTTTTTAAAGATTTGTATTTATTTGAAGGGCAAAGAGACAGAAACAGAAAGATCCTACCCACTGGTTGACACCTCAAATGACACCACTGCTAGGGCTGAGCCAGGAACTCAATCCAAATCCCCGTCACAGGTGACAGGTGACCAATTACCTGAGCCCTCAGCTGCCTCCCAGGTCTCTATTAGCAGGCAGCGGGACTCCGGAGCCGAGGAGCTGGGAACTAAACCCCGCACTCAGATGTGAGGCTCGGGCTTCTGACCTGGCAGCTTCCCTGGAAGGCTAAACTCCTGCCCTGTTTAATTTTTTAATTCAATTTGCTCAGTTTTTTAAAAGATCTCATTTATTTATTTGAGAGGTAGAGTTATAGACAGTGAGAGGGAGAGACAGAGAGAAAGGTCTTCCATCCACTGGTTTACTCCCCAAATGGCCGCAACAGCCAGAGCTAGCTTGATCCAAAACCAGGAGCCAGGAGCTCCCTCCAGGTCTCCCATGTACGTACAGGAGCCCAAGTGCCTGGGCCATCTTCTACTGCTTTCCCAGGCCATTGCAGAGAGCTGGATCAGAAGAGGAGCAGCTGGGTAGAATTGGTGCCCATATGGGATGCCAGCACTGCAGGCAGAGGATCAACCTACTGTGCCAGTCCTCAATTAGCTTATTTTTAAGTGCCTAATTCAATAATTTTATTAAACTTGGGCAACTATCACCACAACCTAGTTTTAGAGCAGTTTTATCATCCCTAAAATTTCCCTCATTCCTGTAAACAAGTTTTTATAAAGGGTGCATTTTTGTGGTTAATTAGAATCACAACTAACAAGTCCCAGAAATTTCATTTTGCCTGGCTTCCACTTGCTGCTGGCAGGCAAGAAGGGGATTGCAAAAGTCTGTCAACAAGTGTTAGAAGAAAATGCCATAAGCTGATTAACAGCTTCTTGCTCGAAACAGTTTATTCATCCACTCTAGCTGTTTTTTTTTTTAAGATTTATTTATTTATTTGAAAGGCACAGAGTGAGAGAAGGAGAGAGAGAGAGAGAGAGAGAGAGAGAGAGGTCTTCCATCTGCTGGTTCACTCCCCAAATGGCCACAATAGCTGGGGCTGGGCCAGGTCAAAGTCAGGAGTCAGGAGCTTCTTCTAGGTCTCCCACATGGGTACAAGGGCACCAGGACTTGGGCCACTTTTCGCTGCCCTCCCTGGCACATTCACAGGGAGCTGGATTGGAAGTGGAGTAGTAGGGATTTGAACCAGCACCTATGTGGGATGCTGGTGCTGCAGGTGGTGGCTTAGCCTGCTATACCACAGTGCCAGCTCCTCACTCCAGCTTTTACTAAGTGTCAGCCAAGTGCCACACAATGGTTAAGTTTTCAGGCATATAAGGATGGGATAATAGCTGTCTTCCTCTGGAAGTAAGTTGAATGTGAGTTCAACAGCATACAATCTAGGTTAAAAGTTCAATAGTTAATAATTTGGGGCGTGTTGTTTCAGACTGGTATGATATTTGGACTTTAACTTCCAGAAAATAAGATAAAGAAACAGGGACTGCATTTACTTTCCCACCTAAAACAATCAAAATATGGACAGAAAAAGATGAAAGAAACAAAGGAAGGAAGGAAGGAAGGAAGGAAGGAAGGAAGGAAGGAAGGAAGGAAGGAAGGAAGGAAGGAAGGAAGGAAGGAAGGAAGGGGAAAGGAAAAAAGAAGGGAAGGGAAGGGAAGGGAAGGGAAAGGAAGGGAAAGGAAGGGAAAGGAAGGGAAAGGAAGGGAGAAAAAATGGTTTGGGGGCAGGCATTTGGCACAGTGTTTTAGATGCTGCTTGTGGGCCAGCATTGTGGCTAGCAGGTAAGGCCACTCCCTGTGATGCCAGCATCCCATAAGGGTGCTGGTTTGTGTCCTGACTACTCCACTTCAGATCTGGCTCCTGGCCAATATCATGAGAAAAGCAGAAAATGGCCCAAGTATTTGGGCCCCTGCCACCCTTGTGAGAGACCCAATAGAAGCTCCTGGCTTCTTGCTTCTGCCTGACCCAGCCCCAGCCATTGTAGCCATTTGGGGAGTAACCAACGGATGGAAGATATCTCTCTCTCTCTCTCTCTCTCTCTCTCTCTCTCTCTAACTCTGCCATTCAAATAAATAAATAAATAAATAAATATTTTTTTAAAAAAAATGGTGCTTGGACACCCACATCCCATATTGGAGAACACGATTTGAATCCCAGCTCCTCCACTTTTGATCCAGCTTCCTGGAAGGCAGCCGATGATGGTTCAAGTAGTTGGGTCCCTTCCAACACCCACCTGATAGACATGGGTGGAGTTCTGGGCTCCTGGCTTCAGCCTGACCCAGCCCTGGTTGTTGCAGGCATTTGGGGTGTGAACCAGCAGGTGGGAGATCTCTCTGTGTCTCTCTGCCTTTCCAATAAAATGCACCTGGAAAAAAAAAAAAAAGCACACTAAATATTAGGAGTCCTGTTACCACCCCAGCTTATGGCCTTGAGACTTTCCAAACTACAGTGGTAGGAAGGACAACGGAGGCAGAGCTCAGTGGAATCCCTGTGCAGAGACAGAGCTGAGAGTCCAGGGAGACCAAGGCAGCTACAATGCAGTGGCAAAGTACTAGAGAGAGTGGAGCAGTAGACAGCCAGAACTCAGGAGTTGGTAAAGGACCCCCTTCTAGTATTGAGCAGGCCACTGCTCAGCATACATGTGTGAGAAAACTACCCAGGGCCGGGGAAGAACATGAAAGAATGAGGGTGCAAAGCACCTGGTGTCTACACTGCACTGGACGCCGTGCTACTCCTCCCAGCCACACGGGGAAACTCCTCCTCTGTGGGCAATGGGAAGAGTACTTGTCTCACCTGGAGGAAATAATGAGCGCTAGGGCTGCATTGCTCTAGTCCTGCCTCACATGCCTAAGAGTGAGACCCCAAAGAATCACATAGTTTCCAAGTAACACTTCAAGAAGCCTTACAAGATACAATAACATCGGGCACTCCGCCAGAGGCGGTTAGCCGAGTCCCTGGCGGTTAGCGGAGTCCCTGGGTCATGCCTGGCTCTGGTTCTTGATGCAGTCTCTGAGCTGCAGCCAAGATGGCTCAAGTACCTGGACTCCTGCCACCTTGGGCGGAGACCTGAACTGCTTCCCTGGCTCCTGGCTTTGGCCTTGGCTCAGCCTTGGCCAGTGTAAGCATTTGGGGAGTGAACCAGCAAATGAGGGCTTGCTCTTTCCCTCTCTCCCTCAAATAAATAAACTTTAAAAAAAAAAAAAGATTTATTTATTGGGGCTAGAGCTGTGGCATAGTAGGCTGAGCCTCTGGCCTGCGGCGCCGGCATCCCATATGGGCACCGGTTTGAGTCCTGGCTGCTCCTCTTCTGATCCAGCTCTCTGCTATGGCCTTGGAAAGTAATGGAAGATGGCCCAAGTGCTTGACCCCTGCACCACGTGGGAGACCTGGAGGAAGCTCCTGGCCCCTGGCTTCAGATCGGCCCAGCTCTGGCATTACGGCCATTTGGGAAGTGAACCAGATAGAAGACCTTTCTCTTTGTCTCTCCCTCTCTCTATCTGTAACTCTGCCTCTCAAACGAACAAATAAAATCCTAAAAATAAGATTTATTTATTTGAAAGGTAGAGTGACAGACAGGGAGAAACAGAGTACCCGCAACAGCCAGGGCTGGGCAGGCCAAAGCCAGGAGCCCGGAACTTCTTCCAGGTCTCCTACATAGATGGCAGGGACCCCAGCACCTGGGCCATCATCTGGCACCTTCCCAGGCATTAGCAGAGAGCTGGAATCAGGAGTTCCATCCGTTGGTTCACTCCCCAAGGGCCACAGTGCTCAGGGCTGGGCCAGACGGAAAGAGGAGTCAGGAACTCCATCCACATCTCTCATGTGGTGCCATTGGCCCAAGCACTTGAGGCATCATCTCTTGCATCCCAGGACATACTAGCAGGGAGCCGGGTCAGAGGCAGAGCAGCTGGGACTCAGGACTCTGATATGGGATGTGCGCATCCCAAGCAGTGGCTTAACCCATTGTGCCACACTGTCAGCCCTGAACATTCATATCTTCCAGAATAAGAACATGATTTTCATAAGCTTTTACAAAATGGAACCCCATGGATTCTATACATCATTGTGCTGGATTTCTGCATATCTAATTTTCTTATATCATTTGAAATTTTCTCTCTCTTAAACAGAACAATCATTAGCTAGTCTTCAACTCTTAGTCTTGCTATTCAGATCCACAGGTGTGCCCTCATCTGATGCTTTCTTTCTTAATTTTTATTAATTTCAAATTCAGAGAGAGAAAGATCTCCTATCCAGTGGTTCACTCTCCAAATGACTGAAATGACCAATCCAAAGCCAGGAGCCTGGAACTCAGCCTGGATCTCCCCCATGTGTGTGGCAGGGACTGAAGTACTTGAGCCATCACCTGCTGCCTTCCAGGGTGTACAGCAGTAGGAAACTGGAGTTGGAGGCAGAATGTCTTGAACGTGGGCACTTTAATAGGGGGTGCAAGCATTAGAAGCAGCCTTTCTTTAAAAAAATATAAATATTATTTGACAGTGACAGAAAAAAAGGAGGGTATAGAAAGACATCATCCATCTGTTGGTTCATCCCACAAGTGGCCACACAGAGAGGCTGTGTAAGTTAGAGTTCACAGAGGTCAATAAATCGTTTTGGGAGCAGGTGCTGTGGTACAAAGGGTCAGGCCATTGCTTGTCGCACCAGCACCCCACACTGGAGCTCCACTTGAGTCTGAGCTGCTCTGCTTCTGTTCCAGCCCCCTGCTAATCACCTGGGAAGACAGTGGAGGATGGCCCAGGTGCTTAGGCCCCTGCCACCCATGTAGGATACCAAGATGGAGTTCCAGACTCCTGGCTTCAGCCTGGCTCAGCCATGACCACTGGGGCCATTTGTGGAGTAAACTAGTAGATGGAAAGTCTCTCTCTCTCTCCCTCCCTCTCTCTCTGTCAAATAAATAAACCTTTAAAAAACTGTTTTGGCATAAAATCAGTTATGAAAATGAAGCAATTGCTATTGCTATTTCAATAGGGCTATTGCTTTTTTTTTTTTAAGATTTATTTCTTTATTTGAAAAATCAGAGTCAGAGAGAGAGAGGGAGAGACAGAGAGATTTTTCCATCCACTGATTCACTTCCCAGATGGCCACAATGGCCAGGACCAGGCCAGGCCAAAGCTAGAAGCCAGGAGCTTCATCTGTATCTCCTCTGCAAATGGTAGGGGCCCAAGCACTGGGCCATCTCCTGCTGCTTTTCCCAGGGCATTAGCAGGAAGCTGGATTGGAATACCAATCGTTGTGCATATGGGATGCCTGCGTCCCAGGTGGAGGCTTTATCTTCCATGCCACAATGCTGGCCCCAGGGCTATTGCTTTTCGAAGCATGCATCAGGCCAGCAGGTCATCTGTACCTGGAAGCCCCTGCCAGATGCAATGAATCAGAACATGCTTTATAACAAGAGCCCCAAGTGGCTACTACACACACTCAAGCTTGAGAAACATAGACCTCCCTGGTCATGCTTATCCATGCATGAAAACATCATATTTCAGAGGTTGATGATTAAAAAGAAACAAGTGAATTTAATCCAAATATGTTAGGGAAAGAAGAAATACCAAACCCTCTAATAAATAACAAGCTGTATACCAGTCCAAGGTACACCACAACGATTCTGGATCGGAAGTGCTCAACAGCGAAAAACAGACTGCCACTGTTGTCAGATATCCCAAAACAGTCATATATATATATATATATATATATATATATAATTATATGTGTGATATATGTAAGATATATTATGTGTATTATATCTGTATAATTATATGATACATAAACTTTTTAAAAAGATTATTTATTTGAAAGTCAGAGTTACACAGAGAGAGAAGGAGAGGCAGAGAGAGAGAGGTCCTCCATTTGCTGGTTCACTCCCCAAGTGGCCACAACAGCTGGAGCTGAGCCAATACAAAGCCAGGAGCCAGGAGCTCCTTCTGGGTCTCCCATGTGGGTGCAGGGGCCCAAGCACTTGGGTCATCTTCTATTGCTTTCCCAGGCCATAGTAGAGAGCTGGATTGGAAATGGAGCAGCCGGGACTTGAACAGGCGCCCTATGGGATGCCGGCAATGCAGGCGGTGTCTTTACCCACTACACCACAGCGCCATCCCCCATAAACTTTTTAAAGTTAGATTTGAGGGGTCAAAGTTGTGGTGCAGCAGGTTAAGCCGTGAGGCCAGCATCCCCTATGAGGCTGGTTTAACTCCCAGCTACTCCAATTCAGATCCAGCTCCCGGGAAGGCAACGAAAGATGATTCCGGTGCCTGGGTCCCTGGCACCCATGTGGGAGTCCGGGATGGAGTTCCCGGCTCCTGGCTTTGACAAAGCCTAGCTCTGGCTGTTGCAGGCATTTGGGGAGTGAACCAGGGGGAATCTCTCCTCTCTCTCTCCTATCACTCTGAGTTCCAAATAAATAAATCTTTAAAAAAAAAAATTAACTCGAGTCTTTTCTGGATCCATGTGCAGCGGGTTACCCTTCAATCAGAGCTAACAAGACACCGCAGAACCCCAGTTGCGCTTTTCTCAGACCTAACCCACGCGGACGCAGCAGGAAGCCACGCCCGGGACTCCCACCAGGGACTAATTTCTGGGCTAGCCACAGTCTCAGCCACACCCCTGCCCGAAATGCAGTCTGATCCGGTTCTCTCCAGCTGAGGTGGCCGAGGCACGGAGCTGGGGAATGGACCGGCCCCGGTAGCGCGGTCCTGCGGCACCTGAGCCGTCAGGTCATCCTCTGAGCGTCCAGTATGCTCCCGACCGCGGAGGCCGCGACGCTAGGGTTCAGTCTGGCAGGGGCCTGCCACCCGGGGCTCCTGCCGGAGCCAAACTGGCAACCGCGACAAGCCCTGGCAGGCGCCGGTGACCACCGAGCCAGGTAACCTGCAAGGGTGAACCTCAGCGGACTGAGGCCGGCGTGCGGCGGGGAGAGGCGGCCCCGGGTCACCTAGCAACGAGGAGGCGAGCGCACGGCCGCCAGGCATTGGCTGGCGCGTGCCACGTGACCAGACGCCACTGTCCAGTGGGAGAGTTCGCTGAGAGCGCGTGATGCCGCGCAGGCGCAAACGTCTTGGCGGGGGTTGATGGTGCGGGGCGGCGGGGAGCGGCGGCGGCGCCGCCTCTGCCTGGTGGGAAAGCCTTGGCCTTAAGGGTAGTTCCTGCGCCGGCTGTGGTGAAGCAGTGAAAGCGGTAGTGAGACCAGCTAGGTTTGCAGGTGCATTTCCTCAGAATAACCATGTGACGTCAGGGGTAGCTTCGGCCACCCGTACCCGCGGGGACAGAAACCTCCGAGGACGGTCCACGCCTGCCCACGAGGCCGGCACTCGGTCCTCACAGAGAAGGGGCGCAGAGTCGGGATGCCGAGTCGGCGCCCCGCGGGGACTGGTCTGGGGCAAGAGCCGGGCGGAGCGGGGCGCCCTGGAAAAGGAGTGGATTCGGGTTCCTGTTTGGCAGAGTTCTAGTCCGCGGGTCCACGCCCTGGATGCCCGCGAGGAGCTCGGCGTGGGTGGCCGGAACCCGCTGCCCCTCGGCGGTCCGCAGCCGGCGTCGCTAGTGGGTTGTGCGGCATCTCCTGGGGCGGGGTGGGTGGCAGCCTTCCGTCAATCTACACGTCACTTCGCGTTATCCGGGTTCTGATGCTTGGGACGCCACGACCAGGATGCGTGGGGCCTGGGCCACAGGCGAAAAGCCCTTCCAGTGTGAGAGGGACTGGAGGACACGGCGGGGCCGGTGCAGCGCCTCTCGCCCGGCTGGGTTTAAGCTCGCATCCCACGTTAGAGCGCCCGGGGTTGAGCCCTGGCTCTGTCCCTGCCGGCACCCAGGAGACCAAGGTCGACTCGCAGGTCCTCCCCGGGCTCCCACTGCTGTGGGCTTTGGGCGAGTGAGCCCGAGGAGGGGAATCTGTGTGTGTGTGTGGCTCCGCCTTCCAAGCTAAAATGCAGGGTAATAAATACAGTGTAAAAGCTTGCCCAGGATGCCGTCCTGTCTAGTAAATTCCCCTCTAGCAAGCAGACGGGAGAAATGTGTTGGCTCTGCCTTCAGAACGTGTTCAGGATCTCAGCTGCCACGTGATCGTCCACCCGGTTACATTGTTGCAGTAGCCCAACTAGTCCACTCTCGCCTTCAGTCAAAGCGAGGTGGTTTTTGGTTTTTTTGAGAGGCAGGCTGAGTTCCAGCTGGTTCACTCCCTGAAACACCTCCAACAGCGGGACCGCTGCTGCAGCCGAGAGTTGGCGCTCAGTCCACATTTCTCGCGTGGGTGGCAGGCACCGACTACCTACCTGCTGAGTCACCATCTGTCTGGACCCAGGGCGCACACCGGGAGCACAGCTGAGACTGAAACCGGCACTCTTGGGTGGTCTGTGGGGGTCCGCCCGGAGTAGCATCTTAACTGCTAGGCCAAGCACCAACCCCAAAGTGATCTCTTGTTTTTGTTAGTATTCGGAAGGCAGAGTTAGTGAGAGAAGAGAGCAAATTCTCCCATCCACCTGTTTGCTCTCTGCCGGAGTCCAGCTGCAGCCAGTCCAGGGGTTCCCGGAGGTGTGGGAGGAATGAGAGACACTCACAGCAAGGCTGATGGCCTGGCTCTGATGAGACAGCACCAGACTTTATTTTTATACCCTAAATTACATCTACTGTTCATTTGACACATTCTTTACTGTTCTCATAAATTTCCATCCACTTTAACCCATTGACCTTGTACTGTGTGTAACTCTTCCCTAGTTCCGATTTCCATAGCTGTGTAACGATTTCTTTGATTTTAAATATTTACTTGATATTTAAGATACAATAGAACAGAGACTCAAAGTGATGCTACATTATATAATAATCGATTACAAAAAACATAATGGGGGCGGCACTGTGGTGCAGTGGCAAGTGCCGGCATCCCATATGGGTGCTGGTTCTAGTCCTGGCTTCTCCTTTTCCGATCCAGCTCTCTGCTATAGCCCAGGAAAGCAGTGGAGGATGGCCCAAGTCCTTGGGTCCCTGCACCCACATGGGAAATGGGAAGAAGTCCTGGCTTCAGATCGTGTAGCCCTGGCTGTTGCGGCCATCTGGGGAGTAAACCAGAGGAAGACCTCTCTGTCCCTACCTCTCTCTGTAACTCTTTCAAATAAATAAAAAATCTTTAAAAAAACAAAACAAAGTGGTTATTTTGCAAAGAATCAGAACATCTACTTCTAGTTTCATGACTATTGATTGGGGCCGGTGCTGTGGCACAGTGGGTTAAAGCCCTGGCCTGCAGTGCCAGCTCCCATAGCCTGTTCTAGTCCCAGCTGCTCCTTTTCCAATCCAGCTCTCTGCCGTAGCCTGGGAAAGCAGTGGAAGATGGTCCAAGTCCTTGGGCCCCTGCACCCACATGGGAGACCCGGAAGAGGCTCCTGGCTCCTGGCTTCCAGCTCCAGTTCCAGTTCCAGCTGTTGCGGCCATCTGGGGAGTGAGCTGGCAGATGGAAGACCTCTCTCTCTGTCTCTACCTTACTCTGTAACTCTGTCTTATAAATAAATAAAATAAATCTTAAAAAAAACGATTATGAAGATTGGAACATTTACCTTTTAGTTTAACTCTACTAGTAACCACAAACACCCTGTTTAAACAAACCCATTCATTACACATGTCCTTTCCATAACCCTTCACTATTATTTAGTTTTTTTTTAAAAAAAGATTTATTTATTTATTTGAAAGAGTTAGAGGAGAGGCAGAGAGAGAAAGAGAGAGAGGGAGAGAAGGAGGGAGAGAGAGGTCTTCCATCTGCTGGTTCATTTTCAAATTGGCTGCAACAGCCGGAGCTGTGCCAGTCCAAAGCTAGGAGTCAGGAGTTTCTCCTGGGTCTCCCACACGGGTGCAGGGGCCCAAGGACTTGGGCCATCCTCCACTGCTTTCCCAGGCCATAGCAGAGAGCTGGATCAGAAGTGGAGCAACCAGGTCTCGAACTGGCGTCCATATGGGATGCTGGCACTTTAGGCCAGGGTGTTAACCCACTGTGCCACCGTGCCAGCCCCCTATTATTTAGTTTTAGTAGCTCATTTAAGACTCACTGACTTCAGTAACTGCTTTATGTTCTTTCCACCAGGCCACATGTACTAAGGTATTTACCACTGTTCGTGTGTTTCTCAACCACTCAAATTATTAACCCTTATTTACAACTCCTAAATCCATGTCAAGACATGCTCTCAAGTGGATTATAGCAGGAGACTGAAGACCTTTCCCAAAGACCCTCTTATCCCTAACCTACATCAGGTCTAACTGCATACCATGCACCTGACAGTTTAGAATTCCCTCTAGGCTTTTATTACAGATAACTGAAGCTTCAGAGGGGTTGGATTACTCTAGGAGGATCTAGTCCATCCAACAGCTCAACCATCACTGAGGTCATTTTGAATAGAAGTTGTTTTTCACAGATTTCCAAGAATATAGCGATCATCAGTGAGATCACCAGGAAACTCTGGCTTTCTTGTATAGAATATAATTATCAATATAAAATAAAACCACCAAGAGGACCGCAGTGGAGACACACCTCCTGCTGTGACCTTGTCAGACAGTCAAAGCTGTCTTGGCCTCTTCAGCTGTCCAAATGGCTGCAATGGCCAGAGCTGGGCCAAGCAGGAGCCAGGAACCAGGAGCTTCATCCGAATCTCCCACATGGGTGCAGGGGCCCAAGCACTTGAGCCATCTTCTGCTGCATTCCCACACACATTAGCAGGGAACTGGATCCGAAGTAGAGCAGCCAGGACTTAAACCAGTGCCCAGAGGGGATGCCGGTGTTACAGGCGGTGGTTTAACACACTATGCCACAATGCTGGCCCCCAAAGTTATCTTTTTAACATGCAGGCCATGTCATGTCACTTCTTTGCTCAAAACCCTCTAGTGGCTTCCCATTTCGGTCAGTAAGAGACAGCATCATGGGCACTGGTTCTAGTCCCGGCTGCTCTTCTTCCAATCCAGCTCTCTGGTATGGCCTGGGAAAGCAGTGGAGGATGGTCCAAGTCCTTGGGCCCCTGCACCCGCGTGGGAGACCCAGAATAATCTCCTGGCTCCTGGCTTTGGATCGGTGCAGCTCCGGCCGTTGCGGTCATCTGGGAAGTGAACCAGCGGATGGAAGAACTTTGTCTCTCCCTCTCACTAACTGTAACTCTACCTCTCAAATAAATAAATATCTTTTTTAAAAAAAAAAAAAAAAAAGCCAGCATCCTTACAGTCCCCACACTGTCTGGCCTCACAGTTTGCTGTTTATCCTTCAACTAATTCACTCATCCCCAGGAACCCTTGCTCTTTGTGTTGTTTCTAGAACAGGGTACGAGGGCTTTCTCCTTTAGGTCTCTGTACCTGTTGGGACCTGTGCTGAGTATTCTCCCCAGATGTCCCCAGGATTTCCTTCATTTGCCTGCTGCAATGTCACCTTATATAAGACCCCCTGTGTAAAGTGACAATCACTCCATGCCAGAGTCTCCCAACCCACCCCCAACACTCCTTTCCCACCGCTTGCTTGTAACACTTAACCACAGCCTGACACGTTTTACATGTTCTTTGTCTGCCACTCCTTGCTGGAATGTAAACTCCGTGCCAGTAGGCACATGTTGGCTGCTGCACCACCACTACCTAAAACAATGTAGGCCATGCAATAGGCGTTCATAATTGTTGAAGTCATGTGTGCATGCCCAGTGTGGTTCTATTGCTTATGATGAGTGGACCAAAATTGGTTCAAGTGGCTCAAGGACTTGGAACATAGCCACAGTATTAATGACTTGGCATTGGCAGTGCCCACCTAGAACACTTGGTGTTTTAAAAGCTGGCTTTTTGTGGTTGGTGTCCCGGTGCAGTGCGTTAAATTGCAGTTTGCAGGCCGGCACCACAGCTCACTAGGCTAATCCTCCACCTGCGGCGCCAGCACACCAGGTTCTAGTCCCGGTTGTTCCACTTCCAGTCCAGCTCTCTGCTGTGCCCTGGGAAAGCAGTAGAAGATGGTCCAAGTCCTTGGGGCCCTGCACCTGCATGGGAGACCTGGAAGAAGCTCCTGGCACCTGGCTTCAGATCCATACAGCTCCGGCCATTGCAGCCAACTGGTGAGTGAACCAGCAGATGGAAGACCTCTCTCTCTGCCTCTCTTTTTCTCTGTGTGTAACTCTTTTAGATAAATAAATAAATCTTTTTTAAAAAATGGTATCTTTACACCCTTTTAAAATGCAGGTAACAGAACCTGCCTTGTGGTGCAATTGGTTAAGTCACCACCTGCTGTGCTGGTATCCCATATTGGAACACTGGTTTGGTTCTGGCCACTCCACTTTGAATCTAGCACCCTGTTAATGTGCCTAGGAAGGCAGCAAACTGCCACCCATGTGGGAGATCTAGATGGGGTTCCTGGCTTCAGCTTGGCTCAGCCCTGGCCATTGTGGCTATCTGGGGAGTGAAACAGCAGATGGAAGATCTCTCTATGTCCCTCTGTGTGTAGCTGCCTTTCAAGTAAATTTAAAAAAATTTTAAGGCTGGTAACCTCAGAGTGATCATTTTGTTTCAGCCATCATTAATACCTTAGTGTGTTGGGGACAGCGCTGTGGTGCAGTGGATTAAAGCCCTGGCCTGAAGTGCCAGCATCCCATATGGGCACCAGTTCAAGTCCTGGCTGCCCCTCTTCTGATCCAGCTCTCTGCTGTGGCCTGGGAAAGCAGTGGAGGATGGCCCAAGTCCTTGGGCTCCTGCACCCGCGTGGGAGACCCAGAAGAAGCTCCTGGTTCCTGACTTCGGATCGGCACAGCTCCAGCTGTTGTGGCCAACTGGGGAGTGAACCAGCGGATGGAAGACCTCTCTCTCTCTCTCTTTCTACCTCTCTAACTCTTTCAAATAAATAAAATAAATCTTAAAAAAAAAAAAAAAAAAAACCTTAGTATGATTTAGTTCAGGTCCTTCCTTGAGAGCAAGTTTAGAAAAGAAAGTGAAGAAAGTAGGAGCACCTGAGAGCTAACAGGAACACGTGGGGAGAAAGTGCAGGTGTGGAGAAAGGGGCATGAAGATAAGCTATAAGCTTGCCAAGGACAAACCTTGGCTTGTTTTGTAGCTGGCCCCGGGCTGACTCTGATAATCAAAGTACATATTGATCTCTAGCTCCAACCTTCGGAGTAGGCAAATTTATGGCACCTGAAATTAGAGTTGAGCAAAGTCTGTACTTATCTGAAATGTTTTTGATAATTCGGTGAGTACACTGGAAATGAAGAGGTGTTGACTCGGAGTCTGGTGGGACTGAAGGCTCTCAGATCTAAGGGAAGGGAGCGGTGTCACCCTACCAAGTGCACAGGATCCTGGCCTACAAAATAGGGATTCTGGGTTAAAGTAAAATGAGTGAAACAAAGCATGGCCTGCTATCAGCAGAAGGGCTAGACACAAAGTAGGTGAGGGGTTTCCTGAGCAACCTAATCAGGAACTAACTGATAAGGGGAACCTTGAAGAACAGTATATACTTGCTTTAAAAAATAGTTCACAACATATTTAGGGCATTTGGAGGGACTTAAGGTTTTTTGTATTTTTATTTAAAGATTTATGTTTTGAAAGGCAGAGTACTGAGAGGAAGATACAGAGAGGAATTCCCATCCACTGGTTCACTTAGCAGGTGGCTGCAACAGCTGGGGATGGGCCGGGCTGAAGTCAGGACCCTGGAACTCCACCTGGGTCTCCCACATGGATGAGAGGGACCCACGCACTCGGGCCATCTTTCACTGCTTAACATACTAGCTGGCACCCAAATGGAATTCCAGCATTTCAGGGATCTGCTTAATCTCCCGTGCCACAACACCAGATCAGGATTTATTTCTTACTGTGGGTGTCTTTGAAAATCAGTCCGGGACAGGCATTGTGGCACAGTGGGTTAAGACACCATTTTGGGTGCTCTCAGCCTACATCCAAATGCTGGTTTGAGTTACAGCTATTCCTTTTTTTTTTTTTAAGTTTTATCGGGGCCAGCGCTCTGGCACACAGGTTAAAGCCCCAGCCAGCAGCGCTGGCATGCCATATGAGTGCCAATTCTGCTAATGTGCCTGGGAAAGCAGCAGACGATGGCCCAAGTCCTTGGGCTCCTTCACTTAAGTGGGAGACCCAGAAGAAGCTCCTGGCTCTTGGATTCAGATTGGCCCAGCTCTGCTATTTGGGGAGTGAACCAGCAGATGGAAGATTCTCTCTCTCTCTCTCTCTCTCTCTCCTTCTCCCTCTCCCTCTCTCTCTCTCTCCCTCTCTCCCTCTCTCCATAACTCTGTCTTTCAAATAAATATTTTTAAGAAAACTGAGGAAACTCATTTAAAATATTAAAAATAAATAAAATTGTATTTATTTATTTATTTGAAAGGCAGAGTTATATATATAGAGAGAAGTCTTCTATCCACTGGTTCAGTCCCCAGATGGCTACGATGGCCAGAGCTGGGCCTATCTGAAGCCAGGAGCCAGGAGCCAAGTCCAGCCCTGGCTATTACAGCCATCTGGGGAATGAACCAGTGGATGGAAGACCTCTTTCTCTGTCTCTCCCTCTCTCTGTAATTCTACCTTTCAAATAAAATAAATTGAATCTTAAATAAATAAAATCTAGCTGAGTAGATGCCTTTACTAATCTGCTCTTTCTGGTAGAGAATAATTAGGCAAGAACCTCAAAGTAGATAGAAACTCGGCAGGCGGTGACTCTGGAGGGATGAATGTCAAGGTTTTGGAGCACAACAAAGTGATTCCACATGGAGGATGTGGTCAGAGCAGCTGTACTCTGCTTAAAGTTAGAAACATGTTTCACTGTTTGAAGAGTCTGCCACGCACTAGCTGCGAGAACTTGGGCAAGTTAATGAAAGTCACCGTGCCTCGGTTTCCTTATCCACCATGTGGGAATGATGGTGCCTGTCTCTGAGGGCACTTAGAGGGCTAAGACGAGGGCTTACGTGTATCTGTACAAAACAGTGGTCAAGACGCCGAGCTCCCGTCAGACAGCTTGGTTTGAATCCCGAAGCTGCCATCTGCTACTTGTGTTTCCTTGGGCAGGAGGTTGTCTTCTCTCTATTCCCCACAGAGATAATATAATACCTGGGAGGATTTTTGTAAGGATCTAATGACTTAGCACACACTAAGTGCTTAGAAGAATGCCCGGTATAAAGTAAGCACTCAGGAAATGTTGGCCTCACACACAGAGGCGATCAATACATTGGACTCATTCTCCTTAGTAGCAGGATTCCAGCTCCGAGCCCTTCCTCCCAGCCGCCACTCCACACCATCCTTTGACTTAACAACTGGAAACCTCTTGAGCCATCTGCAGTTGCAGATAATGCAGGTGCAAAGTCCACCATCTGAGCCAGATTCCAACAGACCATTAACTGAGCCGAGTCCAGCAGGGGTAAGGCCTGAGAGGGAAGAAGCTGACTTGTAAGAGCTGTAGGGACGGTGCTCAGGGCAGCTCTCTTAAGAGAGGCAGGAAGGCCGGCGCCACAGCTCACTAGGCTAATCCTCTGCCTGCGGCGCCGGCACCCCGGGTTCTAGTCCTGGTTGGGGTGCCGGATTCTGTCCCAGCTGCTCTTCTTCCAGTCCAGCTCTCTGCTGTGGCCCAGGAAGGCAGTGGAGGATGGCCCAGGTGCTTGGACCCTGCACCTGCATGGGAAACCAGGAGGAAGTACCTGGCTTCTGGCTTCGGATTGGCACAGCGCGCCGGCCACAGCAGCCATTTGGGGGGGTGAACCAACGGAAGGAAGACCTTTCTGACTCTCTCTCTCACTGTCTAACTCTGCCTGTCAAAAACAAACAAAAAAAGAGAGGCAGGAGAGGCTGGCACCCTGGCTCACTAGGTTAACCCTCCGCCTGCGGCGCCAGCATCCCATATGGGCACTGGTTCTAGTCCCGGCTGCTCCTCTTCCAGTCCAGCTCTCTGCTGTGGCCCGGGAAGGCAGTGGAGGATGGCCCAAGTCCTTAGGTGCCTGTACCCGCATGGGAGACCAGGAGGAAGCACCTGGCTCCTGGCTTCAGATCAGTGTAGCTCCGGCCGTAGCAGCCATTTGGGGGATGAATGAACGGAAGGAAGACCTTTCTCTCTTTCTCTCACTGTCTAACTCTATCAAATAAATAATTTTTTTAAAAAAAGAGAGAGAGGTAGGAGGGAAGGGTTCGGGGACTTTAGACCAGGAAGCCCCTGTCATGAAAGCTTGATGGATCTTGGTGGAAAGGAGTGGTAAAATAGCCCCACTTTTGCACTTTTCACCAAGAGGGCGCCAAAGGTGAAGCAGGAAGCTCCTGCTCGTCCCAAAGCTGAAGCCAAAGCCAAAGCAAAAGCAAAAAAAAAAAAAAAAACCTACGTCACCCACATCTGGCAGCTCAAGGCACTATGCCTTGGTGGCAGCCCAAATACCCTGGGGAAAGCACCCCCGGGAGAAACAAGCTAGAGCATCATGCTGTCATCAATTCCCCCAGCCACTGAGTCTGCCATGAAGAAGACAGATGACGACACCACACTCGTGTTCATCGTGGATGTCAAGGCCAACAAGCACCAGAGGAGCAGGCTGTGAAGAAAGTCTATGACACTGACACGGCCGAAGTCAACACCCTGATCAGGCCTGACGGAGAGAAGGCATGTGTTCAGCCAGTCCTGATTGTGATGCTTTGAATGTCGCCAACAAAACTGGGATCATCTAAACCGAGTCCAGCTGGCTAATTCTAAATATAAATGTTTTTTCATCATAAAAAAAAAAAAAATTGGCCCCTCCAGTGCCGTGGTCTAGCAGGTTAAAGCCCCAGCCTGCAGCACCGGCATCCCACATGGGCGCAGGTTTGAGTCCTGGCTGCTTCATTTCTGATCCAGCTCCCTGCTAATGTGCCTGGGAAAGCAGTAGAAGATGGCCCAGGTCCTTGGGCCCCTGCACCTACATGGGAGACCCAGAAGAAGCTCCTGGCTCCTGGCATTGGATTGGTTCAACTCTAGCCTTTGCAGCCATTTGGGGAGTGAATCAGCAGATGGAAGACCTCTCACTGTGTGTCTCACTGTGTGTTAGACCTCTCTAACTCTTCCAAATAAATAAAATAAATCTTTAAAAAAAAAAAAAGCCCCTATTGCAAGTATAAGGACCTTGGGCCTGAGTCTTGGTTTCACATAGATGGAGTACATCTCACTTACAGGGATGTGTTGATTGTATATTGTTTCTTGGGTTTCCTGTCTCTTAACTGTCATTCTCCGAGTCCAATCCATTATCAAATCCTGTTGACTTTTCAATTCTCTCTCTAGGGGGAGCATTTGGACTAGTGATTCCACGCTGGAGTGCCTGGGTTTGATGCCCAGTTCAGTTCCTGGCTCCAGCTTCCTGTTAATGTGGATCCTGGGAGGCAGTGGTAATGGCTCGAGTAGTTGGGTCCCTGCCACCCAAGCGGGAGATGTGGATTGAGTTCCTGGTACCCAGTCTCAGCCTGCACCGTTGCTGGCTGTTGCAGCCATTTGGAGAGTGAGCCAGTGAATGCTAGCTCTTCATATCTCTTTGCCTGCCTTTCAAATAAAAAACAAACTCTCTCTAATGCATCTGCTCCCCTCAACTGCCATCTCTCTAACCCATCTTTTTTCTCATCTACACCCCTGCAGTAGCCCCATAGACATTTTTCTGGTTCCCTTTTGTTCCAGTACAACTTATTGTCCACTCAGCAGCCAGTGTGAACTTGAAAACTTTAGTAGCCTTTTTTTTTTAAAATATAAATCACATATCATACACATCATCCATCGGAAATGTACAATTCAATGGTCTTTAGTATCTTCACAGGGGTGTACAACCATCATCACAGTCAATTTTAGAACATGTTATCACTCCCAAGAAAGGATAGAAACAGGACAGACTCAAGCCTCTCCCAACATGACAGGTGTCCATCCATCTTCCAACCTGTGTATCCATCTCCAGCTCCAAACCAATCAGGAGCAAGTGCTATCCAGGCCCTAACCGCAAAAGACCCGCTACTACCTTGTTGGGGAGTTTCCCAACCTGCAGGCAAGCCCAGAATGGCCCAAGGTGACTGATATATGACCTTCCTGGGGTATTGGCAGTGAGCAACACAGTCATCTTGAGTGTGTCATATGCAAAAAGAAGAAGGAGAAACAGCACCTGAGCAGACACAGGAGTGTCCTATGCCAAGAGGGACAAGCCAGAACTGCAGTCTAACGCAGACCGAAGTGGTGTGTGCCAAGCAGAGATTGCCACACCTCCCCAACTGCATAACACCACTTGTTCAGCTCCCATCCTGAACCAGTCGGGGCAGCTGCTCTCACTAGGCTGGCTCTCTCTCACTGGAGCAGAAGCCCCGCGAAAGCCTTGTTTGGGTTGTACCTTGACCTCTTGTCAATTTCTAGATGCAAGTGAGCCAAACAGCCTAGAGTTGGTAACAAAAAGAAACCTTGTACCCTTAGTCACTTCTCACATAGCTCCACTCTCTCATCTTCCAGGAGCCCTGGGCAACCCCCCTGTCTCTATGGATTTGCCTTTTCTGGGTATCTCTGTATTATTGGAATCACAATATGTGTCTTTGTGGCTGGTTTATTTTACATAACATAAAACACATTGTAGTATATAGTAATACCTCTTTTTATTTCCAAATAATATATGTGTATGCCACGCTTTCTTTATCCATTCATCAGATGATGGATTCTGGGGTCGGTTCCACTTTTCGCCTTTTATGAATAACCCTGCTGTGAACACTCAGGGACGCATTGTCGTCCAGATGAACGTTTTCATTCCTCTTGGGCATATTCTCAGGAATGGGATTTCTAGATCATATGGTAACTTTGTAGCTCTCTTTTTGAGGACTTGCCAAACTATTTTCCAAAGTAGCTGCACCATCTCCCATTACTACCAGCAGTGTATTAGGGTTCAAATCTCACATGCTCACCACCACTTATCTTGTTTTTATCTTGTTATTACAGCCATCTTGTGGGTGTAAAGTGGTATCTCATTATGATTTTAATTTGCATTTCCATTTTATTATGCTCACTGTTTCTTTGGGTCAAAAATTCAAAACCAGTACAGTGGCGACGGCTCCATGATGTCTGGAGCCTCAGCTGGAAAGAACGGAAGGCTGGAGGTGACTCACACTTGGGAGGAGAACCTTGGGCTGCACACTGGGGGGGGGGGGGGTTCCTGGCTATCAGCTTTGACCTCAACCTGGAACGCCTACCCTGGGTGTCTCCTCTCCATGCGGCCTCACCACAGGTGGCTATCAGCTTTGACCTCAGCCTGGAACGCCTACCCTGGGTGTCTCCTCTCCATGCGGCCTCACCACAGGTGGTAGCCTGGTTTCCTTCAGAGCATAGCTGCTGGGTTTCAGAAGCAAGTGTTACAAGAGGATCAGGCAGAGGTACATTTCCTTTTATGTGGAGAGACAGCCACAGCGGTCAGCCGGTGTCACTTCTGCAGGGTCTGCCATGACTCGAATGGACCAACAGATGCCCCACTTCTTCATGGGAGGAATCTCATGACCTTACTGTAGGAAGCGCAGACGGAAAAGAAAATCTGCCAGACTTGGAACCTGAGCACCACTAGAAAAACACATAACAGGAAAAAGCAGTTGACTCATGATTTCAACTTCAGCTGATGCCTCACCACCACCTGGCAATCCTACACCATTTCTCTGCCCAACTTGCAAAGGTTATTTCAAACCTTCTCCACTGTGGAAGGCACTACATATGTCTTTATTTTTTTTAAAAAAGATTTATTTATTTTACTTGAAAGAGTTACAGAGAGGCAGAGAGAGAAAGAGAGAGAGAGAGAGAATCTTCCATCCACTGGTTCACTCCCCAAATGTCCACAACTGCTGGAGCTGGGCCAATCAGAAGCCAGGAGCCAGGAGCCTGCTCCCAGTCTCCCACACTGGTGCAGGGGCCCAAGCACTTGGGCCATCTTCCACTGCTTTCCAAAACGTTAGCAGAGAGCTGGATTGGAAGAGGAGCAGCCAGGACTTGAACCGGTGCCCACATGGGATGCCGGCACTGCGGGCAGAGGCTTTTCCTGTTATGCCACAGCCCCGGCCGCCATATGTCTTACTAATACTCGTTCCCAACCCCTTTTCTCCTGACCATGTCCACTAAAGAGGCTTCAAAAGTTAATCACATTCCCAGCCTCTCTTGCATCCACAAACGTGTGACACTGCGCTGCCCAGGGCGATGTACACAGAAATCTGCTAAGGAACTTCGGGCAAGCTCCTCCTCGGGTGGGAAATTGACGGCGGGACTGGGGGCAGCCGGCCACAGGGCAACCCTCGGGAAAGGCCACAGAACTGCAGAGGCCGCCGTCCCGGAATCGCTGGGCTTCTGAGTCCGTGCAGCCGTCGACCTCCTCGCTCCTTCCTATTCTGCTAGGAATAAACCCTTCGCCGTGGCTCCCGGGGCGCAATCGGCCAGCGCGCGGTCCGTGTGAGAAAACGAATCCTTATTTATTTAAGCCACTGGCAGGCCTTCTGCCCCTCGTAGCTGCTAGGACCACTCCCCCACCCCCTACCCCCTGGGAGCGCTCAGCTCCCGATTCTCTTTCCTGCCGCAAACCTCAGCTCCTCCGTGGCCCTGACGGCCGAGCCTCTGCTTCCTCCCTCCTGCTCCGGGCGTCCCGGCCCCGGGCAAGGGGGAGTGGGAGCAGATGCGGAGATGCCGACCTCAGCCCAGGTGTCCTTACGCATCCTCATCCCCGCCCCCCCCCCCCCCCACTGGTCCAAGCTTTGCCCGACAAAGGCGCTGCACCAAGTGCAGGGGCTCCAGGCAGACAGAACCGCAAGGAGAGGGAATGGCGCCGCGGAGGAGGTGAACTCGTCTCTCGGAGATGCGCCTTGAGAAATACGTTTACACCTATCAGCGGAGGCATGTCTCCCGCACTGGCCCGACGGGTGATCACTCGCATCTCCACGCGTTTTTGCGTCGGCGCCGCCTAGCACACGCCTGTCGGATGCGCAAACGAGAGGGTGGAGCCTTGCACCGTCCACAGCTCCCGTGTGGCCCTCCCTCGCCTCGCCCCGCCCCGCCCGGCGCCCGTCTCCCGGCTGCCCGCCCACGCCCCTGCCCGGTCCGCGCGCTCCGACCCTCCCCCGCCTTCCCGCCGCCGCGTCCCGGCCCCGCCCCGCCCCGCGTCGCGACGGCAGAGCGAGCGAGGCGGGCTTTACGGCAGCCGCGTTGCGGCGGGGCGGGGCTCCGGGCGGCCGGCGCGCTTGGCGGCAGCGGTGGGAGGCAGGCCGGCAAGGCAGACGGACTCGCAGGCGGGTGGTGGCGGCCGTGCTCGCTAGTGAGGGCGGGAGGGAGTGAGTCACTGAGCGTGTGTGAGGGAGGGAAGGAGCGAGCGAGCGAGCGAGCGAGCAGCCCGCGCCGCCCTCCCGCCAGCGCCAGCCAGGCCCCGCCGCACCGCCTGCCCTCCGTCCCGCGCCCAGGCCGGGCCGAGCCGAGCTGGGTCGGGCCCGGGCCATGCTGCTCACCGTGTACTGTGTGCGGAGGGACCTCTCCGAGGTGACCTTTTCCCTCCAGGTCGACGCCGACTTTGAGCTGCACAACTTCCGCGCGCTGTGCGAGCTCGAGTCCGGCATCCCCGCAGCCGAGAGCCAGGTACGCCGTGCGGCGAGCGGGGCCTCCTGGAGGCTGGTCCTGCCTGCCCCGGGGCCTCACGCCCTCCCTCTGCTACGGGTGGCGCATCGGGGGGCTGGGGAGGGGGTGAGGGGCGCAGGGCTGGCAGAGCCCGTGGCGCCCCCGCGTCCGGGAGGGAGCTGGGAGCCGCCGCTGCCCCCGCAGCAGCCCGAGCGTGGGGTGGGCGCCCGGAGAGCGAGCGGGGACCCGGGCGCAGACGCACCCACTGCAGCGAGAGGGGCGCCGGGGCCGTCGGGCAGCCCTCCCCGCCTGGGTCCTTTCTCCCTTGCCGACCCCGAGTTCGGGGGGTCGTGGACCTGAGCAGCAGCCCTGTGGGTCGCTTCCCCCCCGACCAGAAAGGCCGGTTCGGATCCGGGCGGTGGGTGGACGCCCGGCGCCTGTGGGAGCGGGCTCCTGCGGAAACGTGCGCAGTTTGCCTTGGTGGACAGGTTGGCCTCTCACGGGAAGGGAAAAGTTCGCCTCGTCTCGAGGGCTTTGGAAATGCCCTCTTGTCCCTACACACGCGTGTCTGGGTAAATTGCCCTTTAAAATGAAAAAGGAGCTAGCGGTTCAGCTCGGGTTGTTTGTTCCTCTGCACTCTGCCCTGGTGGGGAGCCAGAGCCCCGTCGTTGGGGTCAGGGCAGAGCTCCCTGCTCTGTAAGGCTGTTTGCTTGAAAATGGCTAATCACATCGTCCCGGTGTGATTTCCTGGTTTCATTTTCCAAACCTGCTGGGGAAGTTCGGCCCCGCTTGCGTTTTAAATGAGCGGAGCACTTACTGTGGGAACGCCTTGGGGTTGCCCCTAAGTAGTCTTTACCGAGCAGAGAGGGGTTGCACCAGCACCCTTGGGTCCCCGCTGGGTACAGTGGCCTTGGAGGACCTGCCTTAGCCCTGAGGATGTCGGAAGGCGTCGCAGCCCCGGAACGTGGACCTTGATTTCCTCCTGCAGTTATGAAATAGTTCCAAAAACCACTGCCCGCTACAGCTCGTCCTGCCCTGCCTTATGGTAAACAAATGTGTCAATATTTTGTTCCGAAGTAGGACTCCCTTACACAACGCGAACCTTAGAACCTTGGCATAAGGCTGTGTATGAAAAGGGATTATCACAGGGCACAGAGTGGCACTCAGATATGTCGTCTGGCAAAAACTACAAAGAAATTGGTAAAAGGGATTTCTTTTTTCTTGCAACTTCTATAAAAAGCTACTCCACCGTTCCTGTCTGCAAATGCCTTATGTGGAGAACTAGGAAAGGACAGTTTAAAGAGGAAAAACTTCCGCAGTCCCGTCCCTCTGACGGTTACAGTACCCTGGTTACAATCACCAGCTGGCAGGGACATAAAAAATTAACATGTGAAGTGATGTTTTTAATAAGTTGAGAAAAGACGGCGCTTAAGATTTTTTTTTCTGTTCCTGCACATTGTGAGATGACTATAACAAAAATTTTAATTAAAGAGAATGTCAGATTGAAAGTCACTTAATCTTATGATTAAGACAGGCCATACAATGCCAGTTCAGAAAGTTAGGAACACCTAATTGAACAATTAGACTAGCTCCAAGTTCATTCTTCTTTATTATGTCAGCCTTTTGGCATTTACTTCCTTCCCAAGCCGAATTAGCATATGGAAACCTGGGCTCCAGCTCGGCAGAGCCTGTGAGGTGGTTGTAAACAGCTGGGATTGGTCTGTCCTGTGGCTCCTTTGTAACCTGACAACACTGTATCCATTTTAAGGTGGCTGGTGGTCGCCTTTCACTTGTCCATCAGGCAGGAACAGGATCCACCCCAGACACTTGAGTCATTTCCTTTCCCTGTGCCGGCCTGCGGCACAATGAACTGGGTCTTCCTGAAACAGAGAGTGGGAATGCGGGGACAAGGACGCAAAGAATGGAGCCAAGACAAGTCCTGATCAAGGCTCGTTTATTGAATAAATGCAGTAGTATTTAAACATGACCAGTTGTTTACAAGGAGGAGCACAAAAGATTTACATATCAAAACGGCTCTTAAGGTTACAATAAAAACACTTAGGTGATAAATGCAGGTTACAGGTGTGACTGATACAAATATCATCTCTTGTGAAAGGTTTAGGTTCCTCCTGCCTCTTCCCGGAATCTCCCCTAGCCTAATTGTCTGTGCCGGGAAGTCTCCATTCATATGTTTAAGTGTAAACAAAGGGAGTGACTACCTGTGGCTGCCCACATTTCCCCCTTTTTTTATTTTTTGAGGCACTGTTCCTGTCTTAGGTTGCCCGTGTCTCTTCTTGTCCTTACCCGTCATTGGACACCCCAGACATTCTCTGAGGCTCCTGTCTTAGGTTGGTACAAGGAGACTGAGTCTTACCCGTCATTGGAATTCAGTGCCATCCTTTTTGGCTCGGGGGTGAAGCTGTGAATGCAACTTTAAAATCTCAGACCAAACGGTACCAAATGGCACAGAGAGGCCTTGGAATATACAGGGGAGCCACAGACAAAAAGGCAGGAGCAGCAATAAAGGACCCAGCAACATCAAAAGCCAGTGGGTCCATTGAGATCCACCAAAAGAAAAGACATTAGTTAGAAACATATGCTGAAGTTCACCTTTTAGCTGCTGTACCAGATATTTTATGTAAGGAACATTATTTGAGATAATAATCAAGTCACAGCTTATAAGATCTTTCAGTAGTAAGTAGTTAATGGCAGCTAAATGTAGCCAGAAATTGCTACTTTCAACAGAGAAGGAGGAATTGACCATAAGAGTTACTTCAACAGTTTTGACCAATACATCAACCAGGCTTCTTTTCTAGAATTGACAAAGGTATACCCGAGTCTGTCAATGTGACCAGTTTTGATATGCTAAAATCAGTATTTTCCCTTTTCGATTGATCAGTCACATTAAGCCATTGGTTTTCAACTATAACCCTCCCAGTACGGAACAAGGTTTGATTGTTCCTTACCTACCCATTGTACAAATTCTGCTGTTTTAATTCCATTATCATAAGTGCATGAACAATTTTGAACTACTGGTGCGTACCAACAGAGTCCATGGCCTAGGCTTAGTTTGATGTGAGCCGGCAAGCTTCATTCATCTTCAGGGGGATCCCGATCAGCAATGTTATCATAATGAAGATCAAGGGGTTGCTTCGTGACATTGTCTGTTTGCTGCACAAGTCGCTCAGGTAACCATCGTACTCCATTGTCTTTTTGCGAGAGTATAGAAACATGTCCACATCCCCATATTAAAACAGGGTCAGGTCCATACCATTGAGCAGTTAGAGGGTCTTTCCACTTCACGTAGACTTGTTGTCTTTCGGTTTCAGTATGCCAGTGACGATCAGCTGCAGATTTCCCTTGATTATCCAGTATTAAAAAAATTTAAAATGAAAAGAGTATGTGATAGCCATTTTTGTGGGGAATATGCCATGGTCCTGTATTCCCCCTTTTTTATTTTTTATAAATAATTTTTAATGTGGCATGTGCTCGTTCCACAATACCTTGTCCCTGGGGATTATAAGGAATCCCGGTGATGAGATGTGGAAGTTAGTACAGAAGTGCTTAAAAGAGTTGGAAGTATACGCTGGGCCATTATCAGTTTTTATCTGTATAGGGGTTCCTAGAACAGCAAAGGCCTGAAGGCAATGAGAGATGTTTGGCAGACTCGCCGGATTGCGGGGCGGCAAAAACAAAACCTGAACATGTATCTAAAGAGACATGTATGTATTTTAGTTTACCAAATTCAGGGAAATGGGTAACATCCATCTGCCAAAGCTGATTAGGCATAAAACCTCTAGGATTTACACCATAATGAGGGACCGGGAGAAATGTGACACAGGAAGGGCAGGATTTTACAATTTGCCTTGCCTGTTTCCAGGTGATTCCATATCTTAATCGTAAGGTTTGGGCATTGAGGTGATGCAAATCATGACCACGGGACGCTTTTTAGACTTTGTCAGTCCCTCTTTATAGGATCTAGCTACTGAGCCAGAGACTGGAGCAGCTAGAAAGAAACACGTTTATAGCTGAAGTTTAGCATCATTTCACATCTTGGCACCACTTTTAATCTAAACACCCCAATTGGTTATTATCTCTGCAAGATGAGAGATATATCTTTTGACATCTCCAGGGGCCCTCTGGAGGTATCAAAAGTCCAGAAAATTTAAAACTTTGATTTTCAGAAAGTCTGTTAAAGGTGCCAAGAGAATTTAGAGTATCTGGTCAAAATAGAATTCCTTAACATTTAGTCAGGGCAATTTTAACACTTTTAGATCACATCTGATCATAATGTTATTTAACATAACTTTTTAAGACTTAATGCTTTTTGTCAATCATAACTTAACAGACAATAGAGTACACAGATTACTTTGGCAGAATATGGATTCTATGTTTCTTGTTGAATAAACCGGAAATAAAAACCTTGGATGTAGGAATTAGCACACGAAATTATCACATAACTCAGAACTATTTAACAGAGTTAAAAAGAGCTTACACGACCTAACTTTAGAAATGGCAGAGTAACTGATTAAGCAGACACTGTTAAAAAGAGACGTTACAGTTTTTGCAACAACAGATTAAGATTTACAATTGAGACCATTTCCAGATAATTACTAACATTAGTACACATTTTTAAAAATCCCATTGTTATAACAGAAGATCATACTTCAACTTTAGGTTAGTGTAATTTTGGCATTAACATTTAACTTATAGAAAACTCTGTAAACAATGTTTTAAATTCGTAAACTTTTTACAACTTTTCATGACTTGCTCACACCTTCTGAAACTTTATACCTGTAGTTAGTTTTACAGTCTTGAATTGTCATGTGTGGACAATCTATGAGAATACATGCTGACAAACTTAAACAGTCTCTCTTATCAAATTTAAGATGTTAAAAGTACACATAATACATTTTTCATGTTTTACTTAGCACCGATGCCTAGATAACTTAAGACACTGAGTTATTAATGAATACCACACCAATATCTGAATTAAAAGTCAAAATTACATTTCCATGCTTTTAAGTAACAAAAGGATAACACCACTTGAGCAGCAAACACAGTCACTAGTGCATATTTACAACTTTGAAAAGATCTTCATCCTTAAGAGAAACAAGTTTAAAGCATATCAAAGACATGTAAAACTGAGTAAGCAAACCAAAGGGCGTTTGCATTAGCCCAATTTTCTGAACCAATCTGTATTGGCTTACTTTAGTTAACAACATAAAGGCTTGTATACAAAGATTTTACTCTCATTTTTATAAGACTACTCTAGCTGAAAAGCAAAAACATGTATACAACATAGATATGACATCATTTACTATTTACTACATTTTAATACACTTTGTATAATTTGAATTGACTCAAACAGCTGTTACTTTAACAAATTTAGAGTCCCATCCTTTGAGAGTTCCAGGGATCCGACTGGAAGCCCCAAAGTTGAAAGACTCGGTTTAGAATTTTAACTATCAGTGAGTCAAACCATTTTAGTCAAAAATTAGTACGTTTAACCAAGGCTGTGGGCTAGATCTGATCAGTGTTAGGTAATCACTCAAACATTAAAGACAGGCAAATAACGTAAACAGCTTCGTATTGTAGTTTTTCCAATCAAGACTCATACTGGCAATAGAAAAATGCGAAACCTTCAAGACACATGAAAACTCTCAGATAAGTTAGCTACAGCAGTACAGAAAAGAGTTGATTATCAGCGTATGAGCCCATTGCTTTAAGTTTTTATTAACTGTAAAGAGAAAAACCCATCAAGTTGGAAAGCTTTAATGGATTAAGGTTCTTGCTCCCTTAGGTAAGGCCAGCAGTAGCCAGAGATATTTTTCCTGCCCCCCTCCTAGTGAGGAGGTTATTGAATTGGAAATGGAGACTAAAAAAGCGGCCCTGGGGAGCCCTTTCCCAAGAGATATCTGGCTAGGCCTGCTTGGGTGCGGCAGGCCACATTGGCTGGAATAAAGTGTAGAGAAAGGCTGTGGTCCCTCATTTACAGGGAAGACTGCACACGCCAGGGCCTAGCAGGGCTGGCCATGGGGTTGGGTAGGTGCGCTGTTTCACCAAGAGTGCTGGGAACCTCCATAGCGCCTAGTCTAATTAACACAGCCACCAAGTTGAGATCTTCAACCAGAGCCAGATCCAATCAGGGCTACTGCAACCACTCAATTAAAACAGATAGTTGATAGCATACAAAAGCTTTTCAAGACATACCAGAACTACCACAAGCTGCGAAGATGGAAAAACATTTGTCAGGTTGGAAAGAGTTATCGAATTAAGACTTTTCTCTAAGTCAAGATACCTGTGGAATTTTTCCTCTCTCTTTCTCCTGGCCAGAGGTATAGGGAGCAGTGGGCCCATATGCATCACAAGCAGATTTTCAATCTTTTAACATTTTAAAGGGGACTGGATGGTGACTGGCATTTCTTGGCCATCTTCTGTATATACTTTCACTGGAAAAGCATCAAAAGATTTTGGCTTCCTCCTGGCCTTGCTGTGCTGCTTTTCTCAGGGTTTGAGTGATACTCTTTTTTAAGATATTTGGCAAACATTCCCCTTCTTGACAAAGGGATAATTTTTTATCATTATTTTTTATAAGTAATTTAAAGGGAGGGGCGGAGGGAGTAACTTTTTCCATAGAACTAGAGGATCGGCAGGATCGATTATCCTCGCCATCACAGCTTCTGGCTTCCTCAATTTTCTCATGTCCTCCCGATGCATCTCATCTACAAGGCCTTCTTCAATAAACCAAGGACATGAAATTTCTATGGTTTCTATAAATTGCTCTATTACTTTCTTTTTTAACCCTATTCCTTGCGTCTGCAATAATACCTTAACTGCCTTTACTACTGGGGGATTTTTCCCGATGCTTGTCCCATAATGCCTGCTCAAAATAAATCTCCACAATTTTGGTGTCGGGTACTCACCACAAATTGTATACCTCTATAGTCGCGACTCCGTGAATCCAGGTTCCTCACTGCTTCTCTAATTCTCAGGTCCCTGTTCGGGCGCCATTTGTGCCGGCCTGCGGCACAATGAACTGGGTCTTCCTGAAACAGAGAGTGGGAATGCGGGGACAAGGACGCAAAGAATGGAGCCAAGACAAGTCCTGATCAAGGCTCGTTTATTGAATAAATGCAGTAGTATTTAAACATGACCAGTTGTTTACAAGGAGGAGCACAAAAGATTTACATATCAAAACGGCTCTTAAGGTTACAATAAAAACACTTAGGTGATAAATGCAGGTTACAGGTGTGACTGATACAAATATCATCTCTTGTGAAAGGTTTAGGTTCCTCCTGCCTCTTCCCGGAATCTCCCCTAGCCTAATTGTCTGTGCCGGGAAGTCTCCATTCATATGTTTAAGTGTAAACAAAGGGAGTGACTACCTGTGGCTGCCCACATTTCCCGACTCATAAAAGTAAACATGGTTGCAGTTTTGCCCACAGACATATCATTTTCACTTGCGTGGTCCCTCCCTCTTACCTTCCAGGGTTCTCCGTATTACTCATTTTCCCTTCCTCTCCTAGTTCTCCCATCCTGTTTATCTCCTGGAGTTCCCTCGCCCGCTCTCAGCCCCTCACCTTCCTTTCCTGACTCCCTTTCTTGGGGGTGGACTTTTTCATGTTCCTGGCTCTGCCCTGCCCTGCCCCTGTATGCCCAGATCACCTGTCTCCAGACTTGCCTTCATGCATCCCTGTCGGTAACATGCAACATGCTGCTTGTATACACACACACACACACACACACACGGAGTAGTGTTTCCTATGCCTGTGCATATGTAATGCACTGTATTTTGTCTGTAACTGACATGCATTGTGTGTGTGTTATAAAGGCGAAACATTAAGGAAGGATGAACTGAAATGAAAAGGAAAAACTAAAGTGTTTTCTGTGCTCTTCCTATATTCTTGAACTTCCATGCCTGCCACCCCTTAGGGATCACTAGTTCAGAGTTCGTTCTCTGACCTCAGCATCAGCCATGCGTAAGCATGCACGTGGAAAAGGTGTGAATTTCCAACAGCTCTAGTCTGATCATAGTAGTTGCAATGCAGTGATAACAAATTTAGAATAAAACCCATCTCAGCTTGTCCATGTGAGGAAAGCTGGGCGTGTTCCACCTCATGCGAGTGTGGACTTGGAAGCCGGTCCTGGCCCTGTTGGATGCTTTGATGCAGACTTGCCTGGTGAACTTCAAACGGTGATCAGAACTTGGCTTTACTGTAAATTAAGTGTCTTGTACTTCTGAAACCTCATTGTAATTTGCCTCTGTAGGTGGTATGTGGTAGAGACCTGTGCACACTGGAAGGGCCCTGCAATGAAAGGCATATTTAAATACCAAATAACAACTGCAGTTCTTACACAGCATGATTTCTAAAACACTGTTTTAAACCAGTAGAAACTGAAATTTTCTATTGTAACTAGTTTTAGCATGTTTATTTCTGCAGATAATGTGTTTTTTTTTCTGATAAATACTGTGTTTGAGTCATTACAGAAACCTGTAATATATAGAAAAGAATAAAAAACAGTCACTTATTACCTCATAAGCCATAACTGCAGTTTATTTTTTATAATGTATTTTTAAGCCTTTTTCCTTTACATAGTTAATGTATCTTTTAAATATCATGGCCCTGAACTATAATTATATAAACAATTTCATGGTTTCCTTTAGTCAACATTATATTGTTGGTATTTTCCTATAACACTTCAAATTCTTCAGATTTATAAATTCTAACTACATCAGAATGTGTGGTATCCATCAGATAGATGTGTTACAATTTACTTAGTGATTTCCCTGTTGCTGGGCACTTGAATTGTAGAAATTTGGCAATAAGAGTAACATTGCATGGACATATATGTTCTTAAGGCTTTGTGCCTCAATTCTGATCAGTTTCACAGAATAAATTAGATATGGAATTGTCAGGTTAAAGGCATAAACTTTTTGAAAGGCTTTTGGTGACTGTTGGCGAATTGCATTCTGGAGGGTTGTAGAAGTCAAGATGGCTAATACTGGGACAGTAGTGTGTTGCATATTGTGGGCATTCAGTTAGTGAGAGTACTGTCAAAAAGCCAATCAGATGTGATTCTAAGGGTTTGGTGGGCAGTTAATGGTCCTTAATGCCAGAAATGTATTGCTTGTTTGTTTTTACATTTTAAGCTTTTATTCTGTGCGAAAGATGCATAGGAGAGTGAGGGCCCTGTCTAAAGTAAATCTGGGTTCATACTGAGTACCAGGAACCAGCCACATGGAAGAGCATCCAGGCCAGGAAGCATGGGGCAGGTGGCCAGAAATGTATTGTTAAGATTAAGAAAAATGTGACCTCATGCTTAAAGAGGTTGGAATTTTAGAAGTTGCTTTGTTATTACATGTGGATTAAGATTAGAATTTAAGGAGCCCGTGTTGTGGTGCAGTAGGTAAAGCTGCCACCTGCAATGCCAGCATCCCTTATGGGTTCGAGTCCTGGCTGCTCCACTTCCATCTTCCACTGCTTTCCCAGGTGCATTAGCAGGGAGCTGGATAAGAAGTGGAGCAGCTGGGACACTAACCAGCACCCATATGGGATGCTGACGTTGCAGACAGCAGCTTTACCCCTTATGCCACAGTACCAGCCTTGCAGATTAAAACTTAACAGCTGTATAAAATTTCCTCTTGTGTGTTCTCATAAATGCAAAACATGAATTTTGAGCATTGTAGCTTTTTTTTTTTTTAAGGTTTTTGTGCTTATTTTTGAAAGGTGTTGTGATGAGAGGGAGAGACAGAGCTCTTCTGTCTGCTGGTTTGCTCCCAGAGTATCTGCCACAGCTGGGGCTGGGCCAGGCCGAAGATAGGAGCCAGGCGGTCCATGAATTCTGTCCTGCGAGCGGCAGGCAGGAACCTTTATACTTAGACCATCAGCTGCTGCCTCTGAGGTGCAAGTGAACAGGAAGCTGAATCAGAAACAGAGTAACCGGGACTCCAGCCGGCATTCCAGGGTGGGATGCAAGCACCCCAAGCTTCAGCGTAACCCGCTGTGCCTGGCCCATAATGTGCTTTGCGCTGGGTGATGTGCCTGGTAGAAAGCAAGCATCACTAGTGCAGTCGCTGGACCCCCTGGGTTTGGAATAGCAGATTTTGAAGCCATTGGCCTTGCAAATACTCAGGTGAAGTTGCAACATAACACAGATTTATTTTGAGACTTAAGCTGTAGATGATTGTCTTAACTCTTTTTTTTTTTTTTTTAAGGTTTATTTTTTTATTTGAAAGTCAGAGTTACAGAATGGCCTAGACTGAGAGAGGTCTCCATCCTCTGATTCACTCCCCAAGTGGCCGCATGGCCAGAGCTGGGCTGATGCGAAGTCAGGAGCTTTTTCTTGGTCTTCCACGCAGGTGCAGGGGTCATCTACTGCTTTCCCAGGCCAAAGCAGGGAGCTGGATCGTAAGTGGAGCAGGCAGGACTTGAACCAGTGCCCGTATGGGATGTGGCACTGAAGGCAGTGGCTTAACCTGCTAATCCACAGCGCTGGCCTCCTCCTCCTTTTTTTGGGGGGGGGGGATTTATTTATTTTGGGGCTAGCTCTGTGGCATAGCCACCTGCAGTGATGGCATCCATGTGGGCGCCGGTTCAATCCTGGCTGCTCCACTTATCCAGCTCTCTACTTTGGCCTGGAAAAATAGTAGAAGATGACCCAAGGGGCCGGTGCCATGGCTCATTTGGTTAATCCTCCACCTTCAGTGCCAGCATCCCATATAGGCACCAAGTTCTAGTCCCGGCTGCTCCTCTTCTAGTCCAGCTCTCTGCTGTGGCCCGGGAAGGCAGTGGAGGATGGCCCAAGTGCTTGGGCCCCTGCACCCACATGGGAGACCAGGATCGGCTCAGTGCAGCCATTTGGGGAGTGAACCAAAGGAAGGAAGATCTATCTCTCTGTCTCACTATCTATAACTCTATTTGTCAAATAAATTAAAAAAAAAAATGACCCAAGTCCTTGGGTCCCTCCCGGGTGGCAGACCTGGAAGAAGCTCCTGGCTCCTGGCTTCGTATCAGCCCAGCTATAGCCGCGCGGTCATTATTTGAAAGATCTTCCCTCTGCTGGTTCACTCCTCAAGTAGCTACAATGACCAGGGCTGGGCCAGGCCAAAGCCAGGAGCCAGGAGTTTCGTTGAGGTATCCCACGTGTGTGCAGGAACCCAAATACTTGGGCCATCCTCGATGCTTTCCCAGGCACATTAGCAGGGAGCTGGATTGGAAGAGAAGCAGCTGGAACCCAAACCAGTGCCCACATGGGATCCCAGCATCACAGGTGGTGGCTTTACTCAGTACCCCACAGAGCTGGCCCCAGTTGTCTTACCCTTAAACCTGTTTTGAAAAATTATTATTTTATTTAAGAGACAAAGCTCTCATCCACTGCTTCAGTTCCCAACAGCACACATTACTGGGACTGAGCAAGGCCAAATCTAGGAACTCATTCCACGTCTCCCATTTGGGTGGCAGGGACCCAACTACTTAGGCTATCACTGCTGGCTCCCAAGGTTTGCATTAGCAGGAAGCTGGAGTCAGGAGCCAGAGCCAGTTATCAAACACAGGCACTCTGATATGGGATGCAGGCACTTAACCACTAAGCCCTTTTAGGCCCATTTAACAAAAAGAGGGATATGCATTTGGCACAGTGGGGTAAGATGTCTACATTCTGTATCAGTGCCTAATTTGGGTCCTGGCTCCTCTACTTCCAGTCTAGCTTCCTGCTAATATGCAGGTGATGACACAGATGCTTGGGTCCCTGTACCAGGTGGGAGACTCAGATTGAGTTCTGGGCTCCTAGCTTTGGCCTGGTCCAACCCAGCCCTGGCTTTGTGGGCATTTGGGGAATGAATGAGTGCCTGAAAGATCTTTCTCTGGATTTCTGCCTTTCAAATATAATGAAAGTAAATAAAAACTTTATTTAAAAGATCAGTTCTTGAGGCCAGGACTGTGGCACAGTAGATGAAGCTGCACTTGGGAAGGCAGCAGATGATGTCCAAGTGCTTGGGCCCTTGCCATCAATGTGGGAAAGCCAGGTGAAGTTCATGGCTCCTGGCTTTGGCCTGGCCCAGCACTGACTGTTGCAACTGTTTGGAGAGTGAGCAAGTGGATGAAGATCTCTGTCTCTCTTCCTTACAAGTAAATATCTTAAAGTAAAATAAAAATAGTGTCCTGCATTGTGGTGCAGTGGGTAGGCCGCCACCTGCACCGCCGGCATCCCATATGGACACCGTGTCTTGGATGTTCCACTTCCACTCCAGCTCCTTACTGGTGCGCCTGAGAAAACAGTGGAAGATTGCCCAAGTAGTTGGGCCTCTGCTAGCCACATCAGATGGAGATCCTGGCTCCTGGTTTCGGCCTGGCCCGGCCCCAGCCATTGGCGGCCATTTAGGGAGTGAACCAGTGGATGCAAGATATTGCTCTCTCTGTCTCCTTCTGTCTTGTAACTGCCTTTCAAATAAAATAAATCTTTAAAAAAAAATCTGTTCTTTGTGGCAATTATCTTTGTATTATTTAAAGATTTATTTATTTATTTGAAAGTCAGAGTTACGCACAGAGAGAGGTGTCGTTCATCTGCTGATTTAATCCCCAATTAGCTGCAATGGCCGGAGCTGTGCCAATCCAAAGCCAGGAGCCAGGAACATCTTCCAGGTCTCCCACTTGGGTGCAGTGGCTCAAGGACTTGGGCCATCTTCTGCTTTCCCAGGCCATAGCAGAGAGCTGGATTGGAAGTGGAGCAGCCAGGACTCAAGCCGGTGCTGCAGGCAGTAGCTTTACCCGCCATGTCACAGTGGGTAAATTGTCAGCCCTGTGACAATTCTTCCTTAAGCTTTAGTTTATCTTACTTTAAACTGAATTGCAGCACACCTGCTGCTTTGTCAGCTTGGAGAACATTTGTTGCTCATCTAGGTTCCCCTCTCTAGTGTTCATAGGAAATTAGAGCAAATAGCAATTTTCCATATTTCACATGTGTGCTTAATGTTTCCAAGTTGGAGCTTCCATTTTTGTTGATTCTACTTTTTAAAAATGATATTGTCTGTGAAGGAAATATTGTGGCAACAGTCTTGGGATGATGTGGGCATCTGTAAAGTGGGAGTCCAAAGAACCAGGAGTTGGTCCTGTTCCTTTCATCAAGTTCAGGGCAAGAGGATGCACCGAGCAATGGACAGTACTTGGATCCTTGGGCGGGTGGAGGCCCTTAATGGTGATCATGCGTGGCTCAGTAGCTCTTGTTAAGGTCACCCAGCTCATTCAGCTGTTTGGGGGTTGGTATGCTTTATGGTCAGACAGATGTGATGCCAGTCCCAGTTCTCTTCTTATTAGCCTTTATTCATTTACCTGTCCATAAAAATGGGACCAACAGGGCTGGCATTGTGGTGTGGAGGGTAAAGCTGCCTTCCACAGGGCTGGCATCGTGTGTGGGTGCTGCTTTGTGTCCCAGCTCTTCCACTTTGATCAGCTCCTGGTGAACGGCCTGGGAAACAGCAGGAGACATCCCAAGTACTTGGGCCCTTGTCACCCACATGGGAGCCCCAGATGAAGCTCCTGGCTGGGGCCTGGCCCAGCCTTGGCCATTGTACATTGTGGCCATCTAGGGAGTGAATGTACCAGTGGATGGAAGATATTCTCTCACTCTAACTTTTTCAAGCAAATAAATAAATCTTTAGAAAAAAGAATGGGGCCAGTAATAGCTACCTCATACAGTGATTGTGAGACTACAGTGAGAGCATATGAGGACTATGTGAGAGACTGAGAACCTGCTGTGATGTTGGCTTGGCAGCAGCCCACTCCGTGGTAGGGCTGGCTCCTGTTGTAATTTGGCTTTTTAAGTAGTATTTCCAACTGGAGAAGAATTCAGGGATCTTGTGAATAGGATCATTTTTAATCCTCCTGGGATTGATTCCTCATTGTAAGTACATACATTTTCCCTTATGAGTACAGTTAGGGTAAGTCACTGCCCTGGGAGACAGATCCTAAATATACCGACAGTTTAGTTTCTGAACTAGAAAGTTAAAGAGTGGTCGTAGACTGCTGGTGACTTCGTTACAGTGGCTTCACAGCGTTGATGCCACTGGGCGAGCCTGCCCACGTGGTGTTTCTCGTGGCACGCCATCTCTTTCTTGCACATCTCAGCCTCTGACACTCGTCACTTCTGATCGACGGGTGTTTTAACAGGCAGTCCCACAGTTCCAGTATGACTGTTCTATGCAGAAATTGCTGATTCTGTTGTACTTTCACCATGAGAAATGGCCTTTAAAAGGGTGTGCGGCTGGGATGATGGAGTTTTCCTTGTGGTTTCTTGAAACGTGTTTCAGCTGTGCAGATCGAGAGTGAGGACTTGGAGTACTTTTTCTAGTCATGCGTAAAACTTGTAAAGTGTAATTGGACCTGTTAGTTCTACAAACCATTTTTTTCCCTCATCCCCCAAAGGATTCAGTTTTGGAAGGAACTAAATTCAGTTCCTTGTTCTGTTCCATATATCAGCACACATTTTGAGAATAGTTAGGACAGAATCATGTTTTTCCCCCCAGTTTAAATACTGTATTTTCAGTTTCTCTGCCAGGTAACCTTCCAAGGAGAGCTTTGAAAATACTGTAGAATGGTAGTGTAGCAGAAAGACCTGCAAGGGACAGCTGTAATGATTGCTTGCTTGACAAACAGGAAATGTGGGTCCCGGACCAGCTGGGTAGCAGAGCCAGCACTTCAGTTCTTCAGTGTGCACGTGGCTGGTGAGAAGCACACGGTCAGGGAGAAAACTTCTCACAGCCTGACTTGATGCTGACTGCTCCTCTGGAGTATATGGTAATGCAGAGCAGTTCTTACGCCCTTTTATGGTGAAATCACAGTAAACGTCTGTGTGTTCCACTCTTCCCCTTCCACAGTACATTGTTTCCTTGATGTCTGTGTGCTCAGGCTTTCTTCAGTGCTTAAGTATACATCATAAAAACACTTTTCTTAGTTGTATATCCCTGAGCCTTTTCTGAATATCTTTCACTTTGTTTTTAGTCATAAACATAGGAGTGATAAAGCCTTAGAGATGGTGGAAGAGACGGATGCAGGGGGTGTGCTGAGGAGCAAGGTGCATGTTCACAAGTGTGTGAGCCAGAATAAATCATTCCCATTTCCCTCCCCACTCAAAATTAAATGTAAAATTACGTTGTTTCTTTTTAGTTTTTAATGTTTGTAGTTATTTATGTGGAAGGCAGTGATAGATCTTCCATCTATCTGCTGGTTTATTCCCCATATTCTCTAAACAGCTGGGGCTGAACCAGGCTAAAGCCAAGATCTTTGAACTCTATCTGGGTCCGCCACATGGGTGGCAGGGACCCAAGTATTTGAACCATCATCTGCTGCCTCCCAGTGTGTACTCTAGCAGGGAGCCAGATCAGATCTTCCATCTGCAGGTTCACGCCCAAAATGCCTACAGCAGCTGAGGCTGGGCCAGGCTGAAGCCAGGAGCAGGAACTCCATCTGGGGCTCCACATGGGTGGCAGAGCCTAAAGGTTTGGGCCATCATCTGCTGCCGCCCATGGTGCACGTTAGCTGTAGGCTGGATTGGAAGCAGAGTTGGGACTCACTGTGGGATGTGGGCATCCCAAGTGGCAGTTTTACCACTGCTCTGAAAGCCAGTCCTGAGAGCATCGGTTTTAAGATGGGCCCTTCTCTAGTTACTTGTGACAGGGAAATGAAGTTCTCCAGTAAATCACGTGGGTGGCTGGTAGAAAGACCCTAAGCAAATAAATACTGTGTTAGGGTACATTTTAAGTAGGTTAATGAGGAAGGGCTCTGAAGAGGTAATGTTTCTACAGAGACCTAAATAAAACCTGACTGGAGAAAGGACATTCCTCAGGTAAAGAGAAAAACCAGCGAAACTGCCCCGAGGGGAAGGTTGATCCCTGTGGTGTGGAGTGGGGTCGGAGGGGGGGCCAAGGGCTAAATTCTGGGTTTTGAACAAGGGATGACTCTGACTGGGAGGAAAACTCTGGTCTTTGCTTTGTTCTCAGTTACTGCTCAGTGCTTTACATTGGGAATCTTGTCTCGTTGTAGATCGTCTATGCTGAAAGACCACTCACAGACAACCACAGATCCCTGGCTTCTTACGGCTTAAAAGATGGGGACGTTGTGATTTTACGACAGAAGGAGAATGCAGACCCTCGACCTCCAGTGCAGTTCCCAAGTAAGCATCGCCCAGCGGCTCAGCACCCCCCGCTCCGGCCTCAGGAGCTGGCAGACCCTAGTGGTTCAGAGTTTTCAGTTAGCTTTAGATTCAAACTACCTGACTCTGCCTCCTGCATGCCGTATGACCTCGGACAAATTATTTAACTTCTGTGAATCAGTTTCTTCTGTAAGGTGTCCCATAATTAACCCCAACTCCTAGAGTTGGTGTGAGAATAATGCCTGGAGAACCTTCAGCACATAGCAAGCTTTCAATAAATGTTAGCTGCTGTTGGTAATTGGTTATTTTATGGTGATCTTTATCCTTGGAGAGGACTTGAGAGATGATGTGAGCTGGTGATTCCTGATTGACTTTTGCTACTTTGTGTCTGGCCTTCAGTAGCCTTTGTGGAGTTTGTTATTTTGTAATTTTGTGGTTTTTTTTTTTTTTTAAGTTTGTTTTATTTATTTGAAAGGCAGAGTGACAGAGTGTCAGATCTTCCATGTGCTGGTTCACTTCCCAAATGGCCACAACAGCCCAGTCTGGGCCAGATTGAAGCCAGGAACTCCATACGAGTGCCCCATGTGGATGTCAGAGGTTCAGGTTCTTGGGCCATCATCTGCTGCCTTCCCAGGTGTAGTATCAGGAAGCTGCACCAGAATCGAAGTAGCTGGGATTTAAACCAACGTCACAGCTTCAGCTTAACCCACTTACCCCAGCAGGCACTTGTACCCACCTTGCCCCTGGTTTATAACTTGGCTGTAGGGGAAAAGAGTTCTCTTCATAATTATTTTTCATTAACAGAAGAAGCTCAGATATTAAAATAATATCATCAAAGGGACACAGCTAAGACGTAAATTGTACAGGAATTAAAATTGATGCTTTTGCATTAGACTGAACTTGATAAAATACACAGCTGTACCACAGTTTCCCTGTCGGCTGTGTTAATCATGTGAAAAGCTCACATATCGTAGGTGCTTCATCCAGAATAGGTGTTTACATCCGCACACTGTGCTTGGGGGTTTAGGGAGGTTCTCCGTCCTGAAATGGTAAGCAGAACTGTTTAGATGTGGGCGTGTGTGCGTACTTGATGAGACAGGGCCACTGCTTGTTTCAGCTGCTCAGAGGGGCTTTTGGTGTGTGTTTTCCAGTCCCTGCCATATTCGGGTTGAGTGCTAGGTCACCTGTTTTGAAGGCTGTGGTGACAGAGGGTAGGGCGGTGTCTGAGTGGTGACAGACTCCAGCTTAGGGCACAATGCTTTCATTCAGCCTGAAACTGGAGCTGTGAGACTGTTAGCACTGGCTCCAGTGGGTCTCAGTAACATTAGCCCCTTGGGGTCACTGCTGAAGTTTTTGGAAAGATTGGTAGTTAAGATATGCCGGTTAATAAAACCCACATCTTCCTTTGGTTAGTTTGATGACATTGTGGTGTTTTTTTTTTTTTTTTTGACAGGCAGAGTGGACAGTGAGAGAGAGAGACAGAGAAAGGTCTTCCTTTTGCTGTTGGTTCACCCTCCAATGGCCGCCGGCGCACCGCGCTGATCCAAAGGCAAGAGCCAGATGCTTCTCCTGGTCTCCCATGGGGTGCAGGGCCCAAGGACTTGGGCCATCCTCCACTGCACTCCCGGGCCACAGCAGAGAGCTGGCCTGGAAGAGGGGCAACCAGGACAGAATCCGGCACCCCGACTGGGACTAGAACCCGGTGTGCCAGCGCCGCAAGGCGGAGGATTAGCCTAGTGAGCCGCGGCGCCGGCCCCTGATGACATTGTTCTTGAGACACATTTTTTTTTCTTCTGTGTGCTATTAAGCTTGAGAGAGCTAATAGTTGGTAAAGGGAAGAGTAAAAAGTAAACAAGTTTTTTGTTTTTTGTTTTTTGTTTTTTTTTTTGGACAGGCAGATTGGACAGTGAGAGAGAGAGAGAGAGAGAAAGGTCTTCCTTTGCCGTTGGTTCACCCTCCAATGGCTGCCTCGGCCGGTGCACCGCGCTGATCTGAAGCCAGGAGCCAGGTGCTTCTCCTGGTCTCCCATGGGTTGCAGGGCCCAAGCACTTGGGCCATCCTCCACTGCACTCCCGGGCCACAGCAGAGAGCTGGCCTGGAAGAGGGGCAACCGGGACAGAATCCGACGCCCCGGCCAGGACTAGAACCCGGTGTGCCGGCACCGCAAGGCGGAGGATTAGCCTAGTGAGCCGCGGCGCCAGCCAGTAAACAAGTTTTTAAAAATCATTCTGGGGGTGGACACGTGGCTTAGTGGTTAGGGCACCACGTCGGGTTCCTACAGCCTGGGTCGAAGCGCCTGGGTTTGAGTCTCAAATTCGTTCTCAGTTCCGGATTCCTGCTAGTGTGTACCCGGCGGCAGCTGTGATGACTGAGGTGGTGGTCCCTGCCACCCGCGTGATCTGGATGGAGCTCCCAGCTCCTAGCTTCAGTCTGGCCCAGCCGTAGCCAGTGTGGCCGTGTTGGGGAGTGAACCAGGGAAGAGAATGCTGTCTGTCTCTCAAATAAGTAAAAATTACTCTAAAGTGAGTGGCCTCCCTAGATAAGATGGAACACTGGTGGAGATAAAATTCTTCAACGTGCAAAGAAGGCCTGCCCATGTATGTTTTGCTGGTTGGTACAGCTTAACAGCCTCACGGAGACCAAGCCATCCCACTTTTCCGTTGGTTGGGAGCACCCACACCCACGCCCACCCAGCATAGTCTCTTTGAAGAAAATCCTTAGTTGAACTCCTGCTGAGAGGCAGAAACTACCTGAGATAAATCATTACCTTTTCTATTTGAGGTCCCAAAGCCTTCAGCATGGTCCCAGACTGGTCAGCTTTGAGCATGAAATGTATTTGTGGGGTTGAAGAATCAGGGATTAATTCGGGTCTGGACCCTCATTCTTGCTCTGCTTTTTTTTACTTCTCTCTCCTTTTTCTGTTTCTAAATTTTTTAAAGATTTATTTATTTGCATTTGTAAGTTACAGAGGGAGAGGGAGAGAAAGAGAAAGGAAAAAAGAAATCTTTGATTGCTTGTTCACCCTTCAGATGGCCACAACTGCCAGGGCTGAGCCAAGCTGAAGTCAGGAGCTGCATCCAGGTCTCCCACATGGGTGGCAGGGGCCCAAGCACTTGGGCATCTTCTACTGCTTTTCCCAGGCCATTAGCTGGGAGGTGGATCAGAAGTAGAGCTGCCGGGACACAAACCAGTGTTCACATGGGGTGCCGGCATTGTAGGCAACAGTTTTGCCCAGTATGCCACAACACCGGCCCCTTCTTTCTTTCTTTTTTTAATAAAAGCTTTATTGAGGGGCTGGCGCTGTGGCACAATGGGTTAACACCCTGGCCTGAAGCACCAGCATCCCATATGGGCGCTGGTTCAAGACCCAGTTGCTCCACTTCCTGTTCAGCTCTCTGCTATGGCCTGGGAAAGCAGTAGAAGATGGCCTAAGTCCTTGGGCCCCTCCACCCATGTGGGAGACCTGGAAGAAGCTCCTGGCTCCTGACTTCGGATAGGCACAGCTCCAGCTGTTGCGGCCATCTGGGAAGTGAACTATCGGTTGGAAGACCTCTCTCTCTGCCTCTCCTCTCTCTGTCTCACTCTTTCAAATAAATTAAAAAAAAAAAAAAAGCTTTATTGAGATCTAATTCACATATCATACAACTGATCCATTTAAAGGATACAAGTCAGTGTCGTTTAGTATGTCACAGAGTTGCACAACCATAACCACAGTTAAGTGTAGCACATTTCCTTAAAAAGAAACCCTGTATCTGTTAACAGTCATTTCCAATTTCTTGGTAGCCCTATGCATGCGCTGATGTACTTTGTCACTTTTTAGCTCTTGTGGGTGTTTCATATAAATGGAGTCATGTAATAAAGGGGTCATCTGTGTAAGGATTACAGCTCCCTTACTTTCATTTCAGTATAGTCAGCTTAGACCAGAGTGTAGAACTTGGGTGTGTAGCTGCTGCTGCTTTTTAAAAAGATTTATTTATTTGAAAGGCAGAGTGAGAGATTGATTGATTGATTGATTCTATCTACTGGTTCACTCCCTGAATGGCTGCAATGGCTGGGGCCGGGCCAGGCTGAAGCCAGGGCCAGGAGCTTCATCCAGGTCTCCGACGTGGGTGCAGGGGCCCAGGTACCTGAGCCATCCTCTGCTCTTCTCCAGGCACATCAACAGGGATCTGGATCAGAAGCAGAGCAGCCAAGAGTTGAACCTGCCCCTGTTGTAACTTTTAAATCTGATAGATTTTGGTGTCCTTAACACTGAGAATCTGTGCCAATCTCTGCTCTTTTTTTCTCCTGTAAAACAATTATGTTTTACAGCCCCGCAGGCACTGTGGCATAGCAGGTAAAGCCACCGCCTGCAGTGCTGGCATCCTATATGGGCGCCGGTTTGAGTCCCAGCTGTTCCATTTCCAATCTAGCTCTCTTCCGTGGCCTGGGAAAGAAGTTGAAAATGGCCCAAGTGTTTGAACCCCTGCAGCTGCATGAGAGACCTGGAAGAAGCTCCAGGCTCCTGGCTTCAGATTGGCCCAGCTCCAGCCATTGCAGCCATTTGGGGAGTGAACCAGTGGATGGAAGACCTCTCTCTCTCTCTCTCTCTCTCTCTCTCTCTCTGCCTTTAAATAAGTAAATACATCTTTAAAAAAAAAATTATGCCTGAAAACTGCCCAGGGCATCAGAGGAGTGGGCAGTGACAGGCAGATGGAAGTACAGTTCAAAGAACAGTTAGGAACCTCGTGATGGAGCAGCACTGTGGCGTAGTGGGTAAAGCCGCTGCTTGTGGTGCTGGCATCCCATATAGGTGTGGTTTGAGTCCCAGCTGCTCCACTTATGATCCAGCTCCCTGCTAAGGCACCTGGGAAAGCAGTGGAGGATGGCCCAAGTCCTTGGGCCCCTACACCCATGTGGGAGCCTGTAAGAAGCTTCCTGGCTCCTGGCTTCGGTCTGGCCCAGGTCCAGCCCTTGCTGCCATTTGGGAAGTGAACCAGTAGTTGTAAGATCTCTGTCTCTATGTCTCTTCCTCTCCTTCTCTTGTAATTCTTTCAGAATAAGAAATAAATAAATCTCAAAAAAAAAAAAAAAAAAAGAAAAGAAAAGAAAAGAAAAACCCTTCTGAGCCATTGTGTTGAGCACACACTTGCAGAATTTAACAACAAGCTGTCCGCTTGGTGAGGACGGTAGTGTTTGCTCACGTTGAAGATCTCAGGGCAGACTAGGGCTTTTCTCAAGACTGCGTCCGGGGGCTGGCCTTGTGGTGCAGCAGGTTAAGCTGCTGCCTGTGATGCTGTCATCCCACATGAATGCTGGCTTGAGTCCTAGCTGCTCCACTTCTGATCTGGCTTCCTGCTAATGCACCTGGGAAAGCCATGAAAGGTCCCAGGTACTTGGACCTTTGCCACCCATATGGGAGACCTGGACGGAGTTTCAGGCTCTTGGCTTTGGCCTGACCCACTCCTGGCCATTGTAAGTGAACCAGCAAATGGAGAATCTCTTCCCTCCCCAAGTCTGCCTTTCAAATAAATAAAACCTCTAAATTAGAAAGGAATCACATCTAGAGTTAAATTTACTGAGTCTGGTTTTAGTTCTTAAAAAAAAAATAAACCTTGATACCTATTCTGGGATACTTTATCAGCCAAAAATTTGGGGTTTCTACTGTTGCTTGCCCCCCTTTGTTTATTGTTTCACTCTGAGACTGCAGTCTTCATGTTAAAATCTGTGGGAAAGAGCAAGGGAAAAAGCAGTAAGCCTAGGGTCACCATTGCTGCTGTTACACTGCAGTGAGTTTGCTGTTTCCTTCCAACACTTGTTTGTTGTGTAGTTACTTGAGTAAGCTTTGAGTTGATTTTCCCAACAGGCTTACCCCGGATAGACTTCAGCAGCATCGCTGTGCCTGGCACATCCAGTCCCCGGCAGCGTCCGCCGGCCGCAGTGAAGCCGTCCCACTCGTCTGGAGAAATGGCTGCATCTCCTCAGGGCTTGGACAATCCAGCCTTGCTCCGAGACATGTTGCTGGCCAACCCGCACGAGCTGTCCCTGCTGAAGGAGCGCAACCCACCCCTGGCCGAAGCTCTGCTCAGTGGAGATCTTGGTAAGCTCATTCACCTGGAAGACCCAGGCTGACCTGGCTCAAGTGGTCGTGTCGCAGCAGGCGAGGAGAGACTCAGACAACTGGTGCATGCCACCAGCCCACTGTGCCACATGATTGGTGGAACACACCAGTGAGTTGTGTGTGAGAGACAAATCAGCCCTATGACAAGAGCTGAGTGGTAGAATTTTGGAACTGAAATCCATCTAGACCAGCCCCCTTGGTTTTCACTTCTCGTTTTTCTAGCAGCATATAACCCAGGTGCTGATGAGCTCTGCTGTAGAAGAGTGCCAACAAGCCCATGTAGCGAAACAGAACCCCTCCCTCATCCTTGTGCACCCTAAATTTCGGAGCAGGGTTGTTATTTGGAACTGTACTGGGGCCATTTTTTAATTAAAAAGAACATTTACTTTTAGTCATCTTTAATTGTAAAGCTTCTGTAAATGTCTCCCATTTCACTCTTGGGTTTATGGAGCTGCACTGATTAAAATGTAGCAGACACCTGTAACTCATTCCTCAACTGACCATGTTTAACACTGAGGTAATATTTACCTAGAGAAGTTAATGGATTTAAGTGTAAGCCCAGGTAACCCCATCAAGATGCAGAACATCTCTCCCACTCCAGAAAGTCTGGTTTGTTTCCTTTATTCAGCTTCCTCCTCTCATAGGCTAATACTGTTCTAACAGTTATTATAGATTTGTTTTCTGGTTTTTTGTTTTTGTTTTTTTTTTTTTAAAGAACTTTGAGGGCCAGAAAGCCATCTGCTTGTTCACTCCTGCCTTCAGCTGGTGGGGGCCAAGCCTAGGAGCAGGTAACTCAACCAGGTGTCCCGGGTAGTGGCTGAAACCCGATTACTTGACCCAGTATATGTTAGCAGGAAGCTGGAATCAGCTGGAGCTGGAGTCACATCTCAGTACTTGGATGTGGGACACAGGTGTATCAACTAGTGGGCCAGCAGTTTGGCTGCTTTTGAACTTCATGTATAGACTCATAGAAGATCTGTTCAGTTGTGTTGGGCCTTTTTCACTCACCTTAATGAATTTTAGGTCCATCCTCTTCAGTAGTTCATATGACCATTATCTTGATTTCTCTAATTTCTTATGTTAGCATCTCTAATTGCTAAACACCACAATGATGGCATATTTAAGTTTACACTTTTTTTTTTTAAAGATTCATTTATTTAAAGGCAGAGTTGCAGAGAGAGAAAGAGAGAGAGACAGAGCGAGATCCTCCATCCACAGATTCACTCTCCAGATGGCTGAGATGGGCCGATCCAAAGCCAGGAGCTTCCTCTGGGTCTCCTGTGTGAGTGCAGGGTCCCAAGCACCTGAGCCATCCTCTGCTGCCCTTCCAGGTGCACCAGCAGGGAGCTGGATTGGAAATGGAGCAGCCAGGAGCCAAACTGGTGCCCATAAGGGATGCCAGCTTCACAGGCGGGGCTTCACCTGCCATGCCACAGCGCTGGCCCCATGTTTACACATTTAAATAGACCACAATATAAGAAACAGCATACTGAATTCATCTTGTTACATACATCTTGTAGCAAACTGTAGAAATGATCCATGAAAGGATAGTCTTTGTTAACTACATTTTGTAGCAAGCAGTGTTTTCTCTTTGCTAAGTTCCCTCCTTATCCATCAGGACACACAAACTATCAGTAGACTAACAGTAGTTTGGACTTACTTTATCTGGTTTAAGGCAGATAGTGTTAGAAAGGAAAGGAAACTAGAAGAGGAAAAAGGAGATAGTATGGTACTCTGTCCTGTTTCTAGGTAATAGGATAATGAAGGCAATGTGGAGGAGGTAAGAAGACACATTTATTCACCACTCAGTCATTTTCCATTGATTTAAAATGGAAAATTGGGGCTGGCATGTAGCATAGCAGGTTAATCTGCTGCCTGTGACTCCATCTTCCCATGTTGGCATACTGGTTCAAGTCCCAGGTGCTTCGCTTCTGATCAGGCTCCCTAATAATTTGTCTGGAAAAGCAATGGAGGATGGCCCAAGTACTTGGACCTCTACCACCCACATGGGAGACCCAGAAGGAGCTCCTGGCTCCTGGCTCTGGCCTGGCCCAGACTGGGCTATTTTAGCCATTTGGAGAGTGAACCAGAGAATGAAGTAACTCTATCTCTCCCTCTTTCTCTGTCCCTCTGCCTTTCAAATAAATATTTAAATAAAGTGGAAAGTCATTATCTGAATAAAAATGATATAATGGGTAATTTTTTACATGAGTGATAGATTATTACAAATACTTTATTTGTTTACACTGATTTTAACAAAACAGTCTTACCTCCAAGAAGAGGAAGTAAATATAATTGCTCATTTCAGGTAATTTTTAGTCATCCCCTCTACATGTTTTACAGTTGTGTTTTGAGAAATTGTTTGGTGTGGGAAGTCTGTTGGCAAATGAAAGTATAGTGGTACTTAAGACTTTTTCCTTATTGTCGTAGAGAGATTTTCCAGGGTCCTGGTAGAGCAGCAGCAGGACCGGGCCCGGAGAGAGCAAGAGAGGATCCGTCTCTTTTCTGCTGACCCCTTTGATCTTGAAGCTCAGGCAAAGATAGAAGAAGACATAAGGTAACCTCAGTGTCTCGGGTTATTCTGTCCTCACAGTCTGACTCAGTACTGCAAAAGTCACAGATGCCCAACTTGATCCGTTCTGTTCTCCTGAACTCCCTCACTAAAGCAGCTCCAGGTGGACGCTCCCAGGACAGAGCAGAAGCCCCGTCCAGTGAGGCCACCACACTGGCCCCATAGCCTAGCTGGGAGGACATGCTGTGTGTGTGCTGACCAAATCCAGGGACTGGACACGACTGGATGAGAGAGGGACATGTCTGTGCAAATGAGCCTGCTGGTCCTAAGTGTGTTTTCCTTCTGCAGTTCTCACACCAGCCTCTGGATAAGCTGGTTTGCTAGACACGTTTCAGCTCCTGTTTCTGTAATGCAGTGGTTCTCACTCGAGGCTGCTTTAAACTCACACGAGAAGCTTTTACAACTGTGGTTGCTTGGGCTCTTTTCCCAGTTCTGATTAATCAGAATCTTCAGGCATGGAGCCTAAGGAAGTACCTTAACGCTGATCCGTCCTAGTCACAAGCAAGACATTGTTCTCCTGTGCCTTTTAGTAGGAGGATAGTGCCACCCCCACCATCCCCAGTCAGTTTGTGTTGGGAATCATGAAGATCTTAGTGTAACTAAGAAGAGTGTGATCCTGTTAGGCTGAGTAGCCTTTTAGCGGCTGTGCCATGATTCCTGGTTACCCAAATGAAACCTAACTCTGTCGGTATATTACATTGTCAATTGGGAAGTCAAATAATGCCTTTTAAAATTTTCTTAATTTCTCTGATCTTGAAATCAGAAGTGTATTCTAAATTTTTGAATTGTGTGACAACACCAAGCCATTAACACATGTTGTATCAGATGTTGGTAAAATGTCTTTTAAAAACTCCTCACTTGTTAAATCTATTGAGAAAAGCAGGAAGATACTTGTGTTCTCTAAACTAGATCATATTGCAGCTAGAAGTTGCAGGAGTGGTTTCCTGCGACCCAGGAGGCAGGAGGGGTGGGAAGGCCTCCTCGCAAACCATAGTGCAGTGAAATGGAGCAGGCCGTGCGGCTCCTGTGTCTCCCCAGGGAAGGAAGCAGGGCGACGCGTCCATTCTTGTAAAGGAGAAAACCTTGTGCCGCTGAAAAGCTTCTCCACGCACACAGCCCAGGAGAGCCAGAGTAGCTAGTGTTCTCTCTGAGGTGTTTGCTGAGACTTAACCTGGGTGGGAGACGACTGCTGGATCGGGGTGCACAGTTAACCTTGGGGTTCTTCTAAGTTTAGTAATGGGCAGTCTGATAAAAGCTATGTGGTTGCATCAAGTGCCTGTTAAGTTGTATTTGGTCTGGCACACCAGTGAATGCACTGGTCATATGTACACTGAGGTGCATTAGCCAGCGTGTCTGCCTAACTAAACAAGGGTGCCTTTGACCTTCTTAGAGCTTCAGTGTTTTATTACAAAGCATCTGACACAGCCGTCGCTTCAGTTGAGCCCAGAGTAATGTTAGGAAAAAGGATGGGCACTGCAGCTTGGAGCAGGGCAGCAGACTTGCTCCGTGAAGGATCAGGTAGTGAATATTTTAGGCCTTGCAGGCCATATGATCTCTTTGGCTCACATGCAGCTCTGATGCCACCACATAAAACCAGCTGCAGACATGGGACGTGCCAGGGTGTGATGTCGCTGTAGAAACCTGTTTGCACAGACAGATGGTGGGCTGCAGTTGGATAGCCCCTGGTTTACAATGTGGTTTACCCCAACTCTTGACCCCAGTCTCTTATTGTCTCAGCCTTCAGGTAAGTGGCCCAGACACTGACCTAGTTTCCATTAATTTCGGTAATTCTTGGTGATGTTTAAAAAAAAGATTGGGACTGAAGACATGAGATATTAGAGTAAGCTTGAACTCCTTTTCATATGCTTTTCTCATATATGAATTTTTTAGAAATGATTTGATGAGCCAAGTGAGCTATGATATATGTGTGTTCAGTTTTAATTGGTAGATGGCTGTTCTAGCATTTGCTCTTGTATCAGCAGCATGTTTGAGGTGTCTCATGCCTCTTAGCACTGCCGTGATGGGAGGTCAAACCCTGTCCCAGAGGTGAAGCGTCAGGTACAGCACAGGCAGCTGAAAGACTTGCGTCTGTGTTCTGCTGGCAGATTGGACGTGGGAAGGGAACTCGGGTTCCCAGTAAATCCTCAGTTAAAACAAGGGCATTCATGAAATCCTCACGTTCTACAGGGTGAAAGCGTCGTAACCTTGCTCTGCAGTTTATTTCCCTCTTTCTGAGCTTGTAGGGACCATACTTGTCTTACATGAGGGTGGGTTTCATGCCTTTAGAGCCCCTGCCGCCGTGTATCTCACTACCTGCTGCTGGATCACTCTTCGCTAGAGAGGGCAGCAGTTTCGGTTTCCATGACTTGGCTGCTGTATTTGGGACAAAAGATATTACAAATCTGTTTTTAATATTATGACTTTGAAATGGGTTTCTCTTCACGGAAATAACGCTGTTAGTGTACGCGGTTTTGGTTTGTTACAGGCAACAGAACATCGAGGAAAACATGACGATAGCGATGGAAGAGGCCCCGGAAAGTTTTGGCCAAGTAGTGATGCTTTATATTAACTGCAAAGTGAATGGACATCCTGTTAAAGCCTTCGTTGACTCAGGTGACCGCTGTGTTTTGTGTCTCGGTCTTCCTCGCCAACATCTTGCTGTGACATGGGAGGGGGAGGCACTTTTGTATGCTTTACAATGGGTGTGGTCCTTTGGACTGCTAACTGACAAGCCTCGAAGTTAGTGTTTCACTTGCTAATCTTCTTGATGGCAATAGGTTTATTTCTGTAATCATTTCTTAACAAGTTTCGTATTTTGTGGTGCTTCCTTTTGGCTTCCTATTTCCCTTATTTGGTATCCTGAATTTCTTGATTACTTCTACAAAAGAACTGGGATTGAAAAAGTTGAGAATAAGGAGCTGTAAGAATGAGCTGTGGGGCTGGTGCTGTGCTGCAGTGAGTTAAAGCAGTGCCCTGTAGCTCCAGCATCCTGTATAGGCACTTACTTGAGTCCTGGCTGCTCCACTCCCTAACCAGCTCCCTGCTAACACACCTGGGAACGCAACAGAGGATGGCCCAAGTGCTTGTGCCCCTGCACCCACATGGGAGACCCAGAAGAAGCTCCTGGCCCAGCCTAGTCATTGCAGCCATTTGGGAGTGAACCAGTGAATGGGTGATTTCTCTCTCTCTCTCTCTCTCTCTCTCTCTCTCTCCCTCTCCCTCTCCCTCCCTCCCTCCCTCCCTCCCTCCCCCTGTGTGTGTGTGTGTCTCCTTCCCGTTCTCTGTAACTGTGCCTTTCAAATAAATAAATAAATCTTAAAAACAAACAAACAAACCATGCTTTAGCCTGGGTTATGCGCCAACACTTTGCTAGGAATTAAGAGCAATGTAAGGCACAGTTCTTAAAGAACTTAACAGCTGGGTAAAGAGACAGGAGTTTCCCATTTGAGAGTTCAGGTAATCTGTGTGCTAACTGGCACCCATTAGACCACACCAGGCAATATAGCATGAGTGTGCGACTGGGTGGTCTTAGCATCTTAATTCTTAGTGTCTCACAAAAGGCTGTGAGGGAGGTTGAATACCTGGAGTGAGAGAAGCCCCTGCTCCAATAACACTTCCCTTCATTTGTTGATCAACAAATACTTGAGCACATTCCAGATTTCAGCTGTCTTGAATCACTTATGTTGAGATGTAGACTTTCCTGGAAAAAGTAAATCTTTGGTTCAATTTGTTTATTTTCAATTTATTTATTTGAGAGAGGGCTCCCGTCTACTGGTTAACTCCCCAAATACCTGTAACAACTAGGGCTGTGCTAGGGCTGAAGCCAGGAGCCAGGAACTCAATCCAGATTCCCTGCATGGGTGACACAAGTTACTTGAGCCATCTCTGTTGCCTGCCATAGTCTACATTAGCAGGAAGCTGGAGTCAGGAGCCAGAGTTAGATACAGAACTACACACTCCAGTATGGAAAAGTGGGCATCTAAGTGCTTGTCCAAGCACCTGGCCCCTGATTATTCAGTTTAAAAGTCATCTGCTGACTATTTTGTGCAAGCACTGGTGTTAAGTGCTTGGGTGTAAGACTAACTGGATTTTCATAGGGTTCCTGTGTGAGTGAAAAAGACAAATATATACTAGACCTCCGTCTACCACTCAACACTGCCAATAAGCCCCATCCTAGGTGCTTTAAATATAGTTGATTTTATTTTATCCTTAGAATATATCTATGAGCTGTTTTCTTCTAGTCCTGTTTTACAGATAAGGAGATAAGTAAGTAGAGAGGTGCAGCTACCGTTCCAGGTATACGAAGTTCGTGTGTTCTGGATTTTGGATTTGTCCCAGATCTACTCTTTTTTTTTTTTTTTGGACAGGCAGAGTGGACAGTGAGAGACAGAGAGAAAGGTCTTCCTTTGCCGTTGGTTCACCCTCCAATGGCCGCCGGCGCACCGCGCTGATCCGATGGCAGGAGCCAGGTACTTATCCTGGTCTCCCATGGGGTGCAGGGCCCAAGGACTTGGGCCACCCTCCACTGCACTCCCTGGCCACAGTAGAGAGCTGGCCTGGAAGAGGGGCAACTGGGACAGAATCCGGCGCCCCGACCGGGACTAGAACCCGGTGTGCTGGCGCCGCAAGGCGGAGGATTAGCCTAGTGAGCCGCGGCGCCAGCTCCCAGATCTACTCTTAACCACTCTGCAAAAGTCAGATGAGGTTAGGTGGACAGAAAGGCCACTTTTGACGCTTCCCAGAAGAGACCAGGAATGTCTCCCCAGAAGAGAGGGCCTGTGAGCCGAGCTGCTCGTGGGCTGAGGATGTGAGACTTTGCACTATGGCTGAGAAGAAGCAGGGGTGCAGTGGAAATCCTCTCTGGCCTGGCTCTGACCTGGTGACAACCCTAGTCAGCCTTTTGGAGGAAGGTGGAGAGAGAGAAGGCAAGGAGAAAACAGCCTTCCCAGTTTCCCTTTTGCTTCCTTATTTCTGGGCCTCCATGGGCCTGTCCTTCCTCAAATGCCAAGCCAGCACTTTCAGTTTATAAAGTGTAGGTGCCTCATGAGTGGTGTGAACAGGAAGAAGTGTGGTTGGGCAGGAAGTGGGTCTTGAGCCGGGCTGTAAAGTGCAGGTAGAATTCCGAGAAAGTGAAAGCAGGGGCGAGAGCTCTTTACAGGAGGGACAAAGTACTGTTCAAGTAGTTGGACTGTAAGGCTGGAAGGAACCAGTTAGACCAGGGGAGGCAGGTCTGACGTGGCGATGAGCCTTGAAAGGAAAGGGCATTTGGCACAGGTGCTGGGAAGCCCAGATCCCACTGGCATGCCCTGGCTCCCTACCAGCATCTGGCTCCTGACTTCCGCTTCCTGCTCATGCTGACCCCTAGAGGCAGCGGTGATAGCTCAAGTGGTTGGGGCCCTGCCACCATTATGGGTTACCTCGATTGAATGTCTGACTCCAGCTTTGACCCCAGCTAGGAGCCGTTTGGAGCATCTGGGGAGTGGACCAACAGATCTGAGTGTGCTCTTGCTGCCTCCCTCCAGCCTCTTCCCTTCCTCTCTTCCTCTCTCTTTGCATCTCAAATAACAACCAAAAGCATAGTTTCTAAAATAAAAGTGACTAAAATATAGATACTGTAAAAAAGAAGCAGTGAAAGCCATTAAGATCTTTTGAACACATCAAGTAAGTGATTTGAAGAAGCTGATATTTTAGGAAAACAGCAGGGGCAGATCAGGAAAATTCTGTATACTGAAGAGTTAAAACTGTTTCCTTGCTTTAAGTGAAGTGGTTTGAAAGCCAGACAAGTTGTCCACTTGAGTGAGCTAGGCTGATTGCAAAGGTCAGAGGAGAAAGGTCAGAGGTAGCCGAAATTACGTAAAACTTATTTACAGATTTGGGACAGAGTTAGCAGACAGAGGCTAGGAGTAAAGGAGTTAAAAGTGAACTGTGCCTCAGTTTTATAAAGACTAGTAGAAAATGTTAGCAAAGCTACAGAAATCCAAAGTGAGAGTTATTTGGGGGAGAGTCTTGTGCCTGTTGGCTTTGAGATACACAGCGCAGCACACAGGAATGTAGAAGCCGAGTTAGGACTACAGATGAAGACTAGAGCCTGGCCTGCCTCCTGCACCAGCCGACTTCAGCTGAGTTCATGTGACAGGCAGAGAAAATACTTCAAAAGAGGGTCTAACTGGGGAGGAGTATGGGGAGTTCACTTCTAATTTTTTGGGTGACTACAGGATATATATTTTTAACTGGTAAGCTGTAATGTCCCGAAGTTTGAAATAAAAATCACTTGGTAAGGTGCTTAGATCAGTGAAAGTTGCATAGAGTGTTAAGTACTGTCTAACTTTATGTTGCCACGTGCAGACACAGTGGTCGTCATCTGAACTTTCAGGAGGTCCTTTTCCAGTTTTCTTTCTCTTGATAGTTTTAAAATATCCTTTAATTATTACATTGCAAAGTAATATTCTTTCCCTCACAGCATGGGAACTGTGTTTCAGATGCTAATGTGTTGAAGTGAAAGTTCAAATAAGGTGGGCAGGACATCTATTAGATAGGAATGATGTCACAGAGAAAAACCTTAAGGTGTGCTTGCTTTCTGCCTTGTTCTTTATGTTGTATTTCTTAAAAATTAATTTATTTTTTGTTTATTTGGAAGGCAGAGAGATCTTCCATCCACTAGCTCACTCCCCAATTGCCTACAACACCTGGGGCTGGGTCAGGCCAAAGCCAGGGGTCTGGAACTCCATGCAGGTCTTGCATGTGGTTGTGGCAGGGACCCAAGTACCAGCGCCATTATCTGCTGCCTCCCAGGGGGTGTGTTAGCAGGGAGCTGGATCTGCGGTGCAGTGCCAGATGCCCCCTTAGTTTATGCTGTACTTTGAATCTTGCCACAAATGTGGATTCTTTAAATTATCTGATGTTTCTGTCCCTCTCCAGGTGCCCAGATGACTATTATGAGCCAAGCTTGTGCAGAAAGGTGTAACATAATGAGATTGGTGGACCGTCGGTGGGCTGGGATTGCCAAAGGAGTGGGCACCCAGAAGATTATTGGAAGGGTACATCTGGGTGAGTAGGGTAGTGGATTTTTAAGTGTTTTTTTTTTTTTTTACCTCTATATGGATTCATCTAATCCCAGTAAACCTAACTCCTAGAAACTTTAAATCCCACATTCTGTCAACATAGGATTTACATGTTTCTGCTGGTTGCAAAGTAACTAGTTTTCGACAGACTTCCCAGTTCCAGCTCCTCAGACATAATCCCTTGCAGTTATTTTAGCTGATTTATTTTGGTACTTACCTCCACTCGAAATGGAAAGATTGTACAGCTGGTGGAGCTATGTGAATACCTTTGAGTGCTGAGTCATCTACTTGAACACAATTGCTTTTCTGTCTAGTATTTTTTTGTTAGAATTAATAACTGTCTTCCTTTTTGCAATATCACTTGGTTTGTTATGTGCTAGTCAAACACTTCCTTCTGGCTACATAAATTTCCTTTAAATAGATTCTAATACAGTGGGTATCATATACATGTCATGCTGTCAGGACACATCTTCCAAGCCTGGACTGGTGCTGGTTCCAAACCTGCTACTTCGTTGTTTTGGAGTCTCCTTTTTTTTTTTTTTTTTTTTTTTTTTAAGATTTATTTATTTATTTGAAAGAGTTACAGAGAGAGAGATCTTTCGTCTGCTGGTTCACTCCCCAATTGGCCACAATGGCCATAGCTGCACTGATCTGAAGCCAGGAGCCAGGAGCTTCTTCTGGGTCTCCCATGTGGGTGTAAGGGCCCAAGGACTTGAGCCATCTTCCACCGCTTTCCCAGGCCATCAGCAGGGAGCTGGATCAGAAGTGGAGCAACCGGGTCTCAAACCAGCACCCATATGGGATGCCAGCGCTTCAGGCCAGGGCGTTAACCCTCTGCGCCACAGTGCGGGCCCCTGGAAGTTAATTTAAAAGATTCAAAGTGTACAAATTTTAGTTCCCTTTTAGAAAACCTTTAGACGTGTATAGGAAGGAGATGTTAATATCAAGCAAATTGATCTCTTTAAAGATATAGTTATTTATTTTATTTGAAAAGTAGAAACATAGAGATCCCATCTGCTGGCTCACTCCCCAAATGCCCACAATACTTGGCCTGGGCCAAGCTGAAGGCAGTGGCCAAGGATTCCATCTGGGTCTCCCACGTAGGTAGCAGAGGACCCAGCCTCTGAGCTGTCCCCTGTTGCCCACCAGGGTGTACGTTAGCAAGTAGCAGCAATTGGGAGAAGAGCTGGGGCTGGTACTCAGGCAGTCCAGGACAGGAGGTGTTCCAGGAAGCCTCTTAATCACCGCATCAGACATCTGCTTCTCGTCTTTTTAAAAATTTGAGAGAGAGAGGTACCATCTACTGGTTCATTCTCTGTATGTCCACAGCATCCCCAATTTGGGGGCTGAGCCAGAAGTCGGGAACTCAATCCAGGTCTCCCATGTGGGGCAGGGACCCCACCACTCGCGCTATCACCTCTGCCTACCAGAATATGAATCAGTAAGAAGCTCGCGTCACGAGCTGGGTACAGGCACTGGCGTGGTATTAGGGGTAAAGCCGCTGCCTACGATACCAGTATCCATGTGGGTACCAATTCGAGTCCTGTTGTTCCACTTCTGATCCAGCTCCATGCTAATGTGTCTGGGAAAGCAGTAGAAGATGGCCCAAGTACTTATGCCCCTGTACCCACATGGGAGACCCAGAAGAAGCTCCTGACTCTTGGCTTCAGTCTGGTCCAACTCTGGCCATTGTGGCCATTTGGGAAGTGATCCAGCGGGTGGAAGATCTCTCTCCCTCTCTCTAACTCTGCCTTTCAAATAAGTAAAATAAATCTTAAACAAACAAACAAACAAAAAACAGGAAAAAGCTGGATACAGGGCAGGCATTGTGGTACATTGGGATAGACTGCTTCCCATCTAGCTCCCTACTAGTGTGCTTAGGTAGGCAGCAGAAGATGGCTGAAGTGCTTGGGCCCTGCCACCCAGGTGGGAGACCTGGATGGAGTTCCAGGCTCCAGGCTTCAGCCTGGCCCAGCCCTGGACACTTGGGGCCTTTTGGGGAGTGACCAGAGCATGGAAGATCTCTGTCTCACTCTCTCTGTCTCTGTGCCTTACAAATAAGTAGATCTTTAAAAAAAAAAAAAAAAAAAAAAAAGGATACATCGAACTGAGGTATTTTATTTCTTTGAAAGGCAGAGTTACAGAGAGAAAGAGACAGACACAAATCTTCCATCTACAGGATCATTTCCCAAATGGCCACAATGGCTGAAGCTGGTTCAGGCCATAGCCAGGAGCTTCTTCCTGGTCTCCCACGTGGGTGCAGGGGCCCAAGCACTTGAGCAATTCTCTGCTGCTTTCCCAAGCCGTAGCAGAGAGCTAGGTCAGAAGTGGAGATGCTGGGACTTGAACCAGGGTCCATATGGACGCTGGCGCTGCGGGTAGGGGCTTCACCTGCTACACCATAACACCCGCCCCATTATTTTTTAATCTTTAATGCTCGTCTTCCTCTCCACCTGAGCTTGAGTCCTAATGGCATCACCTGTCAAACCCGTGGTTCTACTGGATCCCCTTTATGAGTCAGCACCATCATTGGTTCTTAAACTGCTCGTTGGTTTTACCAGATTTTCGTACTTGTCTTACCTGTCTGCCTTATTTGCCTTGGCTTCGACTGGAGGAAGCCGCGGCCCAGAGTGACAGGTTCATTCCAGAGCGTGCCTGAGGCTGTGAAGCAAGGGTGAATAACCTCTTCCCTCTCTGTGCTTCAGCTCAGGTTCAGATTGAAGGAGATTTCCTGGCGTGTTCCTTCTCCATCCTTGAGGAGCAGCCCATGGACATGCTTCTGGGACTGGACATGCTGAAACGGCACCAGGTAGTCAGCAGCTTCACGCTAGTTTTGCATCAGCTTTTTGTATGTTGTGTGATTATCTGGTATCTGTTGGTCCCAAGTACAGGAAAACCAAGGAGCATGAGTTCTCAAAATTGGAAGTCATATAAAGGTTGACGTGGCATAGCCAAAAAAAATAGAATCTGTCTTTGTCAAATCTCTCTGTGAATCTGTTAAAATTCTACTGTTTGTTTTAAGATTGCAGTGGACAGTTTGACCCCTTGTGTAAATTTTAAGATTCTAGTGTTTTGATGTTTCACTGCAAGTGCAAGTTTTGTGAAGCTTCACTAATTTTGGATGCTAATCAGATAGTACTTGGGAAGGACCCCAAAGTTAAGGCAAGTGTACATACAGCGTTGAGAATGAAAATGTTTATTTAGTACAGGGAGGAAAATTTACAAGTATATTAATTTGTGGTAATATTTATAAAACTACTCTGAATCCTAATAATTTAAGATATAGTGTTCTCTGGGTACTAAAGATTTCTCACAGCAGAGTTTTATATCCAGTTAATATTTTTTTCACTATTATAAAGCTCTTAAAATAATGCATTCTATAAAATAATTACATTGTTTTCCTAAGATTGCATTCTAAATAGAGGGGATGAGTAGATGTATCTGTAAGTAGAAGCTATTTTCTTATATTTAATCATTGTATGGGGGGGGGAGGGGAATGTCTGGCCTGCAGGCCATATAAGGCCCACAGAATCATTTGATCTGGCCCTGCCACGGCAGCTGCAGGATGGCCTCCAAATTCAGTTAATCTGTAGCAGACCAGTTTTATGTTGATAATTTTTATGGCCTGCAAATGTTATAAAAATCCAAGCAGCAGAAACAGTTTCCCCACCCCGGTATAGACCTGTAGTCTCCAACCTTATAGACATAAATCTTACATGCCTATAACTGTCATATATTAAGTAGTTTAAAACATACCAAAGAAACATAGAATTGAAAGATACCAAGAGCATGAAATAAAGAATACTTTTGTAGAGATTTCATTGCACATCTACCACTTTTGAGACCATTAGCATAGAGCTTAAATGTATCTGTACTTTATATAATAAGTAAATACAGCAGGAAAATCGGACTGTGTGACTAGTGTGGTCGAGCGCAGCAGGAAAGTGATTTGCATGTTCCTGAAAGTTGGGGCTGCCAGTTGTGCCTAGTACCTTTCCATTTATCAGAAATGAACAGATGTCGTTCTAAATAAAAATAAATGCAAATTATATCCTATAAAATTATTCTGCTGTAAATGTCAAACATTTAAAAAAGCCATCTAAATTAACACAATATCACACGAGTTAACGTTTAAATACTCTATAAAGGCATTTTCTTGAAAACGTTCCTGTCCGTGGTGTTGTCTGAATGGAGTCTCGGCTGAGAGCGTAGGTTTTCTGCCTGGTGTTTTAGCCGCTGTTGTCATGTTCGGTTTCTTCCCTCCCAGTGCTCCATCGACCTCAAGAAGAACGTGCTCGTGATTGGCACCACAGGTTCACAAACCACCTTCCTGCCGGAGGGGGAGCTGCCGGAGTGTGCTCGGCTGGCGTACGGGGCTGTGCGGCCGGAGGAGATTGCAGACCAAGAGTTAGCAGAAGCCATTCAGAAATCAGCAGAGGATGCAGGTATTTGGGTCGACTTGAGCCCGTGAATGAAACTGGTTTTGCTGGGGAGCCGGGGAAGTGCTCCAGAGGTAGGGACTGGTGCGGCTGTGACCGGTTTCGGCAGCCAGCGGTAGACTGTTAACGTTTGTCTTCTTGCTGCCTCCGCCCGTCTCTTACTACAGCAGAGAAGATGCGGTGTTTCAGCAGATCCAGAAACGTCCGTTGCTGTGTGCAGGATACACTGGGAGTTACCTCGCTTAGACACATTTCGGTGGGCTTCATGAAGGAATTGTAGCAGCAGGCACACACCTTTGTGTTCAGAATTATTTTCCTAAAAATCTTTGCTTCTTCTAGGCCCATTTTTTTTTTTTGAGGGACAGCACTGTCACTGTCAGTAAGCAGCTCTCACTTTATAGATATGTGGTGAAGGTGCTGCCACTCAAAGCCATGAGAACCAACGTCAGGAAGCATGCGTGACTGTTAACCGGAGTGCACTGTTCATGCTGTCATTGAGAGTGTGCTGAAACAACATATTAACTATGAAGTGAAGCTACCTAATACTTCTTCCCAATGTCGATGGTTTTGGCCGGCCTGTTTAAGTTAAAGATGGAGCCGAGTATTCTGGATAAAGTGGGGCAACACAGTTTTACTGAATTCTCCATCTGTCAAAGAACAGTAAATCTGGGATGTGTTAACTTTCAAGTTTGGGTTATTTAAAGTCTTGAGCTGGAATCACTCATCCATGTGACAGATACCACATACTGCTTTTCTAGTACAGTGACATGTATCAGAGTTAACAGTCGAGGGAGTAACCTTCTCCTAAAGACAAGAGGGTAAGAACTTTAAAAGCGAGCAGCCAGGTCTGCCGCACTTCCTGGACAGCATCCAGACGTCCAGCCCTGCGCCCGTCAGGACGGGTGTGTGGAGCAGATGGAGGTTTCCTGGCTGGCCTTGTTCAGGGTCTGTTCCCATCGGCTTTTGGCTCGGTGTTAACATAGAAGGCACAGCGTTGGTTGTGACCAGTGTTTTGTGGGAAGGGAAAGATTCTGAGCAACCAGACAGGAAGAAGCTAACTTAATCGTGTTAATCTCTGCAGCAAGTTAGCTTAAGTGAGTTAGGCCTGCACACTCATCCTGTGTTGCTTTTGGCGGTAACTGGTCTTCTTGTGTGTACTGTGTATTACTATGAGGATATGTCGCCATTTTGTGAAATTTCTGCCCTTCTATTTCTTTTTAAATTTAACTTCCACAGTCTTGGCATTGTTATTCCCAAGAAACAGTGCCGCCAGCAATGATTTCTAGTACCAGTAACCGTTACCCTCTTTGGGCGACTACCGTATTCTAATCAAAAGCACAGGAAGTTGAAACAGATACCCCAGAGGCTTCCAGGCTCGGTGACGAGGGTGTTCCAGTGCCCGAGGATGAAAAGGGGCGGCTTCCCCGGAACACCCCCTGCCGACAGGGACGGCGTGCCGAGTCCCGGAAAGCAGCTGCGGATCACGTGCTGTTTCTTGGACGTGCTGCTTCCCGGCATCGTTGGCAGTCAGACTCTGGACACAGTAGGTGAAGGTGTTGCTAAGAATCACTTCTGTGGCAGATATTTTACTCAAAATATCTTCATCTTTTCTCGCAGTTGAGAAATTAGGTGCTACATCTGACAGACTTTGAAAATTGATAAGAAGGCAAAGAAGATAAGTCAGGATAGAATTGAAGGAGGTTCGGTTTGTTTGATTCTAAAAATGAATCTCAACTGAGAGAAATTTGGAAAGTGACCATTCCACGTGTTCTCACTTTTACTCCCTAACAGGGTTTCATAGCTAATTCCATTCGATGGGTCTACTTTTTTCACCTGTTGTGCGCGTTTGCCCTTGAATTCTCTGAGTAAATGGGTAAAATTCATTTCTTTCCAAGTTCTGTTAAAAATGTGTTGCAGTTGACATAGCCTATGTATTGTGGGAGTACTGAAGCAACCAGCAGATCTTTCTGATGTCCAGACCAGAGGAGCATTCCCCCAACTGACTCCATGAGTTCCCGATTTTAAAATGGCAAAGGAATGGAAACTATAACCCTGCATGCTGTGTGGTTTGCGTTGTTAACCCAAGTTTGCTTGTCTGTTTCCTAATTCAAACAGAGCGTCAGAAGCCATGATGCATGTAGTGTGTGTGTGCTGCAGCTGGAGTGGGCCCCAGACCAGGTATTTATAGACGCCACGTTCAGCCTTCGTCCAGTGTCATCCGCAGTCTGAACTTGTCTGTACTGCAGCAGTCTTGGAAGTTGGCTTCTGTCATGCATTCCACCTTGTGTGATCTGGTTACAACCAGCCTGCGCGTGCATTTGTATGTTGGCATACATGCTTACCTAAGAGTAGATTCCTGTTTAAGACTGTATGAATTATAAGAACGGGGCAGGGAATTTCAGCAAAGACAGCCTCCATTAACTCTGCCGTATCTGTTCTATCACAGCCCTTTGTTGTTGGAAGTAACTTTTTTTGTAATGCATTTTAGGAATTCCTTTCCTCTGAAAAGCTAAGAGCTCTTTTTTTCACATTGTTGTGTGTGACCACCTGGAGTTTTGAGGGGTAGGGGGAAGAAGAAATTTTCATTGTGTTGAGAAAGAAATGGAAACTTCAACTTGACCAGGATCACAGAGCCTGTAACATAGGCAAGACTTGCACTTTATTCTTGCAACAGGAGCTGAGTCTTTGCTTTCTCCCTGTGTCCCTGGCTTGACAGATTCTCCATGGGAGGCTCTTCATTTCCATTTCCCTGCGGTGTAAATATGACACATGGCATCCTGAGGCTGTCAGCTGACAGATCAGGAGGAAATGTTAGCTGCTAAACTGGCAGCCCTAGGTTTTACAGGGGGTTGCAGGCTGGTTGTAATCAGATACATAGCATTTAATTTCTTCTTTCTCTCTCCTGGTAAGGATGGGTTAAAATAGGCCTAGTTTGATTGTTCTTGATACCCATTCTCATCCTCTTCTGCTGTCATGTAGTACTGACCCAGTCCCCCCTCCACGTAGCTCTTAGGACAGTGAATCTGACCGTGTCCACTACCGGAGGCCTGTGCTGCTTTTCTAATGAGTACAAACCCATTGAGCCCTGTTCACCTTGACCTTCCCTGGTTGTTTATCAGTGCATAGCAGTGCCAGAGGCCTTTCTCATCCTCCTCTGTGTTACCAGCATGGGTATGTCACTACAGTGCAGTTTTTTCTGTTCGCGTTAGTTCAAAATCGAACCTCTTCCAGAGTCAGCCTTAGAGACTGGTAATACCTGTGTTTCTAGATTCTAGTGGAGATGGTTCAGACTGAGGCAAATGTTGTTTTCCTGCTTACTGCTAATGTTCATTCCAAAGGTTGAGTTGCACCTGCCCAGAAAGATTGTCTTGTGAAGTCATCTTTGTTACCAGCCTTTGGACTTTTAAAATTTTTTTATTTTCATTTTATTTGAAAGGCAGAGAGACAATAGGTCTTCCTTCTGCTGGTTTACTCCCAAGATCCCTGCCACCACCAGGCTTGTACTAGGCCAAAGCAAGGAGTTCAGAACTCCCTCTGGCTCTCCCACATGGGTTGCAGGGACCCAAGTACCTCAGCCATCAGCCACTGCTGCCCAGGGAGCACTAGCAGACAGCTGGATTGTAAGCAGAGTGACTGGGACTCGAGCCAGGCACTCCCATATGGGACACGGGCACCCCAAGCAGCAACTTCTGTGTCAAAACTCCCACCCTGGCTTTGAGTTCAGTCTTACAACAAATGCATTGAAGCTTATTTTAACTGGATGAATGGGAAAAAGAAAATTGGAACTGATGTTTAAAGATACGGTTAGCTGTTCACAATGAGCTGATTTTTTTTGTTGTTGTTGTTAAGATTTATATATATATAAGAATTACAGAGAGAGATGTCTTCCATCCACAGGTTCATTCCCCGAATGACTGTAATGGCTGAGGTTGGGCCAGGCCAAAGCCAGGAGCTTCTGAGGGGTCTCCCACACGGGTGCACGGACCCAAGCACTTGGGCCACCCTCCCTGCTTTCCTAGGCACGTGAGCAAGGAGGTCGATCAGAAGCGGAGCACCAGGACTTGAACTGGCGCCCATATGGAATGCCTGTGCTGCAAGTGGTGGCTTACCCCACTGCGCCTCAATGCTGGCCCCGCATGAGCTGATGGCTAGGCCTGTCACCTTATCTGAGTGTTCCTTAAGTGCAGTTAACTTAGATAGTCACTGCCTGTTGAACAACTGTTATGAACTGTCTGTCCACTACTCCACCAGGTCCCCTTGAAGAACATAACTGTTCTTAACATAGTTGGACTCTATTCATGTGGTAACTGATAGTCCTTTATTTACTTTATTTATTTGGAGGCAGAGGCACAGAGACATCGCATTCACTGGTTGACTCTCTAATCAGAGGTAGAATCGTGTTTGCTTCTTTGTCTTCTGGAAGCCCCTGAGCATCATGTAAATTCTCAAATTCCAAGTTTTAGACCTCTCTTAATTTGAGTGTTCTCATTTGAAACATGAAAAGTGCATTGATGTGGGAAGCATCCTACTCAAAGATTCTCGATCGCACAGGAGGTTATTGCAAATGAAAACTAGATTTACCCCCCAGGATGCACACTTAACAAACATCCCACATTATTTTAGGGCAAGTGGTGGACAAAGCACTCGAGGAGAGACTATCGATGAGTTCAGAGTAAAGAGCCGCGGGTGTTCTGCAGTCCCGCGCACTAGCCCAGCCATGTACCTCTTAAACATCTGCCACGTGAGAAAGAATTCTTTCACATTTTTAATTGTCTCTGTGAGAGGATCCTGAGATTAAGGGCCTGATTTCATTTATTCTGTCCTGTTTAGACTTGTATCCCCTGGAAATGCAGTGGCCCTTTTTATGTGCTGATTGATCTCCCTTTCCCTTTTGTTCTGTATAGAGAAAAGTGGTAAAGAATCTACCTCACTGGGAATGTCGTCCTCACCACCCTTAGATGGATCTGACCATCCAGCCCATTCTTCAGGGCAGAGTCCTGAGGCTGGGAACCCCACGAGTCTTGCTCGCTCTGTATCTGCTTCAGTCTGCCCTGTCAAGCCCGATAACCCAGATAGCACTGAACCTGAAGCTGTGACGGCCTTGGAGGCTTCAGACGGATTCCAGATAAACTCTAAGCAGACAGACCGCCTTCCTCTCCAGGGCCATTCTCCCTGTGCTGCTGCCGCCGCCCCGAGCTCAGCTATGCCTTTGCAGCATTCATCTGAAGCAGCAGGTGTTGCCGATAGCCTGGAGGCATCTGCCGAAAGACGCACCCAGGGCCTCCGATTTCATCTCCACACGCGACAGGAAGTGAATTTATCCATCACGACTACCAGGATGCATGAACCGCAAATGTTTGTAGGTGAAGAGGGTTGGCATCCAGAAAATCAGAACCCGAGTCAAGTGAACGACCTCCAGCAGCACCAAGAACCAGAGAACGCGCGGCATGAGGCGGGCCCTCGGGACGCTCCGAGTGACACAGGGGACCTTGAACTTCCCGGGGAAAGGCAGCAGAAACACGAAGTTGCTGACCGGGAAGCCACGATGAGAGGCGGTCGTCTGCAGCAGGACGCGGGTCTTCCAGATCCAGGGAAGGGCGCTCTCCCTTCAGGACACTGTGGCCGCCCGGACTCAGAAACGCTTATGGAAGTGGATGCAGCCGAACAGTCGCTGGTTGCTGTGCTGAGTTCCAGTGTCGGGAACGGCAGTGCGTCTGGTCTCACTTTAGGGAATCCCCTGATGGAAGTAGAGCTACCAACGTGCAGCCCTTCGTCTGAGATCCTGAATGGTTCCATCCCCATTCAGGATCTGCAGCCCCCAGAAGGTAGTGTGGAGATGCCTGGGACAGACAGAGCATACGGCGGCCGGGCCTTCTCCTCGAGTGTCTGTGGCAGCAGTCAGCCCCCTGCAGAGTCCGCAGAAGAATCTTGTTCGTCTATAACCACAGCCTTGAAAGAGCTTCATGAACTTTTGGTCATTAGTAGTAAACCAGCTTCAGAAGCTGCGTATGAAGAAGTTACGTGTCAATCAGAAGGAACAGCTTGGGGGCAGACGCGTGTTAACCCTTCTGAAAGATGGACCGAAAGTGAGCGTCGTACCCAGGATGAGGACCGGCCACAGGTGTCGCATGCCATACCTGAATGCGTGAAGACAGAAAAATTAACAGACGCTTCACCGGACACCAGAATAGAAGATGGAGAAAATGCTACCTTCCAGGGTCCAGGTGGTGGCCTGTCAACTGATCACGGTGCCCCCAGATCCAGGGGCTCGGTGCACGAGAGCCGTTCTGTCACCGTAACCTCAGCTGAAACATCTAATCAATCACACCGCACCTTAGGTGTGGAAATCTCACCCAGACTTTTAACAGGTGAGGGGGATGCTCTCAGTCAGACTTGTGAGCAGACTAAGTCTTTGCTGGTTAAAGACTTGGGTCAGGGCACACAGAACCCAGCACCAGACAGGCCTGCGACCAGAGAAGACGTCTGTCGTGACGCTGCACGACCATCTCTTGAAGTTGAAGCACCTCCCAGCCACTCGTCAGGTCCCTGCATTCTCCCACCACTAGGCTTTCCTGCTGCTGATATTGACCGGATTCTCCGTGCCGGCTTCACTTTGCAGGAAGCTCTTGGGGCTTTGCATCGAGTCGGTGGAAATGCAGACCTTGCACTTCTTGTTTTGCTAGCAAAGAACATTGTAGTCCCTACGTAACTGTGGAAGGTGGGCTAGACCGTACTCCATTCCCTTAAAAAATGCTCTTTCTATACACACATAACACACACACACACACACACACACACTCACCACATATACAGTATGTGTAGAAACCTGCAAGCAGAATGTTGAGCCAGATTTTTTTTTTAAAGATTTTTTTCGGCCAAAGTAATTTATGATCTCTTGTCTGATGAATTTGTCTTCTACTTGTTAAAATTTGAACCTTTTTAAATGTATTGGCAGTATGTGCATACAGAAGCTTTTTATTCTCATTAAGATGATGTATTCTGGAATAAAATGGATGGTTTTGTGTATAGCATACCATTTTAGAATGAGAGTGAATGCTTTGAAAGGCAGAAGCCATGAGAAACCCCGCCACCCACGTAGCTAAAAACGCTGCTGTGTGTCTGCCGTAGGCAAGGAGTGGCTTGCTGACTCAGTCGTAGTTGGGTGTTTGGAATTATACCCAGTGCTGTATGTATTATGATTCATTAATTATTACAGGAAGTTGGAGAATAATTGAATACTATCTCTCAGAGCGGTATGGTTTTTATCTGTTGCTTAGGATTTGGCATTTTAATAGGGTGATCGGGGAGGGTTTAAAACTTGGGCTGCTTTGTGCATCGCAGGCTGCTGCATGGATTGATTGCCAAATATCTTTTTTACCTTGAGGGGGATGTAGTGGGGAAATTAACGTCAGAGTGAAACGTGGTGCTACCCTGATTTTAAAAAGGTGATGGGGGCGGGAGGAGAACCTGTAATTCCATTTCCAAATGTCTTGAGAACTGTGAGTGAGAGTTCACGGCCAAGACACTGGAATTCATTAGAGATTGAGTTTGCTAGCTTCTCGCTGGTCACTCCTCAGTCAGTAATGATGGGCTGCAGTTGATTGCTTTCTGAACTTGCCTGGGAGGCTCTTCAAAAGCTTGCTGTGAGCTGTGATTTGAGTGAAGTACTGAAGTGTGCAGCCGTGTCACTGGTTCATCTTGGTTCTCGGGATGGTCAGCCTGGCTGGTGAGTGGCCGTCATGGCAGTGAGAGGCGATTGCAGTTTCTGGTGCAAGTGGCCTTGGTAGAGTTTTCTCATCCTTTTCTTTCCTCAGGAGTTTCTTTTTAAAGCAAGATTCATCGTATCTGTGTTTACCATGTCAAGTTAGAGTGGGGCACACTGTACAGATGTATTTATTGTGGCCTTTTTTTATACAAGGACTAGCCCTTGGAAATCCTTGTCCTGGGGGCCCCACTGTGCAATAACCCTGCTGGAGAGATTTTAGTGATTCTTCCTTGAAAAGAATAAACTGCTCTCCTAAGTACCTAGTGAGAATCAGAAACCTGAGTTTTGAGAATAATTCCTGACTCCAGGTTATAATTTGCAGCATGTTTCGAAAGAATAATTTTTGAACTTCCGTGATTTTGTCTAAGGTCTCTTTGAAAGCTTGTTCTTTGCGTCGGAGTTCAACTCATTGAGCGCAGTCGCAGCGGAGGCTCATATCTCAGGAGTTTGTGAGGCTTTGATGTAGGGGCATTTAGAGGCTGTTCCTGTCCCCCTGATGCAGTTTCTGTCTCCTTTGGCTCTGGTGTGTGCATGTGTGCTGTGAGACTTCAGTGGTGTGGTGGGAAGCGCCATCGCGTTGTCGTGACCTTTGTGACGTTAGGAACAGGTTGAGGGAGAGAGCCGCTGCCCCCTGCTTTCCAGAGGGCGCTCGGAGCAGCAGCTTGGCCAGGTTGTCTTTCAGATGTTCTTTTAGACAATCACACGTTATAGACCCTTTTGCCTGTCCTACACCAAAGATGTAAGATGCACTAGGAAACTGCTTACAGGATTTCTGTCCACTGATTCTTAGAGCTGTGATTGTAATTAAGTAGTTGGTGCTATGATTGAAGCAAAATCTAGTAGCAATGCAATGGGACCCTGTACTTGCTTTATGGGTGGTGGTTTGGGAATGTGTTTTAGAGCTTAAAAGTATTGGGAGCCTTGGGGTGGGGTGGGGGGTTGGGGTGGAAGAAGTTACCCATGACAGACTGTTCCAGAAAGGCCGCCTGTGTGAAGAAGGCCCCCACCATTTTCTGTGTGAGCAGAGCACATTGTGGCGCTCTGTTCAGCTGCATGGCCACTGAGTTCTCAGGTTTCCCAAATGTGGAGATTTGGGAAGCAGTCCCAGTGGGATATATAGTGTCAGTCTGGAGATGATTTCATCACAATAGCTTTTCATATATGTCTGTATATTTTTAGGAGAAAGTTGAATAGGCCTTTAACACTTACTCTTGATAGGGATACTTTGAATGAGCTTAACCCACTTGCCAAATACCCCTGTCCCCTTTTCTTTCGTTTTTTTTTTTTTTTTTTCACTCTGTAATGTCTTTTGATTTTTAAATTTCTTATTTTTCTGTCAATTTTTATAAAAGTTGACATCATTAGGATTCTGAATGACTTAAATTTAGCAGTTCTGGAACACAGAATATTAAGGAACATTATACAGTCCATCTTCATTGTCAGTTTTCATTAGCATTTAGCACTTTAAGAACCCCAGAGATACAGAAATTTCAGATCAACTTCTAAGACAAGGTCAGATCATCATGAATTCCTGTGTTTGCCCAAAGGAGTGGTAACAGCCAGGCAGCACCAGCACTGGACAGCTCCTTTACCTTAACCAATATTGGGCAGCTCTACAGTCAGCACATCCCTCCAAGGGTGGTCTCTGTGTGTTCACCAGAGAGGGGAGGACTGGCCATCAGCCGGCTCCCGTGAGCAGGGCTGTGCTCGGTGACAGATGTACCTGGCCCATCAGTTTCTGCTCACCGGCTCTGTCACAGGACGTTTCTAGTGGCACCTCTTGAGGCCTGTGGACAGACAGTAACCTTTACTCTTTGGGCATTGGCTCTCCATGTCGTAGAACCGGTTGCTGGCAAGGGTGGCTGGGTAGGTGTTGAGCATGTGTGTTCAGACTCTTCCACTTTGACATCTGTGATGCTTTGAGACTTCTCCATATGCACCAAAGGGAGACACAGCCCCCTGTGTTTCCCCAAAGCGTTTTAGTAGCAAGAGGGTGCATAGAAGTCGGAGACTTGTCACTGACTATAACCAGTGAGTGTGGAACCTTCCTGCCTTCCTGGTAAGCGTCCCTTCTCTAGTGAAAGCCATACACATGTAGATAGGTCATGTCTGTATACACACACAGACATGTAAAGCAGTCTCATACGTGTGGTTGACATCCAGCTAATTTTAGGTAGGTCAAAAAGTGAACAGTTTTTGTACCTACAGACATACCAGCTTAATGGTGGCTTTCATCCCACTGTGTCACAGAGCAGCTTGCAGATAGCGGGCTGGGAGAGTGAGCAGTGCATCCGCCTGCCTCTTGGCTGAGGCGAGGGGGTGTGGGGTGACAGAATCGCCACCCAGTTCAGACTTAGCACTGGTGATGCATCTGAAGGAAAGCTGACCAGACTTTGCATTGTCCAGGACGAGGACTCACCAAGAAGCCGAGTTTCTTCTTGGGAACTGATGGCTTAGTGTGGACTGTGACTGAGCTAGGAAGACACAAAGGGTTTTCAAGAGTTTCCCTTCTTGGAAGGTGAATGTCACCTTTCAGTTTCTATAATATATGTATGAAAAAATAGCCTTTTCCCTGACAATGTCTGTTCCTCTTTACAACAGATTGAACTCAGAGCCCGTCCTTGAGAGCTGGCAATGTAAAGTCACGGCTCAGGTCGTGCACATCAGTAGTCCCTCCATAGTTGTCAGTAGGAATCCACTGAATAAGCTGAGGAGAGTGAGGTGAACCTCTGCTGGACCTGATTTTCTTTTGTGCCTTAGTTTCTCTGGATAGCAGAGTTAGCAAATTTTAGTGAGGGGTAGAAGTGAGACTATGTGTCAGGAAGTTTGAAACGGAGGGCCTGCATATAAAGTGGCCCTCAGGTTCACCCTGATTGAGTTGATTCAGAATGGTTCTACATCAAGTCATTAGTTCTTTTTGTTTTTGTTTTTGTTTTGTTTTTTTTTGATACAAAGAATTCAAGATGAGTTTTGCATCACACATACCAAAAATGGTTTGTAGATGTTTTATTACATTCTTTGTTGTGCTGTCAAGTGGTTTAATGATTAAGGGAGAGCAAAGGTTCCAAAAAAAAAATGTTTCAGAGGAAGTTAAGACTTCCTTAAGGCTCTGCAGCAGGAGTCTGAACAGGACTCATTGCTGCTACTTCGATCCGTTCATCAGATGTTGGCAGCCTGTGCAGGGCACCGGTGCGTTCTGGTCACGACAGCAGATTGGAATCCTGCGCCCACAAAGCTTCCACCTGCTAGAGAAGCATGGAACAAAGTTGATCTTCAAAAGCAAGCCCTGGTTTTGCCTTTTAGTATGCTTTTGTTTTAGAAGAGTCCCTTGGCTCCCATTCAGAGCAGACTGGGAAAAATCGGGCTCACGCTGGAATCAGATGCTGCAAACCGCAAGCTGTTCTTTAAAAAAACAGGATTAGAGACTCCAACAAAAACCTTGTAACATTTGGTCAAAAAGCTGGAAGACACCAGATATTGGGGAATCAACTTGTGGTGGCAGGGGTACAGAGGAGAGAAGTCCAAGTAAATGGAAAATGGCGCCGTGACAGCCTCTGCTTCCGTGCAGGGCAGGAGTTTGGGGTGTGCTGCTGCTCCCATCCCCTGTGAGCACAGTCGCTCTGGAACACTGGCCATCTGGGCGGACAGGACTCTGCAGGATGTGCTGTTTTAGAGGAGCTGGAGGCAGCTGTGAAGACAGGAGTCTGGAGAGGGAGCCGACATAGCAAGCGGCGGTTGTGGAGCTGGAGGGGGCTGCCTGGTACAGGGATTCCAGGCTCTGCCGGCTTCTCAGGCCAGCTCCGTCAGAGGGACGTTCTTCACCTTGTCATTTAACATGCCACAGTTGAAGCCCTGAAGCATACAAGTAGGATTTCTGGATGCTGTTAATGACTTCTGAAGTTTACTGTTGGAAAACTGTCACAGGTTTGTTACTGATGAATTGGTGGTTGGTAATCGCGACTCTTAGGGGGCCGTGTAGTGAAAGGATACAGCGAGGTTTTAGGGCACCATTGTATGGAATGAAATGGTTCAGGGGCATAAATACTATATAGAGTTTTCTTTTATGTAAAAAGTTCCAGTAAACTAAGACCAGAGTGTGTACCATCAGAAGGTTCTCATTAGCACATGTCGGGAGAAGGGGTATGCTGGGCTGTTTCACCCCTGGGAAGACTGCACGTCTGATGGGGATGATTCCGCTCGCTGGAGTTTGTGTTACACAGTGTTGAATGAACGCATCTGGGGCCTAAAGAAGGGAGGCCTGCACTTCCTGCCAGAGGCAGACGCGTGTGTTCCCAGAGTCGTCCTGCTCGGTGAGCTGATGCTAGGGCCTGCCCTTCCCTGCCGCGGAGGCCCCTTGGCTCTCTGGTTCTCTGCCCCCGTGTGAAACCTTCCCTTCTGGTCGCTTAGATGTCCATTCTCTACTCCCATGATCATTGTTTTGAAATCATTTTGGTAAAATACCGAGAGCAATTCAACATACTGATTGAATTTGCTTTTCTCCACTGTGCACTTAAAATGACATTGATTTGTTCATTTCTATTCCAAGTCTCATTTTCATGGCAAGTTGGGCTAATGACCTTTGCACTCAAGGAGGGTTTGTTTACCAGTTTTATAGCCATATCTGGCAGATCTTAGCAAATAGAAGCTCCTCCTTTCTTCCCTTCCCTCCTCGTTCTTGCAGTGGCTCATGTATTGCAAGATTTTCTGGCTTTTCTTTAAGCTTTGATACTACTGCATCTTAGAAGAACAAAGCTGATAGGCATAGTAGGCTTGCCAGTGGCGCAGTCACTACCATTTGCTTTGGTTCTCAGAGTTGGGAAAACTCTGAGAACTTAAGGGAACCAAACTCAGGAATCCCACAGTTGGTTGCGTTGTGCCGTTGGTTGAGGGGCTGGATATAGGACCTGTCTGCAGCTGAGTGAGCTAGTTGTATTTGGGTTTGAATTTTTGTCACATACTGAAATGTAAGTCAGCCTAAATAATCAAAACACTTTATTTTATTTTTCTTTTTTTAATAGGAACTTTCTGAAGAAAAAGTGGTGTGTAAAACATTTGATATTTAAGACAATAAAGTTTTTATCATAAGATTTCTGTTTGACCAGTTTCTTTTAAATTGGGGTGATTTCTGGAGCTTTGTCCCTGTCTCTGTCTCCTTGCTCCTTTAAATTGAGGAATGGGCATCAGAGCCATTAAGCTAACTTGCAGCCACCGTGGCAGGAGGACACTGTCTGCTGATGGGCTGGGGACTCTGCTGCAGTCGGGGCGCAGTAAGAGAAGACGCCAGAGAGCCACAGAGCACAGTGCCAGAGACGCCTGCCCCTCGAGGCAGCCTGGCTGGGCTTGGACTCCAGCGTCGCCACTGCTCTCTTGCGTGACTTCGGGTACGTTGCATGACCTCCCCTTCCTCAGTCAAAGGGAGACCATCAGGATGGTTTTAGAGATTGAACGAGTTAAGACATGTGAAGTACTTGGAATAACTCATTGGGCAGTTAATATGGGGCAAGGGCTCTGCCCCAGGCCGTCTTTCAGGGTCCCAGGCTACCAGGGTTCTGACCACTTCAGCCTGTTTTCAGAACTACCTTGGAAGTCAGCATGAATGAGGGTTGTTTGGGGAGCTTAGGTATGCGGGTTGGGAGCAGTGGGCACTTCACTGGCAGGAACGTGTGCCACGGCCGTGGCAGATCGCAGGGGGTGCTGTGCCATAGAGTCTGTGCGCTTGGCTGCGGGCTAGCAGTCCCCTTTGCATCTTTACACTGAAGCCACACGTACCCTTCCCCACATGCTGTCCGTTGCCTGAAAGTCCAGAGTGCCCTGTGATGCCCTGTCCTCCCTCAGATCTCTGCTCCCCCATAAACAGTGATGGAGCAGGGACAGGAAGCCGCACTGTCTGTCCCACGGGGGAGGGAAGAGGGGGAAGTCCCGGTGAGCAGGCATCGTGAGGATGTTTGCTCCGGTTCCTGATGAGCCTCTCTGGAAGGAACACTTGTCCATGGTCCATTGGCCCCCAGGGATCGCACAGTGTGCCTAGCTCACTGCTGGCACAAGGCTGGGGGCCTGAGTGCCGACTAAGGGCTTGGCAAAGAGTGAGTGGCTTTTAAAACCAGTTTGTGGCTCCTTCACCAAAACAGCTGATGTGGCAGACTTGCTCTTGGCCTCTAGTGAGTTCTGCGTGCCCGGAGCCACCCTTGCAGCTCCTCCCTGCACGGTTCCCAAGCCTGACTCATTGGCACCTCCCTTGTTCAGCTGCAGTACATTTGAGTGGGGAAACCTTCACCGGATTTTGGCTGCAGGGTGGAGTCTTAATGGGAGTTGGTATGCAAATGCTGGTCCAAATAACTCAGAGGAAACTGATTTTTTACAGCCCTTCGAAGCCCAAAGTGTGTTGGCTGTGTTTCTTTTCATCTCTGCATGTAACCAGTTCTAAACTCCTGGGCTCGAGCTTTAGATAAAGCTGTGATGAAGGTAGTCAACCATGCAGGTTGCCACAGGAGACAGTTTTTCCATGCTGTGTCCTGCCTGCGTCCCACATCAGTTCACTGCTTGACTACCAAGTCCATGTCAGATTTTAAGATTTGGGGGATGGATCAAATCCCCTATCAGTATTCATTTTTCTAAATGCCTTTTTTTTTTTTTTTTTTTTAAGATTTATTTGAAAGGCAGAGTAAGAAAGCTCTTCCATCCACTGTTTCATTCCCCCAAATGTCCGCAACAGCCAGGGCTGGGCCAGGCTGGAGCCAGGAGCCAGGAGCTTCTTCCAAGTCTCCCATGTGGGCACTTGGGCCATCCTCCGTTGCTTTCCCCGGCATATTAGCAGGGAGCTGTATCAGAAGTGGATCAGCTGGGACTTGAACTGACACCCATATGGGATGCCAGTGCTGCAAGCAATGGCTTAGCCCAAAATGCTGCCGCACTAGCCCCAAAGACTTACTTTGAAAGAGTTACAGAGGGAGCCGGCGCCGTGGCTCAATAGGCTAATCCTCCACCTTGCGGCGCCGGCACACCGGGTTCTAGTCCCGGTTGGGGCGCCGGATTCTGTCCCGGTTGCCCCTCTTCCAGGCCAGCTCTCTGCTATGGCCAGGGAGTGCAGTGGAGGATGGCCCAGGTGCTTGGGCCCTGCACCCCATGGGAGACCAGGAAAAGCACCTGGCTCCTGGCTCCTGCCAGGATCAGCGCGGTGCGCCGGCTGCAGCGGCGGCCATTGGAGGGTGAACCAGCGGCAAAAGGAAGACCTTTCTCTCTCTGTCTCTCTCTCACTGTCCACTCTGCCTGTCAAAAAAAAAAAAAAAAAAAAGAGTTACAGAGGGAGGGACAGACTTTCCGTTACTTGGGTCACTCTCCAGATGGGCACAATGGACAGTAGCGCTGGGCCAGGCCAAAGCCAAGTGCTTCATCCTGGTCTCCCGTGTGGGTGCAGGAGCCCAGTCACTTGGACCGTCTTCCACTGCTTTTCCCAGGCCATAGCAGGAAGATGCATTGGAGGCGGAGCAGCCTAGGCACAAACTGGTGCCCATAAGGCCCTCAGCACCAGCCCCTTGTGTTTTTTATTTTCATTTTTATTTTTTGAACCGTTAGTTATGTGAAAGATAGGAGAGGGAGAGATCTTCCATTTACTGTTTTGTTTCCCAAATGGTTGCAATAGCCAGGGCGGGGCCAGGCTGAAGCCAGGAGCCTGGAATTCCATCTGGGTCTCCCCCAGGGGCCGTCCACTGCTGCCTCCCAGGATGCTCTGCGGTAGGAAGCTGGACTCCAGCCAGGCCCCCTGACACTGGGTGTGGGCGCTCCAGGTGGCAGCTTAACCACAGCGCAGATGCCCTCCCGGATGTCCGTCTTCTAGCGTCCGATGGGGGAAGTGCTTGTCCTGACTCCGGGTAATCTGCTCACAAACAGAACCACCACTGTGAACTGTCCAGGGTTTCAGGGCAGCTTCTGAGGCTTGTAAATAATGTGCCTGTGTTAAAAATGATAAAAAATGAACCGTTTTTGAGGATTTTGAGTAGCTTAGAAATACTCTGGGGTGCTGAATAACCAGACCATCGCTTTCTGTGTAACTTTTTGCCATGAGGGCTTGATCTGAGGGGACTCCAGTGTACAGGAACTGCTGGCTCTAACAGGGGGCAGCTTAGAGCCTCCCTTGCTCAGTTCCCCTTCCTCACCTTGAAAAGAGGAAAGGAAAGGCCACTGTAGGGGCCGGCGCTGTGGCATAGCGGGTAAAGCTGCCACCTGCAGTGCTGGCATCCCATATGGGCTGCCAGCGGCCAGCTGCTCCTCTCCAATCCAGCGCTCTGCTATGGCCTGGGAAAGCAGTAGAAGATGGCCCAAGTCCTTGGGCCCCTGCACCCTTGTGGGAGACCCAGAAGAAGCTCCTGGCTCCTGGCTTCGGATTGGCACGGCGCAGCTCCGGCAGTTGCAGCCAATTGGAAGACCTCTCTCTCCCCCACCACCCCCTTCTCTCTGTGTGTGACTCTAACTTTCAAATAAATAAAAAAAATTTTTTTAAATAAGGCCACTGTGGTTGGAGGAAAGAAGTAATTATGTTGCCATTGTTCAGATCATTTAATACTAAATTTCATTAAATATGAGATTTCTAATACTCCATACTCCCTGGATTGATGGTAGCAGAAATTGTGAGCTATTGAATTATTGGAAAGAATTAGGGATCCTTGGCACAGACAAAGGGGATTCACTGATTGTTTTAAAGATTTATTTATTATTTGAAAGGCAGAGTTACAAAGAGGAGGAAACAGGAAAAGATCTTCCATCTGCTGGCTCACTTCCCAAATGGCTGCAATGTCTGTGGTTGGGCCAAGCCAGAGCCAGGAGCCAGGAGCTTCATCCAGGTCTCCCATGTGGCTGCAGGGGCCCATCTTCTTCTGCTTTGCCAGGAGCATCAGCAGGGAGCTGGAATGGAAGTGGAGCAGCCGGGACTCCCGGCACTCTGGTATGGATGGGATGCCAGTGTCCTAAGCGGTGGCTTAACCCGCTGTACCACAATGCCATCCCCGGAAAAGAACTTTAAAAAGGAGAAAGAATAAGCTGCCATCTACACGAAGTGGCTCGCTTGTCATCAGATACGGCTCCTTGTCAAGAGCTAGTAGAGTATTAATGGGGTTAACTACCTACCAATTCTCATACATGGAGTTTGTTCTAAAAACAAAGAGCTAGTATGGCTTCGCTCCTCCTGGAAGGTTATTAAAGGCAACGTCTCAGTGACAGATGATACGAAATTGAAGTGCCCCACGCCTGCTCCCCTATGGCTTCCCCGTGATGTGGTCAGCAGTTCATCTTTCCACTTGCTCTCTCTCAAGCTTTGATCCCTGTGCCTCACACACTTCCTCCAACTCATCTTAAGCCCTTTTGGCTTCACTTTAAAATATATTCAAAATCTGATCCTTCACAGAGCCCAGGTCCCAGCACCATCCATCCCCTCCCACCTGGATAATTGTAGCAGGTCTCCCTGAGCTTGTCTGTCCTTGGCATGACAGCCTGCAGGATTCTGTTAGAACGGGCCTCTCCCCAAAACCTGCAGTGAGCCCCCATCTCAGATAACATTTTTATTTATTAACAAGACTTATTTATTCAGTTGAAAGAGTAACAGAGACAAAGAGAGGTCTTCCATCTGCTGGCTCACTCTCCAAATGGCTGCAAGGGCCAGGGCTGAGCCAGGCCAAAGCCAGGAGCCAGGAGCTTCTTCTGGGTCTCCCACGTGGATGCAGGCACCCAAGGACCTGGGCCATCTTCCACTGCCTTCCCAGGCACGTACCAGGAAGCTGGAACTAAAGTGGAGCAGCCAGGACTTGAACTGTTGCCCATATGGAATGCCAGCGTTGCAGATGGCAGCTCAACCTGTTGTGCCACAACGCCGGCCCCAGATAACAGTTTTAATTTACATTATATCTAATGAGCTTTTTTTTTTTTTTTGGACAGGCAGAGTTAGAGAGAAAGGTCTTCCTTCTGTTGGTTCACTCCCCAAATGGCCGCTATGGCTGGCATGCTGCGTCCATCCGAAGCCAGGAGCCAGGTGCTTCCTCCTGGTCTCCCATGCAGGTGCAGGGCCCAAATGCTTGGGCCATCCTCCACTGCCTTCCCAGGCCACAGCAGAGAGCTGGACTGGAAGAGGAGAACCTGGACAGAATCCGGCACCCTGACCAGGACTAGAACCCGGTGTGTCAGCGCCACAGGCAGAAGATTAGCCTATTGAGCCACGGCGCCGGCCCTCTAATGACCTTTTAATGCAGTTGGGATGCAGAAATATTTTTTAGCTGTCCACGGAAATAAGAGGACAGAAAGAGAACTAACGGCAAGTGGTCAGCTAAAAATGTCTCTGCATCCCAGTTGAATTAAAAGTTCATCAGAGGGGCCCACTGCTTGTGACACCAGCATCCTACAGGGTTCATGTCCCAGCTGCTCCACTTCGATCCAGGCTCATGGCCTGGGAAATGTAGCAGAAGATAGTCCAGGTGTTTGGGCCCCTGCCATCCGTGTGGGAGACATAGAAGCAGCTCCTCGCTTCTGCCTGGCACAGCCTCGGCTATTGCAGCCACCTGAGGAGTGAACCAAATTCATTCATATTTCTCTCTCTCTCTCCCCCCCCCCACCATCTCTCTGTATCTCTGACTTTCAAATCAAAGGACTGAATCTTCTTTTTAAAGTTCATCAGATATCATATAAATTTAAAATGTTATCTCCAAAAGTTGTAAAGTTTAAAAACATTTTAAAAATTCATCAGAAAAGGAGAAAATGCTGTATCAGAAAGTAGTCACCCAGTCGACACTCAGTGGCATGTGTGGGACACCAGGCTGGCGCCGTGAGAACGGCCCTGAGTGAGCTGAGTAAGAGTGCATGTTCCCAAGGAGCTCACAGCAACACAGGGAAGAGTGCCAGGCAGTTGCGAATTCTGTTTTATTTTTGTTGAAGGTTTACATATTTATTTGAAAGGCAGAGTTACAGAGAGAAGGGGAGAGATCAAGAGACCTAGATCTTCCATGTGCTGTTCACTCCCCAAATGGCTGCAATGGCTAGGGCTGAGCCAGGTTGACATCAGGAGCCTCATCTGGGTCTCTCATGTGAGTGCAGGGGCCCAAGGCTTGGGCTGTCTCTGGAAGTGGAGCTAACGGGTGCCCATGTGAGATGCCAGCATCGAAGGCAGCGGCTTAACCCGCTGAATCCCAACACTGGCCCCAGTGGTGAATTCTACAGTGAAAATGCAGATTGACATCCTGGGAGGGAAAAGAGGCTACTCGATGTCGAGGAATCAAGAACGCAGGAACGCAGGTCTTCTGAGAATATTTAAATTGCCACTTTTTTTTTTTTTTTTTTTTTTGGACAGGCAAAGTTAGAGAAAGGTCTTCCTTTTCTATTGGTTTACCCCCACAAGTGACTGCTACGGCTGGTGCGCTGCGCTGATCTGAAGCCAGGATCCAGGTGCGGGTGCAGGACCTAAGCACTTGGGCCATCCTCCATCGCCTTCCCGGGCCACAGCAGAGAGCTGGCCTGGAAGAGGGGCAGCCAGGACAGAATCCGGTGCCCTGACCGGGACTAGAACCCGGTGTGCCAGCGCCGCAGGTGGAAGATTAGCCTATTGAGCCACGGCGCCGGCCATTAAATTACCACTTGACGAGAAGTCTCCTGCCTGATGAGATTTAGGATGCATTTGGTCAGGCTACACTGAGAGAATAAAGAGGCCCAAAATTTTCAACAATTTACTGTGATGAAAGATTACATGTGTCTACATTACAGTTCAAGGCCCATGTCCCTGGTTGATGGGCAGCTCTGCCCCATGCAGTGATTGGGGGTCTAGCCTCTTCACATCTTGTAGGCCTGACATGCCCTTGGCTGTATCCCACCGGGTGGAAGAAGAAACAGCGTGAAAAAGGAGCCCCCACGTGCTTGGAAACCCAGCCTAGGAGTGGATCCCTTCATTCCCTTTCATCCTTTGGAGAGGGCGTGATTGTATGCTGTGCCTACTGCAAAGGAGCCTGGGAAACGTAGTCTAGCACGGGGCCTGACTACGACGTGACCGCTGTGGAAAGGAGATTTTGTGAATGGCCAGCAGCCTCGGCCGTGCTGGGGAAGAGCGTGGGGACAGACCAGGGAGCTGGAGAAAAGGAAGGTCCGTGGGAGCTTAGGGGTTAGGGGTGTGTCAGGATGAACCAGGCCGGCTGTGGCCTGGGAAGCAAAGGGTTTCGCTGCACACGCTCCGACAGGAGATGCTGGAGGCTTTTGTGCCGGGAGGTGGAATGGTCCTCAGTGTAGCTTGCTGACCAGATAACAGAGAAAGGAGCACATTGAAATCATGTAGTTCAAGCTGCCTTGCCGTGCTTTGCCCAATCTTAGACTTTCTGCACTGCTTCCGGGTGCTGGAGTTCAGGTGCGGGAGCCCGGGCTCCTGCAGTCGCCACCCAGCTCTGTGAGCTCTAGCAGCTTCACAGCCTGGTGCCCAAGGAAATACTCGCTCCCCTGGAGACATCAATCTATTTGCCTTGAGTTGGCAGAAAGGGAGGAGCTAGTCTCTTTAATCTCCTCCACTTAAAAAAAAAGTCCTCAATGGCCCCCATTGTGGTGTAGCAGGTTAAGCCACCACTTGCAACACCAGCAACTCACATGAACATTATTTTGAGTCCTGGCTGCTCCACTTCCAGTCCAGCTCCTTGCTAATGTGCCTAGGAAATCAGCAGAGGACGGCCCGAATGCTTGAGCCCCTGCCACCCATGTGGGAGCCCCAGATGAAATTCCAGGCTCCTGGCATCAGCCTAGCCCAGTCCTGGCTTTTGCGGCCATTTGTGGGGAGTGAATCAGCAGATGGAAGGATGGAAGATTTCTCCTTCCCTGTAACTCTGCCTTTCAAATAAATTAATTAATTAAAAAAAAAATTCTGTCCAAGGCCGGCGCCGCAGCTCACTAGGCTAATTCTCTGCACACCGGGTTCTAGTCCCGGTCGGGGCGCCGGATTCTGTCCCGGTTGCCCCTCTTCCAGGCCAGCTCTCTGCTGTGGCCCAAGTGCTTGGGCCCTGCACCCCATGGGAGACCAGGAGAAACACCTGGCTCCTGCCATCGGATCAGTGCAGTGCACCGGCCGCAGTGCGCCGGCCATGGCAGCCATTGGAGGGTGAACCAATGGCAAAGGAAGACCTTTCTCTCTGTCTCTCTCTCTCACTATCCATTCTGCCTGTCAAAAAAAAAAAAAAAAAAAAATCTGTCCAATGAACTTTAAAAACATTTATTAAAAAATTCACTTGTTCTAATTGTATTTGAAAGGCAAAGAGAAAGAGACAGAGAGATAGAGACTTCCTACGAGCTGCTTCATTTCCCAAATGCCTGCAACAGCCAGGGCTGGGCCAGGCTGAAGCCAGAAGCCTGGAACTCATTCCCAGGCTGCCATGCGGGTGGGAGGGACCCAAACACGTGAGCCACCACCTACTGCCTCCCTGGGTGCCCTTCGGCAGGAAGCTGGGTCAAGAGATGAGGAGCTGGGATTTGGATCAGGCACCCAGTAGGGGCGGTGGCGTCCCAGCTGGCAAGGTAACTACTCTGCCGAGCAGCTGGCCCCGTCTGGGGGTGCGGCAGGCCGAAGCCGCCAGTCTGGCTTCCTCTCCACGGCAGTGCACATCCTGGAAAGAAGAGCAACGACCGGGCCCTTCTCTGCGGTCCTCCTTCAGTATTCCTCTTTTGGCTGCTTGATTGCTACTTTAACGAGGCTGCGGAACTTTAGAGAGAAGAGAGGTTCCCTGAGGTCACGGTTCTGGAGCTGGTGGCATCGTTACAGCTGGCAGGAGCTTGCGCACAAGCAAGCGATCACATCACAGGCAGGCTTCGATGTGGGTGGAGGGAAGGGGGTTCGATGCCTGTGATGGCCCATGGGGGGCCTTCCATCCACAATGACTTCTCTAGCAAAGCCTCCACCCCCTCACCTCCCTCCCACGGGCCTCCAGGCTGGCATCTCTCCCCCCCACCCCCACCACCACCATGGGGTGTGTCCCACCATCCACCGTGTAGGTTTCAGGGGGACGGACGAGGTCATTTGACTTTGGAAATTCGTTTCTTTAGGAAGACCAAGTGTTAAGAACAATAGGATATCCGGCGCCGCGGCTCACTAGGCTAATCCTCCGCCTTGCGGCGCCGGCACACCGGGTTCTAGTCCCGGTCGGGGTGCCGGATTCTGTCCCGGTTGCCCCTCTTCCAGGCCAGCTCTCTGCTGTGGCCAGGGAGTGCAGTGGAGGATGGCCCAAGTGCTTGGGCCCTGCACCCGCATGGGAGACCAGGAGAAGCACCTGGCTCCTGCCTTCGGATCAGCGCAATGCGCCGGCCACAGCGGCCATTGGAGGGTGAACCAACAGCAAAAAGGAAGACCTTTCTCTCTGTCTCTCTCTCACTCACTGTCCACTCTGCCTGTCAAATATAAAAAATAAATAAATAAATAAAAAGAACAATAGGATAAAAGAAAAGCATCAAAGAAAAATCAACATCATCACAATGCCTGTTTCCACAGATAGACGTTGGTAGGTCCACAGAAAAATCTGGGCTCTGACACATCGAAGTGTGTTACTTCTGTGGACACAGTGGGATTGAGGCAGGTTGGATTTCTAATACTCGCATTTAAATCTCTGCAGGGGTGATTATTCGTGATAAAGTTAAATTTAAAATAAAGTCAGGGGGCTGGCGCTGTGGCCTAGTGGGTAAAGTGGTGGCCTGCAGCATCTCATATGGGCTCTGGTTCGAGTCCTAGCTGCTCCACTTCCCATCCAGCTCTCTGCTTATGGCCTGGGAAAGCAGTGGAAGATGGCCCAAGTGCTTGGGCCCCTGCACCTGCATGGGAGACCCGGGAAGAAGCTCCTGGCTCCTGGCTCCTGGCTTTGGATCAGTCCAGCTCCAGCCATTATGCCCATTTGGGAAGTGAACCAGCTAATGGAAGACCTCCCTCTCTCTGTCTTTGCCTCTACCTCTGTAACTCTGCCTTTCAAATAAATAAATAAATCTTTTTTTAAAAAAATGAAGTCAGTTCATTCTCTGGGAGGGGCATACCCCAAAGCAACCTTTCCCAACCTATGTCCTCACCCCAAGAAAAACAAATTCACACACACGCGCAAGCATCAAAAACATGATGTCACTTAAAAAAAAAAATCGCATGGCTAGACAGGAAGCCAGAAAGAGAGTCAAGGCTCGGGCTCAGGCTTTTATAACTGGCTCAGGAGAACCAACTCAGGGTCCCAGGAGAACCCTGGGGACTGTAATGACCTAAGAGCCTCCCACGAGGCCCCGCCTCTTAAAGGTGCCACCACCTCTCCTGGGCCACACTGGGAACCAAACCCCTAGCACACGAAACCCTGGGGAGCAAAGTCACTTTGAAACCACAGGACTTTTCTTCCCAGTTTCTCCCGTCATCCCATGGTGATTAGCAGTATGAGACTCAGGGGCAGACGATATTGTTTAAACAAGAACAATCATTTTTTCCTGAGTCACTGATGTGGGAACAGGCGAAGTGAGCTGCCCGAGGCCCCGGCCTGAGTCAGAGGAGGTTTGATGCCTGATGCCTTTTGATTCAGAGTCCCGTGCGTCTTCCATGTGACCTGCGAATCTTGTGCAACAAATGAATGGGCTTGCGTTCTGAGCTTGGAGACGCTCAGCCACAGGACTGGCAGGCATCCTGCACTTTTTGGAGTCACGCCACTCTTATCAGGGGTATCTGAACCCCAGGCATGGCCTCTTCCCTGTCCTCACAAGAAATGCTGTTTAGGCCAGAGTTTCACTTCCTTCTGCCAGCCACTCACGCACCCAGCCAACCCCAGGAGTCCGGTAGGAGTGAGACCGTGTGTTCCTCTGAATGTTGTAAAAAGTTGAGACCATCTCCCTGGGTGTGCAGCTAAAAATACTATGGCCGCCTCCTCCCCTCTTCACAGGTATACCCCAGGTATACAGCCAAGGACTAAAAATATCTGTTGATGCTGTCATGTGTCATTTGCCCAAGCTGTGCCCAGGCGGGCTTGCTATTCTACAGCAGGGACGAATGGTAAAGTGGTGTTTCGGCTTCGGGCTCCCCAGACTCCATGAGCCACAGCTGCATCGACAGGTTGGGGCCTGCAGGCACCCCAACCAGGGTGGAGTGGGGAGGGCACGACTAGCCAGTTATTCCAGCTTAGCTTCCTCCTGCTTGCACCCGGGCTATGTCTGTCCTCATTCACAGTAATAGTCAATGTTTCCTCCAATGACGGCAGCCCCGGCCCCTCTGGCCTTACTCTGCTCACCTCCACAAAGGTTCTTAGCTCTTATCTTCCTGACCTCAATACAAATAAGAAAATGCCCTGGGTTTAGTTGCTTAGAGACTTCGCTTCCTTCCATAAATGGTTAGACCAAGTCCCTCTGGGGCTGTCTTCTAGAATAGTCTGCAGAAAGCTTAAGGGTGCTTGGCCCAGAAAAGGAGACACATGGCTACGTGCTCAGATTCCTGCCTTGGTGTGCGGGCCCTTAGGCAAACTGCTTAACTCCCATCCCTCAGTCTCTTCATCTGAATGTAAACGGGCAGGACACATGAGACAAATGTGGGTAAAGCAGAGTTGGGTGACCGGCACACGTTACGCCGTTGGCATCTTCTGGCCCTAGGTCCCCGGTGTTTATGGGACGCAGCAACTCCGGCGTCTCACCTCGCTCTTTGCTTTTCCTGAGTTTACTTGCCCCCATAGCCAGTCACATAATAGACTAGCACCATCTTGAGCCTCTTCTAGGGAGGATGAGGGATCCGGCGAGGTCTCTCCTGAAGGCCGTAGGATCAGCTTTCCAGAGCAGGGCTGGATGACCCTGGGACTGGAAGCCACTGTGGAGACCCGGGGTGCCAGGGGCTAACGGAGGGGAGCGAGCCAGTGAGACAGGGGGTCTGAGAGTGGGGACCAGGGGCAAGAGGGTGAGCAGGGTGAGGAACGCGGGTTAGGGACCTCAAGTTCAGGACTGGACGCTCAGGGTGAGGAATGCGGGGAGGCCTGCAGAGGCAGGGGAGCAGGGCTTGAGGGGGTCTCCAGGGTCCCCCGGATCTGGGGGCTGAGAAGCCTCGGGATCCGGGGCCGAGGGGAGGAGGGCGGGGCCGCGTCCGTGCGGGCCCTGAGGCCCGGGGTCTCTGAGCAGCGCCGGGCCCGGTCTGTGCGGGCGTCCGGGGCGCTGGGTGCCCGGCGCGGCCCTGGCGCCGCCCCGCCTGACATCAGTTCCTGCCGTCGCCGCCGCCGCCGCGCACAGCCCGCGGCCTCCTTCCCCGCCGGCCGCGCTCGGGAGCCGCCGGGCCGCGGCGGAGCGAGGGCCCCGGGCGAGGCTAGGGCCGGGCGGCGGGCGCCGGGCCCCGCGGCCACCAAGACGGAGCCCCCGCACGGCCGGCGGCAGCGGTTGGCAGCGGCCCCCGGCCCGCGGCGCGGGAAGCGGCGGCGGGGCGGCGGCGGCGGCGGCGGCGCCATGGAGCCGCGGGAGGTGAAGGACCGGATCCTGGAGAACATCTCGCTGACCGTGAAGAAGGTGAGCGCCGCCCGTCTTCCCGGCCTGGGCCGCCTCCTCCCTGTCGCGTCGCCCGCTCGGGCCGGGGGTCCCCTCCGCCACCGCCCTGCCTCTGGGCGACCCGGGCCGGGGCGCAGGAGCCCCGGGAGCCCCGGGCCGCCGTGGGGGGAAGCGGGGCCGCTCACGTGAGCGCCGCGGCGGCCTCGAGCTCTTTTTAGAGAACAAAGTTGAGGTCAGCATCCTCGGAGCTTCCCTGTGTGGCGCCGTGGGCCCTGATTTCCCCCCGAGGGTGGGCGGCCCGCGGCCCCGCGGGGAAGGCCCGCAGCGCGGCTGCGAACCCCAGCATCCGCCGTGGCGGTCAAGGCCGGGAGAGGAGCCCGCGGCGAGAGCGGCTGCGACCTTGCCCCTGACCTGCAGGGCCCGAGCTGGGGACCTCAAAGGGGCCCGGGCGCCGCGCTCTGGGGCTCGCCGGGGCGGGGGTCTTCGTCCCGATCCAGGCAGAAGTGAGGACCTGGCGAGGGGCAAGTCCTTGAACTTTCTGAAGACTCCTTGTGTGCATGGATTCCAAAAACGTTAGCACCGCGATAAATTTATCTTTTAATTTCACTTTCCATGAACTTTTTGAAGTGCTCACATAAAAATAACTTAGTTTTTCCATCCAGATTCCTCAAAAGTAGCACAGGCAAGCAATCGTACCTTCCATAAAGATAGAGGTGCCTTAAAAAGAAAAGTAGACCCAAAATGCTTCTAGCAAAAGGACGACTAAAAATGACGTTACAGAGGTCTGACAGGAGTCGTGTTTTCGGCTTTCCTGAGCGCTGCAGGTGCAAAGGGGTAATGGTTTTTGCTCACTCAAGGAGCCTGGGATGAGCACGCACCTTGTTCAAAAGCAATACATCTTTCTAGTCTGGTCTGGGCTGCTGACGGCTTCAGGTAGGCCAAGTGCTTTGTCTTCGGATCTCAAACACTTACGTGGAGAAAGTCCCCAGTGGAGAGGTGGTGGACGTGGGCACCCTGATGCACGTGTGAGCGGGGATCTTTTACAGACCGAGAGCCGCGGTGCCATCAGGCCGTCCTTTGTGAACGAGTCGGGTGTGCATTTCAGGATGCTTATGAAACGTATGCTTTGAGACGAGCACGTGTTACTGAGCCGTGACGCACCCAGGAAGCACAGATCTCACTCCGGACACTGGAACGCCATCCGAGTAGTTACAGCCAGAGGCTTGACTGGCGTTGTGATTCAGAACACGGCTTCGGAGTCCAGCTCCTTGGGCTGAACTCCTACTCTGCCAGTGAACAGCCTGTGACCGTGGGCAGGTTCCTTACTGTCTCCATGCCTCAATTTCCTCATCTGTAAAGCAAGCATAAAGCTAGGGTTACTGTGAAGATTTGAAAATTTCGACTGATTTTTGTTTTATTTGAAAGGCAAAGAGATCTTCCAACACTGGTTCACCCCCCATATACTTGGAACAGCCTTGGCTGACCCAGGCGGAAGCCAGGAGCTTCGCCCAGGTCTCCCATTTAGGCGGCAGGGGCCCAAGCCCTTGAGTCATCCTTTGCTGCTTCCCCAGGTGTATCAGCAGGCAGCTGGGTTGGAAGTGGGGCATCCGGGACCCAAACCAGCATCCATATAGGATGCCGCATCAGAGGCCGTGGCTTATCCCACTATCCGACAACACCGGCTCCTCAAGTGACATAAACTGTGGCACCAAACTCCCACGCCTGTTGTGGAAAGTTGAAGTATCTGGAGCGGTCGGCATGGTGCCTGACCCCGTCTTGGTTAATGGCAGCTTTGTTTGTCGGTGTGTAGCCAAGCTAATGCCTCACTTTTTCAAGGTCCGATGATGGCTCAGGTGCTCCCCACCCGTCAGGGCGGTTGTGCTAACACCTTTCCTTTGTGTGCAGACGTGCGTGCGACTCTTGCGTCGTGAGGTGCCCTTGGTTTTCTGCATGAGTATCTGCCTCTCACAGGAATCGGCTCAGCTACTGCAGTAGGCGTTGAGTGTTAGCAGTCTTGAGGTTACGTGTGTCCTTGAACACTGGCCTCTCCTAAGTTTGTTATCCAGCACCCTGAGAGCTGCTCTCTTTTTTCTTCCATCCTACCCTGGTAATATGGTCTTACTGGTCCTTTTATTAGGATGTCACATGAGGAGAAAGAGGTGTGTATCTCTGTAAAGGAAGATCCGGTGTGTGTTGCTATGTTGCAGAGAGTATTTTATTTTAAGGATTTATTTATTTATTTGAAAGTCAGAGTTACTCAGAGAGAGAGAGGTCTTCCATCTGATGGCTCACTCCCCAAGTGGCCGCAACAGCTAGAGCTGTGCCAATCCAAAGCCAGGAGCTTCTTCCGGGTCTCCCACATGGGTGCAGGGGCCCAAGGACTTAGGCCATCCTCCACTGCTTTCCCAGGCCACAGCAGAGAGCTGGATTGGAAGTGCAGCAGACGGGTCTCTAACTGGTGCCCATATGGGATGCCAGCGCTTCAGGCCAGGGTGTCAACCCACTGTGCCACAGAGAGTATTTTAGAATGTTGTATTGAAATACACATACTGAAAAGTGCCTAGGTCCCAAGTATACAACTTCTGACAGAGTGAACACACCTGCATATCCTGCACCCAGGCCGGGCAACAGAACTGACCATCATCCCGGGTCCCCCCGCCAGAAACTACTTGCTCAAGGGTAACTCTTGTCCCTAAACCGTGTTGTAGAGCTCAGCTGTCTTTCAGCCCTAGATTTGGTGATGGCTAACATATCCCGGAAGGTTCACCAGAGAGGGGAGATGGCTGGACCCCTCGGAGCTGAGGCAGCTTGTGTTCTGACAACGAGTTAGATTGTGGGTTACAGAAGACCGCAGAGTTTAATAGTTTCGCACAATTAATGAAAGTGATAATAAAAAGCAAGTTCCTTGTGTTCTGGAGGGCGAGCAGCAGAGGCATCCCAGGTGCTCTGTGCTTGCTGATTTGTTAATAGTTGATGATGGGGTTCCAAGCCTAGGGCGCGGCTGGCCTTCGGGGTGGGCACGTGGTTGTTTTTTTTTTGTTTTTTTGTTTTTTGGTTTTTTTTTTGACAGGCAGAGTGGACAGTGAGAGAGACAGAGAGAAAGGTCTTCCTTTGCCGTTGGTTCACCCTCAATGGTCGCCGCAGCCGGCGCACCACACTGATCCGAAGGCAGGAGCCAGGTGCTTCTCCTTGTCTCCCATGGGGTGCAGGGCCCAAGCACCTGGGCCATCCTCCACTGCACTCCCGGGCCACAGCAGAGAGCTGGCCTGGAAGAGGGGCAACCGGGACAGAATCCGGCGCCCCGACCGGGACTAGAACCAGGTGTGCCGGCGCCGCAAGGCGGAGGATTAGCCTAGTGAGCCGCGGCGCCGGCCAAGGGCACATGGTTCTAAACAGTGTCTTCTCCGTGAAGAGAAGGCAGTGGTTGCCTCAAGAGCTGTTTGCTTGTTTTAAACGTTTATTTATGTATTTGACAGGCAGAGTGACAGAGACCTGGGATGGGGGCCCCCAAGCAGCATCTTAACCATTGCACCCAGAGCCGTCTCCTGCTGAGCCTGCTTTGTGTCTGAGGAACACGAGTGTCTGTTGCGTGTTGAGCAGCGTGCACCGTAGGCAGTCACCTCGGCCTTCCACAGTTTCTGTATTGGGTGAGGGGGGATACAACAAGCAATAGCTGGGGTAAAGAGAAGTCCCGGAGAAGGAGGGCTTAACCACGTTTTGACAAACTGGTGGAATTCAAAGAGAAGTGAGCATTCAACGGGGGACCCTCCACATCCGCCGGTGGGGCCCCCAGGTGGTCTTCTGAGGACCGTGAGCCCAGTCTCAGGAGCTGGCAGTTCTGCCAGACGTGGCTGGCCGGTGCTCTGTGAGGAAGCTGTGCAGCCCGAGGCCTGCAGGTGCAGGTGGCAGAGCTGCGCAGACCCGGGCCTAGGTTTGAACTTCGGGTTTGCCTTCACCGTGCTGATCCTGGCCAGTGACTACACCTCTGCCAGCCCCCGCAGCGGCAGCTCCCCGGTGCTTTGAGGACCGTGCCGTTCTGTGAGACCATAGACCAACAGCGTCTAGCACAATACCTAGCACACAGCGAGGCCTGAGCATCATGGGAGCCACCGTTAGACCAGCAAGTCTCTGCGTGGGCCCTGGGCCTGCTCTTGGTGCGCAGTCAGGGAGCGTCTGACACCACACTCCTCGGTTGCCTCACGCTCAGGGCCCGGCAAACGCCGAGCGAAGGCCAGATGGTGAATATTGTCAGGCCCTCTGATCTTTGTTAAACCCACTGTTTTAACTGTTCTTGTGGCTCGGAAGCAGCCACACACACATTTGCAGATGTGGCTGTGTTCCAAAAACCCTTTATTTACAAACATGGGCAGCAGGCTGGATGTGGTGTGCGGGCGGCAGTTTATATAGGCACACGTGTGTGCACCGAAAAGCCCTCAGCAAGCCAGGCCAGGGGTCCCGTTCAGACAGTTGGGTTTGCCCAGGCCCATAGTTGACTGAATCTATGGGAGCTGTGGTTTTGCGGAGCGTGTCAGGTGTGTGGGGCGGGAGTGGAGCCTGCGAACCTGTCACCTGTCCGTGCATTCAGTGACGGGCAGATTTACCGAGTACCTGCCTGGCCAGCAGATGGCAGTGGGCAAGGCAGGAGAGGTCTGTGCCCTTACGGAACTGGTAGGAGGAGTAAATTGGTCCACAGACACACAGCCAGTGCCAGATCCTGGAAAGTGTTAACGAAGACATCAGTCGGAGCGATGTGATGAGGAGTGGGCGGGGCTGGGGCACACTTCCCTGAGGCACAGGCCTTGCATCCAGCATGGAACACTGGCCAGGGTAAGAGAATTACATTTTTTCTAAGAAAATAAGGGTTTTTTTGTTTGTTTTTGTTTTTGTTTTTAGATTTATTTGAGAGGCAGTGTTACAGTCAGAGAGGTCTTCCATCCACTTGTTCACTCTCCAAATTGCCGCAACAGCCGGAGCTGGGCTGATCTGAAGCCAGAAGCCAGGAGCTTCTTCTGGGTCTCCCATGCAGGTGCAGGAGCCCCCCAAAAAAATAGGCCATTTTCTACTGCTTTCCCAGGCCATTAGCACAGAGTCGGGTCAACGTGGAGCAGCCAGGACTCGAATCGGCACCCATGTAGGATGCAGGAGGCCCCCAGCTGGATCAGGTTGGGGCTGTGCTTTGCTGGTTAATGGGCTATAGCTGTTCTCAAGCCCACCTGTCAGTGCTGGTGGGAAGGCTGGGCGCTGGGCTCTTCCAGTCCTGATAGATCGCAGAACCTGAGCCTGGGCGGCTCCCTCCTGGAGAGGGACTTGGGCGAGGATTATAGGACCCATTCGGCTTCGATCGATAGTTTTGTTCCTCTGGCTTCACGGGAAAACTCTTGCAGAGCTTTAAATGCTCTGAAAACTCCTGAAGACCTGAGTGACCAGGGCAAGGATCTAAGTAAAACAACGTCTACACACATTTCCTAACCTGAAGTGGCTGCTCCTCACTTCTTCCCCTGCTCCTGACCGTAACCATGGCTGTTCCTCTGCCCTTTTCCTCAGAGTAGAGGCTGGGAGGGACCCAGCACACCTGTCCAGGACCCAGCCGTGTACAGTGGGCACTCGACCCCAAGAGCGGCCCCACCAGGCCCAGGAGGATTTGCTAATGGAGAGGCGGTAACGGCTCCTCTGAGCCCCGCCCACTCGGGTTTCAGGTGTGGTTCTCTCTTAATGAGCTGCTCCTCTGACATCAGGTTCCGGTGTGAAGCGTCGTGACACCGGTCCTTTCTGTCCCGTCACAGAACACCCGAGGCTTGGCTCTCGCTTACGCCCGTCCAGGCTGAAACTGGGGCAGGCTATTGAGGTAGCCATCACGATGCCACTTGGGATGCCCACGACCCGTATCAGAGTGCCGGTTCAGGTGCCGGCTCCGCTTCCAACCCAGCTTTCTGGTTAATGAATATCCCAGGGTGGGGGTGGGGGTGGGGGGCGGCAGCAGAGGATGGCTCAAGTGCTGGGGTCCCTGCTACCCATGTGGGAGACCCACACTGAGTCCCCAGCTCCCAACCCCGGCCCAACCCAGCCCGGCTGTTGCAGGCATTTGAGGAGTGAAGCAGAAGATGGAAGCGCTCTCTCTCTCTCTTTTTCACACTCCCCCCCCCCAATCTCTCTGCCTTTCAAACAATTAGTTAAGGGGTTGACATTGTGGTACAGTGCATTAAGCCACCACTTGCAATGTTCGCATCCCATGTTGGAGTGCTACTTCAAGTCCTGCTGCTCCCCTTCCAGTCCAGCTCCCTGCTCATGCACCTGGGAAAGCAGTGGAAGACGGCTAAAGTGCTTGGGCGCTGCCATCCACATGGGAGACCAGGATAGAGTTCTGGCTCCAAGTTTAGGCCTGGCCCCATCTGGCCATTCAGGGGGTGAACCAATGGGTGGAAGATCTCCCTCTCCCTCTGTCTCTGTCTCTCCCTCTCTGATTTTCAAATAAATAAATAAATTTTGTAAGATTTTTATTTATTTATTTGAGAGAGTTACAGAAAGAGAGCGAGAGAAAGGTCTTCCATCTGCTGGTTCACTCCCCAAATGGCCACAACAGCCGGAAGTGGGCTGATCTGAAGCCAGGAGCTTCCTCCAGGTCTCCCACATGGGTTCAGGGGCCCAAGGACTTGGGTCATCTTCTGCTGCTTTCCCAGACCATAGCAGAGAGCTGGATGGGACGTGGAGCAGCTGGGACTCGGACCAGTGCCCATATGGGATGCCGGCACTGCATGCAGAGGCTTTACCCACTATGCCACAGCGCTGGTCCCATAAATTAAACATTTTTAAAAAAATAGTTCATAAGGGGCAGAGCTATGTTTTGAACCATTTTTCTGGTTCTTGTTCTTTTCATTTCTCTGAATTTTTCCACAAATTTCCATAGTTTTTCTGTCCTTTTTAAAAAATATTTGTTTAGAAAACATAGAGGAGAGAGAGAAGATTCACTCCCCAACTGCCTGCAACAGCCAGGGCTGAGCTAGGATCCAGGAACTCCATCGGGGTCTCCCACATGGGTAGCGGGAACACAAGAACTGGATCTATCATCTCTGCCACCCAGGCACGTCAACAGCAAGCTGGATTAGAAGCAGAGTAGCCAGGACTCGAACTGGCAGCTTGATTCAGGGATGTGGGTGTCCCAAGTGATGGCTTAACCTGCTGTGCCACAGCACCTGCTCCGTGATGTCTCTCTCTTTTTTTTTTTTTTTTTTTAAGATTTATTTATTTACTTGAAAGTCAGAGTTACACAAAGGAGAGAGAGAGAGGTCTTCCTTTTCTTCTTCTTTTTTTTTTTTAATTTTTTTTTTTTTTTTGACAGGCAGAGTGGACAGTGAGAGAGACAGAGAGACAGAGAGAAAGGTCTTCCTTTGCCGTTGGTTCACCCTCCAATGGCCGCCGCGGCTGAAGGCAGGAGCCAGGTGCTTCTCCTGGCCTCCCATGGGGTGCAGGGCCCAAGCACTTGGGCCATCCTCCACTGCACTCCCAGGCCACAGCAGAGAGCTTGCCTGGAAGAGGGGCAACCGGGACAGAATCCAGCACCCCAACCAGGACTAGAACCCGGTTTGCCGGCGCCACAAGGCTGAGGATTAGCCTGTTGAGCTGCGGCGCCGGCCGGTGATGTCTGTCTTAAAGTGGTAACAGTTACTGCATCCTCCTGTCAGTCTTGTGGATCAGTCCTCCATTTAGCAAATATTTGTTGAGAAATGTGTACAGAGCAGTCTTGTAGTCACTAAGAATCAGCAGTGAACCAAGCCTACCAAGTGCTTGCCCACGTGGGGCTTACATTCTAGCAGAGAAGCCATGTGGATGGGGTCTGCCCACTGTAACATCTGTCGCCACCGTCTAAGTGTCAGCCGTGCTGCTGCAGCGGCCCTGTCCCAGACTCCGCCGCACACCAGCATGTGCCATGCAAGCTGGTGTACAGTGAGCGCTCAGTAACCGGCAGCATCAGCAGATGTTGACACCCCCCTGCAACGGGACAGGTGGGCACCCCAGCTCCTCACAGAGCCCTCTGATAACCGGTGTGGCTTTGCAACCCTGGAAGGTCCCAGATTTCCATTTTTAACCTGAAACCCATCGGACTGTACTCGTGGGCCTTGGAAAGGGGGCAGGGGTCTCCACACTGTCCCCCAGCCTATGATTTTAGACAGAGCTTTGGTGACGGCTTTCCTTTAGCAACCACTGGCTGGCTGGCTGTGTGAGGCAATCATGAGGTCATGTTACAAGTACAGTGGTGGAAAAGGGAAGTAAAAAAAAAAAAAACAAAAAACAAAAAAACACGCAGACCCAGTGAAGGTTCCTGGCTTGAAAGACTGGTTCAGGTGGCACTTTGCAGAGCCCTCTTCTCCCGCCGGCGCGACAGGCAGCCTCGCTGCGGAGCGCTCAGAACCCCGAGCAGGTTTCCCCCAGCCCCTGCTTCTGTCCCAGCAGCGGAAGAGTGGAGGAGAATCACGCACTGTGTGCCCTTTCAGGCCACCGGTTGGCTGCCAGGTCTCTGGCGTGTGCCCAGGGACCCCTTGGAGAGTTTCTTACCATTTTTCTCCTGCTTTGGAAGGCATCACTGGGGCGCAGGTGTGTGGTGCAGCGCGCAGGTGCTGCCTGGGAAGCCCACGTCCCACACTGGAGTGCTGGTCTGAGTCCTGGCCCGCCTGCTCCCCATCCAGCTTCCTGCTGGTGTGCTCCTGGGGAGGCAGCAGGCGATGGCTCGGTTACCTCCATCCCTGCCACTCTCATGGGAGACTCAGACTGAGTTCTGGTCCCCAGCTTTGTCCTGTTCCAGCCCTGGCTATCACAGGCATCTCTCTCTCTGCCTTTCAAGTAAGATGCAAATAAACAAAAGCAAAAATCAAAACAAAATAGATATCCTTTGCCCCTCCGTAAGACGTCAAGCCCTGAGTTCCCGGACAGCATACGCCTGGTCCTGTAGGGTTGGGACACTCTCCTTTCAGGAAGGGAAGATTCAACTGCTTTTGGAAACCACATTTTGTCAAATTGCCCAGGCAATTTGGTCTTCAGCCATCATTGTTGCTACACTCCAAAGAAAGCACAGAAAAATGAAATCCGTGGATAATTCTGGTTTCTGCTTTTTTCGACTTTTTCCTGGCGCTGTTCAGCAGAGCAGAGCGGGTCCCAGCCCTCGGGCAGAGGTGCTGGCGAGTGGTGACCTCGGCGGTGAGGGAAAGCTCTGGAGTGGGCTGCTGTGTTGCGTGGCGGCTGAACGATCGAGAAGCCTGCATTTCACCACACTTGCAGAACATTGCAAGCCCATGGCAAACAGGCTTTGTGACGGACCATGCCGCGTGGGGCGCCCGTGAGCCCGAGGGTGCCGCTGGCCTGTGCGCGGTCCCCTCCTGGGCAGGGGCGTTGGCTGCATGCGGACATCAGCTCCCCCAGGACACTGTTTTGCAAACCACTGAGAGGCCAGGCTGATGGTTCTGAATCGCGGGAGCTCTGGTTGTCTGGTGCTGGAAGCCATTGCAATTGATGGGCGTTGAGAAGGAGATGTTCTCCAGGCTGAAGTGGGTTGGGATCTCAAGTTCAGGATTCTAAATTTGGAGACCAGGGCTAGAGCTGCGGCATAGAAGGTTAAGCCTTTACCAGCAGTGCCTGGCATCCCATAGGGGCACTGGTTCGAGTCCCAGCTGCTCCACTTCTCATCCAGCTCCCTGCTAATGCTCTCTCCTCCATCTGCTGGTTTACTCCCCAAATGACCACAACAGCTAGGGCTGTGCCAAGCCAAAACAAGGAGCCTGAAGCTTCAACCGAGTCCCCCACTTGGGTGGCAGGGGCCCAAACACCTGGGCCATCCCTCGTTGCCTTCGCAGGAACAGAGACTTAGCCTTCTCTGCCACAGTGCTGGCCCCAATATTTTATTTGATTGATTTGAAAGAGTTGAGAGAGAGAGCTCTTCCATCTGGTGACTCTCTCCCCAAGTGGCTGCTGGCTGGGCCAAAGCCAGGAGCTTCTTCCAGGTCTCCCGTGTGGGTGCAGGGGCCCAGGACTTGGGCCGTCTTCTGCTGCTTTCCCAAGAAAAGCAGGGAGCTGGATCCAAAGTGCAGGAGCCAGGAGCTTGAACCGGTGCCTGTATGCGATGCCAGTGTCATAGTTGGTGGCTTAACTTGCCATACCTCAACGCTGGCCCCTGACTTTTTTTTTTTTTTTTTAACTTTACAATGATGCAAAAATGGTCCATGCTCCATAGAAACTATTCTTTTTGGGTTTTAAATTGGTACCTTGCTGGGCACTGGTGACAGGCAGCGTGATCCCCTCCGGTGGTGCTGGGTGGCAGCCGTGAGCACAGCGCCCCATCGCTCCACGGTTGCAAGGTAGATGCCAACACTCCGGCATGTCGGGCGTATTAAATGCGCTTTTGACTTGCAGTATTTTCAGCTGGCAGTGGCTTCATCTGGACACGAGCCCATCCTAAGTTAAGGATCGTCTGTAAACAACATCGCGTGGCGTAGCCACTTTTCCTCTGGAAAGAATGAGTGTCCCTGAAACCCAGAGGGGTGGTTTGCCTACTCAGTGCCGGTGCTGTAAACAGACTTCCAAAAACACTAGGCAGGCAGTGCCCTCTCACGTGCCAGGAGACACCCCTCCCGCACAGCGTACCTGCTGCAAGGGGCCACCCCGGGGGCTGGGGGGCAGAGGGGGCTGAGGGGTCACCTGGGGGGCTGGGGGGGCTGAGGGGCCGTCCCCGGGGGCTGGGGGGCTGAGGGGGCTGAGGGGTCACCCTGGGGGGCTGAAGGGGCTGAGGGGCCGTCCCCGGGGCTGGGGGGCAGAGGGGGGCTGAGGGGCCGCCCCCGGGGCTAGGGGGCTGAGGGGCCGTCCCCGGGGGCTGGGGGGCTGAGGGGGCTGAGGGGTCACCCTGGGGGGCTGGGGGGCTGAAGGGGCTGAGGGGCCGTCCCCGGGGCTGGGGGGCAGAGGGGGGCTGAGGGGCCGCCCCCGGGGCTGGGGGGCTGAGGGGCCGCCCCCGGGGCTGGGGGGCTGAGGGCTCTGCAGCGCAGTCTGATGCTGAGGTTGAGTCAGACTCATCTAATCATAGCTGCCACTGGTTAAGTTCTTTCAAGAGGTGACGTGAGGTGAGGTGACAAGTCACCCTTCCTTAGCCTGCTGCGGCTGTCTAAACATTCTCTCTTCTCTGGTTGGTCTCCGTGGAGCCAACAGGGAGGCCGCTGTTACCTGGCACCTCCTCCCTGGGTGGAAGAGAGCAGTGCCCCAGGTGGCGCCAGCTGGTTGTCCCTGCACCCACGGCCTGTGCCCTCTGCGGCAAGCAGGAGTGGAGTGTGCGCAGGCCGTGCTCAGGGAGTGGAGCCCATGGTGGCCAGGCAGGTGGAGCAGGCGTGTGTACAGCCTGGCAGACTCCCCTGATGTCACTGAGCGGGGATTTTTTTCTGGGTCTATAAATATAGACGTGTGACCCACCTCCTCCCCCCTGCAGCCTCTGGGTCGTTAGCAGAGTTGGAATCCAGGTCTCTGCTCTGCTCTGCTGGGTAACCTCACAGCCTCTTGTTGGTCTTGACTGATCGGGGAGGAAGAAGGGAGCGACCTGTAACGGCCGCGTTTCCATTTGTCCGTTTCTGGTCTTCCGCGGCTTGCTTTGCGTTACCTCGGAGGGGCCGGTCTGGGAAGTTTTCTTGGTACTAACCAAAGCGCTGGAAATTGTTTCGTGGTTGTGTGTCTGTAGCAGAAAGACAAGTCAGCCGCGCAGAGTGGGGCTGGCCCTGGTTAAAACGCTCTGAGTCAGACGGTTCTTGGCTTGCTGGACTGTGCCACCCACATTTCCCCGAAACCACGGGGTCTGGTGCAGGCCTGTGGTGGTGTCTTCCTGGAGCAGTGGCTGCATGGTGAAGGGGCTCCCTGTCCTCCTGGCTTTGAGACAGGCCAAGATAAGCCCAGCCACCTCTTCCCGGTCCTGGTGCCTGAATGCACCAAAAAAATCGGTGAAAGAAAAAATTGGTGAAAAGAAAAAATCGGCTGAAGAGCAGCTCCTCCTTCTGGAATGTTCACTGAGACTGACACAGAGGCTCCTGCTCACAGACTTCAGGGGAACAATGTCTTGTAAACCAAACCAAAACCAAACCAAAACATCACTCTAAGAGTGAGGGTGAGATGCTCTGCTCCCTCTTCATTCTAATTTTCTCTCTCTCTTTCTTTCTTTTTTAAATGCTTCTTTATTTATTTGAAAGTCAGAGTTACACAAAAAGAGAAGGAGAGGCAGAGAGAGAGAGAGAGAGAGAGAGACAGACAGACAGACAGACAGACAGAGAGGTCCTCTATCCAATGGTTCACTCCCCAGTTGGCCACAATGGCTGGAGCTACGCCGATCCAAAGCCAGGAGCCAGGAGCTTCCTCCAGGTCTCCCACGCTAGTACAGAGGCCCAAGGACTTGGTCCATCTTCTACTGCTTTCCTAGGCCATAGCAGAGAGCTGGATCCTAAGTGGAACAGCCAAGTCTCAAACCGGTGCCCATATGGGATGCTGGCACTGTAGGGTGCGGCTTAACCTGCTGTGCCACAGAGCTGGCCCTGTTCTCATTTTCTTCCAATGAGAATGTTCCAGCCTTCCACGGTCAGGCACATGGCCTTGCCCGCCCCTCCCCAGGGTGGTGGAGCCCTCCTGTCCCTCCTGTCCAGACTGTCCTGCTCTGTACCTCGGCTTCCCTGCCACCCTTTCGGCAAAACTAGTCAGAGGCGTTTCTGGATCTGTTGTCTCCTGTTCCTTCTCTTTCCCTTTGTTTCTTCCATCCTTTCTTCTCTCCATTTTCCCATCTCCTCTTCTCCCCATCTCCACTCTCCAACCCAAGCCCCCACTGAGCAAAAATAGGCAGACTGGTTTACTGAAGCCCCATGCACAGCCCTGACCCCTCATGCACTGTCTGGAGTCAGCTGCACCCCGATCCCTCCAGTGTTTGATGCAGAGAGCCATAGATAGTTCTGTGCATAGCACTTCAGTGTAAGGATTCTTTTTCATAGAAGAATCCTAGTGCCACTATCACATTAAAAAAAAAAAAAAGATGTATTTATTTGAAAGGAAGGGAGAGAGGGAGAGACAGAAGGAGTGAGATCTTCCGTCCTCTGGTTCACTCCCCAAATGGCTGCAACAGCTGGGCGAGGCTGAAGCCAGGAGCTAGGAACTCTGTATCCTGGTCTCCCACTTGGGTTGCAGGGGCCCAAGCACTTGGCCATCTTCTGCTTCCTTCCCAGGTGCACTTAGCAGAAATCTGGATCGGAAGCAGGACAGCCAGGACTCAAGCCAGCTCTCCTTATGGGATACCCGTGTCATAAGTGGTGACTTAACCCACAGCACCACAGCTCTGGCCCGTGTCATGCTTTTAAAAATTAATAATAATATTTACTTAAAATCATCAAATACTGCCAGCCAAGTTTTCAAGTTTCCGTTGCCTCCTCTGTGTCATTGTTAACATACTGGATTTGAAGTAGGATCCACATAGACTCCTGCCATCCCTGTGAACGGCCGCCAGTCCCCTGCCCCTTCACCCAAGCTGCCCTCCCCAAGGCTCCCGGCACCTCCCTTTCAGGCCCTCGTCACCATGACCCCAGTGACCCACTCGTGCCCTCCGTGGGGAAACCTCCTTCTCTTGGCTTCCAGAGTGTACCCAGTCCAGGGCCCGGGTCGGCCTCATCGGCTGTGCCTTCACAGTCTAAAGCAGAGATTCTCAGGCTCGGCTGGGTGTTTCAGAAGAAGTGCTGGCTCCTGGGCCCTGCCTCCAGCGTCTCCCACTTAGTTGGTTTGGGCGGGCGTTTTGTTTTTCAAGCCCCCCAAGTGGCTCTGTTTTGCCGTGTGAGTGAGGACCCCAGTGCTCACTTGGGAGCCCCAGCAACTTAGCACTGAGACGCTCCTCCGGCACCCACCGTGGTCTCATCCGCGGACACAGCTGCTAAAAATGCCACCTGAAGGCTGATGGCGCTGACCTGCCCCTGACCGCAGGCCGCCTTCCACAGCTGTCTTGTGACATCTCCTCTTCGACATCTGATGGGGATTTTGAACTTACCGCAGCCAGAGCAGAACTCCACCTGATCTAGAAAGTTAGAAAGTGCACTGCGTTCGGTTGCTCAGAACAAAACCTTAGCATCATTGTCCTCTCTCTCTCTGTCTCATGAAGTTGGGTTATTTATTTTGGGCATCTGTGGCAGTAAATGAGATCTCAGTGGTGGTGTGTGTCTGACCGATCTCTGCACTGAGCATGGCAAGAGGCCCGGGAATTGAGGACCGGATCCAGAGCAGGGGGTGGGGAAGGTGAGAGAGCTGGACATTGAGCCCAGCACGGAAGAGGCAGGAGTGTGGTGAAGGGGCCGCGTCCCGTCTGCTTGCGTGGGCTCCTGTGTCTCTCTGAGGCCGAGGAGGTAGCTGGCTCTAAGTGGCCTGTCTCAAGGCAGCTTTGTCAGAAATCCTGCGTCACGTGCCAGTGGTGGGCAGAGAGAGCATGACTGCTTCTTGTTCCATTTTCCATTAGAGATGAAATAAAGATCTCTTTTTTCTAACTTCTCTCGAGGGCATGAGGGAAGTAGGCAGGCGGGGAAGGGCCGGGAGGTCTTAGGTCTCGTAAGATCTCATGGGCCACAGGCAGGGACTAAGCATTGGGTTCTCTACAGACGTTGGTGGAAGTGCGCTGAGCCAGAATGAACCAGCATAGCTGGGGCAACATTGCCTGGAATTTGACTGAGACCTTGGCAGTGAAAATTGGGACACTTGGAAATTCAGTTTGAGGATTTGGGACTTGAGAATGCAGGGCCCGGATCACTGGATCCCAGGCCGCGCAGTTTTGCAGTGAGAACAAAGGGAGGAAGACGCCGGATCCCTGGAGAGAGGGGTGAGCGCCTCCTTTCTCTCAGACCCCCGTCTCACCCACTGGCAAAGCCCCAGGGCTCTTTCAGATCCTGAGTCTGACCCCTCCCTACTTCTCCCTCTTTCCAGTCGGATCCAATTCCACCGGATCTGTGCACACAGATCACCAGTCTCCCTCCCCACCCTGGCCTTGCACAGTCAGTATGCACACCACACAGCAGGCACGGCAGCCCTGTGGCCAGCACACTGGGTTATGTTCAACCCTTCCTGTAGCTTCCCAAAGCCCCTGCTGTGGCCTGTGTGGCTGTGTGTGGCCTGGTTACCTCCCTGACCTCACCTCATACCACTCACATCCTCCCTCTCGGTCCCAGCCATGCTGTCGCCTCGCTGTTGCTCCTGCCCCAGGACATTTGTGCCTGCTACCCCTCTAACTGGAGTGCTCTTCCCTCGGGTACCACAGTGGTCACTTCAGAGAGCTCTTCTGTGAACCCTGTTTAGAGCAGATCCCCACACCCTTCTTGTTTTATAAATAGCACTTAATCACTCTCTGGTGCCACATTATGTAATTGCTCACAGTTTCTCTACAACCAGAATGTTCGTTTTTTGAGGGCAAGTATTTGTAGACCTCCGTATAAGAACAGGGTCTGCTGGGTCTGGAGCTGTGGCATGGCAGGTAAAGCCGCTGCCTGCAGTGCCGGCATCTCATATGGGCACCGGTTCAAGTCCTGGCTGCTCCACTTCCGATCCAGCTCTCTGCTAGGGCCTGGGAAAGTGGATGATGGCTCAAGTCCTTGGGCCCCTGCATCTGTGTGGGAGACCTGGAAGAGGCTCCTGACTTCAGATCAGCCCAGCTCCAGCCATTGTGGCCATTTGGAGAGTGAACCAGTGGATGAAAGACCTCTCTTTCTCTCTCTCTCTCTTTCTCTCTCTGCCTCTCTGTAACTCTGCCTTTCAACTAAATAAATACATCTTTTTTAAAAAGAAAAGAATAGAAAAGAAAAGAAAAATACATGACTCCTTAAGGCGCCACTACTAAGCTTTGGGCACAGGCAAGCTCCCCAACCCAGCCTGTCCCAAGTCTGCATTTCTTGCTGCCTGTGCTCAAGGCCATTACCAGGGGTCCACAGACTTTCTGGAAAGAGCCAGATAGTAAAAGTTTTAGGTCACACGGTCTCTGTTGCGTCTGAGATCGTGTAGAACAGCTGGGTGTGGCTGTGTTCCCATAAACCTTTATTTACAGCATAGGGGGTGGGCAGACCAGCCCTGGCATGCTGACCCCGCCCCAAACTCCTTAGTGACGTTTTCCACCTTTGCCGCAGATCCACGTGGACAGAACCGCTCGACGGTCTGATCAGCAGACGTGGGAGAAGCTCCCCTTGGAGCAGCTGTGACTTCGGTTAACCACACAGAACACCTCCTACTCCTGGGGAGAGGCCAGTGTGGGCTCAAGGTGGAGTCACGCCACTTTCTTCTTGGAGGACCCACAGTGGCTCTGCTCCGTGGCCGTCTCCCGGGAAGCAAAACTGTGGAAGAAGCTGAGCTCCCAGCCACTGTGGGCTTGCTAGTTCTCATGATTTAAAGGATAGGGGACTGTGTTTTTCTTCTTTGGACGTAGTAGAAGGGAATTTAAACAGAGTCTAACAGTTTATATATGAAGGAACTTTAAAAAGCTCATGGAAAATTTAAAAGATGTTTATTTTGGTGCAAGAAATTTTTAAATTCTTCTATCTCTTTTTCATAATATGTATTTTTTATGAACTTTTAAAAGTTTATTTATCTGAAAGGCACAGTTGTGGGGGGTGGGGGAGGAGAGACAGAGAGAGAGAGAGATCTTCCATCTGCTGGTTCACTCCCCAAATGGCCGCAATGGCCAGAGCTGGGCCAGACTGAAGCCAGGAGCCAGGAGCATCGTCCTGGTCTCCCACCTGGGTGCAGGGGCCCTCGCACTTGGGCCGTCTTCCGCTGCCTTCCCAGGCACATTAGCAGGGAGCTGGATTGGAAGTGGAGCAGCCAGGACTCCACCGGCACCCACATGGGATGCTGGTGCGGCAGGCAGTGGCTTTACCTGCTGCGCCACAGCACTGGCCTCATTGATGAGCTTTTTAAAGACCCCCCATACGTTATTCATTAGGGCTCTCGAGCCCAGGTTTGATGAAAAGACCTGGATTTAAAGTCTGACTCTGCCACTTACTCACTTGGTGACCTACTTTATGGAGGTTGCTTGATGGTTAAATCGTATTTGTAGGGTGTGTCATCCACATAACTGCTCATGCTTGTTAGATGTTTATGAGGCATCGTATACTCTGGTAAATGCGGCGTTAGGATTGTCTGAACCCTCATGACAACCTATAGGGATGGCACTGGTACTAAGCCTGTTTCACAGATGTGGAAACCAAGTTTAGAGAGGTTGGGTAACCTGTCCAAAGTCACGCAGAGTGCATAGTAGAGTCAGCACCCTCTTCATTCTGCTGTCTTCTTAGTGTACGTAGTAAACACTCAGGAAAGAATGGCTCTGACTGGGGCTGATGCTGGCTCCACCAGCAGGTATTGAATGCAACCAAACAGTAATTAGGCATGAAAGATGGTGATTGTGCTTCTAAGCTTAGCAGTGTTTGTTACGCTCATTCCATCAGTTCTGTTGTTCAGGTCCTCTTTTTTTTTTTTTTTTTTTTTTTAAGATTTTTTATTTGAAGGGCAGAATTTCAGAGATAAAGAGAGGGAGAGACACAGAGACAGATCTTCCATCTGCTGGGTCACTGCCCAGATGGCCACAATGGCCGGAGCTGGCCCCATCCAAAGCCAGGAGCCAGGCATTTCATCTCCCACATGGGTGCAGGGGCCTAAGTATTGGGCCATCTTCTGCTGTTTTTCCAGGTGCACTAGTTGGGAGCTGGATTGAAAGTGGAGCAGCTGGGACTTGAACCAGTGCCCACATGGGATGCTGGTACCGCACCAGAGCTTTGCCCACTGTGGGGTCCTCATTTATGTAATGTTGTCCTCCTGTCCCCATTGTTTCAGAGGTACTGGTCTTATTGCTGCAAGAAGTGGTTACCTGCTGCTGTCTCACTGTGGCCAAGGGAGACGCCCCTGTCGTCTGTTTACCTTTAGGTTGTGCTGACCAACTCCTGAAGTCTGAGTTCAAGCTACTGACAGCTTCTCAAGTTCTTCTTCTTCTTTTTTTTTTTTTTTTTTTTTAAGATTTGTTTACTTGAAAGTCAGAATTACACAGAGAGAAGGAAAGACAAAGAGAGAAATCTTCCATCCACAGGTTCACTCCCCAGGTAGCCATAGCTGCTGGGGTTAGGCCAGGCCAAAGCCAAGAGCCAGGAGCTTCGTCCGGGTCTCCCACGTGGGTGCAGGAGCCTAAGCACTTGGGCCATCTTCTGCTGCTTTTCCCAGGCCATTAGCAGGGAGCTGGATGTGAAGTGGAGAGCCAGGACACAAAACGGTACCCATATGGGTTGCCAGTACTGCAGGTGATGGCTTTACCCTCTACACCACAGTGCTGGCCCTAACTCCTAAGACTCTTTTTTTTTTTTTTTGCTAAAGATTTATTTATTTATTTAAAAGTCAGAGTTACACAGAGAGAGAAGGAGAGGCAGAGAGAGAGAGAGGTCTTCCATCTGCTGGTTCACTCCCCAGTTAGCCGCAACAGCCGGAGCTGCGCCTGTCTGAAGCCAGGAGTCAAGAGCTTCTTCCAGGTCTCCCATGCAGGTGCAGGGGCCCAAGGACCTGGGCCGTCTTCTACTGCTTTCCCGGGCTATAGCAGAGAGCTGGATCGGAAGTGGAGCAGCTGGGACTGGAACCAGCGCCCATATGGGATGCCGGCACTGCAGGTGGCAACTTTACCCATTAGGCCAGGCGCTCAGATTCTTGTGTCATTGTTTTGTAGACATTCTTTTTCTTCTCGCCCCTTTTGGTATCTGTGCTAGATCGTAATAATGACTCAAGCTCTCCTTGGTGCCTGAGAAAATGGAAAATCCTTGTTAACCTGCTTGCTGTAGGGAGCGCTTTAAAAGAACTACCTGCTAGTAACCTGCCAAACAGAATATTAGCTGCCAAGAGGGGGCAACCTCATTGTGACTTCTTTGCGCCTGAATTAATGTTTAACCAAGGGACAGGTCATTGGTTTGACCAAAAAAGTGGATTTGTTATTGTTAATAATCTGGATTGATGTTTACTGAGCATTTGCTTCTTACCAGGATCTGTGCTAACCCTCTCGTGTGCCTTTTATCATCTGAACCAGCACTGTCCAGTAGAACGCCTTTCAGTGATGGACGTGCCCTGTGTCTGCGCAACCACACGTCCAGTGCAGTAGCCACTAATCACGTGTGGCTACTGAGCATTTAGAGAGTGACCAGTGCGATGGCAGGAGTGGGGGAGGCAGAGCAGCCGTGGCCCAACCACATGGGAGACCTAGATTGCGATCAGGGCCCCGAGCTTTGGCCCTGGCCCAGCCCCAGCAATCGCAAACATTCGGAGAGTAAATCTGCAGGTGGGAGCTCTTTGTCTGTCTCTATGTGTCTCTCTGCCTCTCAAACAAATTTTAAAAGTGCAGGAAATAAGGGGCCAGTGCTGTGTAGCGGCTAAAGCCACGCCTGCAACCCCGGCATCCCACATGAGCGCCAGTTCAAGTCCCAGCTGCTCCACTCCAGTCCAGCTCCCTGCTAATGGCCTGGGAAAAGCAATGGAGGGTGGCCCAAGCGCTTGAGCCCCTACCACCCTTGTGGGAGACCCAGATGAAGCTCCTGGCTTCAGCCTGTCCCAGACCCAGCTGTTGCAGCCATCTAGGGAGTGAACAGGCAGCTGTAAGAGCACTTTCTGTGGGACTGGCGCTGTGGTATAGAGGGTTAAGCCTCCATATTCGGTGCCAGCATACCATATGGGTGCCAGTTCAAGTCCCAGCTGCTCCGCTTCCAATCCAGCCCCCTGCTAATGTGCCTGGGAAAGCAGCAGAGGATGGCCCAAGTTCTCAGGCCCCTGCACGCATGTGGGAGACCTGGAAGAGGCTCCTGGCTTCGGCCTGGCCCAGCTCTGGCGTTGTGGCCATCTGGGGAGTGAACCAGCAGATGGAAGATCTCCCTCTCTATCTCTCTCTCTCTTTCCCCTCCTTCCGCTCCCCCCTCCCTCTCCCTCTCCTCTTCTCCCCTCCTCCTTATCTTCTGCATCTCTGCCTTTAAAATAAATAAATCTTTAAAAAATAAAATAAAATCTCTTTTTTGGTCTCTGTCTCTCCCTCTCTCTGTGAACTCTGGCTTTCAAATTATATATATGTGTGTGTGTGTGTGTGTGTGTGTGTGTGTTATATAAATATGTAATTTAATTAAAAAATAAAATGTGGCTAGTGTACCTGAAAAATTGAATTTTTAGTTTTGTTTCATTTCAATTCATTTCGATTTAAATAGCCATTGGGTCTGGCGTTGTGGTGCAGTGTGTTAAGCTGCCACCTACATCCCATATGGGTGCCTGTTCAAGTCCCTGCTGCCCTACTTTCTATCCAGTTTCCTGCTAATGTGCCTGGGAAAGCAGCAGAAGAGGCCCAAGTGCTAGGCTGTCTGCTACCCATGTGGGAGACCTGGTTGGAGTTCCTGGCTCCTGGCTCTGTTCTGGCCCAGCCCAGCTGTTGTGACCATTTGGGGAGTGAGCCAATAAGATTTCTTCCTCTGTTTCTCCCTCTCTCTGTAACTCTGCCTTCCAAAAATAAATAAAATCAATCTTTAAAGAAAGGAACTAGTGGCTACTGTATTGGACAAATCAGCTCTAAACAATCCTTTTAATTCATTTTATAGATGAGAAAAAAAACAGGTTTAGAGAGTTAAGTAATTTGCCAAGGACGACAGTGCTGCAGTAGCAGAGTCGGGCTTTGCGTCCATGCTTCCTGCCTCTCCACTAGAAGGTGGGGTCCGTCTGTGCTGTAGTTGTTACAGGAATTATCCCGCGGATGTACTCACAATACCGTGTGTGGGTATGTGATGCGCATTGAAATAAATGGTCGACTCCTGGCTGCTCCTCTTCCGACCCAGCTCTCTGCTAATGGGAGGGCAGTGGAAGACGGCCCAAGTGCTTGGGCCCTGCACCCGCGTGGGAGACCCGGAAGAAGCTCCTGGATTCAGATTGGCTCAGCTCCAGTAATTGTGGCCATTTGGGGAGTGAACCAGAGGGTAGAAGTCCTTTCTCTCTGTCTCTCCCTCTAAAATAGATAAATAAACCTTAAAAAAAAAAAAAAGAAAAAGAAAAAGAAAACAAATACAATAGAACTGTGTGTAGTGATACAGAAGTAGACGTTTCATATATCTTTAAGGCAAAGCAAACTTCAGGACATTTGTATAGCGTGATCCTTTTTAGTTTTAGTTCTGTGTATATGGGAGAGATTCAGGATACACTCACGCTGGACTGTAGACTTAGGTACAGGGGAGTGGAGGCCTTTGGACTGTATACACACCCCGTGTGTCTTACGTTTTTACAATGAGCAAATGTTTTCAGTGTTTTATTTCAAGGCATCTCGGCCTGAGAAAGGAGTCTGAGTTCCAGTCACAGATGCAGCATTTAGCTAAAAATAACTTCAAGGGCTTACCCTCTTCTTAGCCTCTTAGACGCTTTCTCTGTTCAAAAATAAATGAATAAATAAATAATTTCCCGTAGTTCTCAAGTGTTCTGGTGGGGATGGCTACTTTTATCATCAAGGAAATTAACACACGTCTCCGATGGTTTGATGAGGAGGTTGCGCTGGGTCCTAAGACTCCTCCCAGCTCTAACACCTAAGACTCTCTTTTCTGAGGTTTTAACATTAAAGGGGGAAAATGCTGTCCGTCCTGAGGTGCCCGGAGTGCCCTCAGCCGTGGTTGAGGGAGCCGTGTGGCTCCCATGGGCCACTGCGCGTCCTTTCAGCACAAGGTGCCTGCTTCCCGGTGCCCGGATGTGCCTGCCTTGGGGAGGCGGAGAGAGGGCGGGCCCCAAAGGCGCTGGGGTCCGCCCCCACCAGCAAGGCTGCTGGGCTTGCTGCAGGCCCAGACAGAGCGACTGCTTGTGTGGTGGGGGCTGAAGGGTCGGCCTCCCTCCAAGAGCACATGCGTCCTCGTGTGGCTGATGTGTCTGCCTGCTGCCGCTGTCTGCTCATTGCTCCCGAGAGTTTAAACCGCAGGCCAGGATGCAGGGGCCTGTGTTCTCCCTTCTGGCCAGGATATGCTAACCTGAGCCTGGCCAGACCTTCCTCCTGGGGCTTCCCTTGAAAGGGGCTGTGGGGAACTCGGTCCAGGCGTCCGGGCTTCTGTAGCCTCACCACGGCCGACCAAGCCGCCCTCGCCCTCCTCGCCTGTCGGGTCTCATCTCACCCACCATCCAAGTCGTCCTGTACCAGTCCAGCCCAGGAGTGATGTCCTTCTTGGTAGAGGACTCCACACAAGCCTGGCACACACCCAGATCCGTGCCCACTTTGTCAGCTTCCGCAGGCAGGCCCAGTGCCCCGTGTCAGTCTTTGGCCAGCACGCCATCAGAGCAGGCGACCCAGTCCATCCGCCCTCAGTGTGTGCAGAGGGCAGCCCCAAGCAGGGCCACTGGGTTGCACAACTCTGGGGTGTGGGTGGCATTTATAGAGATAGCACTGTACGTGGTGTCCTTGGAGTGGTGCAGTACATGGTCCTGGCCCAGGCCCAGGCCCAGCCCCACCTGAGACCCCACGTGGACAGGGAGTCCCTCAGCACATCAGATTGTCACTGTGCAAAGTGCTCGCTGAGGACCTGCTGGGCGCTGGGCCGGAACCTCCCGGACAGGGTGCACACCTGGGCAAGGCGGCGTGAGAGGCGCTCTCTGTCGGTCCTCGTGGACCTGCTGCCTTCCCGACTCCAGGACTTTACACTTTACGGCTCTCTGTGCATTTCTGACTGGGGGGGGTTCTTTCTGTAGTTGCAGAGCTACTTTGCCGCGTGTGAGGATGAGACCCCCGCCATCCGGAACCACGACAAGGTCCTGCAGCGGCTGTGCGAGCACCTGGACCACGCCCTGCTGTACGGGTGAGTGGGGGGCCGTGAGGAGCCCCCAGGGGGAAACGCCTGAGCTTATCTTATCCGCCTGTTATTTCTCCTTTCCCCTTGCCCCACTCCCATGGGCCTCGGGCTGCCTGTCGTTATCCGTGTGAAGCATCTCAGGACAGACATAAGCAAGGAGGGGCAGACTAGCCACCAATGAGGCGGCTGGGCAAAGGCGCATTGGTTGCATGTGGGACCCGCAGGGGATCCAGCGCTCCCCGAGTTCACTGCTGGCACGTAGGCTGCTGGAGCGGCCCCATCCGGTCACAGCAGCTCCTGTCCTGTTTTCGCAGCCTGCAGGACCTCTCCTCCGGCTACTGGGTGCTCGTGGTGCATTTCACCCGGAGAGAGGCCATCAAGCAGATTGAAGTGCTGCAGCACGTGGCCACCAACCTGGGACGCAGTGAGTAGCACCAGCGAGACATGGGGCAGGGACAGCTGCACCTCCCTGTGGGTAGCTCGGGGCTCAGATCAGGACTGGGGTCAGCCCCAGAAGGCTGATGACTCGTGGTGCCCAGAAAGTGGGGTGTTCAGATGCCAGCGCCTTCCACAGGCCTCTGCTCCTGCCTGCGCAGCTTGTCGGCCGTCTGGGGGGATGAAGGGTGCTGGGCTCCTTCGTCCCAGCGTAAGCACAGGAGGCAGAAGGCTCTGCACAGCCTTCTCTCGCTGTGTCCTGGCCACCGCAGGCGGGTGTGTGTCTAGGGGTGCTGGTACCCCAACAAGCGAGAAGGCTGTCGGTCCCCTCACCGCTCTTTCTTTCTTGCTGCCTTCGCTCGGCAGAAGGAAGCCAGCACGCGGCCGCACCTTCCCTGCAGTTACTCCTGCCTTTGTTTGCAGGCCGGGCCTGGCTGTACTTGGCCCTCAACGAGAACTCCTTGGAGAGCTACCTGCGGCTGTTCCAGGAGAACCTGGGCCTGCTGCACAAGTACTACGTCAAGTGCGTGTCTGGGATGGTCTCTCGCTAGCCCCAAAACACCCCTGGAGCCGCATCCCAAAGACTCGTCCCGGACGCAGCCACCACGGCGTGTCACCTTGGAGGTCTAGTCTAGTATTTGCACTGAGGACCTGTCTGTGATGGCCCCAGCGCCCTCAGAGACTCGCTGGCAGTGTGGTGGCTTTGGCCAGGAGCACTGGTGTCCGGCCCAGGCTCCTGTCTGCAGTGTGGTGCACTCTGCTGCCGCCTGGGCCTCTACTCAGGCCTCAAACCTGACCCCAGTGCCCAGCCTTTGCCTGAGCCTCTGTGGGGTTGCTGAAGGGACAGAATATCCATAGCAGCAACTGAGAGCCTGATGAGCCTTGTGCTGCAGGCCCACCCACGAAGACGTGGACAGGAAAGTGCAGTGTGGCCCCAAACCAGCATCACGCTGAAAGGGAAGGCTGTCCAGCAGGGTGCCCTCAGGAGCTGGGGATGTCACAGTTCAGTCTCGACACAGCTGGCCTATTGTTGAGAGCAGGTCAGGCTGCTAAGTAGACTCAGAGCACCGTCGTCACTTCTCGTGTCTCGCAGGAACGCCCTGGTCTGCAGCCACGACCACCTGACTCTCTTCCTGACCTTGGTGTCCGGGCTGGAGTTCATCCGCTTCAACCTGGATCTGGTGAGACAGCGCGGCTCCTGCTGCTGGGGGAGGCGGGGGGGGTGGTTCCCCTGTCAAGTCTTTTTCTTGGAGCTTCTTGGGTGTTTGCTCATGTGGGGGAAGCGCTCATGGCCGCAGAAGTGAGTGCGAGGGAAGTGAGTCGTCTCGTACGTGGCAGGAATTCTGTGTTCAGGTGACTTCTCCCTGGCGCCCTGTCCAGCTTGGAGCAAAGCCACCTCGCCTGGCGCGTCTTAGCCAGAAGGACTCCGCTTCGTTCTAGGATTTGAGAGTTTGAGATGGGACTCGGCAGGTTCTTCCGTGTGCTTCCTGGGGCTCTGACAGACATCACTGCTTCCACACTTCCCAGCTGACGTGTTCCTGGTCTCCCTCTTCCAGTCCTCACGCCTCCTTCGCTGTCACACACTGCATGGGGCCCCCAGTGGATGCCTGAAATGGTAGACAGTACAGAACCCCATGGATACTATGCTTTTTTCTATACAGACAAACATAACTATGACAGAGTTTAATTTATAAGTTAGAGCCGGCGCCGTGGCTCACTAGGCTAATCCTCCGCCTAGCGGCGCCGGCACACCGGGTTCTAGTCCCGGTCAGGGTGCCGGATTCTGTCCCGGTTGCCCCTCTTCCAGGCCAGCTCTCTGCTATGGCCAGGGAGTGCAGTGGAGGATGGCCCAGGTGCTTGGGCCCTGCACCCCATGGGAGACCAGGAAAAGCACCTGGATCCTGGCTCCTGCCATCGGATCAGCGCGGTGCGCCGGCTGCAGCGGCGGCCATTGGAGGGTGAACCAACGGCAAAAAGGAAGACCTTTCTCTCTGTCTCTCTCTCACACTGTCCACTCTGCCTGTCAAAAAAAAAAAAAAAAAAAAAAAATTTATAAGTTAGTCACAGTAAGAGATTGGCAATAAAATAGGACAGCTATAACAATACACTTATTTAAGACTTATGAATTATTTATTTCTGGAATTTTCCATTTACTACTTTTAGACTGTGGTTAACTGGGGAAAATTAAAACTGCAGAAAGTGAACCAGTAGATAAGGGGGAGTGGCTGCACAAATTCACTCTTGGCTCCAAAGCACCTCCCATGCCTGGGCCCTTCAGGAGGCCTTTGGCTGCTCTGTCCTGATCCCGTCACCTTCCCGGTCACGACCCCAGCAGCACAGACTGCAAAAGGAACTTGGCTATCCGTGGAAATGGGAGAAAGTGAGTGATTCTCACAGTGAGAGAGCTGGAGGCAGTACTGGAGGGTAGAGCTCTGTCATCTCGCCAGCCCGAAGTCCATGGCTCTAACAGCAGAACCACTCACGTGACTCTTGCTTTTTTTTTTTGTTTTTGTTTTTTTTAAGATATATTTATTTGAAAGGCAGTGTTACGGAGAGAGAGGAAGAGAGACAGAGAGCTGGTTCACTCCCCAGATGGCTGCGACGGCTGGGGTGGGGTCAGGCCGAAGCCAGCAGCTTCTTCCAGGTCTCCCACATGGGTGCAGGGGCCCAAGCTCTTGGGCCACCTTCTGCTTTCCCAGGCACATGAGCGGGAGTGGATCAGAAGTGGAGCAGCTGGGACTCAGCCCGGCACCCATATGGGATGCTGGCGCTGCAGGCGGCGGCCTCACCTGCCATGCCACACCAGTGGTCTCTCACATTACTCCTTGTAGCACTTTATCTCCGGACTTAGTGCTTTCTGCTTGTTGATTTCCCAAAGGAAGAGGAGCATGGGGGCTTCGGCAGAGCAGGCCTGTGTCTGCCAGTGCTGGGGGGCTCCTGCCGTCGTCTGTGCAGGTCCTGCCTTCTGGCCCACCTGAGGCCTCCACCGAGTTCCCTCCCTGTTCTCTCCCCAGGATGCCCCTTACTTAGACCTGGCCCCCTACATGCCTGACTACTATAAACCTCAGTACCTGCTGGACTTTGAAGACCGCCTTCCCAGCTCGGTCCACGGCTCAGACAGCCTGTCCCTCAATTCCTTCAACTCCGTCACCTCCACCAACCTGGAGTGGGACGACAGTGCGATCGCCCCATCCAGTGAGGGTAAGTGGCCCAGGGCAGCAGGGAGCCGAGCCTCCGCCCCGAGACAGACCTGGAGCCGCGCAGCCTGGCTGGGGAGCCGCTCTCTTGGCCGGTTGTGGTTGGCGGCGGCGATTTGCATTGAGCAGGGCTGGCCATTTCCCACAGTTTCATTTCCTCAGAGTCCCTTTCATGGCTAAAAAAAAAAAAAAAGATTCCAAGCACAAAAACCAAAACAAGATTCTGTGCACGTTGGGCCCTCTTCCCGAGGCTCTAGTCACATTCAGGACGATTCTCTGAGCGAGGAGGGGTTAGCAGTGTGACCTGGTGCAGGGGCGAGTGTTGCCTGCTCGGGAAGGGCGTCCTACCCGAGGCTGTAGGCAGAGAGGCTGAGCCGCTCCCGGGAAGGGGGCAGCCAGCAGGACGCAGCGCAGACTCGCCGCCGGTGCACGAGGGGTGGTTCACCCGTCACATTGGAGACTGAGGATTAATTTGTTGGGTATTTTGTGTCCCCATGCAACCATTCACGGGGACAGCCTGGTTTTGTTCAACCTCTGGCCTTGCTGTTCATTCATAAAAACTGGCCATTCCCCTCCTGCATCGCCTGTGGGAAACTGACGTCTTCATGACTTCGCCCCCTCACCTCCAGGAAAGGGGGTCCAGGCACAAGTTCAGTCCCCAGGTTCCCTAGAATTGCCTCAGCCTTGAGACCCTGACCTCCCTCAGTCTGTACTTCTGTTTGTGCCTTGGGTTGTACGTCCCAGCGGAAGGGGGTCACGTGCAGACTTGCTGTTGGGAAGACCTACCTTCCTCTGTGTGCCGGAGGAGCCCGGCGCTCGGTCTCCTGGGTTGGGCCCAGGGACTGTCTTAGAGGAAGTCAGAGAGCTGTGCTCTGGGGAGCAGTCAGACCGTCCATCAGTGGGGGTGAACCCACCCTGCCCCTGCCATTTAGGTTGAACTACTGGAGCTGCAGCGTTGTACAGAGGGGGAGAGAAAGCAAGGTCAGGTTCAAGGGAGCCCATATATCTGTCGGAACCGGTTCTAGGTTAGAAAGGGATTGCCCCCAGGGCTTCCCAGCAGCTCAGAGGCCCCTGGGCCGGTGCCCAAGCTGAGAAATTCCCCTGCGGCCACCTGAGAAAAGGCAGAGTTCAAGGTTTCCTCTCTGGTGTTCTCCCCATGTCTCCCCCCGTTGCCCCTGCCCTCCCTGCCCTCCACTGCCTGTGTTTCTAATCTCCAGTTTTGTCCCTCGTTTTTGTAGATTATGATTTTGGAGATGTGTTTCCAGCAGTGCCGTCTGTACCCAGCACAGACTGGGAAGGTGGGACAGAGTCCGCTGTGACCCTCTTTTCCTGTTTTGCAACGTTTCCATGCCAAGCTTGCTGCATGTGGAAATCAGCTCCTTATTATTTATAATCCCGTCCATGATCGTAACAAAGCCGAGTCTGGTGTGCTAGATGGAATTCTGCCGCAGGAGAGCTTGGCCTTCAGCTCTAGGTGAATCCCTTCTCACAGTGGCCGTGGGCAGTCACTAAGTGACCGCGTTTCAGGGGACACCAGATCACCCTTTGTGATCCTGATGCCACTCAATAACCCGAGCTACGTAGGGAAGTGCTCCCGACCCAGTGAGCAGAGACTTGTTCTAGAAGCCGTGCCTTTAACCACGTGGGTTGTTAGCGCCTCTGGGTCAGACGAGCGCCAGGGAGGAAGAGAGAGGCCTTGGCTCCCTCTGACCGTCCCTGATGGCTCCTCTCGGGTATGTTTAGAAGAGGCCGCGGCCACCTGAGCACAGCTGACGCTTCCTACTTCAAGGAGAAGTCTTGAGGCAGCCCTCGCCCTGTCTTCTGGGCAGCCGCAGTGCTTGGGCTTGTATGAATTGATTAAGCTAGCCCCCATGTTGCCATGGTTACCCAAAGCAAAGCGTCAACTTTCAATGAGGTGAATGCCCCTCCCTAGACCTGAGGCCATTCCAGTTCCCCTTCTGAAGGAGCTCCTGCTCTGGGGGCTGCCTGCACCCCAAGGAGGAGCACTGCCCCCCCTTCCCCAGCAGAGGCCACCTCTCGGCAGGGAGTGAGAGATGATCTGTCCCAAGTCATGCTAGTGTGACCCTGCTGGACTTTGAGGAAAACAAGACACGGCACTGGGGGAGTGACGTGTCACGTCATTTGGCCAAGGGATCTCACCGCAGCGTCCCGCACCAGGTGCCTTTGCCTGAAAGCCAGAATTCCATCGTGACGTCGCCTGTCCTCTCAGCCGCTCTCCTCGCAGCACACGTGCTGGGCGTTGGTCCCCCGCTGATTCTAACCACTAACCCCCGCCGAAGAGCCTGTGCGGCCCTGGACTAGCGGCACTGCAGGGCTCCCCGGGGCCCGAGAACTAGCAGCTCAGTTGCACTGCTTGTGCGGGCCAGGCTGGGCCCCAGGCAGGCTGAGCACAGTTCAGCAGCTCCCAGGGGAAGCCTGGCCCTCTCCTTGGACCTGGGGGCCAGCACCAGACTCTGGGTCCTCTGCAGGGCTTGGGTGCCCTTCCCACGGTCATTGGCTTCTTTACGGAGCTGGTAGGTACTCAGCCTCAGCACCTACCACATCCGGAGGCTGCCCTTGCCCCTTGGGACTCCTCCCCTGAGTGGCTGCAGGGGCAGAGGGGCCCCCGGGGGCCGGGGCCACACCGTGTGGGCTCTGAGAGGAGCCCTCTGGGGCTGAAGAGTGCGCTTTTGTGCATCTGAGAACTAGGCCTCCGGGTCCCGGGAGATCTGAAGACAGTCCTCTGTGTCGCCAGCGTTTCCTGGCAAAGCTGTAGTTGCTTTTAGCCCCTCCTCCATCCTGACAGTAAAAGGCAATATACTTATATGTGCTTTTCCTAAATGGACGGTGTGCTGGTCGGCAGACAACTGCCCTGCGGTTCCAAGATCCACCAAGGAGCTGGAGCCGAGTGGGCTCTTCCAGAGGGGTTGTGGCAAGCACGTACGCCACATCTCTTCTGAGCAGATAATGGCCAGCAAGACACACACACGGGCAAGGGGAGCATGAGAGCCTGTGTCTCTGGCCATTAACCTTCACCGGGCAGCTCCCCGAGCTGGGGCTCCGTTCTGCCTGGGTGGCTCCATCTGCCCCGATACCTGCTGCTGCTCCCTCCTGTCCTCCTGTCCCAGCGACCTGGGGTGTATTGGGGGGGCTCCTCTGTAGGGGCAGCATCATCCCCCCACCTTCTCCCCAGGTGGAGCCAGGGGAGAGGGTGTGGCCCGGAGAGGATGGTCAGCAGGCTGAGGCCGGAAGGAAGTCACGTTCTCGGCACCACCCTTGAAGGTGCTGGGGGGATGTCGGCGAGAGACAGCATCCTCTGAGCGGCCCGCGAGGCTCCCTGGGGGCAGCCCCTCGCACCCGCCCCTTTGCCCCCCGTTCCTGCTGCCCACCCCATCATCTCAGTCTCTCCCTGTGTTCCGAGCCTCCCCCGGCCTCCCCAAGTCCTCCTCTGTAGCTCTGCCTCCTGCTCTGTGTCCCTCATCTTCTCTGAGCTCCTCCTGTTTTTGTCTCCCTCTGTGTTCCTTCTGTCGCCTCTGCAGGGCCCCTTCAGAGGACTTGCGGATCTCAGCCCCGCTGCTGGGGTGTGGGGCTGCAGGGGCTGCTCATCCTCCCACTCCCTGACCGGCGGGGGCGGGGCTCTAAGATTGCCTGAGAGGTGTGCACCTGTCTCCTGCCTCCTCTGTGGCCGCAGCCACCCTTAGTGGCAAGATCACCATCCTTAAGGGAATTGAGCCTGGAGGCAGCTTCACTCCGGGGTGCTTAACGCAAACTTGGCCGAATAGTGCCGTGGAGGTCCCCCGGCAGTGGAGCGATGACAGCCCCCCCACCCCGGTACTCCTGAAGCACAAGTCCCACATCTTGTCGGACTGGGGCACTGCTCTTCAAGCAGGGTTTCCCTGGGAAAAAGCACCCGCTGAGGTGAGGAGCCCCTGGGGCGGCGTCTCTGACGGGCGGTCTCCTGTTTCCTTTCCCTCCCAGATGGAGACCTCACAGACACCATCAGCGGTCCCCGGTCCACTGCCTCCGACCTGACCAGCAGCAAGGCCTCCACCAAGAGTCCCACGCAGCGCCACAACCCCTTCAACGAGGAGCAGGCAGAGACCGTGTCCTCCTCTGACACCACCCCTGTGCACAGCGCCTCTCAGGAGAGGGAGGAGCCCCAGGCCCTGGACCCGCCAGACAGCTGCACAGAGCTCGAGGTCATCAGGTCAGAAAGAGAGAGAGCTTCATCTCCTGGTTCCCGCCCGGGTGCCTGCAACAGCCAGGCCTGGGTCAGGCTGGAGCCAGGAGCTGGAACCTCATCCGGGTCCCTCACACGTGTCAGGGACCCAAGTACTTGGCTTCATTCACTGCCTCCCAGGTACATGGGCGAGAAGCTGGATTGGAAGTGCCGAGTTGCCAGGACTCAAGCCAGGCGCCCCAGAAAGGGACGCGGGCATCCCAGGTGGCAGTTAGCCCGCTGCACAGGGGCCCGCCCCTCAGGCAGTTCTTTGAGCAAGAGAAGTCGGAAGGCCTGAATGTGGGGCTGACGGGGCAGAGCTGGTTAAGCCACTGCTTGGGACACAGGCATCCCCTAGAGTGCTGGTTTGGGTCCCAACTACCCCACCTCGGATCCCACTTCCTGTCTGGGAAGGCAGGGGAAGGTGTCCCAAGTACCCTTGTGGGAGACCCAGATAGAAGTCCTGACTTTGGAAATTTGGGGAGTGAGTCAATGGATGGATGATCTCACTCTCGCTCTCACTCTACCTCTCAAATAAGAAAATCATCTTAAAAAACAAGCCCTGAAGGCCCGACCTTGTGAGCCCAGGCTGCTGCCATAGAGCGCCAGAGGCTGCTGGCCTTGAAGGACACGGCTCCACAGTGGGACCTAAAGGCCAAACTCAGGGCGCGGCCTTCTGCCATCTCACCGTGTCCTCACGCGGCGGAAGCAGAGCGCTCTGGGTGCTAGGGTCCCATTCGTGCAGGCTCCTCCTGCCGCAAGCCCCACCTCTTGACACAGTCACACTGGGGTTAGGGCTTCAGCGTAAGATCTGGGGCAGCCCCAGAGGTGGGCAGCAGCCACAGCGCCTTCTTGGGCCGTGGCCCGGCCGCCAGGGCATTTGGTCCGTCTAGAACTAGAAAACGCCTTCAGGCTGGACTTGTTCCTGGGGGGAATTCTTGGAAGTCAGTGAACAATCTCTGAGATTTGTACCAGTTCTGGTTCAGCCTGGCTCATTGGAAGAAAAGTATCTTTGTTCATAAGGACAGGGAAATGGGGGGGGGGGTGACACACAGATTTGCCCAGAGCCCTCCTTGGCCCCCAACTTCCCCAGGGACCGGAGCCAGGAGGCCTCACCCCACAGGCTGGTCCCAGGCCTGAGCAGCTTAGCCAGGTTCAGTCCACCCGACCTGGGGTCAGGAGTTTGAGCCCAGAAAACCCTGAGTGAATTTCTGGGGGCCTTTGCCGTGATGACACCTAAGGGGCAGCGAGGTCTGCCCAGGCTCCCTTGCCCATGTCCTCAGGTGAGGGCTGGCTGACTGCGGGGCCGTGGGACTGACCAGCCACAGCCGGCTTCTTCCCCGATGGCCATGGCCGGCTGCACTGCTTCAGAGGCTGGGGACCGCAGGACCTCTCAGGGTTCCTCTGCTGCTGCCCACTGCTTCTTTCCTGCCGTCCCCAGCCCCTGTGCCCTGCTCTGTACTCTGCACCTGCCAGCGCTAGGGACCCCAGGGCCTCCGCCTGTCACCTAGCATGGGCTAGGCCCACGGAGGCACTGGCCACACCCGCAGAGGTCACATGCCCAGGACCCCCTGTCTGACCCCGCCTGATGTCCCTGAGTTCTGGGGCACTCACATGTAACGTCTGGGCCCCCACTGCTGTTCCAGGGTCACCAAGAAGAAGAAGATGGGCAGGAAGAAGAAGACCAGGCCGGATGAAGAAGCCAGTCCCCTCCACCCGGCCTCCAGCCAGCAGCAGTGCGCCGGGCCGGGGGACGACGACAGCCTTAGCAGCCCAGGCCTTGGGCAGGACTCCGCAGACACCACCCTGGCGTCCCCCCAGGGCGAGGGCGCAGGGCCCAGCAGCACAGCTGAGAGCAGTGAGCACTCGGAGCCCAGCCAGACCGGCTTGCCCATCTCTGCAATGGACACGTCCATGGAGCGTCTGGGCCCGCCCCTGGGGGAGGTCATTGGCCAGCTCGACGGGCAGCTGGACCCCAGCAGCTGGGGCCCTCACACTGAGCCCCCGGACCAGTCCTTTCGGACCGGCTCCCCCGGGGGTGCCCCGGAGAAGCCGCCATTTTGCGACTTTAGTGAGGGGCTTCCAGCCCCCATGGACTTCTACCGCTTTACCGTCGAGAGTCCAAGCACTGTTGCATCAGGTGGCGGCCACCATGACCCTGCAGGGCTTGGCCAACCGCTGCATGTTCCTGGTGGCCCTGCGGCTGCTGGCCAAGAAGAGGGAGGAGGAGGAGAGGGACCGCCGTCTCGGCCCCTAGAGGAGGCCCCGGGGGAGGCCCAGGAGCCGGAGACGCAGGGACAGCACGGCCACTCAGCCCCGCCCAGCGAGGAGCCTGTGCCAGGGCAGGAGCCTGGGACCCAGGAGGTTCTCTGCCAGCCCAAGCGGGAGCAGCCCAGCCCGTGTCTGAGCAGCGCCGAGGACTCGGGGGTGGAGGAGGGGCAGGGGAGCCCTTCTGAGGTGCCGCACTCGTCAGAGTTCAGGTGAGCAAGATGGCAGCTGGCGCGAGGGCCCCCCACCCCCACCCGCGAGGCCGGGCTCGGGAGCCTCCCGTCCCGACAGCATCCTGGCCTGGGCGAGCTCCTCCCCCTCACCTTGGCTCCTGGGGAAGATGGAGCCACCGCACGCCGGCCCCGGCCCTGACCCTCGTCCTCCCACACGTCTCCCTCCCCAGAGTAGACAACAATCACCTACTCCTGCTGATGATCCACGTGTTTCGGGAAAACGAAGAGCAGCTGTTCAAAGTGAGTCCGGGGACTCGGGCCAGGGCGGGCAGGCTGGGCCAGTGGCCGCTCGCGAGGGCGCCCGCGCCTGACCTGTGTGCCTCGGCCCCTCAGATGATCCGGATGAGCACCGGGCACATGGAGGGTAACCTGCAGCTGCTGTACGTGCTGCTCACGGACTGCTACGTCTACCTGCTGCGGAAAGGTGCCTGCACCGCGGGGGGGGGGGGGCAGAGGACGAGTGGCGCCGCCCCCAAGTGGGGCGTGGTGATGCAGGGGCACCAAGGAAGGTGTGGCTGTCTGCACCCAGGGACCCCTCCGTGAACACCCCGTGCTCCTCCCACTCCGTCATTGCAGTTCTCAGGGCAAGGGAGTCCCCTCCAGAGGGGGCCAAGTCTTGGAAAACGGGGTCCAGGAGGGAGGAGAGGTCAGTGGGGTAATAGGTATTGGGGTCTCGTCTCTCAGGGGCCACAGAGAAGCCATACCTGGTGGAAGAGGCTGTTTCTTACAATGAACTTGACTATGTGTCGGTGAGTTCTGGTCTGAAGCTGGTGCACCTGCTGTAGGTACAGGGCTTCCTGGGCCCCCTGCCCTTAGCTCCAGTCAGGTACCTCCCCTGTCCCGGCCCCTGGAGCCGGGCACCAGCCTGACTCAGGCTTCCGTGTGTGAGACCGGGACTGGGAACCGAATCTGAGGACGCCTCTCCCTGCGCCGGGTTTCTGACTGTGCCTCTCTGGCTCATGCCAGTCCCCAGGCCTTGGTGGCTCTATTCATGGTGACCCCAGGATGTGCTTCCTCCCTCCCCAGCCAGCGCTCGGTCTGGCCATGCTGCCCCCCACCCTCCCTGCCCCCGCCGGGTGGCCGCCAAGCCCTGTGTGCATGTCGGGCTTGGTTTCCGGCAGGTTGGCCTCGACCAGCAGACGGTGAAGCTGGTGTGCACCAACCGCAGGAAGCACTTTCTGCTGGACACAGCTGACGTGGCCCTGGCTGAGTGAGTGACCGCCCCACCGCCCACCCCCCAGGACGGGAGAATCAGCCTCTGCCCCGGGGGTGGTCGTGGAGAAAACGTGTTCCCTCTGGAGCTTGTGGTCTGTCGGAGGCAGGAGAGTGGGCAGCCAGCAACCCGCTGAGTCACGAGGTCAGCCCAGATGACCTCAGCCCCTGTGACCTACAGAGGGGAGGGGCGCGTGAGTCTTCCCATGGCGAGGAAGGCGCGGGGCCAATGCTTAGGTGGGCGAGGCCCTCAAGACCCCATCGTTCAGGGCCTGCTAACGTCCAGTCTTCCCTCACAGCCAAGATCTGTGTCCCTTTGGCCTTTTCCGGTTACCGTTTGATGACCATGGACGCGTACCCATCCCTGCCCCTACTACTGCCCTGACCGCTGGCTCCAGCCAGGTTCCCTCCCCAGGTCTCTGTGACCCCTGCAGGCCGGGAGCTCCCAGGACAAAGTCCTGTCCAACTGAGGCAGCTCCGTCCCCAGGCCTCCGACTGCAGATGCGCTCCCTGTGCAGGTTCTTCCTGGCGTCGCTGAAGTCAGCCATGATCAGAGGCTGCCGGGAGCCACCCTACCCCAGCGTCCTGACCGATGCCACCATGGAGAAGCTGGCACTGGCCAAGTTTGTGGCCCAGGAATCGAAGTGTGAGGTCAGTCCCTGAGCTGCCACTGCACAGCCAGCCTCGGGGTTGGGGTCAAGTGAGGCGCACGCCTAGGAGGAGCTCCCCTGCCCTGGGCCTCGTCCTCCTCCCTTGTTGGCGCGTGTCCGGGAGCCAGAACCCTCTTGCCGTCTCAGTGGCTGCTCCTGGTGCTGGGCCGTTGTGAACCATGGCCTGGCACAAACCCCAGCCGCCTTGTCTGCTGTCCGCTGCTCCAGGCGTCCACCGTGACCGTGCACTTCTACGGGCTAGTGCACTGGGAGGACCCTACGGATGAGTCCCTGGGCCCCGTGCCCTGCCACTGCTCACCCCCGGAGGGGGCCATCACCAAAGAAGGCGTGCTGCACTACAAGGCGGGCACCTCCTACCTGGGCAAGGAGCACTGGAAGACCTGCTTCGTGGTGCTCAGGTAGAGCCCAGCGGCTCCCCCACGCCGCAGCGTGGACCTCTGGCAGGTCACTGCGGAGGGGCCCGAGGAGGAGCCCTCCCTTCTAGCCGGGGCTGAGGAGTAGACGCGCCCGGCTGCTAGGGTTTCTGCACAAGCCTGTCCCCCCGGGGACCCAGGCACCCTCGGGTGGGTCCCGCGGACGACACCTTAGCTGTGCTTCCCCCATCCCTTCCTTACCCTCCCTCCCCTGGTCTTCGTGACCACAGCCTGTGAGGGACCCCTGGGCTCTGGGCCCCGCCTGGCCCCCAGTGCATGGGCAGGCCTTACCCTTGCCGTGTTGTGCCCCGCAGCAACGGGATCCTCTACCAGTACCCGGAGCGCACCGACGTCATCCCCTTGCTCTCCGTGAACATGGGGTGAGTGTCCCAGGAGGTGGGCGGTGCTGGGCAAGGGTCAGGGCCAGGCCTTGCTGCCTGAAGGTCAAGGTTCCAGCTGAGCCCGGGCCTAGAGCTCGTGTTCTCCCTGTGCTGAGATGGCCGATCCTCGGCAGCCCCCATAAGCCAGCCCTGCCGGGGCCCCGGGTTTGCCGCGGGCCAGCAAGGGTCCCGCTTCCCAGGAAGCTCCCGGCCCGCTGGGAGGTAGACACACAGGCCCTCAGCCTTGAGAGGTGGTGTGGATCAACACCTGAGTGCCGAGGCTAGACCTCACCCCCGCCCACACCCTGTGTGGGTGCCTGGAAAGCTGATGGTGATTCACAGGGATAAAGGGTGCTGCACAGAAAGGGGTGGGGCTGCCACAGCCGTCCCGTGCCCCCCAGCCCCCAGGCAGCCCCAGGGGCCCTGGCCGCCTCTGCCTCCTCGCCCCGTTTCACCCCTCCTCCTCTGGCCCAGGGGGGAGCAGTGCGGTGGCTGCCGGAGATCCAACACCACGGATCGGCCCCACGCCTTCCAGGTCATTCTTGCCGACCGGCCCTGTCTGGAGCTGAGCGCCGATAGCGAGGCCGAGATGGCCGACTGGATGCAGCACCTCTGCCAGGCCGTGTCCAAAGGGGTGAGTGCCTGCAGGGTCCCGTCCCCGCGTCCACACCAGTCACAGAGCAATCTGGGAGGCCGGGGGACCTCTGGGGTAGCCCAGGAACAGACCCGGAGACCGGGCCACCTGCAGCCTGGCCCAGGTCACTGTCACTCCATCCCCACCTACATTCCGAGGTGGCTGGCGCTTGTCAGAGGGGCTGGCTGGGGCCCTGACCAAGAGCCTGGTCCAGGCCAGCCCGGGAGCACCAGCTTGCCCATCCCCGCCCCCAATGCTGCAGGTTATCCCCCAGGGGGTCGCTCCTAGCCCCTGCATCCCCTGCTGCCTGGTGATCACCGACGACCGCCTCTTCACATGCCACGAGGATTGCCAGACCAGCTTCTTCCGCTCCCTGGGCACTGCCAGGCTGGCTGACGTCAGCGCTGTCTCCTTGGAGCCGGGCAAGGAGTACTGTGTCTTGGTGAGCAGGGGGGGTGATGGGGGCAGCCCCACAGAAGGGAAGCCCCATCTGCTCACGGGGCCTGCCTCCCCAGGAGTTCTCCCAGGAGGGCCAGCAGCTGCCCCCACCGTGGGTCATCTACCTGAGCTGCACCTCGGAACTGGACCGGTTCCTGTCTGCACTGAGCTCCAGCTGGAGAACCATCTACCAGGTACCAGCTGCCCGGGAGCCCCTCCCTGCGGGAAGGAGCCCCCACCTGCCCTCAGGACCTGCTGTGAGGGTCCGGGGACAGCAGCTCAGGGACAGACACACGAACTTAGGACCCCCAGCGAGTCCCAGTGAAAGCTGAAAACAGAACCCGGGAAATACAGTTCCTGATCTCAGCTCCGATCCAAGCCTGGGCTCCGGGCTTAATGTGGGCTGGAGCCGTGCCCAGCTGATGGGGCACAGGCCTGCAGGACTGTGCCGGCCCTCGGAGCATTAAACCCTGGACGGGTGGGTTCTGAGCACGTGCTGTGTTCTGGCCTCACTCAGGGCTGGGGATGGTCCTGGGCAGTGCTGTCCTGCACAGGGCCACCAGGGGCCACCGCCCCTTGGCCAGTTTGAGCCACTCTTGGTATAGCAGGGGAGTCTAGCAGCCTGGAAGTGTTTCCCGGGGAGAGGCCTGGAATCTGGCCAGGGAGGCCTCACGGGTCCGTGGCCACAGCCGAGCTGGGAGCCGCCGTGGCCACTGGGACTGGAGCCTACACCTGCTGCCTGCCCGGCCCCTCAGGTGGACCTCCCCCACAAGGCCATCCACGAAGCCGCCAGCAAGCAGAAGTTTGAGGACGCCCTGAGCCTCATCCACGGCGCCTGGCAGCGGAGCGACAGCCTGTGCCGTGGCAGAGCCTCCCGCGACCCCTGGTGCTGAGGCAGGGCTGGGCGGCACCCCTGGTGGGGGGAACGGGAGGTGGCCGGCCAGCAGGCTCACTGTCACAGCCGGGTCAGGCACCGCGCGGGGCCAGGCCTCCACACCATTCGGCAGTCCACCCTGCCCCAGGCGGCAGCACGCTGTGTGCTGGGGACACTCCTGGGACCTGGAACGGGTGCCCGGCTGGTAGCGACTGCGGGTCGCTGGGCAGAGGGACTGAGCCCTGTGGGCTCTGTGGTCACACGCCCTCCCCCAGGCCGCCGCCTCCGATGGTGATGAGGGGAAATCCATCTGGGGGGCGGGGGAGTGAAAGGACTTCCTGGGGCAGGAGCCCGGGCAGAGGCTCGGGGCCTCCTGGGGACCGTGGGTGCCCAGCTGTCCTTGTTTGTCTCTGAGCACTTCCAGCCGCGCAGGGAGGCTGGGACACCTGTGACTGTGCATGTGCCCTCACTCACCCAGCCCCACGCACAGCTGCCGCCTCGCCGGAGCCCAGCGCCTTGGCGGGGCCGCCCGCCCAGGCTGCCACGAGGCCCTGCATGCCCACGGCCCCGCCCCCGCCTCCCCCACCCTGCAGTGCCCACAGGACCCAGGGATGAGGAGCAAAGAGCAGGGGGAAGGGGCCGGAGGGGAGCGGAGCCCGCAGCCTGGTGTCCACAGTGACGACCCCTCACCGGCCCCTGCTTGGCTGGAGCCAGGCCCTGCCCGGGAGCTCTGTCAGGAGCCCTCTGGGGAACGGGTCAGGTGGTTTGGGTTTGTTTTTTAAAATAAAATAGACGTTATATTGCCAAGACTCGTGCCTGGCCGTCTGTGAGCTGGGTGGGCTGGGGTCGAACCCCTTGTCTACAGACATCCTCCAGGGTCTGCTTTGTGCCCTGGGAGTTTCTTGGCCTGACCTTTGCCCTCCCTCTGGGTTCCTGCTGGGACCGGGGCAGAGGCCGCCACAAGCTCCTGCCCCAGGGCGGGATGTGCTGCCAGGGCCCGCTGGCCAGCGCCGTCCCCTTGCCTGCCCACGCAGCCCTGGGCAGCAGCTCCCTGCCGTCCCCGTCTCCACAGCCTGCAGGGTGGGTATCACTTGCTCTTGGGATGAATCCAGACATGTGCAAGCTGTCCCCTGGGGACTGGCCCGAGGATGCCAAGCCTGCCACCGCTTCACACCTGCGAGGACAAGGACACAGGAGGGGGTGGGGTGGAGGCCGCAAAGCTGCGGGGTCCCAGGGGCTGCCGCTCTGCCTCTGGCTTCACCTGAGACGGGTGATTCACGTGGCCTGGGGGAGAGAACCACCTTGGGGACAGACGGCGCCCCCAGCAGTGCCCTGCGGTGGGAGTCCCCATCTCCCCAGGCACAGGGGGCCATTCCTGTCCCAGGGCCTGGCCTCCTGCCCCAGCCCGGGAGGTGGGGAGGGCCTGATGGGCAAGCCCTTCCTGGCCAAGCACCTGAAGCCGAAGGCCACACCCCGAGACCCAGCGGCCCTCGCTCTTCATCCCCAGATCCCGGGAGCCCAAGCGGGGGCGCAGCCCAGTGCCGGGCACCCGCGGTCTCCCACAGAGTAAACGGACAAATTCCAGAAACAGGCAGTTCATTCTTTTTAAACCGTGCGGCGTTCTGGGCGGTGTGGGGAGACCTCCGCCCGGGAGGCACCTCGTCCCTCTGCCGGCGTCACAACACCACGTGCACCACTGCCCGTGAGCCACGTGGTACCGCCCCGGTTGTAGGATCGGCGGTAGTGGGGTGCGGCGCTGGCATCCAGGTCACTGTCACTTGACTTCGGCAAGCATCGTCTGTGCCGCAGCCGCCTTAGAGAGAAGACGAAGTCCCCCTCTCGGGAGAGCCAGAGAGCGCATGCGCTGAGGGTGCCCACAGTGAGGCTAAAGTGGCAGGAACACGTGAGGGGCCTCCAGAGAGCCTGGGAAAATGGAATCGAAAGACAATTTTATTTTGGTGCAAAATAGTTTTGAGATCCACGCATGGGATCCATCCGTGGCACATGCCACGAGCGTTTGGAGGACCCCTCCTGGGCATGGGAGCAAAACCAGGTCCCAGGGCCCGCGAGCGGGACCGCAGACTGCAGGAGCCGGGTTGGTAAGGCTGAGGCCTGGGAAGGGGAAGCCACACAGGTGGCGGCAGGCAGAGGGAGGTGGTTGCTGGGTTTCCCTTGCACCCTGTGCCAAGGGCTTCCTGGGGCGCTGTCCGTGCCCAGGGCCCTGAGCTGGAGCAGTACAGGCTGAGCCAGGGGAGGGCAGGACGAGGAAGGGCAGGCACCTTCCCCCACCCCCATTCGCCCTCCAGCACCAGGTGACCTTTCCCCCAGATCCCAGGGTCCAGGCCCGCCCCGGCCAGAGGCAGCTGGGATTGGTCAGAGCCAGCAGGGGTGTGGCGAGTCCCAGGCTCCACCGGCTCTGAGGAGCTGAGCCAGTGAGTTTCTGAGACGCCCGGGACCGCAGGCTGCTGAGGACCTGTCCCTCAGGTCCCCAGCCCTCTAGACATGGCCCCAGGTTCCCTGGGTCGTCGGTCCTGTGGCCCCAAGGGGGCGCAGACAGCCTAGACGCCAGCACCCCAGGGCCCGTGCCGTGCCCTTGACCTGGGCTCGGCCGGCCCCTGGCGCCGAGTCCATGGAGACAGTGCCCCCAGCTGTGGACCTGGTGTTGGGTGCCTCGGCCTGCTGCCTGGCTTGTGTCTTCACCAACCCCCTGGAGGTGGTAAAGACGCGGCTGCAGCTGCAGGGGGAGCTGCAGGCCCGGGGCACCTACCAGAGGCCCTACCGGGGCTTGGTAGCCTCGGTGGTTGCAGTGGCCCGTGCAGATGGGCTGTGGGGCCTGCAGAAGGGGCTGGCCGCCGGCCTCCTCTACCAGGGCCTCATGAACGGAGTCCGCTTCTACTGCTACAGCCTGGCGTGCCAGGTGGGCCTCACCCAGCAGCCGGGCGGCACCGTGGTGGCTGGGGCCGTGGCTGGGGCGCTAGGAGCCTTTGTGGGGAGCCCTGCTTACCTGGTAAGTGCATTGTCCTACCCCACCCCATCCCAAGGACTCTGCAGGGGTTGGGCTTAGTGGCCCTGGGTTGGGTGGGGCCGGCAGGTGGGGCTTCGAATCTGTATACCGGGGCCTTGCCCTGACCCTCACTCCTGGGGCCCCTGCCCTGCCAGTCCTCAGCCAGGGGAGGAGGCGAGAGGGTGGCAGGAGAGGAGCTGGCTCGAATCCCGGCTCGCTCGCTTCTCGCCGGGGGCCTGTGTACGTCACAGATGAGTGCCGTGCAGTGCACTGATCAGACGTTCTGCAGTCCCACGGAGGTGCAAGTGCAGGCTGACCCCCAGCCCCGTCAGGTGTGGGGTCACAGTGAGGGACCCTCCTCAGGCACTGACCCGTCCCCAGCCCCTCACCCGCTGTGTCCTCGCAGGTCAAAACGCAGCTGCAGGCCCAGACGGTGGCCGCCATGGCCGTGGGGCACCAGCACCAACACGAGGTGGGCACCCCCTCCCCAGAGCGTCCTGGGCAGGGCTGGCTGGCGGGGCTCCCCGGCTGACCCTGTGCCCTCCCACAGAGCGTCCTGGGCGCCCTGGAGACCATCTGGCGGCAGCAAGGCCTGCTGGGGCTGTGGCGGGGCGTGGGCGGGGCCGTGCCCCGCGTCATGGTGGGCTCGGCCGCCCAGCTGGCTACCTTCGCCTCTGCCAAGGCCTGGGTGCAGGAGCGACAGGTGAGGGGCGGGCGGGAGTGGGGGTGGGGGTCGCCTGCCTCCTTCCACACAGGGAGCTCCAGGGTGGCAACAGAGGGCGCTGGGCTGGGGGCTGGGCTCTGCCATCTGAGTGGGGGTCAGCTGGCTCCGTGGAGCTGTGAGGGGCTCAGGGTGGTTGGGGGGATAATGGTGGTTGGGGACTCGCCTGTTCCAGGGACCCCAGCCTTTCCGGCCCCCTTTGTGCTGGGGGCTGGAAGGGCGCCACGCGATCAGCGGGCTCTGGCATCCCCACAGTGGCTCCCTGAGGACAGCTGGCTGGTGGCCCTGGCCGGGGGCATGGTCAGCAGCATAGCCGTGGTGGCTGTCATGACCCCCTTCGACGTGGTCAGCACGCGGCTGTACAATCAGCCGGTGGATGGGGCTGGCAAGGTGAGCGGGGGCCGGGGTCGGGAGGATGGGCTGCTGGGTCTCCCTCCCACCGCGTGCACACACACACACACACACGGGTGCACACACACACATGCACACAGGAATCGGGCTGCTTTGCCGAGCGAGCGCCAACACAGGTGCTAAGCCCTTCCTCACAGGATCCTATCCCATCCTTTCCTAAAGAGGAAACGGACAGTTGGGGGTGAAGCGTCTCTCCTGGGGTCCCCCAGCTTGTGAGCAGGGAGCCAGGCCTTCCGCGATGCCCCCAATCTGAAGGTGCCTGTGCGCCATCAGCCATGCTGAGCCTCCTGGCCTGGGGCTGTGGCTGCCTGGAGGAAGAGGCCCCCCCAACTCTAATGTGGCAGCCTGGAGGCCCAGCTGGAGGTGGGGCCTGTTTTGGTTTTTTATTTTTATTTTTTAAGTGTTTTTATTTATTTGAAAGGCAGAGTTAGAGAGAGATCTTCCATCTGCCAGCTCACCTGCCAAATGGCTGCAACAGCTGGGGCTTGGCCAGAGCTTCGTCCAGGGCTCCCACGTGGGTGCAGGGTCTCGAGGACTGGGCCATCTCCCAGTGCTCTCCCAGGCACATGAGCAGGGAGCTGGATCGGAAGTGGAGAAGCCTGGTCTCGAACTGGTGGCCACATGGGATGCCGGCGCTGCAGGTGGGGGCTTAGCCCCCTGCGCCATGGCGCCAGCCCCCAAGTGGGGCCCTTTTCTGATGGCAGCAGTCACTCCCGGGTGTGCCCTTGCCGTGACACTCGCCCCACGTCTGTCCCCAGGGCCAGCTGTACGGGGGCCTCGCCGACTGCCTGCTGAAGATCTGGCGGCAGGAGGGGCCCCTGGCGCTCTACAAGGGGCTGGGCCCCGCCTACCTGCGCCTGGGCCCCCACACCATCCTCAGCATGTTCCTCTGGGACGAGCTCCGCAAGGCGGCCCTGCAGGTCCAGCACCAGCGCGCCTAGGGGCCCGGAAGGACCGCCCACGCCAGCAGGACTGGCTGTCCCCCGCCCGCCACAGCCCCTCAGGCCCACCGACTCTGGGCGCTGCCTTGAGTGCGCTGGGTCTCCACTCCCCAGAGCCTGGCCCAGTGCTAAAATCACTGCGGCAGGTGTGAGTCTCCCCGGCCGGGGGACACAGGGACATCCGCGGGTCTGGCCCTGAAACGCGATGAAACGCCTAAGATCCTTTGCCCCAAGCCAGCTGAGGCCCGGGCTGGGGGTGGGGGAGGGTGACGCTGCTCTGACGGAAGCCACATGGCTCTGAGCGACAGAGCCCGGGCTGGGGTTCAGCTCTCGCCACCCTTGGCAATGACTCTGGGGGCCAGGATGACGGCGGCTGCAGCACGGGGCCGGGCCTCGCCACCCGTCTGGTTGGTGTGGACACCATCCGTCTGGTTGGTGTGGACGGTGGACAGTTCTCACTCTCTGGAGGCGGGAAGTCCAAATGCGGGGCTTCAGCAGGGTTGGCGTCCCTGGGCGTGGAGATGCCGCCTCCTCCCGGAAGCACCTGTCCCCAGCCCTTCTTACAAGGACACCAGTCCCGTGGGATGGACGAGGGTCCTCCTGCTGACCCTGCATGCCCTCTGCGCTCCTGTCTCTGCAGTCCCAGCCGGGGAGGAGCTGGGGCTGGGCCTCTCACACAGGACCGCACAGGCGGGCCCATACGCGGGCAGCCAGGGCTCTGATTGAGGTGCCCAGCACTGTGGGCCTTTGCACAGGCCAGAAGGTGGGCCCAGCGAAGCAGGTGGCGTGCCCGGGCGGGCTGCAGGGCAGGGCTGGCACTCGGGCCATAGAGGCCCTAGGCTCTTCTCGGGATGGCCACGTTCCTGCCACGGGTGTGCTCGGGAGGCCCGCCCTGACCTTTGGACTGCAGAGTGCACCGCAGCTCCCTGGAAGGAACCCGCAGCCCCGGCGCCTTCCCTGCCGTGCCCCGTGGCCCGGCGGAGCTGCTCCCACGCCCACGGCCTACTGCACACTCCAATAAAGTTTTCTATTTTGTTTACGTTCACCATTCCTCTCTGGCGGCTTCATTCACCCCTATCCCTGGTGCCCCACCCCCGGATCCCTCCGCCCCTCGGTGCTCGCTGTCTGGGAAGAGGGTGGGAGGAGGTCGCACCCTGGTTGGCCCAGGTGAAGCCTGCCACCTCGTGGACCCTGGGAGGAACTGCAAGACGAGCCGTCCCAGGGCCTGAGAGATGGCGGAGTGAGGAAGGGACCCCACCACTGGGTGTGGAACGTCAGGGCCTGGCCGGTCTCAGAAGGGGCGGAGCCAGACTCCAGACCTGGGAAACCCAGGCTGTGCCGGAAATCAAACTGGGGCTGAGGGCAGAGCCCATGCGTTACACACACCAAGAGTAGGCAGGACCCAGACCTGGGACTTCAGGAAGGCGTGGTTCAGGGGATCCCAGACTTGAGCAGGGGCAGAGACCCCTCAACCCACGCTGCCCAAGGCTGCTGTCCCTGGAGCCGGGACTTTCCTATGGGCTGGAAGGGTTAAGGCCTCTGTCTCCCTCCTGCCCTGGGCCTTTGACCCCTCCTGGCTCCTCCCCACCCCTCTGCCGACACCTTTGCCCGGTGACGTCAGTGTCTCTGCGCAGACCTGGCGGGGAGGCTGGGGCTGGACCCCGGGCTGCCATGTTCTCCCTGCCGGACCTCCCCTCCTGGCTCCCCGGCCTCCCCTCCCTCGAGTGGGGCTCCAGCCTCCTCGACTGTCTCCTGCGAGGTGAGCGCCCCTCCCCGTTCCGCCTCAGCTCCGCCCCCTGCAGGTGGGCCCCACCCACGTGGGTCTCTGGCCACCAGGACCCCGCCTGACGCCCAGCACCTGATGCATCTCCCACCCGCCCAGGCCTCGTCGGGGCTTGCGGAGTCTCTGTCCTGAGCAACCTCCTGCGGGTTTACTTCTTCGTGGGCTGTGCCAAGTGAGTGCCCACGGCCCTTCCCCCCGGCCCCAGCCCCTTGCCAGGCCCCTGGGTCCTGTGCTGTGACTGGTCTCTCTGGGAGAGACCACCCCTGCCCCCGACCACAGTGGGTGTGGCTGGTGGCTCAGGGACTCCCTCCCGGGGCTGAGGCCACTGGAGGGAGTGACTGCCACGTGCGCTGTGGCCCACAGTGACCCCGAGTGGCGGCTTCAGATGGAGCGGCTGCGGGCCCAGTGGTCCTTGCTGGAGACGCTGCACCTGGCAGGGCTGGCCCTGCTCCTGGCTGTCGTGGGGGTCCGGGTGGCCGCCCTGGTGGTGCTGGAGTTCTCCCTGCGGGCTGTGTCCACACTGCTGACCCTGAGCAAGGTGAGACTGCAGGGGGCGCAGTGGGTGAGTGAGCCCCTGGCCCTGGCACGAGGCAGGCACGGGGAGGACGGAGCCCACAGGAGCCCCTCTCCTGGGGGTGCAGAAGCAAGGCTGCGGTTTGCACCCGGGGCTTCTGATGGGCCAGGACAAGTCTAGGGGCCCCGTGGGTCCCGCCCCTGTCCCGAGAAAACAGCAGCGGTGCCTGTGCCTCCAGCTTGTCAAATGCCAGGCCCGCACTAGAAGACATCGCCGCCGTCCAGGATAAAGGTTTGCCGTGACACCTGTTTCACAGATGGGGAAACCGAGGCCCAAGGTCACCCAGCAGCCGATAGAGTCGGGCTTTTAACCCAGGTCTTCCAGGCTCCGCACCACGATCCTTGAGCTAACAAATGGGTGCCAGGCACGTGATCAGAACCCAGGCGAGAGAATGACCCTGTAGGGCTTACCTGGAGCCTATATTCCGTTTCCGGGGACCCTTGGGGCCCTGGCCGCCTGTGCGGTGTCCCCCTCCCGACAGGACAGCCGCCACCTCCCCCGCAGGGCTCCCAGGACACCCAGGAGAGGCTGCGGCTCTTCCTGCTCTGCCAGTACTCGCTGGGCTGCGGGCTGAGCTGCGGCCTGAGCTTCCTGCAGGAGGGCGCCCCCCACCGCACGCTCAACCTGCTGCTGAGCCTCGGGCTGGCCGCTCTGCTCACCTCGGCCGCCCGGCGCCTCCGCCACCACGTCTGCCGCCTGTACGAGCTGCACAGCGGCCAGCGCTCCTGCGGCGTCTGCCTGGGCCTGCTGGCCGGCGCGCGCGGCCTCCCCAGGCTGCTGGGCCGCGCCCTGGCCGTGGCCTTTGCCGTGGGCGACGTGGCGGCCGTGGCCCTCATCAACCGGGACTTCCTGACCACTTCGGAGGCCGTGCGCTTCTGGACGCCGCTCAGCATCTGCTACACACTGCTGGTCATCCACATGCAAGGTGGGGCGCCGGCGGGGGCTGGGTCCTCTCCATCGCCATCACATCCCACCGCCTGCAGGCCCAGGCCCTGGCCTATCCCTGCCTCCCAGGGAGCCGGGCCCAGGGGCAGAGGCCACACCACAGAGAAGGGTGCTCCCACCTGGGGGCCCCGAGGAGCTGTGCTGGGATTGGGCCTTGGAGATGGAGCTCACTGAGAAAGGCAGGGGTGGGGGTGGGGGGTTGTGGGCTCCAGAACAAGCCACGCCCAGAGTGAGTGAAGGCGTGGCAACTGCAGGGAGCCGCCCCAGGGCACAGGGAAGAGATGAATGGCCAGCATTGAGCACCCTCATCGGCCAGACCGAGCTGTCGTGCGAGGACACTCACAGGGCTTTACGCAGGGGAGACTGAGCCGGGCCCTAGGAGGAGGCTCCTGGCTGCAGAGCTGGGGTGGGATGGAAGCCGCAGGGTGAGGAAGGGCCCCCCAGGCAGTGCGAACGGCAGTGCAAAGGCCCTGAGGTGGGCGTGAGCATAGTGTGCTCTGTGAACAGGGAGAAAGCTGGGACGGCTACAGACAGGGACCACGGGGGAGCGAGGCAGGGAGGAGGTGAGGCTGGGGAGGAGGCGGGCCCTCGGAGGCAGGGGAGTCCTGGCAGGGGTACGGGCAGAGCCGGGACCTCATTGATGGGTGCAGAGGTCACTTTAGCTGGGCAGCCAACAGGGGCTGCAGGGACAGGAGCAGAGAGGAAGTGGCTGGAGGCAGGGAGGGGCAGTGGGAACCGGGCTGTGCGCGGGCAAGGAGCCCCAGGGCTCCCTGGGGAGGTGGGGGTCAGGTCCACTCCCGGGCTGGGGTCTCTTACCCAGATCCGAGGGAGACCTGGGAGGAGGTAGTGAGGGGGCGGTAGGAGTGCCCGGTGCCCTGCAGGTGGTCGGAGAGTGGGGCTGCAAGGGGAGGGGCAGGAGTGACCGTGACAGGTGCGCCTGTCCCCAGAGGAGCAGCGGCAGAACCCGGGCATGCGGGGCCAGGTCCAGACGGTGCTGGTGCGCATGGGCGGTCTCTTCGTGCTGCTGCTGACCGTGGGCCGCTGGCTGGACCTCCTGGGCCTCCTCATCTCGCTGCTGGCTGAACTCTGGTGTCTCGTGGGCGTCCGCACGCTGCTCGACCTCTGCCACATGCAGGTGAGCCCCCGCTCCCGCCACCCCGACGCCCTGCTCCACACAGCCCTGGGGTCTCGAGGTGGCCTCCTTCAGGACTGGGGACAGAAGGAGCTGCTACCCCAACGCCCTGGAGCCGGGCCCCGCCGACCCCCAGTGGCCCCCGGAGGCCCCGAATGGGAAGGTCTCAGGTGGGGGGGGGGCAGGCAGTGTCCTGCAGCCCTTCCCCCTCCCTCCCGCAGGACTTCCCATCCCAGAGGCAGTCAAGGTCAAGTCCAAGCCAGACTCAGCCCCCTGCACCCGCCCAGCCCCGGGAGACGGCGCCCTCCTGACCTGCATCAGGAGAACCCGGAGTCTGACCTGCGAGGCCTCGACCTTGGACACTGGAGACTGGTGGGGCTCTCCCGGCCCCTGCTTCGGGCAGACACCGGGACCCTTGATGAGGGGCACTCTGAGACCCTGGGGTGGGCAGGTGGGCACAGGCGGAGGGACGAGGAGCCCCGGCTGCCCCCTTTCCCTGCCTCCTCCCTCTGCAAACAATAAAGACAACCAGGCTTCCTATCACACACAGAGAGGGAAGGAGCCTCGCTGAGGTCACACGGCTCTCGGGCCGTCTGGGGAGACAAGTCTGAGACTGGTGGGGCTGGGTCCCCCGAGCCACAGAGCTGCTTGCAGACAGAGCGGAGCTAGCGTGGGGCGGGAAGGGGCAGGGGTGGAGGGCCTAACACCAACTTGCAGTCTGGGTGCGTGGTGCCCACCTCCCGTCCCGTTCCCCACTGAGGAGCAGCTGACGGGAGCACGAAGCAGCTGGGGCCTCTCCTGGGGGCTCAGCCCTGACCTTGACTTATCTAAGAACATGAGGGTCCTTCCCATCTCAGCCCATTCAGGGCTCAGTGCGTAGAGGCCAGAGGGTGGGGCGCCAGCTCCTCTACCTAACTCTTTTTTTTTTTAATTTATTTTTTTATTTATTTGAAAGGCAGAGTTACAGAGAAGCGGGGTGGGGGGGGGGTCTTCCATCTTCTGGTTCACTCCCCAAATGGCCACAATGGCCAGAGCTAGGCCAATCCCAGCCAGAAGCCAGAAGCCAAGAGCTTCTTCTGGGTCTAGTACGCTGGTGCAGAGGCCCAAGGATTTGGGCCACCTTCTACTGCTTTCCCAGGCCACAGCAGAGAGTTGGATCAGAAGCGGAGCAGCCGGGTCTTGAACTGGCGTCCGTATGGGATGCCGGCACTGCAGACTGCAGCTTTACCCGCTACGCCACAGTGCTGGCCCCAGCCTAAGTTCTGTGTGTCCCGGCAAGCTGCTGTCCCGCTCTGAGCACCACAGTGTGCCAGGCACTTGGATGAGCACACTTCGCTTTCCCACCGGCCCCCAGGGGCAGGGAATGAGACCCCTTTTTCCCGTTCAGAAACTGAGGCTCGCAGAGGTTAGGTAACTGCTCAGGGGCCCCCAGGTCGTAAGTGGCCAGAGTTTGGGTCCAGGTGGCCTTGAGCTCCAGAGCTCAGGGGCTTTGCGGGCTCCCTGCTGCCCGGGGTTCTGTGGAGGGCCTGGAGTTGGGGCATCTCCCAGGGTGGAGCAGGAGCGCCCCAGGCAGTTTCACGAATGTGCTCTAGCCCACCTTTCATCCAGCAGAGCTGGGCTCCTCCTGGCCGGGGCTGTCGGGCTGCACAGGGATGGAAGACCTCAACCCAGGGCTCTGCCCAGAGCAGAGGAGCCTGCTGGCCTGTGGCCCTCGTGGGGCAGCAGAGGCAGGGCAGTCGGGTGGCAGGGGCGGCCTGCAGAAGGTACTAGAAGGACCCCAGGGCAGTCACATTCCCCCAGACATGGTCACCCCAGGACAGCTCGACCTTGACCTCTGAACTCTGTTCCCGGTCCTACCCTACCATCAGGCCTCTCGGTCCAGGGTGTGGTCCCAGAGGGAGGAAGCCCCCTCCCCCAATCCAGCCTGGCCTGGGAGCACTGTGCTCACTCGCAATGGATAGGAAGCTGGCGGGAGACGAGGAGGAAATGGCGCACTTGGTTGGGCACAGGGCCAGCCCCTTGCCAGCCCCAGACTGGGCTCCGGGCTCTGGGCTCCAGTCGGGGCCCTGTGTTTTTGCTGGAAGATGCCCCAGCCTCCCAGTCCTTGGCACAGCCTGGGACCCATTGGGGACCGGGCCAGGAGGGGACTGGGCTCGGCAGCCCTTTCCTTTTTGCGGGCACGAGGACTGTTTTCCAGACAAAAATTGGGACCACGTGGGCTGGAGAAGGCTTCCTACCAAACGAGTGTTGTGAAGTGAGGCACTGAGCAGATCTCCAGCCAACTGCAGAAACGGAGGCCATGGGCGAGCCGCACCGCAGGGGCTGGGGCTGCGGCACGCTCTCCCCAGAGGACACCAGGAGCCCAACCCTGGGCGCTGTCCGCCAAGCCCAGGCCTCGGGGTAGGGACACCAGGGTCCCCAGTCCCTGCTTAGAGGGGCGGTGAGCCCTAGGGCGCTGGCGTTGGGACGAGTGGGTCCCCTCCCGCCCGCCAGAACCCACTGCTGCGTACCCTGCATTGCTTCACCTCTCACTCATTCATTCATTCAATGAGCCAGGGCTGGTGACTGCGGGCAGCCGGCACTGGGCTAGGGAGGGTGGGACGAGGCCAGGGGAGTGACGCAGGCCTCAGAGGCAGCCCCAGGGGAGACAGACAGGGCAGTGAGGTCTCCCAGGCAGCTCACAGAGCTGAGGACAACGGAGCTGCATAAGGGTGAGAGAGGGACCGTGCCAGGCGAGGGCCGGTGGATTTGCCATCTACGGCTGTGGGGTAAATGATCACCCCCTGCCCCGATGTATCATCTTATTTTTAATAAACAAATATATTTAAATAAATAAATAAATAAGTGACTTAGTTATTTATGTGAAAGGCAGAGTGACAGAGAGTGAGATCTTGCATCTGCTGGTTCACTCCCCAAACGGCCGCAGTGGCCGGGGATGGGCCAGGCCAAAGCCAGGAGCCAGGAACCAGGCACTCATCTGGGTCTCCCATGTGGGAAGCAAGGGCCCCAGAACCTGGACCATCTACCACTGCTTTCCCAGGTGCATTCGCGGAGAGCTGGATTGCAAGTGGAGCAGCCGGGACTCGAACCCGCGCTCCAACAGGGGATGCTGGCACACAAGTGGCAGCCTAACCTGCTGTACCACAACACTGGCCCCTATTCTATTATTTTTTGAAAGATTCCTTTATGTTTTTAGCAGCGTGATGGGGCTGAGGGCGAGGAACATCTTCCAGCTCCCAAATGGCCACAGTAGCAGGTCTGGGCCAGGCCAAAGCCAAGAGCCTGGAACTCCATCTGGGTCTCCCACGTGGGTGGCAGGGGCCCAAGCACCTGAGTCTTCATGAGCTGCCTCCCGCCTTGCACATTAGCAGGAAGCTGGACCGGAAGTGGAGGAGGGGCTGGGATTGGAACCGGGCACTGCGGTACGGGACGCGGGCTCCCCAGGGGCACCTTAACCACTGCACCAAGCACCCGCCCCGTCGGAGTTGCTTTAAGGCTCAAGAGTTCAGAAACAGGGCCCCAGGCTGGAAGCATCTGGAGCAGCCCAGGAGAGATGACGGAGCCCGCAGGCGGCACCGAAGGCTCGGGTGGGGGGACAGGAGGGGCACCGTGGCAGTGGTCTGGGGCCCGATCACAAGGGGTCTGGCATTGTCCCCGAGAGCACAGGGAGCCACAGAAGAGCTGAGCACGGGGCGAGAGGGTCCAGCTGCGTGGACAGTGACTTGCTGGCTTTGAGTCCTTCTTTTAGAAAAAAAAAAAATACAAAGTGTGGATGAAAGTGAACAGGGGAGCTGGCGCTGTGGTACAGCCGGTTAAACCCACTGCCAGCAACACCGGCATCCCTTATGGGCACTGGTGTAAGTCCCGGTGCTCCACTTCCAATCAGCTCCCTGCTAATGCACCTGGGAAAGCAGCAGAGGATGGCCCAAGTGCTGGGGTCCCTGCACCCACATAGGAGACCCAGATGAAGCTCTTGGCCCCAGCTTTGGCCTGGTCCAACCCTGGCTATTGCAGCCATTTGGAGAGTGAACCAGCAGATGGAAGATCTCTTTCTCTCTCTCTCTCTCTCTCTCTCTGGGCAGTTTTTTGGGAACACTTCATGGAAAGCCTTCCTGGGCAGCACCTGGCCTGCTAGAACATTCCATAACTCCCAGCCCTCACAGGGGCCAGTGGGCCACCTGAGGCCGAGGGTCGCTGCCCTCCTGGTTGTCAGCGCAGCTCTAGCTGCCCGGGAGGTGGGCAGGCTGCAGACCAGGCTCTGGTTTACTCAGGAGGCTCTGAGGGACTGGGGGGGCTGAGATGGGTGCTACCAGGGGTGGATGTTCCCCCGGGGACAGGGGCAGCTCAGGACGGGGCTGGGAACAGCGAGGACACAGGAGCTCATTCTCGGCACGCAGCTGAGGCGTGGGGCAGACGCGGGAGCCCCTGCCGCCAGCGACACCAGGATGGCCTCCTCCCTGGGGCTCTCACCCAGCCACCGAGGCCTGGGCCGAGGAGGAGGGGCTGCCCTCGCAGTGTGCTGAGCCCCAAGCCCCCTCCTGAGCCGCCCCACATTCTCGCCCCCAACGCAGGAGCCCCCGCTGGGTCTCTGAGCAGATGACCTGGCCACTCCGCCAGCTCAGGCCCCAGCCCCGGGGGGGTTAACACCCAGACATTGTTGTCACTGGCAGCCGCGGAGGCTGGCCCTGCTGGGTGAGGCTAGTGGCCTGGGAGCCGGGCCGCTGCGGGGCTGTAACACCCCTTTGGCTTTTGAGTGTTTCCCGACAAACGTGGCCTGTTGAGTGGCCAGGAGCCAGAGGATCTGGGAGTGGATGGAGCTCATGTTCTGAGCCAGGGACTCCCTGGGCCTCAGTGTCCCCCCTCTGTTGAGAGGTTGGAGAAGACCATAGAGACCGGTGCTCCATACTGGCTTGGAGAAGACCATAGAGACCGGTGCTCCATACTGGCTTGGAGAAGACCATAGAGACCGGTGCTCCATACTGGCTTGGAGAAGACCATAGAGACCGGTGCTCCATACTGGCTTGGGGTCCCCCAAAGGCCCAGCGGCTGGGAGTGTGATCCCCAGGGTCTAATGTTAATGGTTAATGGATGAAGGGTGGAGACGCACTCCAATTGTGAGGCCTGGAGGTGGGGCCCTGGGAAGTGATTAGATTGGGTTAAATTGCTGGGGTGGGGCCCCCCGATAAAATCCTGGTGGCTTCAGGGACACAGGGGGTGTGGCGTTGCTGTGCAGTGGCTCGGGACCCCCACTTCCCACAGTGGCGAGTCCGGGTCGGGTCTCAGCCACTCTGCTTTCAACCCAGCTTCCCGCTGACTCATGCCCGGGGAGGCAGCCGCCGATGGCCTGAGCCCTTGGGTTCCCGCCACCCATGCGGGAGGCCTGAATGGGGTTCCCAGCTTCTGGCCTGAGCCAGCCCGGCCTTGGCTGTTGCAGGCACTGGGGGAGTGAACCAGCAGGTGGAAGCCCTCTCTGTCCCTCTCTGTCCCTCTCCCTGCCCCTCTGCCTTTCAAGTCGATGAACAGAAGTGAACACTCGTGGACACAGAGGCGGGGTGCCCGGCCTCTGCCTCCGGGCGGCCGCAGGCTCCTACATCCACCACTGTCTCATCAGGAACCAGACCGACGGCCCTGGACCGGGAACCTCCAGACCCGAGGCAGAGCAAGCTTTTTCCTGCCTGAGTCACCCCTCTCAGGTGTGTCACGGTGACGAACGCGGGCAACGCAGCTGGGCCACAGCCCCAAGGCCTGCGCGTGGCCACGAGGGCCCTGTGGCGCCGCGGCTCAGCCTTGGCCTCAGTGGCCAAGAGCACCGGGGAGGAGGTGCTGACTTGGAGCAGGAACCCCTGGGTGGGGGGCGGGGACACGAAGCGGCCAGGCCGCCCATCGCGCTCTGCTGTCTCCGGCCTCCCCCGCCTTGTCCAGGAGGCTTCAGGGCGCACAGAGGGATGAGCGCCTGCGCCCCGCCTGCGCCAGGAGCTGCTCTGGACGCTGTGCAGGGGTTGGAGCCCTGGGCTCAGGGTTTTCCTTCCCCCAGGCTTTAGGTCAGCCTTGACCCTGTGTGCGTGTGGGGGGTGACTTGTTCTTTCTTCCCAGAAAGCCCGAGGTTGAAAGAGAATAAAAGGGGGCCGGTGCTGTGGCCTGCAGTACTGTTAGCCCATAGGGGCTCCAGGTTCAAGTCCCTGCTGCTCCACTTTTTTTTTTTTTTTTAAGTTTTTGATTCAGTGAGAGAAATGCATAGGAGAGTGAGGGCGTCAGTCTCACCCAAGGGAGAAGGGAGAGCCAAATGCTTAGGCTCCTGCACCCACAGGGAAAACCTGGATGAAGTTCCTGGCTCCTGGCTTCAGCTTGGCCTGAGGGAAAGGGGGGAGGGGGAGGGGGAGGGGTTGGGGAAGAGGGAGAGGGAGAGGGAGAGGGAGAGGGAGAGGGAGAGGGAGAGGGAGAGGGAGAGGGAGAGGGAGAGGGAGAGGGAGAGGGAGAGGGAGAGGGAGAGGGAGAAGCCCTGGCAGCCATTTGGGGAGTGAATTAACGGATGGAAGTCCTCTCTCTCTCTCTCTCTCTCTCTCTCTGTGTGTGTGTGTGTGTGTGTGTGTCTGTGTGTGTCTTTCCCTCTCTGTATAACTCTGCCTCTCAAATAAATAAACCTTTTTAAAAATTAAATGACTTGGGGCCAGCATTGTGGCACAGTAGGGTAAGCCACCACCTGCGATGCCAATATCCTTATGGGTGCCGGTTTCAGTTCTGGCTGATTCCACTTTTTTTTTTTTTAATGTTTTATTTGAAAGTCAGAGTTACACAGAGAGAGGAGAGAGAGCAAGAAGTCTTCCATCCGCTGGTTCACTCTCCAATTGACTGCAATGGCCAGAGCTGCGCCGATCCAAAGCCAGGAGCCAGGAGCTTCCTCCGGGTCTCCCATGTGGGTGCAGGGGCCCAAGCACTTGGGCCGTCTTGCGCTGCTTTCCCAGGCCACAGCAGAGAGCTGTGATCCAGTTCTGATCCAGCTTCCTGCTAACGCGCCTGGGAAATCAGCGGAAGACGGCCCAAGTGCCTGGGTCTCTGACACCATGTCTGAGACCCAGATGAAGTCCCAGGCTCCTGGCTTCGGTCTGGCCCAGCCCTGGCCACTGCGGCCATTTGGGGAGTAAAAAACAGCAGATGGAAGACCTCTCTCTCTCTCTCTCTCTCTCTCTGACTCTGCATTTCAAATAAATAAATAAGTCTTGCGAAAAATGCACGTTGAAGAGGAAGTCAAGATCCAGACCCAGGCACTCACTCTCCTACTTAGACCCCACGTGCTGGGCTCCCAGAGCTGCCTGAGACCCCACAGTCTGGGGGAGCCGCTGAGCGCCGACTGTGCGCCAAGCACCGTGCTGGTGCTGGAGACACAGCGCTGCTCCCGCCCCGCTGGGCCCGGCGTGGGGATGCAGCCAGCAGCCCGGGGATGCTCTCGACCCCTCACTCTGCAGAGTGCGGCAAGAGCACAGGCTTTGCCCAGAGGGAAGGGGGGGGGTCAGGCCCATGCCAGCTCAGCAGCCTTCGTCCTGGCCCTCGCAAGCAACAGAAACATAATTTAAGTCGTTTAAGAAAAAGTAGGGCCAGCGCCGCGGCTCAACAGGCTAATCCTCCTCCTTGCGGCGCCGGCACACCGGGTTCTAGTCCCGGTCGGGGCGCCGGATTCTGTCCCGGTTGCCCCTCTTCCAGGCCAGCTCTCTGCTGTGGCCAGGGAGTGCAGTGGAGGATGGCCCAAGTGCTTGGGCCCTGCACCCCATGGGAGACCAGGAGAAGCACCTGGCTCCTGCCTTCGGATCAGCGTGGTGCGCCGGCCGCGGCGGCCATTGGAGGGTGAACCAAAGGCCAAGAAAGACCTTTCTCTCTCTCTCTCTCTCTCTCTCACTGTCCACTCTGCCTGTCAAAAAAAAAAAAAAAAAAAAAAGTAGGAAGGGGCTGGCGCTGTGGCCGGTGTCGTGGCACAGTGGGTACAGCTGCTGTGGGCCAGTTAGGAGCGCTGGTTGGAGTCCCAGCTGCTCCACTTCAGATCCAGCTTCCTTCCACTGAGCCTGGGGAGGCACGCGCGATGACACCATGACGTGGGCATTTCTGCCTATGTGGGAGACCCAGATGGAGTTCTAGGCTCCTGACCTTGGCCTGTCCCAGCCCCGGCTGTTGAGGCCACTTGGGGAGTGAACCACTGATGGACGAGCTCTCTCTCTTTGCTGCTCTGCCTTTCAGATAAGTAAATGTATAAAGAAATGTGTTTTTAGAAATGCTCTGGAGTAGAGATTAATATACCATAAAAAGTGAAAACTGTTCAAAAGAGTGAATTTTTTAAAAAGGAAAAAAAATAGTAAGAAAAATGCTTAGGCTCCAGAGGTGGGATTTCAGGCATGGCTAGATCCAGCAGCTAAAGCAACGGGATCCGTTCTCTCTCCTTCTCTATCTCTTTACTCTGTGTTGGTCCAAGTGGCGGTAAAAATCATGTCCAGCCTGCATCCTGCCAGCCAACAACCCTGCTGGAAAATACTGCCTGCTTCCAAATACGTCCAGCCACAGGCCCAGCCAGGAGAACCGAGAGCCACAGTGACTGGCCAGACCTGGACCACAGTCACATCCCTGGAGCCCGGGGGCGGGGCAATCCCACCTGGACCCCAGGCACTGAGAGTGGAGGCCGGGATCGGGGTCAGGGAAAGATTGCAGGTCCTGCAGATCCCACTGCAGGCCCGGGCCTCTTCCTCGCCTTCAGCGGCTGTCAGCACATTGACTCCCAGATCCCCAAGCACCTGTCCCCTGCAAGGTGGGGACAGCAGAGGAACTCACCTCGGGGCACCTACTAAGCGCTGGGCGTTTGTATCCACACTCCCTGCCATCGCTGGGCTGCAAGAAGAAACAGGCCCGAGCCGGAGTCACTCCTGGACACAGACGCTGCTGACAGCCGTGTCTGTCCCCGGCACGCACGAGCACGCCCCTTCTCTCTGCGGCTGCACACGCGCGTGCACACACACACCCCAGCTCAGGAAACAGGTGCTGGGAGAACCTGCTGCGTGGGGGATTGGAGAGGGGCTGGGGGGCCCAGGGGTCTTCTGAGGCTGAGTGCGAGGGTAAACCCCTCCCCGCCTCTCGCCGCCATTGCCATCCCGCACAATGCAGCTGCACAGGCCGGGCTGGGTGGCTCTGCTCTGCCGCAGCCGCAGCAGAGCCTGCCGGGACGGGGGGGGGGGGGGGGGCAGCTGGGTGATGCTTCCTCTTGGGCGGGAGGGGGTAGGGGTGGTTCAGGGAGCCTCTGAGGAAAATGGCACAACCCCTGGAGAAGAGCACACTTCCGTCCCGCACGCCTCAGGCTGGTTCCTGCTCTCAGCTATAGCTGGAGGGCATATGGAGGGTGTGGCAGAATGTTCTGGAAGTCAGGTGAGACTGGCCCCTCCCAACACTTCCAGGACACTGACTATAGGCCAGACCCTGACTGTACCTTTTCAATACCTATGACCCCACATTTCTGCAAAGGGAAGCAGACGCCTCCTGCTGGGGTTTGCATGCGTGCCCCAAAAGTCTCTAAGTTACATCCCAATTCATAGGTTCGATGGTGTTTGGAGATGAAGAGGATTAGATGAGGCCATGAGCAGGCCACCATGATGGCGCCTATGGCATTAAGGGGAGAGGAAGAGAGACCCGAGCGGGTGCACCTGCTGTCTCAGTACGTGTGCCTTCTACCGTGTGGGACGCAGCCGGGAGGCCCTCACCAGACGCCGGCTGGCACTGTGCTCCTGAGCTCCCCAGCTCCAGAACCAGGAGCCAAGTACACTTCTCTTCTTCCGAAATGAACTGGGCTCAGAGGTTTCCTTCTAAAGAGAGCAAGACGCCTCTCCGTGGGCAGCTCCGGCCCAGCTGCCCGTGTCACAGGCGAGGCAACAGCGGCGAGCGGAGGGAGCTGGAGAGGCGAGACAGAGGCCCCAGTCTGACCTCAGAGCCTGTATCCCCGCAGCTTCCTCTGTGGCTCCCCAACCCTGCCGCTCGATGCGCCCTGTGCAGGGGCCTCTCTGAGCCGTAGCCCCCCAGCCCCTTCTCCATTCCGTCATAGCACTGTCATCACTGACGACTGTCAATACGCACCCCTGCCTAGTTCTGTGGGGACGCTGTGTCTGACTTGGTTTCGGGGGCTCCTGCACTCACACCTGCCTTGCACATAGTAGGTGCCCAACAAGTGGTGGAGTAGCCAAGTCCTCCAAAGGGGACAGCAAACTCCCCGGCAGCCTGGTTGGCAGCAAGGCCCCCCCGGCCCCGGGCCGTGCCCCCACACCTCTCCCACCGCTGCCACCCTGGGTCTCAGCAGCCACAACCTGCAGAAAAGCTTGACCCCTTTCCCTTGGGGCCACCTGAGGCCGGGAGGGGCCTGGCAGGGACCAAGCGGGGAGCAGGGCCTCCGAGCCGCCAGACAAAGGGCGTGTGTTCTGGGCCAGTGCACTTCCTGGGTTTCCGTTGCAGGAAGTTTGGCACCTGCCTATCGGTGACACCGACACCCAGGCTGGTGCGGGGAGGTCTGGGCCAGGACGGTGCCTCCATCCGGGAGCAGCAGGAGACGCAGCCTGGGCGCTGCATGGCAGGTGAGTGGTGCCAGAAAGACCCTCCCCCCTCGGGCCTTGCAGGCCACCCCAAGCTGGTCCGGAACACATGTGGGAAGGCCCGAGGTCCCAGGCTGCCTCAGGGTGACTTTGGACAAGGCTCGGGTGCCCTGTCATGCTGTCTGCCGGGGCAGCGGGGGGGGGGGGAGCTCGGGGACTGTCCCGGAGGTACAGGGGTGGGGGGTGGGGGGCAGCTCCTCCTCTATCGGGCTTGGCCCAGCCCTGAACAGCGCTGCACAGTGTGTGTGGGGGGGACATCACCGCAAGCCGGGGACGACCCCGACCAGGGCAGGGGCACCTTGCTCACGGCCTCCCTGAGCCCTGGCTTCCGCACCTGGGAAGGGTGGTGTGTGGGGATGGGGGTGCCCACCCTTGGGGCCCACAGAGTGTGCCCAGGGCACCCGCTCCTCTGGTTTGAACCCAGCTCTGCCACTTGGCTCTTGTGAGGCCTGAGCCTCCCCAGGTCCCCCCCTTCCCCCACCCCGCCACATCCCTCTTTTGTGAAGTGGGCGTTACCAGTCAGGGTGCCTAAGGGGCACAGAGGAAGGTGTACAAGGCAGACTCTAAGCGCAGCCACTGTCACTGCTGTGGCTTCTGAGGTTGTGAGACTCAGATGGGCAGAGGGCTGGCGGAGGCAGGAGGGGCAAGGGTCGGGGGGGCCGAGATTTAGGGAAGGGGAGGAGGGGGACACAGAGCAGCCAGGCACCCCCACCTCCGGACCCCCAGGACCCGCCCGGGGAGGTGGTGAGCTGCAGGACTGTAGGGAGAGCCAGGCCCTAACTGGCTGTCCCCCAGGTGGTGCTGGGCCCAGCCATTGTGGCTTTAATCAAAAGAACAATCTGTTTGCCTCTGAATCAGACCCAGATTCCCTTTCCCAGCAAAGTCCCTGAGCCTCCAGGGACCTGAGCAGCCCATCCCGGCCCCCGGGCTCAGGTTCTGTCCATCCCTACCCCACTTCCATCTGCCCCAGGTTGGGGTCCAGGACACAGAGGGATGGGGTCAGGACACAGTGCCCAGGGTGGCAAACCAAGTGACCTGGCTGTCAGTGGGCCCTGCCTACCAGAGCCTGTCCCCTCCCCCAGGGTGCTGGGGTGCACCTGCAGGGATCCAGACAGGCAGTGACCCCCCCCACAGCAAATAGAGGTGACAGGCTGCCCCAGCTAAGCGGGCTCATAGTGTGCCTCATGAGGTCAACCCGTCCCATCGTCTGGGTCACCTAGAGGGGCAGGCTGTGGGCAGATCCATTTTACAGACCAAGAAGCTGAGGCCCAGGGTCCCGAGGCTTGGCGGGCAGCCATGGAACCCAGTTCAGACACTTCAGCCAAAGCCCAGGTGTTAGCACAGGCCTCCGTCGGACCGGGCAGGCGGGGCCGCGGACCCAGGTGACCCAGGGCAGGGGGAGTGGAAGGGCCACTGAGGGCCCACAAAGACGCCAGGGTGCGCAGCGGGGCTGGACGCCCACCCCAGGCCAGGGGCGAGGGGCGGGGAGGAGTCTCCGAGGGAACAAAGGGAAGGGGAAGGGGAGGGGGCGGCGCGGGGCGCGGCCGGGCAGGTGGGGGGGCAGGTAGGGGCCGCTTCCGCGGGGCGGGCCCCGGGCCCCCTCCCCCGGCCTCACCTTTTATGGTCACGCGGCGCGGGGCGCGGGGCGGAGGGAACGAGGGGCGGGGAGGGGCGGGCGCGAGGCGCCGCGCTCTGGGCTCTGCGCGCTCGCTCGGGAGTCCGGCGGGGCCGCGGGGGCGCGGGCGGCCCAGGTAAGCGGGCGCGGGAGATGGTGGCGGGGGTCCCAGGCTGCCGTCCCCTTCCGGGCCACACGCAGGTGACAGCGCGGGTGGCCCCGGGCCAGAGTCCACCCCGCCCTCTGGCTGGGACCCCAGCCCCGGCGCCCCTGGAGGGGGCTCTCCGGGACGTGGGGGTCGCTGTCCTGGCGTCGCCGCCCGTCAGTCCCTTCCCCGGTCCCGGGGCCGGGGGAGGGCTCCGCCCGGTGGCGGGGGTCGTGTCCTTGCCCGGAGCGGGGGGAGCTCCCGCACAAAGAGGCCCGCGTCCCGCACATGGACTGAATTAACTCCGCGGCAGCGCCCCGCGGTGACCCGGCCCGGCCTGCCCCGCTGCCTGCGGAGGCGCCGGGTTTCCCCAGCTCCGGGCCCCCCGGGGCCAGGGGCGGGCGGGGGCGGGGCGGGGTGGGGGGCAGCTCTGCAGGCCGGGGCGACGCCCTAGGTGTGTGCGGTGGCGCTCTTGGCCTTGCTCTTGCTGCAGCCCAGAGCGGAGGGCCCCTGTGAGAGGCTGGGGCAGCCCCCGGATTCCCGCTCCCTGCTCCCAGTCACTTTGGGAGCCCAGTCCTGGCCCCCAGGGGCGCCTGCTGTCCCTCCCGGGGTGAGAGCTACATAACCAGCTGTCCTGCACTCCCCTTCCCACACCAGCCACCCCCTGGCACTTTGTGCAGGAATCCGGGCCCAGAGAGGGTAGGTGCCCTGCTCTGGCCGCCCAGCAGGAAAGAGGTGGGTTCCCGGGTGAAGGCTGCTCTGTGCCTCCTCGGCTTCCCTGGGGTAGGAGGGAGTTGGGGGGAACCCCCACCCCAAGGCAGCCAGATCTCTGTGGGAGGGCGTGGGTTGGGGTGCAGCCCCCAGCCGCTCACCTCCAGGGGGGCTTAATTGCAGACAGACTGCTTTGTCAAGGTATTAAAGTGCAGAACTTAGAGGTGCCGGGGCTCTTCTAGAGGGGGGCCAAGGAATGGGGAAGGAGGGGACAGTGGGGTGGGAGCACCTCCCCCTTCCTGGTCAGACACCCCCGGCCCTGGGTGCGGGCTGCAGCTGGCCGCCTGGTGCTCCGGTGCGGGCTGGGTCCCAGCCTCTTCCTTCCTCTCGACAGGAAGTGAGTCTCCCTCCCTTTGTTCCCACTTTCTCCGCTTACCCGACTGCATCTGGGATTTGCCCTCCAAGGGAGGGGGGCAGAGGGTCCCCGGGGCGTGGCGTGGCGGCTGCCCCGGGGCAAGGGGAGCCGGGCACCCCAGCAGGGCTGGACTCTGACTCCCTGTGAAATCCCCACCCAGCCCCTTCCCCTGGGGCCTGAGGTCCCTGCTGGGAGGATTGGGGGCGGAGGCTGCCCAGCTGTGGCCATCTGGTGTCAGCCCTGGACGTTTCCGAAAAACTGGATAGATCCAGCTTCCCGGAGGAGTGAGGCAGGGGTCAGGGCAGGCTGGGGAGGGGCCGGGGGGGGGCGTCCTGAGGTTTGCAGCTTCTGGGGGTGCAGTCCCGGCTGCCTCAGGTGTGAGGACAGCCCTGGACCTGCCGGCCGGCTGGGGACGCTCCCAGAGAGTTCTGTCTGCCCTGGGCGGGGCGGGGCCGGGCAGAGGGGGGGGCGGGGTCGTCTACTCTGGGGGTAGGGGGAGGCTCACGCAGCGTTTGTGAGGGGGGGCCATCGTGGGCTGAGGCCAGGATGGGGGAGCCCTGGGGCCCACACAGCCTTGGGCTCAGGGCCTGGCCCGCAGCCATCTCGGCGGGTGCCCGCCATGCGGTTTATCTCTTCAATTCTCGCACACACCCTGAACATCACTCGCGAAAGTGGGCTTCTGAACTGCTCGCCGAGTGGCGGGTGGCGGCCAGGGAGGCTGCCTCCCGACGACGCACCGGTTTCTAACCAGGAGGCTGAGCGTTTTAACCCAGTGTAGCAGCCAGTTGAGGAGGGATTCCAAGTCCGTGTGATTTGTCTCTGGCAGTCCTAGAGGGAGCCCGCGGTGGCCGGTGCACTTGGAGATGGGGAGGGGACTCTGTGCACCCTGTGCACGGTCACCCCAGCTCCCAGGGCACCACTGGGTCTCTCCGGGGGCCCCCAGCCCAGCTCAACCCAGCCAGCCCCATTTCTGGGGGTCCGATGGCTGTCTCCTTGTCTGCCCTCTGCCTCGTATGCTTGTGGCCTGGGCCTGACAGTCCTGGTGAGGTGGCCCAGGCAGCACAACAGCAGAGAGGGAGAGATAAGGGGCAATTTTTAGCCTCGTGCCCAGGGAGGATGCCTGTGCCCCCCCCCCCCGCCCTGGCGGACACACACGTTGTCTGCCGAGTGGCCTTAGAAATGGAAAATGGCTTCCACCCGGCACCTGTCCCCATATCTATACCTCGATGGCTATCCCCAGCCACACTCAGGGTGCAGTCGAGTATCTGCAGGGGGTCAGATGGGTGATTGCGAGCCAGCGAGTCCTGTGACGGGGCTGTCACCTCCCTGTGGAAGCAGACAGGGCCTCAGGGAGAAGGCCAGGAATCAGGAAAGGCTTCCTGGAGGAGGTGATGCTCGCTCGAGCTGAATTTCACCCTGTGGGTGGCAGCGGAGGGAAACCAGGCGGGAGGAGCAGGTCAGAAGGGAAGCTGTGGAGGGTGGATGAGTGATCCAGGGTGGACCCAAAGAGGGAGAATTAGGACTTTCTCCTGAGGAGGTGGGAGCCATGGAAGGCTTTTGAGCAGAGGAGAAATAGACTTATGCTCCAGAAAGATCAAGGTCAGGAGGTGAGATTGGAGACCGCTGAGCCCCCTCCTGGGCTCTCCCTGACACTGCCCGGGCCTGAAGCGCACCTCGCTTTTGGAGAGACAGAGAAATGGATGCTGGCCTGCCGGGTGGGCCGAGAGGGCAGAACAGAGCCAGATGGCGCCGGGGGCCCAGGCCCTGAGTTCTAATCCCGGCTCTGCCACTGTGAGCCCTTGGACAAGTGGCTTTACCCCTGAGGTCTCCCAGGTTCCCCTTGGTGGGATGGGAGTAGCGCGTGCCCACCTCTCACGGCAGGAGGGCGGTGTGGGCACAGAGGGGTTGTGGGCATGACGTGCTCACCGTCCTGTCCTCTCCCTCCCGCAGCAGAGCTGGCCTGAGCCTCAGGGACTTCTTCCCCGAGAGAATCCGGATCCCTTCCTGGGAGGTGACTGATCCAGGCAGGAAGCTTACTCATCCGAGGTGAGCCCGCCAGGGCTGGGGGAGGGGCAGTCAGCAGCCTGTGGCAGGGTCACCTGGTGGGCCCCTGCCCTCCCCCACAGGGCCTCGCCCACCCCCTCCGGCATGTGGGCGGGGCGGGGCTGTTCTGTCTTGCCTTGGGGAGGTGTGCAGGGCGGGGCTGTTTCCTTTTGCGTCCTGGGGGAGAGCAAGCCTGCACCACCGGGACCTTGCACTCTGTCCTCGCCCTGCCAGGACCTGAAGCCATGGCCTCAAAGCCCGAGAAGAGGGTCGCCTCCTCCATCTTTATCACCCTGGCACCCCCACGCCGCCACGTGGCCGTGGCCGAGGAAGTGAGGCAGGCGGCTTGTGAGGCCCGGCGTGGCCGCCCCTGGGAGCCCCCTGGGAAGGCCCCCGCTGGGAGGCCCAGCCCCTTCAGCCCCGCTCAGCTCTCCAACGGAGGTAAGAGGCAGGCGGGAGGCGGGAGGGAAGGGCAGCCCCAGGAGTCACTCATTCTTTCAGTCATTCATTCATTCATCTGAGTGCCAGACAGACCCCAGAACTACCCGCCCGGTGTGCCTTCCAGCTCCCGCATTCGCAGCCGTTGAACCTCCTGCGCCTCCGTGTCCCGATCTGTCAGAGCGTGGCTGGGAGCGAGTGTGTGTGTGAGTGGCCCGCGCCTGTCGTGCGGGGAGTGCCAGCTGTGCTCCAGCTGTTCTCGCTGTCCCAGGAGTGGAGAAGGGAGACAAGGCTTTGCGCCCGTGTGGAGGGAGCAGGGTTAATACAGAGGCAGTGTGGGCATTTGGCACGGCCAGTCGGGACCCCTGCGTCTCGGATCCAGCGTCTGGTTCAAGCCCCAGCTGCTCTGCTTCCCACCCAGCTTCCTGCTAATGCGCACCCTGGGAGACAGCCGATGACAGGCCAAGTACTTGGGTCCCTGCTGCCCATGTGGGAGACCAGGCTGGAGCTCTGGGTTCCTGGCTTCAGGCTGACTCAGGCCAAGCTGTTGCAGGCATTTGGGGAGTGAACCAATGGGTGGCCAAATCTCTCTCCACTGGTCTGTCTTTCTGCCTTTCAAATAAAATGAAAAGAGAGGGAAGAGAACTGTGAACATCTGATACATGACATCAGCAGACACAGGTGCTATCGGGGTGAAACGTGGTAGAGAGGAGTGACTTTTTACGGGGTAGGCAGGGTGGCTTCCCTGAGGAGGTGACATTCCAGCTGAGACCCGTGTCCCTGGGGTCAGGGGTGGGCTGGCCCTGTGGCCTTGGTCACAGAGCCCTCCTTCCCTGTCACTCCCTGGGAAGTCTCAGCTGTTGGCTTGGTGAGCCTGAGCCCTGGGGCAGGGCACGGCTCTGCCTCGGTGTGAGGCTGACCCCAGGAAGGCAGCTGAGCCCCAGCGTCCCCGGGCACCTGGACAGATGTCCTTCCGTCCCAGAGTAAGGCTGGAACAGTCCTCCTGTCTGTCTGTCACCGCGGAAGCCACCTGGATCCAACAGGAAATGCCGGCCAGGCCCAGAGCGAGGGCCAGCAAGCGCAGAGGGGACTCGCGGGACAGAAGCTCTGGGCCCATCTTTCCTTCCTCACCTCCCACCTCAAGGGCCCCGGCCCTCCAGCACTTCTGGAGGGGAACAGGACCAGGCCGGCCAGGATGCCAGGATGAGTGATCTGATAGGAAAAAATGGGCCCCATCTCGGAGGCCGAGGGAGACCGGGAAACGTGGCTGAGATGCCAACAGGTGCAGCCCCTCGGAGGCTTTCCTGGGCCCTTGGAATTACCGTGTGTGATGAAGTCAGACTTTCCCGAGGGGGGGTGCTGGCTGCTGTTTCCGCTGTCATTGGGCACTCTCAGGCAGAGCGCGGGTAGTTACGGCCTCACTGGACAAGCACAGTTCCCGGTGAGCTGCTCAAGGCCATCCCTATAGCAGCTGCTTTAGCTTTCCAGCCTGGAAGAAGCCCCACCTTGCTGGCGCTGCGGCTGGCGTAGCAGGTAAAGCTGCCGCCGTGATGGCTGGCATCCCTTGTGGGTGTCAGTTCAAGTCCCGGCTGCTCCACTTCCAGCCCCGCTTCCTGCCGATGCGCCTGGGGAAGCAGTGGAGGATGGCCCAGGACACCCACGTGGGAAACCTGGATGCGGCGCCTGGCCTCACCTGGCCGTGGCAGCCCTCTGGGGAGTGAAGCAGGGGCTCCCTCCCTCCCTCCCTCTCTCTCTCTCTCTCTCTCTCTCTCTGTCACTCGGCCACCTTGCCTCACTCCTCCCACCTCCACTGGGTGCCTCTCTGCACGCACACCCGCCTGCCTCGCCCCCTTACTGCTTTCTGCTCTCCTCTTGGCTTCTCTGTATAAAGCTGCTCTCCCTCCTCCTGCTGCTGGTCACTGGGCTCCGGGTGCCCTCTCTGCCCGTGGCCTCACATGCCCCGCACTTGCCTCTCTCCTGAGTTCCTGCCTGCCTTGCAGCCCCCTGCGAGGACCGTAAGCGGGGCGGGGGAGACTGCGGACCTGGCTCCTGCCTCAGGAGCTCCCCTGCCGCCCGGCTCTCCCACCGAGCCTCGAGCCTGATCTGACTGAGCCGAGCTGCGGGGCCCGGGCCTTGCCTTTCCTGCTAATCCTGGTGCTGGGCTCTCGGGACCACAGTTGGAGAACTATCCAGTTTTTTATCTTATTTTTTTTTTTTTTTTTTGACAGGCAGAGTTAGACAGTGAGAGAGAGAGAGAAAGAGAGAAAGGTCTTCCTTTTTCCGTTGGTTCACCCCCCAATGGCCACTGCGGCCGGCACACCGCGCTGATCCGAAGCCAGGAGCCAGGTGCTTCTCCTGGTCTCCCATGCGGGTGCAGGGCCCAAGCACTTGGGCCATCCTCCACTGCCTTCCCGGGCCACAGCAGAGAGCTGGCCTGGAAGAGGAGTGGCTGGGACAGAATCCGGTGTGCCAGCGCCACAGGCAGAGGATTAGCCTATTGAGCCGCGGCGCCAACCTATCTTATTTTTTAAGATTTATTTATTGTATTTGAAAGTCAGAGTTACATAGAGAAGGAGAGAGAGAAAGAGAGAGAGAGAGGTCTTCCATTCGCTGGTTCACTCTCAAACTGGATGCAACAGCCAGAGATGTGCTGATCCGAAGCCAGGAGCCAGGGGCTTCTTCCGGGTCTCCCACGCGGGTGCAGGGGCCCAAGGACTTAGGCCATCTTCCACTGCTTTCCTAGGCCACAGCAGAGAGCTGGATCAGAAGTGGAGCAGCTGGGTCTGAAACGGCCCCATATGGGATGTCAGCACTGCAGGTGGCAGCTTTACCTGCTGCACCACAGCGCCGGCCCCTTATTTTTTAAATTTTTTAAATTTTTATTTACTTGAAAGGCAGAGCTACAGAGAGAGAAGGAGAGACAGAGAGATCTTCCAGCCACTGTTTTACTCCCCAAATGGCCACGTCCTCTGTGACTAGTCCAGGCTGAACCAGGAGCCGGGAGCTCCATCTGGGTCTCCCGTGTGGGTGGCAGGAATCCAAGCACTTGGCCATCTTCCTCTGCCTTCCCCGGCATGTTAGCCGGGAGCTGGATCAGAGGCAGAGCAGCTGAGAACCCATTGGTGATCCCATGCAGGACGCCTGCATCCCGGGCAGCAACTTAACCCACTGCACCGCAACACTGACCCCTATAACTTTTAATATTAAAAAAGTTTTAATTGACATAATCATACATGTTTATATGCAATTAGGACAATTCTACACATATATCTATTGTATAATGATCAGATCATGGTGATCGACCTGTCTGTCGTTTCAAATACTTATCATTTCTTTTCAAAATTCTCTCTACTAGTTATTTGAAAACGGTTCTTAGCTACTGTGTTGTGAAACAAGTTCCCACGCAGCCGTGCCCCGTGCCGGTTCGCTGCGGGTGATCTGGACAGTGGAATGGGGCGGGAGCTACGGTGCTCGGCCAAGGGCGCCAAGGCCGAGCCTTCGGGGCTAGCGCAGGAGTTCCCCAGGTGTGGTTAGCAGAAATGCGAATTCTTGGCGGGGAGAGGGCCTCCAGGTGTAACCTGCTTCGGGGCCAGGACCAAGGTGGCCACTCGCTTCTTCTGTGCCCTCAGCCCTCGGGGGGCAGGCAGGGCATTGTCTTTACTGAAGGGCGAGAAACCAGACTCCGCCTGGAGGGCCTGGTCTCATGGCGCGTAAGGCTTCCGGAACTTTCCATCTGCGTTCCCACGCATCTGGGCCAGGCTGAGCTTGCTGTGCCTGCCTGGGGAGGTGGGTGGTGCACGCCCGTGACCCTTCTCGCTGGGACTGGGGTGGGCAGAGGGTTTCCACAGGGCCCTCCTGATCCCATGGAGCCTGCAGGGCTGGCGCTGGATGTGGTGGTTCTTGGATGGAGGAGAGACACGGGTGCCGAGACAGGAGCTGTGGGAGCCCCACCCTACCTCCTCCCGCCTGTACCCACAGAGTAGCTTTAGGGTCCCAGCACTCAGCTTGCTGGAGCAGGCTTTAGACTGTGCTAGGAATGGAAGTGATTTTGTGCCTGTGTGTGTGCTGTGTGCCTGTGTGGTGTGTGCATGTGTTTGGTGGGTACATGCATCTGCTGGTGTGTGGTGTATGTGTGCCTTGTGTGGTGTGTGCACGCATGTGCTGGTGTGTGGTGTGTGCACGCATGTGCTGGTGTGTGGTGTGTGCACGCATGTGCTGGTGCGTGTGTCCTGCACACATGCATGTGTCCGTGTGTGGTCTTAGGAAGCCCCAGACAACACACAGAAGCCAATCCAGCAGGAGAAAGCCTGTGCGCCCACGTCTGGTGCCAGCGCTTATCAAGGTCCAGACGTGCCTGTCTCGTCTGTTCCTGTGTGCGTGTGGATTGCTATGAAGGCACCCAGTCACCCTGGCAGTTCTGCCCCACGTTGGCTAAGGTCCATCTCCAAATACAGCCATTGCCTTACACGGCCACAGGGCCGGGCGGCGTCCACTGAACTGAGAATCCAAGGATGCCTTTGATTATCTGATACTCAACCCACAGCCTTCACTGCTTGTATGAAAACGCCTGGTAGTGGCTGGATCGTATCACAGTGACCGGGCGCCTTTGTTACACGTATTTGTGTACTGGTGAGACAGAGCTCTCGTCACTGGTTCACTCCCCGAACACTGACAGCCAACCTGGCTGGCCGAGGTTGGGAGCGGGGAACTCAACCCAAGTCAGCCACGTGTGCCATCCACACTGCCTCCCAGGGCGCGCACTTGCAGGAAGCTGGATTTGGGAGCAGAGGCGGGGACCACAGCCTGGGAGTCTGGTTCAGGATGCAGGCGTCCCAACCCGCGTTTCAGCTGCCAGGCCGATGCCCGCCTCTGGGCTGTGCTGGTTTGTTTTTGTTTTTGTTTTTGTTTTTCTTCTACTTGAAAGAATGACAGAGAGAGAGAGAGAGAGAGCGAGCTCTCATATCCAGTTATTCATTCCCTACCCAAATGCTCACTGGAGCCAGGACTGTGCCAGGCTGACCCAGGAGCCCACAACTCCATCCAGGTCTCGTCTATGGGTGCCAGGGGCCCTTGAGCACGGTCTGCCGTGTCCAGGGTGCACCAGCAGGGATCTGGACCGGTAGCAGAGCAGCTGGACCTCGGACCAGCACTTCCATGCGGGATGCGGGCCTCACAGCAGTACTTAACCCTCCGTGCCACACGCCCACTCCCCCATCCGTGTTTTGAGCTAATTTAGTGGAATGTTTAGCTTTTCCTCAGCTCCAAAGTGGGAAGGATTAAATGAGAGGATTAATCCTTTGAATTAGGGTCCAGATAAGGTCTATACCAGCCATCCAATAAAAATAGAATGCCAGTCACAAATGCTAGCAACACTTGTAACTTAAATTTTCTAGTGTCCACATTGAAAAAAAGGAAAAAGAAATAAGTGATATTAATTTTAACCTTAGAGATTATAAAACCCAGTGTACTGAGATATCATTTCAGCATGTAACCATTATAAAAATTACTTTTTAAAATATTTACTTAGGCCGGCGCCGCGGCTCACTAGGCTAATCCTCCGCCTGCGGTGCCGGAACCCCAGGTTCTAGTCCCGGTCGGGGCGCCGGATTCTGTCCTGGTTGCCCCTCTTCCAGTCCAGCTCTCTGCTGTGGCCCAGGAAGGCAGTGAAGGATGGCCCAGGTGCTTGGGTCCTGCACCCGTGTGGGAGACCTGGAAGAAGTTGCTGGCCCCTGGCTTCGGATCAGTGCAGCATGCCAGCCGTAGCGCCCATTTGGGGAGTGAACCAATGGAAGGAAGACCTTTCTCTCTGTCTCTCTCTCACTGTCTAACTCTGCCTGTCAAAATAAATCAATTAATTAATTTAAAAAAATTGACTTAGGAGCTGGCATTGTGACCCAGCAGGTTAAGCTACCGCCTGCAGTGCCAGCATGGTCCGAGGCCGGGCTGTCCTCCCCTCCAGCTCCCTGCTAACGCTGCCTGGGGAAGCAGAGGCAGAGCGCTCTTCCACCTGCTGGTCCACGCTCCAGATGGCCACAACGGCTGGGGCTGTTTGGAATTGCATCGGGGCCTCCCACCTGGGTGCAGGGGCCCAAGCACTTGGGCCGCGCTCTGCTCTCCCAGGCACAGCAGCAGGGAGCTGGATCGGCAGCAGAACAGCCAGGATCCCCACGGGCGCTCACGTGGGAGGCCGGAGTCCCAGGCAGTGGCCTCACCCCTGTGCCACGACGCTGGCCTGTGGATGTGCGTGTTTTAAGTGGCCGTTTTGCTCTGAAATCTAGGGGAGACCCCTCCCCCACCTCGTGCCGTTGACTCCTTGCAGAAGTGGGGTCCGTTTTGATGGGGTACCCCACGCATGTCCCAGATTTGCCCCTTCTCTCCCCTGCCCTCTCATCCAGCTCCCCTGTGGCTCCACGCTTGTCACAGATGGACCTTTGGAGATGTGACTGGATTGAGGCGGGTCTTTTTGGTTTGTTCGTTCAGGGTTTGTGCTGGGGGTAAGAACGTGACATAGGTGGTGCCCCTGTCACTTCCTGTAGAGTCACACGAACCAGGAGACCCCGAAGTCTGCTGAGCCTCATCAGTGGGTGCTGGCGATGGCAGCTGACCCCTCCTTAGAAAGCTCCCATCCCCCCTCCACCTTTCAGTCCCTGACTCTGGTCGGAGGTGGAGCACACCCCTCTCATCCCCTGGGGGCCTGTCAGACTCCACAGGTGGCGGCCCCACCCAGGGCGTCTGATTGTGCAGGTCTGGGGCATGCTCCTGGGTATGGCAGGTGCTGCTGGCCAGAGCCTCGGCGGGAGAGGTTGGTCAGGCCTGTCGTCCACAGGGGCCTGGCCACACCCACAGGGGAGGGCTGTCGGGGAGCTTGCTCAGCTGCTATTTGTGGCCCTGGCAGGTGCCTCTCCTGTCCGTCATCTCAGATATTGCTTACCCCTGAGTGCCTGGTGCCCATTTTCCAACTAAGCAGATTACACTTGGCGAGGTCCAGTCTGTTGCCTAAGGACACCCAGCAAGTCAGAGGCAGAGGGGCCAGCGCTGTGGTGCAGCCTGCAGTGTCAGCATCCCACATGTGCCCTGGTTCAAGTCCCGACTGCTCCACTCCGATCCAGCTCCCTGCTGATGTGCCTGGGAAAGCAGAAGAAGATGACCCCTGCACCCCCTGGGAACCCAGATTGTGGCCATGTGGGGAGTGAAGCAAATAAAAGATGTATTTATTAAGCCAGACTTAGAGAGAGAGATCTTCCATCCGAAGTTTGTTTTACTCCCCAAATGGCTGCAATGGCTGGGGCTGGGCCAGGCTGGACCTAGGAGCCAGGAGCTTCTCCCAGGTCTCCCGCATGGGTGCAGGGGCCCAAGCACTTGAGTCGTCTTCCGCTGCTTTCCCAGGTGCATTAGCAGGGAGCTGGATCGAAAGCAGAGCATGGGGCCAGTGCTGTGGCGTAGCAGGTAAAGCCGCCACCTGCAGTGCCAGCATCCCATGTGGGCGCTGGTTCAAGTCCTGGCTGTTCTGATCCAGCTCTCTGCTGTGGCCTGGGAAAGCAGTGGAGGATGGCCCAGGTCCTTGGACCCTGCACCTGTGTGGGAGATCCGGAGGAAGCTCCTGGCTCCTGGCTCCAGAGCTTGCAGCCATTTGTGGTAGCAGATGGAAGACCTCTCTCTCTCTCTCTCTCTGTCTCTCTCTCTCTCTCTGCCTCTGCCTCTCTGTAATTCTGCCTTTCAAATAAATAAACATTAAAAAAAAAAAAAAGAAAGAAAAGAAAGAAAGTAGAGCAGCCGGGACTCGAAGCCTGGCCCGTATGGGACTCCCACGTTGCTTGGTGGTGGCAGAGTCCGAGACGGCACCTGGTCTGGCTGGGTTAGGGCTGCTCTGTCCACCTGCAGGGACGCCAGCTGACCCTCTGCCTTCCTCGCAGAGCGTGCTCCTCCTCCACCCGCCCTGGATGCCCAGAACCCTCTGGCCGACCTGGACCTCCCGCCGCCGCCACCGCCCCCTCCTGTGTACCTGCCCCCTCCTCCTGAGGAGGCCCCTGGCCCGCTGGGGGCATCACTCATTTCTGACTTGGAGCAGCTGCACCTGCCCCCACCCCCACCACAGGTACCTCCAGACCCCCAGGGTGGGGGATGGGAGGCTGAGCCTGGAGGTGGTCTGGTCTTTCCTGCTCAATCCCAAGGGACTGCCACGCCCCGCTCTGCTCTATAGACCTCTGCAGCGCCAGGCAGGTCCCGGCCCAGGGCCGCATTCCCTGGCGTGGAAGGCGGAGCTTTGACTGCTTGACCTCAGCTGCCACTGTCCCCTGCCTGCTGAGTGACTTGCTTCTGGGGCCTCAGTTACCTGCTGTTCAATGGGAATGATTGTGTCCAGTGCCCCCAGAGGAGGCAGAGCCTGGAAGGGCTGTGTGGGGTCCCTGCTGACACCACTCTGCGTCCTCACAGGCTCTGGTGGAGGGACCCCCGGTCCAAACTCGGCCTGGTCAGCTCAGGCCCTCGGAAGAGGAGCTGCCGCCTCCCCCGGAAGAACCTGCTGGGCTCCCTGAGAGAGAGACGTCCACAGGTAAGGGCCCAGGGCCGGCAGGATTCCGGGGTGGTCCCCAGGGGCCCTCGTGGGAACTGGGAGGGCAGAGACCCCCTGCCTGGCCCAGCTCACGTCTTAGGCTGGGCGTTTGAGTTGTGCACCCATTGCGTTTTTGTTGCCAGAACCTTCTTCCCTTTATGACTAAAATCCACTTAAGTATTCCTCTGCGCTTTGCTGTGACGGCAGAAATGCCTTGAATTTTTTCCCACGACTCGTTCACGTCCTAGTGGCCTCGCACAATGCGAACTGCAAAGCCTGTCACCCAGCGTCCCCCGGGGCCACCTCTGTTAATGTCTTGGGCATCCAGAGTTCTGTCTGCATCAGCAAATACCACCGTGTGTACCTGCGTGCCCTCCCCTGCTCTGGAGAGAGCCTGCTTCAACATGCTTGAGACCGGAAGTGTTTTGAGTTTGGGATCGGAGGGAGATTTGGGAATACTTGCGTGTGCATGCTGAGCTGTCTTGGGATGGGACCCAAGTCCCAACACGGGATTCAGTCAGTGTGTTCAGTGCACCTGCCCTGGGGTGAGGCTTCAGCGTTCTGGGTTTTGGATCGGTTGAGATGTCTTTGATTGGAGATGCTCTGGGCGCGAGCTGGCCTGCTTCCTCGGGCGGCACAGCGCAGTGGAAGTGGCCGAGTGGCCGCCGCCCCTTCTCTCCGGCTGCGGCGAGCTCCTCCCCAGGGACGGATACTGCGGTGGCCTCCTGGTGTCACAGGTCGCCTTGCTCTCCTGTCATTGTGCCCACGTGCGGATGTATGGGAAATGATTTGCTGAGACAGGAAAGGGCAGGTGCATTTGTGAGTTTGGTGTTGTTAGCCGACTGCCCTCATGAGCCATCTGGGCCTGAACTCGCTCCTGCCCCTGTCTCCCCCTCCCCCGGACCCCCCCCCAGCCTCTGCAGAGCCTGCCTTGCTTGGGGGGGGGGGGGTGCCAGTAAGGAGGACTCCGTGAGCCCTGGGCCAGCTCAGGAGACCGAGTCGTCGCCTCAGCTGCGTTGCCAACACTCTCCTGAGTTGGTCACTTGTGTGACGGCCTTCGTCGTCCGTAGACGCCCGATTTTGGCGTAGCCGACCATGGCAGGCCTTCCTCTGCCGGCGTCCGGCTTGTGTGTCATAGTTAGGCTTGCCCTCCTGCCGAGTCACAGCCGGATTCTCCGTGGTTGTATTCGTCCCCCCTAGACCTCGGGTGAGTTTAGAATTTCCGGGTGGGGGTGTCGCCGCGGAGCCCGCCCTCCATTCCAGTGCAGGTGACGGCCACTTGTCCTGCCGCTGCATCCTGCTGTCCCGACGTCAGCCTTCCAAAGGCCGTTTCCTTTCTAATTCTCCTTGTGACCCTCTGCGTTCATCACATGAGCACCTCCTGGGGGCTCGAGGCCAAGCCCTGGGCACTGTGGGCGTGTCTGGTGCCAGCCCGTGTCTCCTGTACCCCAGACATCTGCGCCTTCTGCCACAAGACCGTGTCCCCCCGCGAGCTGGCCGTGGAGGCCATGAAGAGGCAGTACCACGCCCAGTGCTTCACGTGCCGCACCTGCCGCCGCCAGCTGGCCGGCCAGAGCTTCTACCAGCAGGACGGGCGGCCCCTCTGCGAGGCCTGCTACCAGGTAACCCTACAGCTGCCCCCTGGCACCGGGACCTGCACTGGGCACAGGAAGATGCTCTGTTGTTTCATTCCTGGGGGGCGGGGCGGGGAGGCAGTGTTGGCCCATTTCACAGAAGAGGGAGTTGGGAGCATGGCCAAGTTTCCTGTGGCTGCTGTAGCAAATTGGCCCTTGGTGACTGTGACAGCTCGCATCAATTTTCTCAAGTTCTGGAAACTACAAGTCAAGAGCAAGGTGTTAGGCCAGTGCCGCGGTTCACTAGGCTAATTCTCCGCCTGCGGCGCCGGCACCCCGGGTTCTAGTCCTGGTTAGGGCGCCAGGTTCTGTCCAGGTTGCCCCTCTTCCAGGCCAGCTCTCTGCTGTGGCCTAGGAGTGCAGTGGAAGATGGCCCAAGTCCTTGGGCCCTGCACCCCATGGGAGACCAGGAGAAGCACCTGGCTCCTGGCTTCAGATCGGCGCAGTGCACCAGCCGTAGCGGCCACATGGAGGGTGAACCAATGCAGAAAAGGAAGACCTTTCTCTCTCTCTCTCTCTCTCTTACTGTCTAACTCTGCCTGTCCAAAAAATAAAAAAATTAAAAATAAATAAAAATTAAAAAAAAAGAGCAAGGCGTTGCGCGCCCCTCTGAGTCCAGTCCCCTGGCTGCTCTTTCTGAAGCCCTGTTGCTGGGTGCTTCCTGTAGCTTCAAAGCCAGCAGAGAGCACGTTGCCCTCTGCCTCCCCCCAGCGTTAATGAATGAATGAATATCTGAAAGAGAGAGAGAGAGAGAGAACGGAGCATGAGGGAGGCCCCAGATGCCTGAAACAGCCGAGGTTAGGCCGGGACGGAGCCAAGAGCCCAGACATCACTCATGTGGATGAGCCGTCACGTGGTGCCTCCCAGAGTGTGAATCAGCAGGGAGTTGGATCAGAAAGGGAGCTGGGATGCAACCCCGGGGTCTCCGATGTGGGGTGCAGGTGTCCCAGGCAGCAGCTTAAGTGCCACGCCCAGTCCCCGCCCTCTGCCGCCCTCTGATGGGGGCTCTTGCAATTGCATTTAGGACCCACTGGTGCTACAGGATGGGCTCCCTGCCTTGAGATCTTCCATTTAATCATCTTGCAAAGTCGCTTTGCTGCACCAGGCGCCATTCACAGGCTGCAGAGTGGACTTGGGTGTCCTTGGGGGCCTCACTCAGCTACGAGGCAAGGGGCTGGGCTTCTGCCCGGACCCAGGTGGTCCTCGACCCTGCCTTCGGTGCCGCTTCTGAGTATGGAACGCAGCCACAAGAACTGGCTTCGTTGCCGCCTGTTGGCGTTCCGGACTCTGGGTGGTGTGTGGTAGTGCCCAGCACCTGCGTGCCCGTGGGCCTCACCCGGCCCGGGACTCTGATGCACCCCGGGGTTTGAAAGCTGCCCGTCTGAGGGTTCAGAGTATTTGGAGTTGGGACCTTGCAGAAGACTCAGAATGAGCTCATCACAGCCTCCAGGCACTGTGGGGGGAGGGAGCCAGGCCCCAGGAACATGACCGCGGGAGCCAGGCAGCAGTGAGGGACTGCCAGGGAGGGGGTTTGAGCAGCGTGCCTGGGAGGGAAAGGTTGCCCCCGATGGGGGGTGGGGGTGCTGCCCTCTCTCCAGCAGGTGTCAGGTGTCGGGTTGCAGTGGTCAGTGCACAGCAGGACTGGGAAGAGGCATGACCAGGAGAGTAGGTGCAGGGGGTGGAGGGAGGCTGTGTGCTCGCCTCCGTAACCTCATTCTCCCTCTCTCTTTAAATCCTTCTCATTCCCGAAGGGATTTGAGGCAGCTTATCTAAGAACTCAGAGGGAGCTTGGGACACCATGTCCCCTGTTGGAGTGCCCGGTTCAAGTCCCGTCTCCGCTGCTTCCAGGGCAGCTGCCTGCTAACACCACCCTGGGAGGCAGCACCTGATGAGGGAGGGAGCTGGGCCCTGCCACTCACATGGGAGACTGGAATGGAGTTCTGTCTCTTCCCTTTCTCAGAGAGATCGTCCGTCTGCTGGTTCTCTCCCCAAAAGGCCACAAGAGCCAGGGCTGGGTCAGGCAAAGCCAGGAGCCAGGAGCTTCACCCAGGGCTCCCACATGGGTGCAAGGGCCTGAGTACTTGCGCCGTCTCCTACTGCTTTCCCGGATGCATTAGTAAGGAGCTGGATCGGAAGTGGAGCAGCCAGGACTCCATCCAGTGCCATAGCACCAGCTCCTGAAAGACTTTTTTTTTTTTTTTTTTTTGACAGGCAGAGTGGACAGTGAGAGAGAGAGACAGAGAGAAAGGTCTTCCTTTGCCGTTGGTTCACCCTCCAATGGCCGCTGCGGCCGGCGCACTGCGCTGATCCGATGGCAGGAGCCAGGTACTTCTCCTGGTCTCCCATGGGGTGCAGGGCCCAAGCACCTGGGCCATCCTCCACTGCACTCCCCGGCCACAGCAGAGAGCTGGCCTGGAAGAGGGGCAACCGGGACAGAATCCGGCGCCCCGACCGGGACTAGAACCCGGGGTGCCAGCACCGCAAGGTGGAGGATTAACCTAGTAAAAGGGGACCCTGTAGTCAACAATAATAAGGATGTGTTGAGAGACTCATTAAGTGTTCTCACCATGACAAAATAGCATTTAAAACAGAGCGTGTAGTACTGTGGGGTATAAAACAGATCCAAACAGGAGGGCAGCCACGGCAGAAAGTGAGATGAGACCAGAGAGGGAGTTAGCACCCAAGAACGTGTGATGGAAGACCCCTGTCGTGGTTCCTACAGCAGAGCATGGAACTTGGCCTGAGCTTCCAACCAGTCAGGTGGGAAAGGGAGAGAATCTCAAGGTTACTCTAAGAAGCGGACGTTGGTTTCCGTGGGATCCCTTTCCTGGCTGTCCAGGAGCACCGGCCCAGCCTGGCCTGGACGTCCCGGTGCCCGAGACGGCTTCGTGGCAGTGGGCCTGGCTGTAAGCCATGAGGGACACTGCGCCAGGCCCCACGCATTATCCAAGGTGGAGGATCTGGGGCTGCGTGTTCCGGGCCGGCCACTTGCCTCTCCTGGGCCCCCATGGGCAGCAGCCTGAAGACCCTTGTGTTGGGGCGGGGATGCTCGGGGGACGGCTCTGAGGCAGCGGCCCCCTGCCACAGGACACCCTGGAGAAGTGTGGCAAGTGTGGAGAGGTGGTCCGGGACCACATCATCAGGGCCCTGGGCCAGGCCTTCCACCCCACCTGCTTCACGTGCGTGGCCTGTGCCCGCTGCATCGGGGACGAGAGCTTCGCCCTGGACAGCCAGAACGAGGTGTACTGCCTGGATGACTTCTACAGGTACGCGAGGGGTCCCTGCACTGGGCAGAGGGGGAGGACAGGGTGGGCCGGGGCAGAGCCGGCCACAGTCTCTGATCTTGCTGTCTGCGCGCCTGACACTTCACTCTGCACGTGGTTGTACCGACACCGCGCCAGGCTCTGCTCTGGGGTTACGCCATCTGGCCCTCAAAGCTGTGCTGTCTTGGGGGGTGCTAGGGAGGTTCCAGTTTACCAAGTGCAGGAACCAGGCGACAGCAGCGAAGGACCTCAGGTTCTCCGGGCTGTAGGTATTAAAGCTGTGCCCAGCCCCGAACCACCACGTGACTACAATTGGAGACAAGCGAGGAGGCTCCCGGGCCCACTGAGCTGCAAGTGCGGGCGCTGCCAGGCGTTTGCTGATTGCACCCTGGGCAGCCAGGTCTGATCACACAGCCCCCTCCCCAGGCCTGCGTTGGAGCCGCAGCCGCGGCCACAGAGCACGGCTGGGAGGTGCTCTGGAGCCAGCCTTGCCCTGGCCGCCCACTTCTGCGGTCGCTGGCGCGAACCCCTCCCCAGCGCGTGGTCCTCTGCCCCTAGGAAATTTGCTCCGGTGTGCAGCATCTGTGAGAATCCCATCATCCCCCGGGACGGCAAGGACGGCTTCAAGATCGAGTGCATGGGGAGAAACTTCCACGAGAACTGCTACCGGTGCGAGGTGAGTGGAGCCCGTGCCGGCACCTGGGCGGGCTGAGGCTCAGAGCCACGTCCACCTGGGGCGCTGCTGTCATGTCCGGTGGCAGGGACAGATAAGAAGGGAAATAATGACAATGGCAGTCTCCTAATCAGAGTTCTTTGATCGATGATAGAAACCAAGAACCCCTTGGCCTTGGTGATGACTGTCGCTCCCCCTCTTCGTGGAGGAGCGACACTAAACCCTGCCTGGGCTTCATATCCGAGTCACGGCACCATTATGTCGCTCCCCCTCTTCGTGGAGGAACGACACAGGACCCTGCGCTGTTCTTTCGTCTGCTCGGCCCTCCCCGGGTTTGCTGCTGGTTCTTCCCGGGTTGGCTACCGTCCCTTCCACCTCCGTGGAAGGGCGGTTCCCCCTGGCCACTTTCCCCACTTCCGCGGGGGAGCGGCACACCGCCGGCCGGCTCTCTCGGGGGCTGCACAGGTGTTCCCCTTAGATGTTCCCCTTAGATGTTCCCTTTAGATGTTCCTGGTGCATGCCGTCTCTCTCCTCCTTTATAGTCCTCCTCTACCAATCCCAACTCGGCTGCCCACACGCCGAGTACGCTGCTCTCCTCCAATCAGGAGCAAGTCCTACAGCTTATTGGCTGAACTGGAGGCAGCTGTGCAGAAGCTGTTTTCTTCTCTCCCAGCGCCATATTGTGGGAGAGCAGATGCATAGAATAAGTCTTAATTCCAGTAACTCAGTCCAGTCCGGGTTGCTCCCCACAGATGACATCAGATGGTAGCACCAGTGCATTCTCTCTCTCGCTTAGTTCTGCCTTAAAGAAAAAAAAAAAGATTTATTTCTTTGAAAGAGTTACAGAGAGGGAGAGACAGAGGTCTTCCATTCCTGGTTCACTCCCCAAATGGCCACAGCAACCACGGCTGCACCGGGCTGAAGCCAGGGGCCAGGAGCTCCATCCACGTCTCCCACATGGGTGCCAGGGGCCCAAGGACTTGGGCCACCCTCCACAGCTGTCCAGGGCACATTAGCCGGGAGCCAGATAGGAAAAGGAGCGGCTGGGACTCCAACCGGCGCTCGTGTGGCACGCCGGAGACAGGCAGCGGCTTAACCTGCTGTACCTTGACATTGGCCCTGTGCCTTTTAAAAGTTTTAGTTTATCTTTGGCCGGCGCCGTGGCTCAATAGGCTAATCCTCCACCTTGCGGCGCCGGCACACCGGGTTCTAGTCCCGGTCGGGGCGCTGGATTCTGTCCCGGTTGCCCCTCTTCCAGGCCAGCTCTCTGCTATGGCCAGGGAGTGCAGTGGAGGATGGCCCAGGTGCTTGGGCCCTGCACCCCATGGGAGACCAGGAAAAGCACCTGGCTCCTGGCTCCTGCCATCGGATCAGCGCGGTGCGCCGGCTGCAGCGCGCCGGCCGCGGCGGCCATTGGAGGGTGAACCAACGGCAAAGGAAGACCTTTCTCTCTGTCTCTCTCTCTCACTGTCCACTCTGCCTGTCAAAAAAAAAAAAAAAAAAGTTTTAGTTTATCTGTATTTATTTGAAAGCTAGAAACACACGCAGAGAGAGATCTTCCATTTGCTGGGTTTTATCTGGCAAGCAGAGAGATAAAGAGAAACAAACAGATGGACTTTGCACCTGTTCACTCCCCAAACACCTGCGACAGCCAGGGTTGGGCCAGGCCAAAGTCAGGAGCCAGAAGTCACTCCGGGTCTCCCACAGGGTGGCAGGGACTCACGTTCTCGGACTTGCCGCCTGTCGGAGTGCGCGCTGACGGGAAGCTGGAATTGGACGCATAGCTGGGTACGCTGATACGGGGTGCAGCATCCTAATGGGGCGTCTTAACCACAAGTCGCACGTCTGCCCAGTTCTGCCTTTGTGATTGCTGCCCTTCTCTGGGGGGCGGGGACACCGTGCATGGACACAAATGCTACTGGTGACATCCCCCCACCTTAGAACATAACCCGTGGAGGGCTATGATTGGAGGCCTGAGACGGCCTTCTGATTGGCCCAGCGTGGTTCATGTGTCCACTCTGGACCAATCACTGTGGCTCTGGGGTATGAGATTGACGGCTGTACGATACAGAGAGGGGTTGCCACCACCACAGGAAGAGACCCCCTCACAGGTGCCCCGCCCAGGTGAGTGGGCTTTGGGGCAGACAAGGCAGGCCTAAGTCTAACCAGTGAGGTAAAGGCCCCTTGTAGAGGAAACAACGCTGAACCTGGGTCTTGCAGGATGCGTCAGCGTTTGCCAGATTTTCAGGGAGGGGAAGAAACCCAGGAAGTGGGAGGGGCCTGTGAAAATCCCACTGCCGGGCGAGCAAGGGCTGGAGGGTGTGCTCATCGCGTGGCCGCAGAGAAGGAAGGGGGGAGGGGCCGGCCAGCGCAGCGTCCCCCCAGGAGTCGGCACACAGAGCCCTGATCGCGGGCCTCGGGACTGCGTGAAGATCGCCCAGACAGACGAGGAGCCCTCCTCCACCGTGCACCCCCAGATCCCTGCTACGGGGGGGACTGGGCTGGGCCAGAGCCAGGAGCCGGGCGTGCAGTTTCTTGAACCATCACTTGCTGCCTCCAGGGTGGGCATCAGCACAAGTTGGGATCAGAAGCAGACTGGGACTCGGAACTCAGGCGCTGTGATACGGGACGCGGGACCCCAGTGGTGTCTGGCCTGGCGCCCAGAGCCCGCCCGGCCACCCCTGCGGTCTTCATCCTGCGCCTGGGCCCTGCAGTGAGGCGGTCAGACCTGCTGGGGAGGCTCCCCAGCCCCGGGCCACCCCGTGTCACTTCCTGTAGTCGCTGTGACAGAGGTGACAGCGTTTACGCGTGTCACCAGAGCAAGGAGTCCCTGAGTAGGTCTCATTCAGCCCACGGGTGCTTCTCCCCTAAGCCACGTGCGTGTAAGCAGATTCACGGAACCAAGGGCTTGTGCTGACGGTGTGCAGGGAGCCGGCAGAGCAGCTGACAAACCACCTCACGTCGGCTCAAGTTCAAGGTCCGCCTGATAACGCGTCTTCAAAGATCAGAGACGAAATTCCAGTGCTTATCACCATCCGGCCCTAATGAGCTCTGCAGCGATTGGCTGCCCCTGGCCTGGCTCAGGAGCCAGTAACCCCTCTCTCCTTGGCGCCTCTCCCTGCCCTGGCTGCCGATGGCTTTGACCGAGGCTGCTGCCGTCAGAATTTGTACTGTAGCAGTTACACTTTGGAGCTGAGGCCCCTGAACCCAGTGGCCTGGGAAAAGTGGCATTTCAGGTTTTTAAAGGCAAGCAGAGTGATGGAGAGAGGAGAGACAGAGACAGAAAGAAAGGTCTTTTATCTGCTGGTTCACTCCCCAAATGGCCACAACATCTGGGGCTGGGCCAGGCTGAAGCCAGGAGCCTCAAACTCCATCCGGGTCTCTCACATGGGTGGCAGGGTCCAAGCACTAGGGCCGTCCTCCATGCTTTCCCAGGTGCATTAGCAGGGAGCTGGATCAGAAGTGGAGCAGCCGGGACTCTGGTATGGGATGCCAGTGTCACAAGCAGGGGCTTACCCCCCTGTGCCATGAGGCCAGCCCCTAAAATTTCAGGTTTCCCAATGAGGGATGCTCAGCCTGGACATTGTTGAAATGGGAAACGGTGCTTATTAAAAAAACCTCCTTCCTTAATTCTGGTGACATTCTTGGGAAACAGGATTAGTTGTCCCCACTTAAGATGGGGCAACAGGAGCCAGCGCTGTGGCGTAGCAAGTAAAAACCTCTGCCCACCGGCAGTGCCCGCATCCCATATGAGCGCCAGTTCTAGTCCCGGCTGCTCCACTTCCAATCCAGCTCTCTGCTATGGCCTGGGAAAGCAGTAGAAGATGGCCCAAGTCCTTGGGCCCCTGCACCTGCGTGGGAGACCTGGAAGAAGCTCCTGGCTCCTGGCTTTGGATTGGCCCAGCTCCGGCCGTTGCAGCCATTTGGGGAATGAACCAGCGGATGGAAGACCTCTCTCTATCTCTGTTTCTGCCTCTCTGTAACTCTGCCTTTCAAATAAGTACTAAATAAATCTTCCAAAAAAATATTGGGGGGAACAGGCTCAGAAGAGTGGTTCTAACCCCTGGGTGCCTGGCCCCGGCCCAGCCAGCTTTTTCCCACCCCACAAGAGCTTTGTGACGGTCACAGTTGCTGAGTTCTCCCCACTGGGTTCTGACAATAGGAGAGGCCCCGAGTGCCCTTAGGTTTCTTACATCCCCCAAGTAGCCCCAAGTCCACCTGAGCGATCTAGAGTGGAGTAGCACAGAAGAGCCACACGAGGGCGCCCTACCCAGGCTGGGCCTGGAGGAACACTGGTAGCAGTCCCTGGCCTGAGGCAAGGTGGCCACCTGTAAACCCAAAACTGTCTCTCTGGGCTCACAGTCCCTGTGATCGGGTCCATGCAGCTTCCCAAAGGTGGCAGCTGGGCCTGAGCCAGGTCTCTGGGCATGAATTGTGCCCGATTGCAGGCTGGCTGGGGGGGGACCCTGGTACAGGCCTGGGGAAAACATGATGAGGTCGGTAAAGTGTGGGCCCTGAATTCCCACGCTCGACGTCCTGAAATCCTCTGGCAACTGAGAGATTTGGGAATAATAACCGTCTTGCCTGCGCTGAAGCTGCGTGGGCCGTGGAGCGACACGAGGACCCCGGCTTGCCTGGAGCCTCCCAGTCCCAGGTTTGGAAGCAGCAGTTCAGTTTCCCCACCTGGGAAGGAAGGGCCTGGACTGGACTCAGTGGTCAGCGGCTGTTCCTTGCAGGCCGGTGCGTGCTGCTGGCCTTGGCTGGGAAGCTGGCAGTGAGGGGGTTCAGGGCTCACGGGACCCACCTTCTGATGGGCTGCTGGGGCATTGGGGGCTTCCTCCAAGTGTCCTCCGGCCCCCGTAGCAGCTCGGCCGTCATCACTCCTGTCCCGGCCCCTGCGTCTGTGTGGTCTTCATTCATGGAGCCCCCAGGGTGGGGGCCATGTCCCCTCCACCCCCACCCCTGCTTTGGCAGGGCGCTCACGTGGTTGGTGTATTGGGCAGCTGCCAAGCGGGCCATGCCGGCAGTGCCGGGCCGGGGCTCACCGTGCCTGTCTCCGTCTCCCCAGGACTGCAGCGTCCTCCTGTCGGTGGAGCCCACGGACCAGGGCTGCTACCCCCTCAACGACCGCCTCTTCTGCAAGCCGTGCCACGTGAAACGCAGTGCCGCGGGCTGCTGCTGAGGACGCCCGGCCACGCCCGGCTGCGCGCGCACCTGCTCGCCCACACTTCCCTCCTGAGCCTCGTTGGGGACCGGCCTGCGGCTCTGCCCACTGCGTCCCGGACACAGGCCTGGCCTCCTCCCAGCACCCCCAGACTTCCAGAAGGCTCCTGCGCCGTGAGCGTCACTCCGGGGGTCCCCGTCTGGCCCCTCGGTCCGCTGCTGGGGACGGTTGGGGTGCAGCTCTGCGTGGACGCCTGTGCTGGGCCAGGTCCGGTGCAGGGCCGCGCTGTTTGAGGCAGCACTCCGAGGTCCAGCTTTGGGGAGATGCTGAGGTTTCCGGGGTGGGAAACCACGTGCTCGCCGTCTGAGGGAGAGAAGTCTGCACGGCCAGTGTCTCCCCTTGGCTCATAAAGGTACAAGAGGGTGACTCGCGGTGGCACAGCCCTGGACTTGCCAGGCCAGGCAGAGTGGTCCGTGGCCACACGGGGCCCTCAGCAGCCCCTCCGTCTGCCCCCGTGCACTACCAGGAGCCGTCCACAGTTGTGGATTGGGGAGCAGGGCAGGGACTGTGGCCGTGCACACCCCTCTCTGCCCCCTACTCCTGCACAGCGGTGCCCCCAAGTCCCCACAGCCCTGGCCACCCTGCGCCCACCGCTCGAACGAGGCCACGCCCACAAGATCTTTCTTCCTCTTTAATTCCCAGGCGTGTAGTAGGGCTGCACGATTTAGACCATGTGCTTTCCTCTCTGCACGCCTCTGGAAGGGGGTGCAGCCTCCCAGGAGACCCCATAGCCGCCTGCGCTGAGCCCCACGGGGGCTTCCCACATGAGCAAGGCCTCAGCTGGGAGCAGCCAGGCCCAAACAGCTGCGTTCACCTGCGTTCACCTGTGTTCACGTGCCGCCTCCCAGTTTTTAGCCTATGGATGACCTCTGACTCTTTTTTTTTTTTTACTCACTTCCAGTGTTAGCCTCGAGCTAAGTGATGTATCCACGCAGTGCTACGGTCCTGTGTGACCAGTGTTTGTTCCTCTTCCACGTACAAATAAAAGTGCACCTGTTAGCAGCTCCCCCGTGGAAGGTCTCCCGCAGGGACTTGCCGGCCTTCGGCTGCAGCTCTAGGGAAATCTGTGCTGGGCCTCGGCTTGCGGCGGCATGAGGGTGGGGCAGGGGCCCGCCCCGCTCCCCTCAGGGTGCTGGGCGCAGCTTGGCAGGCCAAGGAACTCGGGTCTTCCCCGTAGGCCCCGCCGAAGACCTGCACCTGCGCCTCACCGGTGCGCGGCTGCACGCGGCAGCCTAGGGGTCGGCAGCGGAGCCTTCGCTGCAGGGAGCCCTGTCCAGGCACAGCCAGGCCCACTGCTGACCGCCGCTCGCATGTGAGCACAGCCCAGGGAGGTGTGCGTGGTGGGAAAGAGCCTGGACGCTGACCTGCACGCATTGTTAACGCTCTGCGCCCGATGTCACACAGTGTACGGGAGGGCACAGCCCAGCCTCTGCCCTGCAGGGCTGCTGCGAGAGGAAGAAGCTGGAGGCTGGCTCCATCCTCTGCCCGCGGCCTCGGGCGATCACGGTGGTGCGCCTGCGTCAGACCGCGGCTACAGGTGATGCTGTGTGTTCTGCAGCTACACACACACAGCGCCCAGGAAGGACCTAGGCTCTGGGCTCCTGGGGAGGGGTCTTGGGGGCTGGGAGCCGGTGTCCACGTGTGCCATCGGGGAGCCTAGGCAGCTGGTGCCCTTAGATCTAAGCTGCAGAGCCCCAGCCGGAAGTGGCGGCGGGGGAGACGGGAACACGGTCATTTTTGCCATGGGCGCACAGGCAGGAGGCTCAGGGTGTGTCTGCGGAGGGGACTCACTTCCTTGTGGCACGGTGACTGCAGTGAGTGAGCCCCGAGGTTGGAGCGCACCACAGCCCAGCTGGGAAGACTGGGCCAGGTGCCCACTCTCTGCGGCCATTTGCCTCTCTTCCGTCACCAAGATTCTCCCGTCACTGAAGTGCCACCTTGTGTCCCAGCCCGTGTGTGGTTGGTTGCGTTTGGAGGGGTTTACCTGGGTGAGCTCCTAGGGGGTGCTCGACAGGTGTGTAGGTGGCTCTGTGGGGAACACGCCTGGGAGACACACATCTGTGCTTCCTCCCTCCCTCCCCAGTCTCATCCCCACTTCTCCTCTTATTGTCCAGGCCAGTGCCGCAGCTCACTAGGCTAATCCTCCGCCTGTGGCGCCGGCACACCGGATTCTAGTCCCAGTCGGGGCGCCGGATTCTGTCCCGGTTACCCCTCTTCCAGGCCAGCTCTCTGCTGTGGCCCGGGAGTGCAGTGGAGGATGGCCCAGTGCTTGGGCCCTGCACCCCATGGGAGACCAGGAGAAGCACCTGGCTGCTGCCATCAGATCAGCGCAGCGCGCCGGCCACGGTGGCCATTGGAGGGTGAACCAACGGCAAAGGAAGACCTTTCTCTCTGTCTTTCTCTCGCACTGTCCACTCAGCCGGTCAAAAAATAAATAAAAAAATATCGTGCAGTCTCAGAGAGAGAACGTGGACACCCAGGTTCCTAAGAGCATCACGGGCAGGAACTCCACTGCGCATCCGCAGATGAATGGGTGGGTGCAACGTGGGGTCCACGCGATGGACTGTCACTTGGCCTTGAGAAGGCTGCGAGGCCGTCGCTGAACCTTGTGGACGTGATGCTGAGCGAAATAAGCAAGAGGGTGAATACCTCGAGGCGTCACATTGTAGGGACAGCCAGTGGAAGAGTGGTCCCACGAGCCAGGTGCAGGTCAGAGCAGGGCTGATGAATGGGGATGGAGCTGAGTCCTGGAGATGGAATGATGACGGCCACACGACAGCGTCAGTGTCCTGGGGCCGGCGCTGGGATGCTGGATTAAGCGGCCACCTGCAACGCTGGCATCCCCTATGAGCTCCAAGTTTGAGTCCCGGCTGCTCCCCTTCTGATGTAGCTCCCAGCTAATGCATCTGGGAAAGCAGCAGAAAATGGCCCAACTCCTGGGCTGTTGCACCCATGTGGGAAACCTGGATGGATCTCCTGGCTCCTGGCTTCAGCCTGGCCCAGCCCCAGCCATTGCAGCCACTGGGGGAGTGAACCAGCGGATGGACGATCTCTCTCCATCTCTCCTCCTCTCTCTGTAACCCTGCCTTTCAAATAAACAATGGAATTAAAATATAAGTTTTTTAAATTTATTTTTTATTATTTTGTTTCATTTCATTTGCAAGATAAATAGACACAGAGAGATCGTCTCCATCCTTCGGTTTCCTTTCCAGCTGCCGGAACAGCCAGGGCTGGGTCAAGCCGAAGCACGGAGTCTGGAACTGCCCCTGGGTCTCCCGGCTGCCTGAGCCATGATCTGCTGCCTCCCAGGGTGTACATAAGGAGGAAGCTGGGATCAGGAGTGGAGTCTTGACTCTGCCCCAGAGATGTGTGTCTCACGTCTCGCAAGCAGCAATTTAACTGCTGTACCAACTCTTATTCTGGTGCAAAAAAAAGTTTTTGAAATCCACACCTTCAAGGAATCTTGAGTTCATGGAAAATGCACTTGATGAAAAACCCTGTTGGCCAAGTTGAGACCTGCTGCTGTGAATGCCCCCACAGCCACTAGAGGGCGACATGGGTCCAAGAACCGGGAGTCCAGGCCTCTCGCTGGTCCTCCCTTTCTCCAAATGCACAAAGGAAATGGTCCTCCCTCCTGCCCGCCGCCCGCGGCCACAGTGAGGCTGAGGACAGCTAGAAGCTGAGCGGTGTGGCTGGGAAACTGACACAGCCGCCCCGGAGGGAGACCCGTGTCGTGGGCCCGACGCCCGCCCTAGGAGAGGCCCACCTGGAAGTCCTGGCGCTGCTACCTGGGGACAGAGGCTCCTGGGGCTCAGCCTGGGGTAGCTGAGCCTTTCCACTGGTCACCCCGTCCCCGGGGGTCCCCCTTCCCTGCGGCCACACCCAGGTGCCTGGACGAGAGGCTCTGCCCAGCATTGCCAGCGCCTCTGGGGCCACCAGATGCTGCTCCCTACCCTGCAAAAGGTGGAATCCAGGAGCTAACGGAGCGGAGGGGATGTCAGTGGGGATCTGTGAAGTAGGTAATGTTAACATCCCCAGTTCAAAGACCAGGAAACTGCACATCCTCCACTACAGACCCACATCAGAAACACCCACATTCTAGAAGGTTCTAAAAGCCGCCATGTGACACAGATGCCAAAACCCGACTGGAAAAACCTTTCCTGTGTTCAGCTCTTCCTCCTGAGTGGCTGGGCTTAGACTGAGGCCTCTCGCTTGCAATTCATTGTGAAAGGACCCTGAACCCTGCGGCTGAATCATCTTCCTGCTCAGAGTGCTCGTCAGAGACCACGGGGCACACCCTGCCCGTGACCTTCCCTCTGCAGAAAACAACGTGCCTGTGTCAGCAGAAAACTATGCGCTGTCTGCACACACACGGCCTCCCGGGCTGGGTTCAGGCTTTCCTGGTCTTGGCACCATTGCACAGCCTGGAAATGCATGGAGATGGTCAGTTGTCCCCCCTCACCCCCATGTTGCAGAGGCAGCTTTGCCTCCTCTTGTACGTTGGTTCAACATCCCTGACCTACGAAAGCCATTGCCCCAGGATGCCCTCTTCTGCTGGCTGTAAGGTCCCCTGGCTTCCTTGTGAATGACATGAAATGCTTGACAAATATTCATTTTATATCTGTCCAGAACTCACGATCGTACCTTCTTTTTGAAGATTATCTTTTTAGCACTTCCTTCACCAGGTGTTGATGGGCAGCTGCTTTCAGACAGGAGAGGTGCTGGGGGCCCTCACAGTAGGCATCCTATTAAACAGTTAATGGCTTCGCTGTGGCTCACTAGGCTAATCCTCCGCCTTGCGGCGCCAGCACACCGGGTTCTAGTCCCGGTCGGGGCGCCGGATTCTGTCCCGGTTGCCCCTCTTCCAGGCCAGCTCTCTGCTGTGGCCAGGGAGTGCAGTGGAGGATGGCCCAAGTGCTTGGGCCCTGCACCCGCATGGGAGACCAGGATAAGCACCTGGCTCCTGGCTTCGGATCAGCACAGTGCGCTGGCCGCAGCAGCCATTGGAGGGTGAACCAATGGCCAAAGGAAGACCTTTCTCTCTGTCTGTCTCTCTCTCTCACTGTCCACTCTGCCTGTCAAAAAAAAAAAAAAAAAAGTTAAGAGCAGCAGACGGGAGCTGACCTTGTGGCACACTGGGTTAAGCTGCTGCTTGCAACAGCGACATCCCATACCTGAGTGCCAACTCCAGCCCCAGCAGCTCTACTTCTGATCCAGTTTCCTGCTAATGCCCTAGGAAGGCAGAGGAGGATGGCCCAGGAACTTGGGTCCCTGTCACCCAGGTGGGAGACCCAAATGGAATTCCTGGCTCCTGGCTTTGGCCTGGCCCGGACCTGGCTGTCATTGGCCGTTTGGGAAGTGAACCAAAACCAACAGATGGAAGAATTCTGTCTCTCTACCTTTCAAATCTTTTTAAAGATTTATTTTATTTGTGTAAAAGTCAGAGAGAGAGAGAGGTCTTCCATCTGCTGCTTCACTTCCCCAAATGACCATGACAGCCAGGGCTGGGTCAGGCTGAAGCCAGGAGTCAGGGGCTTCATCCAGGTCTTCTACAAGGATGCAAGGGACCAAGGACCTGGGTCATCCTCCACTACTTTCCCAGGCCACAGCAGAGAGCTGGATCAGGAGTGGAGCAGCCAAGGCATGAACTGGCTCCCATAGGAGTTGCTGGTGTTGCAGCCTGCAGCTTTACCCACTATGCCACAACACCAGCCCCCAATAAAATAAATCTGAGAGAGAGAGAGAGAGAGAGAGAGAGAGAGAGAGCAGGCAGATGGTAGTGATGCCCAAGGTCAGTCTCTGAATGGGAAAGGAGGGAGAGGAGGGGAGAAGGTGGCGGGCTGTGATCAGTGGCTCAGGCAAGGTCAAGACCTAAGTTCTGGGGCTGACACGGTGGCGTAGCGGGTAAAGCCACTGCCTGCAGTGCTGGCATCCCATATGGGCACCAGTTCGAGTCCCAGCTGCTCCACTTCTGATCCAGCTCTGCTATGGCCTGGGAAAGCAGTAGAAGATGGCCCAAGTGCTTGGGCCCCTGCACACACATGGGAGACCCAGAAGAAGCTCCTGACTCCTGGCCTCATCCTGGCACAACTCTGGCTATTGCAGCCACGTAGGGCATGAACCAGTGGATGGCAGACCTCTCTCTTTCTCTCTCTCTCTCTGCTTCTGTTTCTCTGTAACTTTGCCTTTCAAATAAATAAAATAAATTTAAAAAAAAAAAAGACCTAAGTTCTGATTCAGCATGTACCTGGCCTTGACCTTGAGACACAATCTCTCCCAGCTTTGAGGATAAGGAAGGTGGTGGAAACGGAAGTTTATTTCCTGAGCTCTTGTCTGGGCTGAGGCTGGAGAGGTGGGGTCATGGATGCTGCCGAGGCCGGTTTCTGCAGGGGTCAGCAGAGGTCAGCAGCTCGCCTGGGATCCAGGCTCCCTGGCCATGATGACATCGACAGTGACTACAGACCATGCCCCTGTGTGTCATCTCAGACCTCACAGCTGCCACACTGGGCTCGAGGCCACCATGCTAGTGGATTCTGGCTCCAAGTTTAGCTGAGTCCGGACCCCTGTGTCCCACGGCCTCACCTCCTAGAGCTGAGCCATGCACTCACCTCTTCACACTCCCTTTCCTTATTCTGTAAAACGGAGAGAACTGGAGAGAACTGTGGTCTTCGTCCTGCCATTCAGAGAGGCACAAAAGCACCTGAGTACATGCAGTGCGTGGAACAGGGCAAAACGGTGACATCCCAGCCAAGCCTGCGGTGTGGCGGGCAGTGTGGATCCGTGCGAGACCCAACACCGCGGAGCCTGGTGAACGCAGTCAGGCGCCATGCTGCACCGTCTTTGCAACTCCTCTGCAAACCCAGAGCTGTTCCAAAATGGCAGTGCTCTTGTCTGACTGAGTCCAGGGAGGGAACTCTGGCGGGCCTGGACATGGCCGCGTGCCTTCGCTGACGTGAGGACCTCTTCTGCGCGTGGACACGTGGGGCAGGAGGCGCGTGGCCTCTGGGAAGGCGGGAGGGGTCGCTGACTGAGGGGGCGGCAGAGAAGGGGAGGTGGAGGGTGCCTGACCCAAGGCTGTGGGTTCCTGCTTGTTCCAGGCCGGGCAGCAGTGGAGACAGGACCTGGGGGCCTGGCATGCTGGGGCCCCCTCCGCCCCAACGGCCATGTGATCCCAGGAGACAGGGATCCTGTCTGAGACGGGGTGCGGTCTCAGAGAATCAGAGTGACCTTGGCCAGCAAGTGAGATCATTTCTCTCTCCATAAACAGAGTACGAATCTTGGGGGACACACAGTGCAGCCGAGGAATCCAGTCAGTGGGGTCCCGGAGGGACCGGCTGGAGCAGGAGAGCTCCAGGGACAGGTGACCCTGGAGGGGGCAGGGAGGGTTAAGGGAGCTCTTTGGGGCCTGTGAGTCAGGGCTTCGCAGCCGGGGGCTGCCTGGGGGCTGCTGAGACAGGTCAAGGCAGGGCAAGCAGCCCAGCTGGGCCCTCCCGGCAGCACCCCTGCCCCCATGGCAGGGCAGGGCCCCCTGTTGTCTTCCCTGAGATGGCTTTAAATCAGGACCCGTGGGCAGGAGGCAAAGGATGGCTCCGCTTCAGGGTAGCTGGAGCTTCTCCCTCATTCACTCATTCACTGCCTTCATTCATCCAGAAAACATCACTGAGCGCTCCTGTATGGCAGTCACTGCCCTCGGCTCCCAGCTCAGCCAGCAAGGAAGAGGGAACAGAGACCAATCTGTGCTAGGGACACAAGGGGCAGGCCCAGGACAAGGGGGCGGGGTGCAGCCCAGGCACTTGCCCTCGGAGCTGGACGCATCCTGCCGTGGTTGCAGGGGTGTGAGAAGGGGCGGAGCTGAGGTCTAGCCTCAGACAGGGACCAAGGCCTCCTGGGCTTGGTGAGCAGGTTGGGACGTCTGCCCTGAGGGCAGTGGCATGGTGGCCTGGGAGAATTCCAGAGCTGATGAACCTGTAGGACCTGGAGTCCAACTGCCCGTAGTCACAGCGGCTGAGACAGAGCCCAGAGAGGGTGTGGGACCTGCCAGACTCACACAGCTGGTCATGGCCAAGTCCCGGGTGTTCTGTTCCCGCCGCTCCCACGATTGCCTTTGTCTTGTGACATCTGCTGGGACCTGTGACCTCTGCTCTGGGGAGGAGGAGGAGGAGGAGGTGGTGTGGAGGTGAAAGAATGAAGCCGTGCAGGTACACGGGGTCAGCGCTGGGAACGGGTGGCTCCAGGCAGGTGGAGGATGCTGTGGGCGGGTAGCAAGGCGACTTCCTGCAGGCCCCAGGTGGATGCACGGTGTTGCAGGGTTGCCAAGTCCGCACTTCCTCCTTCGCCAGAGCTTGGATCTCAGTTCCCCAGGGAGGCGCGGCCTGCATTCCTGGGGGCGGTGGCAGTTCCCCTCTCCCTGCCCTGCCGTAGGGGCCCAGACGGGGACTGGGACACCGCCAGCCCTCTGCACCCCTCCCCCGTCTCTGAGGCCCTGGTAAATTTCCATTTCCGACAAGCAGCCCTGGTCTGAGTCAGGCGGGGACATCCCCTGCAGGAGTTATAAGCTCCCCTCTCCCAGGCTGGCGCCGCGGCTCAGTCACGCACTGCCCTACCCCGTCACTTTCCGTCCCGCCGCTCTCCCGGAAGACTATCAGAAATGGCTAAAACCCACTGCTCCCGGACCGGTGGGACAAAACAAATGACTGCAGGGCGGGGCTCTGCGGAGGCCACGTCAGCGGGGAACTCCTGGATGGGGTACCGGAGGGCAGAACCCCAGTGGCTGCCGCCGATTGAAGGCCTACTGGGTGCCCCCGGGGGGACAGAAACACGGCTGTACCCATCTCGCGGAGAGAAGAGCAGGTGTCCACGGACATGGCAGGGCCACTTGGGCTTCCTGTTAGGAATTTAAAGGCAAGAGGGTGCGTTTTCCTCCATCTCTCCACGCGGCTGCCCAGGTGCAGGTGCAGAGTGGGTGGAGGGGCGGGGTTTCTCCGGTGAGACTGAGGACGCAAGATCGGGCGGAGGGGAGGGGCCTGGGACAGTGGAAAGGGGGCAGGGGCTGTGTTTGCTGGAGTCCAGGTCTTGAAGGGAATTGGAGGTCAGAGAGGTGAGCCAGGGGAAATTAGGGAGGAGGAGCTGTCGCTGGGCAGGTTTGACTCCTGGGGTGGGAGCTGTTGGCCCCCCACTGGCTGCCCTGGCCATGGAACAAATGAGTGGCTGGTGGGGGGTGGAGTTTGGGGAATATTTTACTTTGCTCTACTTTTTAAAAAAAACCAGCAGCCCCATAGAGGCAGAGCCACCCTTGAGAGGTCTCCGCCAGTAGCTTTTGCTACCTGCAAGCCTTCACTGCCATCTAATTTCAGAACATTTGTGACCCCCCGAAAAGAAACCCTGCCAGAGCAGCCAGTCCCCACTTTCCCAGCCCCCCACCTACTTTCCATTTCTATGGATTTGCCAGGTTTTTTTTTTTTTTAACTTTGTTTTTTATTTATTTGAGAACCAGAGAGACAGAGATTTCCCATCTGCTGGTTCATCCCCAAATGCCCAAAATGGCTGGAACTGGACCAGGCCAACATCCGGAGCCAGGAGCTCCATCCAGGTCTCCCACAGAGCAAGGTCCCACGCACTTGCACTTGCGTTGTCACTGCCGTGCCCCGGGGTCTGCCCTGGCTGGGAGCTGGAGTCGGGAGCTGGAGCCAGGAATCAGACGCAGTGTGGGGTGCAAGTGTCTAAACATTAGATCGAGTGCACCCCAATTGCCTATTGCCAATACTTTGCATATATTTAACTGTGCCACGCGTGGTCTCTGGTGCTGGCTTCTCCCACTTAACACCCTTTCGAGCCTCATCCGAAGCAGCAAGTGTCACAACCTCATTCCTTTCTATCGCCAAGTAGCCCTCCAGCGCCTGATGCTCGGGTCATTTCTGGTTTTTGTTTTGTTTTGTTTTGTTTTTGCTATCATGGCTGGTGCTGCTGTGAACATTCCCGTGCAGGCTCTACAGGGAAAGACTTTTCACTTCTCTTTCGTACATACTTCCAAGTAGAATTGCTGGGCCACACTCTGTCTGCCACTTTTGTGGCATAGTATGTAAAAAGCCATCGCCTGCAATTCTGACATCCCATATGGTTGCTGGTTCAAGTCCTGGCTGTTCCACTTCTGATCCAATTCCCTGATAATGGCCTGGGAAAAGCAGAAGATGGTCCAAGTGCTTGGGCCCCTGCCACCCATGTAGGAGACCCAGATGGAGTTCCAGGCTCCTGGCCGTTGTGGCCATTTGGGGAGTGAACCAGTGGATAGGAGATATCTCTCTCTTTTCCCTTTAATCTCCCTCTCTCTGTAACTCAGCCTTTCAAATAACTAAATAAATTATTTTAAAAATGAGATGAGGGTCTGGCATTGTGGTGTATTGGTTAGAGTTGCTGCCTGTGGTGCTGGCATCCCATATAGGTGCAAGTTCAAGTCCCAGCTGCTCCTCTTCCAACCCAGCTCTCTGCCTGGGAAAGCAGTGGAAGATGGCCCAAGTGCTTAGGCCCCTGCACCTGCGTGGGAGACCCTGAAGAAGCTCTTGGCTCCTGGCTTCAGATCTGCTCAGCTCTGGCTGTTACAGCCATCTGGGGAGTGAACCAGTGGATGGAGGACCTCTCTCTCTTTCTCCCTCTGCCTCTGCCTCTCTGTAACTCTGCCTTTCAAATGAATAAATAAGTCTTTTTTTAAAAATGAGATGAAAGCCTGAGAGAAAAATAAAGAATTCAAACTTGAGAAGCCAGGACTGGCAGGGGCAGGACGAGACCGCCAGAGGGCTGGTGTGTGAATTGGAGCAAGCCACACCCTACTCAAGGCCTGGAGTGTGATGTGGGGCAGAGTGAGCAGGATGTCACAGCCCCACTTTTTTTTTTTTTTTTAAGATTTATTTATTTACTTGAGAGGCAGATAGAGAGAGAAAAAGAGAGAGAGAGAGAGAGAGAGAGAGAGAGAGAGAGAGAGGTCTTCCATTCACTGGTTCACTCCCAAACTGGACGCCACAGCCAGAGATGCGCAGATCCAAAGCCAGGAGCCAGGAGCTTCCTCTGAGCCTCCCACGTGGGTGTAGGGCCCCAAGCACTTGGCCCATCTTCCACTGCTTTCCCAGGCCACAGCAGAGAGCTGGATAGGAAGTGGGGCAGCTGAGAAGTGGAGCAGCCAGGATGCCAGCTATACTATGCCACAGTGCCAACCCCCACAGCCCCACCTTAGATTACACTCTCTCCGGTCCCTGATGGAGATAACAGATGTTTAACTCACATCTGCTGTTTTATCTTCCATTCTAAACTAGCCCTTTTCAAACTAAAATGTACACACGAGGTCCCCACCTGGGATCTTGTTACTAGGCAAATGCTGATTCTCTAGGTCTTGAGGTGGGAGCTAAGCATCTGTAATCCTACAGGTGATGTCAGTGTTCCTGGACCCTAGATCACAATTTAAAAAGTAAGACTTGGGGCTGGCGCTGTTGTGCAGTGGGTAAAGCCACTGCCTGCAGTGCCAGCATCCCATATGGGCACTGGTTCGAGTCCTGGCTGATCCACTTCCAATCCAGCTCTCTGCTGTGGCCTGGGAAAGCAGTGGAAGATGGCCCAAGTCCTTGGGCCCCTTCACCCACATGGGAGACCCAGAGGAAGCTTCTGGCTCCTGGTTTTGGATCGACACAACTCCAGCCGTTGCAGTCAACTGGGGAGTGTGCCAGCGGAAGGAAGACCTCTCTCTCTCTGCCTCTCCTTCTCTCTGTGTAACTCTGGCTTTCAAATAAATAAATAAATCTTTAAAAAAAAAAAAAAAAAAAAGGATGGAGAAACAACAGACTTGTCCCGGCTGCTCAGCTTCGAATCTGGTTTCCTTCTAGCGTGCCTGGGAAGCCAGTGGATGATGGCACAAGTGCTTGTGCCCTGTCATCCATGTGGGAGACCTGGATGGAGTTCTGGGTCCTGGCTTCAGCCTGGCCCAATGCTGGCTGTTGTCGCCATTTGGGGAGTAAAACAGCAGGTGGGAAGATCTATCTTTCTCTGTCTCTACCTCTCTGTCTCTCTGTCTCTCTCTCTGTTGTTCTGCCTTTCAAATAAATAAATCTTAAAAAAAAAAAAAAAAAAAAAAGTGGCACCGCGGCGGCGCCAGCACACCGGGTTCTAGTCCCGGTTGGGGCGCCGGATTCTGTCCCGGTTGCCCCTCTCCCAGGCCAGCTCTCTGCTGTGGCCAGGGAGTGCAGTGGAGGATGGCCCAAGTCCTTGGGCTCTGCACCCGCATGGGAGACCAGGAGAAGCACCTGGCTCCTGCCATTGGATCAGCGCGGTGCGCCAGCTGCAGCGGCCATTGTGGGGTGAACCAACGGCAAAAGGAAGACCTTTCTCTCTGTCTCTCTCTCACTGTCCACTCTGCCTGTCAAAAAAAAAAAAAAAAAAAAAAAAAAAAAGGCAAGCCTTTTCCTCTCCTGCCCGAGGAGCCTGGTATACGTTACAGCTTTGCTATGGATTCATTCAGGAAATCTGTCCTTATTGGGTGTGAACTCGCTCCTTGGTATCCGAGGGGGTTGTTTCCGGGACACCCCTTCATGGCCTAAACCCAAGCCTGTGGCTGCTCACGTCCCTTACGTACAACAGCCAGGGTTTGCGCAGAACCCACACGTCCTCCTGACACGAGGTGCCCACTAGGCTACTTGTATTACCTAACAGAGTGTCAGGGCCGGGTGAAAATCATTATACTGTACTGTTCAGTGACAAGGAAAAACTGTATGCGTCCAGTACAAACGCAGTTTTTCCACCGAATGTTCTCAAACTGCCGTTGGTTGCATCCTTCGATGCAGAATCTGCAGCCGCTCGTGGCCGCCGAGTTTGCCTGGAGCTTACAGGTTGCTTGCTGGGCAGATGAAAAGCACAGGAAGTCTCAGGAGGACTGTGGGGCTAAACCTCGCCTAATCCCTGCAACAGCTGCCGTGAGATCCTCCTGCTTTGCAAATGGGGAGGAGGTTCAGGGAGTGCAGGCAGCTGCAGGGGGCTCCCCAGCCAGAGCCCCAGCCCAGGGCTCCCTCTCTGAAACTGCAGCGCCTGCTCCCAGCTGCTCCCCAAGTCCTGATGTCCACTGGGTCACCTTGGAGCTTTGGAGAGGGCGACTGTTGCCAGATCTGAACGAAAAGGAATTTACCGTTTCTATGATCTGGTAAGATCCACTCCCACAGACAGGACAGAGAAAACCTGTGTTAAGCCAAAACTCCTGAGACTGAGAGGTTTGTGAAAGAAGAGGGCTTACTGAGCCATTGCACGTACAGGGTAGGCAGTGGTGCCAAGGGTGGGGAGCAGGTGGGAAAGTGTCTGCCGAATCTAAACAAATCAGAGTCCAGCGGGATGAAAAGCTGGGAAAAGGCACACGGGTTTCATATGGAGCTGCCACTCGCTACATCACCTCTGGATTGGGCGGGGCTGCAAGCAGGTGCAATGGCGCCCGCCCTAAGGTTCTAACAATGACATTCAAGGTTAAATGGTCCTCTGTTCTTTGAGGCTGACTGGTGGCTCCTTACTGATTAACCTCCCCCATCTCTCCTCCCTGCCAACCTCTGGCCTTTTGTAATTAATTTTAAGATATCTCAGAATTTTTTTCCTATCACCTGAAACTCCATAGCATACCATAGCATACCATAGAATTTCTAAAAGATGATATATGGAGTCAGCGCTTCGGCGTAGCAGGTTAAGCTGCCTCCTGCGGCACCAGCATCCCATATAGGCGACAGTTTCAGTCCCTGCTGCTCCACTTCTGATCCAGCTCCCTGCTAATGCGACTGAGAAAAGCAGGAGAAGATGGCCCAAGTGCTTGCTTGGGTCCCTGTGCCCTCATGGAAGACCTGGCTGAGTATTAGCCCAGCTCTGGCCACTGTGGTGATTTGGGAATGAAACAGTGGATGGGGGCCGGCGCCGTGGCTCAACAGGCTAATCCGCCTTGTGGCGCCGGCACACCGGGTTCTAGCCCCGGTCTGGGCGCCGGATTCTGTCCCGGTTGCCCCTCTTCCAGGCCAGCTCTCTGCTGTGGCCCGGGAGTGCAGTGGAGGATGGCCCAAGTCCTTGGGCCCTGCACCCCATGGGAGACCAGGAGAAGCACCTGGCTCCTGGCTTCGGATCAGCGTGGTGCGCCGGCTGCAGCACGCCGGCTGCGGCGGCCATTGGAGGGTGAACCAATGGCAAAAGGAAGACCTTTCTCTCTGTCTCTCTCTCTCACTGTCCACTCTGCCTGTCAAAAAAAAAAAAAAAAAGAAAAGAAAAAAAAAAGAAAGAAACAGTGGATGGGAGACCTTTCTCTCTACCTCTCTGTAACTCTGCCTTTCCATTAAATAAGTAATTCTTTAAAAAAAAAAAAAAGAGTAGTGGTTCTGCCACCCCTAGAAGATGGTCTAAGCCTCAGTTTTCTTAAAGAAATTAGGACAACCCTGCCGCCTGCGTGAACAACTTCTGAGGCACTGCGGTGCGGGATGCGCGCCCAAGGTGCAGCTCCTGCCCGCTGTGGCTGTGGGTGAAGCATCTGTGGGGCCCTCGGTGTGAACGCGATCCCGCGTGATTCTTCTCCACGGCCTTGCCCAGAGGAGGAAAAGGAGAGGGAGACGAGTTTACGTTTTGTGATTCACTTACCCTAAGTCGTTCCGGGCGAGGGAGGAATCAGCGCGTGGCCTGCGGGCTGGACGGAGCTTGCTGGAAACGTCCTCCAGTGTTTGCAGCCAACGCGCTGTTCCGTCCTCCGTGTTTCTCCCTCTTCTGCCTTCAGCCCGAGCCAAGCACAGGCAGGCGCAGTCCTAGGGGAGAAGTCAGCATGAATTCAACGCGGTTGATGAATTCATGAATTTGATGTGGTCGGCATCTTCTTGCGATCCTGCTCCAAGCCAGCCTCCATCAGGGGGGAGAGTCCCAGCGCTGAGATCAGCGGGACACGGATCAGACGTTGTCAGAGGCACTCAGATCGCGGGCGAGACATCTGGACTGACCGCTGAGAGCCCTTCCGACTCCCAGGTTCCAACAGGGCCGGGGAATGCCCAGACCACAGGCTGTACAAGGCCCACCAAGTCATCTGGTCTGGCCCTGCCAAGGCAACCTCAGGCAGGACTGAGAGACCCAGAAGAAGCGCCAGGCTCCCGGCTTCGGGTTAGCTCAGCTCTGGCCGCCGCGGCCACCTGGGGAGTGAACCAGCGGATGGACGACCTCTGTGTGTGTGCGTGTGTGTGTGTGTGTCTCTTCCTCTCTCTGTAACTCTTGTCTTTCAACTAAATAAAATAAATATTTTAAATGTTTATTTATTTATTTGATTTCATCTACTTGAAAGGTAGAGCAATAAAGAGAGACATCTAGCTAAACCAGAAGTCAGGAGCTCAGTCCTATATCAGATTTTATGCCCAACTCTGTTTTTTTTTTTTTATTTTTTAAAAAGATTTATTTATTTATTTATTTGAAGGCAGAATTACAGAGAGGTAGAGACAGAGGGAGAGCGATTTCTTTCATCTGCTGGTTCACTCCCCAGATGGCCACAATGACTGGAGTTATACTGATCTGAAGCCAGGAGCCAGGGGCTTCTTCCAGGTCTCCAGGGTGGTTGCAGGGACCCAAGGACTTGGGCCATCTTCCGGTGCTTTCCCAGGCCATAGCAGAGAGCTGGATCAGAAGTGGAGCAGCCAGGATTAGAACCCATACGGGATGCTGGCACTGCAGGTGGTGGTTTTACCCTCTGGCCCCCAGCACTGGCCCCCAGCTCTGCTCTAGATTCCAGCTTCCTGCTAATGAGGACTCTGGGAGACAGTGGGGACAGTCCAAGTGACTGTGCTCCTGCCACCCACGTGGGAGACCTGGATGGAATTCCTGGCTCCTGGCGTTGTCCCCAGCCCAAGGCCATGGCATGTAGGGAATGGGCCAAACATTAGGAATTCTGCATATGCGTCTCTGCTTCTCAAATATATATAAGTATATATATAATTTAAAACATGAAAATATTAATGATAGTTTCAATTCCCTTTTTAACTAAGTCTTCAAACTCGGGTGTGTATTTTACACTTATAGCACACCTCAGCTTGCACTAGCCACAGCTCAAGTGCTCCTAACCATTTGTGGTCAATAGCCACGTTTTAGACGGGGCAGCTCCGGAAGCAGAATTGCTAGTGTTTGCACTGACAGATATGGACTTGGCGGGCATCTTGGTGGGCCGGGTGTCTTGTAATGGCTCTCAGATCATACTAGTATGCATGAGTTACTTTTTCCCAAAATGGGTATAGTTATATCCACCTTTAAAATTGCATCAAAGGCCCGGCACTGTGGCATAGCAGGTAAAGCTACAGCCTGCAGTGCCAGCGTCCTATATGGGTGCCTGTTTGGGTCCCAGCTGCTCCACTTTCGATCCAGCTCCCTGCTGTGGCCTGGGAAAGCAGTAGAAGATGGCCCAAGTCCTTGGGCCCCTGCACCCACATGGGAGACGCAGAAGAAGCTCCCAGCTCCTTTGGATCGGCGCAGCTCCGGCCGTTGCAGCCAACTGGGGAGTGAACCAGCGGATGGAAGACCTCTCTCTCGCTCTCTGCCTCTCCTTCTCTCTCTGTGTAACCTGACCTTCAAATAAATAAATAAATCTTAAAAAAAAAAAATCCCATGGAAGAATGCGGCGGGCGTTGCGGTGCAGAGTTAGGCCGACTCTGGGAACTCCCACGTCTCACCAGATTGCCGGGGACTGAGTCTCACCTCCTCTTCTGAGCCAACTTCCTGCTATTGTGCCTGCGAGGAAGTGCTTGGGCTCTTGCCACACATGTTGGAGACCCGGGTGGAGCTGTGGCTTTTGGGCTTGTCCTGGCCCAGTCCCAGTTGTTGTGGGAATTTGGGGAGTGAATCAGAGGATGGAAGCTCTCTTCCTGTCTTTGTCTTTCCTTCTCTCTCTGTCACTCTGCCTTTCAAACACATAAAATAGCTTTAAACTATTTGAACTAGCAGATGGGAGCTCTCTCTGTCAATTTCTCTCCTTTTTCCTTGTCTTTCTCTTTGTGTGTGTATCTCTGTCTTTCAAACAAATGAAAATTTAAAAAATAGTATATTGGAAGTTCTCCGCGCTCATTTGTTTACATATTGTCTAGGGCTGGTTTTGAGCAGCACTGGCAGAGCTGAGTAGCTGCCACCGAGCTGTGATGACGCAGGGGGGTGAGCTGCCACTGAGGACGCCCACATCCTGTATCAGAGTGCTTGGGTTCAGTGCTGGCTACTCTGTGTTCCCCATCCGGCTTTCTGCGAATGCTCCTGGGACACAGCAGAGGATGGCCCAAGAGCCTGAGTTTCTGCCACCCAAATGGGAGGCCCAGAGGCCGTCCTTGTCTCCTGGATTTGGCCTGACCTATATCTGACTGTTGTGAGCATCTGGGGAGTGAGCCTGCGGGTGCCTTTCAAACAAACAAACAAACAAACAAACATTTTGCTTTGCTAAGAGATGACGCTGGCCCACCAAGACTAAAATATTTACTTTCTGGCCTTTTACGGGAAAAAGTCAGGTGACCCATGGGCTGGACGACCAACGCCCGCTATGTGGACCCGGAGGCGAGGCCCAGACACTCACGCACCTGAGCTCACACCAAGCACGACGCGGGGAGGAAAACGCTGGCTCCCCGTTAGTGTACTTTCCACTCCACTGCCACATAGAAGCAGAGAAGCAAGTTCCTCATGTTGTCGTGACAACGGCCACTTCGGGCTGTCACAGGCCTTCTCTCTGCTCTGTCACACTTGCCAACCTAGGCTCCGGATGGGCAGCGCCCTCTGCAACCTCAAGGGGGCAGCACTGGTTAGAGGACCCCGAAGTCCAACCTCTCCTCTGTGACCCCAAATACAATCAGGGTATTTTAGGTCTTGTCCTTAAAGGAAAAGAAGAATGGGTCAGGAAGGCCCGGGTGGCTTTGGATGGCGACGCAGTCATTCACACTAGGTACGTATAGGAGGATTTCAGGTTTTTATTTTTTTTAACAAATTGCCAAAGGTGAATTCAGGCACGGCAAAATTCCCCGTTTAGCCAGACTGAGAGGCACACAGGCCCTTTAGTGGCAAAGGGCTGGCACTTCAGAACAGTACCCCCATGGGTGCCTTTAGGTGTTTGAGTATGGGGTCGGGGGGAGGGGGGGCAGGACGTGGAGAGAGGGGAACTTAGCCGTCACGGAACACGAAAGGCATCTTCAAGTAGGCGAGCGGGGCTGGGCTTCTGACCCAGATTTGACCTTGTTCTGCTCAGACGGAAGAAGATGTCCAATCATAAAGCGTGGCTCGTAGGGCTTGCAGCCTGGCATCAAAGGGGAATGCAGGACACACAATTACTGTTGGCAAAGGGTCGGCGACCCTTGAGATGGCAAACCTCCCCGGGAAGGTGCAAGATAGACTGGTGTTGCTGGGAGGGCAGGAGTACTTTGTGGGTGTCCTCCACTGTTGTTGTTTACTGAGGCAGCCGGGGAGGAGTAGGTTAAGGTCACGTGGCACAACCCTTCAGTGCGACCCAGAGCCGGCTGCAGGAAACTCACACTGGCACACTCTCCCAAGACAGAATGCGAAAATCCCCAGAGGCAGAATGGCTGGCTTCGTGATGCGCAGTCATGCCTAGAAAAATCTGGTGGGGCTAATTAGAAAAACATACGGTACTTCCTGCTCTACAAGGAAGGGGACGGAATCGCATTACTCAGCAAATAGCGTTCCTCAGCCTGAACTTGGCGTCTGAGATGTTCTGAGAACTGAGCATTTTTTCCTAATTCTGAAAGGCCCGGTACTGGGTAACAGCAGGAACCAGGCTGGTGGCCTAATTAAGCATTCCCACAATGCAATGCTTAAAAACACACGTGGGAATCCCAGTGAGTGCCTAATGTCTAATTCCTAAATGTAATCCTAAACTATTCCACTGACTTCCTGGATGAACTTGGCTAATTTTGCAATATCTTCATCTCCAGCGAGAATGATGGGAAGTGTGCAAAGGATGGCAAGAGCGATTCACTTCTCCTTGCAGATGTTCGGAGAGGACCCGAGGAGGACGAAGGAGAGAAACTGCCTTCAGATCTCAGTAAGCGAGTGCAGTATCGCCGGCAGCCTCCCGGACGCTCAGGAAAATGGAGATGCACTCAGATGCCAGAACCTGGGTCCAGACCAGACCTCTATTCGGGAAGTCCCCCGAGATCTATCACAGAAATAAACAGTGCGGTGGACTTGGGCGTGGCTATCTGCTAAGGAAGTAGACTCCTCAGCAGGGTGCTCATCCACGTGCTTAAGACTTCATCCTGGGGCCGGCGCTGTGGCGCAGTGGGTTAAAGCCCTGGCCTGCAGTGCCAGCATCCCATATGGGCGCCGGTTCTGGTCCCGGCTGCTCCTCTTCCGATCCAGCTCTCTGCTATGGAGACCTCTCTCTCTCTCTCTCTCTCTCTCTCTCTCTCTGCCTCTTCTCTTTCTGTGTAACTCTGACTTTCAAATAAATACATAAATCTTAAAAAAAAAAAAAAAAGGCTTCATCCTGGGGCTGGTGCTGTGGGCCACAAGTTAAGCCGCCTCCTGCAACGCCAGCGTCTCCTACGAGCACCAGTTTGAGTCCTGGTTGCTCACTTCCGATCCAACTCCCTGCTAATGTACCAAGCAAAGCCCAGAAGAGGCCCCAGGTGCGCCTCCTGCATGGGAATTCTGGTTGGAGTTTCTGGCTCCTGGCTTTGGTCTGGCCCAGCCCTGGCTGTTGCAGTCATTTAGAAAGTGAACCAGCAGATGGAAGATTGCTCTCTCTCTCTCTGTCTTTTCCTCTCTCTCTGTAACTCTTTCTAATAAATAAATAAATCTTTTAAAAAAAATGGCAGGTGCTCATTGAGTAGATGAAGGTGGTATGCGTGTGACTTAAGAAAATCTTTCAGGGCTGGTTGCTACGGTGCAGTGGGTTAAAGCCCTGGCCTGCAACCTACCTCCAATCCAGCTCCCTGCTAATGCACCTGGGAAAGCAGCAGAGGATGGCCCAAAACCCTGGGCCACTGCACCTGCGTGGGAGACCTGGAAGAAGCTCCTGGTTTCTGGCTTCAAGATCGGCTCATCTCCAGCCATTGAGACCATTTGGGGAGTAAACCAGTGAATGGAAGATCTCTCTTTCTCTACTTCTCTCTGTAACTCTTTCAAATAAATAAAAATTTTTTTAAGATTTATTTATTTGAAAGAGTTACACAGAGAGAGAAGGAGAGACAGAGAGAAAGAGAGAGAGAGGTCTTCCATCCACTGGCTCACATCCCAATTGGCTGCAACAGCCAGAGCTGTGCTGATCCAAAGCCAGGAGCCAGGAGCTTCTTCCAGGTCTCCCATGCAGGTGCTGGGGCCCAAGGACTTGGGCCATCCTCTGCTGCTTTCCCAGGTGCATTAGCAGGGAGCTGGATTGGAAGTGGGGCAGCCGGGATTTGAACCGGCGCTAACATGGGATGCCAGCACTGCAGGCGGTGGCTTTACCCACTACACCACAGCTATGTCCCCAGATAAAATAAATCTTAAGCTCCTGGCTCCTGGCTTTGTATCAGTGCAGCTCCAGCCATTGCAGCTATTTGGGGAGTAAACCAGTGTATGGAAGACCTCTCTCTCTCTCTGCCTCTGCCTCTGCCTCTCTGTAACTCTGCCTTTCAAATAAATAAATAAATCTTTAAAAAAAAAATTCCTGGAGCCAGCATTGTGGCATAGGGGGAAAGTTGCCCCCCTGTGACGGCAACATCCCATATGGAGGCTGCTCCACTTCTGATCTATCTCCCTGCTAATGGCCTGGGGAAAGCAATGGAAGATGGCACAAGTGCTTGGGGCCCTGCCACCCACATGGGAGACCCAGAGAAAATCCCTGGCTCCTGGCTTCAGCCTGGCCCAGCCCTGGCCATTGCGGGCATCTGGGGCATGAACCAGCGGATGGAAGACCTCTCTTTATCTTTCTCTGCGTTTCCTACTCTCTCTATAACTTTGACTTTCAAATAAATAAATATTTTAAAAAAGAAAATCTTTATTTATAAAAATAAATGTATGCAAAAAAACTTCATTGTTATCTAGAAAAGTACATGCACACCTCTAATACTGTATTTACAAATTACATTCTACAAAAAAAGGGGGGAGAAGGAAAGATAAAGAGGTAACGTAATACGTGCTCAGTGCTGCAAGTGTAACTTGGGAATTTGCGACAGTCACGTAAAACTAATTGACTTAGATGATTTTCTGGCTTTTGTATACTTTTGTCAATTCTGTAACACTAAGTAACTTACGAGGCCAAACTATTTTGTGAAGGTTTGCACTCTATCCGGAGTTTCAAGCCAGCTGGTAGAATCTTTAGGTCTTAGTGTCTCCCTCCGAGGTAAAGACAAGATGCATACAGGGAGTTAAGAAACTCAGTGCCTTCCTTCTGATACGAGCAGTTCGGATTCAAATAGCGTTTCCCGGGTTATCAGGCAGTGGGCAACGGCTCAGCAGGTTCGGTGGGCTCCTGCGACACCGGCACCGCTATGAGCACTTCTCCTCCAGCTCCCTGCTGATGTGCCTGGGGAGCAGCAGACGGCCCAGGTGTTTGGACCCCTGTCACCTACACGGAAGACCTAGATGAAGTTCCCGGTTTCTGGCTTTGGCCAGGGCTAGCAGCCCTACTCCGGGGAGTGAGCCAGAGAATGGACAATCTCTCTCCTTTTCGCCCTGTCTCTCCCTTCCTCTCTGTAATTCTGCCTTTCAAATAAATAAATCAATGTTTAAAAAAAATTTTAAAGCACTTTACACATATTATCTCATTTGATTTGATCTTCTGAATAACCATATGGGATAGTTGTAGTGTATGTAGTATAATTAATGGATTAATGTGTAAACTTAATCAACAAATATGTATTTTTTAAAGACTTTATGTATTTATTTGAAAGGCAGAGAGAGAGAGAGAGAGAGAAGATCTTCCACCACTGGTTTGCTCCCCAAATGGTTGTAGCAGCCATGGCTGGCACCAGGTCAAAGCCAGGAACCAGGTCTCCCACCTGAGTGTCAGGGACTCAAGTCCTGAAGTCACCATCCACCTTCCCAGGCATGTTAGCGGGAGCTGGACTGGCAGTGGAGTAGCCGGCCCCCTAACAGCACTCCAGCACGGAATGCAGGCATCCCGCGCGGCAGCTTAGCCCCCTGCACACAGTGTCCCGCCTTCAGTGAATGTTTATTGAGCAACTACTATTTGCCCGGCGCTTGTCTAGATGCTGACCATCCTGGGGGAGACAGAACACACCAAGACTCCACCAGAGACGTTTATGTAACTTGCCTGGGAACACGGAATGTGGATCCAAATCCTTCTGACGGGTGCACTGTATTATTATTTCTATCTTAAGCAGGAAAAATGAGGCATAGATAATTACCTCGACTCAGTCTCTTAGCGAATGGGTGGCACTTCTTGCGCGGACTTGTTCCACCACATCTTCTTGCCAGCATTTGTTTTCGTGCCCGTGTCCTCCAGCCCTTTCCTGCAGGGACTCTTTATACCCCGTCTGGAGCCAAGTCTTCCATTACACAGCCCTCTCCCCTACTTAAGGACGCAGGTCGTCTGGTCGATTCTTCCATCTGTTCCCACTCACATTGGTCCCCTACCCTATGAGTGGTGTTGTACAGAAGCACTGTGAATTCCTTCCACCTTAAAATTAACTTCACGTGATCATATTTTCCCCAACTACTCATCCCTTGCCAGCTACACCTCCATTTTTTCTGATCTCTTTTTGCAGCAAACTCCTCCCACTCAAGTGTTTATTGACCAAATGCAGAATGAACAGAATGTTTAGCATAAAGATAAACAAATTCAAATAGTCAGAGGACTTGTTACAAAAAAACAAAAGGGCAAAAGCTGGTTCTGGGTTTCTCCAAAAGGCAGAATATAATCAGTACGATATTTGTACAAATAGTTTCAATTCCCCAATATAGCTGATATCACACTTTCTTTTTTTTTAATTATTTTTTTTTTGACAGGCAGAGTGGACAGTGAGAGAGAGAGACAGAGAGAAACTGACATCACACTTTCTTATCTTTTGACAGGAGATGTAAATCTTTTAGAAATCTAGGATTTCTCCTGGGTATCTAAAGAAGTTGAGTTGTTACGACACAGCTGCTGCTGCCAGCCGCGATGCGCTCAGACCATCGGAAACACATTTATCGTCAGCAGCCTCCCTGGTTAAAGAAGTGCTCTTGAAGTTAGCGTTGAGACACAGAGCGGCGAGCCGCCTCTTAGGACAACTGCCTCCCATCCTGGAACGCCTGTCAAGTCCCAGCGAGTCCCCTGCAGCTTCCTGCGATGTCACCGAAAGGCAACGCATCATGGACCCAAGAACTTAGGGTTCCTGGCTTTGGCCCGGCCTAGCCCCATCTGTTGTGGGCTTTGGGGGAGTAAACTAGTAGATGGAAGATCTCACACACTCTCTCTTTCTCTCTGTAACTGCTTTTATAGATAAAGAAATGAGAGAGAGAGGGAGAGAAAGAGAGAGAGAGAGAGAGAGAGAGAGAGAGAGAGAGAGAGAGAAAATGGCAATGCATTGAAATTTTGACTTCTTTATTTATCAGTATACAGAATTCTGAAGGTGGAGATTTGACCCAGACTGTTCAATTTGTTTTTAAATAGAGCACATAGCTAACAGTCAGTCAGTGGGGATTGGAGGAACCAGAGCAGGCTCCAACATGGGGAAAGAGAACTGGTTATGAGGAAAAATCATGCAATAATCCTCGGGTATTACCATTCTGTGACAGAATAAGTTTGACTTTATTTTTTTTAAGATGTATTTATTTATTCGAAAGGCAAGAGGTTGGAACTCCATCTGGATCTCCCACACGGTGGCAGGGGCCTGAGTACTTGGGCCATCACAGGCGGCTTTCCCAGGCACATCAGCAGGGAGCTGGATCGGAAGCAGAGCAGCCAGGACTCAAACCAGGGCTGTCACAGGATGCTGGCGTTGCAGGCAACAGCTTATCTTCCATCCGCTGGTTCACTCCCCAAATGGCCACAAAGGCTGGAGCTGGGCGGGTCCAAAGCCAGGAGCCAGGAGCTTCTTCTGGGTCTCCTACATGGGTGCAGGGGCCCAAGGACTCAGGTCATCTTCTGTTGCTCTCCCGTTGCTTTCCCAGGTGCATTAGCAGGGAGCTGGATCAGAAGTGGAGCAACTGGGACTCAAACTGGCACCCATATGGGATGGCAGCGTTGCAGGCAGAGGCTTTGCCTGCTACACCACAATGCCAGCCCCAGAAATTTTGGCTATTCATGTCACCAGGGAACAGATACAAGGCTAGAAGGAGACCATGTCCTGAGAGTGTAACAATTCCTCCTGAAGCCTTCAGGTTTTGAGTTCCAAGTTCTTGCCTTGTTCCAGAAACATTGAAGCTGGAGGTACGTCCCCACGTCAGGATCCTTGGCATCTTTGCTTCCAAGCCGCACTGTCAGAGCTTTCCAAAGATCAGAATCCCTGAGCTTTTTCTTTAGTTCATTCCACTCAAATGATTGTGCCATTACTGCCCCAAAGCAGCTCTTGTCAAGGCCACCAGTGACCTCTCCATTGCTAAACGCAGCCCTCACTTCTCGGCCTCAGCCGAGTCTCTCAGTAGAATGCCAGTTGCTCAGGCACTCTGCTCATTTTCTTCTTTGACGTCCTGGACAGGCCCCTCACTCCTGCTCCTGCTCCTGCTCTGACTTCCTAAGGGGGCAGCGTCCCAGAGCTTCCTTCATTCACATTCCTTCTATGCCTGCATTGGTGAGCTCTCACCCAGTTTCAGGCATTAAAGGCTAGTTACAGACGGACATCTGCCCAACACACACACACACACACACACACACACACACACGGAGCTTGAACAAGTTTTTGGAAATGGAATTAAAAGGTAAGAGTTTTGGGGTTGGCATTGTGGCATGACAGGTTAAGCCATATCCTGCAACCAGTCCCACATGGGCATTGATTCAAGTCCTGGCTGCTCCTCTTTTTTTTTTTTTTTTCAAAGTCAGAGTTACACACAGAGAGAAGGAGAGGCAGAGAGAGAGAGAGAGAGGTCTCCCACCAGCTGGTTCACTCCCCAGTTGGCCACAACGGCTGGAGCTGCGCCAATCTGAAGCCAGGAGCTCAGCCCTGGCCATCAGGGCCACTTGAGGAGAAAACTACCCTCTTTCTCTCTCTTTCAAATAAACAGATCTTTTTTTATGTAAAGAAGATACATATATAAAAATATGTATCTTCAGAACATCATCCAAAACTCAAGACCTATATATCCAACAGACTACTTCATATCTGCATTTGATTATCTAATATACATCTGAAACTACACATGCCCAAACTGAAATCCTACCGCTCCCCTGTGAAATTGTTCTACCCAGTCTATCCTGGAAGTCCTGAAAGGCAACTCTATTTTATTTCTTCTTCTTTTTTTTTTAACTATTTATTTACTTGAAAGACAGAGTAACAGAGAGGGAAAGACAGGGAGAGGAAGAGATTTTCCATCTTTGGTTCACACCCCACATGGCCATGGCTGGGCCAGAGAGAAGCCAAGAGCCAGGAACTCCATCTGGGTCTCCCACGTGGGTGGCAGGGGCCCAAGCACCTGGGCCATCTTCAGCTGTTTTCCCTGGGTCATTAGTAGGGAACTGGGTTGGAAGCTGAGCATCTGGGACTCTGGGATACCAGTGTCACAAGTGGAAGCCTAACCTGCTATACCATCACACTGGCCCCTGAAACTCTTTCCAGTTGTCCAGGTCAAAAAACAACCCATCAGAAAGTTCTCCTGGATTTACTTTCAAAATATATCCAGGGGGCCAGCTATGGTGTAGTGGGTAAAGCCGCAGCCTGCAGTGCCAGCATCCCATGTGGGCACCAGTTCAAGTCCCAGCTGTTCCACTCCCGATCCAGCTCTCTGCTGTGGCCTGGGAAAGCAGTAGGAGAAGGCCCAGGTCCTTGGGCCCCTGCACACAAGTGGGAGAACCAGAAGCTCCTGGCTTCAGATCGGCACAGCTCCAGCCGCTGTGGCCATCTGGGGATTGAACCAGCGGCTGAAAGACTCTCCCTCTCTCTCTCTACTTCGGTCTCTTTATTACTTTGTCTTTCAAATAAATAAATGGATCTTAAAAAATTTTAAAAAATCACAATATGTCCAGGACCTGTGGATCATTAGAGCCACCCTCACCTCTCACTTGGATCTGAGATAGCCTATCCACTGGCTCCTGCTCCAAATTTTGGCCTCTTATTCTCAATACTTCTGGAACAATCCTTCTAAAACCTAAGCTGTAACATGCAACATTTCCATGGCAATTAAAAGCCACAAAAGCCAGAGTGCACCTCTTTCAGCCCACCAGGTTCTATAGATCAGCTCCCCACATCCCGTGTCTCTTTGATGTTCGTCATATCCTACGCTTTCCCTTTCTCTCATTCTGTCTGCAGCCTCTCGGATAGATTTCCTGCTGTTTGTGCCAGTCATGCTCCTCCTGAGGGCTCTGCCTGGTAACTCTTTCCGGGTTATCCATATGATTTGCTCCCTTAGCTCCTGCAAGTCTTCACTCATAAACAGCTCTTCTTTTTAATGGCATTTTCCCAACTGACACATAAATTATATATATCAAGTGCTTTTTAAAAAAGTTTTCAGATTATTCTATACACATTTTTATTTATTTTTATTTAATCTGAAAGGCACAGAGAAACAGAGATCTTCCACTCACTGGTTCACTCCTCTGATGTCCACAACAGCCGTGGGTGGGCCAGGCGAAGAAGCCAGGGGCCCAGAAATCAATCTGGGTCTCCCGTGTGGATGGAAGGGACCCAAGTGTCTGAGCTGTTATTTGCTGCCTCCCAGGAAGCTCATTGGCAGGAAGCTGGATCGGAAGGAGAGGAAGAGCCAGGACACCAGGTGCTCCAGATATGGGAAGGGGCATCCCAAACCGCAAGCACCTGCCCTCCCCATGTGACATTTTGACACCTGCATAGACTGTGCACTATCTCCTTAACGAAACGCTGGCCACCTCGAGGATGGTCATCACTTACCTTCTATTCTTTAATTGCGCTATTATATTTATCGTCTGTACCCCTCCCCCCTACTATGAGAACAAGGATCTTATTTGGATATATAATACGAAATATGATATATCCAAGCACTTGGAATAGGATCTGGCTCAGGCTGTTAGGTAGGAAGTCAGAAATTGAGCCCATGTGTGTGTAAGATGGGCCTGAAGACCAGCACCTGCTGCGGAGGCTCCAGAAGCCCAGCATCCCTGCCCAGACCCGGATGACCTCCCAGGTGGTCCCAGCCCTGCCCCCACAGAAAGCTCCCAGGAGAATTCTCTCTCCTCAGGACCAAAGGGGTTACCTGATAACATGGGGCAATAAAACCTTCTCAGATGCCCCAAGGGAAGCCCCCCTACTCTACCAGGCACCAGCAAATCTGGGGAGGAATTTGCTAACTTTCACCCAGTCCTTCAGCCAGGACTCCCCATCCTTTGTCCAGGAGAGGGGGAGGTTGGTAAACAAACTCCCTTAAAAATCTAGGGAGCCTAGGGGGCTGAGGCTGTGGCTTAGTGGGTAAAGATGCCACCTGCAGTGCTGGCATCCCATGTGGGTGCCGGTTCGAGATCCACCTGCTCCTCTTCCGATCCAGCTCTCTGCTATGGCCTGGGAAAGCAGTAGAAGATGGCCCAAGTCCTTGGGCTCCTGCACCCTTGTGGGAGACCCGGAAGAAGCTCCTGGCTCCTGGCTTTAAGGATGACCATTTGTGTTCCGGCAGCGAAATCGGACAAGACCCCCTAAAATTCACACTGAAATGTGGCCCCTTAAAGTTCCCTAAAAATGCCATCCAGGGTGCCACATGTACTACTGAAATTTGGGGTGCCTTACGATTTCACCACGGGCTTATTACTAAATCCCCGATATTAAGAATTCTAAATACCAGCACAGATAAACGAGGCAGCATGGTACGTTTTAAGCTTTTATTAGTGAGAAAGTTGCATAGGAGAGTGAGAGCTTATTTGGGAGAGAGAGGTGAATAGGGGTTCATACCAAGCACCAGGAACCAGCTACGTGGGAGAGCATCTAGGCCTGTATCTGGGCCAGGAAGCCTAGAGCACATGGCCCGAAGGCCGTGCGCCCTGGAGGCGCGGGGCTATGCAAGCCCCCTCCTGACAAGAGGCCAGGGAAGAAGAGCGGGGCGGGCCACACCGGGGCGGGCCACACCGTGTCAGGCTTTTAACCCACTTCCAAAGGGGAGTGGGTAATTAACCTGATTGGCTGGTGGGCACCCAGGTGTAGCCAGGTAGGAGCATGAGGCCACACAGGGGCGTGGCAAATCTGATCAATTTTAACCTGTATGCCTGTCCACTTCATTCTCCCCTCAGAGACTCCAGACCTTAATCTTGAGGGGATGTTGAGAGCTCAAGTCACCATCTTCTGTAGCTACTTCCTGCTGATTAGGGTGCAGACCCTGCCTGTTCTCGGTCTGGAAGTCTCTGCCTATCTCTTCTAATGAGTTCACTTCACGAGCTGGATCTCTCAGTCACCGCCATCCTCAGTGCCTCCTGCATGGTCATCATTACTCTCAGAAGCTGCTGGGTTCTGCTGGGTTTAGATATAAACGAAGGCCCATTGTCACTCTGGAGGGACCGTGGGATTCCAAAGTGTGGCACGATGTCTCTCAACACGGCTTTAAACACCTCGTGTGCTTTCTCCATTCAGGTCAGAAAGGCCTCTATCCATCCTGTAAAAGTATCAATAAAGACTAGCAGGCACCTATAATTGCTTGTTGGGGGCATATTGGTAAAATCAACCTGCCAATCTTCAGCTGTCTATGTTCCCTCCTCTGCACAGGTGTCAACAGGGGAGGTGGCCTTATGCGGTGAGGGTTATTCTGCAAACATAGAGGCCAAGAGCGAGTCATTTCCTTTATGACCGTATTTAGTCCCTTGCCTCCAAACGCTCAGGAGACCAGCTGTACTAAGGCATCTCTTCCCAAGTGGGTAGAGTTGTGTATCTCCTTTATTATTTTCCATTGAGTGGCCACTGGTAGCATAATTCTATGGTTTGGCATCCACCATCCATTTGCATAGCCTCGCTGTTGGGCCCATTCATCCTCAGACTCCGTACAGTGAGATTCCTTAACCACTTCCACAGACTGAGGTATAAGGGCCATTTCCAAACTCTCCTGTGTAGCTGCTCCACCTGCTACCGCATTTCCCTGGTTAACATAATTGTCTCCCTCTGATGTCCCTTGCAGTGGATGACGGCCACTTCTAAAGGCTCCAGTACTGCCTGGAGTAGAGCCAGCGTCTCTTTTCCATATTTAACAGGGGAACTCTTTGCAGTCAGCAAGCCCCTCTCTTTCCAGATTGCTGCGTGTGCATGTAACACAAGGAAAGCATATTTACAATCTGTATATATATTAACTTGCTAACCTGTTCCCAGTTGCAAAGCCCTAGTCAATGCAGTAAGCTGTGCCTTTCGGGCTGAAGTATTGTGTGGTAGCGCTTCGGCTGCTATTGTCTGTCTGTCTAACTCCTTCCTTCAGGTAGCTGCTGCCATCAGAAAACGTTCAGCATCTGGATTTTCCAGGGGCTCATCTCGCAGGTCTGGCCCACTAGAGCACACCTGCCTACTTCAGCAGTACAAACAGGGTTGAGAGCCCGCAGTATTTTTCACTTTTAGTCTGTGTTTCCGTCTTCCTAAGAAGCGTGTTGCAGGCTGCAGGGGTTCGTCCCTGAACTGCAGCACTTCTGGAGCGCAGGGAAGCGCTCACAACCCTCTCAGAGCGAGGGCTCTGCCTCCGCCTCCAAGGGGAGAGAGCGATCACAGCGTGTGGGAGCACTCCCTGCTGCCAGATTCCCAAGGACTTCCCCTATTACTCACGTTTCCAGGAGAGTTCATTTATTTTTACCAGGAAAAGGTTATATTTGTTAAATTCTTCCTCTGCCAGAACCTGGCAATGAAAAGCAGTCCCTTTCTGGAGCAATGGAAAGAATTTCTGGTATTCCTATCTATTGTCTAGAAAAGCCACACACAAATTTCCCCACATGCCAAAAAATAAACCAATCCAAAGGCAGGAGACAGAGGGGCCAAGCACACACCATTTCTACTCTGCGCTGGGCTAAGGAACAGGGTACAATCCCAGGCTTTGGTTAACAGCTACCTTCTTTTAAAGGAACACAAACGTGTTTCAAATTAATTCAGATACCTCATTTTTAGAACACAGAATAACTGCAGGAACAATGAACTGGCTCTTCCGGAATTCAGTCCTCTTAGGCCTGACACACTCAGAAGAGATGAAGGGCTGCGTAGACAAAGCCTCTGCGGCCTGGGGCAGATGACGACATGCTAGGGATTCAAAACCTGCTTATTTGGACATGGCTGTCTGCACAGTCAAGTTCACCTGTTCAACAATCGTTGGGCTTTTTGGTTTAGGAAGCTGGAAGACGTTTTGAGCTGGCGTTGGCAGCGGACGTTAGTTGTTATCCCGGATTTCTGTTCAACTGGTTTGCTCTGTGTGCCACTTGTCATCAGGGAGGTGTCAGCAGTGCGCAGCTCTCCAAAAACTAAGATTGACACCATTGTGTTCAACAAAGGGTGGGCTTTTTGTGCTGAAGGTAAGGGTTAAGGTATGCGGATCTATGCGTTTAAAAAGCAAAAACAAACCATGGGTCAGAATTGTTTACACAGATCCTTTTAGTCTATAAATAAGTACTGGGCAATCATTCTCTTGAATTTCAACTGCCCTAACGAGGGGCTTACATTTTTTGCCTGTATTAATAACACAGCCTAAGTTCTCAGTAAAACTTACAGTATCATATTGTTTTATTCTGGAGTTACAGGCAAAAAAATAAACAGCATTAAAGAAATACTATGTTTTGCTTTCAGGGCTGAGAATCAGATCGGAAGGTGTTTCCTTACTGTCTCCAGGCAGACCTGGGTCTTTAGTGGGGGTTTTGTGGGTGACCGAGCGAGGGAGCTAGCCTAGCCTCCAGGTCCACCTTGGCCCTCAGCATTTACACTTTTCTGTCTAATCCGCGATTCCTGCAGGGTCATCTTGAGCTGCTACAGACCTTGAACTCCAGCCAACCTCCAAGCCGAGGCGCAGCGGGCAGGAGGACCGGTGACAGGGCCGGCATCTGTATGTGTGTCTGAACTGCCCACTAATGAAGCAAGTCTTTTTTTTTTTAAAGCAAATATATATATATATATATATATATATATATATATACACCAGGTTTCATTAGTTCCACTGCCAAAAAAAATTTTTTTTAAACAGATTTACAGAGCCTTGGGCATAAACACTTAGCAGTGTTCTTAGTTATAATGTAACCAAAAATGAGCAACCTAAAATCTTCTGGTTTTCACTTGGAAACCGTCACATCCTATGGGTTCCCTCCGCACCGGTATTTTGGCCGTTCCAGCCTGTCATTACCGGCTGCACCGACCCCCTTCATTACCAAGGCAGGTAACACCGCCCCTGGGACTCTACACGGCAAGAAAAAAACAAAGACCGAGGGCGGCCGAGTCGGGCTGGCTCCCCCGCGAGCTCAGGCGGCCGTGAAGAAAACAAACATCCACAGAAACGCCTCCCCTACCCGCGAGGCCGGGAGGCAAACTTAGCAACAATGCTCCTGGGTTTCCTGGCTTGAGACTCCGTGTAACTGTTTCCCTCGCAATCAGAGAGACAATAGCTCTTTCCGGATCTGACCCGACGCGGGGAGGCACAGCCTAGGTTTTATTGAGCCGATTTATTTACACCCTGAGCGCATTCTAAGCAAGAAAAGTGAGCGGAATCCGGTGTTCCCGGCACAGAAACAAGACGCTCCGATCCACCGTGGAGGCTCATGGCGCAGATACAAATAATGGGCTGTGAAATATCATCTGGAAATAGTCGCTCGGCGTGCTCAGGGGCTGGCCAATGAAGAGCGACCTCTCGGCTCGCCCACGCCCGCCAGCACATCAAAGGGACAACACCTTTTTTCCTTTTTTTTTTTTTTAAAGCGACCGAGCTCGGGGCTCCGCCGGCCGAGAGCCCAGGGCCCAGGGGCGCCCTCAAGGGCACGCGCGGCCGCTCCGCGGGGCTCCACACACAGCTTCCCACGGCGCAGTTCCAAGCTCCCCCTCGTCAAGCGTTTCCCGCGCGCACCGTGCGCAAGGGCGGAGAGGGCGAGGGGCGCTCGTGGGCCTGGCCCTGCCCGGCGGCCGAGCGCAGCACGCACCCCCGGCTCGCCTGCGAGGTGCGTGCCGGGGACCCGCAGGCCGAGAACAAAGGGGACGCGCCCGCCCGGCGCGGGCACGCGCGCGCCCCTCCCCCTCCCCGCCGCGCGAAATGGCGGCCGCGCCACAAAATGGCAGCCGGCGAGGCGCGGAGCGGGCCAGACCCCTCCCCTCCGCAGGGCGATGCGAGCGTCCACGCCGCTCAGCACCGCGGTCGGGACCCCCGGCGGCCGGCCGCGTCCCGAGCCCGCCACGACGCCGCCTTTGTGCGGGTGCGGTGCCTCTGCTCTCCCGTCCGCGAGGCTTTTTGACTCAAAGCACCGAACTGCGTCCACCCGTCGGGCGACCCCCGCCCAGGACGCCCCTCGGGCCGGGCGCGCCCGCAGCGTTAGCTCCAGCTCGACCAAGTGAAGACGGGACCGGGGGGCTCAGCGGGCCGCTGCCCGACGCGGGGAACGCCAGGGGCAAGGCGCCCTACACGCCCCACGCCCGTGCTTCGGCGGCCACGCTGCGTCCTAACGTACTGAGCCCACTCGGGAGGGCAGCGAGGAGCCGGCAGAGGGCGGGTTTCGGCTCTCGTTCCACTTGCAAACTTCCAGCGAGCGCTCTAGGCTTCCCATCGCTTCCCCGCGCCCTCTCCGCGCTCCTCGTCGTGAGGCCGCCCGGGGGCTGCGCACAGGCAGAGGAAGGAGCCGTCCCCGTGCTGTGTCCCCCCAGCGCGAGGGTCTCGGCGGGCGGGCGGGCGCGCGCTTCGCCTTGGCCAGGGCTCCGTGGCTGGAAGCAGGGCGCCCGTGATGCGCTTTGCATTTCTCGCCGGCTTTCACAAACGGTTGTTTCCCGGCGCGCCCCATCCCCCAGCTTTCCTTTGGCTCCGTCTTTCCAGAAACTTCTTGGGGTAAACTCAGCAAAAAGCGACGGGCTCCGCCACCGCCTCCCTCCCAGCGCATGCGCGGTGGGCGGGGCGGGGTGGGCCCCTTGGCGCGGGCGCGCGTCAGTGGGAGAGTGGGGTGTGCGCGCGCGTTCGCCGAGGGAGGGCGGGTCTCTCTCACAATGCAGGGAACAGGTTTCCCCATCCCCCACCGTTCCGTGGTCGCGCAAGCGCGTTGGGGGCACTCCCTTGGCCTTTGCGCCAACGGGGAAGGCGTGGGCCGCGAGGAGTCGCTCCGCGCGCCTGCGTGCTGGGCCGCCTCGGCTCTGCCGCACCCCTCGTAGCGTAGCTGAGGTGAAGCGACCCGGGGTGGCCGGCCTGTGTCGTACCCGCTGGTTTCCCCGTTGCCGCTCGTGGAACTCCAGCCCCTCGAGAGATTTTGCTTCTGTGCCACGGGGTTACTGGAGACAGGCCTTCTCTTTGTGCCGAGGGGCCGAGGTCGAGCCGTGTGTCTCGCCGGCCGGCCTGGCGCTCCCGCGCCATGTTGGGAACGGCTCCTGACGATTCGGTGACGGGAGTGCGGGTGGAGCCGTCTCCAAACGTGGAAACCGCCCCGACCGAAAGACTGGGTGGTGCCCGGGCCGCCAGTCGCCGCCTGGACTTACTCCTCACTGCGTTTAAAATAGATGAATAAATGAAAGAGGTGGCTGGAGGGCGGCCCTGGGCGCCCGGCGCGGCGCGCGTCGCGGGTGTAGACGGGGCCTGGGCGGACAGCCCCCGGCGCCCTTCGCAGAGTCGGGGGTGGGCTAGTGGTAACCATGGTGACCACGGTGGCTCGCTCTTACGTGCCTTTTTCTTTAGGAATGTGGGGGAAATTGCTGCCGGGGGTTGTGGGTTCTTAAAAATAAGAAGAAAAAAAAAAAAAGAAAAAAGGCGCCTCGCCCGCACGCAGCCCCGCGTTTGAACGCCCGCCCCGCCGGGCGCCCTCTGCACGGGCCTCCCCGGACGCGCTGTCCCGCGAGCCTGGGGCGTGCGGCCTAACGGGGGGCGCTGGGCGCGTGCGTGGCCTTGGGGGTCTCGAGCCGCCTGGTGGCCCCGCCGTCGGCGGGCAGGTGCTGGCGCACCGCCGCCCGAGGCTGCCCGAGGTCAGGCCTGGGCGGAGCCACCGGCCGCGGAGAAGGGCCTCTGCGGTGGGAATTCTGAGTTGGGGCCAGATTCCCAGCAGGCGCTCTAGATAAGTAAAAACCGGAGATTCTCTCCCGGCTAGCAGTGCTGTGATTTGAAGCGCAGAAATGCTGATTCTGTCTTAGCATGAATTACGGTTCTTAGAGGCTTTAGCTTCGGAGCCGTGGTAAGGATAACGCTGCTAAGTAAGGGGAACGAAACAGCCATAATAACAAAGTCCTTGCACACTAATAATTAGGATCCCTTGGGAACGAATATTAACGGGAGCAACATGTTTAAGTTGAGAACTAAGAGGGACAAAATTATGTTGGTTTAAAGCCACTTTTTTGGATAATTTTTTATATAAAAAGGTGTGTATTTGTGCATTTATAACATGCGGAGTGGGGGAACACAAGCTCACTTTATTGTTTTTATTTTTTTTAAGATTTATTTATTTATTTGAAAGGCAGAGTTAGAGAGGCAGAGGTAGAGGTAGAGGCAGAGAGAGAGAGGTCTTCCATTCCCCCAAATGGCTACAATAGCCAGAGCTGGGCCAGACCATAGCCAGGAGCCTGGAGCCTCGGCTGGGTTCTTGACACAGGTGTAGGGGCCCAAGCACTTGGGCCATCTTCCACTGCCTTTCCAGGCCATAGCAGAGAGCTGGCTAGAAGTGAAGCAGCCGGGATTCGAACAGGTGTCCACGTGGATGCTGGCGCCCAGGAGTTGGCTCCACAGCTACACCCCCGCCCCAGAATCTCACGTTATTACTTCACCCCACCCAACCTCCTGCCAGATAAACTAAACAGTACAGTCTTATTACTATTACTGGGCCTGTTTTAGTCCCTAAAAAACTATTTTAAGTTATTCTAGCATCTTCAAAGAAAGTTGTCTCTCATTTCAGCCAAAACATTTTCCAAATATAGGTGGATGGTTGCCAAGACTTTTGTACTATATGGCATGAAAAAATTTCTGTCTATATCTCCTCTGTGAAAGTACTGGAATTTAACTTAAAAAATTTTTTTTAAGTTTATTTGAAAAGTAGAGAGATACAGACATATCTTCCACCCACTGTTCATTCACCACATGCCCACCACAGCTGGGCCTCTGTCCGGGGGAAGGCAGGCAGAACACTCGCAGGAGTCTCCAGTCTGCAGCCCGTCTGCGTGGAGGGAACCACCAGCCATTGCCTGGTGCGAGTTAGCAGGAAGCTGGCAAGGAGAGCGGAGCCAGGACTGAAGCCCAGGCACTCAGATCCAGGGCGGGCATCCCAGGCAGCTTTCAACTGCTGCACTAAATGCCCACCCCCCTCCTGAATTTGATATTTTTAATGAAGAATTATTTATTTTAAGGGCAGAGTGAAACAGAGAGAGAGAGACAGAGCAAGAGCTCTTCCATCTGCTGGTTCACTCCCCAAATGGCCACAATGGCCAGGGCTGGGCCAGGCCAAGAGCTTCATGGATGAAGCATAATTTTTATGAAGCATAATCTTTATTCTTTACATTCTGCTTCTTGATATTTTAAGTCCCAGTCTCCTAGATCTGGGTGTTTTTTGCAAATATATATCACAATTGGTGAAGAGGTTAAATTAAAATTTTTTTTTAAATTTTAAATTATGAATTAGTTTCTAACAGATTCAATGTGCTTTGTAGAGGTTACTTTTTTTAAAAATAGGGATTAGCAATAGGATCTGAAAAGATTGATATGAAATCTCTGAATTAACAGAGTAATAATAACCTTTCATTTGCATAGGCTGTGTTAACATACATGTTAATTTGATACAGTCAATTGTTAACATTTCAGAGAACCCTTAACTAAAGTTACCTGGAAGCTGATTACCAAGTCATTTTTAAATAACTTTTTCTCTTTTTAAGTTATTTATTTATTTATATTTGAAAGGCACAGTTACAGAAAGAGAGAGAGAAATCTTTTATCTGCTGGTTCATTTCCCAAATGGCCATGGGTAGGCCAGGCCAAAGCTAGGAGCCAGGAGCCCCCTTCGGGTCTCCCACATGTGTGCAGGGGCCCAAAGACTTAGGCCATCTTCTGTCTTACAGAGGCCATTAGTTGGGAGCTGGAATGGAAGTGGAGCAGGAAAAATTCAGAAAGTATATAAGAATACAATTTTTTTTTAAATTTCAAATTCTACCACATAGACATTAACCATGATTAACATTTACAAATATCCTCTCCGTAGATTTTCCATTCAATTTCACAAATTTTCCTAAACTGTATTAATAATTTTAAATATTAGAAATGTTAGCAGTATTTTTTCATAGAAAAAGTTACTTTCAGCAACTTTCTATGGATAAGGAATGTAGAAACTTAAGAATTGATTTCAATTATTTAGTTTTCTTAGAGAGTTAAACACAGCTTGCTAAAAGTAGGATCAGTATAAGTGTGTTAGTAGACTGGCCTCTCATTATTTTAGCTTCAGAAATAGGAAGATGTCAAGCATTCTTTGATAATAATATAATGGACTTCATCTGCTTTATTTTCTGTTATTTTGAAAAAAAAAATCCTGATTGTAACAACAACAGTTTGTTAGTACTGTCAAGTCATTGGGGCTTTCTTTGGTCATTCAGAGCTATTAATATGTTTTTATATGATGCCTTTTTAAGAAATGCTTATATCATAAGTGTATGTTTTCATGTGAAACAATTTTAATAGCTTAGGGCCAGGGTCTTGTTGCCTCTCTGTTCTCTTGTTCAAATGGCGATATTAATTCATCTGCTTTAGTGGCTGGGTGAGCAGTCAGAGCCCGAGTCTGAGGCTTAGCCGCTTTCCCCATCTGAGCTCCCATCACGCATGACTGAACTCTTGGGGCATGTCTAGCATACGAAATACAGCAGCTCCTCACAGTGTGGAAAAAGACCTGATTAAAAACAAATCTATTTAATTCCCCTCTGCAAATGGCTTTGCTTTCATGTCACCTTCCTGAATTATCTTTAATACACAAGTGAGGAAATTCACTTCACCATCCATTTATCATAGATAACTCACAACCTCCTTTTTGATCTTTTTCAGTGAGCATCCATTATTGTTAAGATAAATAACAAATCATCCGAGAATAACAGAGTGGGCTGTCTTTCTATTGAAAACATACAAAGATACATGCTAATGAAGAAAGTCTGCCCCCATAAATATTTGTAAAAAGAACAAAATGGAGAACAGCTTTCCCAGCTTTCCCTGATGCATTGCCAGCAAAAATGAAACGCACTGAGAAGATCAAACATTTGATTTGGGGCTGTGCAAAGGGCACGTACTTATCAGTTTTGTTATCACTAAGAGCTTTTGCAATAGAAAAGGTCAGAAAAGAATTTGTAAGGAACTGCATACTTCACAGGTAGCCACTGCACATTGATTTGAAATGGCTACAGGACCTGGCTGTAGTCATGAAAATGTTATGAGTTGATAATGCTGTGTTCCTAACTTCAAGTGTCGCCCACTTTTGATATTGATGTGAAATTAACTCTCAATTTAATTTTATTCATGATTTTTATATGGTGTGTAATTTCCAAACACTTTCACATACAAGTATATTATCTCATTTGTTATTTCTAACAATTTTATTGAGTAAACTATTTTATACTCATTTTGCAGAAAAGGAAATTGAGATTTGAATTGATTTGCCTATGCTGTATAACTGGTGATGAAATTGGAACTGTAATTTTTGACTATTAATCCATTACTCTCTAATGCTTCTCATTCATATCATCATCAGTGTTTTTTGGTAGCTCTCAAAATTCAAGATCAAGTAGTGTTTGTTATGCTAGAAAATCTGTAAGGAACATGGACATTACATTTAACTCAGAGATATTTATAGAATTGGGGAATATTTCTTTCTCAATCAATGCTCATTTTAACCCAGCATGTGAACTATTTTTCCTTCAAATTAATTTGATTAATTGAAATTAGAGAATTTTTTTTGGCACCATGGGAGCACATTAAAAATGTGAACAGAAAACAGTTGTGTTTAAATCATTAAATCTTATTTAGGTTGATGTCTGTTGACTTTTTGTAAACTGAGAATTCTCTTTTGAGAAGTTTATTTATATTTAAAAAGGAAAACACAATCAAGCTGGATGAAAGTGCTGGTTAAGATGCTCGTGTCCATATCGGAGTAACTGGGTTCCATCCCTCGCTCTGGCTATGGATTCCATCTTCCTGATAGTTCAGACCCTGGGAGGCAGAGGTGACGACTCCAGTCCTGAGTTCCTGCCTCGCACATGGGAAACCTCTGCTGAGCCCCTGCTCCTGGCTTCAGCCCTGGGCAATGCTCTCATCTGAAGAATAAACCAGCATATCACAGCTTTCTCTGTCTCTCAAATTTAAAAAAAGAAAAAAATTTTTTAAGAAAAACGAAATTAAAATAAATAATTCTTGCTCTTTTGGTGCCACTAATTCTGAAAACAGGTATTTTGATGAAACTAATACTTCAAGAAAACTGAATATGAAGTGCTATAAAATGATGTTTAATGGAATTATGCTTGCCTTCAAATTGTTAGGAGTGTGTCAGTTGTTTGATAATTTTCTGGTAATATGTATCTTTATTTGATATTTCCCTAAGGGTTTTAGGAAGAACTTTAAACGTTCCTTACCAATTTGTTAGTAATCTTCTACCACAGTGTCTCCTTTGCTACTCCCCTGATGGTGAGGGGCTTTAAAGTATTTGTAAACAACTTTACCCATCTCACACTGAATTAGCAAAATTAAGTGTCTGCTTCTTTTTATGGGAAAACAGCACTGCTGTACCAAAGCCTACAGGTAATCTAGAACTCACTTTTCTTTTTTCTTTTTAGCTGGCAAACATGATGCTTTTTATTTTCACTTAATGTCTATGGAGAAGTATAATAGAAGTATAATAAGTATATCTTTTTTAAGATTTATTTATTTATTATTTGAAAGTCAGAGTTACATAGAGAGAGGAGAGGCAGAGGTAGAGAGAGAGGTCTTCCATCTGCTGGTCCACTCCCCACTTGGCCACAACGGCTGGAGCTGTGCCGATCCAGAAGCCTCCTCTGGGTCTCCTATGTGGGTTCAGGGGCCCCAAGGGCTTGGGCCATCTATACTGCTTTCCCAGGCCATATCAGAGAGCTGGATGGAAGTGGAGCAGCCGGGACACCAACTGGTACCTATATGGGATGCCGGCACTGCAGGTGGCAGTTTTACCCACTATGCCACAGCACTGGGCCCCAATTATTTATATATATATAAATTATATAAATATATATAAGATTTTAAATATTTAAGATTTAAATATGTATTTAAGATTTTATTTATTTATTTGTGAGGTAAAGTTACAGAAAGAGAAAGGGAGAGACAGAGAGAAAGGTCTTCTATCTGCTGGTTCACTCCCCAGATGGCTACAACTGCTGGAGCTGGGCCAATCTGAAGTCGGGAGCCAGGAGCTTCTTCCAGGTCTCCCACGTGGGTGCAGGGGCCCAAGCTCTTGGGCCATCTTCTACTGCTTTCCCAGGCCACAGTAGAGAGCTAGATCAGAAGAGGAGCATCTGGGACTTGAATGGGTGCCCCATGGGATGCCGGTGCTGCAGGTGGAGTCTCAGCCCACTATGTCACAGCAGCGGCCCCGCAGTAAGTAAGTAGATCTTAATTGGGTTTTATTTTGTTCTTATCTTTGTATTGCTGTGTAGATACAAAATGCCATATTTAGTCATCATTCTCTCTTGTGATGATTTTGCTTCTGAAAGACCTTTTTTTTTCCAACCTGTAAATTTTTTCTTCAACATGATTTTAGCTGAAGGCTGTAATCAAGGTGAGATATGCCTGTTACTTCTCTAACAGCAAGATACTGCTTTCCTGAATCTTTGTCTTTGTCAGTTGCCCTTTTTAAAGCAACTGGAGTGAGTGGCTCCTGTTCATCATGGTGGCACTTTGGTCTTTCCCAAGGGGTTTCAGCTAATTCAGGACCTATCTTTTTTTTTTTTTTTTTTTTTTTTTTTTTTTTGACAGGCAGAGTGGACAATGAGAGAGAGAGACAGAGAGAAAGGTCTTCCTTTTCCGTTGGTTCACCCCCCAATGGCTGCTGTGGCTGGTGCGCTGTGGCCGGCGCACTGTGGCCGGCGCACCGCGCTGATCCGTAGCCAGGAGCCAGGTGCTTCTCCTGGTCTCCCATGCGGGTGCAGGGGCCCAAGCACTTGGGCCATCCTCCACTGCACTCCCGGGCTATAGCAGAGAGCTGGCCTGGAAGAGGGGCAACCGGGACAGAATCCGGCGCCCCGACCAGGATTAGAACCCAGTGTGCCAGTGCCGCAGGCGGAGGATTAGCCTATTGAGCCGCAGCGCCGGCCTCCTGTCTTGTTTTAAATGAGTAATTCACATTATACTTTAAAAAGTGCCTCAAACTGTGGGTGCTTGTATTGACATTCATGCTTCATGGAAAAATGCGTGTCAGTTCAGTGCTTACTAACTGCAGCCACATACAGTCCATGAGTTTAGCTAGTAGTGTGCTGGCCCAACTCTCCTGATGTGATACATGTGTAACAGAGACATGGCCAACTGTAGATGGCCAAGCCTACAACTTCTTTTTTAAAGATTTAAAAAATTTTATTTGAAAATCAGTTACAGAGAAAGAGAGACAGAGGCAGACAGAGAGATATCTTCCATCTGCTTGTTAACTCCCCAGATGGCCAGAGTTGGGCCAGGCTGAAACCAGGAGCCAGGAGCCTCCTGTGGGTCTCCCATGTGGGTGCAGGGGCCCAAGCACTTGGGTCGTCTGCTGCTGCTGCTTTCCCAGGCACATTAACAGGGAGCTGGATCAGAAGTGGAGCAGCTGGGGCTGGAACTGGTACCCACATGGATGCTGGTCTTGTAGGCGGTGGCCTAACCTGCTGCGCCACAATTCCAGCCCCTCCAATCCTACATCTTAATGGAGGTTGATTAGCTTTTTTTTATTTTATTTTAAACTTTAAACTTGTTTGAAACCTGCCCAGTGCTATATATCAGACTATAGCACTCTGAGGCCGGCTTCAGTATCACTTTTCCTGCTTGTATGACCACCACCAGCAGCATTCTGGGGACGGGAGGGCTGATTTGCTTTCACTTTCACTGAGGAATCCATCCTTCATGTTTGCAAAAACAAAAATTTCCATTTAGTTTTGAGTGATTTGCACGAAGACAAGATCAACCTCTATGCTGACACTACATAACTATATTATGAATGAGCGCCACTATTTTTGTTTACAAGTAACAGTGCATTTCCTGTCTCCACCTTCTTTGGCTTCAGTTATTGCTATTAATTTAAGTTCTTAAAAAGGGAAAAAGTGGAGCACTGAAATAGAAAATGTAAAATAAGCCAGGGAAGTAGCAGAGAAATCAAATTACCTTGCTCAGAATCCGGGCATTTTAGGAGTAACTTGTCTAAAATCAGTTTAATGGAAAAATATCAGCCAAGGTGGTGAAAATTGGTCACCGTGTCTGTAGGCCTCCTGGGTCTGCTGAGAAAGGAAGAGAGGAGAGAGCCTTTCAGTTGGTTAGAGCCACTGAGATCAGGTTTGTTAAAGTACAGTGTCGACCGTCAAACCAAACAGAAGTTTTAGGTTTTATATTCTCCTGACTCCATCATTAGGAAACTTGGACCCAAGTGAGGAAACCAGTAAAAACAACTTGGCACTTTACCATTCGTGGCCAAAAGCCAGAGACCCCAGATATCAGTGCCATTGGTTATGGTGACAGATTTTCCAATTCAGAGTTCTGTAGTGTGACAATGTGTTGGCTGGTGTTTAGGGTGATAATGAGAGCACGCATCTAAAACGTAGCCTGAACCCCAGGCACCACATCCCTGCTAGTATTATTTTCTAGGATTCATTTATTTGAAAGGCAGAGTTACAGAGAAGGGAAGCGGTGGTGATCTCCTTTGGCTGATTTACTCCCTAAATGGCCTCATGGCCAGGGCTGGGCCAGCTCAGGAGTCTGGAGCTTCATCAGGGTCTCCCACTGGGGTGGCAGGGGCCCACGCATCTGGGCCATCTTTCACTGCTTTCCCAGGCGCATTAGCAGGGAGCTGGACGGGAAGCGGAGCAGCCAGGGGCGTCCCAGCGACTTAACCCAATGCACCACCCGACAGCCCCCTCTGATTTCTAAGGATGAGAAATGGAGAAGGAAATCTGAGTTGCAGACGGCTCGTGCCTCCGTTTTTCTGCCCTCAGTACAACTGCCTTAACTTCGTGGGTTTTCTTGGCTAAGGAGGCTCGCCTTCATCTAAAAACTCGACTTCAGCTTCCAGAAGCCCCCGGCCTGCGAGGGCTGCAGGTCCAATCCTTTCTTATGCATCAATAAGGAATTAGGGTGACCCCTCTGAGGGGGAACAGTTTGAGGGCGCCTGTCGGTTCCAGTCCTTGTGTGCCATAACGACGATCAAGAGCATCTTGCAAAAGATCCTATACACAAAAGTTGTGTAATGCTACAAGCCACTCTTCTTGGGAGCCGTGAGAAGGGCGGCCTTGTTCCGACTACCTGCCCCAGCAGGGCCCGCAAAGGCCAGATTCCAACCCCTCTCCTCTGTCTGCCCCCCCAGCTCTGTGCCTGGGACCCCAGCCCCGGCCGCTGCGCGCCACGCCGGGCACCCGACCGAGCGCCGGGCGGCGGCGGCCCCGCCCCGCGGCGGCTCCGCGCCTGCGCACGGGGCCCAGCGCGAGCGTTCCTGCCCGGCCCACGTTCCTCCCGCCCCGCCCGGCCCGCGCGCCTGCGCGCCGGCTGGGAGGAACGCGGTGTCGCGGCCTCGCGGGTGGGCGGACGCGCGCGCGCCCGCGGCGAGGGGGAGGCGGCCAGGCGGCGGGAGGCGGGCCGCGCGCGCCGGTGGGAAGCGTCCGGCTGCCACAGCGCCAGCTCCGTCGTAGTCGCTGCCGCCCGGGTCCCGCTCGCCCCTCCTCCCGCTCCCCCCGCCCGCCGCCGCCCGGGCGCATGCGCCGCCGGAGCGCGAGGGTCGGCTTCGGGTGTGTGGTGGCGGCAGAGCGGAGCTGCGAGGCCCGAGAGTCAGAACCTGGGGGAGAGGGATGGTCTCTGCACGGGGGGGAGCCGGAGGAGCCGCCGCCGCTGCCGACGCCACCGCCGCAGCCGCCGCCGCCGCCGCCCCGGCGCCCGCCTCCCGGCGCTGACGGTCTCGTACGAAGCCGGCGAGGGGGAGCCAGCAGCGGCGGTCGCCGGCACGCCGCCCAGCATGGTCCGGGAAACCAGGCACCTCTGGGTGGGCAACTTACCGGAGAACGTGCGGGAAGAGAAGATCATCGAGCATTTCAAACGGTGAGTGACACGAGGCCCCCGGGCCGCGCTCGCTCGGCGGGCGCCGCTCCCAGCCCCGGCCCGTTGCCGGCCCCTCCCGGTGCGCGGGGTAGCCGAGGAGCGGCCCCGGCCCCAGACCCGCGGAGCGGCGGCGGCGCTCGCGCGGGCCGACCCCGCCGGCCGCTCGCCCGTCCGCGTCGCGGCGCTGGGCCTCGGACGCCGGCGGCGCCCGGGGAGGAGGCTGCGGGGCCCGGCCTCCGCGCCGCCGGCGGCCCGAGGGTGCCCTCGGCGGGGGCGCGTCCCTGCGCCCGGGCCCGGGCCCGCCGGGCGGCCGCCGCTCGTGTAGACCGCGGGCGGGCAGCGCGGGGACCGCTCGCGGCGCCCTGGCGGGCCGGGCCGCCGGCGCCGTCTCCCTGATGTCGAGAATCAGGTGGCGGGGAGAGCCGAGCGTGGCGCCACGCCGGGATGTCGGCTCTCCCCGGCTCCCCGCGCGCGGGTGCGGGTGCAGCCGCCGGGTCTCTTTGTGCAGCGCCTGCGTGCGGGGCTGACAGGCCCGGGGCGGCCCGCAGTGTGCGCCTCCGGCCGTGCAGCGAGTCGGGGAGCTTACGGGGCGTCCCTATTAGTGAGTCAGCCTGGGAAAAGTGGGCCGAGCCGCTCCGCGGGCGACACGGAAGCAGCGGCCGCAGAGCGCCGCCGCCTCGTCCGTGGAGGAGCCCTGCTGCTGTCGGTGGCTGCTGTTACTGGGCATTAAATCCTCGCCGCTGGGGCGCGCGTGTGCGCGTGTCCGCGTGTGAAAAGGCGCCGGCGATGGTGAGGCCATTGAGGAGCGGGCGGCGCGCGCCTCCCGGCCGCCCCGCGTCTGCGGCGCCGGGCGCGGGCGAGGCTCCGCGCGGCCCTGGGAAGCGGATGGGAACTTTTTCTGGCTGGCGCTGCTCCACCCCTTACCCGCCCCCCAGCCCTCCCCTCCCCTCGTCAGTGTTTTGGTGGAAAAAGCATTCCGGGGCAGGTTCCCGCAGTGGGAAGACCGGCGGGACGCGCTCGGCTCCGTGTGCTCGCGCGCTCGGTCGGGGCGTCGCTGCATGGGAAATTCGCAGGCTGCGACGCGCAGACACGTGCGCTGCAGCAGCGGGCCCTCCGCCCGCGGCCAGACGTGCCACTTGGCGTGATGCAGATGCGAGGGACGGGGTGCGCTTCTGCCCGGCAACTGGACGCTGCTGCCCGAGGAGGGTGCAGGGACGGAGGGGGGGAGCCTCCGAGGCAGGGCCGGAGGTTTGAGGTGGACGGTGCTGCGGTCCGGCTCGTGTGAATGACTCTAAAATGGCGGCCAGGACCCACTTTCTGTGGGAATCGGCGGAGCCGATCTCCATGCACCGGGGAGGAGGGGGCGCCCTGGAAAGCGAGCGGCGGTCTGCAGCGGCGGCGTCGTAGGGCTCGGCGGGCGCGCTGCTCGCGGCGGCACTACGGAGAGTCTGCCTCTGGCAGAGCGAAAGCAGATGCTGGGGTCGGGTCGTGTGTCCCCGCATCCCCTTTAATTTAAAGGCGACTCTCTTTTCCATTTCTAAGCATTTTTTTTTAGTCCATTGAATAGTTGTTTTTTTTTTTAAACGGGCTTAAAGACTCAACGTACACCGGAGAAGAGTCTCACCTTCACCCATACCCTGCGATTCCTTAGCACTCCCCCCAACCGATCTCTCTTTGGTTTCTTGTTTATCTTTCTGCATGTGCAAGAGATGTTCTTGCTGATCCAGCTATGAAGCTAAGTGGACCTTGTTTGGAGGAATTCAGACCTTCCATCCCTATTGTGAAATACGTTTTGTAAAATGCGTGATTGCTACTGGAAGGGAAAACTAAATTGGTCATTTAAATGATAAAGAAAAAACAGCAGTTATCAGAATAATGGTTCTGCAAGATACTTAACATTCACCTCTAGTGTCTTCAAGAAATCAGAATGAGAAAGCATGCAATACCTACATGGAAACAAGTTTAAGTGTCTGCTTTTACCCTTCTCCCTAGCTGATTGCAGCATTAACTAATAACTGTTTTACAGGATTAGGAGGTGTACACTGGGAATACATAATATAAAATGTATTTAAGGTGAATGTTCTTTTAACAGTGATTAGGCTTTTGTAGTTATTTGGATTTTTAAAGAAGACTAAGCTAGACAGCTGTGGGGGCAGGGCAGCTTAGAGACATTTTAAGGGGAGAAATAAAGGCGGGTCAGTATTTTTAATTTATATTTTAATCAGTGTTTCAGGTGGACAATAGATTGAGGGAGGGATGCTGATTGGGCTTTTTTCTTCTCAGTGCCAGAAAAAACCAAATCCTAAAAATGTAATGAGAGCATTTTTAGAAATTGACTGCAATAACAGTCTATTGTGTTCATTGTCTTTACTGGTTTCAGTATGTTGATTAAAATAAATTAAACAAGGATTAGTTCTGAATCTGTGTTTTAGTTAACAAAGATTCATTACAGGGGCACAATAGAGAAAGTCCTTTCCTTTGTATGTTAGCAGGGTTGAAGGGGGAAGGGAGGAGTTACACAACAATTGGTTGCTGTCTTTTGGCTGTGAGAGAGGTGTGTGCAAAGGCAGCTCCTTGAATTAGAATGACCCAATGAATAGAACCCTTGAAAGATGTTACACCTTATTTTCTTTATGCCTTACTTTCAAATTTTTAGTAACATTATGTTCTTCCTAGCCACCCCTCAGTTTTAGAAACTAAAGATTATGCATTGATTGAGCAATGTAACCCCTTATGTAAACATTTTGTTAAAGAATGAGACCTAAAATTTTGCTTTTGCTAATTAAAAGAAAATTTAGAGCTTTATTTGTTTATTTCAAAGTCAGAGTTATAGAGAGAGGGAGAGACAGAGAGAGATCTTCCATCCTCTGGTTCTCTTTCCAAATTGCCGCAATAGCCAAGGCTGGGCCTGGCCAGAGCCAGGAGCTGCTTCCAGGTCTTCCATGTGAGTAGCAGGGGCCCAAGAACTTGGGCTGTCTTCTGCTGCTTTCCCAGGCCATAAGCAGGGAGCTGGATCAGAAGCAGAGCAGTTGGGTTTTAAACTGGTGTCCATAAGGGATGCCGGCATTGGCCGAGGGCAATGGCTTTACCCATATCGCCACAATGCCAGCACCATTTAAAATGTTTTTAACAGTGGTTTTCCTGAGTTTTAAGTAGGTGGAATAAATGTTACGTGTTGCGTATATTCAGATCCTCACTTCTGGGATACTAGATAAATTAATATTGATGAATTTCCTTGTCCTTATTTTATTATAAAAAAAGATGGGGGTCAGCACTGTGGTGTAGTGGGTAAAGCCACTGCCTGCAGTGCCAGCATCCCATATAGGTGCCGGTTCGAGTCCTGGCTGCTCCACTTCCGATCCAGCTCTCTGCTATGGCCTGGGAAAGCAGTGGAAGATGGCCCAAGTCCTTGGGCCCCTGCACCCACGTGGAGAACCTGGAAGAAGCTCCTGGCTCCTGGCTTCAGATCAGCACAGCTCCAGCCTTTGAGGCCAACGGGGGAGTTGGAAGACCTCTCTCTCTCTCTCTCTCTCCCCACCTCTCCTCCTCTCTGTGTAACTCTGATTTTCAAATAAATAAATGAATCTTTAAAAAAATAATTTTGACTTAAATTTCAATCATTGTGGCATACTGCATTGCTTCATTGTTCTATTTAGACCTGAGGGTTTCTATGGAACGGCCTCTTGATTTTGAATATCCTGGTTTTGAATATCTATTTTCATGATAGGTTTTGCATATTAAAATTAAAGCAAAATTCATAGTTATCCTGAAATAGCACTAAAAGTTAATACAGAATGCTTAAATTGTGTATTTTATTTTCTGAAAAGGATGCTTTTAGTGGGTTGGAAGAAAATGCAGGGTCAGCACAGGGAAGAATGATGGTGTTTGACTGGAGTGGGCATTTTTGTTGTTTCTTCCTAATTTTTTGTTTGCTTATTTGAAAGTCAGAGAGAGACTTCTAATTGCTGATTCATTCCCTAAATTCCTGCAACAGCCAGGGTGGGACCAGGTCAAAGGCAGGAGCGGGGAACTCACTCTGGGTTTCTCACATGGGTAGCAGGAACCCAGTCACTTGCGCTGTCACCAGTTTTCTATGGTCTGCATTAGTAGGAAGCTGGAATTAGGAGAGGAGCTGGGTATCAAACCCAGACTTTCCATTATGGGACATGGGCATCTCAACTACTAGGCTAAGTGCTTGCCCTATAAAATATTTTTGAAATCCATGCATATAAAGGTTTTAAAAAAGGTTCATGGACAATGTGTACTACGCAAAAGTATTTCAAAAAAGTTTTTGCAACAAAAAACTTTTGAGTTTCCATACACTAAAACCCAACTGTATTTCACAAAAATTATGTGGCTTCTAATAAGACAAATAATAGGTTCTTAAGTAGCCTAAACAGTGTCTAACATGAAGATATACATATCCCTGCAGTTTGTTGCTGAACTAAAACTCTTATGCCGGGTGTGTAGGGTAAGAAGTAATGTCTTCCAGAGTGCTTGTTAGGGCACAGAGGGATCGTAGCTGTCCCCAGTTCAGATCCAGCTTTCTGTGTGGTGGGCAGCAGCACTTGATGGTTTCTGCCGCCCACGTGGGAGACTGGGGTGGAGCGCCTGGCTTTGGCCTGGCCCAGCCCCAGCCATTGCAGGCATTTGGGGAGTGAACCAGCAGATAAAAGATCCCCTGTCACTTTGCCTTTCAAAAAAATAAAAGTTTCCCATTTGATTTTTCCCCAAAATGTTCCTTAACTGTAAGGAATTCTTGAACTGTAACCACTCTAATTAGTTTTCACAGTGCACTATGCTGTTTTCCCTTAAAATGTGAGTTGCTATAAGGCAAATAAAAATAGTATTTTTACATAGACACAACTGATATAAAGATGGTTGGAAATTTACAGATAAGTGTTACTTCATTTAGTCTGTTGTTCAGCAGGCTAATACTATCTATTTCAAGGTGCCGAATAACATTTGGATTATCTAGTAACAAAATTTGTCATATACTTTGCAGTGAAAAGATGTTCTTGATGTAAAATTCTAAAGTATTCCAATATTCAGTTTCAGATTATTCCCCCTATGTGTGTCCCTGTCTGCCAAATTGAAAATTAGCATACATTAAAAAAACAGTAGAATGGCTTTATAAAATCTCCATTTAAAAGGTGAACGTTTGTCCTGGTGGTTCATTGCTTGTATCCCACATAGGAGTACCTATGTTTGACACCTAACTCAAGGTTTCTGCCAGTGCAGGCTCTGGGAGGCAGTGTTGATGATTCAAGTGGGTGGATTCCTGCAACCCACATAGCAGACTTGGATTGAGTTTACAACTCTTGGTTTCTGCCCCACCCAGTCCTGAACACTGTGGGCATTTGGGAGGTGAACCTAACTTGGGTGACTTTTTGAAAGAATTACATACAATTTGATTGTAGAAATGAATTCGACTCTAGCATATTTATTTAGTTTTAGATTTACTTATTATTTATTTGGAAGGCGGAATGACAGGGAGACACACAGAGATCTTCCATTTGCTGTTTCACTCCCTAAATGCTGCAATAACCAGGGTTACACCCAGGTAAAAGCCAGGAACTGGGAGTTCCTGCATTGCTGTTCGTTCTGTAGTACTCCCAGTTAGGAAACATTTAAAAAAAGATTTATTTATGGCCGGTGCCGCGGCTCATTAGGCTAATCCTCCGCCTTGCGGCGCCGGCACACCGGGTTCTAGTCCCGGTGGGGGCGCCGGATTCTGTCCCGGTTGCCCCTCTTCCAGGCCAGCTCTCTGCTGTGGCCCGGGAGTGCAGTGGAGGATGGCCCAAGTCCTTGGGCCCTGCACCCTATGGGAGACCAAGAGGAAGTACCTGGCTCCTGCCATCGGATCAGCGCGGTGCGCTGGCCGCAGTGGCCATTGGAGGGTAAACCAACGGCAAAGGAAGACCTTTCTCTCTGTCTCTCTCTTACTGTCCACTCTGCCTGTCAAAAAAATTTTTTTATTTTATTTTACTTGAAAGAGTTACATAGAGAAGGAGAGGCAGAGAGAGAGGTCTTCATTCCGCCGGTTCACTCCCCAATTGGCCGCAGTGGTCGGAGCTGCGCCAGTCCGGAGCCAGGAGCTTCTTCTGGGTCTCCCACGCGGGTACAGGGGCCCAAGGACTTGGGCCATCTTCTACTGCTTTCCCAGGCCATAGCAGAGAGCTGGATCGGAAGTGGAGCAGCCAGGACCTGAACTGGTGCCCATATGGGATGCCGGCACCTCAGGCAGCGGCTTTACCTGCTACTGCCACAGTGCTGCCCCCCAATTAGGAAATATTGACACAGCCTTCCCACCCCAGTTCACAGACCTCACTTCAGTGGTGCCAGCTGTCACAGGTCTCCTTTGCTGGCCCAGCGTCCCACTCAGTGCTACTTGATGCCTGCAGTAGTCATGAGTCCTCAGTCTCCTTCCATCTGCAGCAGTTTTCTGTCTTGCAATTCTCATGAGCCTGAGAGTTTTCAGTGTAAGTGTGTCTTTCTTCAGGATGATCTTCCACCCGAGGCTGTCTGGTACTGCCTAATGGCAGATCAGGGATTCCACAGAGCTGATGCTGTGCCCTTCTCAGAGTATACCAGGAGACGGACCGTATCCATCATTTCCCTATTTGATGAGTGTTTAGTGGGGAGATTTTCTGATATTATGCTGATAGTATCTGCTTATGAGGCCGACACCTTCATCCTTAGCACCTGTTGATAACATACCACTGTGATTGCTGCCAGATGGTGATTCTTACTGTGATTCCTCCTACATTTATTCTACATAGGCAAGAACTAACTAATTTCCTTTGAGTCATTTTCCCTGTTTTTCCTCCCTTTGGGACTTAATCCTGTGCTTATTTATTTTGATATTAAAATCATCCTAGACTTGACTGGTGGGAACTCTTTAAACCAACTCTCTGTGGTATCTTCCCATCATTTTGGATATTTCTTCATTCCTGGCACAACAGAAGCTCTTTTTGTATTTTACTTGTCCCAGTCCTGAAATCAGTCATTTCTCCAAGAAACCCTGGTTTGTTTAGTGTGGGTGTCATGAGCAGATCCTGTTTATAAGAAGTAGGTCCTTTGTATGAATTGTATCTTTCCACAGTGTCGAGCTTTCTTAATGAATCACGTTAATTTAGCTGTGAGCTTTGTGGGCTTCACTGGATATGCAGTCACTTCAGGTGCTCTCCATTTCATTCATTAGTGATGGGGTCGAATTGGTAAGCGATGTGATGTCATAGCGGTCTCTAGTATACATCAGCCATATACTTTTTTTTTTTTTAAGATTTATTTACTTATTTGAAAGGCAAGGGTGAGAGAGAGAGAGAGAGAGAGAGAGAGAGAGAGAGAGAGATCGTCCATCCACTAGTTCACTCCCCAAATGGCTGCAATGGCCAGTGCTGAGCCCAGGCCAAAGCCAGGAGTCTGGAATTCCATCCAGGTCTCTTACTTGGTGTCAGGGGCCAAGTACTTGGGCCACCTTCCAGTGCTTACCCAGGCACCTTAGCAGGGAGCCGGATTGGGAGTGAAGCAGCTGGAACTATAACTGGTGCTTGTATGGGATGCTGGTATTGTAGGTGTTGGTCCAGCCTGCTGTGCCACAGCGATGGCCTCCATATATTAACTAATATGTGTGTCATGTTATTTAACACATATAGTAAGAAAGAAGAAAATAAGGTTAATGAACAGGTAAGTCCAAGAGAGACAGAGTATGTCTTTGGAGAGTTTCAGACATTGATCCTCCCCTTGCAAGGAAGTTAGCAATGAGTCAGTCAGAGCCTTTGGTGAATTCCCTGGGTGTCCATAGTAGCAGATTTCACAGACTATCTTAAATTCTGATTGATAGTGCCATGTCTGCTCTGGAGGGCCAGGTATTCATTCATTCACCCCCACCACCACCACCCCCCCCCACCCCCCCCCCCCCCGGTCTCTGTCTCTTTCTTTCTCAGATCTGCCTTCTGTTGCTTCACTCTCCTCTCCAAATACCCCCAACAGCCAGGGACTGGACCAGGTTGAAGCCTGAATCTAGAAACTCCATCCAGGTCTCCCACATGAGTAGCAGGGGCCCACGTACTTGAGCCATCACTACTGCCTCCCTTGGCACACATTAGCAGATAGCTGGAATCAGGAGCAGACCTGGTACTTGACCAAGGCATTTGGTTAAGGGATGTAGGCGTCACACAGATCAGTCCTTCATCGTCTAGATCCAAGGTGTGATTGGTTATGCTTTAGTTTTCATTAGTTGTGTTCTTGGATGTGGTTTGATTGTGCTCTCCTGGGTGTTGGTAAACATGTTTTAAATTTTGTTTGAATTTTGTGGTGCTTCTGATCCAGCTCCCTGCTGATGCTCTTGGGAAAGCAGCAGAAGATGGCCCAAATGCTTGGACCCTTGTATCCATTTGGGAGACCCAGGTGAAGCTCCTAGGTCTCAGTCATGGCCCAGTCATAGCCATGGCAGCCATTTGAGGGGTGAACCAGTGGATCAAAGACATCACTTTCTATCTTTGCACACACACCTTCCCTCCCCACCTTTTAACTCTGCCTATCAAATAAAGTAAATCATTAAAAAAATTTTGTCTTAAATACTTCAAAATTCTGTGTCAACATGGAGCCAATCTTACTTTATACAGTAGATATTTAAATATTTATTCATTTATTTGAAAGAGTTACAGAGGTGTTTCATCCTCTAGTTCACTCCTCAAATGGCCACAATGGCTAGAGCTGGCCAATCTGAAGCCAGGAGCTTCCTCTGGGTCTCCAGGTCTCTCATATGGGTGCAGAGGCCCAAGCACTTGGACCGTCTTCCACTGCTTTCCCATGCCATAGCAGAGAGCCAGAGCAGAAGTGGAGCAGCCAGGGCTTGAACTGGCACCCATATGGGATGCCGGCACTGCAGTTGGTGGCTCTACCCTCTACACAACAGGGCCAGTGCTGTGGTGTAGCAGGTAAAGCTGCTGCCGCCTGCAATGCCAACATCCCATGTGGGTGCCAGTTTGAGTCTCGGCTGCTCCCCACTAACATGCCTGGGAAAGCAGCAGAAGATTGCCCAAGTTCTTGGGTCCCTACACCCACATGGGAGACCCCAAAGATTCCAGCTCCTGGCTTCAGACTAGACCACCTCCAGCTGTTGCGGCCATGTGGAGAGTGAGCCAGCAGCTGGAAGATCTCTCTCTCCCTATCTATAAATGCTGCCTTAAAAAAAAAAATGAGGGCCAGTGCTGTGGCAAAGCTGGTAAAGCTGCTGCCTGCAGCCAGCATCTCATGAGTGCTGGTTCATGTCCTGGCTGTTCCACTTCTGATCCAGCTCTCTGCTATGGCCTGGGAAAGCAGTGGAAGATGGCCCAGGTCCTTGGGCCCCTGCACCTGCATGGAGACCCAAAGGAGGCGCCAGGCTCCTGGCTTTGCAACGACAGCTCTGGCCTTTGTGACCATTTGGGGAGTGAACCAGCAGATGAAAGACCTGTCCATCCGTGTGTCTGTCTGTCTGTCTGTCTGTCTCTCTCTCTCTTTCCACCCCCTCCCTCCAACTCTGCCTGTCAAAAAAAATAAGTAAATTTTTAAATAAAGTAAATCTTAAAAAAAAAAAAAAAAAGACTTGGGATGGATGATGCTGGTGTTCCGTATTGGAGTGCTTGGGTTTGAGTCCTGATTCCAGCTTCTTGCTAATGCAAAATATGGGAGGCAGTGGTGATGGTTCCTGCCAGCTCTGCAGGAGATACAGCTTGGATTCCTAGCTTGGGCTTTAGCCTCCGGCCCAGGGCAGTTGAAGGCATTGGGGAATGAACTGTGGATGTGAGGGAGTGTGCTCTCTAGTGCTTGCATGCTGTCTCTCTCTTTTTTTTTTGAAAGCAAACCAAGATCTGGGTCCTCAGTTTGCCTATTGCTGCAGAGCTGTGTGTGTTACATGAACATACACCTCTGAGTCACATGATTTCAAACTCTGGGTTCATGTATATTCTAGTACATGAGTTCTTTCTAACCTCCCCATTTCCTTGTTTGTAAATCCCTTCTCAGACAGCAAGAAACTTGACTCCCAGTCTGTTTCCCATTATTTGTTCTTCCTTTTCTTTTTCTTTTTTTCCCAAATTCGTATTCATTTGAAAGAGAGTTACCAAGAGAGGTAGAGCCAGAGAGAAAGAAAGGTCTTCTTTCTGCTGGTTCACTCCCCAACTGACCACAATGGCCAGAGTGGAGCTGATCTGAAGCCGGGACCCAAGAGCTTCTTCCTGGTCTCCCACGTGGGTATACGGGCCCAAGCACTTGGGCCATCTTTGCTGTTTTCCCAGGTCGTAGCAGAGAGCTGGATTGTAAAAGGAGCAGCTGGGGCTTGAACCGGTGCCCATATGGGATGCCGGGACTGCAAGCTGGGGCTTTAAGGCACTGTGCCACAGTGCCGGCCCCCCATTATTCATACCTTTACCAGTTGCTCAATTTTGTGTTCATGTAACTATTATCCTACTGCTCTGCTTCCTCCTCTGCTACATCTGGGTGCATTGACCCTGTTGCCCCTGCATGACATCCTTTGTCTATACTCTCTTGGAGCAGAGGGGGCAAAGAAAGGGAAAGATGGTGGGGCCACGAGTAACTTGTGTATTTTTGCCCTATTCTCTCCTAAGAGGCAAATTGTGGTTGAATGGACAGCCTACTTGCGGTGCCATTTAAAGCAGCCTCACTTGTAAGATTTTAGTTTGGTTTTCTACTTCTTCTTGCATTGTAACTTTCCCTGTGGCCTGGGCTTAATCACTGGATCAGTATGAACTTTATCGTATGCTGAGTCATGCAGAAGAGGTGGTAGTGAGAAGGGCGTTCATTTCTCAGGAATAATATTAGGAATCATTGCTGCATTTATTTGGATGTCAACCTCTCACTTTATGTGGTATCTCAGCTAAAAGTTTTGTGGCCCTACTTGCCTCTCTGTTTCTCTCTTCCTCCCTCTCATTGCTCTTGCCCCTTTCTTTTTTATTTTTTTATTTTTATTTTTGACAGAGTGGACAGTGAGAGAGAGACAGAGAGAAAGGTCTTCCTTTTGCCATTGGTTCACCCTCCAATGGCTGCCGCAGCCGGCACACTGCGGCTGGCACATCGCGCTGATCCGAAGCCAGGAGCCAGGTGCTTCTCCTGGTCTCCCATGGGGTGCAGGGCCCAAGCACTTGGGCCATCCTCCACTGCACTCCCTGGCCACAGCAGAGAGCTGGCCTGGAAGAGGGGCAACCGGGACAGAATCTGGAGCCCCGACCGGGACTAGAACCTGGTGTGCCGGCGCCGCTAGGCGGAGGATTAGCCTGTTGAGCCGCGGCGCCGGCCAAGTTTTATTATTTTTTAAAAGGTTTTTAATTTTATTTATTTGAAAAGTAGAATTGCAGAGAGAAGAGACAGAGACAGAGAAAGATGTTCCATCTGCTGCTTTGCTCCCCTAATGGCTTCAACAGCAGGAGCTGAGCCAGGCTGACGCCAGTATCCAGGAGCTCTGTCTGGGTCTTCCATGTGGTGGGCAGGAACACAAGTCCTTGGGCCATCCTCTGCTGCCTTCCCAGGCGCATTAGCAGGAAAGTGGAGTGGAAGCAGAGTATCATAGACTTGAACCAGCATTCTGACATGGGATGCATATGTCTCATATAAAATCATTTACAAAATTGTTTCCTACTAAATCTGCATAAAATGTTTGTATAAAATTGTTTTTTATACAGTGTATGGCACTATATAAAAAATTATTTTTCTAGGTCTAGTGTTGTGGTGCAGTAGGTTAAGCTGCTGCTTGCAACACTGGCATCCCATATAAGCACTGGTTCAAGTCCTTGCTGCTCCACTTGCAGCCCAGCTCCCTGCTAATGTACCTGGGAAAACAGTGGAAGATGGCTTGAGAGCACGGACCCCTGCCACCCATGTGGGGGATTAGATGGAGTTTCAGGCTCCTGGCATTGGCCTGGCCCTGGCCCAGCCCTCGTGACTGCTGCAGACATTTGGAAGATCTCTATTGCTCCCTCTCTCTTTGTAACTCTGCCTTTCAAATAAGTAAACTTTTTTAAAAGGATTTTTTTATAAAGATGTTTTCCTCTCTTAAGTAATGGTGCCTGGCTGTGCTCTGAATAATTTCACACTCAGGGCTTTACTGAGAACAGAAGCATTTTCCAAAGTCACATTTATCAAGTGTTCAGGTACAGGAAGCTAGGCAGTCACCATGAATTCAGGAAACAGAGAAGGGGTATAGTTTATAGGTTGAATTACGCTTATTCTCAGTTTTCAAGTTTTCTTAAACTCTTTCTAATTAGAAGTCATAAAAATGTAATCTGTTATGTTTATGACAACTTATTTGCAATAGCCACAAGGTCGATGCAAACCAGTATCCATCACCAAAAGATAGACAAAATGTGTTTATCAGATATATGTTAAACAGATTACATGAGATAGATTATCTTTCAGATTTAGAAAGGAAGCCAGTTCTGACACATGCTCAGTGTGGATAAACTGAAGAAACTTTGCTAGGTGAAATGAGCCCTTGACAGAGGGACAAATATAGTATGACCTATTTACTTGACATACCTAGAGCAGTCACCTCATAGAGACAGCAAGTAGAATAGTGGTGGCTTTCATTTTTACTGTTAGAAGGCCCACTGCAGGGCCGGCGCCGCGGCTCACTAGGCTAATCCTCTGCCTTGCAGCGCCGGCACACCGGGTTCTAGTCCCGGTTCGGGTGCCGGATTCTGTCCCGGTTGCCCCTCTTCCAGGCCAGCTCTCTGCTGTGGCCCAGGAAGGCAGTGGAGGATGGCCCAAGTGCTTGGGCCCTGCACCCCATGGGAGACCAGGATAAGTACCTGGCTCCTGCCATTGGATCAGCGCGTTGTGCCGGCTGCAGCGGCCATTGGAAGGTGAACCAACGGCAAAGGAAGACCTTTCTCTCTGTCTGTCTCTCTCTCACTGTCCACTCTGCCTATCAAAAAAAAAAAAAAAAAAAAAAGGTCCACTGCAGTAAGCAGTCTTGAACAGCTTGCAGACATGCACAACTATATATATATGTAAATTATAAATTATAATTATAAATTATGAAGCAGGTTTCTAGGTGTGTGACTTAGTTTATAACAGGTACTGTCAAATGTCTTCCTGAGAGGTTCTCTAATTTGTATTTCTGTAAACATTATTATGAAAGTACCTATTTTTTATATTCTGGCCATAACAGGTATTATTAAAATTTTTGGTCTTTGTTTTACATGGTATCATTTCAAAAATCTGGGTTTTTAAAATTCTGAATGAAGTTGAGCAATTAAAAAAAAAGATTTATTTATTTGAAAGAGTTACAGAGAGGCATAGGCAGAGAGAGAAAATCTTCCATCTGCTGGTTCACTCCCCACATGGCTGCAACAGCTGGAGCCAGGCTGATCCGAAGCCAGGAGGCTGGAGCTTCTTGCAGGTCTCCCACACAAGTGTAGGGGCCCAGGGACTTGAGCCCTCTTCTACCAGTTTCCCAGGGCATCAGCAGGGAGCTGGATAGGAAGAGGAGCAGCTGGGACTCAAACTGATACCCATATGGGATGCCGGTACTGCAGGCGTTAGCTTTACCCACTATGCCATGGCGCGGGCCCCAGCTGAGCAATTTTTTTGAGATTATGTTTTTTGGTTTGCCATTTGTATATGAGTATATATTTTTAAAGACTTTCTGTTTTGGTTTTGGCCTGTTGCTTAGGTGTCTGTCTTGTAAGAACTTTGTTCTTAGCCGGCGCCGTGGCTCAATAGGCTAATCCTCCACCTTGCGGCGCCGGCACACCGGGTTCTAGTCCCGGTTGGGGCGCCGGATTCTGTCCCGGTTGCCCCCCTTCCAGGCCAGCTCTCTGCTATGGCCAGGGAGTGCAGTGGAGGATGGCCCAGGTGCTTGGGCCCTGCACCCCATGGGAGACCAGGAAAAGCACCTGGCTCCTGGCTCCTGCCAGGATCAGCGCGGTGCGCCGGCTGCAGCGGCGGCCATTGGAGGGTGAACCAACGGCAAAGGAAGACCTTTCTCTCTCTGTCTCTCTCTCTCACTGTCCACTCTGCCTGTCAAAAAAATAAATAAATAAAAAAAAAAATAGAACTTTGTTCTTAGGAAATCACTTCTCTGTATTGCAAGTATTTTTATCCATTTATCTTTTAATATTTTCTATATAGGATTTGACATTTTTATTTGGCTTGATTTATATGGTCTTTTTCTTTATGGCTTAGAGATTTTACATTATGCCAAATCTTTCCTAGTCGCAAGATTTATGTAACAACTCAATATTTATTTTTATTTTTATTTATTTTTGCCAGAGAGATAACAGAAATCAGCAAACTATTAAAAATCCTCTTGTCACCCCTCCATCCCTTTTTTTCCCTCCTTCCTTTCCCCATCCCTCCAGGTAGAGAAATATCTCAAGGTAGTAACTTTTTTTATAATGAGATTAGGGCTTTGTGCTTCACTGCCTGTTGCTGGCATCAGGAATTCTGACTTTTTTTTTTTTTGCAATATTTAGTATTATTTGTACTTAGACTAAAGGAGGAATACGTTAGTTATTTAAGGACAGTTTATGACTCTTTTATATATAAATTCATTTCAAATAAATTTCCAGAAAGGATCTGTATCACCATGAAACAAAAATAGCAGATTTTGGGCTATCATTAGCAATCAGTTACCTTCCAGCCAGGTGTGGTTGAAATAGAAAATGCCTTCCCAGGTTGCCTGGTTATAGGAAATGTGGCCTGCAGCTGATTTACGATGAGATAAGGTAGAAGCTTGTCTCTAAATGTGACAAGTTGTTTTGTTGTTGTTCAGGTACAGTGATAGTCATAATTTTTCTCCTTTTTAAATTAACTTTTTTTCCCCGAAAATGTTTCACATATTTATTACTGAACAAACCCACAAGTCACATCCCCAGTTAAACAAGTCCAGTTCTGCAGACAGTGGTGACATCTCTGCATGGTGTGGTTAGGAAGATGGTATCCTTGATACAGCATAAATACATTTGTGAGCCGAAGTGCAGTTCCTCACAGACACAGCCTGGTTCTTCAACAATGTCTTGTTTTGGAGTTGTACCTGATTTTGTTATCGGTTTTCATCTGAATCCATTGGGGAATGGGGCATTTTTTGTTTGGCCAGGAATCTCTTGATTTTAAACGTCTTGGGGCTGGCATTGTGACGTAATGGGTTAAGCTGCCACCTGCGACACTGAATCCCATATCAGAATCCTGGTGTGGGGATGGCTGGTCTGTTTCTGATGCAGCTCCCTGGGAAGGTGGCAGAGGGTGTCCCAGCTGCTTGGCCACTGCATTCACTTGGGAGATCTGGATGGAGTTCCTGGCTCCTGACTTCAGCCTACCCCAGCCCCAACTATTGTGGTTATTTGGGGGAGGGGGTGTGAACCAGTGGATGGAAGATTTCTTACTGTCTCTGCCTTTCAAATAAATAGAATAAATCTTTAGAAAAAAAAGTCTTGTGAAAAGACATAGTGAGGAAGAGTCTGATAACCTCATCAAAATGGCAGAGAAAAGGAGCAATTTGTGCAGAAGTGTACAATTCAGGTTTTATTATTTTTTTAAAGATTTATTTATTTTATTTTTGACAGGCAGAGTGGACAGTGAGAGAGAGAGAGAGAGAGAGAGAGAGAGAGAGAAAGGTCTTCCTTTGCCGTTGGTTCACCCTCCAATGGCTGCCATGGCCAGCATGCTGCGGCAGGCGCACCACGCTGATCCAATGGCAGGAGCCAGGTGCTTCTCCTGGTCTCCCATGGGGTGCAGGGCCCAAGCACTTGGGCCATCCTCCACTGCACTCCCTATTTTTTAAAGATTTTATGTATGTATTTAAGTGGCAGAGTTTAGGCAGAGAGAGGGAGAGACAGAGAAAGCTCTTCCTATCCACTGGTTCACTCCACAGATCTGTTGAGCTGGGCCAGTCAGGAGCCAGGAGCTTTTTCTGGGTCTCCCACGTCTGGGCCCAACTTGGGCTATTTTCCACTGCTTTCCTAGGCCTTAGCAGAGAGCTGAATTGGAAGAGGAGCAGCAGGGACATGAACCCGGGCCGCAGGCGGAAGCTTAGCCACCATGCTGCGGTGCCCGCTTCACAGTTCAGCTGTTCTACATATATTTAGAGTTGTGCAGCCATCGTTACTAATTTCAGAAATTTTTATACCCTAAAATGAAACTTTGTACCTATTAGCAGTCACTTTCCATTTTCTCTTCAGTCCTTGGCAACCATTAATCTACTTGAATTTTATGGATTGACCAAGTTTGAATTTTTGTATATTTAGAATCATGTGATATGTGACTGGCTTCTTTTTTTAAATTTTTTTCAAAGATTTATTTTATTTATTTGAAGGACAGAGTTAGAGAGAGCGTGAGCTCTTCTATCCTGGGTTTATTCCCCAAGTGGCTGTCAGTGGCTGAAGGTGGGCCAGGAACCTGGAGCTTCTTCCCGGTCTCCCATGTGGGTGCAAGGCCCCAAAGACTTGGGCTATCTTCTACTGCTTTCCCAGGCCGTATCAGAGAGCTGTATCAGCAGTGGAGCAGCTGGGACTCGAACTGGCGCCCAATCGGGATGCCAGCATTGCAGACGGCAGCTTTACTCACTGTGCTACAACGCCAACCCCGACGACTGGCTTGTTTCACTTGGCATGTTTTCACAGTTCACCATTACAGCATATATGAGAACCTCTTTTGCTGAACAATATTCAGTTTTATGGACTGTCACATGTTTTATCCATTCCTTAGTTGATGGATATTTGGCCTTTTTCAATTTTTTGACATGAATTATGTGCATGTTTTTATGTAACCATATATCTTTAATCTTTTGAGTATATTCCTAAGCTCTAGAATTGCTGATAATTATATGAAATTCTGTAACATTTTGAGGAACTTTTTTCCAAATTGGCTGTTCTGTTTTACAGTCTCATCAGTAATGTATGAGGGTCGGGTTTCTCTTCATCCTCATCAGCTGTTATTGTCTTTTTTTTTTCTATTTAGTGAGTGTGAAGTGATACCTCAGTGGTTTTTGGTTTATCTTTCCTTGATGATGTTGTTAAGCATCTTTTTATGTGTTTATTGGCCATTTGTATATCTTTGGAGAAATGTCCAATTATAGTTTTTGCTCATTTAAAAACCTGGATTTTTTGTTTCTCATGGCTGAGCTGTGAAGAGTTCCTTATCAGATATTTAATTTGGGGATATTTTCTCCCATTCTATGGGCTAATGTCTACTTTTGATATGTGCCCTTGATAGAATGAAACCATTAACTTAATTTTTGTCATGTTAGTTAGCTATTGTTTTCAAAGATTTATTTATTTATTTGAAAGGCAGAGTTATATAGAGAGAGAGAAAGAGAAAGGGAGGGAGGGAGGAGAGAGAGAGAGAGATCTTTCATCCATAGATTCACTCCCCAAATGGCCGTGACAGCCAGAGCTGAGTCTGTCTAAAGCCAGGAGCTTTTTCCAGGGTCTCAGAAAGCGCCCAAGGACTTGGGCCATCTTCTGTTGCTTTCTCAGGCACATTTGCAGGGAGCTGGACTGAAAGTGGAGCAGCTGGAACTCAAGCTGGTGCCCATATGGGATACTAGCATCACAGCTTTACCTGCTATGCCACAACGACCCCAGGTTTTTAAATTTCTAGGACTTGCTGGATAATTGTTGAAAAAGTTCAAATATCTACCTATTTGAAAAGCAGAGTGACAGAAAAGAGAGGTAGACAGAGAATTTCGACTGCTGGTTTACTCCACAAAGTCCCCAACAACCAGAGCAGGGCCAGGCTGAAGCTAGGAGTCCTGAATTCCATTCAGGTCTCCCACTTGATGGCAGGGGCTCAGTTATGTGGGCTGTTGTATGCTACCTCCCAGGCACATTAGCAGGAAGTTGGATTACATTTGGAGGTGAGACTTAATCCCTGGCACTCTGATAGGGGACGGTGGCATCCCAATTTGTGGCTTAACCCAATGCATCATGGTGCCCACTCCTTTAATATCTTCTGTTATATTAATGACAGCCTTGACTGATTTTAAAATTGTGACTTGTGTACTTTAAAATGGTTAAAAAAGAACTATTTTTGTTATATTTTCCAATAATCGTTTCTAAAAGTTGAATTGTGATCATATAGAAAAAATGTGGCCTACTCTTAATTTAATGTTGTTAAATTATTTTTCTCAAAATTCTGCTTTTGGCCTACCTGAAATATTCCCAGTCATTGAAATAGGAAGTAAAATAAAGGTCTGACACAGAGGGGAAACCAGTCTTTTGATCTAAATATAAGATCAAGGGGATTGATTCATAAAATTTTCTTTGCTGTAAAAAGGTAATAAAGTGGTTAATGTTACTACAATATTCCAGATAGTTTTGTGGTTATAATAGATACATTAATGACTGACTTCAGGAGAGAAATGAATTAGAATCTTTTTATAATGTGAAAATATAAACACTTACTGTTCTGTTACAGAGAGCTGAACCAAAACTTTATATTCACTGTTTTTTAAGATTTATTTATTTGAAAGAGTTACAGAGATGCAGAGAGAGAGAGAGGTCTTCCATTTACTGTTTCATTCACCAGACGGCCTCAATGGCCTGAGCTGGACTGATCCAAAGCCAGGCGCCAGGAGCTTTTTCCGGATATCTCACATGGGTGCAGGGGCCCAAGAATTTGGCTCATCTTCTACTGCTCTCCCAGGCCATAGCAGAGAGTTGGATCGGAAGTAGAGCAGCCGGGTCTCAACATGGTGCCCATATGGGATGCTGGCACTGCAGGTGGTGGCTTTACCTGTTAGGCCACAGTGCCGGCCCTTTATAGTCATTTCTTAGACTCTTTTTATCCCATATGGCATGCTTATTTGATCTTTTCATTCTGTCTGTATATAATGATCACTTGATTTTGAGAAGAATGAACTTGGTCAAGATTCAAACTGGCGCCTGTATGGGATGCTGGCACTGCAGGTGGCGGCTTTACCCACTATGCCACAGTGCTGGCCCCCCAAGCAGTGTCTTAATGACTGTTCCAAAAGGCACCCACTGCAGATATGACTTTTTTTTTTTTAAGTATATATTTGAAAGGGAAAGTAAGAGAGAGAGATTGCTCACATCTGCCGCTTGACTTCCCTAATGGCCACAATGTCTAGGGCTGGGCCAGACTGAAACCAGGAGCCAGGAGGTTCTTCCAGGTCTCCTACGTGAGAGAAGGGGACCCAGGACTTGGGTCATCTTCCTCTGCTTTCCCAGGCACATTATTAGCAGGGAGCTGGATTGGAGGTGGAACTCAAACTGGTGCCCAGTGTTGGCTTTACCCACTGTGCCATAACACCAGCCTCCAGATGTGATTTTTTTTTTTAAGATTTATTTTATTCATTTGAAAGAATCATATATAGAGATCTTCCATCTGCAGGCTCATTCCTCAGATGGCCCCAGTGGCGGAGCTGAGCCGATCCGAAGTAAGGAGCCAGGAGCTTCCTCTGGGTCTCCCATGTGGGTGCAGGGTCCCAAGGACTTGGACCATCTTCCACTGCTTTCCCAGGACATAACAGAGAGCTGTAGAGGAGCAGCGGGGACTTGAACTGGCACCCACATGAGATGCTGGCGCTTCAGGCCAGGGCTTTAACCCACTGTATCACAGTACCAGCCCTCCAGGTGTGATCTCTCTCTTTTTTTTTCAAAGATTTATTTATTTACTTATTTGAAAGGCAGAGTTACACAGAGAGAAGGAGAGGCAGAGAGAGAGAGAGATGAGAGAGCTTCCATCTGCTGGTCCATGCCACAATGGCCAGAGCTACGCTGATCTGAAGCCAGGCGCCAGGAGCTTCCGGGTCTCCCATGTAGGTGCAGGGGCCCAAGAACTTGGGCCATCTTCCACTGCTTTCCTAGGCCACAGCAGAGAGCGGGATCAGAAGTGGAGCAGCCGGATCTCAAACCGGTGCCCATACAGGATGCCGGAGCTTCAGGCCAGGCGTTAACCCGCTACACCACAGCACCAGCCCTGTCATTATTTTCTTAGTGATACAGTATATATAGCATTTGCAGTGCATTCGATATTATAATTACTTTAGAGGTGACTCAAGTACTTGGGCCATCATTTCTGTACCCCGTGACATGGATATGGCTGAACCCATTGTGTCACAATCCCTGCCCCAGTACTTTTTTTTTTTTTTTTAAGATTTTATTTATTTGAAATTGAGTTACAGAGAGGCAGAGGCAGAGACAGCAAGAGGGAGAGATCCTCCACCTGCTGGTTCACTCCCCAGATGACTGCAACGGCCAGAGCTGCACCAATCCAAATCCAGGAACTTGTTCTGGGTCTCTCACAAGAGTGTAGGAGCCCAAGGATTTGGGCCATCTTCCTACTGTTTACCCAGGCTATAGCAAAGAGCTGGATCTGAAGTGGAGCAGCCAGGACTCAAACCAGCACTGATATAGGATGCTGGCACTGCATGCAGCAGCTTATCCCATTACACCACAGTGTCGGCCCCAACCCAGTACTGTTTTTTAATTGCTTTTTGATTTCTAACCCTACGAGTTGGCAATTTAATAATTTTGTTTAAGAGAAAAGGCCATGAACCCAAGTTGTTCCCTAAACACCCAAAACTGTCACAACTGAGCCAAGGTGAATCTGGGTCCTGGAAACTCAATCCAGGTCTTTCATATGAGTAGCAGGAAGCAAAATAATTGAGACTTTGAAGGCTGACTTTCAGAGTCTGCATTAGCAGGGAGCCAGAATTGGGAGCCAAAGCTGGGGTTCAAACCTAGGTCCTCTGTTAGGTGATGTGAACACCCTTTATTGCTAGGCCAAATACCCACCCTTTACTTATTTTAAAGAATCTCTCTCTGTTTTCTGTTCTCTCTCTTACAAACACACACACACACATACACACACACACACACACGTCTTTCATCCACTGGTTTACTCCTTAAATGGCTGCAACAGCTAAGGCTGGGACAGGCTGAAGTCAGGAGTCAAAAACTACCCCCCATGTCTCCTACATTGGGTGGCAGGGGCCCAAGTATTTGGGCCATCTTCTGCCTTCCCAGGCATATTAGCCGGAAGCTGGGTTGGAAGCAAAGCAATCAGAACTTGAACCAGCACTCTGATATGGGGTGCTGGCTTTGCAAACAGGTGGCTTAACTCGCTGTGCCATGCCACCCCTGATTATTTTTTTATGATGAAAAAACATGTGTTTATAATTAGCCAACTGGACGTGGTTTAAATGATCCCAGTTTTGTTGGTAATATTCAAAGCAGCATAATTAAGGGCCAGCTGAAGATGTGCTGCCTTCCCTCCATCAGGTTGGATCAGGGTATTGACCTCAGCTGTGTTGGTGTTATAGCACGTTTTCACAGCCTCTTTGATCTGGTGGTTGTTGGGTGTACCATCCATAATGAACCTGTGTGTGGTTGTCTGCTGCCTTCTGCATAGCAGATCCCGTGGTCCGACTTCTTGATGATAGCCTAGTGGTCAAACTTGTTTCTGTTGGAGATGCTTTTTTGAGGCTATTTGGGTTGCTTCTGCAGACATAGTGTCTATGCCCACTAGAAAGTAGGTGATGGGGCTGGTGCTTTACCCGTGGTAAAGCCACTGCCTGCAGTGCCAGCGTTCCCTGTGGTCGCTGATTTGAGTCCTGGCTGCTCCACTTCCATTCCAGCTCTCTGCTATGGCCTGGGAAAGCATACAAGATGGTCCAAGTCCTTGGGCCCCTGCACTCACGTGGAAGAACTAGAGGAAGCTCCTGGCTCCTGGCTCCTGGCTTCAGATTGGTGCAGCTCCAGCTGTTATGGCCCTCTGAGGAATGAGCCAGTGGATGGAAGACCTCTCTCTCTGCCTGTGCCTCTGCCTTTCAAATAAATAAATAAATAAATAAATATATTTTGACAGTCAGAGTGGACAGTGAGAGAGAGAGAGACAGAGAGAAAGGTCTTCCTTTTGCCGTTGGTTCACCCTCCAGTGGCCGCCACGGCTGGCACACTGCGGCCGGCGCACCGTGCTGATCCGAAGGCAGGAGCCAGGTGCTTCTCCTGGTCTCCCATGGGGTGCAGGGCCCAAGCACTTGGGCCATCCTCCACTGCCTTCCTGGGCCACAGCAGAGAGCTGGCCTGGAAGAGGGGCAACCGGGACAGAATCCGGCGCCCCGACCGGGACTAGAACCTGGTGTGCCGGCGCCACTAGGTGGTGGATTAGCCTATTGAGCCACAGCGCCGGCCAAAATAAATAAATCGTAAAAAAAAAAGAAGAAAGTAGGTGATTTTCAGCTCTTTTTTTGTGACCAGTTGCTTGCCCTTTCAGCTCTGTTTCCTTGGCATTTGTGTAAACTTTAGCTGTGCTTTGGGGGTACAGGGACTTCTTTTTTAAAAGATTTATTTATTTGAAAGGCAGAGTGTCACACACAAATAACACATCTTTCTGCCTGCCAATTCACTCCCCACATGGCCACAGTAGTGGAGTCAGGAACTCCACCTGGGTCTTCCATGTAGGTACAGGGGACCAAGTACTTGGACTGTCTTTTGCCGCCTTCACAGGCCCAGTGGCAAGGAGCTGTATTAGCAGAGGAGCAGCCAGGTCTCCATCTGGCACTCATGGAGTGCTGGTGTTAAAAGCAACTGTTTAATCAGCTGTGCCACAAAGCTAACCCCAGGAGCTTCTATGCCTTCAGCTCCATCTTGGTGAAAAGCACCCCCCCCCCCTTTTTTAAAGGATAAGAAAAAGGTATACTTGAATTTGGGTTTGGTGATGGGCTGTGTGGGGGGGAGTGGGTACAAGATACACAGTGTCATTTTAATCAGTTTTTAAATTTTATTTATTCGAGAGGCAGTGTGACAGGGACAGAAAGAAAGAAGGGGAGATCTTCATTGATTCATTCTTCAAATGGCTGCAAAGGCCTGGGGCTGGGTCAGGCCTAAGCTAGGAGCCTAGAGCTCCATTTGAGTCTCCTGGGTGGGTGGCAGGCACCCAGAAACTTGGTCATCATCCACTGCGTTTCCCAGGTGCATCAGCAAGGAGCTGGATCTGAAGTGGAGTAACTGTGACTCTTCAAATTAGCACTCCCATATAGGATTCTGAGATCACAGCAGCGACTTCACTGGGGCCCTCCATTTAATCATTTTAGGTATACAATTGAGTGGTATTAAGTACATTCAAAATGATGTATAACCATCATCACTATGTTCAGTGTTTTCATCATCCCAGATAGAAACTATTCATTGGGCAATAACTCCCAATTCCTGTCTTCTACCAGTTCTTGTTATTGTTAACCTCTCTTTGAGTTTGCCTCTTCTGGACTCTTCCAGTAATAGAATCATAGACTATTTGTCTCTCTGTGTCTGGTTTATTTCACTTAGCATAGTGTTTTTGAGGTTTATCCATGTTATCGCATGCAAAAGAACTTCTTTATGTCCTAATCTGTTAAGTCCCAAGTTTTCAATTCTGCAAATATTTCAGTGATACATTATTTCAAAGTTACCACAAGTGGTATATTTATTGCTCAGTCTTTATAGGTGTCCTGTCCTGCATATAGGACAATGAGATGTAATCGATTACTATTTTCATTGTTTGTATGTGTCATATTTTGTTTATACACTCATCCACCTATGGATTTTCCGATTATTCACCTTTTGAATATTGTAAGGCTGCACAATCATGCTAGAAAGGTGTCTGAATTGCAGTTTTCAGTTCTTTTGGACTGCTGGATTATAGAGTATTTCTGTGCTAAGTTTTTAAAGAAATGCCTACTTTTCCACAGTTGGTGGGTCACTGAATGTTTTTACCAGTTGTTCTTGAGATTTAAATTTTTCCACATCCTTGTTGATACTTGTGATTTTCTGTGTTTTTTTTTTTTTTGTTTGTTTGTTTGTTTTGTTTTTGTTTTTAGATGTTCGCTCTGGTTTTTTGGGCATCTTTGTGTGTGAAGTGTGGTGTCTTGTGGTTCTGATTTGCATTTCCCTAATGACTAATAATGTTGGCCATTTTTTTCATGTGCTCTTCTGCTGTTTATGCATTACTCTTTTGCCTATTTAAAAGAAATGGAGTGAGTTGTAAGATTTCTTGTAGTCCAGATACAAGTCCTTTGTCAAGTATGTAGGAAAGGGTTTTTTTTTGTGTGTAGAAAAACTATTTTAGTTTCTAGCAATTTTTTTCCAAATTACAAAGATCATTTCATTTATTAATTTATACCAGGTTATTTTGATACTTTTAGTTCAATTTACTGATGAAATTGAATTTTACTATTATGTTTTCTTTGTAATGAGTGGAACTTAATACTAGGGTATACATAAAAAAGTTTTGCTTTCAGAGTTTTTTCATGGAAAGCGTAAAATTATGATTGTAGATTGTCAGCAGATAAGAATGCTGTATTTAAAAGTGCTGTGCCTGCCTTTAAAAAAAATTTATTTTATTTATTTGAAAGAGTTACAGAGACACACAGAGAGAGAGGTCTTCCATCTACTGGTTCACTCCCCAAATGGCCACAATGGCTGGAGGTGAGCCAATCTGAAGCCAGGAGCTGGGAGCTTCTTCTGGGTTTCCCATGTGGATTCAGGGGCCCAAGGACTTGGGCCATCCTCTACTGCTTTCTCAGGTGCATTAGAGAGCTGGATTGGAAGTGGAACAGCCAGAACTTGAACCTGCACTCACATGGGATTTTTAATCAGCTGTGCCACAGCGCTGGTCCCCATTCCCGTCTTTCTAAACTGTTGAATTATAAACATATGAAATATAATTATTGCTAATGAAATTAACAGAATTTGCATGAATTTTTGAGTGATTTCAGACTTTATTTCTCACAGGTGATTCAGAATATAAGACTCTAAAATTTTTCTACGTAATAGAAAATTTTTACATAGTATACATTTTTGAATAAAAACTAGAACATAAGATCTATCAAAAGATTCTCAGATTTATTATTTGATATAAAAAGTAATTTTATTTCTATGCAAAGGGTACATTTTAAAAAAGATTTATTTGAAAGGCAGTTACACACACACACACACACACACACACACGAGATCTTCCATTCACTAGTTCACTTCCCATATGGCCGCAATGCCCAGTGTTAGGTAGGCTTGGACGAAACCAGGAGCCAAGAGCTTCCTCTGGGTCTCCATGTGGGAGCAGGGTCGTAAGCACTGGGGCCATCCTCTGCTGCTTTCCCTGGTTGCATTAGCAGGGAGCAGGGTGGGAAGTAGAGCAGCTGGGACTCATGATATGCTGGCACTGTAGGTCCCTGTTACGCCACAGCACCAGCCCTAAAGTTTACTTTTTGAAGTTTTTTTTTTAATTTTTTTTATTTGACAGGTAGAGTTATCGACAGAGAGACAGAGGGAAAGGTCTTCCTTCCGTCGGTTCACTCCCCAAATGGCCTCTACAGCCGGCACTGCGCCGATCTGCAGCCAGGTGCTTCTTCCTGGTCTCCAAAGCGGGTGCGGGGGTCCAAGCATTTGGGCCATCCTCCACCGCCCTCTCGGGCCACAGCAGAGAGCTGGACTGGAAGGGGGCAGCCAGGACTAGAACTCCGCGCCCATATGGGATGTCGGTGCCGCAGGCGGAGGATTAACCAAGTGAAGCCATGGCATTGGCCCCATACTTTTTGACAGTTTTTAGCCTACTAGAAAAAGAAAATGAAATAACAAAAACGTTTAAAAATGTTTATTTTCATCTACTTGAAAAGCAAAGTAATAGACACCCCTTCAATCTACTGGTTCACTTTTCAAATGCCTACAGCAGCCAGGGCTGGGCGAGGCTGAAGCCACAATCCAGGAAACTCCATCCGCTTCTCCCACACGGATGGCAGGGGCCCAGACACTTGAGCCAGCATCTGCTGCATCCAAGGCTGCATTGGCAGGAAGCTGGGTTGGAAACAGTGGCCCAGACTCCAACCTGCACTTGGATGTGGCGTCCTCACTGGTGGCCTCACTCACTGTGCCACAGTACCCACTCCCCTTTAAATTTATTTTTGAAAACATCTCTTTTTTTTTTTCCAGGAATTTTATTACTTAATGAGTTAGATTAAAATTAAACCTATAAATTTTCTTTGTGTATTTAGTCTTTATTTAATAAAGATCTTTTAAGATTTTAAAAATTACTTTGATTGTTTTCAAGATTCAGGAACTCTCTTCTCGGGATTTGGTGTATAGCATCGTGACTGTAGTTAACTAACAATACTGTGGAATTTACTTGAAAAATATTTTAGAGTGTGAAAATTCCCCAAAACCTTTAAATTTATTTATTTATTTATTTATTTGAGAGGTAGAAAAATGGCTAGACAGACATGGAGAGCTCTCATCTGCTGGTTCATTCTCCAAATGCCCTCATTTGCCATGGCTGGGCCAAGCTGAGGGCAGGAGCCGTTTCTCCCATGTTGGTAGCAGAAATCCAAATACCAGAGCCATCACCAGGCCTCCCAGGGTACACACTAGCAGGAAACTGGATTTGGGAACAGAACAGGCATTCAGATTCAGGCATTCTGATGTAGGTTGTGGAGCAAACACCCATTCTCCAAAATTGGAGAGATTCATTTCAGCCGAGTATTCTAGAAAGGTTAAGGTTAATTTTGTAAATTTTATATATTTAAGAAATGAGAGTAATACAAGAATGTGGTACAAATGTTTGCCCTAGAGAGAAAAGTCTAAGTGTAAAAGAGAGCCATTTTATGCCTTCTAACGTATACATAAATAATGTGAATTAACTAAAAATAAGAAACATTCTAAAGACACATTTTGGAAAATTATTGATATGCAGCAATAATATTTGCTTTATTTTTTCCAGATATGGCCGTGTGGAAAGTGTCAAAATCCTCCCCAAGAGGGGATCTGAAGGAGGAGTGGCTGCCTTTGTGGATTTTGTGGACATCAAAAGTGCACAGAAAGCTCACAACTCTGTCAACAAAATGGGAGATAGAGACCTACGCACGGATTATAATGAACCAGGCACCATTCCGAGTGCTGCTCGGGGATTGGATGATACAGTTTCCATAGCATCTCGTAGTAGAGAGGTTTCTGGGTTCAGAGGAGGTGGTGGAGGGCCTGCTTATGGCCCTCCACCATCACTTCATGCACGAGAAGGACGTTATGAGCGGAGACTTGATGGGTAAGTTCCAAGGTTTCTGTAGGCAGGTATTTTGTATTTGATATGGTGAGAAACAGAAACTCGTATTTAGGGGCCCCAGATGGATTTTAAAATTTGGGCATTCTCAATGTTTCCTATTTTGGGTTGGAAACGGAAGTGATCCCTGTCTCACTGGCTGGTGTCTTGTGGAATCGTAGAGGATATTTCCTGCAGCTGATTGGATATCTACTCTTGAGATGTAAAGTGGTGGAAGATTTCCCATGGCAGCGTCATTTTTGGAGTTACCTGTCTTCTAGATGATTCCTTCTCTTGGATAATATTAAGGTGTTCCTTGGATATATCCCTTCTGCCCGATGGAGCTATTTGGCTACAGCTTATATGGTTGTACTATTTGGAATATTTCTGGAGTATTACAGCTTACAGATGATTATAGAAGTTGGTATCTGCTACTTCGTTTTCACTACATAAAATTTACAAATGAATTGGATTGTCACCAAAAAAAATTTAACAGACCATAATGATTCAGCCATTTGGATTCTACAAACAATAATTTAACATGGAGATATATACTTGGATGAAGAGAGAAGGTGATGCTTGATTTTCCTGTTTTGGATCTACACAATTTCTGTGTTGGAATTATACTCCTTGATGGAATTGGGGAAAATTGAGATGCTGGACGTTCCCAAATCCTGGAATATAGCCATTCTTTCCTAATTGCTGGAATGTATGGGATGCCATCCTGTCAAGACTCCATTAGCCCAGGGGAAGAGGATTACTATCTCATTTCTTATGCAAGTTGCTGCCCAATTAAAGGTACTTTAGTTTTGAACACATGGTGATGATCAGTTGTGGATACAGCAATCAAAATTGACTGGGCTGGATGACTACAAAAGCAAACAACTGGCGAGCAGTCGTCCCCTCAGCGAGCTCGATGGAATTGCAGGATATTTCCTCTTCTGCCAGCTGCCTGATTCACACTTAGGACTGGAGATTTTTATGAATGTGGATCAATTTATAATTGTCTACTATCTCAAGAAAGAAGTCTGGGGGTTTGAGAATTACAGTTTGTCTGGGACTACTTGCTTCCAGTGGAATTATTTTATCTGGTCACTAAGATTTTTTTCTTGTGGTTCATCTAAATATCATTTGACACCCTTGCCCATTAAGAAGGTGGATTACCCCCATAAGAGGGGCCAAAATTGGGGAAGTTATGTTCACAATTCTCTCCCTAGATTTAATTGGGATTATAGGTCGTGTTTCCACACTTGGAAAAGGTTGGTATGTCCTGACCTGTGTATATTAGCCCCTCTCCTAACCCAAGTCAAACTCTTTCTTTTCCCACTAACTCTAGAAGTATTTGATACTAATAGATGAATCAAAGGATAGCAATTAGATTTCAGCTCTGCTAGCCCTTGTGCCTGCCTTCTGTATTCTTCCTAATAGATAAGAACTTTGCATATTTATAAAATATCAACTGTAACAGTAATTCTCCTAGAACTTTTGTCTATTGCTTTTGTTATATCATTAATAATGACTTTAATTGATTAACATTTGATAGGATGCTAAATGAATTATTTATGAAATTTTCTCTTAAATCTCAATGGAAACTCTTGTTAGACATTGAATTAATCCAGATTTCAGGATAGCAGAAATAAAAAAGGAGAAAGTTATTTAATATATTTGGCCCGAAAGATTGAACTTTTTTGCCATGCCAATTCTTTCCATAATGGTATCAAGAAAGCAAAAAATAGCCTAGGAAGATGGAATTGTGAAATAATAGAGAAAATGAATGTGAAGAGATCTCAAATCTAGCCATCTATTGGGCACATAGTTTTAATTGTTAAAGATTTTGCCAGATATTCTTCATTGAATATATTTTAATTCTTTATCTTTTATGATTTCTTATTCCCTTTTGATAGATTAATCTAGAGATGAGGTTGAAGAGAAATTAAAGCTGAGTGATCTTTTAGGAACTCAGTAGCTGATTTCTGGAAGCCAAAGAGCACTTAAGATTTCTTTATAGAGTTAGAATTAGTTTTTAATATTAACACATAATTGCAAGTGTGTAAAATACTTCTTGTACTTTTAGGTTGATAAATGTTCATATCCTATTAAAATACTTTTAAATTAAATGAAGTTAATTGATAATAGTAGATGCATTAACAAATTAGATTATAGACATTTAAAAAATTATGTGGCGTTTGGTAGCATAAGGAGGTAAAATAACTCTTATTCTTTGTTAAATTTACATAGAATAGCATGTGGTAGTCTAATATTTTGATAGCCTAAGCATGTAGGATTGTTTTTTGGAATTTCATTTTTATTAAATGTAATTTGGCACAGCAATTTGTGTAGTCTGTATAATTAAGCAGTCTAAACTTAATGAGAAAAGGTTGCATTTAAATATTTTTCTGGACTTCCTTGAAAGTCCTTCCTACTACAGAACATTGCATTGCGGCTTTCGTGTCTATGTTAAAATGTGTGGAGATGTGACACAAAATATATTTGCAAGTAATCTGATGAAAGTGAAAACGCTTTCGTGTTAAAATGACAACCTCTTACTCAGTTCAACTTAAAATAGAAAAGAGGTGTACAGAATTCTTCTATATGCAAGTCAGAAAATCCTAATAAAATGGGCAACTGATATCCAGAACACAAGTCATGAAAGCCCAAACTACACTTAAAACAGTGATTTTTCCTCTGTGTAAATTAGTTTTGGAGTTCAGTAAAATGCTAAGCTTGTTAGTAGTTGCTTTCTAAGTGGGTTAATGCTGTCCAGGGAATGACCAGTTTCAAAGGCAATGTCGAAGTGAATATTTGCATGACTTGCTTTTAGTTTTACTTGTTCCTGTCTGATTAAATATTTTTCCCCCCCTCCTAAATGCAGGGCTTCAGATAACAGGGAGCGTGCTTATGAACATAGTGCCTATGGACACCATGAACGGGGGACGGGAGGATTTGATCGGACAAGACATTACGATCAGGATTACTATAGAGATCCTCGAGAGCGGACTTTACAGCATGGGCTCTATTACACTTCTCGGAGTCGAAGTCCAAACCGCTTTGATGCTCATGACCCCCGATACGAACCTAGGGCTCGGGAGCAGTTTACGCTGCCCAGTGTGGTACACAGGGATATCTACAGGGATGACATTCCCCGGGAGGTACGAGGCAGAAGGCCAGAGCGGAATTACCAGCACAGCAGGAGTCGGTCACCACATTCATCCCAGTCTAGAAATCAGTCTCCTCAAAGACTGGCTAGCCAAGCGTCCAGACCTACACGGTCCCCTAGCGGCAGCGGCTCTAGGAGTAGATCTTCCAGTAGTGATTCAATCAGCAGCAGCAGTAGTACCAGCAGTGACAGGTAGGTTAAACAGCCTTTGGTGTTCACAAATGAGCTGTTGAATTCTCCCCAATTCTCAGTGATCCGTGGTGGTGGTTGTTGACTAGTAGTATTAATTTTAAAGAATGTAATCTTGGCTCATATATGTACTGAGTACAGAAACTTTGATTAGCATGTGGCCATTGAATGAACCATTCTGTTAAGTAACCTGAAGCTATGTGATGATTTACAAATGCTGTTTCCTCCTCCAGGTACTCATTATTAGCATTAAATTGCCAAAAAGGAAGAGAGTGATGTAAGGCAAATCTTTTGTCTCTGAAAATGTGGTATCTTTAAAATTTTTAATGCCTTAGATGTATAGTACCAACTTATTTCTATTATTTTGGTTAAATATGTATTAGTGGGATATATTGTTGAAATGTTTATTATCAACTACTAAATCAACTTATGAACACATTTGAATTGATTTTTAACATCAAGGTGGTAGCCAATTTGTAAGCTCAGGTTGAAAAACTCTTTCAATGCATTTGGAACTCTGTTGTTCTCTGAGGTTGTGTAAACTCTTAATTGTGCATTTTTATTTTTTACAAGTAAGGTTTACTCTAAGATAAAAATAATAGATTGAAATTATCTTAGCAAGGAAACTTAACAAGGAAAGTTAGGAATATGAATTTTGAAATTATAATTCTAAGTAGATGGTTTAGAATACGTTTAGTAATCTTGGACAAGTTACTTAATACTCTCCTAGCCTCACCTTTCCTATCTCATATACAGATTTTTATAAAGTTATGATTAAAATGAAAACTGCATTTAAAGTGCTTTCCTGGATACCCAGTTCATGTTCATGTTCAGTGAATTTGTCTCTTAATTGCCAGCTGTTATTACTACTTCACTTGTTGATAGTCTGAGCATTTTCAGTTTCCAATGACTGTTATTTAATCTGTTCCTCCCAGATGTCCCATTTTTAAATTTAGGTGGTATATATTTTAAATTTACTAGATACAAATTCTATGACCTGATTAAAAGGCCTAGTTTATTTTTCTTTTCATATTTCCTGCTTAGAATTAATTGAAGTAAAGCAAATGGTTGTGTAATTGAATGGCTCAGTTGTTTAGACTTCTCAAATTTTCTAACTCAAAATGATAAATGGAAACATTTTGTGGATTTATCTGCCTGCCTAGATATATTTCAAGCATTCTGAAAATAGTTGCATATTAAACTGATGTAAGTATTTAGGTTAGCAAAGAAAGAAAGTTAAGTTCTGGCTCATCACAACTCTGTGATATGGATAAAAGCCCTTAACTTCTCTTAATTTTATTTAGTATGTGAGTATCGTCTAGTTAAATGGTTGATGAAATTTTTTGACCACTATAAACTCAGTATAAGATCTTGTTGTGTTCCACTTCTCCAGCATAAAATAGTCTAAAACACTCAAGTTTCAGTCATTTCCCCCAAACCTGCCTCATTAAAGGGATGCCACTGCATTCCATCAAGTTAAATTTAGTTGAAAGGAAAACCTGTTGTGGAGGTGTTGAAGTTGGAGGAGAAATACTGAATACAAGGCCTTGAGGGTGGTATTATACTTTGGTGAGAGTTTACAGTGGTTTTTGGGATATGGCCCTTAGAATTGTAAGCTAAACTGCTTGAAGTCAGAGGTAATTTGATGAATTTGATATTAATCCCTGTTCACATAACAAAAAGCACTGTATGTTTCTAATATTTTTAGTTAGATAAGATGCACTGGGAAAATATAGGTGGTTATGCACACATGTATGTATTTTGGATTTTTGTTTATGTCTTATTTGAAGGAGAGAGACAAATACATCTTCCACCTGCAGGTTCGTTCTCCAAATGCCTGTCACAGCTGGGGCTGGGTCAGGCTAAAACCAAGAGCCAGAGGAACTCAATGTGGGTCTGCCACCCTGGTGACAGGGACCTGCGTAGTTGAGGCATTCTCTGCTGCCTTCCAGGGTCTGCGTTAGCAGGAAGCTGGGTTGGAAGCAGAGTAGCAGAGACTCAAACCAGGCGTTCTGATAGGGGATGCAAGCCTCCCAGTGTCTTCATTGCGGTAAATGCCCTTCCCTATAAGTGTATATATATATTTACTCATTGACTTTTTTTTTTTAAAGATTTACTTTATTTATTTGAAAGACAGAGTTACAGAGAGAGGTGGAGACAGAGAGAGGTCTTCCATCTGCTGGTTCACTCCCCAGATGGCCACAACGACTGGAGCTGCACCGATCTGAAGCCAGGAGCTTCCTCCAGGTCTCACTGTCTTTCAAAAGTAGAAGATGGCCCAAGTCCTTGGGCCTCTGCCCCCATGGAGACCTGGAGGAGGCTTGAGGCTCCTGGCTCCTGGCTTTGGAGAGAGCTTATTGGTTCTTTCTAGTTTCAGTGATGTGACAGGTCTTACATAAGGGCAGCTCTGGTGTTTAAACCTAATAACAGTGGGGAATAGAAAGGTTATTTTGACTGCTGGGGAGATCTGAGAAGTGACATTTGGGCTAATGAAGGGTACTCAAGACTTTGAAAAACACTTTAGGCTAGAAAGGGAACATTGACAGAAAAGGAACGCACTGGAAATACAGTAGGGAGAAGAATGTTTTGAGGACAGCAAATAGTTTAGAATGATGTAATCATGCTAAAATATTTTAAGTTTTACCCTGTATGAAGAGAAGAGCTGTTAAAGAATTTTAGAAGGGAGCTAGCTTGTTGAGATCTGTGGTTTAGAAAGGCACCTGGTGATTTGGAATAGGAAAGGCACAGATTATGGTAATATGGTTATTTTAGTTGGAGAAGGAAAATTTGGATTGTGAGAACGCCTGCCTTGGGAAGGACATTGTATTAAGAATCAGGCTATGCTGATTCATGAAAAACAGAATGGACTTTGTTGGTGTAAGTGAATCGTAGGCCTTTCAGTTCTGTTCTGTAAGAAGAAACTTCTGGGAGGGCCTTTTCTGATGGGCCTTTCAGTTCTATTCTGTGGGAAGAAATAGGACCAGATAATCTTTGTGCACACCACAGAATTATATTCCCTTTCTCAGAGCAGTTTAATGGTTAAAGTATTTAGATAAATTCTTAGCTAACAAAGAGGATAAAGCAAAATAGCTGGAGATGACTAAAAGATTGGTCATTAAATTGTGATAGAAGCAAGTGCACAGAATTAACATTCTCTGGTGTTTAGTGCATATCCGTGTCCCTAGGTTCAGTCTGCCCTTCATAAGATGTCTTCCTTTCCTCTGTGATTATATTGAGCTGAAAGTGTAACGTGTGTGTGCATATGTGTGTGTGTGTGTATATATATATATATTTAAAGATTTATTTATTTATTTGAAAGGCAGAGTTAGAGAGAGAGAGAGAGATCAATCTTCCATCCACTGATTGACTCCCAAATGGCCACAATGGTCAGGGCTGGGCCAAGTCAAAGCCAGGTGCCAACAGCTTCATCTGGGTGTCCCATGTGAGTGCAGGGACCCAAAAACTTGGGCCATTTTCCACTGCTTTTCCAGGTGCATTAACAGGGTGCTGGATCAGATGTGGAGCTACTGGGACATGAATTAGCACCCATATGGGATGCTAGCATTGCAGGTGGGGGCTCATCCTGTTATGCCACAACATGGGCCTCAAAGTAATATTTGTAGGGGCCGGTGTTGTGGCGCAGTGTGTAGAGCTGCCGCCTGTGATTTGACATCCGTATGAGCACTGGTTTGAGTCCTGGCTGCTCTAGTTCCTACCCAGCTCTCTGCTAATGTGCTTGGGAAAAAGCAGATGATGGCCCCAGTACTTGGGCTCCTGCCACTCAAGTGGGAGACCTGGATGGAGTTCCTTTTTTCGGGCTTCAACCTGGCCCGGCCTTCGCCATCTGGGGGAGTGAACCAGCAGATGGTAGATCTTATTCTCTCCATCTCTCATTCTCTTCCTGTGACTCTGTCTTTCAAATCAGTCAACCAGTCAATCAGTCTTTTTTTTTTTTTTTTAAGTAATATTTTGAGAGGTCATATGAATTAAAAATGTTTGATTTCCTTTTAGAAGAAATAAGTTCTTTTTTGGTGTCTCTAAAAGTATGATTGTGAAATTGTGACATTCCTAAAATTCTTTTAAAGATGTTTAAAATGAACAGTTAGTGGACTAAAATAACTTGTATTTACCTATGGAAGCAGGTTTCTCTTGTCTCCGTGACTGAGAAATTACCCTCCATGTTCCTTAATTTTATGGCTTCGGTAAACAGATTGCTAACAGTACATTTCTAATGAGTAAATTGGGGATTAATTGTAGCTTAGTTTTGAAATTCTTGAAAATGACATCATCTGCTGTTCCTGCGAAACTGTTCGCAGTGTTTAACTGATGTGAAGTGGGGCTTCATTGCATCAGCTTTGCCGTGCTTTTCTGTGCTATGGTGTGCTGCTGTGGGTCTTTTTGTCATGACTGTTGGTATGCGTCAGTTCCACTGGAAGAGTGACAGAGCTCTTCCTCGGGTTCACTTCTCAAATGACACGGATCCCTGACATCCACCTGGGTCTCCCACCCTGCTGCCTTCCCAGGCACATGAGCAGGAAGCTGGATTTCCCAGGTGCAACAGCAGAGATGTGGATTGGAAAGAGGAACAGCCAGGACTCATCCAGTGCTCCAATATGGGAGGCTGGTGTTGCAGGCAGCAGCTTAACCCATTACACATGGCCAGCCCCAAGAGTTATTATTTTTTAAAAGATTTATTTATTTGAAAGGCAGAGTTACACAGGGAGAGAAGGAAGAGAGACAGAGGTCTTCCATCTGCTGATTCACTCCCCAGTTGGCTGCAATGGCTAGAGCTGCTCCAATCTAAACAGGAGCCAAGAGCTTTCTCTGGGTCTCCCATGTGGGTGGAGGGGCTCAAGGATTTGGGCCATCTTCTGTTGCTTTCCCAGGTCATAGCAGAGAGTGGGATTGGAAGTGGAGCAGCCAGGATTCGAACTGGCGCCCATATGGGATGCAGGCACTGTCGGGGGCAGCTTTACCTGCCCCAGAGTTATTTTTTAAATTAAGAAAATTTCCATAGTTGAGAGGCAAAGAGAAATAGACTTCTCGTCAACTGATTTACTCTCCAAATGCTCTGACAGCTGGAGCCAGGCCAGGCTGAAGCCAAAGAACCCAACCCAGGTGTCCCTCCCTGTGGGTGGCAGGGACATGAGCTACTTGAGTCATTATTCACAGGGGGAACATTAGCAAGAAGCTGGAATTGGATTGGAACTGGGACTCAAATTTTGCCCTCACATTTGGGGTACCAGCACCAAGTGGTGTCTTAACCACTAATGCCAAACATACACCATCCCTAAGATAGTTTTAAAATTCATGGGGCTGGCACTGTGGAATAGCAGGTAAAGCTGCCGCTTGCCATGCCAGCATCCCATATGGGCGCCAGTTTGAGTCCCGGCTGATCCAGCCCTCTGCTATGGCCTGGAAAAGCAGTAGAATTTGGCCCAAGCTTGGAAGAAGCTCCTGGCTCCTGGCTTTGGATCGGCACAGCTCCGGGGAGTGGAAGAGCTCTCTCCAGCCTCTCCTTCTCTCTCTGTGTAACTCTTTCAAATAAATAAATAAATAAATAAATAAATAAATAGAAAAAGAAAAAGAAAAAGTGTAATTATACCAACACATGAAAACTAGTGGTTAGGCGTCTTTTGCTTTTTCGAATAACATCAATTGAAGTATATATTTTGTGAACATTCAGAGAATTTTCAAGGAGGAAGAGTAAAAGGTTTCATGAAGGTTTTCACTTGAGGCTAAAGTCAAGAGTAATAAATATTCTTAGGAGAGATGTTTTAAAATTTATTTTATTATTTTCATTTAAAATGAAATATTTGCACTTAATTTAAGGCTAAGTAAAATACTATATATTCCATTTCAAATAGCTGACTTGTTCCTAGTTTTGACAACTGTTCTTTGACATTTATTATTTTGTTCTGCCTTATTTTTACTTTTCTAGATGGCTGGAATTATATGAGGTCTTATTTATTTGTTTTATTTTATTTTATTTGAGAGAGTTACAGACAGTGAGAGAGAGACAGAGAGAAAGGTCTTCCTTCCGTTGGTTCACCGCTCCCAAATGGCCACAATGGCCGGAGCTGCGCTGATCTGAAGCCAGGAGCCAGGTGCTTCCTCCTGGTCTCCCATGCGGGTGCAGGGCCCAAGCACTTGGTCCATCCTCCACTGCCATCCTGGGGCCACAGCAGAGAGCTGGACTGGAAGAGGAGCAACTGGGACTAGAACCCGGCGCCCATATGGGATGCCAGCACTTCAGGCGGAGGATTAACCAAATGAACCACGGCAGCAGCCCCTAACTGAGATTTTAAAAGGGAGAATGTCTTGCTGAAAATTAGTGTTAGAAAATCACTCATAGTTCTGGACATTTTCACTGCTAAATGAAATTTCTACCTTGAAGTTTGCAACTGTTACTTGTGGAGAAATCTAATAAAGGTCAAGTAGTGGTTTTATTAACTAATTAAATAGTCTTTTTTTTTAAATTTTATTTGTTTATTTTTTGGACAGGCAGAGTGGACAGTGAGAGAGAGACAGAGAGAAAGGTCTTCCTTTTCCATTGGTTCACCCTGCAATGGCTGCTGTGGCTGGCGCACTGCGCTGATCCGAAGCCAGGAGCCAGGTGCTTCTCCTGGTCTCCCATGCAGGTGCAGGGCCCAAGGACTTGGGCTTTCCTTTTCGGCTTTCTCAGGCATGTTAGCAGAGAGCCAGACTGGAAGTGGAGCAGCTGGGACTCGAACCAGTGCCCATTTGAGATGCCAGCACTGCAGGTGGAAACTTTATGCACTAAGACGTAGCCCTGCCCCCTGGTACCTAAAATCTTTTTTTTTTTTTTTTTAAATTATGTACTTAGTGAGAGAGGGTTTAATGGAAAGTGTATCTGTAGTACTTGAAAAACATTAGGTCTTGCCTCATTTTGAGGACTGTTTGAAATACTACTGTGCAGAAGAAAACATCATGCTCATTCCTTGGGAAATGCAATTTTGGGGCTGTTTGGCATCAGCGGGTAAAAGTTCAGCAACCTGTGCTTTGCAGATTAACTCCCCTCCCCCCATTCTTTTTTCTTTCTTTCCATTTTCATCATGGTAGAGAAACAGCAGAGGCCAGGGAAGGGCTCACATTTTGAAACACATTCCATTTTTGGCTGCTGTGTAGTTTGCTTTGTTACTTCACAATAAGCTACACATAACTCTGTCTTGGGGTCATATTAGCCAAGCTATTTCTGTGCTAAATATGGAAAAGTGTCCGCTTACTAATTACTCTGGGGGCTTACCTCCCATGTTGGAGATCTATAAACAGGTTAGTTTCCTTATTTGTCGAGTGCTGCATTTTCTTAAGGCTCTTTTTTTTTTTTTTCCTTTTAAAGTGTGGTGGTTGTTAGTGGTAAGGTCCTGTATGTAAATAGGCACTCCATTTTGAAAACAGGTGGTGGGCTGACATGTGTTTGCTGTGTATCAGGAGCTCTGCTTTCATTTAAGAGGCTCCGCTGCTACAGAAGCGAGAAATAAGTAGACTTAGTTCTGAGAGCCGGAGAGGAGAGGAGAGCTCATGGTGTACTGGCTTGGCAGCCCCTGCATCTGATACTGTGGGGGAAGCTAGCAACTGCTTGTTTGCAACTGGAACTAGCCTAAACTGGAATCATCCAGTTTGAGTTGGCTGCTTGCCACCTCCACAGGCTTCCTTGTTTTGCCAGCGGTTCTGCCAGGCCTTTAGTCCAGAGGTGGGGCAGGAGGACGGGCTGCAGCGCGGAGACTGGGCAGGCAGTGGGAGAGGCAGGGCAGATTACCTGTGCCCCTTGGCCTAGGGCTGCCCGTTAACCCGGGTTTATTCCTGGGAGGAGGAGGTGTTTCACATCCAACCAAGGATCAACGCCTGAGACTAGAAGCTGAAGTCTTCCTTCGGCCGGTCTCTCCCTTAACCCCCTTGCTTTCATAGTAGCTTTTTTCTTCTGCCCTTTAGAAGCAGAGCTTAAAAAACAGCATGTGTCCTACCACTGCTTGGCTACATCACAGCGAGGTCGTGCAGGAACTTGGCTTTGAGTTAGGTTTGATTGTTTGGAGTAAAAGAACTGTCTCTCCCTTACCTTTTGTCATTCTTTTCACTGCAGTTGTCTTGAGGGTATTTTTGGTTTGTTAGGTGAAAGGGGTTAGTTAAACTAGGTTTGAGGGTAAAGTTGTACCTTACTATGTTGTGGGTTTTAATTTGATGTAAATTTTTCCCAAAAATTGCTTTAAAAATTAACAAAAAAAACTTAGCAAGGTAAAATTCTAAAAAAAAATGAATTTCTAAGTTAAAAATGCCACACCAAATTGTATTTGTTTGACTTGGAAGCAAAATATTTAAGCCCTTTAAAAAATATTGTGCTTAAAATGTGAATTTTTTACATTGAGACTACTTTGTGCACAAGGAGCTTCTTTGTCAGTTTCCTCTCTGAGAGATAGGTTTAAGTTACTAAACATGGCCTAATTTCTGATTAGTGAACACCAGAGTTTCTTAGAGGTATTAAGGTAAAGAAAATCACAAATTAGAAATGCGTTTATTTTTGTGTTACTGGATGCTATATAGAAAATGTAAGTTTTCATAGCTTTGCTTAGTTTTAAGCTTTTAGAATGAGACTAAACCTCTGTTAGTCATTTTTACTCAGGATAAAATTTTACTCATTCAGTGCAGTTTGGTGACTTGTTCTGTTTTACCCCTTTTGGGTTGTTTTCACTTGGAGGCTATCTGGTCACTTCAGAAGCTATGGTACAGTTTCAACTTACAGACAATCTGAACAGGGAATCATCTGTGCCCAGAAAGAAAAATGGGCATTGTTACTTTAAACAGCATATTCTGAAGTTCAGAATTAGCCAAGATTTCATTATAAGCAATAACCCCCCCCACCCCCCACTTTAAAAAGATTGATTTATCTATCTGAAAGGGAGAGAAAGATATCTCTATTTGCTGGTTCATTTGGCTCACTCTCCAAATGCCTACAGTAAGCCAGGAGCCTGGAACTCCATTTGGGTTTACCACATGGGTGGCAGGGGCCCAAGCTGTTCTCTGCTGCTTTCCCAAGTTCAGGGATCGGAAGTGGAATGGCTGGAACTTGAACTGGGATGTTGGTGTCATAGGCAGAGGCTTAACCCACTGTGCCACAATGGCAGCGTTCCTCCCACCCCTTTAAATATATATATATCTTAGAAGACAAACTGGGATTATGTTTATCTACAAAGGGTGGTCTTATGAGTTGTTTTATGGTTGCTTCCCTTGTGAGCAAATGAAAAGAGTACCCTCTGGTAACTTACTGAAACCATTAAGACATTCATTAAATTATATGTTACTGAAGGGTACTGCTGCCAGAAATTATGTCATTGTCTGCATGGAACATCTTAGACATACTTTTATAGTAAGTAAACTTCTTTCCAGGTAGACAAAATAATGAAATACCTTTTAACATTTCTTTATAGAGTATGGGTGATCATATTTTTTAGACATTGAGTATATTTAAACTCAGAATCTCAGAAGCTTTGGTGTGAAAGAGAGTAAAATTTGAAAAATGAGCTCAGATGAGGGTGGTAAAATATTTTCTTACAAATAAATGGAAAAGCACTAAAAAGTTTGATAAAATAGAGTCAGACTTTTTTTTTTTTTTTTTTAAGATTTACTTTACTTATTTAAGAGAATTACAGAGAGGAGAGACAGATGTTCCATCTGCCGGTTTACTCTCCAGATGGCCACAATAAGCAGGGTTGGGACAGGCCGAAGCCAGGAGCCCAGAGCTGAGCCATCTTCTCCTACATTCCCAGGCCACCAGCAGGGAGCTGGATCAGAAACAGAGCACCGGACTCAAAACAGTATCTAAATGGGATGCCTGTGCCACAGGCCACAGCTTAACTTTCTGTGTCCCAGTGCCTGCCCCCTGAGCTAGGCATTCTTAGAATTTGGCCTAGTTAATAAACGTTTCACTTTCTCTTAGAGCCATTAAGTTAAAACTTTTTTCCCTCTTCTTTTGCTTGTGTGAATTGTTGGTATAATTCAACTTCTACAAAATAAGAGATGAGTTTTTGCTTGCCCCCCCTTTTTTTTTTTAATTATTGACAGTGATTAGTGTTGTGGCACAGTGAGTTAAGACTCCCCTTCAACACTGACATACCTTATAAGAGCACCAGATCAAGTCCAGGCTCTCCTTGCTAATATGCCTGGGAAAGCAGCAGAAGAGGGCACAAGTGCTTGGGCCACTGCCATACACGTGGGAGATCCAGATGGAGTTCTGGATCCTTGGCTGTCCCAACCCTGCCCTTGGCTGCCATTTGAGGTGAGAGCCAGCAAATGGAGGATCTCTGTCTTTCCTCTCTCTGCAACTCTGTATTTCAAATAATTTTTTAAAAAATCAACAGATAATTTGCCAAGTCTGATATGATAAATACCCTGAAACTGTTTCACCTTTTTTTTTTTTTAAAGATTTATTTATTTATTTGAAAGTCAGAGTTACACAGAGAGAGGAGAGGCAGAGAGAGGTCTTTCATCCAGTGGTTCACTCTCCAATTGGCCGTAACGGCCGGAGCTGTGCCAGTCCAAAGCCAGAAGCCAGGAGCTTCTTCTGGGTCTCCCACATGGTTGCAGGGGCCCAAGGACTTGGGCCATCTTCTGCTGCTTTCCAAAGCCAAAGCAGAGAGCTAGATTGTAAGTGGAGTAGCTGGGTCTGGAACCAGCGCCCATATGGGATGCTGGCGCTTCAGGCCAGGGTGTTAACCTGTTGCACCACAGTACTGGTCCCTTCTATCTTTTTTTTATTCCAGTAATTTTCTGTTTTTAAAGAGAATATTTATGCTTTTAGAAATGATTTTCCAAACTTGTTGGAGCTCTCCGAAATTATAAATACATGATTCTATTCAGATGACATTTTGATGTTAAGTTTAAATGTACTGGATGGGTGCTGTTGCACAATGGGTTAAAGCCCCAGCCTACAGCACTGGCATCCCATATGGGCGTTGATTTTAGTCCCAGCTGCTCCATTCCTGATCCAGCTCCCTGCTAATGTGCCGGGGAAAGCAGCAGAGGATGGCCCAAATCCTTGGACCGCCGCATCCATGTGGGAGACTCAGAAGAAGCTCTTGGCTCCTTGGCTTCAGATCAGCTCAGCTCTGGCCATTGTGGCCAGAGTGAACTAGCGAATGGAAGACCTCTTTCTCTGTCTCTATGTCTCTCTGTAACTCTGTCTTCCAGATAAATAAAATAAAGCTTTAAACTATTTTTTAAGAAGTTTAAATGTGCTAAATATCTAAAATGTGATCTCCCATAAATGACACTCTGTTAGGTCCACATGCATTCTGGGCTGCACTTAAGCGTTGTTTCATTGTTGAAAGCCTTGCAGTGGGGCTGGCGCCGCGGCTCACTAGGCTAATCCTCCACCTTGCAGCGCCGGCACACCGGGTTCTAGTCCTAGTCAGGGCGCCGGATTCTGTCCCGGTTGCCCCTCTTCCAGGCCAGCTCTCTGCTGTGGCCAGGGAGTGCAGTGGAGGATGGCCCAAGTGCTTGGGCCCTGCACCCCATGGGAGACCAGGAGAAGCACCTGGCTCCTGCCATTGGATCAGCACGGTGCAGCATCCATTGGAGGGTGAACCAACGGCAAAGGAAGACCTTTCTGTCTGTCTCTCTCTCTCACTGTCCACTCTGCCTGTCAAAAAAAAAAAAAAAAAAAAAAAAAAAACTTGCAGTGGCCTAACATCTATTTAAAGGATGATATATATGCTTGTCTGTTGAGGAAGTTTTTGCTTCTAGGAGGAGGCTGTCTTATACTGTAACTACTAGCCACACGAGGCTATTGAGTACTGTGGCCAGGCTGTGCACCAGTACTGACTGACACTGTAACATGGACGAACCTCAGAAACATGCCGAGTACAGAAGTCAGAAAAAAAGACTACCATGTCTGTGGAATGTCCAGGGTAGGTAAATCTATAGGAAAAAAGTAGATTGGTAGTTGCCTGCAGTTGGGAGAGGAAGAATGTGACTGCTAAGGGGCCGGCACGTGGCTTACTTGGCGAATCTTCTGTCTTGGCACTGGCATCCCGTATGGGTGCTGGGTTCTAGTCCTGGTTGCTCTCCTTCCACTCAGCTCTCTGCTGTGGCCCGGGAGGGCAGTGGAGGATGGCTCAAGTGCTTGGGCCCTGTACCCGCATGGGAGACCAGGAAGAAGCACATGGCTCCTGGCTTCAGATTGGCGCAGCGCCAGTCGTAGCGACCATTTGGGGAGTGAACCACTGGAAGGAAGACCTTTCTCTGTCTCTCTCACTGTCTATAACTCTACCTGTCAAATAAATTAAAAAAAAAAATGTGACTGCTAAATAGTATGATTTTTCTTTCTGGGGTTATAAAAATGCACTAAAATTATATTATGCTGAGGGTTGCATAACTACATATATAGTTATATATATATAAATATACTAAAACCCATTAATTGTCTACTTTTAAGCAGATGAATTTTATGGTTGAAATTATATCTCAAAAGAACTATTTAAAAATATACACACAAGATTTTAAAATCCTGGTTAAGAAAAGCTTTTAAAATTTTTATGTTGATTACATGTTTAAATAGTATTTTTAATATATTAAGTTAAATAAAATATCATTAAAATTAATTTTACATGTTTCTTCCCAAAATGTGGTTGGTATTTAATGATTTAAACTTACACAAGTATTTGTGGCTTACGCTAAGTTTCTTTTGGACAGCACTATGTAGAAGCAAGTTTTTTAATTTTGTTTTTATTATTTTTTAAAGTTTATTTTTTCAAAAAGAGTTGGAGAGGGAAGAAGAGACAAGGGAGAGATCTTCCATCTGCTGGTTCACTGCCCAAATGGCTTCATCGGCCAGAAAGCTGGGCCAGGCTGGAGCCAGGAACTTCATCTGGATCTCCCACGTGGGTGTAGTAGCCCAACCATTTGGGCCATCTTCTACTGCTTCCCCAGGTGCACCAGTAGGGATCTGGATCAGAACTCTGGTAGCCAGCACTCGAACTGGCTCCTATACAGGATGCTGATGCTGTGGGCGGTGGCAACCAAAGCAAGTTATATTGAGATATAATGTCACATAGTAATGTGTGCATTGATTTAGTGTTTTTAATTTTGCTTAGAGTGTTGGGGCCAGGTTGAGGTGTAGTGGGTAAAGCCACTACCTGTAGTGCTGGCATCCCATATGGGCACCGGTGTGAGGCCTGACTGCTCCACTTCCAATCCAGCACTCTGCTATGGCCTGGGAGGGTGGTGGAGGATGGCCCAAGTCCTTGGGCCCCTGCACCTGCAAGGGAGACCTGGAGGAAGCTCCTGGCTTCTGGCTTCTGATTGGCCCAGCTTCTGCCATTGCAGCCATTTGGGGAGTGGAAGACTTCTGTCTCTCTGCTTTTGCCTCTGCCTCTCTGTAACTCTTCCTTTCAAGTGAATAAATAAATCTTTAAAAAAAAATAGTATTTTTCTTTTATTTCCCAAACCTTTTCTATCCTCTTGGAAATTAACAATTAACAGAAAAGTCTTTTGGGACTCTTAATGACTGAAATATAAACTGTTTCCAGATTTCCCTCTTCAAGAAATGTAGTATTGGATAGACAGAAATGCTTGTTGGTTTTAGAGTAGCCAAGGGAATGTCTCAGTTCTTGAAGAAACTTTAACATAAAAAAAAAAATAGAGCTACAGGGGGCTGGGAACAAGGAGATAGAGAGAAAGAGAGACACAGAGAACTGTCTTCCATCCATGGGTTCACTTCTCAAATGGCCCCAATGGCCAGGGCCAGTCCAGGCCTAAGCCAGGAGCCAGGAACTCTGAAATCCATGTGGGTCTCCCATGTGGGTGGTAGGGACTGAAGTATTTGAGTTGGTATCAGCTGCATCCCAGGAGTATTGGCAGGGAACTGGATCAGAAGCTGAGTGGCTGACTCAAACCTTAGTACTCTGATAGAGGGATGCAGGTGTTGTGGCAGCCTTGCTACAAAGCTTACCCCTTAAAGTATCTTTTTTTAAAAAGATTTATTTATTTATTTGAAAGGCAGAGTCACAGAGAAGCAGAGGCAGAGAGAGAGAGGTCTTCCATCCATTGGTTCACTCCCCAGATGGCTGCAGCGGGCCAAAGCTGCGCCAATCTGAAGCCAAGAGCCAGGAGTTTCTTCATGGTCTCCCTTGTGGGTGCAGGGGCCCCAGCATCTAGGCCATTTTCTACTGCTTTCCCAGGCCATAGCAGAGAGCTGGATCGGAAGTGGAGCAGCCAGCCCTCGAATGGGCGCCCATATGGGATGCAGGCACTGCAGGAGTTGGATCTACCTGCTACACCACAGTGCCGCCGCCCCCTTAAGGTATTTTTAAGTGATGGCTAACACTTCTGATAGAAATTTAAAATGGGTCTGTTAAATGCAGTGGAAGTCTGGTATTGGAATTAGAAGACACATAATTAATAGACGTGGAGTTTTTTCTGGACATGATTTATTTACTCAAACTGAAGTTCTGTACTTGTTATGTTGCTTTCTGTCGTGGTTGGAAGGGACAGACTAGCTTTCTGAGTATGCTGTTGTTATGATTAGAGTCATCTTGAACTGTAACTTTGTCACTGGAAGAAACTGCTAAGAGATTGTTCTGTTTAAGCAGAATAGCTTTTGGGTTGGGATTTCTTTCTGAGTAGTTAATAGTCATTTATGAATGAATAAAACAATTGTATCAAATTGTAGATGGCTTAGGCTTCCAGCTGGGAAGTTAGATGCCTTTCAGGTAACCTCTTGGGCCTGGAACCACCACCCTAGTGGAGAGTTCAGAAGTGGACAGAAACTGCGTTTTCATTCTGAATAGGAGGGAGATTTAATTAGCTACCAACTTAAACGAGAAAAGTTCAGAACCCCAAAACAAAGTTCAAATTTTCTTGTGGATTTGATGAAGGCTGTTATTTGTATGTACCATTTAGAATTAAAAAACATGTCACTTAATCTCTGAACATTCTTGGCTTATGCCTTTTGAAGCATTTTAGTTGTTGATACAAGAAATGTATATGATTTTATATATTATGTGCTTAAGGGAAAGAGGAACTTCCACTATGTGATAATTGACAGTTTGCAAATTCTTGTCTGTCATTCTCTTGAAAAGACACCCCTTTACAGAAAGCTTCTTGTTTCTCAGGTAGACTGTGCTTTCAAGGAGCATGCTTTTGGCTTGAATTACTTGAATAGCAAGTTGTTTTTTTTTTTTTTTTTTTTTTTTTTTTTTGACAGGCAGAGTGGACAGTGAGAGAGAGAGAGACAGAGAGAAAGGTTTTCCTTTTGCCGTTGGTTCACCCTCCAATGGCCGCCGCTGCAGCCGGCGCACCGCGCTGATCCAATGGCAGGAGCCAGGATCCAGGTGCTTTTCCTGGTCTCCCATGGGGTGCAGGGCCCAAGCACTTGGGCCATCCTCCACTGCACTCCCTGGCCATAGCAGAGAGCTGGCCTGGAAGAGGGGCAACCGGGACAGAATCCGGCGCCCTGACTGGGACTAGAACCCGGTGTGCCGGCGCCGCAAGGTGGAGGATTAGCCTAGTGAGCCACGGCGCCGGCCGAATAGCAAGTTTTTTGAGACTTAGGGGATTGCCAACAATGTAATGATCCAGCCCACCCAGCTTCTTTGGATTTTAAAAGTACTTTAGAGCTAAGGTTGTTTTGGATAGTGCAAATACTTAGAAGCATAATTTTTCACTTTGCCCCACTATCCATTTTTTACTTAACAGAATCTGTTTGCAGAATCTGACTACATATATGACCAAAAAGAGACAATTTGAACATGAAATGGCAAAGAAGTACTTAGTGATGAGGTCTCTGTTAGTTGGTTACGTTACAGTTCTTACAGTCAGGGGAATTTTAGGATCGAGTAGCGTCCTTGAGAAAATGTCACATGATTCATTGTAATAGACTTAACAAAACCATAGCCTCTTTCCATTTTTGCTATTTTTATCAAAACTGTAGATTCTCAGATACCATTATACAAGTATTACTTTTTTAATGTCAATCTTGTAAGACTTCAGTTTTTTGTTTGTTTGTTTGTTTTTGGTTTTTAAAGATTTACAGAGTTGGGGCTGGCACTGTGGCGTAGCGGATTAAAGCTCTGACCTGAAGCACCGGCATCCCCTATGGGTACCAATTCTAATCTTGGTTGCTCCTCTTCTGATCCAGCTCTCTGCTATGGCCTGGGATAGCAGTGGAAGATGGCCTAAGTCCTTGGGTCCCTGCACCCACGTGGGAGACCTGGAGGAAGCTCCTGGCTCCTTGCTTTGGATTGGCACAGCTCTGTCTTTTGCAGCCATCTGGGGAGTGAACCAACGTGATGGAAGACCTCTTTCTCTGGCTCTACCTCTCTCTCTGTAACTCTGCCTTTCAAATAAATAAAATCTTAAAAAAAAAGAAAAGAAAAGAAAGATTTTCAGAGTTAACAGACTCAGAGAGAGAGGGAGAGAGAGAAACCTTCTATCTGCTGGTTCACTCCTCGGATGGCTACAACTGGTCCAGGCCAAAGCCAGGAGTCCAGAACTCCATCTGGGTTTCCCACATGAATGGTAGGGGCCCAGGTACTTGGGCCATGTTCCGTTCATTTCCCAGGTGCATTAGCAGGGAACTGGATTGGAAGTAGAGCAGCTGGCATGCAAACCAGCACTTACATGGGCTGCCAGTGTAGCAGGGACAGCTTTAATCTGCTGCATCACAGTGCTGGCCCCCGAAATTTTTAATTGAGGGGAGATATATGCAATACAAAATGTGCCATTTTAGCCACTTTTAAGGGTTTGGTTCTGTGCCATTAGTATATTTGTATTGTACAACTATTATCACTGTCCATCTTTAGAACTTTTTCATCATTAAACAATGACCATCCTCCCTCTCTCTTTATCTCCAGTGATAACTATTCTTTGTTTCCATGTATTTTTAAAAAATATTTATTTGAAAGGCAGAGTTACATAGAGATCTTTCATCTATTTCTTCACTCCCCAAATGGCTGCAGCAGCCAGGGCTGGGCCAGGCTGAAGCTAGAAGCCTGGAACTCCATCTGGGTCTCCCATGTGGGTGGCAGGCGCCCAGCCAATGAAAGCAGTCTTTCATCGCTTTCCTGGGCACAGTAACAGGAGCTGGAATAGAAGCAGAACAGCTGGAACTGGAACCAACACTCATGGAATGCCAGCCTTACTGTGCTGCCGTGCTAGTCCCTCTGTGTATCCCTCCCCCACTCCTTTTTTTTTTTTCTGAGAAAGATTTATTTATTTATTTATTTATTTGAAAGGCAGAGTTACAGAGTGAGAGAGAGAAAGAGATCTTCTGTCTTCTGGTTCACTTTCCAAATGGCTGCAATGGCCAGGGTTGGATTACATTGAAGTCAGGAGCTTTATCTTGGTCTCCTACATGGGTGCCAGGGTCTGGGGACTTGGACCATCTTTGCTGCTTTCTCAAGTACATTAGCAGGATCTGAAGTGGAGCAGCAGGAGGAACCAGTACCCACGTGGGATGCCGGTTCTGCAGGTGCTGCTTTACCTGCCACGCCAGAGTGCTGGCCCCTCTGTATGTTCCTTAAAAGATTTTCATTGATCGATTGGAAAGGCAGAGTGACGTACACATGCACACGTGTGTGCACACGAACACAGATCTTTTGCTGGTTTACTCCCCAAATGGTCCCAGTGTCTGGGACTGGGCCAGGCCAAAATCAGAAATCAGGAACTCCATCCTCGTCTCTCTTGTGGGTAATTGGGGTCCAGATACTTGGGCCATCGTCTGCTGCCCTTCCTAGGAGTGTTAGCAGGGAGCTAAATCAGAAGTGGACTAGCCAATACTTTAATTGGCATTCTGATACAGGATGCCAACATCCTGTGTCTTAACTCAGTGAGTCACAATGCCAACCATGAAGGCTTCTCTCAAAAAATTGTTTGTAAGGCAGAGTGATAGAGATCTTCCCTTTGCTGGTTCACTCCCCAAACAGCTGTGGCTGAGTCAGGCTGACACCAGGAGCCAGGAACTCCATCCAGGTCTCTTGTGCATGAGTGGCAGGAGCCAAGTACTTAGGCCTTTTTCTGTTGCATTCCTGGGAGCATTAGCAGGGAGCAGCTGGGACTTGAACCAGCGCTCCATGGGATGCTGGTGTCACAAGTGGTGTGTTAAACCACTGTTCCACAACACAGGCCCAGGAACTCCATCTAGGTTTGCCATGTGGTTAGCAGGGGACTCAGGTACCTAGTTTGTCATTACCACCTTCCCAGGTGCATGAGAGAGAGAGAGAGAGAGCGCTGATCAGGAGCCAGGGGCTTCTTCCGTGTCTCCCATGCTGGTGCAGGGGCCCAAGCACTTGTGTCATCTTCTACTGCTTTCTCAGGCCATCAGCAGGGAGCTGGATTGGAAGTGGAGCAGCTGGGACTCGAACTGGCGCCCATATTTATGCCAGCACCACAAGCAGATGCTTAACCTACTATGCCACAGCGCTGGCCCCAATAACTGCATTCTGACGTGGGATTCTGGCATCCCAAGCTGCAGCTTAATCTGCTGTACCACACACCCAGCTCTGTTTAACATGTTGGTGTACTTGATACTTAAATACTTGGATTTGAGGTCTAGATAGAAACTAGGAGAACTCAAGGAAAGTTAATTTCTGAAGTCTAAATGTTCTAAGAAATTCTTAGGAGTTTAATTATCACTAATTAGCAATAGAAGCTGATTACAATATGAAAAACTGTTGATGATTATCATTCTTTTTCTGCCTCTGTATTTGTCTAATAGAGAAAGCTTCACTTACTTGTCAGTTTCACTTTCACTCAGTTAATCATTATCATTCTTTTATCAGATGTTTTCCCATTAGAAATCCTTGTAGTCTGATTATAGAAGAAATCTAATAGACTAAGCAAAGTTGAAGTTAAAGTATTGTTTCATGATAAAAATGTATTTTTGCTCTTTAATATGTATGGTTCCTCTCAATAATAAATACCCCAAAATTAAAGAATTTAAACAACTCCTCACTAATTTTGGCTCTAAGAGCTTCCTTTATACAGTTGAACCTGCAGTGTTTTCTCTAGTTGTTTTGTAATAGCTGTTAGATTCATTTGTAATAGAGTCGACTCATTGTTCTGATGTCATCTCTTAGGAATTTTACCTGGGAAAGACAGAGTTTTGAGACCCCGTGGTTCAGCAGAACCTTAGGGACTTTTTCTATGGAACTGGAAGAATGACTGACTGTATTTTATTTGTACATTGTATGTAGGGGTGGGGAAGTAAAATTTAAAAAAAATTTAAATTATTTTTAAGGACTTATTTATTTGAAAGAGAGAGAGAATCTTCCATTCCCTGGTTTATTCCCCAAATGGCCACAATGGCTGGAGCTGGGACAGTCCAAAGTCAGGAGCCAGGAGCTTCTTCTGGGTCTCCCATGTGGTTGCAGGGGCCTTAGGATGTGGGCTATCCTCTATTGCTTTCCTAGGTGCATTAGTGGGGATTGGATCAGAATTGGAACAGCCGGACTCGAACCAGCACCATATGGGATGCTGGTGCCACAGGCTGTGGCTTTAACCTGCTGTGCCACAGCTCCGGCCCCAAGTAAAATTTTTGAAATGTACCATTTGAAAAACAATTTTTAAGTGTGTAGTTCCACAGCATTACCATATTCACATTGTTGTGCAGTCATTACCATCATCCGTCTCCAGAACTTTTTAATTTCCCCAAATGAAACTGACCCATTAAGCAACAATCCCATTTCTCCATTCTACCAACTGCAGCCACTGTTCTGCTTTCTGTCTCTAGGAGTTCAACTACTCTTAGTACCACATACATGGTACAAATGGAATTTTACTGTATACAGTCATACAATTTTCTTTTTGTGTCTGGTTACTTCAGTTAGCATGGTTTCTTGAAAGTTCATCCATGTTGTAGCATGTATTAGAATCTCCTTTTTAAGAGAAACACATACACACTGAATTTTATTGCACTTTAAATATTTTATTTGAAAGGTAGAGTTAGAGAGGGAGAGATACAGAGGGAGATCTTCCATCCGCTGGTTCACTCCCCAGGTGGTTGCAATGGCTGGGGCTGAGCCAGGCTGAAGCCCATGAGCTAGGAGCTTAATCTGGGTCTCCCACATGGGTGCAGGGGCCCATTAGGAGGGAGCTGTACTGGAAGTGGAACAGCCAAGGCTCTGACTGGTACCCATATGGGTTGCTGGCATCGCAGGCGGCGGCTTTCTGTTACGCCACAGTGCCAACCCACGCACTATGTTTTGCTTATCCATTCATCTGTCAATGGACATTTGGGATGTACAGGTACCTATTCAAGTCCCTGTTTTCCATTCTTTTGGACATATAACCACAAGTAGAATTGCTGAGTCACATGGAAATTCTGTGTTTAATTTTTTGGGGAACTGCCACACTGTTTTCCATAGTGTTTGTACCATTTTACCTTCTCACCATCAATGAACAAGGGTTCCAACTTCTTACATCCTTTTAAGCAGTTATTTTTCTGCTTTTGTTTTTAAAGATTCATTTATTTATTTGAAAGGGCCAGAGAGCTCTCTTTCACTTTTTGGTTCTCTCCCCACCAATGGCTGCAACAGCCAGTGCTAGGCCAGACTGAAAGTTAGGAGCCAAAATCTGCCTGAGTCTTTACCATGGGTAGTGGGGACTCTCTTACTTGGGCCATCATCCGCTGCTTCCTAGACACATTAGGAAGGTGGATTGAAAGTGTAGTAGCTGTACCTGAATTGGCACTTTGGTACGGTGTGGAGCATCCCACATGGCTAACCTGTCTGTTCTTCTGTGGCATTTTGTTTTGAAGATTTATTTATTTATTTGAAATGCAGAGTGAGAAGAGACAGATGAGCTCTTCATTCCACTGGTTCACTCCCCAGATGGCCACAACAACCAGGGCTGGGCCAGGCTGAAGCAAGGAGCCAGGGGCTTCATCCTGTCCTCCCATGTAGGTGCAGGGGCCCAAGCACTTGGGCCATTATCCACTGCTTTTCCAGGTGCATTAGCAAGGAGCTGGATTGGAAGTGGAACAGCAGGGATTCATATGGGATGCCAGTGATGGCTTAAGCTGGTGAGCCAAAGCACTGGGCCCTCCTGTTTGTTTTTATTTTTAATTAAAAAATTTGTTTAATTGAAAGTTACAGAGAGAGGTCTTCCACCCGCTGGTTCATTGCCCAGATGGTTGCAACGGCCAGGGCTGGACCAAGATGAGGCTAGGAGCTGAGAGTTTCATCTGGGTCTCCCATGTGGGTGACAGGGGCCCAGACACTTGGGCCATCTTCTGCTGCTTTTCCCAGGCCCTTAGCAGGGAGCTGTATCAGAATTGGAGAATTTAGGGAGTGTACCAGCTGATGGAGGGTCTCTCGTCATTTGTTTGAAAATTACAAAACAGTTTTGTCCACAAAATCTTTTGACCTTGGTATTTCTATGGTGAAGCACACTTTGTAAAAAGGTATTTATATTTCACATTTTCATCATGTTTTTCAAAATTAAATGAGGCCAAAAAGTTTTAGATCCCAGTTTCCCTTGAGTAATCTAATTTTTAGAAGTTGGTATTTCTTCTTTTATTCAAGGTACAATATATCAAGTTATTAAGGATACATGAGTAATGAGGAAAAATGGGCGCCTGAAAGATCTTGTGTTTGGATTGCAGCTTGAAATTGGGGTGCTGGTTTTTCAAAAGAGAAGTTGTCAAAGAAATAAGGGCAGGACAGGCTTTCTCAACTGTGGTATTCACCCTGGAGACCAGAGAATTTTTTGTTCTGGGGATTCAAGGGTGTCTAGCAATGTCCCTGATCTCTTAATAGATGTCAGTAGCCACCCCCACAAAAAACAGTGTTGCCTGAGGATCAGAAATCCCCTTCCCTCCCTTTGGGAGCCAGTGATTGTAAGTATTCACAGTGGTAGGATTTGTGAATGGGATAGAAAAACCATCCAGAAACGCTAGTCTTTGTTAGACCTTTAAAAGCTGTTTTCATCTGTGTATTTCAATTGTGTTTCTGTGTTCATTCCAAAAAATGTTTATTAATAAAAATGATCTGCAAAGTTCTAGATAACAGGATCCATGAAGTGTTTTTATAAATAATCAGTAGTTTTTTTTTTTTTCCCCTAAGATTTATTTATTTGAAGGGGAGAGTTAGAAAAAGAGATATATCTTCCATCTGCTGGTTCACTCCCCAAATGGCCCCAATAGCTGGGTCACGGCCAGGCCAAAGCCAGGAGCCTGGAACTCCCATGTGGGTGGTAGGGGTCCAAGCACTTGGCCATTCCCCGGAGCATTATCCAGAAGCTGGATTGGAATTGGAGCAGCTTGGAATTGAGCTGGCCCTCAAGCAGCATGCAGGCTTCACAGGCAGTGGTGGCTTAAAGATCCACTGCGCTGCAACACCAGGCCCAAAATATCAGTGATTTTTAATCATGTTGTTAATATATCATTTAAGGCCTTAATTAGACTATCCATTATTTTTAGAATAAAAATAAAAATGTTTAATTAACATCAAAAAGGCGGACTCTGCAGTTTGCAACAAAGTAATATTTTCTGTTTTCCTTTCATTCTTAGATACTGAGTTTAACTTCATTTTACTGAATTGATATGCTTTTCTAGACATTAATCTCAATCACTTGAGCAGTCAAATAAGAGTTTCTCTGAGACACTGCTGTTACATATCCAGAACCTTGCTGTGCTCTGGTGAGAGCTGACCCCAGTATTGGATTTTCAAGACAGCTGGTGACTGAGTTGTTAGAAGAGAAGTGAAAGGATTTAAGAGAGACATTGTAGTAAGAGAAGTTCAGGAACACCCAGCCAAGAAACCACAGAATTTGATGGCATGGGCTGGGCTGGGCGCATTAGGAACAACTGAGGAGCAGAGATTAACACTAAGACTACTCCTTGAAGGCAGGCAAGGAGGGGCCCTTCGTGGTGGGGTTGGAAGGTCATGAGAATATGAGGAGTGGCCAGAAAATCACTTTAGGGCCAGGTTATGGTTCCGCTTCACCTTGTGGGGAATATGGACTTGATTCTACAGGTACCTGGGGAGCTGTCAGAGGTGAAAGGTTGGATGTAGTACAGAGTCATAGGACCCTAGAGTAGTAGGGACCTTTAAAGATAATGGCGGCTGGTAAGTCCCTAGGGAATTAAAGTTTAGAGAGGTAGAATGAGGTGCCTTCATAGACCACACACTTGAGTATTTAAGGAAAAAAATAAGAGGCTTAATTCATGTTACAGCTTAAGTGGTAGAGTTGAAAACGGTAGTAAGATCACATTAGAGCCGGCGCCACGGCTCACTAGGCTAATCCTCTGCCTGCGGTGCTGGCACCCCGGGTTCTAGTCCCGGTCGGGGCACCAGATTCTGTCCCGGTTGCTCCTCTTCCTGTCCAGCTCTCTGCTGTGGCCCCAGGAAGGCAGTGGAGGATGGCCCAGGTGCTTGGGCCCTGCACCTGCATGGGAGACCAGGAGGAAGCACCTGACTCCTGGCTTTGGATTGGCTCAGCACACTGGCCATAGCAGCCATTTGAGAGGTGAACCAATGGAAGGAAGACCTTACTCTCTGTCTGTCTGTCTCTCTCACTGTCTAACTCTGCCTGGCCAAAAAAAAAAAAAAAATCACATTAGACCATTTATACTAAACTGGTGAGGGTTTCTTTGTTTGTTTTAACTTTCTAGGATGGGACCCCTTTTGCCTTCTTAAATTAATGAGCTTTTGTTTATTGTAGGTATATGTAATCTGTTTACATTTGCTTGATATATTGTAATTTAAAATATTAAAAATTTTTATTTAATATAAATAGTTTATAAAACAAACTTAGAAGAGGGCATTGTTTTTCCAAATCTCTTCAGTGTCTGACTTAATAAGATAATTAGATTCTCATAACTAATTCTGTATTCATACTGAGATTATATTATTTTTTGGGAAGTATATGGAAAAAATCCGACTTACGTGGGTAAGTAGCTGAAAGAGGGAGAACGTCACAGAACCCTAAAAGGATCTTGGGCCCCCACAGGTCCTTAAACCACACTTAGAGAGCTGCTGCCCTAAAAAGATGCAATTTTAGTTTGTAAATAACAGGATATAGTAGAATTAGCTGGTATGTTGATGTGTTCCATTCAGGAAAGTAGGTGATTATTTTGCCTAATCTGAAGACTGGTGGACACATTTTGAATTATCCAAGCCTGATAGAAAATAAAATTGCATATTTTTTCTCTCGACCTAACCTTATATAAATATTGGTTATGAAGTGAGAAAAAATATTAACTTCCCATTGGGAAGGGAAATTGTCACTTCTCCTTCCAACAAATGGGTAGTCTGTTTTAACTGCAAAATTTTCCTGTTGCTTTTTAAAAAATTGATTTGTGCCAGATTATTTGTTTCACAATTTGATTGGATACTTTTTAACTTACCAACTTCAGGAAAACCAACACAGATGCATATTTGTGATAATTAAATATTTACAAATGATACAAGGACACAGAATGCAGGTCACTCCTTGGTCATCACTCTTGTATGTGAACAAACACAGCCCTGATTCGTCAGTAGTGCTCAGTGCCTTGACATTTTCAGTAGAGTTAACTGTTCACATCGTGACTGTGAGAACAGGAGTAGCTGATTATCAGATGTGATTTGGTTTATAAGAATCCTTTTTTTTTTTTTTTATAAATATTCTTTTACTTCCATACTCTTATGTGACATTTGCAGCAGATATTCAATCTCAGGGGGACATAAAACCCACACTTGGAGGGTGCTTGGAGATGAGGTATGGGCACTTGAGACCCAAGAGTCCTGGCAGGGGCACTCATCCACACCGCCTGCCAGGGTCAATGTGCTTCCTCTAAGTGATAGCCAACCCCCCCCCCCCCCCCAAGACAAGGAGAATGGTTTATAAGAATCCTAGCATCCTGTGTTGTTTGTTTATCAAGAATTATTATTATGGGCCGGCGCCATGGCTCACTAGGTTAATCCTCCGCCTGTCACGCTGGCATCCCATATGGGTGCCGGGTTCTAGCCCTGGTTGCTCCTCTTCCAGTCCAGCTCTCTGCTGTGGCCTAGGAAGGCAGTGAGGATGGCCCAAGTGCTTGGGCCCCTGCACCCACATGGGAGACCAGGAGGAAGCACCTGGGTCTTGGCTTTGGATTGGCGCAGTGCCAGCTGTAGCGGCCATTTGGGGGGGTGAACCAACGGAAGGAAGACCTTTATCTCTGTTTCTCTCTCTCTCACTGTCTATAACTCTACTTGTCAAATAAATAAATAGAAAAAAAATTTTAAAAAATTAAAAAAAAATTATTATGAGCCTGCTGCTTATTTTTGTGCTTGTCCACTATAGACATTTTTTTCAGATCTGCTTAGTTTTCTTAATAATGTTACTTAGAAATTATAAACAAATATGTATAATTCAGACTTAATGTCTTTGAAAATGTGCTTAGGAAAAGTGTAATCAGGTTTCAAATTTCTTTCTTATTTATTGGTTTATTTGAAAGAGGTAGAAGGAGAGATACACAGAAAGAGAGAGCTTCCATCTGCTGATTCAGTCCCCAGATGGTTGCAAGGAGCCAGGAACTTCGTCGGGTCTCCCATGTTGGATGTAGGAACCCAATGATTTGGACCATGTTCCCCTGCACGTTAGCAGGGAGCTGGATCCAAAGTGGAGCAGCCTGGGCTCTAACCAGCGCCCATATAAGGGTACCTGGGCTCAGGTAGTGGTCCAACCCACTGCACCACAGCGCGTTCCCTGGTTTCAAATTTCTATCATTGTTTTTCACTTTATTTTAAAGTAATCATTACCATTACCTAATCATCTTCCTCTTTATTTTAATCATACAGACTTACAGAGAAATTGTATTATTTCAATAGCCAGTAGCCAGGAATTCTGCTCTTAACATAAGCGTATTTACTTCTGTAGCCTCTGTTGCTAAGGAATTCTGGAGTATGTAATACTGGTACTGTAATGAAAACTTTTTAAAACTTTTGGTGTTAAAAATTGAAATACCTACATACAAGGGATCATCAGAAAGTTCATAAAAATTGCATATTAAGAAAAAACTGCATGAATTTCAAAAATTGTTTTGTACCAAAATAAATCTTTTAATTCCCTTTTTTCCAAGAGCTTTTTGAAGTACCTTTGTATAAAAATTTTTTCTTCTGTGCTGAAAATATGGATTAATTTTGTTAACCATTTCAGTGACAATTTACTATTAGGATCCTGTTTACTTAGTGCTGTAATAACATGGCTTTTGCTAGACTATGATCTAAAAAAAAACTTTTTTTCATAAATGGGAAAAGTGAACCCTAATATTGTAGAACGGGCAGTTATAACTTGTGTTTGTATCTCAGGGATTTATCCCTTGTAGTTTGTGTTTTGTAGCTCAGTTACCTCTTTAGAATTGCTACTGAAATAGGTTTGTCTCTCTGCATTTCAAGCTGTGTAAAGTTCTGAAAACCTCATGAAATGTTCATCTTTTTTCTTTTTTTTAAAGATTTATTTATTTATTTGAAATGCACAGCTATACAGAGATGGAGAGAGAGGTCTTCCTGGTTCACTTCCCAAATGGCCACAATGACTGGAGCTGGGCTGATCTGAGGCCAGGAGCCAGGAGCTTCTTCTGGGTCTCCCACACGGGTGCAGGGGTCCAAGGACGTGGCCATCTTCTACTGCTTTCCCAGGCCATAGCAGAGAGCTGGATTAGAAATGGCACCCATATGGAATGCCAGCTCTGCAGGTGGTAGCTTTACCCACTACACCACAGCACCGGCCCCTCATCTCTTTAACATATTAACTAAATTAAAATATTGTGTAAATTTCCTGGTTTTCTGTAAACATCTTTAATCTTCTATAACAGAACTCTTGATAGTACTTTAAAAATGTATTTATTTGAAAGGCAGAGAGCTCCCATCCACTGGTTCACTCTCAATGCCTGCGTTGACTGGGACTGGGCCAGGCTGAAGCAGGAGCTGGGAAATCATTCTGGGTCTTCCATGTTGGTGGTAGGAACCCAGGTACTTGAATCACTGCTCCTGCCTCCCACGATCTGCATTAGCAGAAAGTTGGAGTTAGGAGCTGGGGCCTGGGTATTGAACCCAAGTACTCTGATGTGGAATGCAGGCATCTTAACCTGTGTTAATCACTGAACCAAATAGCTACTCTAATTTTTTTATTTTCTTAAAAAAAAAAAAAAAAAGTAGCAAATTTTTTCTAACCTAAGCCTGAACTCTTTTGGATGGTTTTGTGATTGTCCTGTAAATGAGAGCTGTAGTCTTAAGCAAATGACAGAAACCACCATGGGACTTTTCCTCCAGCTAGCATGTTTAAGATGCATTAACCTCCCAGTAACTTGATTGAAAGATGAGGCTTCAGGAAGGAGATTATAAAACAAAATTTCAGTGTTTTAGGGGACTGGTGCTATGGTGTAGCAGGTAGAGCCACCGCCTGTGATGCCAGCATCTTGTATGGGTGCCAATTTGAGTCCCAGCTGCTCCACTTCTGATCTAGCTCTCTGCTATGGTTTGGGAGAGCAGTGGAGGATGGCCCAAGTCCTTGAGTCCTTGCACCTGAGTGGGAGACCCAGAAGAAGCTCCTGGCTTCTGTTGTGGCCATCTGGGGAGTGAACCAGTGGATAGAAGACCTCTCTCTCTGCCTCTCTGTGACTCTGCCTTTCAAATAAATAAATAAATCTTTTTAAAAAATAGTCTTTTAGTTGATTTATTTGATAATATTGTAAAAGAACTTAGAACCACAACAGTCTTGTACATCCAGTACTGTAAAATTGTATGTTACTTACATGGTTTTTAGGCATAACAATATTATTTATTTAAATCTCTCTCTTAATTTGCATGTATAGGGTAACATTTTCTAGTCTGTCAGTTGACTTTCTCTCCCTTGGAGGATATTTTTTTTAATTAAATGGAAGAGAATAATAAATTTAATTTCATTAACATACTTTCTACATTATCTACAGAGAAGAAGGCCCAAGCTAACAAGATTTAAGTTACTTACATGTTTCTTCATTAGTCCTTCAAAAATTTTTTCTTTTAAAGATTTGTTTATTTATTTGAAAGCGGAGTCACAGGAGGAGAGACAGACCTTCCATCCACTGGTTCACTCCCCAAATGGCTGTAATGACTAGGGCTGGGCCAGCTGAAGTCAGGAGCTGCTTCTCCCCCACATGTATACAGGGGCCCAAGTACTTGGACCATCCTCCACTGCCTTCCCAGGTGCATTAGCAGAGAACTGGATTGGAAATGGAACAATTGGGACTCAATCCGGCACCCCTATGGGACACCGGTGCTGCAGGCTGTGGCTTAACCTGCTGCGCCACAGCGCCAGCCCCAGTCCTTCAAAAAAATTTAAAATCCAGATTCTTAGATTATTTTGGATCTCTGTTTTCCTAAAAAGTAATTTACCCATGATGTGATAGTAATTTTACTACTAATAATAGTACTGTTATTAATATTAGTAATACAGTACTTTTTCTGATAATGGAAGTGGAGTAGTGCTTCATTTGCCAAACACATTTCACATTGCGGAATCTCTAAGCTTGTGTGTTATTTAATTCTTGTGAGGTAGGCACCTATCCATTTTACAGAGGTGGAAACTGAGCCTTAGCAAGAAATTAACTGATTCATCCAAGGATATGTGTTATATGTCTGAGCCACAATTTGAATGTAGATCTGTGAATTGAAAACCCATTATTATCATAAGTGAATTACATTCATTAATTTTGTTTCATTTGGGAAAAAATGGTGCAGATTATTCATGGAATATAACATTTGCCTTTAGGTACATGTGGTTCCCTTTGCTTCCAGGTACTTGGGCCAGTGTATCTCGTCATCTGTTATCTCTGATGATGGAGTGTGTGAGATAGATGTGGAAAATGTAGGGCCTCCAGGAATTCCAGTCCTGAAGTTTAGATGTGTGATTATTGCTACTTGCTAATTTTAAGACTGTTTCTGTGCTGTTCACTTTGTTTCTTTAGCTGAAGTTTGTTATTCTTTGTGCTCCTGCAGCAGCGATTCCAGTAGTAGCTCAAGTGACGCCTCCCCAGCCCGATCCGTTCAGTCTGCCGCAGTCCCAGCACCCACTTCCCAGCTGCTTTCATCTTTGGAAAAAGATGAGCCCCGTAAAAGTTTTGGGATCAAGGTTCAGAATCTTCCAGTACGCTCTACAGGTAATATTTTATGTGACTGTTGCTAATGAGAAATGAGATAGACTGGGCAATTGCCTTTTATATTTCGTGGTGAAAATCAGTTTTCATTTAGTGGTTCCTTAACAGTTAATGCCATGTAAGAATGACATAAGTAATTATTATAGCTTTATGTAGTTTAATTTCTACTTTTTTACCTTTGTACATATGTAAATATTACATGGTGAATGGTATTTTATTTATATGTAACAAGTATGTTACACGCATAAACATGAACACAAATAAAGGTCATATATATGGTGGGTGGCTTGTGAAGAAAGCATGTCTCTTTTTTGAATAAATATTTCTGGATTAAATATTAAATTTTTTATTTTCATTTTATTTGAAAGAAATAGATGTGTATTGATCTATTGTCCTTTCCTGGTTCATTCCCAAGATACCAAATGAATACAGTAGTCAAGGCTGGACCAGGCTGAAACCAGGAGCCAGGAACTCAGTTTGTGTCTCCCACATGGGTGACAGGAACCCAAATACTCAATCTTTTGCTGCTTCCCATGGTTCCTGTTAGCAGGAAGCTGGATTGGAAGCTTAGTAGCTGGTACTCGAACCAGGCATTCCAGTTTGTGATGTGGGCATCACGCATGATGACCTAACTGCCATGCCACCAGCCCTCTCCTCCAGAGAGGCTATGTCAGCTTGGAGTCCTGTGATATGTGAAATAACTGTGAACGTTGAATTATGATAAGAAACCCATTTCAAATGAGAAAAGCCATGAATAATGGAAATTTTTTTAAAATATTTATTTATTTGAGGGGCTAACGCTGTGGCGCAGCCGGTTAACGACCTGGCCTGAAGCGGCGGTATCCCACATGGGCGCCAGTTCAAGACCTGGCTGTCCGCCCCCCCCCCCTTTTTTTTTGACAGGCAGAGTTAGGCAGTGAGAGAGAGACAGAGAGAAAGGTCTTCCTTTTTCCATTGGTTCACCCCCCCCCCCCAAGTGGCCGCTATAGCCGGTGCATTGCTGCCAGTGCGCCGCGCTGATCTGGAGCCAGGAGCTTCCTCCTGGTCTCCCATGTGGGTACAGGGCCCAATCACTTGGGCCATCCTGCACTGCACTCCCTGGCCACAGCAGAGAGCTGGACTGGAAGAGGAGCAACCGGGACAGAACCCGGCGCCCCGACTGGGACTAGAACTTGGGGTGTCGGCACCGCAGGCGGAGGATTAGCCAAGTGAGCCGCAGCGCCAGCCTTGTTCCACTTTCAATCCAGCTCTCTGCTATGGCTTGGGAAAGCAGTAGAAGATGGCCCAAGTCCTGCACTCACTTGGGAGACCCGGAAGAAGCTCCTGTCTTCAGATTGGCGCAGCTCCAGCCATTGTGGCCAGTTGGGGAGTGAACCATCGGATGGAAGACCTCCCTCCCTCCCTCCCTCCCTCCTTTTCCCTCTTCTTCTCCCTCCCTCCCTCTCTCTCTCTCTCTCTCTGCCTCTCCTCTCTCTGTGTAATTCTGACTTTCAAATAAATAAAACAAATCTTAAAAAAAAAAAAAAAGTTTTTTTTATTTCTAAGAGTTACACAGAGAAAGAAGGAGAGGCAGGAGAGAGAGAGGTCTTCTATCCGCTGGTTCACTCCCCAGTTTGCCGCAACAGCTGGAGCTGCGCTGATCTGAAGCCAGGAGCTTCTTCTGGGTCTCCCATGCAGGTACAGGGGCCCAAGGATTTGGGCTGTCTTCTGCTTTACCAAGCCATAGCAGAGAGATGGATCGGAAGTGGAGCAGCGGGGACTTGAACTGGCACCCATATGGGATGCCGGCACTACAAGGCAGCAATTTTACCAGCTATACCACAGTGCCGGCCTCTCTCCTTTACTCTTGATGGGTGTGTGTGTATGTATTTTCCTTTGAGAAGAAGAGCATGTGTGCTTTAGCACTTGTCTGCTGGTTCATGCCCCAGAAGAGAATGCTTCCATCTGTTAGTTCAGTCCTCAAATGTTGGGAAAGACTAAGGCCGAGCTGGGACCTAAGCCAGGAACTGAGCTGGAGTTGAGCCCTAGCTGGGAGCTGGGAATTCAATCTAGATCTCCCACAAGAGTGGTGGGAACCCATATTTGGAGCTGGGAATCTATCCAGGCACTAGGATGTAAGCCACAGGTACCTTAAAGAGTAGGCTAACACCTGTCTTCTGATACTTTTAATTGACAGTTGACCATAATATATTCTTATTCCTATGTTAGGTATCTTGAGTATGTAAGCAAGTTCAAAGTGTTGGTACACAGTCAAATCAACAAAGGCCAAATAAGCATTTTTTAGCTAATACATTTCATTAATTGCCTTAATTATTTATTAAAGTAGCCTATAAAACTTATGTACCAGACTTGGGAAGAGATATTTAGACACAAATAATGAGCTTTTTTTTTTTTATTTTATAGATATATTTATTTGAAAGGGAGCGTTACAAAGAGGCAGAGAGAGAGAGGTTTTCCATCTGCTGGTTCATTCCCCAAATGGCTGCAGTGGCCAGAGCTGAGCTGATCCAAAGCCAGGAGCCAAGAGTTTCTTCCGGGCCTCCATTGTAGGGCTTAAGGATTTGGGCCATCTTCTATTGCTTTCCCAGGCAGGCACATCAGGAAGCTGGATCAGAAGTGGAGCAGCCGGGACTCAAACTAGTGCCTATATGGGATGACAGCACTGCAGGCTGCGGTTTTAACCTGCTGTGCCACTGCATCAGCCCCAGTGATGAGTTTTTGATTAAGATTATTTGGTAATTTAGGATGAGGGGGTAAAAATTTAGGCTTGGCTTTTTGCATACATTTTATTTTCATTATGAATGTGGAAAATGGAATTAAAAGACAAGTTTATTTTGGTTAAAAAATGTCTGAGGTACAAACCCACGGCCAACATCATATTGAATGGGGAAAAGTTGGAAGCATTCCCACTGAGATCTGGTACCAGACAGGGATGCCCACTCTCACCATTGCTATTTAATATAGTACTGGAAATTTTAGCCAGAGCCATTAGGCAAAATGGCAAAAAGAAATCAAAGGGATGCAAATTGGGAAGGAAGAAGTCAAACTATCCCACTTTGCAGATGATATAATTCTTTATTTAGGGGATTCAAGGAACTCCACTAAGAGAATATTGGAACTCATAAAAGAGTTTGGTAAAGTAGCAGGATACAAAGTCAGTACACAAAAGTCAACAGCCTTTGTATACACAGACAATGCCACAGCTGAGAAAGAACTTCTAAGATCAATTCCATTCTCAATAGCTATAAAAAAATCAAATACCTTGGAATAAACTTAACCAAGGATGTCAAAGATCTCTACGATGAGAATTTAAAAAACTTTAAAGAAAGAAATAGAGGAAAAAGTGGAAAAGTCGTCCATGTTCATGGATTGGAAGAATCAATATCAAAATGTCCATTCTCCCAAAAGCAGATTCAATGTGATATAAAAATACCAGTTATTCTTCTTAGATATAGAAAAAATGATGCTGAAATTCATACTGAGGCACAGGAGACCTCAAATAGCTGAAGAAATCGTGAACAACAAAAACAGAGCTGGAGGCATCATAATACCATAATATAATACAATCATCATAATAATCATAATGCGGACATACTACAGGGCAATTATAATCAAAACAGCATGGTACTGATACAGAAACAGATAGATAGACCCGTGGAACAGAATAGAAATACCAGAAGTCAATCCAAACATTACCTCCAACTTATATTTGATCAAGGAGCTAAAACCAATTCCTGGAGCAAGGACAGTAGTCTGTTCAACAAATGGTGCTGGGAAAACTGGATTTTCGTGGCCGGCGCTGCGGCTCAGTAGGCTAATCCTCCGCCTTGCAGCGCTGGCACACCGGGTTCTAGTCCCAGTCAGGGCGCCGGATTCTGTCCCGGTTGCCCCCCTTCCAGGCCAGCTCTCTGCTGTGGCCAGGGAGTGCAGTGGAGGATGGCCCAAGTCCTTGGGTCCTGCACCCCATGGGAGACCAGGATAAGCACCTGGCTCCTGCCTTTGGATAGGCGTGGTGCGCTGGCTGCAGCATGCCGGCCGAGGCGGTCATTGGAGGGTGAACCAATGGCAAAGGAAGACCTTTCTCTCTGTCTCTCTCACTGTCCACTCTGCCTGTCCAAAAAAAAAAAAAAAAAAGTATTTATTAAATAAAAGTTTTTTTTTTTTAAATGTCTGAGTTCTTCAGAAAGTTCATGCGTGGATTTTAAGCACTTACTGCTTAAAAAGATTTATTTATTTATTTGAAAGGCAGAGATAGGGAGAAGGAGAGTCAGAGATCTTCCATCGACTGGTTCACAACCCCAGATGGCCACAACAGCCGGACCTGGATGGATCTGAAGCCAAGAGCCAGGAGCTGCTTCTGGGTCCCCATGTGACTGCAGGGGCCCAAGGACTTGAACCATCTTCTGGTGCTTTCCCAGGCACACTAGCAGGGAACTGGATAGAAGTGGAACAGCTGAGACTTGAACTGGTGACCATGTGGAATGCTGACACTGCAGGCAGCAGCTTAACCTGCTACGCCACAACAATGGCCCCTTGAAGTGTTTTTGTTTGATTCATCTGTGAAAGGTTTAATGGTTAGCATGTTACACGACACTTCCCTCACAATTTTTTTACTGACATTATGCCAGGAAAGCTAGAAATACGGTTTCCAAAAAGTAGAAGGATTAACAAAATGAGTTCCCCTCTATATGTGCTACCCCCTTAGATTAAAAAATCAACATTTTGCCATTCCTGTTTTATCTTTTCTGTTATCTTCATCCTTTCTTGTTCCTGTTTTTTTAAATTAAGTTTCTATTTTAAAGTGAATTTTTGATATTATGTGTATATCTATGAAAGATAAGTGCATTTGCTTGGGTACCACAATGCCATTCTTACCAACAAATAACCAGTAGTACAGTTAACACCTAGACTTATTTTCAGATTTGTACAGTCATCTACAAAATGTCTTTTTTACATTATTTTACTTGAAAAGGTAGTATTTCAATGCTAATAAAACATCAGAAACCATGCTAATGATTGAGTGGTTTGCTGATCGGATTGTAATTAATTTAGAAAAATAAATATCTTGTTTTTGTTTGGGGATTTAGATACAAGCCTTAAAGATGGTCTTTTCCATGAATTTAAGAAATTTGGGAAAGTGACTTCAGTGCAGATACATGGGACTTCTGAAGAAAGGTATGGTCTGGTGTTTTTTCGGCAGCAAGAGGACCAAGAAAAAGCACTGACTGCATCAAAAGGAAAACTGTTCTTCGGCATGCAGATTGAAGTAACAGCATGGATAGGGCCAGGTAAGAGACAGAGCATGTTACGTATGTGATCTTTGGAGAGTGGCATATTATCCTGAATGTGGACACTGTGCTCACTGTTTATTGACATACTTCCAGTGTGTCTTCTATTTTCAAGGATAGTTACATTTATTGTCCAACTTAATAAAAATAAAAATATTATTTTAGTTAGATAGGACAAGGGTTTTTGTTTTATAAAGGAGGAATATTGACTTTTAAACCGAGAGCTTTAGAACTTTGTTGAATCCAGCCTTTCCAAGAGGATTGAATTAATTGAGATTAGGAGGTAGTTCCTTGGAGAATGACAGAAGAATTGTCTCAAGTAGAAAGCAAACTACTTATTAATACAGATTTGAGGGACTGGTTAGACCAGTTTTATTTTCATTATGTCCAACAAAAATTAGATCTGTTTATCTTGCATGACCTTCAAAGACAGTGACAGAGAAGCAGGGGCTAAGCTTTGTGGGTGTGGTCCATAGGTTATCTTAGGGCTGTGTGTCACTGTCTCAGCCAGAGATTGTTCTGTGACAGCCTTACGCAGTGCTTGTTGGAAACTGCAGGCTCTGATTCTGCCGCAGCGACTGGTTCAGAAGTCACATTCAGGCTTGAGAACTGATTTAAGGCAACTTGTGAGTATTTATAATAGATTTAGCAGAAACATTAAAATCCTTCAGTTATTGTATGAATCCAAGACAACTCAACTTTAAAAACCAAGAATTTAATTAGTTTACAGGATAAACACAGATATTCTTGGAATATTAATTTTAATTGGCAGTTTAGAGGAAAACATAATTTCCTGATAAGACTGAAAATGTTATTTGTATACTGAAGTATGCACAGAGTTACTAAGGTGAATACTCTAAAATGTGCACAATTTTATGATGCAATGCACGAAATTAAAGGAAAAGTATCTTCAGAGACTTAAACATTATGCCTTGACATTTATTCTCTACCTCATTTGACATGTACTGCCCTAGATTATATTGAGCTAAGAGCGACTCAGGAGTTCTTACATAATACAGCCTCAGGAGGTCAGAACTGCTGGAGGAATACGCTGAATACTATATAGAAGTTTTTTGAACCAATTAAAATAATGAAGATCTTGAAATTTTTACTGTAAAATAATTGAATATTTATTTCTTTTGAAAGAATTACGGGTGGTGGGGGATGTTTCCATCCTTTGGTTCACTCCCCAGATGGCACTGAGCCAGGACTGGGTCTCCCACGCTGGTGCAGGGGCCCAGACACCTGGACCTCTTCTGCTGCTTTCCCAGGCCATTAGCAGGGAGCCGGATGAGAAATGGAGCAGCTGAGAATTGAACTGGTGCCCATGTGGGATGCTGTTGTTGAAGGCGAAGCTTTGCTAGCCCTGCCGGCTGGCCCCGGGACAGTAAATACAGGTTTAACAGGGTGTTTGAAAGCAGTTGAATCTGGTTATGAAGACTTGATTGGAATTACGCTGCAGGATGGTTAAATCATAAGTGTGTTATATTGTGCTGATTGCTTAGGTCAAAAACCTTTTTAAAAGATCTAAATCCAGGATATTAAAAAGATCCAAATCCAAGAAACCTGCCTTTGCAGAGAGACCCTCATGGACTTTCGTAGTCATATATGAGGGTTCTTCCAAAGTGGTGGAAAATGGAATTAAAAGGTTTATTTTCCTCCAAAAGGCTTTGAGATCCATGTATAGTCTTCAATAATACACATTTTCCACGAACTTTTTGAATACCCCCTGCAGGCATGAATTTCAAATATTTTTGCAACAAAATAAAATCTTTACTTTCCATGAACTTTTTTGAAATGCCCTTGATCATAGCATTAGAATCCCCTAAACATGAAATTACAGCATGAAAGAGGTTTTCCCCAGGATGTATAGGCTGGTCATCTGGTTGTGAAAGGTAAGTAGATTACCTGTGGGCAACACTCCTTTTTTTCTCTGCTAAATTGAATTTCCAATTTTGAAAATTTACAAAACTATTTCTTCAAATTGAAGCCATATAGAGTTTTTGTTTGAATTAATGTATTTTTCTGAAAGACAGAGTGACAGAGATGCTTCATCTGCTAAATTCCCACACCAGCTGGAGCTGGGCGAGGCTGAGACCAGGTGCAGGAGCCAGGAATCCCACTCGGGTCTCCCACATGGGTGGCAGTGACCAAGGCACTTTGGCCTACATCTGCTGCTTCACAGGCACAGTAGCAGGAAGCTGGATCAAAAGTGGAGCAACCAGGGCTCCAGCCAAGCACTCCGAAATGGGATGTGGACAGCTCAAGCAGCTGTTCAACCTGGTGTGCCACTCAGTCCATCATGCGGATTTTGATGGCTGCGACTCATGCTTTGCCCTTTAATTTTGTTTTGTTTTGTTTTGTTTTGTTTTGTTTTTAAGAAAATGCCGCAGAACAGGATGCTAAGACTACTCTCGGTTGTGTAGAAAACTCCCATGTTGGTTTTTGTTTCCTCCATGGGGAAGAGAAGTCCTCTATTATAGCATTTAAGTCAGATTGAGACTAGAGCTTTTAAAAAATACATTTTTTTCTTTTCTTTCATTTGAAGAGTAGAGACAGAAGAAGATACATCTTTCATCTGCTGGCTCACTCTCAAATGCTCACAGCAGTTGGGTTGTTGGGTTGGGCCAGGCAGAAGCCAGGAGCCTAGAACTTAATCTAGATCTCCCCTGTGGGTGGCAGGGACCAACATTTTTGAGCCAAACTTCTCATCTCTTAGGGTGTGCGTTGCCCGGAGGCTGGAGTTAGATGTGGAGCCAGGACTCAGATGCAGCCGCTCCAGGGTGGGGTGCAGACTCCCCAAGTGGCATCCTGACCACTGTGCCCAGCGTGCACTCCGCTTCGCCCTTTGGACTCTGCCTTGTTGAATACAAACTCCAAATGTATTTGACATATTTTTTCCTAAATGTCTGCCCTCTACTAAGTTTTAAGAATACTGAGTTGAGCTTAAAATGAGATACATTTCTAGGGCAGGCATTTGGCACAGTGGGTAACAAAGATCATGTTTAGGGTCCTGGCGTCCAACATCAGAGCACCTGGGTTTGAGCCCCGGCTCAGTATTCAGTCCAGCTTCCTGTGGATGCTCACCTGGGAGGAGGCAGCAGGGCTGGCTCAGGTAATTGGGTTCCTGCCGTCCCCGCGGGAAACCTGGATGGGATTCCTGATTGCGCTTTGGACTGATCCACCTGACTGTTGTGGGCTTTTAGGAAGTGAACCAGAAGATAGGAGTTTTGTCTCTCTGCTTTTCAAATAAAAAAGTGAAAAAAAAAATAAAAATAAAAAAAAAACTTTTAAAAATTGAGAGGAAAAGTCTCTATTTTTAAAAATAGAAAGCCGGCGCCGTGGCTCAATAGGCTAATCCTCCACCTTGCGGCGCCGGCACACCGGGTTCTAGTCCCGGTTGGGGCGCCGGATTCTGTCCCGGTTGCCCCTCTTCCAGGCCAGCTCTCTGCTATGGCCAGGGAGTGCAGTGGAGGATGGCCCAGGTGCTTGGGCCCTGCACCCCATGGGAGACCAGGAAAAGCACCTGGCTCCTGGCTCCTGCCAGGATCAGCGCGGTGCGCCGGCTGCAGCGGCGGCCATTGGAGGGTGAACCAACGGCAAAGGAAGACCTTTCTCTCTCTGTCTCTCTCTCTCTCACTGTCCACTCTGCCTGTCAAAAAAAAAAAAAAAAAAAAAAAAAAAAAAAAAAAAAAAAAAAAAGAAATAAAAATAGAAAGGAAAGTATCTCTGTGAGAAATGCTAAAAATATGAAGAACAGGTACCACGAGCCCTGGGCAGGTTCTGGATCCACCTGACTCTGACAGTGCACGATCTCATGGAACTCGGACGACCAAGCTGAGCTGCTGTTGGAGCCTGGCTTCAGCAGGGAGATGGGTGCTGGCTGAATTCATTCCAGAGCCCTGCAGTTTGTCTTTAATGTCAGCGCTGTCACTGACATCAGTAATGTTCAGTGGCTGGCACTCAATGTACTTTGTTTCAGTGAAGTCGATTAAAATACCAATGTTTGGGTTGGTTTTGTATTGAGTGTGATAAAGAATGTGTAGTATTGTATTGTAATTATTGTCAACAAAACCTTGAAGGTCCCTGCCCTAGACCAAATTAATAAATGGAGCTTTAGACAAAGGCTGTGGTTGAATTGAACCATAAAAATTTAGACAGAAACCTTACGAATCATTTGGCCTGTTTCTGCTTGGCATTGGGGATGGCCATACAGTACCAAAAGAATATTTTTTCATAAATATTGTTTCCACCAATTTTCATAAAAATATTTTAAAAATTTTCTACATTTAGACACTTGTGCTGTTACGTTAAGTAGCGTGAGAAACATGAAATGCTAAACGTCTTATAAGATGGCAGGAAGTAATGATGTTAAATATGCAAGCTTGAGTTGTTTGCAGCTGAGATTTTCTGTGCATTTCAGATTGTAGGGATTGTAGTTTTGTATCCACGTTGAAAGCTTGCTATGTAATTTTGGAACCTAAGATAAGGCTTAAATGAGTACCGTTCTGCTGGAGTTTAAAATCTTTCTGTGTAAGTGATTTCTAAAACGAATCAGCTCAGAGTGAAATCAGATCTTTTTCTCTTAGAGATTAAACTGAGTGATACTTTACCCTTAATTTTCTTTTTGTGCAGATCTATCTAGCTTTTCTTTTGCTTTGAGTTAATAAAGGATAGCTATTTCTAAGAGATGGTGTTTATAATGTTATAATTTGTGTATTTAAGCATGTTATTTTGCTGATCTTGTTTGTTAAATATAGATTTCCCATGATATATAAGTACACATTAAAATTCTTTTTCTTTTTATTCTCCCCATCCACTAACAGAAACAGAAAGTGAAAATGAATTTCGCCCCTTAGATGAAAGGATAGATGAATTTCACCCCAAAGCAACAAGGACTCTCTTTATTGGCAACCTTGAGAAAACCACTACTTACCACGACCTTCGCAACGTCTTCCAGCGCTTTGGGGAGATTGTGGTAGGTTGCTTCTCTAGTACAAATAACTTCAGCCATTCGTAAAGCATACAGACATATTGACATATGATATTTACAGGCATAATGAATATTATCTCTGTTTATGCCTTTCAAATAAAATAACATTTTTTTTTCTCATTTGTTGTATGTATTTTCAATTCCTACAAAAAGATATTGGAGGCAGGCACCGCAGCTCAATAGGCTAATCCTCCGCCTGCAGCACCAGCACACCAGGTTCTAGTCCTGCTCAGGGCGCTGGATTCTGTCCCGGTTGCCCCTCTTCTAGTCCAGCTCTCTGCTGTGGCCCAGGAAGGCAGTGGAGGATGGCCCAAGTGCTTGGGCCCTGCACCCCATGGGAGACCAGGATAAGTACCTGGCTCCTGGCTTCCGATCGGCGCAGCGCGCCAGCCGCGACAACCATTGGAGGGTGAACCAACAGCAAAGGAAGACCGTTCTCTCTGTCTCTCTATGTCACTGTCCACTTTGCCTGTAAAAAAAAAAAAAAAAAAAGATGAGCGAAAGAAATTAATTAAATACTGTCCTATCTTTGTATGTAAAAAAACCTAAAATATGTATTCTATTTTGTTTTAAATATATATATATATATATATTTATCCACTTTTACCTTTCTTTGTCCACTGGCTTCTGTTTTATATTCTTTTTTTTTTTTTAAAGATTTGTTTATTTGTTTGAAAGTCAGAGGTTACATAGAGAGAAGAGAGGCAGAGAGAGAGAGAGGTCTTCCATCCGATGATTCACTCCCCAGATGGCCGCAACAGCCAGAGCTGCGCCGATCCGAAGCCAGGAACCAGGAGCTTCTTCCACGTCTCCTATGCGGGTGCAGGGGCCCGAGGACTTGGGCCATCTTCTACTGCTTTCCCAGGCCATAGCACAGAGCTGCATTGGAAGTGGAGCAGCTGGGTCTTGAACTGGTGCCCATATGGGATGCCTGCGCTTTAGGCCAGGGCATTAACTCAGCCACAGCACCGGCCCCACTGGCTTCTGTTTTAAACTCATCTTTAGTTCTGTCTGTTGAGAGGAAAACCTAGAGAAAGAAACAATATTTGTAAAACAGCAGTGTGGCCGACACTGAGGCATAGCAAGTAAAGCCACCGCGCGGTGCCAGCATCCCATATGGGTGCCAGTTTGAGTCCCGGCTCCTCGACTTCCAGTCCAGCTCTCTGCTATGTCCTGGGAGGGCAGTGGAAGATGGCCCAGGTCCTTGGGCCCCTATACCCACCTGGGAGACCCGGAGGAAGCTCCTGGTCTCTGGCTTCAGATTGGCACAGCTTCAGCTGTTGTGGCCAGCTGGGGAGTGAAGCAGAGGATAGAAGACCTCTCTGCCTCTGCCTCTCCTTCTCTCTCTCTCTAACTCTGACTTTCAAATAAATAAATAAATCTTAAAAGAAAAAAAGAAAAAAAAAGCAGCAAATTATAGTCTCTACCGTGAGATCAAAGGACACATCAAGGGTCTTGGGGTTTACTAGAATTAGATGTCATGTGCTGGAAGCTGAATTCTATTTTGAAGTTTTAGTTAGAGTCACTTTTTATATTATGCAAGTCATTATTAGAATTACAGACGCAAGGATTTTTTTGTTTCCTATGACAAAAACTTTAATCAGCTTACATTGCAAATAGTTTGGTTACAACTATGTACCCTTTGGGATATACTCTTTTGGTCTGTTGTTGAAAAAAATATTAGCTTCTTATGTCTTCAAAAGACACTCTTAACAATGAAGAAATTGCTGTAGCATATTTGGACTTTGGAGAATAAAAAATGTTTCAGGTAGAAACAGCTGTTGTTGATCCTTTAGGGGTACATGCTTGTATGTATGGATGTCCAAGTATCTCTGTGTCCATTTATCCATTCTTATTTTGCTGCTCTATGCAAAAGATCCTTGTTATTTTCAATGACATAGTCTTTTTGTGCTTGTGGCTTACACTAAACCACATGTTTTACAAACTGGGCAAAAGAAATGGAAGTGGTTGGTAGAAAAAAAGAAAATAGAAAAGCTGTGTATTTAGATAAATAGACCAGCAAAACATTCGTCTTCCTCTACTTGAATGGCAGGGCAACAGAGACACAGAGATCTTCCATCTGCTGGTCCACTTCCCAAATCCTGCAGTAGCTGGAACTGGGCCAGGCCAAAGCACTTGAGTTGTCATCCCCTACTTCCCAGGCACAAGTTGATCCAGCAAGAAGTTGGATCAAAAGCGGAGTAGCCGGGTCTCACAGCGGCACTCCAGTCGCTCAGCCAGCACTGCATCATGCCTGCCCGCAGACGTCATGTTCTGAATAGAGCTGCCACGTGAAATTTCTGAGCAGTCAAGAAGTTGTAGTTGGGCCCTTGGGTGCATTTTCAAAACCAAGATTGCTAAAAATGGAAACATAGATGTGTTTTAAGAACCGTAGTTTAGGGGCCGGCACTGTGGCACATCAGGTTAAAGCCCTGGCCTGCAAAACCGGCATCCCATATGGGCGCCGGTTAAAGCCCCGGCTGCTCCACTTCCAATTCAGCTCTCTGCTATGGCCTGGGAAAGCAGTAGAAGATGGCTTGGGAGACCTGGAAGAAACTCCTGGTTCCTGGCTTTGGATCAGCTCAGCTGTGGCCGTTGTGGCCATTTGGGGAGTGAACCAGCCAGATGGAAGACTAAACAAAGAGCTAGATCAGAAGTGGAGCAGCTGGGACTTGAACTGGCGCCCATCTGGGATGCGGGCACTGCCGGCAGCAGCAGCACCTGCTACGTGAGAGCACAGGCCCGTGCATGTTGTTTCTTTAGGCCTTGTTGAGCAGATCTGTACACGCTCAAGGACTTTTTCAAATTCTGATTATTGGCTGTTGACCCTGGAGACAGCACTGACTGAAATACACGGCCCAGAACACTGTTCATGTGAGTGTTTTGCCATTTAACTGGTTTCTCTGGACCATTTTCATGTGTAAGCCAGGATTTTCCACCAACTCCTCTAGGCAGGATGGGAGTTAAGTGAGATTGCAGGGTTTGTACATCCCAAAGAAATGGGGTTTTCCTTTGTGGAGTGTATGTGTTTTTAAAAAATCCTTGTTTGTTTATTTTGGTAAAAGATCTGTTTATTTGAAAGAGTTACAGAGAGGGAGGGAGAGACAGAGAGCACGAGGTCTTCCATCTGCTGGCTCACTCCCTAAATGGTCACAATGGCTAGGATTGGTCTAGGTTGAAGCCAGGAGCCTGGAGTTCCATCCAAGTCTCCCATTTGATTGGCAGGGGCCTGAGTACTTGGCATCTTCAACAGCTTTCTTAGGGACTGAATTGGAAACAAACGTTGCTCTGATATGGAATGCTGGTGTTGCTCTGATCTGGGATGCTCGTGTCACAAACACTGGCTTATTACCTTGCTGAGACACAAGCTTGGCCCCTTAAATCACTTAAAAAAAGATTTTGTTAGAGACAGGTGGAGAGTACATGTGGTTCAATCCCAAATACCAGCAATGGTTGGGGCTGGCCCCAGGGTCAAAGCTGGGAGCCGGTAATGCTATCCAGGTCTTCCATGTGGGTGACAGGAACCCCATTATTTGAACCATCACTGCTTCCTCGCAGGGCCTGCATTAGCAAGAAGCTGGAGACAGGAGCCAGAGCTAGGAATTGCATATGGGCACATGGAAGCTGGTCATCTCAGGAAGGCTAAATGCCCATCCTGTAAATCACTTTCTGAAAACTTAACCACTCTCACCCTTCTCAGCTATTATATTTTAAATCACCTGGTCCCTACTAATGGTTTTAGATATTGCAAAAGGGAATTATTTCTTGGGATTTCATTAAATAGGCTACCTTTTCATTAGTATTGTAAGTTGAACAGTGCTGGTATTACAGATTTTAAAGTCTGAATTTTGAGTTGCAACACAGTTGTTTCTCTGCCTAGAGAGGGAGAACTTCACATGAGAAGGATTTCATGGGTTATGACTGTAAATGATGTGGTGGTCAGTTTTTTAGACTACAAATTTATAGTTGTATATGTTATGTACATGAATGCATATATTACTTAAAGTTTGTCCTTTGGAGACAGAGCTCCCATCCTTCAGTTTACTCCTGTAATGTATGCAACGGCTGTGGCTGGGCCAGGCTAAAACCAAGAGCCAGGAGCCCAGTCTGAGTCTCCTATGTGGGTGTGGGTAGCAGAGACCCAGCCATCACCTGCTACCCTCCCAAGGTGTCTGTTAGCAGGAAGTTGGAATTGACAGTGGAGCTGAGGTTTGGACCCAAGCATGGGCATCCTGTGTGGCAACTTCACTGCCCCGCCAAACACCTGCCCCATGATGTACAATTCTAATTGAGAAAACTGTATTTTGGGAATGTGATATTTTTGAGAAATGAATACCTTATATGGACTTATTCTGTTTATTGTTGGCATATTGCTTAGTGGTATTGATTGGCTTTTTCAGGATATTGATATTAAAAAAGTAAATGGAGTTCCTCAGTATGCATTCTTGCAATATTGTGATATTGCCAGTGTTTGTAAAGCTATTAAGAAGATGGATGGAGAATATCTTGGGAATAATCGCCTCAAGGTAAGTGAATTTGCATAAAATATCATGCTGTTATGATTTGCTTTGTTTTTAAGATGTGAGTTTTGTGTGTCTGTGTCTTTCTAGTTAAGATCTGGTCGAGACATTTACTGTGAGGGTGATACTTCTCTCTGCATCCTCATCCTATGCTGTGATCTAAGTTAATACTTGGTTGACCAGGCAAGGTTACTGGTTTTGAACTTAACTATTTGATTTTGACCAGTTGGTTCCCACATGAGATGTAGATTCCTGTAGAAGACTGGTTTTCTGAGGATTTGAGTTGCATAGTGATTATGAGCTTTACTAATAGAAGTTTTGCCTTTTATACCCAGCTGGGTTTTGGAAAGAGTATGCCTACAAACTGCGTGTGGTTAGATGGGCTTTCTGCGAACGTGTCGGATCAGTATTTAACTCGACATTTCTGCCGGTATGGGCCTGTGGTGAAGGTAGGTGGCAGGTGTGCGTGTGCTCTGGATGTGCTGTCGGCTCCCTTTGCCTGCCGCTCCGTCCTTTAGTCCCAGTTTCTTTTGTGCTGCTTTTCCCTGTTCTTCATAACAAGCACATTGGAAATCTGTGCTAACATTTGATCCAAAAGGATAGTTGCATCTGTTAGCTTATGATATGAAGAAATATTTTGAAACACTTTTGAACTAGCTGATTATTTCCCAACTCTTCTCATAGCACAAATAGAATAAAATAGAATTCTTAGGAATTTTTAAAATTTTATACTACATTAAAATTAGTTTATGTAAATATTTATTTACATTTACGCTAAATACATAATTAGACTTTTTTTTGAATGACAGTGAGTATAAAGGGACTTGTGCAAACAGAATATCCATCTAACCCATGCTTGTTACACACCACGCCCACAGACAGCAGGAAATGGGTTTCTGGGTCCACCTCCATTTTGTGGAGGTAAAGAATTTACCCCTTAAAAATATATTTACTCTATGTTGGGTATGTTGTATAACTTTGGCATTTCTTTAGTGTAGGTTTTGTTGTTTAGTGAAATACATATTTTATAGATAATTGGAATAAGTAATGAGCCAGCACCTTTAAGACAGTAATGCTACTTCAAATCAAAATTCTCTGAAATTCTTTATTCAGTATTCCTTAAATTTTTTTTCCCTTTTCAAGATTTTTTTTCTTTTTTTGTGCCAAAACTAGAAGAATGCTTTATTTAAGTACAGTACTGTGGTCAGTCAACATGGGAAGCAAAGTAAAATATCTTAAGGCATAATATACCTTAACCTACAATATCCACGATTCCAGACAGCCCCTGCATATTTTATTGTGTGTTTTCTATAGTATGCATCATCAGGGAAAGTCTAAATTTTTTTTCTAGAACTATGTGTGTATGTGTGTGCATAATATATAATATATAATATATATCTTTCCCTTGACAGTAACTTTGTTGCTTATAATTTTGTTGGGACTGAGACTGAGTCCAGTGGATGAGACTCTTATTTGGTTATCATTTTGTTTTTTACAGGTGGTGTTTGACCGCTTAAAAGGCATGGCCCTGGTTCTCTACAATGAAATTGAATATGCACAAGCAGCTGTAAAAGAGACAAAGGGGAGGAAAATTGGTGGCAATAAAATCAAGGTGTGCAGAGCGACTTTAAGCAAAGTGAAAACAAGATCATATTCAAATCTCACTCCCCCAGTAGCTCGCATTTATTTGTATGTCGCCAGCAAGGGGCATGGTTTACAGGACATGGGTTACACCCTTAGTTTCTATGGGGAATATTAATTTTTTTTGCTCAGCCTTCTGTGGGCACAAAATCTTTTAAAGCATTAGCCACAGATCCTTCCCTAAGGGTCGTCTCACTCCAAAAAGTATACTTCCCAATACTCGGGCACCTGATGCACATGCACACCACATACAAGCTGCTAACAGTGGGTAATGGATAGAACACTGAAAGCATGGTTTTTTGTGTGGTGGTGGATTTATTTGAGAGCATAGTATTCAGGATAGCTTGAAGGAATTTGTGATTAGATTAAAATTGTTTTCAGGATGGGGTGGAAGCTGTCAGTAGCTGATGGGTATAATATACTTTTGTGGCTTTGAGGTCCAGCTGTGAATAAAAGTTTAGTGCTCTCTATAGTTTATTTCATGTTGTAACTGTGTTTCTAGCAAATTTATGTGAGGCAGAGATTGCTGGATCTAGTTGATCAGATTGTTTAATTGTCAGTCTAGAAGTCTGGTGGGGATTTGTTTCAGTGTCCTACTTTGCTTTACATTTCCTTACCAGTGTCTGTCTGTAGCTTGAGAGGGGTGAAGCTGACAAAACCGTAGTCTTGGTTGTGAGGACCGTTCCACTCAGGCACTTTACATGCTGTCCTGAGTTGTCCCGAAGGGATGTGTGGTAAAGAGTTTTCAAATTCCATAAGCTTTTTCATTAAAATCAGAAATTTGCATCAAACACTAATCTTTTTTTTTTTTTTTTTTTTGCCTTTTTAAATAAAGGTGGATTTTGCAAATCGGGAAAGTCAGCTGGCATTTTATCATTGCATGGAGAAGTCTGGTCAAGATATCAGAGACTTTTATGAGATGTTAGCAGAAAGAAGGTATGTTTTGTGAAGCTGTCAACGTAGCTGGGATTTTAACACATACAATTCAGATGAGATGAAATTCTTAGTTTTTCACTCCTTTCCTCTAGTCCCATCTCCTAAAAAACTTATGTCAGTTTTTCATTCTTTGTTTCCTAATTTATTGGTGAGTGTTCATAACTCTGGCTTACTCCCCAGTTACCTTTAGGGTCAGGGCAGGGCTAGAGCATGGGAATTCAATCCAGATCCCCCATGTGGGTGGCAGAAACCCAGGTAGTTGAGCCATCCCCACTGATGCCCAGGATCTGCACTGGCCGGGAGCTTGGAGGCAGGAAGCCAGAGCCGGGAATCAACCCCAGGCACTTGAGTGGGGTATGTGGGCATCTTAACTGCGAGGCTGCGCTTCTGCTACATAGGATTCATTTTTATGATCCACTTTTCATGTGGTCAGGATGCCTACTTAATTTCCCACTGAATGTAACTGTGATTTGAAAGTTACGGTTTTGTTAGATTTTAACTTTATGCATCATTAATTATAAATTTAAATGATCCTACCCTACAGGTTTGAGTTAAATGTAAAAACTTGTGCTACAGTGCACTATGAACTGCTAAATGCCTTACATATTTGGTAATGGCAACGTCCAGATTGTCACCACACATGTGCTTGTTCATTTAAGAAAACAAAAGCAAACAGAAACTTCAGAAAGAATATCGAGAGCTTCATTTCAAATTCCAGTGTCTTAAGAAATTATGTATCTCTCCATACTATTTCCTAATATTGTACAGTGGTCATCAAATGCTTGGAAATGTTTAAATGAAAAAATTCTCCCATAGCCAGATTTCCAAAAGCTTGAACCCCTAAGGTTTCTAACTAGTCAATCAGAATCCAAATCACAAAAGGCAAAAAATCAGCAGTTCTTAAGTTGGAAGATGAGTCTTTTTAGCCTGTTCTATCTGTGTGTGTGTGTGTGTGCACGCACGCCCATGCACACAAGTGTCAGAGCATGACCGCAAGTGTGATGTTGTATGTGCACGTGCAAGAGGATGTATAGCTCCCTAAATAGCAGTTTGTGTCACTGTGAATGCATTATGTGCTCGCAGGAATTCTCCCTGTGAGTGTATAGAAGGTATGCTGGAGACCCACTTAAAACCCTCTTCTTGTAAACGTTTTTAGTGTAACAGTGTCTTGTGAATTTTGGATAATGTAGTGTGGGTATTAATTTTGGTATATCACTACTTAAAATTCACTCATTTTAGCAATGATCTGGCTTTGTTCTTTGGTTCTTCCCCACGGTCGTTCATTCCTGTCCAGTAGTATTTATTTCCTAGTATAGGAAGCAGGAAGTCGTGGGACTTGACTGTGATCCCAGTTTTCCCCTTTGGTTTCAGCATTCTTGTAGAATTTGAGTCTTTGCCTTTTCCAGAGTGGAAGGAAGTCTTCCCACTGAATAGTTGTTGATGCATGCGTGAATAAAAAAATTGCTTTCTCTCTAATGATAGTTCAGCTCAGTAATGCACAGGATAGCTCCATTTGTGTGGAACTTTGCCGTTTACAAGGTAGTATCTCATTTGCTCCTTCAAGTTCTATGTCAGGGAGGTAGGGCAGTCATGATTGCCCCGTTACGGAGGGAACTGAATATCACAAGACATGCTGATATTCAGGCTACTAAAGGTTGGTGGTTAGACTGGGGATAAACCCTGGGTTTCTACCAGCTAGTGTGTTAAACTTTATACTACAGTGATTCTCAGGATGAATTTACAGGGTCATATTATGACGCAGATGACTTTCCTAACTGCTTATGGTAGTTTGGACATCCTGCAGTCACTTGAACAGAGTCCGTTCCAAATCTGACTTCCGGTGTCCTCGGTGTCCTGCAGAGCCTTTGCACTTGAGTGCTCGGTTGTGTTGTCCCCTGCTCACCGTGAGCCCCTTGAGGGCAGGACTGCTGGTTTCTTCTTGCAGTGATGGGCCCTTCAGGGTATTGTTAGACCGAACAGCGTTCCAGAGTGAATGTTTACACATACACCTCTTGATTTCTATGATTTTTATGTATTTTTGAGTCTAGTTATAGTTAGCTTAATTTTGTTACATTATCTTTATTTTCATTTTACTTGGAAGGCAGAGAGAAACAAGAGTGACAAATGGAGAGAGATCTTTTGTTTTCTAGACCACTCCCTACATGCCTACTACAGCTATGGATGGGCCTGGGCCTCAGTCTAGGTCTCCCACATGGGTGACAGAAGCTCAGGTACTTGAACCATCATCTACTGCCTTCCAGGGTGACATTAGCGGGAAGCTGGATTGGAAAAGGAGGAGCCAGGACTCAAACAGGCACTCCAGTATGGGATGTAGGTGTCCAAGTGGCCAACTGACTTTGCTTTATTTTTAAAGCTATCTTGTTATTGTATTTTAAAAATATGACTCAGCCCTACTCCTAACATGGGCAGTAATGGTGACCAGGTGTCTCACTCACTTTATACTATTGAAAAGCCTCTTAGGTGTCCTCTGTTTCCTGTAGGAAAAATAAAACTTTCTCAGAGTATGCATTTCTGGTGGTAAGAAGTTCAGGTAGCTTGATTCTGTGTATAGTAGCATTTACTCACAATATGACTGGTAGTATTTAGGCAAAGAATCTGTTTCCTGGGGAGCTATAGAAGTATTCTCTTGAATCCAGTTAAAGCAAATATTAATATATCATAAAAATTCTCTTTGGCTTAAGAAAGTTCAGTGTAAATGTGTGTAACAATGTGTCACCGATGTTTCCAGTATTAAATGAAAGGCAAAGTGACAGAGAAGGAGAGACAGGGAAAGAGAAGGAGATCTTTCATCTGCTCGTTCACTCCCCAAGTGGCCACAATGGCTGGGGCTGGGCCCAACCAAAGCCAGGAACCCAGAACTCCACTCGGGTCTCTTGTGAGTGGCACAAACCCAAATACTTGGGCCATCATCTGCTGCTTTCCCAGGTGCATTAGCCAGGAACTCGAATGGAAATAGAGCAGCTGAGACTCGAAGTGGTCCTCTGATGTGGGTGCCAGTGTCGCGGGCGGCAGCTTGACCTGCGGTGCCACAGTGCTGGCCCCGGAGCTTGTGCCTTTAGAGTGCTTAAGTCCTAATTTTGTGGTGTTTCAGTGAGCCACTAAAGGCCGTACTGAGAATAGATTCTGAGAATGAGAGCAAGTAGAGGAATTGATTGCCCTCTGATACAGGGGTATTCACTTTATGTAACATACTTGTATTGTGCACTGAACAGGGTGCTGTGGGAGAAAGCCTGCAGAAACCCCGTTAGGCTGGAGGAATTCTTTCACGGTTTGCAGCCACCCCTGATTTACTGGCTGACAGTTTGGGCCGAGTGCTGGCATCTGCTCAGGAAGAATGCACTTGAGATGCTACCAGGGGAAGTTCTTACAGATGGGGTCTGCCTCTTCTGGGCTTGTGAGCTCAGAGTTCAGCTCCCCAAATTATTATTGTGTGATTGTGAATTCAGAGAGAGGCATTATCAGTCTCATACAGATAACATGGGTGGTAAGACTTTAATGAGTTATTTTACCTATAATGAGTCATTTTACCTATTGTTCCTAATGGTACATTTATTTCCCAAGTTGTAGTAAGAATATCTTTTGGTGGGAAATAATTCTGAAAGAACGAGGACTATGGGCTGTGATACCATTTAATAACTGTTGTCTGTCATGTCACTGCACCTTAATTGCCAAAAGAGCAGAAGAAAAAGAAACAACACAGGTTATTTGATTCGAAATTTTCTAGTAGCCACATTAAAATGTAAAAAGACTAGGTAGAATTGATTTTACCTAACTCAAGATATCAAATATTGTTTCAACAGATAACTAATTTAAATGCATTGTTCAAGTGCTTCCTTTCTTTTTTTTTTTTTTTTTTTTTTTTTTAAGATTTATTTTTTACTTGAGAGTCAGAGTTACACAGAGAGAGGAGAGGCAGAGAGAGAGAGAGGTCTTCCATCTGATGGTTCACTCCCCAGATGGCCACAACAGCCGGAACTGTGCTAATCCGAAGCCAGGAGCCAGGAGCTTCTTCCTGGTCTCCCATGCGGGTACAGAGGCCCAAGGACTTGGGCCATCTTCCACTGCTTTCCCAGGCCATAGCAGAGAGCTGGATCGGAAGTGGAGCAGCCGGGACTAGAACCGGCGCCCATGTGGGATGCCGGCACTTCAGGTCAGGGCGTTAACCCACTGTGCCACAGCGCTAGCCCCAAGTGCTTCCTTTTTTAACTAAAGGCTCTGAAATTTGGTGTGTATTTTATATTTATATTTCAGTTCAGACTAGCCATATTTCAAGTGCTCAGCCAGTAGCTACACGTATAGCTGGCCAGTAGCTGTTGTACTGGACAGCCACTACAGTTGATTCATTTAACAATTAATGTCAAGGATTTTAGAGACAGGGCTCTCTGATCCCATGAATATGATTTAATGGTTAAATGATAAGGAAACGAAAGACTGATGTAGTTCTTTAATTTTTTGCAGGGAGGAACGCAGGGGATCTTATGACTATAGCCAAGATCGTACCTATTATGAAAATGTTCGCACTCCAGGCACATATCCGGAGGACTCCAGACGGGACTACCCAGCTCGAGGAAGAGAATTTTATTCAGAGTGGGAAACGTACCAAGGAGACTACTATGAATCACGCTATTATGATGATCCTCGAGAATACAGGGATTACAGGAGTGATCCTTATGAACAAGATATTCGGGAGTACAGTTACAGGCAAAGGGAACGAGAGAGAGAACGAGAGAGATTTGAGTCCGACCGTGACCGAGACCACGAGAGGAGGCCCACAGAACGAAGTCAGAGTCCAGTCCACTTGCGGCGGACACAGAGTCCGGGAGCCTCTCCCTCGCAGTCAGAGAGGTTGCCAGGTGATTCCGAGAGAAGGCTGTACAGCCGGGCCTCAGACCGCAGTGGAAGCTGTAGCTCACTATCCCCTCCACGGTACGAAAAACTCGACAAAGCTCGTTTGGAACGCTATACAAAAAATGAGAAGACAGACAAAGAACGAACTTTTGATCCTGAAAGAGTAGAGAGAGAAAGACGCTTAATACGGAAGGAAAAAGTGGAAAAGGAAAAAACTGACAAGCAGAAACGGAAAGGAAAAGTTCATTCCCCCAGTTCTCAGTCTTCAGAAACAGACCAAGAAAATGAGAGGGAACAGAGCCCTGAAAAACCAAGGAGCTCCAATAAACTGAGCAGAGAGAAAGCCGACAAAGAAGGAGTAGCAAGAAACCGTCTGGAACTCATGCCGTATGTGGTTTTGACTCGAGTGAAAGAAAAAGAGGGAAAAGTTATTGAGCACAATCCTTTGGAAAAGCTGAAAGCTAAGCTCGATAATGACACCAGCAAGTCTGCTCTGGATCAGAAACTTCCGGCCTCTCAGACTGAGCCTGCAAAATCTGACTTGTCCAAACTGGAATCCGTCAGGATGAAAGTACCAAAGGAAAAGGGGCTTTCCAGCCATGTTGACATGGTAGACAAAGAAAGCAGGGTGAAACCCAGGAAGCACCTAAAGCCCGAGCAGACAGCCGACGGGGTGAACGCCGTGGACTTGGAGAAGCTGGAAGCAAGGAGGAGGCGGTTTGCAGATTCCGGTTTGAAAGTGGATAGGCAGAAATCAGAAGTCAAGAAGAGCAGCCCAGACATGGAGGATGCTCGGGTGCTTTTAAAAAAGCAGGCTGACACATCATCCAGAGAAGTCAATCCGCTGAGAGAAGGCGAGTCTGAAAGAAAGCCCGTGAGGAAAGACATTCCTAAAAGAGAATCTAAAAAAGTCAAGCTGGACAGACTTAATGCTGTGCCCAGTCCCAAAGATTGTCAGGAGCTCCCCAGCATTTCTGTTGGGTCTGGCTCAAGGCCCAGCTCAGAGCTGCAGTCAAGATTGGTTGAACCAGTAGGTGAATCTGTGGAAAATCAAGAAGTGCCGTCTAAAAAGTCCATTCCCTCAAAACCACAGCCCAAACAGCTGCAGCTATTAGATGATCAAGGACCAGAGAGAGAGGATGTTAGGAAAAACTATTGCAGTCTTCGTGATGAAACACCCGAACGTAAATCAGGCCAAGAGAAACCACATTCAGTAAATCCAGAAGAAAAAATTGGCATTGACATTGATCACACACAGAGTTACCGAAAGCAAATGGAGCAGAGTCGTAGGAAACAGCAGCTGGAGATGGAAACGGCCAAGTCTGAGAAGTCCGGCAGCCCCAAGAAGGACGTGGATGAATACGAGCGCCGGAGCCTTGTTCACGAGGTAGGCAAACCTCCTCAGGACGTCACTGACGACTCCCCTCCCAGCAAAAAGAAAAGGATGGACCATGTTGATTTTGATATCTTCACCAAGAGAGAGAGGAATTACCGAAGTTCACGCCAAATCAGTGAAGATTCTGAAAGGACTGGTTGTTCTCCCAGTATCCGCCACGGTTCCTTCCATGAAGACGATGATCCCCTGGGCTCCCCAAGGCTAATGCCGATAAAGGGGTCTCCTAAAGTCGATGAGAAAGGTCTCCCGTATTCTAATTTAACTGTTAGAGAAGAGTCCTTAAAATTCAATCCTTATGATTCCAGCAGGAGAGAACAGATGGCAGACATGGCCAAAATAAAACTCTCTGTCTTGAATTCTGAAGACGATCTGAGTCGTTGGGACTCTCAGATGAAGCAGGATGCCAGCAGATTTGATGTGAGCTTCCCAAACAGCGTCATCAAGAGAGACAGTCTTCGTAAGAGGTCTGTCCGTGATTTGGAACCGGGGGAGGTGCCTTCCGATTCCGATGAGGACAGTGAACGCAAGTCCCACTCACCCCGAGCCTCCGCGTTGTACGAAAGTTCTCGGCTGTCTTTTTTATTGAGGGACAGAGAAGATAAACTGCGTGACCGAGATGAAAGACTGTCTAGTTCTCTGGAAAGGAACAGGTTTTACTCTTTCGCATTGGATAAGACAATTACGCCGGACACTAAAGCTTTGCTTGAAAGAGCTAAGTCCCTCTCCTCATCTCGAGAAGAAAATTGGTCTTTTCTTGATTGGGACTCTCGGTTTGCTAATTTTCGAAACAACAAAGATAAAGAAAAAGTCGACTCTGCTCCAAGACCTATTCCATCCTGGTACATGAAAAAGAAGAAAATCAGGACTGATTCAGAAGGGAAAATGGACGATAAAAAAGACGACCATAAAGAGGAAGAGCAGGAAAGGCAGGAGCTGTTCGCTTCCCGTTTTTTGCACAGCTCGATCTTTGAACAAGATTCCAAGCGACTGCAGCACCTAGAGAGAAGGGACGAAGGGCCCGACTCCGGGGCCGGGAGGCTGCGTGGGGGGCAGGCGTCAGACGGCGCGCACAGCGCAGCGGACCTGATCCAAGAGCCGGTGGTCTTGTTCCATAGCAGATTCATGGAGCTCACACGGATGCAACAGAAAGAAAAGGAAAAAGACCAAAAACCGAAAGAGGCGGAGAAACACGAAGAAGCGGAGAATCATCCCAAGACCCCAGAGTGTGCCTCTGAGAGTAGAGAGTCAGAGCTGAAGCCGGCGGCTTCCGGTGGGCCTCCCGGTGGCCAAGCTGTGCCTGCAGACCCGGCCCCCTCGGCACCCGAGAGGACTGGGGAGAAGATGCTGGAGGAGCCTCTGGGGACTGAGGAGGAGGCGGGGGCGCCTGCTTCCGTCTCAGATGCAGCAAAGCCTGCGCCTGAGCAGGCCCTTGTCCCTGTGGAACAGCCTGAACAAGCGGACCTGCCCCCGGGAGAAGACAGCAGTAAAGGTGCTGCCGTGCCTCCTGTCACCGAAGAAGGTCCCGCTGTTGAGCCGCTGCCGTCTCCGGACGCCAGGCCTCCGACTCCCGGAGCCTCGTATTCGCAGGTGGAGAGCAGTGCGAGTCCAGAGCCCGCCGGTGCTCAGCCGCTTCCAAAGCCGACGCAGAAGCCCGAGGAGGCTGAAGAGCCGAAGGCAGAGAAGCCAGCCTCACCCACTCCTGCGGAGCCCAGTGCAAATCAGAGAGCTGAGGTCGTCCCTGAGACCCGGCCTCCGGCTTCTGAAGACTTAGAGGTGGATCCCCCAGTTGCTGTAAAAGATAAAAAGCCAAATAAAAGTAAGCGTTCCAAGACCCCAGCTCAGGCAGCTGCGGCAAGTGCCGTGGAGAAGCCTGTCACGAGGAAGAGTGAGAGGATAGACCGGGAGAAGTTAAAGCGGTCCAGCTCTCCCCGCGGAGAAGCCCAGAAGCTCCTGGAGTTAAAGATGGAGGCAGAGAAGATTACAAGGACCGCTTCAAAAAACTCTGCTGGGGACCCTGAACACCCTGAACCAAGTTTGCCGCTCAGCCGCACCAGGCGCCGGAACGTGAGGAGCGTGTACGCCACCATGGGTGACCAGGAAAGCCGCTCTCCAGCCAAAGAGCCCGCAGAACAGCCGAGGGTAACCAGAAAGCGGCTGGAGCGAGAACTTCAGGAAGCGGCGGCAGTTCCTACGACCCCTCGGAGGGGAAGGCCTCCAAAGACGCGCCGTCGAGCAGAAGAGGAGGACGAGAATGAGGTCAAAGAATCCACGGAAACACTCAAGCCGGCTGAGGGGTGGAGGTCCCCACGATCACAAAAATCAGCTGCGGGAGGACCCCAAGGGAAAAAGGGGAAAAACGAACCAAAAGCTGACGCACAGCGTCCTGAGGCCACCCCGGAGGAGAGCCCCCAGGTAACCGTGAAAGATAGAGAAGCAGCAGGGACTGAAGAGAAATGCGATAGAAAAGAGAACACAGACACGAACGCCCCTGGGACACCCCCGGCCGAGGTGGTGGAGAGAAAAACAGCCCCCGAAAAAAACTCCAAAGCCAAGCGAGGCAGAGCTCGCAATGCGAGGTCAGCAGTGGACAGATCTGCAAATCTGAAAAGTGCGGATGCCACAGCTGGTCCCAGCGTGGCCGTGGGGCAGGCCGCAGAGAAGGAGGCTGGGCTGGTGAGGGTCTCCCCTGAGAAAAGCCAGGGTTTGCCAAAGGACGGTAGTTTGTCATCTCAGCTGAACAACGATCCAGTTGATGCAGGCAGGGAACCAGAGACTGAAAACGGGTCTGCCTCCCCGGAAGCCTCGCAGCTAGCTCAGCAGATGGAGTTGGAGCGGGCCGTGGAGAACATCGCCAAGCTCACAGAAACCACCAGCTCCGCGGCGTACAAGGCCGCAGCTGCAGGTGCGCCAGAGGGCCTCGCCGCCGAGGACAAGCCCGCACACCCAGCCAGTGAGACGGAGCTGGCTGCGGCCATTGGCTCCATCATCAACGACATTTCTGGGGAACCAGAGAACTTCCCAACCCCTGCACCTTACCCAGCAGAATCTCAGACAGATCTGCAGCCTCCTGAGGAAGGGATGGAGCCTGAGACCAATGAGGCTGTGTCTGGCATCTTGGAGACAGATGCTGCTACAGAGTCTTGTCGGCCAGCAGCCAGTGCCCCTGACCCCTCCGCAGGCCCAGCGGACACCAAGGCAGCCAGAGAGGGCAGCAGCGAAACTTCCCTCCCAGCACAGGAAGTCAAAGGGCCGAAAGAAGCAGAAGTTGCCTTGGTTCGGAAAGACAAAGGGCGCCAGAAGACCACCCGGTCCCGCCGCAGACGGAATACCAACAGGAAGGCAGGGGCTGCTGCAGAGCCTCATGCCTCTGAATCAGACCACGCACCAAACAAGAGTCCCGCTGCGAATGAGGGCACGGCGGTGCCCCCCCCAGAACCGCCACAGGAGGAGCAAAGTGAGAAGCCCCCCTCTCCTCCTCCGCAGTCGCATGCCTCTGACCCCAGCAGGTCCCCGTCTGTGGATTGTGTGTCTCAAGAAAGCAGTGTTGTTGAAGAGAGAACTCCGACCAAGACCTCGGCTCTCCCAGACCTTCCCCCTCCTCCCCAGCCAGTGCCGGTGGACGACGAACCTCAAGCCAGGTTCAAGGTGCATTCTGTCATTGAAAGTGACCCGGTGACTCCACCCAGTGACTCGAGCATAGCCCCACCTACAATTCCTTCAGTAACTGCAGCAAAGCTGCCACCCCCTGTGGCCTCCGGGGGGGTCCCACACCAGAGCCCCCCGCCTAAGGTGACAGAGTGGATCACAAGGCAGGAGGAGCCACGGGCTCAGTCCACTCCGTCTCCAGCTCTCCCTCCAGACACGAAGGCCTCTGACGTGGACACCAGCTCCAGTACCCTGAGGAAGATCCTTATGGACCCCAAGTACGTATCTGCCACAGGCGTCACTTCCACGAGTGTCACCACAGCCATTGCGGAGCCTGTCAGTGCCCCCCCTTGTCTGCACGAGGCACCGCCCCTTGCAGTTGAGCCTAAAAGGCCACCTTTAGAAGAAAAGGCGTCAGCTCCAGCAGCAAGCGCCCCTGACACACAAGCCTCGGAGGTCCCCATCGCCACCGACAAAGAAAAGGTGGCTCCAGTCATTGCTCCCAAAATCACTTCTGTGATCAGCCGCATGCCCGTCAGCATTGATTTGGAGAATTCCCAGAAGATAACCCTGGCAAAACCTGCGCCGCAGACCCTCACTGGCCTGGTGAGTGCCCTGACCGGCCTGGTGAACGTGTCCCTGGTCCCGGTGAACGCGCTGAAAGGCCCCGTGAAGGGCTCGGTGGCCACGCTGAAGGGTCTGGTGAGCACCCCCGCCGGGCCCGTGAACGTCCTGAAGGGGCCCGTGAACGTCCTCACAGGGCCCGTGAACGTCCTCGCCGCTCCGGTGAGCGCCACCGTGGGCCCCGTGAGCGCCTCGGCCGGTGTGGTGAACGCCGCCACGGGCGCCGTGAACACCGCCGCAGGGGCAGTGACGGTGACTGCCGCGTCCGGGGGGGTGACCGCCACCACTGGCACAGCGACCGTGGCCGGTGCCATGATTGCACCGCCGGCAAAGTGCAAGCAGAGAGCCAGCACGAACGAGAACAGTCGCTTCCACCCTGGGTCCATGTCGGTGATCGACGACCGGCCGGCTGACGCGGGCGCCGGCGCCGGGCTGCGCGTGAACACTTCAGAAGGGGTCGTGCTCCTGAGCTACTCGGGGCAGAAGACGGAAGGCCCACAGCGGATCAGCGCCAAGATCAGCCAGATCCCACCAGCGAGTGCAATGGACATCGAGTTTCAGCAGTCGGTCTCCAAGTCGCAGCTCAAAGCCGACTCTGTCGCACCGTCACAGGCTCCCCCCAAAGGCGCTCAGACCCCTTCAGGCTACGCCAACGTGGCCACCCATTCCACTCTGGTGCTGACTGCCCAGACGTACAATGCATCTCCCGTGATCTCATCCGTGAAGGCTGACCGTCCGTCTTTGGAGAAGCCTGAGCCCATCCACCTCTCCGTGTCCACGCCTGTGACTCAGGGAGGCACAGTGAAGGTTCTCACCCAGGGCATAAACACACCCCCGGTGCTGGTTCACAACCAGCTGGTCCTCACCCCGAGCATAGTCACCACCAATAAGAAGCTTGCAGACCCAGTCACTCTGAAGATCGAGACCAAGGTCCTTCAGCCAGCTAACCTGGGCTCCACGCTCGCGCCGCACCACCCTCCTGCTCTGCCCAGCAAACTGCCTGCGGAAGTGAACCACGTCAGCTCCGGGCCCAGCACCCCGACCGAGCGAACTGTCCCGCACCTGGCAGCCGCAAAGCCAGACTCGCACTCTCCGAGACCCAGCGGGCCTGCCCCGTCCCCGTTCCCGAGGGCCTGCCACCCCAGCAGCACCACGTCCGCCGCGCTGTCTACCAATGCCACGGTCATGCTGGCTGCAGGCATCCCCGTGCCGCAGTTCATCTCGAGCATACACCCGGAGCAGTCTGTCATCATGCCCCCCCACAGCATCACCCAGACGGTGTCGCTTGGCCACCTGTCCCAGGGTGAGGTGAGAATGAACACGCCCACGTTGCCCAGCATCACCTACAGCATCCGGCCAGAGACGCTGCACTCTCCCCGGGCCCCTTTGCAGCCCCAGCAGATGGAGGTCAGGGCGCCCCCGCGTGTGGGTACGCCCCAGCCGGCGACTGCTAGTGTGCCTGCCCTGGCCTCCCAGCACCCCCCTGAGGAAGAAGTGCAGTATCACCTCCCTGTTGCCCGAGCCACAGCCCCTGTGCAGTCGGAGGTGCTGGTCATGCAGTCTGAGTACCGGCTGCACCCGTACACCGTGCCCCGGGACGTGAGGATCATGGTGCATCCGCACGTGACGGCCGTCAGCGAGCAGCCCCGTGCCGCAGACGGGGTAGTGAAGGTGCCGCCAGCCAGCAAGGCCCCACAGCAGCCAGTCAAAGAAGCTGCCAAGACGTCAGATGCCAAAGTGGCCCCTGTCCCTGCCGCTGTCCCCGCCCCTGCCCCCGCCCCCGCCCCCGTCCCGGTTCCTGCCCCTGCCCCTCCCCCTCACGGGGAGGCCCGCATACTCACTGTCACCCCCAGTAACCAACTCCAAGGGCTGCCTTTGACACCCCCTGTGGTGGTGACCCACGGGGTGCAGATTGTGCACTCCAGTGGGGAGCTGTTTCAGGAGTACAGGTACGGCGATATCCGGACCTACCACGCCCCAGCCCAGCTCACACACACCCAGTTCCCTGCCGCTTCCTCGGTTGGCCTGGCTTCCCGGACCAAGGCTCCTGCGCAGGTGAGGAGGCCGGTGTGCCCACCTGCTGGGTGTGCACTCGGGCTCGGGGACTTGGAAGCAGAGGTGGTGGTGGGGAGCCAGCCTTTCCGCCAGGGTGCTGGACGAGTTGCAAGTGAGCAGGTCGAACTCCCTAAAACCTGGTGGCCTTTTGGGAGGCTTCATGACGAGGTTCCTATCGTGGGGTGAGAGGATCAGATCACCCACAGAGTCCTGGCCGTGGGAAGGAGCTCCTTGCGGGAATGATGGGCGCGGCGGCTCCTGCGCCTGCTGGTGTGGAGAGGGCGGCAATGGGTGTGCTGGCTACACAAGGCGATGCCCCACATCCGGCCTTTGCCCTCTGGCCCGTTCGGTCATTTGTTGGGCTGGGGTGGTGCTTGCTGGCAGCACTCTGAGGGTGGCCCCTTTGCCTTTCCTGCTACCTCTAGGGCCCTCCAGAAAGTGAACCCCTGCAGTCCACGCAGCCTGCCCCACCCGTGCCCTCCCCACAGTCTGCCCAGCCTACATTGCCTTGCCAGCCCTCGCAGCTCAGCCAGCCTGGCCAGCCATCGGGCAGCAAGATGCCTCAGGTCTCCCAGGAGGCAAAGGGCACCCAGACAGGAGTGGAGCAGCCTCGCCTCCCAGCTGGACCTGCAAACAGGCCGCCTGAGCCCCATGCCCAGGTGCAGAGGACACAAGGGGACGCAGGCCAGACTTCCTACCCGTCCCCTGTCTCCGTCTCCATGAAGCCTGACCTCCAGGCCCCTCTTCCTGCTCAGGCTGCCCCAAAGCAGCCACTGTTTGTCCCCACGACCTCCGGCCCCAGCACCCCTCCAGGACTGGCCCTGCCGCACACGGAAGCCCAGCCAAGCCCCAAACCAGATTCCTCCCCACACTTGACTTCCCAGAGGCCAGTGGACATGGTCCAGCTTCTCACGGTAAGTGCGGGGTGGGGCTGCCCGTGTTCTGAGGTTTGTGTTGGGTTCCCCGGGCTGCTCCCTGGGGCCGTGTCGGGGCGGCTCGGCGCTGCAGCCTCCCGGCTCACACGCGTTTGCCTCCCTGGGAGCAGAAGTACCCCATCGTGTGGCAGGGCCTGTTGGCCCTCAAGAACGACACGGCTGCTGTGCAGCTCCACTTCGTCTCTGGCAACAACGTGCTGGCCCACCGGTCCCTGCCCCTCTCTGAAGGAGGGCCCCCGCTGCGGATAGCCCAGAGGATGCGGCTGGAGGCCTCGCAGCTGGAAGGGGTTGCCCGGAGGATGATGGTAAGACTTGCAGCCCTGGGAGAGCACCTGTTCCGCCCACCGTGAGGGGAGGTGCAGGTGTCGCCGCCTCCCCCCAAGGCCTGTCCAGACTGGCGTGGGTCAGCGATGGTGGGCGGTGAAAGGAACATTTCTGTGTCTACTTGGTGATGTAAAACGCCTCTGGGCCCAGAAAGTCTTCCTGTGCAGCAGGTATTGGGCGGGGGGTGCTCAGTGACCTCATAGGGATGCTTTGTGGACTTAATACCCTGGTTGGACTTGGGCGTCTTGGCCTAGGAAGCCCTTGATCACTGATGGCTGGCCCACTCTGCCCCAGGTGGAGACCGATTACTGTCTGTTGCTGGCTCTGCCCTGTGGCCGTGACCAGGAAGATGTCGTGAGTCAGACCGAGTCTCTCAAGGCTGCCTTCATCACTTACCTGCAGGCCAAGCAGGCCGCTGGGATCATCAATGTTCCCAACCCTGGCTCCAATCAGGTGGGTGCAGCATCTTCCCTTTGCGCAGGGGCTCTTCTAGGGCCAACTAGAGGAGTCCAGGAGGTGGCAGGCACAGGGGCGCTTGGAGCAGAGGCACGAGGCGTGCACGCGAGCGGCTGCCATGGCTCATCCTGGAGAGGGCTGACGGAGCAGTGAGGACAGGCTTCTTGTCGGAGGCAGACAGCAGCCTTCCATTTCCTGGGTCACTCCCCAAATGCCCACAACAGCTGGGACTGGGCCAGGCTGGAGCCAGGAGCCCAGCACTCCACCGGGTGCCCCCTACCTGGCGTGGGTGGCAGCCATCACTTGCTGCCCCACCCTCCACCCCCTGGGGGTGCATTGGCCTGAGCTGCATGGGAGCAGAGCCAGGACTCGGACCCAGATGCTGGGCTGTGCGGGGCCGGCGTTGCCAGCAGCAGCCCCGAGGGGTTTCCTGAGCTTGATGTGGAGAAGAGGCTCGAGGGGGGGGTCGGGTGGGGGGGGTGTATTCATGATTTTCTGACAGGCATGGTCTTGGGCAGCTGGTTGGGAAAGTGGCCTGGCCTGCTTCCAGTACACGGGGCGGGGGGCGGGGGGGGGTGTGAAGACGGAGGTCCCTACCTTTCTCTCAACCCCGCCCCCAGCCTGCCTACGTGCTGCAGATCTTCCCGCCCTGCGAGTTCTCCGAGAGTCACCTGTCCCGGCTGGCCCCCGACCTGCTCGCCAGCATCTCCAACATCTCCCCCCACCTCATGATTGTCATTGCCTCCGTGTGAGCCGCGGACGGTCACCGCCTCCGGTACGCACGCTCTCGGGCTCCGCAGCGGACAGCGGACGGCGCGGCCAGGCAGAGGGGACGGGCTCCACTGCCAGGTGCCAGCCTGCTGCTCCCGCGCCCCTCGGACAGGCCTCTGGGCAGTGGTGCTGCTACTGTGTACGTTTACCGGACGCTCTGGCCCAGGCACCGACCCCCGACCACCCCCCGCCGGACTGGCAGACACCTCGGGGCTGGGTTTCTCTCTCCTCTTTGTGGAGAAAAGGAACAGGGCAGTGGAATTAAATTTTGTTTTGTTTTGTTTTTAAGAAACAAGAAAACAGAACTGCCTTTGCACTAAATTAGTGACTTGGACTTTTGCACAGTGAAGACAGGCTGTGACTCTGGGGGTGTTGTGAGCACGTGCGGGCGCCTCCGCAGGACCTCACCCTTCCGCTGAGACCTTGGGGTCAAGGAACATTTCATTGGTTTTTTTGTCCCCCTGCCACTGTCTCCCTTGCTCATCTGGATGTCACCCTCCTGACTCCCGCTGCCGCCGTCTCTGACTCACCGGGATGCAGTTTACAGTCGGAGAGCGAACAGAAGCGTTTTCTTTCTTGGTGGGATATGCAGAACTTGGGATGTGTGTATATAGAAATATAATATATATATATAAATATATATAATACTGACTTAAAATCAAATTCCCTGACATACATTTTTTTTAATCTGTGCCAAAAACGTGTTTTCAGAGAAGATCTTATTTTCATACTCAGACTTTGTATTGTCACTCATTTGTATAAGTGCGCTTCGTTACGGCACGGGCCCTGCTCTGCGATGCGGCAGTGTCACAGCACCTGTACAAAGACTGGCGAGTCCCCCTCTTCCAACGACCTTGACCTCTCCTCCGACTTCCTAACACTTATTAATTTATGAAACTGTTTTTCTCAGCGCAGTTTTGTTTCGTGTGTCCATTGGATTACAAACTTTATTAAAAAATACAAAACACGTCAGCGTGAACGTGATTGTCACTTGTTGGGGAGGCCCATGGTCCTCGGCTCCCAGGAACCACAGCCCCCGCCCCCCCCCAGGTCTGCAGGGAGCCAGTTTCCTTTTCTGCCACCTAATCCTTCCCAAGGAAACTCTTGTCGAAGATGCTGAGCTCTGTTCGTGTTGTGGTGTCAGTAACCCTTGGGTTGTCAGGAGGTGGGCGGGCGGGCGGGCACTTCATGATTTTATGCAGATTCACCCCCTCCTCCCCAGTGCTGGTTTGTGGTCTCTCGCGCCCTCCCTTCCCCTACCCTGGGAGCCAGGCTTCCCTGCAGCTTTGGAATCAGAATGAGAGGTACGGACGGGGACTACAAATCCAATGTCAGCCGGGCTCCGGGTTCGAGAAAATGGATGGTGTAGGCCAGCTGCCATGGGTTGTGCCCCCTGAGCAGGGCTGCCCTGGGCCCGTTTGCCAAGTCCACCACCACATCCAGGCTCCTGGCTGGCTTACTGGCAGAACCCATTGGTTGGCCGTGGGCAAGTAAACACTCGCGAAAGTTGGCCCTGGCGTGGCCTTCGTCCTTGGGCCGGGACCACTTGTGAGGCAAGTACCGGGCCCTCCTGACTTCCTGGGCCTGACAGCCAAGCCTGGCCTGCTGGACCCGGCAAGGAATCCTGAAGGAGAAACGGCTCGGGCCGGCTCAGAAGGGGCCGAGCCGTCTGTGGCTGACTCGGAGCAGCAGCCAGCTCCCTTCTGGACAGTCCTGCAGGTCCCGGCTCACGCAGGAGGGTCGGCCCGCCTGGTATCAGCTAGAGCTGCCCGATATCCACCTCCCCTCCCCCCAACAGGGACCTATAGGCAACGTTAGAAAATAATCAGATTTATTCTCTCTAGGGAATGGGGCCACCCCTCTCAGTTCCAGGGCACATCCATCCTTAAATAAACAGGAGGGCTGGGGCTGTCCGCTCACTCCGCAGGTGGTGGGCACTCGGGTGCCGTCGGGTGTGTGTCTGCCAGCGCCGGCTGGCCTTCTGCCCCGTCCCGAGGGCGGAAGACCAGCTCCCCAGCCTGCAGCACTGGCCCTGCTGGCCACGCGCCGCCTGGCCCGTACTGCTGGTAGAAGTCCGCATCTGTCTGGAACATGACCAGCGCCTGGGCCGTGTGGATCCGCACGTGCTGCGCCAAGCTGTTGGCGTCCAGGAACTTGTCCCCACAGGAGTCGCAGGCGTAGAGGATGTGGGTGTTGGGGTCTGTGGAGGGAGGCTGCGGTCAGGGCGGGCGGGGCCCCGGGGCCCAGCGGTCACCCTGGGCGGCCCCCTCACCTTCCTCCTGCACTTGCTTCACGGCTTTGCTGATCTCGGCTTTCAGCACCTCCGTCTCGTCAGCGGTCACCGCAGCCCCCACTGGGACCACTGTGGGTGGGCGGAGTCAGCAGGGCCTGAGGCTGCGGCCACAGCACACGCCCCATCACTGCCACCCCAGAGGTAAGGTGCCCGTACCTGTGAGCTGAGTGACAGCTGTCGCCGCCAGCGCCTCTGTGGCCAGCGTGACCATGTCATCCACAGTGACCACGCTGACCTCCCCACCCTCCTCTGGCTCCAGAATTTTGATGCCGGCTTTGCCCTGGTGCACAGTCTTCACGTGGGAGCGCAGGTTGTCCACCCGGTTGAAGCCACGCCCGCACTTGTCGCACAGGTAAGGCTTCTCTCCTGGGGAGGAGGCAAGGTTCTCTGGGGTGGGGCTGGGAGGACGGCTTCCAGAGAGGCCCCGGGGCCACCCGCAGCCAGTGCCGACACCACGGCCTGGGGAGGGCGCGTGCTCACCAGTGTGGATGATGATGTGCTTGGACAGGTCGCCCACGTTCACGAAGGCCTTGCTGCACACGCTGCACTTGTGTGGGCGGATGTTGTCGTGGTGGCGGATGTGATTGGCCAACTGGCTGGACTGCACGAACCTGCAGGGCACAGGAGGGGCTCGCACCCAGGGCCGGGGAGCCGGGCCGGGGCCTCCCACTGTGAGGGCCTGGGCCCCAGCTCCCAACATCTGTATTCCGCGGAGCGTCTAGGATCCCACGGCACCCAGGGCGTGGGGGCGGGGAGGAGCCGGGGCGGACAGGACCTCTTGCCGCAGCGCTCGCAAACGTAGGGCTTCTCCCCAGTGTGCTGGCGCACGTGGGCGATGAGGGAGCTGGCCTGGGTAAAGGCCTTGCCACACATCACACACTGGCATGGCTTCTCGCCTGGGGACAGACGGGGCAGGAGAAGGTGTTGGCGCCCACCTCGCTTCCCCCGCGCCCCCTCCCAGCCCCCGGCGGCGCGGGGCCTGCTCACCCACCAGTGTGGATCCGCACGTGCCGCTGCAGCGCCCCGGGGTCCGCGAACTGCCGCTGGCAGTGGATGCACACGTAGGGCTTCTCCCCGCTGTGGATGCGCAGGTGCCGCTTGAGGTTCCCTGGGCGAGAGCGAGGGCCGGCCTGGGTGGGGCGCCCGGCTGGCCAGGAGCAGGGCGGGGCGGCGGGGCGGCCGGGCGCCTACCTGAGGTGGTGAACTGCTTGCCGCACTCCCGGCACTTGAGGGGCCCGTCGGCGATGTGGATCTTGAGGTGGGCCTTCAGGTTCCCGACCTGCGCCCAGCGAGGCGTCAGCAGGGCCGCTCCAGAGACAGGCTCGGGTTCCCCCCCCGCCCCGGGAACCCCACCCCAGCCCCAGTTCTTTCTCGCCCAAACCCTACCCTGCCTCAGCCCTGCCCCACCCCGGCACGCCTCCACAGGTCGCCACTTCCGGCCCGCGCGCGGCCGCACACCTGGTTGAACTTCTTGTCGCAGTGCGGGCACTTGTGCTCCTTGTCCGTGTCGTGCGTCTCCAGGTGGCGCATCTTGGACGTGGGGTCGGAGAAGGAGCGGCCGCAGTAGTCGCACTGGTACGGCTTCTCGCCGCTGTGCACCAGCTGGTGCCGCTTGAGGTTGCCGGACGTGGTGAAGAGCTTGCCGCAGTCCTCGCAGCGGTAGCGCGCCTCGCCCGAGTGCCGCTTCTTGTGCAGGTTGAGCAGGCTGATGAGCCGGTAGCTCTTGCCGCACTCGTCGCAGCCGTAGGGCTTCAGCGGGCTGGGGGTCAGAGGGCGACAGGGAGAGGAGGGCTCGCCGGGGCCCCGAGGCTGGGGCCTGCAGGGCGAGGAGGCCCGGTGGGGCGGGTACCTGTGCGTCTTCTCGTGGGCCTTGCAGGCGGCGGGGTCCGAGAAGGCCTTGCTGCACTCCCGGCACGAGAAGGGCTTCTCGCCCGTGTGGATGCGGATGTGCCGCTTGAAGTTGCCCGTGTGCGTGAACTCCTTCCCGCAGTCCTGCGGGCACAGGGGGAGGGCGTGAGCGCGCCGTGGGAAGGCACGGGGCAGGCAGGGGAGGGCTGGCGCAGCCCGCGGCCCCGCACCTCACACTTGTGGATGACCGAGCCGTAGGCCTTGGACTCAGTGCGGTCGCCGTAGGAGCCCGAGCGCAGGCCTCGGGCCTCCACGCTGAGCTCCTGCCCGGAGTCTGTGCCAGCCGACTCGTCCTCGGGGGCCTCCCCGTTCTCCAGTGGGGGCCCCTCTTCCTTGACGGCTGCAGGGCCTGCGCCCTCGTCCTCTCGCTCTTCCCCCTTCCTCGCTGGCTCTACCTCCATCTCTGCGGAGAGAAGGGCGGGCACTGCGGCACCTGGCGTGGGCAGGCCCTGGGGGTGTGCTGGGGGCAGCGAGGTGCACCCTGCGTGGTGCCTGAGCTGGGAGAAACGTGGCCAGGGCATGCAATCAAGATGCGGATCTTCTGATTCAAGAACAAGACAAGATGGGGTCTGTCCAAAGGCTGCACGGACAGCGGCTCCTAGTAATCGGGCAGGCCCCGGAGCGAGAGCCGTAGCGGAGCCGGGGCTGAGGGCCAGTGAGTACCTTGCTCGGAGCTTTCTGACAAGGCAGCCTCAGCTTCTGCAGCAGCCATGCCACTCGTGGGGTCTGGCTTGAGCTCCACAGGCGGGGGCTCCCGGGGGGCATCAGCCTTCTCCGTCTGCTCTGCACCTAGCGGGGTGTCAGAGGCTGGATTGGGACCCTCCGTCCAGGGCCCAGATCACGCCCCTGAGCCAGGCCTCTAGAGGGGCTGCAGCCCAGAAGAGGAGGTCCCAGCACATCCGAGCTCAGGCTGCTCAGGTCTGCTGTGGCTGGAATGACCATGGGTCTCACGGTTCAGGGCCCACGCCACCCACCTCCCTGCCACAGGCCCTTCGGGAAGCAGCCCCTTACTACACGACAGCCCTGGCTGGTGGCAGGTGGCGGGACAGGCCTTGTGACTCCTGCCACCACCTCCCCGTCCACGGTGTCACGACTCACCACTGGCTGCGCTCTCAGCCTGGCCTCCTCGCTCCTCCTTGGGCTCCCTGCCTGGGCCCGTGGGTGGACTGCTTCCGGCCTGGTCCAGCCTGCTCAGCATGGCGGCGGCAGCCTTCTCCTCTTTGGCTCTCTTTTCCCCTCCTGGAGGTGGAACAGGACAGACCTGCCATTTCCCATCAAGTGCCCATTACTTGGAGGGGTGAGGTAACCCAGAACTTGCTAGCTTTCCAGGATCTTCCCTGGGGGGTACTGGTTTGTCATTCAGTAAATTCCTCTCAGGGCACCTATTCCACGCCAGGCGGGGCCTGGGACTACCACAGGGATGGTCACGGCGTCCCTGGGGCCCGCAGACTCCAGCTGAGCAGCAGGGATGCTACTCAGGAGGCAGCAGCACGCGTGGCGGGAGAGGAATGCGGTCTGGAATCTGCCCACGGTGGGGGGGTGCAGAGAGCGCAGGGGGTGGCCTGGGACGGGAGCTGTTGAAGGACTCGGGAGCAAACCCTGTCTGCATGCACCGAACCAGGCACAGCGCCCCGCCTCGGCCGGTGGGAGGTGGGAAGGGGCCTCTCACTCTCCGCTGACCCCGCCGGCACCCCACAACAAAGACAGGGCCAGAAGAGGGGGCCCAGCGGTGAGGCGGCGGATTCCCCATCAAGGCCAGGTTCTCCAGTCACCTGTTAGGAAGAGCCCGCCAGTCATCTTACCTTCCACGGCTGGGGCCTCCATGCGGTCCCCAGGGCTGGCAGCTGGCTCAGCGAGCGACTTGAGAGCATGGCAGGCCGTGATGATGTCCTGCATCTGGAGGAAGCTGGCCACGGCCAGCACATCATCCACGTTCTCAGCGCTAAGGTTCAGCTTGGCCGTGTACATGAACTCCAGCACCTGCCCCAGGCCTGCCAAGGACAGGACAGCCATCACCGGGCCGCCTCGAAGCCACTCCAGTCAGTGGCAGAAGCCACGGGTTCACGAAAAGCTGAGCGGCGAGTCCCCGTCTCCCCTTCCCGGCGCCCGGGGCGCTCAGCCTGGCACCGCCTCAGGAGGCAGTACGAGTGCCCCCAGAGGCCCAGGGGTGCGCATGTACAGCGGCGTGAATGCCCACACAGCACTGCTCTCTGAGGCAGGCCGGCGCTGGCCTTACCAGAGCTCTGTCCGACCTTCAGGCCACCTGACTGAATCTCAGCTTCTGCATTTGTAAAGGGGAGAACACCTCGCCCCGACCTGTCTTCACACCGTTCTAGGATGGGAGTCCAGGACCAGGCCCTGAGCCCCAGGGCCTTCCCGACACTACCCCTAGCCCACGCCCTGAACGTCCCCACCCCCACTCCTACACTGGTGGCTGGCACAGGGGTAGGGGCCTGGAAAGGGGCCGGGGGTAGAGCCAGCTTGCTCCCCTCCCCCGTGATGAGGCCTGTCCTACATGCACCTCAGCCTAGAGCTCATCCTGCCCGTTCTCCCCTGACCACCCCAGTTCCAGTAAAACAGACCCCAAAAGGTGGTAGGAACTTGGCACCTACACGCTCAGGGCTGAGGCCTGCAGGCGCTTGTGTGGCACGGGGCCAGCGCAGCATCTGGCCCTCAACAAGCCGGGCCCTGGCCCCGCCGGGGTACCTGCCGCGTTACTGATGTCCAGGTGCACCACATCCTTCTGGTCCACGAAGAGCATCTTGAAGTACTCGCTGCAGGCCGCCAGCACCGCCTTGTGCGCCTTAAAGTCCACCCCGTCCACCACAAAGGTGCAGTCACACAGAAGGCCCAGCTGCCGCTGCTGATTCAGCTGTGCCAAGACGTGCTGGCTGTGCTGGGGGAAATCCATGGCTGCAGAGAGCACAGGACCCTGGGGTCAGCCCAGAGAGAGGGCACAGGGTAGCCCAGCCCGACAGGAGACAGGGAGACATGCAACAGGGAGCAACATTCCTGCCACAATAGGGCAGGTAATTCCAGAGTCCCACTGCAAGCCAAGACCGACCCAGGGCTCCAACTGTCAGCTCACTAGCCAGCCCCAAGTGCACCAAGGGACCAGCACCAGGCAGCCTCCTCTCTGACCAGGAACAGCATTCAAAAATCAAGAAAGCAAACACAAAACACAAGCTACTATCAGCATTTCACACAGGGAAAAGACATGGTCAGTTCAATTTTTTTTTTTTAAGATTTATTTTTATTTATTTGAAAGAGAGAGGTACAGCGAGAGGTAGAGACAGAGAGAGGTCTTCCATCCGATGGTTCACTCCCCAGTTTTCTGAAACGGCCAGAGCTGAGCCGATCCAAAGTCAGGAGCCAAGAGCTTCTTCCGGGTCTCCCACGTGGGTGCAGGGACCCAAGGACTTGGGCCATCTTCTACTGCTTTCCCAGGCCACAGCAGAGAGCTGGATCGGAAGTGGAGCAGCCGGGACTAGAACCAGCGCCCATATGGGATGCTGGCACTTTGATCCACTGTGCCACAGCGCCAGCCCCAGTTCCATGCTTTTTTGTAAAAAGAATGCATTTAAAGGCCCGGCACCGCGGCTCACTAGGCTAATCCTCTGCCTAGCAGCGCCGGCACACCGGGTTCTAGTCCTGGTCGGGGCGCCGGATTCTGTCCCGGTTGCCCCTCTTCCAGGCCAGCCCTCTGCTGTGGCCAGGGAGTGCAGTGGAGGATGGCCCAGGTGCTTGGGCCCTGAACCCCATGGGAGACCAGGAAAAGCACCTGGCTCCTGGCTCCTGCCATCGGATCAGCGCGGTGCGCCGGCCGCAGCGCGCCAGCCACGGCGGCCATTGGAGGGTGAACCAACGGCAAAGGAAAGGAAGACCTTTCTCTCTGTCTCTCTCTCTCTCACTGTCCACTCTGCCTGTCAAAAAAAAAAAAAAAAAAGAATGCATTTATATTGGGGCCGGCGCTGTGGCACAGCAGGTTGAAGCGCCGGCATCCCATATGGGCGCCAGTTCAAGTCCTGGCTGCTCCTCTTCTGATCCAGCTCTCTGCAATGGCCTGGGAAAGCAGCAGCAGATGGCCCAGGTGCTTGGGTCCCTGCACCCACGTGGGAGACCTGGAGGAAGCTCCTGGCTCCTGGCTTTGGATTGGCGCAGCTCTGGCCATTGCAGTCATCTGCTGAGTGAACCAGTGGATGGAAGACTCTGTCTCTACCTCTCTCTGTAACTCTTTCAAATAAATAAAATAATTCTTTTTAAAAAAAAAGAATGCATATATAAAAAAATCTCAGAATAAAGGACAGATGTTTCAGTTGGACACATTTGGCTTTTTTTTAAAGAAGTGTGACATTTTAGGAAGTTTTATATTTGAACAGCAGAGGTGACAACTGCCCCCAACAGCCAGGGCTGGGCTAGTCCCAGAACTCCACTGAAGCCATCCATCACCTGCTGCCTCCAGGTGTGCGTCAGGAGGAAAGCGGATCTGCAGTGGAGCAGGGACAGGGGACGCAAACGTCCCAAGTGACGTCTCGGCCAGCAGTCCCAACACGTGGCTCCATTTGGCCTGAAGAAAACCTTTCTTTTGCTCTGATCTCTCACTCCGGCACGGGCAGGGGAGCTGTCTGGGAAGGCGACAGGCTGGTGTTTGATCACACAGCCCCTCTCCCCGCCCCTGCAGGCTCTGGGCCAAGTCCCTGCAGAGCGCTTTCTCTCTAACTGAGGAGTCCCGTCTCCAGAACACTGATCTGACCCTGACCCCAAGAGCAGCTGCCCAGCCATAGGGTCTCTGCCAAGGGCCTCGCTTCATGCTGGAAATCCCACGGCTCACAACCATCTCCAGTGAACACGCTCAGAAAAACTCCCTGGCCGGGTGCCGGAGCAGCAGAGCTGTAGGAACCGTGACTAAGTAGGAATCTGAGAGCTGCCCGCCCGCCCGCTCCACCATGGCCGCAGTCTCAAGATCAGCAATTTTCTAGGGAAAACAAAGCAAGCCCTCTTCTCCCGAAGGCCAATTTCAGAATGTTTCCAAGTAAAATCCAGCACCCACTGCCTGAGACCACACCGCACGGGCGCAACAGGACCGTCTGATCTGCAGTGGTGGAGCCCTCTGCCAGCTGTCCCAGGACCCAGGCTGGGTCTGCCCGAGCCAGCCCTGGCTACAGCTGGGCAGGTGAGGAACCCACCGGGGCTCTCCACCCCAGGCCTCTGCAGCCCCTTCCTGGCGACGGCTGCCGCCATTGCATCAGCCTCCTGGGCTGAGTCACACGGGCTGCAGTGACCATGTATGGCCGTCTGGCCGTGATGAGCCCCAGTGAGAGCCACGCCCCCTCTGCTGGCACAGGTCCGCTCTGGAGCCTACCTACCCCGTGATGTCTGGATATGTACTTCCTCAGCTTGGGGAGGTCACCAGCAAGTAAAGCGAATGTGGCTCTGGCCCTGGGCCCACACGGCCGTGAGCCAGCCTGAGCTCAGTGCAGAGCGGCCGTCCCTCCCTCCCCACCCCCACGACACCCCAGAGCAGCGCTTCTCCACTCCCCCAGCCCTAATCTGGGCTACTCCTCCGGAGGCCGGCCCAGAGGCAAGAGGTAGGGCGAGCAGGCGGCTGGCCCTCCCTGTCCACTGAGACACCTGCTCCAGAGCCACGCCACTGCAGCAGCACAGGGCACCTGTGCAGAGGCTGCGACTGACACAGGACACCTTGAAGAGGAAATAGGCCACGACCAGAGACAAAGGAAAGCGAGACCCCCGACGCAACCGTGAAAAGCAGCTGCTTGTGGGGCCGCCATTGTGGCATAGCGGTTAAAGCCACCACTTGCAGTGCCGGCATCCCATATGAGCACTGGTTCAAGTCCCAGCTGCCTCTCTTCCGATCCAGCTCTCTGCTGTGGCCTGGGAAAGCAGTAGAAGATGGCCCGAGCCTTTGGGCCCCTGCACCCACGTGGGAGACCTGGAAGAAGCTCCTGGCTCCTGCCTTCGGATCGGCACAGCTCCAGCCATTGCAGCCAACTGGGGAGTGAACCAGCAGATGAAGACCTCTCTCACTCTCTCTCTGCCTCTCCTCTCTGTGTAACTCTGCCTTTCAAATAAATCCTTAAAAAAAGAAAAACAGCTGCTGCAGTTACCTGGTTACCCTGTCCATCTCTTGGGCGGAGGGAAGATGTCCTAATCTCCACGTTCTGTCTCTTATAAACATACGGGACCAACCGGCCGCTGCAAGTGTGGTCCCAAGTCATACAGACTGGACCCCATAAGCCGTCCTAAGACACACAGGCTGCGGTTTAGAGCCACCCGTGCTGTGAGCTGATAAGCTGTAAGTATTCTCAATCGTTTCTGATCCTCCACTCAGGCTCCGGCGCCTGCTTGAAAGAAGGGCATTCCCGCCCCCCAGGTTACCATGACAACCTCACCAATGTTTCTTTCTCGAAGGAAAAACCACGCTCCCCTGTGACCTCTGAAGAAATGCAGAGGAGAACCTTGGTACGCAGCACCCGATCACTGGAACTGGAGAAGGACTGATGTCCAGTCCATGGGCAAGCACCTGTGGCAGGATGTCTGGGCCCAGGCCCCAAAGGGCGCACACACCAGGCCAGGGGGTCAAAGAAACCAGAGGCAGAAGGCAAGGAGAGGCCTGAGCCAAACTGCTGAGTCTCCTCTCTCTACTGTGGAAATGGCAAGCAAGCAGACGCGGCATGAGCCCGGGCAAGCCCTGGGCCTCAACCCGTCACCCGGTCACATCACAGGAGTCCCCAGTGACCGTGTCTCCCAAGTGCAGAAGGGAAGGGAACACCAGGCACAGGGCAGAGTCCTCAGTGGAGTTCACAACAAGCACATCTGAGTGCACAGGAGAGGCCACGCCCCTCCTTGCTGGCTGGGGCCACCCCAGGACTGCGCACCCCCAGGCTCTGACAACCAGGGACCAGCAGCTGAGTCCTCCCAGGTCCCTCCGGCTGTAGCCTGCTCCAAGCAGATCCCCCAGCAGAAAAAAACCTGGTTTGCCAAACAGATACAGGTAAGAGACTCTGGCCAACAGGATGGACAGGGCTACGGGCTCAAAGGTCAGATCAGATGACCTGGTCTGGGACTCGGCTGTGACGAGCCTTCCTGTACCCTGGAGCTTCTGTAGAGAGGGCAGCCAAGTCCAGCCACGCAGCAATCCTGGTGCTGTGTGAGGGGAGCCCTCACTGTCAGAGGCCGGGGGTTCAGAACAGCACAGGCCCTGGGCACAGGTGGATGGATGGCCCCAGTCCCCCCGCCACTCCCTTACCAACTCCCTGCCATGCACAAGAGAGCAGATGCCCGCCAGAGGGGACTCCTCCCCAGACGTGGGTGCCGGGAAAAAACAGCAGCCTCCAGTCCAGTGAGAAACAGACCAGGCAGGGCACTGCCGAAGAAAGGCTAAGAAGGGAGGAGGAGGGAAGATGGGGAAGGAAGGGAAGGGGAGGAGAGGGAGGCACAGGAAGACGAGAAAAAGCAGCCCTGCTCCCAGGAGACCAGCAGCTGCTCGAACACAGCCCCCGGGGCGGGAGCGGGGCACCAAGGGCTGGACGGTGTCACCCAGAGAGGAGGGGGAGCTCGCTTTCCAGCCCTGGGCTCCAGCTGGATGCCTGCTGAAATGCTTCACCCGCCCCGGTCTGCTAAGCCGGAGCCAGCAACACCCGTCTCCAAACCTCAATGAAAGGCTTTCAAATGACCCCCGGATTTTACCCCAAGTAACAGGAGTCCACCAGCATGGTCAGGCCTAGAGGGGCACAGGAAGAGATGAGAGCATGGAAGGTACTAAGAGCATGGCCTGTCCCGAGAGCGCGGAGGCTGCATTTTCTGTGCAGGGCCAGCCTGCTCTGCCCAGCAGGCACTGGCCTCTGAACTGGGCTGATGAGAGAGCTCCCTGCGGGCAGGAGGTCCTCCAGGCCACCCCTGGAAGGCAGGGCTTTCACTCAGGCCCAAGTGCGAAGAGCCTTGACAGGCGATAAACAGGTGCTAGTTAGAGTGACTTCTAATAAGGACCACAAATACTCAGAACCACAGAAAATCCAACCAGAACAAGACCAAAGCCCAGAAGGCCCCGAGGCCTTGTTTTAATTTTTATTTATTTTGTATTTCTTTACTTGAAAAGCAGAGAGAGAGAGATCCTCCATCCATTGGTTCATTCCCCAAGTGCCTGCGACAGCTGGAGCTGGGCCAGGAATTCCATCTGGTCTCCCAGGTGGGCGGTGAGACCAAAGGATTAAGCCGTCACCTGCTGCCTCCCAGGATACACATCAGCAGGAAGCTGGACAGACGCAGGGGAGCTGGCACTCGAACCAGGCACTCCCATATGGGAAATGGGCATCCACTGCAGTGCCAAATGCCCCTCCCAGATGCAGAAAATGAAGCCCCCAATAGCATATGGCTCGCCCAGGGATCTCCACCTACCCAGAGATGAAACTGAACTTCAGACACAAAGTTGGGACTTTTTTTGAAGACATTTATTCGAAAGACAGAGTGACAGAAAGGGAGAGACAGAGAAAAAAAGAGATCTTCTGTCCACTAGTTCATGCCCCAAGTGTTGTAACAGCCAGTCTGTGTCTCCCACGTGGGTGGCAGGGGCCCAAGCACTCAGGCCGTCTTCCACTGTTTTCTCAGGCGCGTTAGCGCGAACAGGATCAGAAGCAGAACAGCTGGGATTTGAACACAAACTCTTGATGGCAACAGGGTACCTTTCGTGTGATACCACCAGTGGCTTGGTTTTCATCCTTGATTAGTGGGCCAGACCAACAGCCTGCTGGACCAAGCCCTGGCCCGTATCAAAGGAATTCACTGGGGAATGAGAAAGGCACTTGAAGGACCCCTGCAGGGTGACAGATACCAGACAGACATGATGGGGCCAGCGCCGTGGAGCAAGAGGTTAACCCTCGGCCTGCGGCGCCGGCATCCCATATGGGCGCTGGTTCTAGTCTCAGCAGCTCCTCTCCCGATCCAGCTCTCTGCTGTGGCCTGGGAAAGCAGTGGAGGATGGCCCAACTCCTGGGAGCCCTGCACCTGTGTGGGAGGCCCAGAGGAAACTCCTGGCTCCTGGCTTTGGATCGGTGCAGCTCCGGCTGGGGCGGCCACTTGGGGAGTGAACCAGCAGATGGAAGACCTTTCTCTCTGTCTCTCCCTCTCACTTTCTGTAACTCTACCTCTCAAATAAATACATAAAATCTTTAAAAAAAAAAAAAAAAAGAGAGAGAGAGAGAGAGAGATGACTGTGTGGGGTCCAGGCTCTAGCACAGCTGCCAACAGGCTCTTTCCTCTGTCCAGCACCCACCACACCTGCTGCTGGGAGACGGTGCGTCAAGTCTGAAAAGGCCCGGGGGCAAGTGTGGCAAACAGGTCACGGGGGCTCTGCACCAGTTCCAGACCTACACCTATAGAATCCTGCTTTGGTTCTTCTGGGACCCAGCACCACGCACAGGGAGTCCAAGCTCTCCTGTCTGAGGGAGAGGCTCTGGGGAAGAAAGCCACGTGGCAAGGCCAAGTGAGAAGAGCCCTCAGGCCCAGCTGCCAGCGTGACGTTCTGCAGTGACACACATTTCCCTGGACTGCCCCGCCCAGCCCAGCCACCAGCTGAGTGCAGTCACCTAATGACCTCAGCCCGCACCTGGGTGAGCAAAACAATTGCTAGTCAGCCGCACACCTGCGGGCATCAGTAGCTACTGACGGCTTCAGCGCTGAGTTTCAAGCTGGCCCGCTATGCAGCAGAAGAAAACGGAGCTGCGAAGGGAGTGACTCACCAGATACTGAGGATGGTTTCTCTGGACAGGGAAACACACACAATGTTGTCCCACACAGTAGTGTGACAGTGAGGCTCAGTGGAGATCAAAGAGCTGGAAGGCTCACATAGGTGGGATCCAGGAGGGTGGGCGGCAAAAAAATACAGCCCGTCTCCACTGCGGTCCAGGGCCTGAGCACCCACAAAGTGCTGCCGAGAGAGTTCTCATATCAGGAAACCCAGTCTGCCAGTCCAGCAGATCTCCCAGTGACAACAAAGTGGCACCGACGTCTCTTCAGCATGCCAAGCCACACAGAGCCTGCTGATGTCCACATGCTGCCTCCAAGAGAGGGACTCAAGGGGCCGTTTAGCTCTGCGAAGGCAGCAGAACCTCGATCCAGATTCTGCTGCCTACTGGCAGGGGACCCCTGGAAAGCCTCCCCACTGGCAAACAGGGTGACGGCGCAACTTACCAGGGCCTGGCCCCCTGTCAGAGCTGAGCGGCTGCTCGTACCGGAAGCAGAGATTCACACTACACTTGTTTCTAGGCCAGACCTTACCAGGTGGTCTCCACCCACTTTTTTTTTTTTTTTTTTTTTTAATTTGACAGGTAGAGTTATAGACAGAGAGAGAGACAGAAAGGTCTTCCTTCCGGCCGGCGCCACGGCTCACTAGGCTAATCCTCTGCCTGCGGCTCCGGCACACCGGGTTCTAGTCCTGGTCGGGGCACCGGATTCTGTCCCGGTTGCCCCTCTTCCAGGCCAGCTCTCTGCTGTGGCCCGGGAGTGCAGTGGAGGATGGCCCAAGTGCTTGGGCCCTGCACCCGTATGGGAGACCAGGAGAAGCACCTGGCTCCTGGCTTCGGATCAGCACAATGCACGGGCCGCAGTCGCGGCGGCCATTGAAGGGTGAACCAAGGACAAAAGGAAGACCTTTCTCTCTGTCTCTCTCTCTCACTGTCCACTCTGCCTGTCAAAAAAAAAAAAAAAAATCCATTAAAAAAAAAAAAGAAAGGTCTTCCTTCCATTGGCTTACTCCCCATATGGCCACTACAGATGGCGCTGCGCCAATCCAAAGCCAGGAGCCAGGTGCTTCTTCCTGGTCTCCCACGCGTCTACCCACTCTGGGTACCCTGGGTACACTTACTAACCATTTAGTGGCTTGACCTGTTAAGAAGTTACAATCATGACCCATTATTCCTTCTAAATGCAATCTGGAGAAATCCCAGAGCACAATTAGCAAGAGAAGAGGGAGGCAGCACAGGCCAGGCAATGAGCACAGAGCCCCTCCGGGCACTGTTCTGTTAGGGAGGCACTTCTGTTAAGCCCCAGGGGCGCCTTTGGGGGAAGCTGGAGCACCCGCCCAGAACACTGAGGGGCCCAATAGCAAAGCTCCACCTGGAGTCAGATGGGCATTGTCAGCCTTGAAACACTACCCAGGTTATCAGCAAGCACTAACCACTACTCACAGGAAAGCCGAATTGGCAGGCCACAGGAGAGGCCGGTCCTCACACACAGCCCCTGGCTCACAGAAAGGCGGCAGGCAGCTACAAGCCCTGCCATGAACACAGCACCTCAGGTGCAGGTGCCCTGGGGAACCCCGGAGCAGCGGGAGAGCAGCTGGCTGCCAGCTGCTCAGTGTTCCTGATTTTTGAGGAATACAGTTGGCTCAACAGGCAACAACGGAGATGGAGGAAGTGCACGTTCCTACCAGGCCAGCCCGGCAAGGTGGACCCCTTCCCACCCAGCAGTGCAACCAGGGCAATAATAATAATCTGTAAAATGAAATGAGGACGCTGGTTGTGCTCTTCCAACTACGCACCAGCCGCCATCTGTAAGATCTCAGAACCCATTCAGCTAGGCCTCACTCCAGGGTTCTTAATGGGTAAAACCACAGCCTGCTTGCCAAAGTGACAAAATCATGGAAGGTCTGAGCAGCCTGCCCCCTCCCCTGAGCCATAAACTGCCCAGGCAAGTGGCTACGCAGTGGCCCACTAACACAGTGAAAGTGTATAGTGTGACCCGGGCTGCATCCACCCACGCCTGCCAGGGGCTTGTCACCAGGCAGCCACGGGAGGCGGCCATGAGCCCAGCAGAGAGATGGTGGTATAGAGCCAAAGGTGGCAGTGTGCCTCTTCCACTCCATGCTGGACCACAAGCCCGTGGGTGTGAACAGGCAGCTCCACATGATCTGTATCCGGGACAAGTCCAGCCAGAATACTGGGCAGCCCCTCCAAGGTCATCTGGGACCACCTGAGCATATGTAATGGAACAAGGATGAAAGTCTCAGCCATTCTAGCTCACTGCCCAAAAAACAGATAAAATCGGAATTTATCCCTTGTCCCTGAATCCCAATTCAGTCTCACACCCTATTGTTCTTCCCCGCACCCCTGCAATCTTCACCAGGTTGCGGGGGGGCGCCAAACTTCAATAACCTGTATGAAGAAATTTACCCTACCTACTGCCCCCAACCCTCACCCCTAGCCAACCTGAGGTTTAAGAGAGCCCAGCCCTGGGGTCTGGGCCCTCTGCCACGTGTCCGGCCTGTGCGCACGCTGGCGCCTGGCCGACCTCTGGGAGTCGTGCCCCGTCTCCTCTCTGCATCTGCACCCTTTCCCTACACTGGGCGCCTCCTCACACGGGGAGGCACCATCTGCGCCCTACGTGTGACACAGGCACTGCACAGGTCTGAGTCACGATTCCCAAATCCGAGAGGAGCTCCACCCTCCAGAAGAGATTGTTCAGGAGGTTCAAGAAGACAAAGTGATCACAGAAGAGGAAACGAACGGAGATGAAGGAAGACGTGGACCCACAATGGGGCTGACAACGTTTCCTCATCTTCAGGGAGCTTGGGAAAGCAAGAGAAAACCCAGCAGACAAAGAAAGGAACTCGTCAGACGTGGCTGCAAGGAAGGGGCAGACACGCTGAGGCACCCCGGTCCCTGACACGGCCCTGACTGCACACAGCAACCCCTCAGCCCAGTGCTGCCAAGTGCCACCACACCTTAGCCCCAGGTGGCAGCAGGGAAAGGGAGGGGCCCGGCCGCTGAGGGGTGCCGATGTTGTCCGAGGCTGCAAGTTTGCAATGCCCTCCCTCAGGTTCCGGGGAGGCTGTGGCCAACAGTCTTGTCAGACCACCTAGGCCTCGAGGGACCTGCAAGACCCAGCTTGGAGGCCGGCGTTGTTGTACAGTGGTTAAGCTGCTGCTTGCGATGCTGGAATCACATATGAGTGCCAGTTCAAGTCCCAGCTGCTCCACTTGTGGTCCAGCTCCCTGCTAATGCGCTTAGGAAAGGAGCAGAAGATGGCCCAAGTGCTTGGGCTCCTGCACCACGAAGACCTATATGAAGCTCCCACCCTGGCCGTTGCGGCTATTTGGGGAGTGAAACAGCGGATGGAAGATGTCTCTCTCCTCTCTGTGTAACTCTGCCTTGCATATAAATAAATCTTTACAAAAAAAGAAGAAGAAGAAAAGGAAAGAATAAAAGGACGCAGCTCAGATGCTGAGGCTCTGAGTCTGAGCCCCGTCTTCTCCCAAGTGTGCCACTTTCCACCTGCACTAACGTATCCAGGGTCCACTGTGCATGGGGAGAGCAAACAGCCAGGGGCCCAGAGAAGACCTTGAATTAGCAAGCAGTAAGAACGCCAGGCCCACTCTGTCCTCGGAGGGAAGCCCTCATCTTCCAGGGCTTCTCTGAAGCCTCCGGCAGCACCGACTCACATCAGGAGCAGATGTGCACACACCGCACGGCCTGCACTTCCCACTGAGCCCACCGCCTCGTTCCCCTGTGTGGGAAAGAAGCATGTAACTGGGTTGATAGTTCACTGTGTAATCTATAAGAAGCCTATTTTACTAGGATTTTATACTAAAAAATACTGCAGAAGTTAAACCTTTGTTGTATTTTTTTCTGGGACATCTCTGAGACAGTTTCGGCTCAGTTTTTTGCGCCACATACAGATTATTTATAGCAGTTATTTTTGTATCACCTGGTAACTCGGGGAAGGCAAAGACCAAATGAGGATGAGGAAGAGCAGCACAGCTGTTGGGCTGAGGAGGTGGCCACACTGTTGAATGAAATTTCTTTTCCTTTAACTGCCAGATATTAAAGCGCACGTGCGCGTGCACACACACACACACACAGGAACAAAAACCCCCTAGTGCACAGTGTGTTTCCTGGTCCCTCCTTCTAGTTAACAAGCTAACTGCCAGGTGGACTGCTTCTTAATTCTTCCCCACACCTGGACCCTGAGCTCAAGTGGTTGGAGAAGAGGCCCTGGCCTTTTGGCTATGACTGCCTCAAAGTCAAACTAACTCAGCAGGGTGTTTAGCCAAGCAGTTATAACTCTGGTTAAGACAGCTGCATGCCACATCAGACTACTGAGTTCAATCCCCAGCTCCAGCGCCTGACTCCAGCTTCCTGTTAATGCAGACCCGGGGAGGCAGGAGTGATGGCTCACGTGGTTGGGTTCTGCCACCCACATGAGAGACCGGATCAAGTTCCTGGTTCCTAGTGTCAGCCCTAGTCTGGCCCTGGTGTGTTGTGGGCTATTTGGGAAGAGAACCTACAAATGGGAATGCTCTCTCTCAAATGAAAAAAAAATCATTCCATAGAACCTTACAGAACGGTAATTGTATTTCTGGTGCTTGATAACTGAGAAAATAATAGGCAAAAATCACTATAAAAATTAATTATTCTACTCATCAAAACAGAATCTAGGGGCCGGAGCCATGGTGCAGCAGGTTAAAGCCATGGCCTGCAGCACCAGTATCCCATATGGGCACCAGTTTGAGTCCAAGCTGCTCTACTTCTGACCCAGCTGCCTGCTAATAGCCTGGGAAAGCGGCGGAGGATGACCCAAGTGCTTGGGCCCCTGAACCCACGCGGGAGACCAAGATGAAGCTCCTGGCTCCAGGCTTCAGCTTGGCCCAGCCCTGGCCATTGCAGCCATTTGAGGAGTGAACCAGCAGATGGGTCGGTCTCTCTCTCTCTCTCTCTCTTTCTCCTTCTCAAATTCTGCCTTTCAAATGAGTAAATAAATCTTACAAAAAAAGACAGTGTCTATATTACACGGATATGAAAAACAATTCTTTATACATGGATGAGAAATTTCAGAAATTCAGAAAAGCAGTAGAGGACAGAGTTGCACAACTAACTACGCAATTACTGCACTGCCCTCTAGGGGTCCTCAGCCCATAAATTAGACAACAGGCACAAAGATGAATTTCACTGTTTAGAGCATCAAGCCTACTGAAGAAGACAGGTAATAAATTGATATAAAATATATTAGATGCTGGTGCTGGTACTGTGGTGTAGCTGATAAAGTCAGTGCTTGACACGCTGGCATCCCATATGGGCGCCAGTTCATGTCCTGGCTGCCTCACTTCACTCCAGCTCCCTGTGATGGCCTGGGAAAAGTAGCAGAAGATGGCCCAGGTGTTTGGATCCCTGCCACCCACATGGGAGAACCGGATGAAGCTCCTGGCTCCTGGCTTTGGTCTGGCCCAGTCCTGGCCATTGTGGCCATCTGGGGAGTAAACCAGTAGATGCAAGATCTCTGTCTTTACTCTGACTTTAAAATCAATATAAATCTTTATACACACACACACACACACACACACACACACATAAATGCTATGGAAAAAACTAAAACAAGCCGAGGGGATAGAGAGGCAGAGGCTATTTAGTATTCAAGAAAGGGGTCCAGGGCCAGCGCGACAGTACAGCAGGTTAGGCCACCACCTGTGATGACAGCATTCCATACTGGAGCACAGGTTTGCGACCCAGCTGCTCTGCTTCTAATCCAGTTCCCTGCTAATGTGCCTGGGAAAGCAGAGGAAAGTGGACCAAGTACCCCTGTCACCCACGTGGAAACCAGGCTCCTGGCTCTGGGCTTAAGCCTGGCCCGGACCTGGCTGTCATGGCCATTTGGTGAGTGAACAGTGGGCGGGAGATCTCTGTCTCTGCACCAGCCTATGGGACAGAGCGTTAAGCAAGCACCTGCAGCAGCAGCACCACCATCAGAGCTCCGGTTTGAGCATCGGCTGCTCCACTTCCAACCCAGCTCCCTGCTGAGGCCCCAGGGAAGGCAGCAGCAGAGGCCACGTTCCGGGTCCCTGCTTCCCAGCTTCGGAAACCCAGATGGAGCTCCTGGCTCCCAGCCTCAGTCTGGCCTAGTCCTGCTTATTGCAGCCATCTGGGGAGGGAACCAGCGACAGAAGAGCTTTCTTTCTCTCTCTCCTTCTGACGCTCTGCCTTTCAAATAATAAATCTTTTAAAAAGAAAGAAATCTTAAGAAAGGAAGGGAGGGAGGGAGGAAGGAGTCAGGGGCTGGTGTTACGGTGCAGTGGCTAAGCTGCTGCGTGTCACTCGTATCCCACATCAGAGTGCTAGTCTGAGTCTTAGCTACTCCCCTTCTGATCCAGCATCCCTGCTAATGCAACTGGGAAGGTAGCAGAAGATAACCCAAGTGCTTGGGCCCCTGCTACCCACGTGGGAGACAGGGATGGAGTTCCTGGCTCCTGGCTTTGGCCTGACCCAAACCTGGATGTTGCAGCCATTTAGAGAATAAACCAGCAGCTGGGAGATTCTCTCTCTGTCACTGTCTCTTGCTCTCTGGTGGTCTAGGAGGACCTCTCTGAGGAGGCAGTATTTAAGCATGGCCTTAATGCAGTGTAGATTGAGCCATGCCCCTATTACAGACACAAGGAAGAGCACATGCAAACGCCCTGAACCAGGCGTGACCTGGCCAAGGGGCCTCAGTGTTGGGTGAGGAGTGGGAGAATGAGAAGAGTTGAGGATGGCAGCAACAGAGGCTGAGATCACCCAGGGTCTCAGAGGCACATCAGACTTTGAGGTTTCTTCCAATTACACTAGATGGCTTGGGAGAGGTGAGACAGAATAATGACTTTTTTAAAAAAAGATTTATTTACTCATTATTTATTTGCAAGGCAGAGTTACAGAGAAAGAAGGAGAGACAGATATCTTCCATCTGCTGGTTCACTGCCCCAAATGGCCACAATGACTGGGGCTGGGCCTGGACAGAGGCAGAAGCCTGGAACTCCACACAGGTCTCCCATGTGGGTGGCAGGGGCCCAAGGACTTGGGCCATCTTCCACTGCTTTCCCAGGCGCATTAGCAGGAAGCTGGATTGGAGCAGCCAGGACTTGAACCAGTGCACATATGGGATGCTGGCACTGCAGGTGTCGACTGTACCTGCTGTGCCACAATGACAGCCCCAGTGAAAACATTTTTAAAGGACCACTTTGACTGCAGTGCCAAGAGATACTGCAAGGAGGCAGCAGTGGAGAGGGGAACACCAGTTAGACCACTGCAATAGAGAAATCAAGAGTCAGTAACGCCTCACCAAGATGGTGGCAGCCAAGGGGAGACGTGATCAGACTGGGGATGTGCTTTGGCAGAGCCAACAAAATTAGCTAATCAAGCAGACATGGGATGTGAGAAAAAGAAAGGAGTCAGAGATGATGCTAAAATCCATGGTCCGGGGCCGGCGCTGTGGCGCAGCAGGTTAACGCCTGGCCTGCAGCGCCGGCACCTTATATGGGTGCCAGTTCTAGTCCCGGCTGCTACTCTTCCAATCCAGCTCTCCGCTGTGACCTGGGAAAGCAGTAGAGGATGGCTCAAGTCCTTGGGCCCCTGCACCCACGTGGGAGACCTGGAAGAAGCTCCTGGCTTTGGATCGGCACAGTCCCGGCCATTGGGCCAACCGGGGAGTGAACCATCGGATGGAAGACCTCTCTCTCTCTCTCTCTCTCTGCTTCTCTTCTCTCTGTGTAACTCTCTGACTTACGAATAAATTAAAAAAAAATCTTAAAAAAAAAAAAAAGAAATCCATGGTCTGAGAAACCGGCCCAGGGGTGGCGCCATTTGCTGTGGTGAGGAACAGTGGTGGGAAGAGCGTCAGTTGGAGGAAATCAAGAGTCCTGTTCCATGTTCACTTGCAGGGATGGTAACTGAACGCGTGGGGTACCCATGGGAGTGGACACTGGATAAAGAGACCAACGGCCTGAGAACTGGAAGGCGCACATCTGAATCCCTGCTTCTCTACTTCACAGGGTGGCCTCAGGTCAGCTTCTCGGAGTTTTAGATTGCGCACCCCTGGAACAGGAAAGCACCATAGTCACAACTGAGGGGAGCAAATAAGGCAAGCAGCAGAACGGAAGTGTTGTCCAAATACTGCAAAAGTGGAGTGAGCATGAGGGGCAATTAAAACAACCAGCTCATCTCAACTCCTTTTGTCTGAAAAGCTCAGGGCGCTGACCGTGGTGGCTGGTCAGGGCCGTGGGAAGGCACTTGGAAGCAGGTAAAGGAGCCACAGGCTGGCCCGGTGTGGCAGAAGGGCACACAGCTGTTGTTTCTGTCTGGCTCCAATCTTCCACGGCCAAGCCTTTGTTACTGCGCAGCTTAGAGCAGAAATCCTGGGAAGAGCTGCCCATTGAAGTTCAACGTAGAGACACTTGAGGGGTCTCAGCCTGTGACGCAGGGCAGAGTGTAGCGGATATTTACCTGAAAGTCAGAGCACCACCCAGAGCTGGGTGCCCTGCTGAGAGCCGGCGGCTCCACAGGGAATAAGGTCAGCCCTTCTTGGGGACCTTCCATCAGGAGAGACAGACAAGCTGAGTGTGGAGAGGTGCTACGAGGGCCACCTGGGAGGACAGGGTCCCTGGCCACACCGTTACAGTGGAGTGTGTGTGTGACAGTGGTGGCTCCTTAGGGGCTTGGGCAGCAGGAAGTTGACCTCATCACCACAAGAAGTGATATGGAATAGGCAGGCAACTAGATGGGGCTGCAGAGCCAGATAGGCAAGCAGCTATGGGTCTGCAGGGCCGGATGTCACAAGCTGCCTCTGGTGCCAGCACCCCCACCCCCACCTGTCAATCAAAACATCTGCCTTCCCGTAATGCATCTGTTATATCCAAGACCTGCAGTGGTGGGGGTAGGATATAAAGTTACAGAAGATGGGAGAGCGGTCCTCTGTCCTCTGGGGACCTTACTTGAAGACACTACGCTTGGCTTTTCAGTGATGCACAGAGAGTTTCCACTCTCCTGCCTCCCTGTTAGACAGACCTTCCCTATCACCACACCATTTTCAGTTTCCTTCTCCTCCCGAGACTGTGGGCAACTCTAGAGCTCTCAGCAGGGCGGCTCACACTGCATGCGAATGCATGCTCATTCCCTCACTGCCACATAAACTGTCCCCGTTTGTACACACCAGTGTCCACTTAGTATTTCTAACTCTGCGGGAGACAGGAAACAGAATGAAAATTAACAAATTCACTGCCGCATCGTAATGGCGAGCCAGCCAGGAGTGTGTAACCTCAAAACAGCAGTGGAAGAATAGATGCTGGTTACAGTCCTTCCATGTTTTAGGATAATCACTTGGTCAGTTTAAAGGGCTTTGTGTCCTCTGTACTCAGAGAGGGTGAGCTTTTGAAATGCCAGTGATTAGGTATTTTGTTTTTGCCTTGGTAACTGTCAGAAGTCAGCCTCAAGCTCAGGCTGGAAACCCTGTTAAAAAGATATCATGGGGCCTGGCGTCATGGCTCACTCGGTTGAGCCATGATGCGGCACCAGCATCCCATATGGGCGCAGGGTTCTAGTCCCAGTTGCTCCTCTTCTGGTTCAGCTCTCTCCCGTGTCCTGGGAAGGCAGTGGAGGATGGCCCAGGTGCTTGGGCCCCTGCACCCGCATGGGAGACCAGGAGGGCACCTGGCTCCTGGCTTTGGATCGGCATAGCTCCGGACCGGCGGCCATTTGGGGGGTGAACCAATGGAAGGAAGACCTTTCTCTCTGTCTCTCTCTCTCTCACTGTCTAACTCTGTCTGTCAAAAAAAAAAAAAAAAAAAAAGATATCATGGGCATTCTAGTCATTGCTCCTCACCAGCCATGGGCTGGAAACACTGTACGGGAGTGTGCAGCTTCCCTAGACAATGTATTTCTCAGAGATACTGTTTGGGGTGGGACAGGTCCATTCTTAACACTGAGCCATAACTGCTGGATGCCATGTGTCTACCTTGGCTTTGTCCTCCATATTGTCTTCTGCTCCCGCCCCTCCCCTGTGCTTACTGGAAGGAGGAACCGTTGTCTAGTTACAGCCAGCCACAGAGGGGTGGGCTTTCTCCCCTGCTGGAGGTAGAGAAGTGGGGCCCTCCCTTTCCAGCGTCAGCCACGTCTGAGTGGCAGCAGCCTACTGACCGTTTAGTTAGGGCTTGACAGTCACTGAACCGCTCTGCTCTAGGGCAGCTGGGAGGTACAGGAAAGCAGGTTTGAAATGCAGCTGGTTTGGTAGATGAATGTGGTTTCTACTAGCCAATTGGGACCTCACAGTTTACACACAGTCAAGCCTCCTCCCTCGCGGCAGGGGTCAGCTTCCCGAAACATGAACCCTGGATTGCTCAGCTCCAACATCTCAAGATGCTTGGGTGCTGGCACCACCCTGGAGCAAATACTCCAGGCATGAGATTTAAGGCCCCTTGGGGCTGAACACCCTAGGGTTAGCATTTAAGCCCCAACAATTCTTGCAGTGCTAGAGCTTCAGGATTTTAAGAAAAGCTCTGAGAGCTCATCTTAGTTTTACTCTGGTTTCTGGTTTCATCACCCAGAGGCTTAGCCTCCAGGTGTGAGGTACAGTGTCCCCTAAAGGTTGATATCTAGTGGCGATGGTGACAGCTCATGTGGGTGCTGGGAAAATGCCCCAATCACACATGTAATTGGATCCTCTGATGAACTGGCATCTTAGTAACAATGACAGTGCTGCCCAGTGGCCAGTTACCCTAGGTGCAAAGGTTAGGAAAATTCAAGGGGCACTGGGAAATAAAACACCAGGTCCAGATCAACCGGAAGGGGAGCCTGTAAGTGGGCTAGGACAGGAAACCCACCTTGGGGTGCAAAAGCAGATTCTAAGGCACTAAATTGCATCTGCTACAAGGGATTCAAGTCATATGCTTAAGCATAACTGCACTTGTAAACAGCCATGTCTACTTTTGTCTTTTCAAGTTCTACAGAGACCTATCAGCTGTATATATTTCTGCATTCATTCCTGTGGATTCACTCCTAAGGGTACAGTTTCAGAACCTGTTCATGGGACCCCAAATTCCCATGAGCCAGATGGTAAAATAAAATTTAAGGTGTTCAATAATACAGACAGGGCTGAAGAAGAAAGGGTACTCCAGCATGGGAAGCCGGCCAGGTAGCAGGTTCATAGCGTGGTAACTGCTTTAAAAATCACCCAGTGGGGGCCGGCGCCGCGGCTCACTAGGCTAATCCTCCGCCTAGCAGCGCCGGCACACCGGGTTCTAGTCCCGGTCGGGGCGCCGGATTCTGTCCCGGTTGCCCCTCTTCCAGGCCAGCCCTCTGCTGTGGCCAGGGAGTGCAGTGGAGGATGGCCCAGGTGCTTGGGCCCTGCACCCCATGGGAGACCAGGATAAGCACCTGGCTCCTGGCTCCTGCCATCGGATCAGCGTGGTGCGCTGGCCGCAGCGCGCCAGCCGCGGCGGCCATTGGAGGGTGAACCAACGGCAAAGGAAGACCTTTCTCTCTGTCTCTCTCTCTCTCTCACTGTCCACTCTGCCTGTCAAAAAAAAAAAAAAAAAAAAAATCACCCAGTGGAGCTGGTGCTGTGGCGCAGCAGGTTAAATCCCCAGCCTGCAGTGCTGGCATCCCATATAGGCGCTGGTTTGAGTCCCGGCTGCTCTATTTCTGATCCAGCTCTCTGCTATGGCCTGGGAAAGCAGTGGAAGATGGCCCAAGTCCTTGGGCCCCTGTACCCATGTGGGAAAACCAGGAAAAAGCTCCTGGCTGCGGATCAGCTCAGCTCTGGCTGTTGTGGCCATCTGGGGAGTGAACCAGCGGATGGAAGACCTCTCTCTCTGTGTCTCTGTCTCTACCTCTCTCTCTCTGACTCTACCTCTCTCTGTAATTCTGTCTTTCAAATAAATAAAATAAATCTTTAAAAAAAAATCACCCAGCAACCTCAGAATCAGCCCAGTAAGCATTTTGGTCTGGCTGGGAAGCCCACAAGGGAATGTTTCGGGTGTGGAAAGCCAGGACTCTGGTGCAGGGAGTGTTCCTCCATGGAGGACCTCTGTGGTCCATCCCCCAGTGCAAGAGAAGTAGCCATCGAAAGAGGGAAAGCCCCTCCTCTGAAGAGAGGAGAGAACTTCCACTCTGCTCATGGCCTTGGCTGAAGACTTGGGAGGCCTCCACAGCCTGGGCATCTCACGCCAACAAAGCCCTGGGCGATTGCTGACATCATAGGTGAGAGTGTTAATTTGTTAAACTGACAATAGGAGTCACTGTGCTAACTTCCCATGCAGGATCCCAAACCTCAGAGTTGTATTCTTAGAGGAGTTGATGGTAGACGTTCTAGGAAATTTACTTTGCCTTTAGTTTGGCAAAAAGATTTCTTATCTCTCACTAGTTCTTGGTAATGTCTGAAGGCCCAATTCCTTTGCTATCTTCCCTCAAGTTAATTGTTTCTAAGCTTAACTCAGAGAGCTCTGAGCAATTCTACAATATGTAGATGATGTTCTCATTTGCAGCCCCTCCAAGGAGACTCAGATGAAAATACTATCCAAGTCTTAAACTTTTCAGGAAAATGGTAATACAGAGCTTCCCCAACCAAAGCTCAGATTTCTGACCAAGACATCAACAAACAACCCTAGGGTATACTCTGGTCCCAGGAAAGCCTGCTCTTTCACTGAAGAGAAAGGAGGCTATGTTATATACAGGGCCACGACAAAGAAACTGCTAAGGACATTCCTGGGAATGGCAGACTTGCAGAATATGGATTCCAGGATTTGGGTTGATAGCCAAGCCTTTATATGGGTCCTGACACAGACCCACGTGACTGGACAGAGCAGGAAGAAGCCTTCCAAAGGATTAAAGAGCTGTCAACAGAAGTTCCGACACTAGGAGGCCCTTACTTGGACAAGCCATTCCCCCTGTGTGCAGCAGAGAAACAGGGAGTAACTCGGTGTGCTGACTCAGAATCGGAATCCACTTCCACTACCAGTGGCCTGCCTTTCTGACCAGCTGCAGGACGGCCTGCAGGCTCACAGGCAGTTGCTGCAACAGCACTTTCGGTGGAGGAAACCACCAAGCCCCCTGAAGTTCAAACTCCACACCAGGTGCAAGGAGTGCTAGAGACCGGAGGACATGAAGGCGAACACGAGACTGTGGGCAACATCTCAGCGCATGCCCGGTTCTCAGCTCGGCTTCTCTACTAACACCTGCAAGCACTGACAAACCAACTTACTCCTGTTGCGGAGACCACAGGGCAGAGCTGAAGCTCTGGAAAACCCAGCTGTCACGTGGTTTACTAACAGCAGCAGCTTCATGAAGCAAGGGGTGAGGAAGGCAGGCTACACCACAGTGGGCCTTGCACAGGCGACAGAAGCTCAGGCGTTGCCATCGAACACTTCAGCTCAAAAGGCTGAACTTATTGCTTTGACAAGCGCTTTACAATTAGGAAAAGGCCAACGAGTTAACATTTACACAGACACCAAATATCCTTTCCTAGTGTCACATGTACGTGCAGCAACTTGGGAAGAAAGAGGCCTACTGACTACAAATAACACTCTCATTAAATATGGAAAAGAGATAGTAACTCTTCTTCAGGCAGTACTGGAATCTTTAGAAGTGGCTGTATTCACCGCAGGGCACACCAGAACAAAGACAGGTTAGCAAAGGAACTGCAATAGCAGATAAAGCAGCAAGAAGAGCTGCTACCCAGGAGGTTCTAGAAATGGCTTTAACACCTCAGCCTTTAAAGGTAACGAAAAATCCCCTCTACGCTGAGCCTGAGATAGAACGGGCTCAACGATAGGGGCTGGCGCTGTGGCCTAACAGGTACAACCATCACAGGGGACACAGAAGAGCTCACCTGTCTCTCCCTGTAACTCAGCCTTTCAGATTAATAACTCTTGTTTTTTAAGATTTATTTGAGGGGCCGGAGCTGTGGTGCAGTGGGTTAAAGCCCTGGCCTGCAGTGCCTGCACCCCATATGGGCACCGGTTCGAGTCCCAGTCATTCCACTTCCCATCCAGCTCTCTGCTGTGGCCTGGGAAAGCAGTAGAAGATGGCCCACGTCCTTGGGCCCCTGCACCCACGTGGGAGAACCGGAAGAAGCTCCTGGCTTCAGATCTACTCAGCTCTGGATGTTGCAATCATCTGGTGAGTGAACCAGCAGATGGAAGATCGATCTCTCTCTCTCTCTGCCTTTCAAATAAATAAATAAATAAGTAAATCTTAAAAAAAAAAAAAAAAGGATAAGGTTTGCCAAAAGACCTCAGAAACATGGCTTAAACTACTGCCTGTTGCCCCCTTTAGGATGACCAGGGCACCTAAGGTTGCTTTAAAGCTTAATCCATTTGAGATGCTGCATGGAAGGCCCTTCCTTACTTCTGACCTCTTTGATTTGGAATCTAAAGATCAAATAAGGTATATTACCAGTCTACGTCAGGTACTGATGGAGTACATTAACTAAATTCTCCCAGTGCCAGGGCCCAGAAGACCTTGTTCAATAGAGACCTGGAAGAAAGGATCCCTTGGGACCAACTGCAGCCTACATGGAAGGGACCCGTCAGGTGCTCTTTGTTAAGTTACAAGGCATTTCAAGCTGGGTGCACCTGTCGAGAATTAGACCTCTACCTCTTCAGTCTTCACAGGTGCACGCGGAGGACGTGTGCCTACCCTTCTGAACCAGCTGGAGACCTCAAATACCTCTTCAAAAGGCAAAAACATAGGTAGAGTCTTGGCTTTGTCACGTCAGGGTTGTTACACTTCACAGCAGACATGTTTTACCTGCCTCCTCTGATTCTCTCAGGAAGCTGCTACCGGCAGGAAAATTCCTTAGTGAATTTTTCTATGGTCACAGTAGAAGACCCTGATATACTTCATGAAGCCATTTTTAAAAATCTGTCTACTGCTGGGGGCAACCTAACCACTACTTCAGGCCAGCTTTGATGGCAGGTAATCAAGTCTATGGATGCTCCACCTAAGACGGGCAGGGACAACTGAGGAGCCTTGGAACAGGCACTGGTAGAACACGGAGGAGCAGCAGCAGTGATGAACAGACCGTCACCTCTACTCTAACAGCAGGGAGTTCCCTGAAAGAGAGACTACATGCCTTCAGAACCTGCCAGAGATAACCTATCAGTGCCTTCTATCTGAGAAATAGAATATACTTTTCCTTTCTTAAAGGGGATTCCACCCGTGACTTATCTTTCTCCAAGTATGCTCATCCTGATGGATAAACTCGTCTGTTTCAAAATTTGACAACTTCTGAGAGTAATGATGACCTTGTGGGGGTCACAGCCATTGGCAATGACAGATGAAAATTCTCCAGCTCATGAGCTGGATCCATTAGATGAGACAGGTGGAGGTTTCTGAACCCTAGATGGGCAGGAACAATGCCACTGACCAGCAAGAAGCAAACAGAGAAGATGGAACCACATCCGTCAACAACCCTTTAGATTAAGGGTCCAGAAATTTCTGAGGGTGGAATGATATGGAATAAATAAGCAGGCACCTGGCTGGGTCTGTAGAGCCAGATGTCCTAAGCTGCTGCCACACTCCACTCCCTCACCTGTCAGTCACCACGTCCACTCCGTTACTCCCAAGACCTGTGTGCAGAGGAGACCCAGGGAGCGTGAGCACAGAGGCCTCTCTCCGGCATGCACCTCACTGGAGGACGCCGAGCTCCACGTTTTGGTGCGCAGTGCAGTGTTCCCGGTCCCCGGCCTCCCCGTTCACAGACCGACCTCCCCTATCCCAGACACCATCTGCGGCTTCCCTTTCCTCCCAGTGTGTGGCCAACTCTTTGGCCCACTCATGCTGTGCAGTTCTCTGTGCAGGGCGGCCCACACTTGTGCGTGAATGTATGTTTATTCCCTCGCTGCCAAACAAACTCTGTTCCTGTCTGCACACAACACCAGTCTCTGGTTAGTATTTCTATCTCTGGAGACAGGAACCTGGATGAAAAACTAACAAAGTCATTGCCCACATCAGAAGGAAAAAGAGAGAGAGGTGCGGCTGGAGCATCAGGCTGGGCAGGCGCGCGGAGCTGACGCCACACCAGAACCGGGCGTTCGTCCTGGGGAGCCGGAGCCAGACCAGGGTTTTAAGCAAGACAGGGCCAGGTTCAAGTTCACATTTCTGAATGGTTACTCCGGCTGCAGCAGTACAGAAAATTAAGTTGGAAAGTCTCATAGCTCTGGGCCCTCAGGATGTGAAAAACGGGACATTGTCACCCTGAGCTGGCATTGAAACCGAAGGGGTTTAGCTGGTGCCCAGAATCCCACACACACACACATGATTTTTCTAAGTAGCCTGAGCCAGTGGCCCTCTCACTAAACATTCTAAAAGCCTTCGAAAGTTTTAAGCTGCTCTTCCTGGAGTGCTCCAAGTCCCTTAACAACATTCAAGGCCTGACCCATCCCAGGAGAAGCTGGGCCGTGCTGTTTCCCCAAAACATAAACCCAGGCTGAGAACTTCTGTTTCCGAATCACATTTAAAAGGACGGGCTCACCTCTCTGCAGAGACAGAGAGCGGGGAGGGGGAGGGACTGCACTGCCCACCACGCTCCTGCTCTGCAGGTTCTGTTTTACCACTTGTGAGTGTTATCTGTTAAAACATCTACACTGAGAAAGGTCAGAAAGCAAGGAAGAAAGGAAGAGAAAAGGGAGGGAGGTGGGGTGGGGGTGGCAGTGGGGCAGGACACAGAATCAAGGGATGCTCAGACTCAGAACCTCAGTCTTCTGTTGTCATCCACTGTAAAACCTTTACGACATTTCTTACAAGTCCTGGTGACTGAAACTCCCACAGGAAAACAGTTCTCAAAGGAGATGGAAAACCACAGTGATCTGCACAGACTGTCACTCAGAAAAGCTCTCTAAACAGAAACTCCTGCGGAGGCTCGCCCAGGGCAGCAGCTGCCACCCTCCTGTCCAGGCACAGGTGGAGAGGGAGCCCTGGGGCTCAGGGAGATCCTGGGGTGCACAACTCTGAGTGTGATGCTGGCAGTGCAGCACAGCCCCGGACCCAGGAAAGATCCCCGCCTTGGAATCAAGCCAAAACCAGGGCAGTGCCGCGGGCAAGCGCGCTGCGGCCTCACCACCTCCCGCTCCTGCTTCACCAAGTTGCTGTTGGCCATCACCCCATCACCACCCTTACTGTTACACACTAACCCATGCCAGTCAAGCACAGAAAGAACAGACAGGCTGCTCGATGCTTATCCTGTCTTCTAAAAATAACTGCATCAGAAATTCAGGCACCCATTGCCCATGAAGTCTCAGCCTGAAAAACGACCAGGGAAAGGCCACACACTGCAGCGCTCGCTCCTCTCAGCGGCTGACCAGACCGTCTGACGGCAAAGGCCACCTTCTTTCCACAAAGGACACAGTGACTTTGGAGGAGCAAAGGAAAAAGGTTTTCACAATTCCAAGGACGGATTGGTAGTCCCAAGACACTCCTTATGATCAGGAATCCAGGGCAGCAGTGGGTGGGGACTGGGCCTAGGGGTTAAGGTGTGGTGAAGGGGACTACGCCCTCTAAGCTGTCTGGGCTGGATACCAGCTCTGCTCCTGACTCCAGCTTCCTGTTTAATGCAGCCTGGGAGGCAGCAGTGATGGCTCAAGCAGCGGGGTCCTGGCCACCCAGGAGACCTGAACTGACTTCTTGCCTCGGGGCTTCCGCTCCAGCCTGGGGCTGTTGCCCCCAGAGTATCCGAGGAGTGAGCCAGGGGACAGGAGCTCTCCCTTTCTGAGTCTCTCTGCCTTTCAAATTAATTAACTCCTTTTAAAAGGATCAAAGCCAAAATTAAAAAGTAGATTAAATACAAATCGGAAACTGATGCAGCTGGACTCAGTACAGCACAAGCCCTTCACATGTTACTGATCTGTGTTCGTTGTCTCCTCGTGGGTATTAGAGGACTGCCAAGATCCCTTGCAGGGTTAAGATTTAGTAAGTGTTGCACAAGTAAGTGAAATGACTTCATAAATGAAACTGCCAGATTACAAGTGCACATAATCAAAATAAGCAGATACACGGTGAGTGACAATAAAATGAAATACCTATCTAGCATTTAGCAGATTTTTAAACACCTCCCCCATTTATTTTTTTTAATTATACTTTAGGGGCTGGTGCTGTGGCATAGCAGGTTAATCTGCCACCTGCAATGCCAGCATCCTATATGGGTGCCGGTTCAAGTCCCAGCTGCTCCACTTCCAAGCAAGCTCCCTGCTAATGGCCTAGGAAAGCAGTGGAAGATGGCCCAAGTCCTTGGGCCCCTATACTCATGTGGGAGACCCAGATGAAGCAAATTTTCCAATAAATAAATAAATCTTTAAAAAAAAATAAATAAGACAGACTTACAGAGAGAGGAGACAGAGAGAGATCTTCCATCTGCTGGTTCACTCTCCAAATGGCTGCAATAGCTGGGGTTGGGCCAGGCCGAAGCCAGAAACCACGAGCTTCTTCCCCGTCTCCCATGTGGGTGCAGGGGCCCAAACATGGGCCATCTTCCGCTGCTTTCCCAGGTGCATTAGCAGGAAGCTGGATTGGAAGTGGAGCAGCCAGGACTCGAGCCAGCACCCGTTTGGATGCCAGCATTGCAGGCTGCAGCTTTACCCCACTATACCACAGCGCCGGCCCCATAACTCTGCCTTTTAAATAAATACATCTTTTTGTTTTTAAAGGAAAAGATTTCTTCTTTTTTTTTTAAAGAATTATTTATTTATTTGAAAGAATTACAGAGAGGGAAAGACAAAGACAGAGAGAGAGAGAGAGATCTTCCATCCACTGGTTCACTCCCCAAATGGCCACAATGGCAGGGGCTAGGCCAGGCCAAAGCCAGAAGCCAGGAGCTTCTTCTGGGTCTCCCGTGTGGGTGCAGGGGCCCAAGGACCTGAACCATCCTCCACTCCTTTCGCAGGCACATTAGCAGGGAGCTGGATGGGAAACGGAGCAGCCAGGATTCAAATCAGCACCCATATGGGAAGCTGCCGCTGCAGATGGTGAGTTAAGCCACAGTGCTGGTTCCAAATAAATTTTTTTTAAAAATTATACTTAAAATTTTTTTTCACTGAATACGCTTTCTCATTAGAGACTGTCACAGTAGGGAATAACAATTAGGTATAGTTTTATAATTATGGACAGATTATTTTATCACAAGTCAAATATATTTGAGCATTAAGTCTCAGAACAGAATTTCTAATATTTTAATACATCTACAAGGGTACCTCTTCCCTAATGGAATTTCTCTAAGTGAAGTTCTTCAAGTTTTTCTTTCCTAAGACTTAAAAATCTGTAATGTACAATATCAACCTTTTCTAATTTTCAAAATATTTAACTTTTGATTTCAGAATAGTTTTAAATTTACAAAACAAAAAGTGTGAAGTAGCACAAAAAGTAACCCATATACCTGACACCAAGTTCTCCTTGTTTCTCTTTTCAAAGATTTATTTATTATCTGAAAGATCAAGAGAGAGAGAGAGAGAGGGAAAGACATGCTTGCAACAGCCATGTCTGGGCCAGGCTGAAGCCAGGAGCTAGAACTGCAACTTGGTCTCCCACGTGGATGGCAGGAAGCCAGGCACTTGGCCACCATCGCTGCCTTCCCAGCAGCATTAAGCACAAAGTTGGATCCGAAACACAGAATAGGATTCAAACCAGGGACTCCAATACGGGATGCAAGCATCCCAAAAAGGTGGTTTCATCTGTTTAACCCACTGTGTCTCTGTTCCTGGCTCCTGGCTTTGCTCTGGCCCGGCCCCACCTGTTGCAGGAATTTGGGGAATAAACCAGTGGAGATGATCGATCTATCTATCTATCTATCTATCTCACCCTCCCTCTCTCTCTGACTCTCTGCCTTTCAATATATCAATCTTTTCTAAAATGCCCAGATTGGCAAACTCATAAAGACAGGAAGTAGATTACTGGTTGCCTAAGGCAGGGGTGGGACTGGGACGGGGTGAACAGGGAGGACTGCTAACAGTTATGGGGGTTCTTTCTGAGGTGATGAGATGTTCTGAAGTTACTAGTGCTGACTGCACAATCCTGTAACTATACGGAAAGCCACTGAATTGGTGAATTACATGGTATGTGAAACATCTCACAGCTATTACTAAAAACCAATCAACAAGAAAAAGAAATGAACATTTCCTTGACTCATTTTTCTGGGAACAACAGTAAAATGAGTCAAAGAAATAAAAAGTCAATTCACAAAATAATAAAGTGGTCAACACACACCACACAGAAAAAAGATGTTCAACCTCATTAATAATCAATCAAAGAAACACCAAGAAGCACAAGACACCAAGTGGGTAACACACTGGCAATTCCCACTGTGTGTCAGGATCTGTTCCCAGTAAGAGTATAAAATGGTACACTTCGGACAGTGGCCTGCCAATATTGACGTAAATTTTAAACATGTTCATTAGTTGGGTACCCAACCAGGGATCCCATCACATACATGCTATGTTTTCCCAACCTGACAGGACATCCCATCCTGTTGACAGAAATTCTAAAACAAACGCCTGCAGTGCTGGCATCCCATATGGGTGCCGGCTCGAGTCCTGGATGCCCCACTTCTGATCCAGCTCTCTGCTATGGCCTGGGAAAGCGGTGGAAGATGGCCCAAGTCCTTGGGCCCCTTCACCACGTGGGAGACCCAGAAGAAGCTCCTGGCTTCAGATCAGCTCAGTTCCAGCTATTGCAGCCAATTGGGGAGTGAACCAGTGGATGGAAGACCTCTCTCTCACTCTCTGCCTCTTCTTCTCTCTCTGTGTAACTCTTTCAAATAAATAAATTAAAAAAAAAAAAAAAGATTCTGAGTCCTGGCAAAGGACTGTAGGTGGAAATGCCCAAAGAAAACAGAGCATTGCTGAGAACAAGCTCCCATATGCTAAGCACTGTAGGGGAGGTTCCCTGCGTGCAAAGAGGGAGGAGCTGGAATAACCACGGAGGGGACCCACCTGCACAGTGTCCCTGCACATGTGTCACCTCAGCAGACCTCAGGATAATTTGGGGGAGGGGAGTTAGAGTGGAAACCCCCATCGTGCAGATGAGCAAATATGGTTTAGAGAGGTTGTCACCTGACCTAGTCTCTGCCAAACCCAGGGTAAAGGCCAATCCCAAAGTCAAGGCCAAGTCTACCACATTCTGAAATGTGCTCTCTCCATTATAAATGAGAACAAAACTTCCATGGACAAACACTGTCCCAGAGATCCTTAATCTGCCCCCAAAAGGCAAATTCTCTGTCATTAACAGGGGCTCACCAGCCCCTTTTCCTTACACTAATGAGCGTCAGGAAACATAAGATCCAGCAGTAAACATCACTAAGCCTTAGTTCTAATATTCGGAGTTTGCTGTTGCCATATAAAAATATTAAATTAAAACTATGGAACACTTCAATTTCTGGAAGCATAGCACACCAGGTACCCTGGGGCTAATTCTCCACTTCAAACAATTAAAAACTGTAAGACATCTTTTAAAATGCGAAAATGAACTGACAGGGGAGTAGGCAATATTGAGGTCAAAACAAAACCAAATAAGTGTTGAATCCAGAGAGCAAGTGGAGCTCCCCGGCTGGTTTGGATATCAGCTTAAGTATCCTCCAACGGCCTGTTTGTTAAAGGTTTAGTCCCAGGGCCAGTACTGTGGCGTAGTGGCCTAAGCCTCTGCCTATGGTGCTGGCATCCCACATGGGCGCCGGTTCTAGTCTCAGCTGCTCCTCTAAAAATCCACCTCTCTGCCATGCCTGGGAAAGCAGTGGAAGTTGGCCCAAGCACCTGGGCCCCTGCATGGGAGACCCAGAAGAAGCTCCTGGCTCCTGGCTTTGGATCGGCTCAGCCATTGTGGCCATTTGGGGAGTGAACCAGCAAACGGAAGACCTTTCTCTCTTTCTCTCCCTCTCACTTTTTTAAAAAAAGATTTTATTTATTTAGCAGAGACACAGAGAGAGGTAGACACACACACACACACACACAGAGAGAGAGAGAGAGATAGGGATAGAGAGAGGCAGAGAGAGAGAAGTCTTCCAACTGCTGGTTCACTCCCCAAATAGCCTCAATGGCAGGAGTTGAGCTGATCTGAAGACCGGAGCCAGAAGCTTCTTCCGGGTCTCCCACATGGGTGCAGGGACCCAGGGACTTGGCCATCTTCCACTGCTTTCTCAGGCCATAGCAGAGAGCTGGATCAGAAGTGGAACAGCTGGGATTTGAACCTGAGCCCATGTGGGATGCCGGCACTGCAGGATGGGGCTTTAACTTGCTGTACCACACTGCTGGCCCCAATAAAATCTTTACAAAATAACATAAAACAATATATACTCTTATATACAGTAATATCTTTATGAACCTGAACTAGGGAGGAAGCTCTTAAAAAGAAACATGCTAATCAAAAGAAAAAATTGATGAATTTTTTCAAAATTATTTTTTAAAAAAGATTTATGTAACTATTATTTGAAAGTCAGTGTTACAGAGAGAGAGGGAGAGACAGAAGGAGAAATAGAGAAAGAGATTTTGCATCTGCTGGTTCACTTCCCAAATGATCACAAGGGTCAAGGCTAGGCCAGGTGGAACTCCATCCAGGGCTCCCACGTTGCAGACAGGGGCCCAAGTAGTTAAGCATTTCCCACTGCTTTCCCAGGAGCATTAAAGGGAGCTGACAGGGAGATGGATCAGAAGTGGAGCAGGGGGCTGGCACTGTGGTGTAGTAGACTAAGCCTCTGCCTGTAGCGCAGCACAGAGGCATGGGTTCATGTCCCAGCTGCTCCTCTTCCAATCCAGCTCTCTGTTCATGGGCTGGAAAAGCAGTGGAAGATGGCCCAAGTGCTTGGGCCCCTGCACCCATGTGGGAGACCCAGAAGAGGCTCTGGGTTCCTGGCTTTGGACCGGCCCAGCTCTGATCATTGCAGCCATTTGGGGAGTGAATCAGTGGCTGGAAGATCTTTCTTTCTGTCTCTCCCTCTCACTATCTGTAACTCTACCTCTCAAGTAAATAAATGAAATTATTTTTTAAAAATAAAATACATTAAACAAAAAACCTGAGTCATTAAGAAAGTAATTATATCAAGTTCAAAAACATGGGAAATCAAGTAACACATTGTTTAGAGGTATAAACACATGGTGCAACTACAAAGAGAGGCTTGCGTCTGGCCCAGCAGTTAGGATACTACATCCATGACAAAGCGCCTAAGTCTCACGATTCCAGCGTCCTGCTGATGCAGAGCCCGGGAGGCAGGAGTTCCTGCTGCTCTGTGAGACCTGGGTTGGGTTCCCAGCTCCCAGCTTCAGCTCAGCCACCCCAGCTCCCGCCACTGCAGTCATCTGGGGAGCGACCCAGCAGGGCAGGGCTGGCTTTCTCCCTCCCCTCCCTCTGCCTCGCCAATAAAAATTAAAAATAAAAATGTTTTTTACTGAAAAAAATAAGAGAGTGGTGAAAGTAAGTTTTAGGGATGGCAGGGGGTGGGAGATGTGGGGTGGGGTAGAATCCATAGGGCCACATGGGGGAACCCAAAGATCATGGTAGCATTCTGTGTTGTAAACTAGCAGAGGGTACATAGGTGCTCTTGTAGCTTTATTCTTTAAGGCTAATACACTCTTTCAAATCCTCCCAATATTTCACAAAATTAAACAATGTTCATTTTCACTTTAAACAATGTCTTGAAGCAAGGAGTGCTGGCTGAGTTACAGTAAACCAGGAAAGTCCCTGCCAGGGCCCACACAACCCAGACTACCGAAATGAGAGGGGTTTCGCTCCCTGAGCTATGGCTTATGAGCCATGGACAGAGGTTTCCACCCGGCAGGACAGCAAAATTCAGTCTTCCACCCAGGACAGGAAAGTGACCGCTTGGAGTAACAACTCCAGCAGAGGAAGTGGTGTGGGTGGGGAGAACAGATTCCACTGCCAGACCTTTTAAGACCAGAGGCTGAGAATGTGTTTGATGTTACAAAGCAGTCCCCACGCCTGCTTTCTGGCATGCTCCCCACTCTCAGCTGGAACCCCCACCTCTGAGCCAGGTCCACCTGCATTTCGGCAGGAGTGAACACTCAGTTCTCACTGTGCCCTCTGCTTCCATGCCTTTCAGCTCGAGCCCTGAGAACCATCTGCCTTCAATTCTCAACAAGCACATGTGAATCCAAGCGCCCAAGCCCTGGTATTCTGCGTGTCCTGATGATGGCACTCTCAGGCCAGCCTTCACGCGCTCTGGGACTGCAAAGCTATCGATACCCACACCCAGCTCCGGAAGCACCAGGATCACATGCGGACGCTCCACCCACACACCTGCAGCAGACGCTGAAGTCATCTCGTGCCAAAATGCTTATTCTCTGATCTCTGCTATTTCAATCACTTAAACTTGTGGCCAACAAAAACAAAAACAAAAATTGTGATCTCCAGGATAATAGGCTTCATGCACAAAACGTATCCAGAGCTATTTTTGTTAAAGTTGGGGTCTCTCCCTGTTGTGGTGTCCAGTACTAACATTGTGCCAAACTAACCCCACATCTGCATGCCTCTGTGCCACCCACACAGGCACCATTCCTTGGGGAATCCCAGCACTGTCAAGAGCGGCCACCTGCTCTTTCTCCAGGCAACTCAGAATTCCGCGGCTGCCCTATAGCCGCCCTTTCCGAGTTCTAAACAGGAACGTCCAGGGCAAAGACGCGAAAAGCCTGTGTACACCTGTGTAGTGCAACAAATCCAAGCCAGGGACTGAAAGGCCCCTCTACACAGACACGCGTGCACACGCACACCCTGCAAGGGCACACAGACATGGAATGTCTGGGAGGAGGGTGGGTGACTTTCCACAGTCCATTCTCTAGAACCTTCTGATGCTTCTACCCTGTGCGTGGATTCCCACACCAAACACTGTTTCCTTCCCCAACCCTGCACATTCTCCTGGTTGACCCTCTTGAGGGTCTTGTTCTCCTAACACATATCACTACCAAGCACAAAGTCAGAGACGACTAAGCACTTCATGTGCACGCCTCACTAGCAATTCTACCCAATAAAGAAATGTGTAAGGTAACCACTGTCCCCATTTTACAACTCAAGAAATTGAGGCTTATGGAGGTCAAATATTTGCCCAAAGGCAGACATAGCTAGGAAACACTCACCTAAGAATCAGATAGGAGCCCAGGAATGTTTGGCTGACAAGTTCCCACTTCTAATCGCTAGGACATAGTGCAGGCCTTCTCCACTGCAGGCAATCTCGTCCCAGAGACACGTGGCACTGTCTGGAGCCATCTGATTGTGACAGCTGGGGCGGGGGCTGGAACGCTACAGGGCAACCCGCACAACAAAGATGTACCTCGCCCGAAATGTCAGTAATGTCAAGGCTGAGAAACCCTGCTCTACTGGAAAAAGAAAGAGAAACCATGTTCTGAGCCAAACTCTCATAGTTTAGTCACAGTTCACCGTCTCTACTTCCTGCCAGCTTCTCTCTCTGACCGTGGCCGTGGCATGCCTTGCCCCGTGCCACACTGGAGTTCTTGCCAGTTCCGATCTGCAGTTCCTCTGCAGCCAATCAAGGCTGAACATCCACCCGTCCAACAACACAGACCCTGTCCCTGCATCCACCGTGCTGGTGGTCTAATGGTGGCAGGGGCGAGGGCGGGGAGGAGACAGACCAGTGGTGAGACTGCCTCTACAGAGACTGCTAAGGGCGCCGAGAAGTCAGGGAGTGTTCCTGGCTCAGCTGGGGTGGGCGCTGGCGGGGTTCAGGGCAGCTTCCTAGAAGCATCTGAACCTGAAGGGGTTAAACAGGTCCTTCTCAAAGACCCCTCACCAGAGCCTCTGAGGATCCAAACAGTGACAGCTTTCACTAGCAAGCCTGGGGAATCCTGGGAAACACAGGGGCGGCCCAGAGCAGTCCTTGACTGTGCAGGATGCAGACAATCCCTGCCTCGGGGAAGGGCGGCAGCGGGCTGCTCAGAGGGCTTAGGTCTTGTTTGCCTGCAATCCTGGCAGGCCCCTGTGGCTTTGAACCATCCTGCACCTTGGGGCAGGAGCTAACTGACACTGAATAAGTGCTCCATACACACAGCCAACGTGCGAAGTACCTGCCCTACATGGCAGAATTTGCAGAACAATTCCGTGAAGGAGATGTCGTTACCCTAATTTACAGATGAGGAAGCTAAGCCTTGGTGACAATACGACCAGAGGAACATGGATTCCCACGTGGCTCCAGCCCTCACTGCCACCCTACCTGAGGGCAACTTTGCAGTCAGGGTGGGTCTCAGGCACAGCACTTAGGAGGCCGCCTAGGCTGCTCACCCCATAGCCAGGTGCCCGGGTTTGAGGCCTGGATCCACTTTCACCCAGCTTCCTGCTAATGCACGCCCTGAGCGGTGGCAGGCAGCTGGGCAACACTAGGTCCCTGCCCCTTCCTAACTGGGTTGAGTTCTGGCCTCCTGGTCTACTGTGGCCCAGCCCCAGCTGCTGCAGGCATTTAGGGAGTGAACCAACAAAATGGGCAGGCTGTCTCTCTCCCTCTTTCTTTCAAATATATAAAAATTAAGGCCGGCGCCGTGGCTTTATAGGTTAATCCTCCGCCTGCGGCGCCAGCACCCTGGGTTCTAGTCCCGGTTGGGGCACCAGTTCTGTCCTGGTTGCTCCTCTTCCAGGCAAGCTCTCTGCTGTGGCCCAGGAGTGCAGTGGAGGATGGCCCAAGTGCTTGGGCCCTGCACCTGCATGGGAGACCAGGGGGAAGCGCCTGGCTCCTAGCTTTGGATCAGTGCAGCGCGCCGGCCACAACACGCCAGCCGTAGTGGCCACTTGTGGGGTGAACCAACGGAAAAAGGAAGACCTTTCTCTCTGTCTCTCTTTCTCACTGTCTAACTCTGCCTGTCAAAAAATAAAATAAAACAAAAAAATAAAGCATCTTCGGCACCTCAGTAAAGCCTCCACTGTCAGTCAGTCCTCCTGTGCTCCCACTCTGCTGCGCAGACCTGGCACTTCCTGCACGGTGTCAGGATTCCGTACACGGCTTGCGACACCTTGTCCCCAGGATCTGGCCTCCCCCGTCTCCAGTCCCACCTAACTCATGTCGGCACAGGAAGCACTGACCACGTAAGCAAGCCAAGATTCCCTAGGCTGAAACACCATCAAGCACCCAAAGCCGGGACGGCCTGCCTTGGGGAGACACGGGTCTGGGGAGCAGGCCCAGCCCCTGTCACCACTTCAGTGGACTTCCCCTCACACTTGACTCACCCAAGCAACCCAGTCACCCTGGGGACATCCAACTCTTCCTCCAACATGGGTGCAGGCATGACTCATTCTTTGGTAACACACCAGATGTGGTAGCTGCCTTCCGTTGGGAGACCACACCGCACAAAACATTAGAACCTTAGAAGAACTGAGCACGTGCCCCCGTCCCATCTTTCCTTTTTCCCCAGGTGAAGTTCATACTTGATGGCAGGGGCTGCAGCAGCCAGGCTGGACCATGGGAAGGAAGCCCGGTTTGAGCAAGGACCAAGTGATCAAAGGACTCTTGTTCCCAGACGACCTCACAGAACAGACACGCGGCTCCCCCAGCGCTAGGCTGCACACTCTCAGACTGTCACAGGGTGAGGAACAAACTTCCACTTGGTTTCAGCCACTGCATTTTGAGATTGCTTTGATGGAGCATTTCAGACTATACCCAATTCAAACAAGGCGTGAGCAAGGCTGGTGATTAATCCACTCCAATCTTTGTTGGTAAAACAACAGTAAGAGCAACAATTTGTCAACCACACTATAAAAAGGATTTTGGGGCTGGCGCTGTGGCATAGCAGGTAAAGCCGCTGCCTGCAGCACTGGCATCCCATATGGGTCCCGGTTCGAAGAAGCTCCTGGCTCCTGGCCTTGGATCAGCACAGCTCCAGCTGTTGTGGCCACCTGTGGAGTGAACCAGTGGACCTCTCTCTCTCTCTCTCTCTTCTCTCTGCCTCTGACTCTCTGTAACTCTGCCTTTCAAATAAATAAAATAAATCTTAAAAAAAAAAGGATTTTGTCATTAAAGTGTCATTTTGAAGAAAAAGCTACCATGAGAGGATGTTCCATGAGCATAGAGAAGAAGGAAAAACAAAACGACCCCGTCTGCTTCCTCCAGCCGTACCTCCACGTCCCACAGCGTCCAGGTTACTCCCAGAACAGTCTGTGCGAACTCCAGCCAGGCGCCCCCCTCCCAGCTCATTCCCTGACTCCGACATCCGAGTGGAAAACCTGACAGGTACCTGAAGGGGACCTGCGTCCCCCTAAGAACAGCCCCTTCACTCACCCATCGGAGCCGAGCAAAAGCCGAGTGCTCAGCGCCGAGAGGCACAGAGCGAGGGCTCCACCAACGTGGCACTGGTTATCTGACCTGCCGGAGATCTGGATGCAAAGCCGATGCGCCCAGCCTCCACTGAGGAGCTCGGCTTAGTGAAAGGCAGGCCTGCCGAGCAGCAACAAGGCCATGGCCAAGGGCTGCTGCAGCTGAGCACTCCCTCCTGCACACCCTCAGCCCACGCGGCACGGCCCCTGCTACAACTCGGCCCCTGCTACAGCTCAGGGGTGACAGCTGCCGCAGCACCACCACAGCATCATGTGAATGCTTTAAGGGCACCTAATTAAAAAAAAATTTGACAGGTAGAATTATAGAGAGTGAGAGAGACAGAGAGAAAGGTCTTCCTTCCGTTGGTTCACTCCCCAAATGGCCGCTACGGCAGGCGCTGCGCCGATCCGTAGCCAGGAGCTGGGTGCTTCCTCCCGGTCTCCCACGTGGGTGCAGGGGCCCAAGCATTTGGGCCATCTTCTACTGCTTTCCCAGGCCACGGGAGAAAGCTGAACCGGAAGAGGAGCAACTGGGACTAGAACCCGTCGTCCATATGGGATGCCGGCGCCGCAGGCGGGGGATTGACCAAGTGAGTCATAGCACTGGCCACGGGCACCTAATTTCAACAAGTTCAAAACTAAATCTCCCTGCTCCCCCTCAGCCCTGCTCATCCGCCTCTGCCTCTCACAGTGAGCAGCATCAGTGTCCACCAACGAAAAACTTGGGGTCACTCCCAACTCCTCCCTGCCCTCAAGTCCCTCATCCAAGTAACCACCAAGTTCTGTCCGTTCTACCCCCAAAACCATCTCCCCCTAGCCTAACCCAAGACCATCCTCATTTCTCACCTGGGTGATTCTAGCAGCCTCTTAAGCCCCTTAGTCGGAGCCACTCCTCTCTTTTTTTTTTTTTTTTTTTTTTTTAAAGATTTAGGAGCTGGCGCTGTGGCGTAGCGGGTAAAGCCACTGACTGCAGTGCTGGCATCCCATATGGGTGCCGGTTCGAGTCCCGGCTGCCCCTCTTCTGATCCAGCTCTCTGCTAATGTGCCTGGGAAAGCAGCAGAAGACGGCCCAAGTGGTTAGGTCCCTGCACCCACGTGGGAGACCCGGAAGAAGCTCCTGGTTCCTGGCTCCGGATTGGCCCAGCTCTGGCTGCTGTGGCCATCTGGAGAGTGAACCAGCAGATGGAAGAGCTTTGTCTCTCTCTCTCTCTCTCTCTCTCCCTCCCTCCCTCTGCCTCTCTCTAACTCTGCCTTTCAAATAAATAAATAAATCTTAAAAAAAAAAAAAAAGCTTTATCAGAGTCAGTGCTGCAGTGTAGCTGGTTAACTCTCTCTGTAGCGCCGGCATCCCATACGGGCACCAGTTCGTGTCCCAGCTGCTCCTCTTCTGATTCAGGTCTCTGCTAATGGCCTGGCAGGGCATAGAATGGCTCAGGTGCTTGGGCCCCTGCGCCCATGCGGGAGACCTGGAAGAAGCTCCTGGCTCCTGGCTTCAGATCAGCACAGCTCCAGCCATTGCAGACATTTGGGGAGTGAACCAGCAGATGGAAGACTTTCCTTGTCTCTCCCCGTCTGTAATTCTGCCTCTCAAATAAATAGATCTTTAGAAAAACAGATTTATTTATTTGAAAGGCAGAGATACAGAATAGGGGAGAGGAAGATATCTTCCTTCTCTGGTTCACTCCCCAAATGGCTGCAACGGCCGGGTGGGGCTGGGCTCGGCCAGGCCGAAGCCAGGAGACGCGGGTGCAGGGGCCCAAAGACCTGCGCCATCTCCGCTGCTTTCCCAGGCACCTTAGGAAGGAACTGGATCGGAAGTGGTGCAGCCAGGACTTGAACCAGCACCCATATGGGAAGCCGGCGCAGCAGGTGTAGGCTTAACCTACACCACAGGGCTGGCCCCAAGACCCACTGGCTTTAAAACCTTCTTCACACAGCCAGAGCGAGCTTTCTGATACAGAGAAGCCTCTCATGCCTTCCCGGTAACCTAAAACGTAAGGCCTTTAACCAGGTTCCCAAAGTCCCCTAAGGTCTAGCCGCAGCGCTTTCCTGGCGGCATCTCGTCCGTCTCTCCAGTCTACACCTTCCACTGAGAACAGCACCGCCCCCTCCGGGTCCTGCCCACGACCCTCGGCGTCCTTTGGGGCCCAGAAGCCGCCCTGAAGTCTCCTGGGCCTTACACCTTACATCTGCGACATGATTTAACCTCTGTCACCATCTTAGGAGGGAGATGTTATCACCTCCGCTGTGAGGAAACTGAGGCAGAGGGACGGGACCTAAAGTGCCTACGGCCACAGCACGCGACGGGGTTCAAGCCCCGTGCCCGGCTCCGCACCACGACTCCAGGGTCCAGTCTGCACCACCCGCCCCGTCCCCAGCACCTGTCTACGGAACGAATGAATGAATGGTATCATTTCATTCAGCAAAGTGCCCGGCTCCGCCTAGGCCCCGCCGGCGGACTCGCACCGCCGAGCACCTCGCCCCCTCGCGGCCGCCGAGTGCCCACCCGCCGCGGCGCGCGGGGTCAAGGGGCGGTGACAGCCGGGAGGCGGGGGCGGAGATGCTAGCAGCTGGGGTGTCACCGAGCCCAGGAGGCGACTCGCGCCCCCTCGCCGGGGCGGCTGCTCCGCCCGCCCACTCCCCGCCCCGCTGCCCCGCAGCCGCCGGCCCCACAGCGTGCCCCCAGCCTCGGTTCCCGTCCCACTCCACTTCCCTCCCCTCCCCCACACAACCGTCCCCAGCGTCCCGCCGCACCCCACCCTCCGCCGCCTCTGTCCCGGCCGCCTGGGCGCCCCCGACCCCGGGCGCTCGCTGGCCCTCACCTGCCATGTCCCGGACCCCACCGCAGAGGGAGGTGCATCACGGCCGCGAGAAGGCCGGGGACGGCACTTCAGAGCAGACAAAGGGCGCCGCCATGTTAGAGTCGGGCGGAACAGACCTCGCTGGCTTCCCGGCTGCAACTTCCGGCGCATGCGCAGCTCCCGCGGTGGCTTCGCGACCGCGGACGGGCGCATGCGCCTAGCTGTCCAAAAGTTCCACATTACAGTACTTCTGCGCTTAGAATTGTGGTGCGGCGATTCTTGTGCACTGCCTTGGTTTTCTGTTCCAAATACGCAAGGGTCAGCTTCCATGTGTTGCCGGGTACTTTGTGCCAGGCGCTGAGTTCAAGCTTCACATGCATTGTCTCAAGCCCTCACACCAGCCCTGCCATAGTGTCGTTCTCTGTCGAGGAAGGGAAGAGGGAGGCTCAGAGTAAATGACCGGCCTGAAGCCCCACACGTTGTAAGGGATGGGACGCTAGCGAGGCCCAGAGCTGCAGGCGCCATTGTGTTCCCCAGCCTTTAGCCGATCGGTACCCCCTCTCCCTGTCTGCAGAGATGCGGGATTAGCCTGGGTGGGCGTGAGGATGCCTGAGGAGAGTCAGCAAACTGGCCTTTGTCCACGCCGGGGTCTCCGGGCCGCTGACTTCCCTCCCTCACGTTTGTGGGCTTTTTCCTTTTCTCACTTCTGGTCTTGTTCGTCGTCCCTGATCTCTGATCTTTGACAACACTCTTGCTACCCCCATAAGCTCTTTCTGCTCCCTGGTCTTTTTAGCAGATGCATTCCCTGACCTGGTGGGCCAAGCGCAGGTGCAGAAGTCCGTCAAGGGCGCACTGGCTCCTACACATTCGCGGTCACCACCTTTGTGTACTGGCCTTCAACAGGGGCAACCTGCTCAACTCGCTGCTCTCTTCACACTTTCTGGAGAAACCAAAGATCAGCAGTTGACGTCGCTTGCTTTTTTAAAACATTATTGTGGCAAGAACACTTCAAATGAGGTCTGCTCTAAAACTTTTGAGTGTACAATAGAGTACTGTAGGTACCATGTGGCACAACAGATCTCCGTAATGTATTCACCGGCAGTCAGCTACTTCCTGTTTCTCCCCTCTGCCCAGCCCCTGGCAGCCACAATTCTACTCTGATTCTATGGGTTTGACTATTTTTAGATATCTCACGGAGGTGACCTTCCGTGACCAGCTTATTCCACTCAGTAGAAAGCTCTCGGTGTGTTTCACTCTGCTGAATAGTGCATGACTTCCTTCCTTTTAAAGGCTGGATACTTTTCCATTATTGTTTACAGCACGTTGTCTTTAGCCACTCCTAATGGCTAATGTCCATCAGGACACTTAAGTTGTTTCTACATCCCAGCTATGGTGAATGGTTGCGATGAACTCTGGAGTGCTAATATTTCTGTGAGATCCTGATTTCAGTAAAATACTGAAAATACTGGGTAAATACTCAGAAGTGAAATTGCTGGGTCAGATGGCAGTTCTGTGTTTAATTTTTTGGTTTCAGGAACTGCATATTGTTTTTCACTGTGGTTACTCTCTTTCATAGTCCCACGAACAATAAACAAGTAAACAAGGGCCCCAGGTTTTCCACATCTTTGTCCACATTTGTCTTTTCCTTTTCTTTCTTTCTTTCTTCTTTTCTTTTCTTTTCTTTTCTTTTCTTTTTTCTTTTCTTTTCTTTTTTGACAGGCAGAGTTAGACAGTGAGAGAGAGAGAGACAGAGAGAAAGGTCTTCCTTCCATTGGTTCACCCCTCAAATGGCTGCTAAGAACAGCGCGCTGCGCCAATCCGAAGCCAGGAGCCAGGTGCTTCCTCCTGGTCTCCCATGCAGGTGCAGGACCCAAGCAGAGAGCTGGACTGAAAGAGGAGCAACCGGGACAGAATCCAGAGCCCCAACCGGGATTAGAACCCCGGGTGCTGGCGCTGCAGGTGGAGGTTAGCCAAGTGAGCCACGGCGCCGACCAATTTCCTCTTCTTTTACAGGGAAAACAATAGCAGATTTGATTAGAACAATACTAAGCATCAAATCTATCCCTGTGTCCATCTGCATTGGATGTTGCTGATCAGGACTTAAAATATCTTCTTTCCAGAATCTGAAAACTCAGCTGCAGTTAGAACCCCCGATGCGAATGGGTTCTGACAGTTAGTGAGATGTGGAAGGTGGAGGCGAGGCAGTGGTCATAGACTTGCTGCCTTGAGCTGGTCTCTGCCGGCAAGCAAGCTCACACTAATGTGGGGTTTGCAGTGTGCACAGTGGCTCAGCTCCACCTCATGCGTGTCCAGAGCCATCTCTGAGGTGGGTACAGCCAAACGAACCGTTCTACACCCGGGCGCCAGCTCCCAGTCCAGACGGAGATCTGTGCATCCTGGCTGTTGTGATGCGTCCCCTAACTCCAACAGTATTCTCGTGGCTCCCTGTCTTCCTGACGGTGGCAGGAGTAGTAGTTCCTGATGGGTGAGTTCTATGACGTTCTAGGAACCACCCCTGGAGGTCCAGTTTAGCAAACATGCCTCAGCCCTTCCAGAAATTGTCTAAACATCCAGTTGTCTGTCCTCAATCCCCCTCTGCTGGAGACCACATGGGGAGGACCTGTGGTGATGGAGTGGTCTCTGCTTGGACTGTGTGGATGTCAGCATCCCGGCTATGTCACTGCACAGTAATTTTACAAGATGTTACCACCAGGGGAAACTGGGTAAAAGATACTGGGTGGCAGGGGGACACTCTTCACGCTACTCTTACACTGTCACATTTGTTCCACAATAAAAGTTTAAGTGAAGGGGCAGGACTTGTGGCACAGCAGATGAAGCTGCCGCTTAGGACACTTGTGTCCCATATGAAAGTGCCAGTTCGAGTCTCGGCTGCTCTGCTTCTGATCCAGTGTCCTGGGAAGCAAGGGGTGATGGCCCAAGTGCATGGGTCCCTGCCACCCAAGTGGGAGAGTTGAATGGAGTCCCTGGCTCCTAACTGCAGCCTGGAATAGCCCTGGCCATTGCAGGCCATTTGGGGAGTCAACCAGCAGATGGAAGACTTCTCTTTATCTCACTCCTTCAACTAGATGAAAATAAACATTTTTTAGATAAAAATACACCTGTAATAAATAAAAGAAAGCAAAAAAAGAAAATGTAACTGTTGAGGGGCCGGTGCTGTGGCACAGCAGGTTAAAGCCCTGGCCTGAAGCACCAGCATCCCATATGGGTGCCGGTTCTAGTCCTGGCTGCTCCTCTTCCAATCCAGCTCTCTGCTATGGCCTGGGATAGTGGTGGAAGATGGCCCAAGTCCTTGGGCCCCTGCACCTACATGGGAGACCTGGAGGAAGTTCCTGGCTCCTGGCTTCGGATCAGCGCAGCTCCGGCCGTTGCAGCCATCTGGGGAGTGAACCAGCGGATGGAAGACCTCTCTCTCTGTCTCTACCTCTCTCTCTAACTCTGTAACTCTCTTTCAAAATAAATGAAATAAATCTTAAAAAAAATGTAACTGTTGAATCTGGATAGTGGACAGAATGGAAACTGTTTCATTCCTTTTCTACCTTTGGGTAGTTTTTCAGAAATTTTAAAAAGTGTATGCCAAGGCAAGACTGTGGGGAAAGGAGAACCCTCATACACTGTTGGTGGAAGCCTGAATCAGTACAGCTACTATGGAAAACACTGGGGTGAGCCCCCAGAAAGTTAAAAATAGAACGACTCATGCGGCTGGTGCTGTGGCGTAGTAGGTAAAGCCGCCGCCTGCAGTGCTGGCATCCCATATGGGCACCGCTTCAAGTCCCGGCTGTTCCACTTCCGATCCAGCTCTCTGCTATGGCATGGGAAAGCAGTGGAAGATGGCCTGAGTGCTTAGGCCTCTGCACCTGCATGGGAGACCCGAAAGAAGCTCCTGGCTCCTGGCTTCGGATCAGCGCAGTGATCCAACCAATTGGGGAGTGAACCAGTGGGTGGAAGACCTCTCTCTCCCTCTCCCTCTCCCTCTCCCTCTCCCTCTCCCTCTCCCTCTCCCTCTCCCTCTCCGCGTAACACTGACTTTCAAATAAATAAATAAATATTTTTAAAAAAATAAAAATAGAAGGGCCCTGTTGTCCAGCAATCCGCTTCCAGATACGAATCCACAGGAAAGCAAACCAGTCTGCTGAAAGGACAGCTGTGCTCCCGGGTTCACGGCAGCGCCGTTCCCAGCCGCCGCGGTGTGGGAACCGTCTAAGTGTCTCTGTGTAGTAAATGTGTATTCCGGCCCAACGGGACACTTCAGGCACGGCGAGGATGAGACCCTGTCATCTGCAGCGACATGGACGGACCTGGAGGCTCCTGATGCTCGGTAGAATGAGCCAGGCGCAGGAAGACGAGTCCTGCGTGGTTTCCGTCCCAGGTAGAGGTCGAACCAGCTGAGCGCAGAGAAGCAGAGAGAACAGTGGCTGTCAGACATTGGGGGGAGGACCCGGGAGATGGGGAGAGATGGATTAATGGGTACAAAGTCACAGCCAAATAGGAGGAATGCGTCCTGATGTTCTAGTACCCTGAGGGGTGATTACAGTTAATAATAGTGTACTGTGGAATTCAAAATAGCCACGAGAGAGAATTTTGAGTGTTCTCATCACAAAGAAATAATGGGGCAGGTATTTGACTCCAGCTTCCTGCTAATGTACACCGTGGGAGGCAGTAGGTGACTGTGACTGCCCAAGTTCTTGGGCTCCAGCCACTCACAGGGGAGACCCGGGTCGAGTTTCCAGCTCCTGCCTTTGGCCTGGTTCAGCCCTGACGTGTGCATTTGGGGAGTGACCCAGAAGTGGGAGCTTTCTCTGTTGTCTGTCTCTGTCTCTCTGATTCTCAAAATTTTTTAGAATGTTTATTCATTTACTTATTAGAAAAAGAGAGAGAGAGAGAGAGAGAAAGAGAGAGAGAGAGAGATCTTCCATCTGCTGGTTCACTCCTGAAATGTTTGCAACAGCTGGAACTGGGCCGGACTAAAGCTAGGAGCTTCTTCCAGATCTCCCACGTGGGTGGCAGAGGCCCAAACACTTCTGACATCTTCCACTGCTTTTCCCAGGCCATATGGGATACTGGGCCCTCAAATAAAATTTTGTAAAAAACTAAAAAAAAAAAAAGTGAAAAATATTTGAGGTGATTGATGACTGAAATCTCTGGAGCAGACTGTTACAAATGAACTTCACACAGCAAAGATGTACAATTATTATCTATCAGTTTTTAAAAGTGGAAAAAAAGGTAGGAATGTTAAAACGTACCAAAAAAAGAAAACTAGAAAAAGTGGTTAAAAATAATGCACGCCCAGGATACCTGTGAAGAATTAAGAGACCCTTTCCAAAAGGCATAAAAGGAAATAGGCTCTGCTTAGAGTTAATGTGCTGTGTTTTTAATCCAACTTTTTTTTTTTTTTTTTTTTTGGCAGAGTGGACAGTGAGAGAGAGAGAGACAGAGAGAAAGGTCTTCCTTTGCCGTTGGTTCACCCTCCAATGGCCGCCGCGGCCGGTGTGCTGCGGCCGTCACACCGCGCTGATCCGAAGCCAGGAGCCAGGTGATTCTCCTGGTCTCCCATGGGGTGCAGGGCCCAAGCACCTGGGCCATCCTCCACTGCACTCCCGGGCCACAGCAGAGAGCTGGCCTGGAAGAGGGGCAACCGGGACAGAATCCGGTGCCCCGACCGGGACTAGAACCCGGTGTGCCGGCGCCGCAAGGCAGAGGATTAGCCTAGTGAGCCGCAGCGCCAGCCAATCCAACATTTTAAGACTATTGTAGGGGCCGGTATTGTGGGATAGTGGGTTAAGTTGCAGCCTACAATGCCAGCATCCCATGTGGGCGCCGTTCAAGTTCCGGCTGCTCCATTCTCAATCCAACTCCCTGCTAATAGACTGGGGAAAGCAACAGAAGATGGTCCAAGTACTTGTGCCCTTATACCAACATGGGAGACCCAGATGAAGCTCTTGGCTCCTGGTTTCAGACTATCCCAGGCCATTTGGGAGAATGAACCAGCGGATGACGGATCTTAGCTCTGTCTCTCCTTCTCTCTGTAACTCTTTCTAATAAATCAGTAAAACCTGTGTCATCAAATTGATAAGCTAAATCATATAAACTGACATCAGTTCAGCCTCAGCTCCTCAAGTTTCCAACTACAAAGTGATCAAGCCCTTAAACAACCACCCTTGTCAGGAAAGGGCAGGCTTAGGTTTGGTGAAGGGGCTGTGTCACTCTGGCAGCAGAGTGGAGGGAACAATGGAGGGGAGAAGCTTGGGGCTGGGGACCTGTAACATACGGAAGCGATGCTCCCAGCGAGAAACCAGCTCTACCATAATCATACACTCAGTCCGCACGTCTCCTAGCTCCTGGACCTGTTCCAGTCATCCAGCTGAAAGTCTTTCCTTTATTTATTTATTGACAGGCAGAGTGGACAGTGAGAGAGAGAGACAGAGAGAAAGGTCTTCCTTTTGCCATTGGTTCACCCTCCAATGGCCGCCGCGGCCAGTGTGCTGCGGCCGTCACACCGCGCTGATCCGAAGCCAGGAGCCAGGTGATTCTCCTGGTCTCCCATGGGGTGCAGGGCCCAAGCACCTGGGCCATCCTCCACTGCACTCCCGGGCCACAGCAGAGAGCTGGCCTGGAAGAGGGGCAACCGGGACAGAATCCGGTGCCCCGACCGGGACTAGAACCCGGTGTGCCGGCGCCGCAAGGCGGAGGATCAGCCTAGTGAGCCGTGGCACCGGCCTGAAAGTCTTTCCTTTTAAACTTATTTGAAAAGAAGAGAAACAGAGAGAGAGAGAGAGGACCCTCCCATCCGCTGGTTCACTGCCTCAAATGGTTGCAACTGCCAGGGTTGGACCAGGCTGAATCCAGAAGCTCAGAACTCCCTCCAGGTCTCCCACATGGGTGGCAGGGACCCAAGCACTTTGGCCATGTTCTGCTGCTTTCCTGACTCGTTCGTGGGAAGCTGGATTGAAAACAGAGCCGCTGGGACTTGAACCAGAGCTCTATTAGGGGATGCTGGTGACACAACTGGCAGCTTACCCAACTGTGCCACAACACTGAATACTAACCTGAATTCTTGGATTCCTTCTTCTACCTTACTCATCTTTTAAAGATTTATTTATTTGAAAGGCAGAGTGAGAGAGGAGGAGACACAGAGAGATGTTGGCTTGACCGTCTGTGCCACAATACCTGCCCCCATTTTCCCACCCAGAAGAATTTTCAAGCAAATCCCAGACATTCAGTCATTCCATTCCTATGTATTTAATACAGGAATCCAACCATCAAAAACTTGTCTTACATTTCCACAAAGCCCTGATTATGCCTAATGAAATTAAAAATTATTCTTTGGAATCATTTAAAATTCACTACTAATCAAATTTTCCTAATTGTCACCAAATGTCTTTTTACAATGCTTTGTTCAAATCAGGATCCAGAAAAGGTCATCCATCAGAGTCACAATGAGTGGGTGGGTTTTTGTTTTTTTTTGTTTTTTTTTTTGTTTTACATTTTATTTATTTGAAAGGCAGAGAGACAAAGAAAGAGACAGGGCGGGGGAGTGGGGTGGAGAAAGAGACAGAAAGATCCCATCAACTTGTTCATTCCCCAGATGCCTGCAGCCAGGGCTGAGCTGGACCAAAGCCAGGAGCTGGGAACTCCACCCAGGCCTCCCATGTGGGTGGCTGGAACCCAACTACTTGAGCCATCACTGTGGCCTCCCAAGGTGCACACTGGAATCAGGAGTGGAGCCTGGTCTTGAACCCAGACACTGCAACCTGTGATGCCAGCATTTCAGCCAGGCGTCTTAACCAGCTGCCACCCCATGTTTTTTAAATTGTCTCTTGATACTTTATCCCAGGAATCTCTTCTTGTTTTTCATTTGTTCCATGTTTTTGTCTGGCAGGAATGGGGTCATCCCGCAGAATGTCCTACATTCTAGATCTCTCCACTGTCATTTAACCAGCTCTCGTCCCCTGTAAATTACCTCTGGGGTTTGAGTAGATTCTGATGCAACTTTTTTGGTAAGAACACTTCTTGGGTGCTTCAAGGGCTTCTACTGAGTCACATCAGGACCCCCCGGGTGGGCTTGGGTGGCAGCAGGCCCATTTTTCCTTTGGAAAGTTCCCCATCAACCCCCCATGTAATGGCTTCTTCCTTTGAAGACCCCTGACTTTATCTGGGCCACTGATTTCCTTAGAGGTTGTAAAATGATGCATTTCTGATGCTATCATTCTTCCACACATATTAGCTGGAAACCTGTAAATAATTTTCCTGGGGCTAGTGTTGTGGCGCAGTGGGATGCCAGCACCCACCTTGGTCTGCGGGTCCCAGTCCTGGCTGCTCTGCTCCCCATCCAGGTTCCTGTTAATGAACCTTGGAAGGCAGCAGAAGGTAGGCCCATACTTGAGCCCCTGCACCCACATGGCTGACCAGGAGGAAGTTCCAGGCTCCTGGCTTTGACTTGGCCCAGGCCTGGCTGTTGCAGTCATTTGGGAAGTGAACCAACAGATAAAACATCTATCTCTCTTTGTCTCTCCCTCCCTGATACTCTGCTTTCCAAATAAATACATACATACATAAATCTTAAAAAAATAATTTTCACCCATCAAGTAGGCCATATGGTTACCTGGAAATATAGTTCACTGGGAAAGGCAGGACAGACTTCTTCTTTTTTTTTTTTTTCAAGATTTATTTATTTATTTGAAAGGCAGAGAGAAAGAGAGAGAGAGAATCTTTCATCTGCTGCTTCCCACCCAAAGGACCACAACATCCAAGGCTGGGCCAAGCCAAAGCCAGGAACTTTTTCCAGGTCTCCCAGTGGGTGCTTGGGCCGTCTTCCACTGCTTCCCCAGGCCACAGCAGAGAGCTGAATTGGAACAGGAGCAGCTGAGACTCGAACGGGCCCCATATGGGATGCTGGCACAGCAGGCTGGGGCTTTAACCCACTGGGCCACAGAGCCGGCCCCTCAGCTTCTCACCCTTGCTAACACTTGTCACTATCTGTCTCTTGGATGTTTATGTCCATTTAATCTGCGATTTTCAGGGTCAGGAGCTGGTGTCCTGATTACCTCTGGTGGTAGCCAATGAAGGTTCTCCCCATCTCCTTTTTAAAAAATAATTATTTTTATTCCTTTTAAAATATGTATTTATTTATTTGAGAGGCAGAGTTACAGACAGAGAGAGGGGAGAAACAGAGAGAGGGGTCTTCCATCTGCTGGTTCACTCCCCAAATGGCTGCAATGGCCAAGGCTGGGCCAGGCTGAAGCCAGGAGCCAGGAGCTTCTTTCGGGTCTCTCATGTGGGTGCAGGGGCCCAAGCACTTGGGCCACCTTCCACTGCTTTCCCTGGCCATTAGCAGAGAACTGAATCAGAAGAGGAGCAGGGGCTGGTGCTGTGGCATAGTGGGCTAAGCCTCCACCTTCGGTGCCAGCATCCCATTTGGTTGCTGGTTTGAGTCCAAATCCATTTCTCAATTATGCTTATGCAATGAAGTCACCATAAAAATCCAAAAGGACAGGGTTGGGAGAAGGTCAGGAAAGCTGAACACTAGAGGCTCCTGGAGAGGCATGGAAGCTCCACTTCCCCTCCTGTCCACCAGCTGGGGCATGTCCAGCTCCAGGGCCCATAAGGTCATTTCATCTGGCCAAAATTCAATGCATCTATAGCAGGCTAATTTTCAAGGCGATAATTTTGCATGGCCCATGAACGACGCCATGCGTATCCAGATGGCCCTTGGCAGAAAAGAGGTTCCCCACCCCCACACCTTGCCCTGTGCATCTCTTCATCTGTGCCCCTGGTACTAATATCCTTCATGACAAACTGGCCAGCAGAAAGCTCTCGCCCGAGTTCTGTGTGCCCTACAGCAAGCAGGGGCTGTGGAAGCCCCATCAGAAGCACAGGTAAAGCAACTGGAGCCTGCAGCTGTCGTCTGACGCGGGGACAGTGCTGGGGACGGAGCCCTCAGCCTGGGGATCCAGGTGGGTGGGGTCCGAGTTGAAATGAGCCGGGGGACGCCGGCCTGGCTGCCCACCGCTGAGTTGATTGCTTCTTGTGTCAGAAGGGATCTGTGTTGTGAGGGTGTCGTCCTGAGTCTCAGTTGCATGCTTTTCTAGATAAAACTTCCACAGCCAGCGATGGCGGTGGCGTCCTCACTTCACATCCTTCCCGCCTCTGCCCTCCCCACATGGCTCCCTAATCCAGCCTGGAAAGGTTTTCTGACTTAAGGAGTTGACATGAGCTCGCTCACATGACCCAGGGTAATCCCCTTCAACTCAAAGTCCCTCTTCTGTAATCACATCTGTCAGGCAAGGCCCCAGGCTCACAGATTCTGGGGATGAGGGTGTGGCATCCCTGGAGGACCACCGCTCCACCTGCCACACCTAGTTACTTCTCTATGGGAGAGACACCGCTTCTATGTAAGGGTGCCATGCCAACTTTCCCTTTGAAGCACTTCTCTTTTGCAGTAAAAACAGTTGACTTAAGGGACATGTTGGGTCAGTAGCATTCGTATGATTGTTAGATAGGAATCAAACACAAAAGCTGCAGACGTGGCCAAAGACAGATTTGGGAAACTGAGGGCTTCATGAGAAGGTTCTGGAAGTGTACATACCTATCTATCCCAAGCCAGGAAGCCACTGCTGACGCTGGAAGAAACTGTCTGGTAGGAGGCAGCCCTCCCAGGGCAGCGACAATAATCCTGTTGACATAACCATGTTGATCAAAGCAATCCCTCACTGCCCCAGGCCAGTTCCCGTGGCTCCTGGTGGAACTCAGCAAATCCGGATCTGGTTCCGGCAAATATAAAAGGTTTGGTCCCAGGGTGAGAGCGCTACATCCTAGAAGACTCGACCAGGGACTGCTTCCCTCCTGTCAGAGCTAGGCTGCTGCCGTGGCATCGACATGGCCCCCTCAGAAGACTCCAGGGACTGGAGAGCCAGCCTCAAAGACCCCAGCCTTGGGACACACTTAGAGACCAGCTCCGGTAAGAGGGGGCCGAGACTAGCTGGGGGCCGGGGGGGTGGGGGGAGGTGCTGCCTCAGGGCAGCCAGGAGTCTCAAGCCAGGGTGCGCCTTCTCCACCAGCACGCAAGCCCCCATCTGAGCCTGTGTCGCGCCTAACAGCACCAGGTGAAAGAACAGACGTGGCACTGCTCGGGGAAGCCCAGAGAGTCACTCTGTTAACAGCACAGGCTTTGCATTCAGGCAAATCTGCTCTGACCCTTGCTTCCTGGATAAACCCACACTGAGCTGGCCTCCAAGCTAGGGAGTGGGTTACACCAGCTGCACGGAGGGAAGATCCCCAGGGCCGAAGGCCATTGCTGATGGGATTGTCCCAGACTGGGGACAGCTTTGTGGGGGAGGGAATAGAGGCGTGGAGTTTCCTGATGGCTACCCACCCCCATGCAAGCTGAGCCTGTTTCTTCATTTTTTTTTTTAAAGATTTATTCATTTATTTGAAAGGCAGAAAGAGAGAGAGAGAGAGAGAGATTTCATCTGCCAGTTTACTCCCCGGTTCTCAGCAGCTGGGTCTGGGCCAGGCTGAAGCCAGGAGCCAGGAACTCCATCCAGTCTGCAGTTGGCAGAAACCTAAGCGCTTGGGCCGTCTTCTGCTGTCTTCCCAGGCGCACTAGCAGGGAGCTGGACCAGAAGCGGAGCAGCTGAGGCTTTAACCAGGAACTTCAATATGGGATGCAGGCTTCCCAGGGGGTGGCTTAACCCGCTGCTCCACAACGCCCACCTGAGTTTACTCACTAGTGAAAGGTGCAGGGCCACCCTCTCAGGTTGAGGGCCCATGGACCCACGGCACTGCCGTCCCCTGGGAGCTTATTAGAAATGCAGACTCTCGGGCCCCATCCTAGACCTGACTTCATGTACACAGTAAAGCAGAGAAGCTCTGGTGTGCTGGGCTCCATGCTCTTGGAAGACAGATGGCTGAGACGGGGAGGAGCCAGGAATTTTCTTTTCTTCTCTCTCTCTCTTTTTTTTTAGGAGGCAGAGACAGGGACATTTGAAAGAGATAGATGGACAGAGAAAAGTGAGAGTTCCCATACGCTGGTTCATTCCCCAGTTTCCCACAAGGACTGAGGCTGGGCCAGGGTAAAGTCCAGAGCTGAGGACTAAATCCAGATCGCCCATGTGGGTGGCAGGAATCCAACTGCTTGAGCCATCCCTTGTGCCAACCAGGGTGTGTGTACATTTTAGCGGGAAGCTGGAATCGGAAGTGGAGCAGGCTGTGGGACTCAGACACTCCATGGATGCGGGTTCCCAGACCAGCATCTTACCCACTAGACCAAGTGCCTGCCCTGAGAAGCCAGGATTTCTTTTTAAAGATTTATTTATTTGAAAGTCAGAATTACACAGAGAGAGGAGAGGCAGAGAGAGAGAGAGAGAGAGTCTTCCATCTGATGGTTCACTCCCCAACTGGCCGCAACGGCTGGAGCTGCACCAATCCAAAGCCAGGAGCCAAGAACTTCCTCTGGATCTTTCAAGTGGGTGCAGGGGCCCAAGCACTTGGGCCATCTTCTGCCTTCCCAGGCCACAGCAGAGAGCTGGACCGGAAGTGGAACAGCCAGGTCTCGAACCAGCGCCCATATGGGATGCTGGCGCTTCAGGCCAGGGCGTTAACTCTGCGCCACAGCGCCGGCCCCGAGAAGCCAGGATTTAAACTCAGGTCTCTGCAGTGCTGAATTTGAAAACACAACAAAACAGAAACAAAACTGGGGGTGCCGGCATTGTGGGCCAGTGGGTTAAGCTGATGTCTGCGATGCAGGCATCCTATATGGGTGCCACTTCCAATCCCGGGAAGGCTGCAGAGGATGGTTCAACTCTTTGGGTCTCTGCACCCACATGGGAGACCAGGATGGAGTTCCAGGATCCTGGCTTCAGCCTGGCCCAGCCCCACTGTTGCAGCCATTTTGGGAGTGAACCAGGAGATGGAAGATTTCTCTCTCTCTGTCTCTCCCTTTTTCTCTCTGTAACTCTGCCTTTAAAATGAATAAATAAATAAATACTTCAAGAAAAATATTTTTTATTTTTTCTTTTAGCTTGAAAGGCAGAGAGATTTTCTATCCACTAGTAGCTCACTCCTCAAATGCCCACAACAGCCAGAGTTAGGCCAGGCTGAAGTCCAGAGCTAAGAACTCACCCAGGTCTCCCACATGGTGGCACAAATCCACCACTTGAGGCCAATTCTGCTCCCTCCCAGGGAGCACATTAGCAGGAAGCTGGATGGGAAGCAGAGGAGCCAGGACTTGAACCGGGCACTCCGATGTGGAATGTGGGCTCCCAAGCAACAACTCCACAGCTGTGCCAAATGCCTGCCCCAAAACCTAGGCTCTTAAACCCCACTTGTCTTTCCGCCAACACTCAGTTTAACCCCATTGGATGAAGGACCAAATGGGTGACTGGAAACGTGTCCCTGGCTTGTGCCAACACCAATCTTTGTTCTTTTCTTTCCTTCCAGGCTGGAAGCCGGTGCGACCTCAGAAGGCCATCCCCAAGGCTCACCTGACCTTCCTCATCGACTGTGGCCTCGGAAAACAGCTCCCTCTGGCCACGCCTCCAGTGCCCCGCCGAGGCCCGAGGCCCCGACGAGGGCCTACAGCCCCACCAGTGAAGACCTACATCGTGTTCTGTGGGGGAAGCGAGCCTCGTGGGACTCAGTATTTGTCCCCGGGTTGGAGACCCGTTGCGCAGGCCAGGGACACCCTGCCACCCTGCAGAGGGGTTGAGGCCCCAGTTTCCTCCCCAGTCAGCCCATTCTGCCCTCAGGAGAGTCCAAAAGCCAAGGGGAGCCCCTCAAAGGCTGGGCCTGCCAGGTCTTCGACTTGGGGCACAGTCAAGGGCTCGCTCAAGGCCCTGTCTTCCTGTGTCTGCAGGCAGGCGGATTAGCGGGAAGGGCCAGGCCACGCGAGGGGGGCTGCCATTCTCAGGGCCCACCCTCGCTTCCCCAGTCAGGCCGGAGTCCTGTCCCTGAGCTGATGCCCACCAGAGCCACGAAAGGACCCTGGAGACAGCCTTCAGGGGTCCTGCTCCCGGTCTCCGCCAGGCTTTCTGCAGCGCCTCCTGCTGGCCAGAAACTAATCCATTCCTGCGGTCATCCTAACAGCAACCTCCCCATGCCAGGCCCTGCGTGGTGCCAGGGAAGATGCTTCAAGGTTCCCTTGGCAAAGGGAGAGCGGAGAGAATGTAACCGAATAAAGAAGATGAGTGTGAGCAGTGATGAACACGCTACAGGAACAAAGCAGACGCTGGCAGGGAACACGACTGGGGAAGCGCTTTTCTGAAACGGGGTCTGGGAAGGGCCCCTGTGAGTAGGAAGCAATTGAAGGATGACCTAAAAGATGAGGGGCAGGTGTTCAGGGCAGCAATCAAGATTCCATCTGGAGCCACCAGTTCAAGTCCCGGCTGCTCCACTTCCGATCCAGCTCTCTGCTATGGCCTGGGAAAGCAGTGCACCTGCATGGGAGACCCAGAAGAAGCTCCTGGCTCCTGGTTTCAGATCGGCCCAGCTCTGGCTGTTGTGGCCATTTCGGGAGTGAACCAGCGGATGGAGTACCCCCTCTCTGCCTTTCCTCTCTGTAACTCTGCTGCTCAAATAAATAAATAAATCTTTAAAAAAAAAAAAGTGCCTGGGCTTGGGTCCCTGCTCTGCTCCACATTCTAGCTTCCTGCTAACGTGCACCCTGGAGGGCAGTCGGGGACAACCCAAGTAGCCAGGTCCCTGCCACCCATGTGGGAGACCTGGATTGACTCTGGGCTCCTGGCTTCGTCCTGGCCTAGCCCCAGCTGTTGTGGGCATGTGGAGAGTGAGCCAGCAGAGGGAATGGGAAATCTCGTCGCTCTGTCTTTCAAATAAATAAAAATTTAATTAAAAAAATATGAGGGCCGGCGCCGCGGCTCACTAGGCTAATCCTCCGCCTTACGGCGCCGGCACACCGGGTTCTAGTCCCGGTCAGGGCGCCGGATTCTGTCCCGGTTGCCCCTCTTCCAGGCCAGCTCTCTGCTGTGGCCAGGGAGTGCAGTGGAGGATGGCCCGAGTACTTGGGCCCTGCACCCACATGGGAGACCAGGATAAGTACCTGGCTCCTGCCATCTGATCAGCGTGGTGTGGCGGCCATTGGAGGGTGAACCAACGGCAAAGGAAGACCTTTCTCTCTGTCTCTCTCTCTCTCTGTCCACTCTGCCTGTCAAAAAATAATTTTAAAAAATTTAAAAAAAAATGAGGAGAAGGAGCCAACCCTGCAAAAACTCACTCTTCCCAGGACCACCTGCTGGGCAGAGGCGGCCAGAGCAGATGGTCAGGATGCCCCGTGCACTGGGCAGGGGCATGTGTCGGCTGCTGTCGTCTTGGCTCACCATGCAAGCATGGAGGCTTCTGGGAGGGCACAGGATGCTGAACAGGGCAATCTGTGGGCGTGGCCGTGGTGGTCGTGAGGCTCAGGGAAGCTGGCACCCCAGAAGGCAGCCCAGCAGGGCCCTGGCATCCCAAGTGGGGAACAGTAGGAGCTGGCTTCTCCCAGGGTGGAGGGTGCTCAGGAAGGAAAGGGAGTACCAAGTTCCACATAATGGAACTAAGGGCAATTATTGAGCACCTATTGTATGCCAGGCTCACACTGTCCCCAGCAGATACAGAAAATCGAGGAGCGGGGGTTGGCCTAGCTCCTATGGGATGGTCATGTCCCTGAGCAAGAGTGGGTCGCTGGTGTGGGTGTGAGGGTGCGTGTAAGTCTGAGATGAACACCGCCGGGTGAAGCCCTAAGTCCACCTGGCCAGGGAAGTGTCTCAAGGCTCCCGGGCAAAAACTGCTGAGGGTTCCTCTACTCACTCAATGAATATTTTATAGATTCCTACAAAAATCTAGTGACCAAGATGCATTGCTCACTCTGTGCCAGAAAAATACCAGCCTCACTGGCTTCCTTTTGAAAAGAAGCCCTCCAGCTCCCGTGCCGGAGCAGGGGACAGGTGGGGGAGCCGGCACAGCAGGCCGAGTCTTCGGCCAGGCAAAGGGGAGTGCCGGTGTGACTTGAGCGGTGGTGATGGTATAATGTAGACAACACATGCCCGTCAGGAGAGCTGATGGAGCCCGCCCCTCTCCGTACCCCGGAGCATCCCTGCCCAAAGACAAGGCTGCCGAGCGAGCAAGCGGGACTTTCAAGGAAAAGGGAGGCCCATGGCTGCACATCCAACTTGGCAACAGCAGGTGTCGCTCCACCATCAGACTGGACGGCACTGGGTCCAAGGTGGGGACCTGCAGGCCTTGGAGCCCGAGTGGAGTTTCCACGGGACTCTGAGCATTTAAGCCAAACATCTACCCACGCACCATCTCAGAGTCTCACCACGGGGGTCCTGGCGAGGATTCAAGGGGCATCAGGCACTTGTCACCTGCTGGGTAAGGGAGCTGTCACTGCTACTCTTGGCCAGACATTATACGCATTACACCCATCCCTGACCCAGGAAGTGGGTACAAATTTTATGGCCATTTGATACAGACGGAACCTGAGGCACTGAGATAAAATCCTTTGCCCAAGGTCACTGAATACAAAGAGGCAGAACTCAGATCCACAGCACAGGCAGTGTGGCCGCACACACTGGCTGGGGCACCTGTGCTGGGCTCCGTGCACACTTGTCGAATGTGAGTGAAGGTAAAGGAATGCTTCCTAGGGACCCAGGCCAGGCAACGTGTGGGCAACGTGTGGTGACCGAGTGAGGTGAGGGCCCCTCACTGAGATGGGACTCACAGGTGGAGGAGCGAGTGGGGACATCGGAGGTGACAGGGTCACAAAGGGACATGCATGGGTGAGGTCCCCTGGGACACATGGGGAAGAGGCTGGCAGGTGGTGGCCCACCCCCTACGGAGCTCTGGTCAGAGACTGAGGCTGGGGAAGAAGCAGCCTTCAGCAGAGAGGCTGACGACAAGGGACGGCGGGGAGAGATCAGGGAGCAAGTCCAAGGTTTAGGGGGTGTGAGCACATGTGGGGGAAGCAAGAGTGTCTCCAGTTCACTGACCGACCGGGGCTGGTGCGCCTTCCCTGCCTTTGAGCTGTCTTACAACTCTGTGTGTTGTGAATAACGGGTGGGGCTTCAACAAGCAGACCCTGTTCTGTCTGTCAGGCGTCCAGCAGCACCTGTATCTCACTTCCACATTCGTTTCCATATTGCTTAACCGACAAGCACGTCTGCTTTGAACTGCTTGTGACATCTTTTTTTTTTTTTTTAAGTTTTCTTTTTTTATTTATTTGAAAGGCAGAATTACAGAAAGTGAGAGGGGGAGACACACACACACACACACACAGATCCTCCATCTACTGGTTCACTCCCCAAATGGCCGCAATGGCTGGGGCTGAGCCAGGAGCTTCTTCTGGGTCTCCCATGTGGGTGCAGGGGCTCAAGCACTTGAGCCATCTTCCACTGCTTTCCCAGGTGCATTAGCAGAGAGCTGGATGGGAAGTGGAGCAGCCGGGACTCGAACCGGCGCCCATATCAGATGATGCTTGTTAAATTTTACCAGTTCTCTTATTCACTGTGTGCTAAGTAAAACCTTTAATGGAAATGTTAAATGGTATCACCACTTGAGAACACAGTCTGGCAGTCCCTCAAACACACACACAGACCCAGTGTACCACGTGACCCAGCAAGGCCTCTCTTGAGTACAGACCAAAGTGAACGGAAAACCTGTGCACGAGCAAATCTGTGCATGAAATGGGGTGGGTTTCTGGCCGTCACGGAGGATGCCTGGGTCTGAGTCCCAGCTTCCTGCCCATGTACACATTGGGAGACGGTCAAGTACTTGGCTCTCTGCCTCCCATGGGGGAGACCTGGGAGGAGTTCCCAGTTCTTGTCTTTGACCTGGCCCAGCCTTGGCTGTTGTGAGAATCTGGGGGATAAACCAGCACGTGGGAGATTTCTCTGTCTGCCTGCCTTTCAGATAAATTTTAAAAATTTAAGAATCTGTATATCACAGTGTATTCACAATAGCAAAACAGAAATAGCCCCAAAGCCCATCAACTCAAGAGTGAGTAAGCAAGTTGTGGTCTGTTCATACAAGGAGATATTACTCAGTCTTACAAAGGAATGCATTACTGGTCGTGCTAGAATGCGGTTGAATCTCAGAAGTTTTGTACTGAGTGAAGACGTCGGGTGCACCAGGTCACATAGCCTGACTTCACTGCGCTGGATATGGACTGGTTTAATCCAGACAGCAGATTCCTGGGGGCCCACAGCTGGCTCAAGAGGGGAGGAGAGGGGAGTGATTGATTAACAGGCATGATCCCCCTCAAGCTTCATGTGTTGGGAAATAAATCTCCATATTGACATATTGATGATGTTTGGAGGTGGAGCCTTTGGGAGATAATCATGATAAGATGAGGTCATGGGGGTGAGGCCCCCAGGATGGTGGTAGTTTTTTTTTTTTTTTTTTTAAGACTTATTTATTTGAAAGTCAGAGTTACATAGAGAGAGGCAGAGGCAGAGAGAGAGTGAAGTCTTCCATCTGCTGGTTCACTCCCCAATTGGCCACAATGGCAGGAGCTGCGCCGATCTGAAGCCAGGAGCCAAGAGCTTCTTCTGGGTCTCCCACACAGGTGCAGGGGCCCAAGGCCTTAGGCCATCTTCTACTGCTTTCCCAGGCCATAGCAGAGAGCTGGATCGGGAGTGGAGCAGCCGGGTCTCGAACCAGCACTCATATGGGATGCCCGCACTGCAGGTGGTAGCTTAAACCACTATGCCACAGCACTGACCTGTGTTAGTGGTTTTATAGGCTGAGGAAGCCCTCATTAGGTGCCGAGAGAGGCCAGCACCCTGCGTCTGCACTTCCCAGCCTCCAGATCTGTAAGCCAGATAAACTTCAGACTTTAAGAGTTACCTGGTCCTGGGCTGGCGCTGTGGCCTGGGAAGGCAGTGGAGGATGGCCCAGGTCCTTGGGTCTCTGCATCCGCATGGGAGAACAGGGCTCGTCAGACCTCAGAGCTGAACTGACCACACGAGAGGGACTCGGGGAGCAACTGCGGAGGAGGGAGTCCAGCGGCAGGTGCAAGGCCTGTATGAGGCGGTGAGTGAAAGCGTGAGGTACGGGAGCGGGAGGCTAGGCTGGCAGCCTTGCTGAACTCAGACCCCCGGCCTCGGGGCCTTGTAACACCTGGGACATGCGAGGGGCTGCAGAACTGAGTGAGCAGGAAGAAAGGGAGGAAGAGAGAGGAGGAAGGGAGGAGTGGCAGGCCCCACAGCCCTGCGCTCTCTTCTCGGACACCCGGTGACCCAACCCCTTCCCAGAGCCCCCAGACTGCCCCCAAAGGCTGTCGTTGGACTGAGGGCCCCAGAGCCTGGGCTTGGCTCCTGCTGGCTGCTCGATCTTGAAGCCGGACTGTGTTGACTGTCAACAGCCTTCCGCCGCAGACTCAACTCCCCGTGCCCCACAGGACTCTCTCTTGCCTGGGAGCAGAGCTGGGTGAGCTTGGCCTTGTCCACCCACAACAGCCGGAACAAGAGCTGGGCATTTACAGAGCCTACACTGAACACAGCTCTGCTTCCCCGGGCAGCCCTGACCCCTGTCGGTGAGGACACCAGGGCTTCCTGAGGCGTCCAGCCCCCACTCCAGGGCCCAGACAGGATCCTCTGCAAGGGGGAGGGAGCCCTTACGCTTAACTTTTCTTGGAGAGAAGCCCAGGTGCCAGGAGCAGCTCTTCTGCCCCTCCAGCCCAAATGGAGGTCTTGCTGGGGCCAGGGACAGGGTGAGTGAAGCTGACGACCTAAAGGAAATCGCACCTGCCTGGCACACGCAAGCTATGGTCAGCTAGCAGGTGCTGAACTCACTGAATGAACCAACTCCCCAACACCATTTTACAGAGAGGCCACGTGACGCACAGAGAGGTTAAGTTACTTGTTCAGAATCACACAGCTCAGACACAGCAGAGTCAAGATTGGATCCAAGGTGGCCGGGCTCCGGGGTCTGCCACTGCCCCTCCACTGTTACATGAGGCTTGTTGGCTTGGCTTTTAAAATCCTCTCGGCCCTTCCTTAGCTGCTTTCCCATGCCAGGAGGGACTGAAAAGGTATTGTCCAAATACAGAACAGGTACCCATGCAGCCTGAGGAGCTGATTGCATGATGGGGGCAGGGGCATGGAGGGTTGGGGGTTGGCCTAGGGGAGGAGCCCTAGCTTGAGGCTCTGGAGGTCTGGGGTCTTCATCCTTGAGGAGGAGGTGGGGGAAGCCTGTACAGGTGAGAGAGCCTCCAGGGTCCTCTGTGCCCCCCAGGGCCCCCAGCACCTGCTAACCTGGCTCTCCCACAGGTCTCCAGCCCCAAAGGTTTCACTCATTTAAATTTCCCTGGCTCCTGGCCACCTCCAAAACTACAGGATCCCTCTTCCTTGTGTGTGGGGGTGGTGTGCTGCCTTAGCTCCCCGGGCAGGAGACTGAGCTGGGCTTACATGGACATGGGTTCAAATCCCAGCCCCGCCACTTCCGAGCAGGGTGGCCTTGGGCCAATTGCTCGCCCTCTCTGAACCTCCACGGCCTCGTCTGGTCAGTGATGACAGCAGCGCCTACCGGGCAGAGCTGTGGTGAGGACGCGCAGGGTGCCTGGCACACGCTGGGCACAGTGAATGGGGCCCTTAAGACTCCCGCTTCCCAGGCTGGGGGCGGCGCAGGCCCTTCTGCCAAGCCTAATTTTAGCCTCAAAGGAGTGGGGGCGCCAGGAGACAAAGCGCGCGGCGCCCGGCCCGGCGCCCATGGGCGGAGCCGATGACAGGCAGGCGGCAGCGTCCCGGCGGCGGGGTCACCTTGGCCCGAGTGGCGGCCGGCCGAGGGCTCCCTTGAACATACGTGCCGGGTTCCTAGCGGCCGCGCGGTCCCCTGTGCAGCGTTTATCACCTCCCCCACTGCGGGCTGGGGAGGAGGCTGCTGGGGCCGGGGTGGGGGCACTGGGAGCCTCCCCTTCCCAGCCCGCCTCAATGGGGTCGGGATGCCAAGGTGAGCCTGACCCGGGGTGAAGGAGGTGGGGGGAGACGCTCGCCTGCTCCTCCCGGTCCCGCGCCGATGAGTGTTGGGGCTGCAAATAGCCGGTGGAATCGGTGAGTCACGGAGGCTGGAAATACTGCACCCCCTCGCCCCCACCCTGGGCTGCGGCTGGGCCCCGGGAGAGCGCCTGGCTCTCGGATTTCAGCAGTGCCGGGGGTGTCTGGGCCTGAGCCCTCCAGAGATACCCCCCCAGGATCCCTGGAGCAACTAGCACCCCCTCCCCTGCAGCCCTAGGTCCCAGCCGACTGACTGCACCCCGGGGTGCGGCGCTCAGCTTCCCTGGGCCTCGGAGCCCCCATCCTATACAAGAAGCATTTCCAGAGAAGGACCTGGTGCAGCCCGCCTGCCTGTGCCGCCCTCCACCCGGCACCCAGTAGCCAATCAATGTCTCTGGAGCTTGAAAGAATGAGAAGGAAGTGCAGGCCGGTGGACGAGAGGGCACTGCAGGGTTTCTCGCCCATGTGGCCCTGGGATTCCTGCCCAGGAGGGTCAGGGGAGCCAACAGAGAAGACCAAGGCATATCTGGACTCTGTGAGTGCTTAGCTGGACCTGGAGCCCCCCCCAACCCCCCCAGATCCCAAGGAAGGAGTGGCTGTTTCTCCTGGGGTTTCCCTGCCCCAAGCTGAGAGTCAGGGGAGAGCTCCAGGAGTCTGGGAGACTGTCTTTTATTGTGTGCACAGGTGACAGCGCATTCTTCTCCCTTCCCCCACCCCGTTCCCCTCCTCCCAGGACCCCAGAATGGCCAGAGGGAGAGATGTGGAGGGCAGAGCCTGGCCCTGCCACTTGTCCTGGGGACCCCGGCCAACTGTGAGATGCCCCTACCCCTCACCCTGCATCTGTACGTGGGAGACTGAGCCATAGTCACTAGGGACAGCCAGGGCTCTGCAGAGAAGACTGACCTAGATTGAGGGCCGGGGGGAACTCGGCTGGGACGCTTCATCCCCCAGCAGGGCCGTATGGGGCAGAGGGAGGGGAGGTCACTCCTCAGTGCACAGAGGCAGGGGTGTGGACAGCTGGCATCCTGGGTCCAGCTCCAACCTTCAGTGACAAAGCTGGCACTTAACGCTCAAGACCCAGTGTCCCCACTGATGAGAGCAGACATCGTAAGTCTGCTTGTAGAATGTTCTGATTTGACCTTGACCGATGGTAATGCTAGTGTCTGGAGGGCAGCAGTAGGTGTGTGATAGATACACTAAACCTACAGATCAGGAAGGGAAAAGGATGGGGCGGTGGCGGCCCAGAGAGAAGCAGCGATCCAATCTTGAGGCCCCAAAGCCCCGTCCTGGGCTTATTCCCACCGCTGCTGGGAGATCCTGTCTGCAGTGGGAGCAGCCCCAGGAGCCCTGGCCTGTGGGCAGAAGAAGAGGGACCCAACCTCGCCCCCACCTCTCCCGGAGACATGACAGGTAGCCAACAGCCGGAGTCTTGCCCATTTTATCAAGAACCAGCTGTACCAAGAAAAGCCCAACTATGTGTAGGTACAGCATGGCCCTGCCCTGGCGCAGCTGGCTGGCTGGGGGCACAGGGCGACGGGCAGCCTGCCAGCGGGTCTGGGGCTTAGAGAATGGCCGAAGTGGGGTGTAAGGTCAGAGTTGGATTCTCCTCCTGGCCTCTCTGAGCAGTCTCGCTTAGATAGGTGTCTCTGTCCGTGACCTTCCGTCTGCCTCTTCTGCTCCCCTTGGCCGGGGGGGGGGGGTCCCTGGTCACCAGTCCCCCTGCCCCTGCCCTGCAGAGACTCCACAGGTCAAAGGATTTGTCTGTCCTGCAGATCGCCGGCCGAGAAGCTCTGCTTGGCCCCAACCCTCTTCCTCAAAGTAGCTTCTCTGAGACTCCCTTTGTCTACCCCAACCCCTCTGCCCTGGACTAAGTGCGAGAGGCCATATCTGGGATCTGAGAGCCCTAAGTGAGGCAGAGTGGAGGGCCCTGGCTTGGGGCTGACCCACCTGGGGTCTGGGGTGTTGGAGGCCAGAGAGCCTGGGCCGAGATGTCCTGGGGGCTTCGTTGAGGGGTCAGGAGGGCGTCACAGCTGGCAAGGCAGTGGGGAAGGAGCAGGGAGGAGGGATGGAGCTAGGGAGCCCGTCAGATTTTGATCTCTGTCCGGAAGGTCTGCTGGACGTGCTCTGTGTGCGGGTGGCGCCGGGCCCGGATGGTCAGGCTGCCGTCCTCCCGCAGGGCCGAGGTTACCGACGTCGGGTCCACGTCCTCCGGCAGCTGGCACTTGTGAGCGAAGGTGTTCATGACGGTGCCATCAGCTGCCAGCTGGGGAAGGGGGGACAGGTCAGGGGGCTGCTCTGACTCCCCCGGCTCGTGTCAAGCCACAGCCCCTTTCTCCCCATTCTAACCCCGAGAGGGCTCCCGCGTGCAGATGGCCTCTGCTGGGAGGTGCAGAGGGGTGATCATAGGTGAACCATGGGCTCCCAGAGATGAGCAAGGGACTCAGTTTGAGCTGAGTCTGAGGGCGGGTGGGGGCTCCCAAGCCACACAAGAAGCGATGGTGCAGGAGACAGCCGTGCCCTCTTGGATGCCCAGACACACTGGGTGTCCATCCCTGGGCCAGACCGGCAGCCCCTCCCACACAGTCCAGCCAGCACATGGTGTCCAGAGGAGACTGGACGGTTGAGTCATTGTCACGGTGGTGGGGGCTGGTACGTGCTGCCTCTGGTCCTGGGGCCCACAGTCCTCAGCATCCCTGGCACGCACTGGGGGCAGAGGCCAGGCCCTGGGGAATCCAGGGATGCTTGGGTGGACCTGTGCTCTCAGGGGCAGCCATGGCTGCAGCCACCTGGGCCAGCACCCTTGTCAGGCCTGGCCGTGTTCTCCTCTAGGGTGGAGGCCCAGTGTGTCCTTCCTGGGAGCTCAGCAATGAGTTCGTGGTGCCTGGGTGCAAGAGTATGTGGTTTGGTGTGTATGTGACCCTGAACTGCAGGCTCCTGCCCAGCCTGGCTCCCAATCTGGGGGCCCAGGATGGCTGAGGGCTTGAGGTGGGGCCTGTGGGGGACTCCTCCTGCTGTTGACAGGTGAGTCCCCACCTACCCACACGCCCACTGGCCTGTCCCACTCCACAGCACCACCTCCCAGCTTCCTGCCCCAGCCCCCATGCCCCTCTGCTCCCATCCCCCTCCCCTCCCCATTCTCCAGGTTCCCTCTACTGCCTAGGACTCCTAACTCTGGACCCTGGTGGCAGAGAATGGCAGTAAGGGTGATGGCCCTTGGGCTCTAGGGAACAAGGTCTCCAGTCTGCCCCCAGGGAGTTGAGTGGGGCGGGACCCTGGTCAGCATCTGGGGTCCCAGGAAGGGACACTGCGGACAAAGGGCGAAGGAGTGGGCTCCCAGGGTGGGTGGGGCCAGGCTCACCTTCTCTGCCCGCACCTCGATGTGGTTGTTGGAGGTAGTGACAATGATGTCTTCTGGTGAGAAGTCCCTCACGTCCACTGCAAACTCATAGGCGTCTCCGAGGGTCTTGATGTTGCCCTGCCCCCCGGGGCGGGCTGTGGGGAAGGTGGCCGTGAGCTGGGCATGGGCAGGGCAAGCATCCGGAACGGAGCCGACCTCCTCCTCAGCTGTTGCTCCTGTGTCCCTCCTTCCCCCCCTCGCAGGCCACCTTTGCCATGGTGGGATGGGGCCTCACCCCACACACGTGCGGGCTGCATGGAGGGTCTCAGCCATCCCTGGCTGCCTGGAGACAGGGTATACCTCCTGTCCCCCCGCCCAACCCCTCCAGGGCTCCAGCTGGGATCGGTCCATCAGGAGCGTGGCTCACTCCTGGGGCCACAACCATGCCTTGCAAGCCCACCTGGTCTCACAGCCATGTCTGTCTGTGGCCCCCAGGCTGTGCAGGTGGGCAGCCACAGTGCATTTTGGTGGTGTCCTGGAGCAGATGTCGCTACCGCATGCACTCCCACCCCTCCAGAGCCCTGAGCACTTGCCTGGGAAGGACAGGGCCTCCGAGTGGGGCCGCATGAAGGTGCCGAAATCCTCGGAAAACATGCTCAAGGCCTTCTCCATGGGTGGGTCCTGGACCGGGAGGGCGCGGGAGGCCGCAGATGAAGATGAGGAAGAGGAGGAGGAGGAAGAGGAGTGGAAACTTCTCTCCGCTCTGAAGGAGGAGGAGGTCCTGTGGCTCATCCACGGGCGGCGCTGGCCCTGTCCAGGCGGGCAGGGGCTCACAGGAGAGGCGTGTGGGTGCAGGCCTCCAGCGGAGCGTGCTGGGCCCTGGCTGCTGGCGCTTTATAAGGCCTGGCTGCCCCTGGGCTCCCGGCCAGCCCCTTGTCTCTCAGCTAAATTTAGGCCTCTCCGTAGCCCGAGGGGGCTGGAAATCTTCTCCCGTGAGCCGGCCCTGCTGACAGCCCAGCACACGCAGGCTGCAGGCCGGAGGGCTGAGCTCACAGCCTGGCATTCCAGGCCCATTGCTGCAGCTCCAGAGGCCTCGGCGCTGCAGGGCTGGGGGTGGGGTGGCGGTGGACGCCGTCCCTTTGCCACCCAGACCCCCGTGTCTGCCCCAAGACCTTGGGGGTCTGGTGTTCCTTGTGTCTTCTGTCTCCACTGAGCCTGGGGCTCCTTGAGGACAGGGGTGGGTGGCAGACCCCTGTGGGACTGCTCTGTGCAGTGAGGGGCCCCTGTCCTCAAGGCCACTGATGTCCACACCCCATCCCTGAGTAGAGGCTCACATGGCTCCCAAGGCGGGGGTAGAATGTGCAGCCCCCTTGCCAGCTCCCACGGGGACCCTGATTCCATCCCCTCCCCCCAATACAGACACACTTGGATCCTTTAGGGGAACAAGAGGAGAAAGCTGGCAGCTTGAGGCAGGGCTGGGGATTGGGCTGAGATCGGGCTGGGGCAGACTACTGGACTACTGGACTTGGTGAAGGGCTGGAAGGTCGTGTCCCACCCACTGCCGGCTCCACCCTGGGCGCAGAGGAGCTGCCTGGACCGGTGGTCAGCGTGATTCCCATTGGCGTGAAGGAGAGTTCTGGAAGGTGAATGTTCCAGCTCTGACTTCCGGGGTTCCTTCTGGACATAACTCCTGGCCATGAGCTGCCCAGCACGGCCCCGCTGATGGCTACACAGATCAGGGGAGGGGGTGTTAAACTCTGTTTATGAGCAGGACCTCAGCAGAAGGGAGGGGCTTGCCACGCAGCGGCAGAGCCAGGGTTCAACCCCAGATGTGTCTGATCCAGATCCCTTTCAGATTCCTGGTCACTTGACCTTTGGTGTGTGGAGACAGTCTGGCTGGGAGGAGCCCAGGACGCCCTTGTCTGTCCACCCAGTGCTCAGTGAACCCCGGGCCCGACAACCTTCCAGACGGGGGCAGAAGCTGGGGGAAGCCCTTCTGGGAGGTGGGCCTCTCTCTGCTCAGGTGGCAGTGTGTGGCCCCTCCCTTCCTTGCTTCCCAGCTCAGCTCATGCCACCCACCTTCACCGTGAGGCTTCTCTGCTGGCTCCAGCCCACACGGGGGCCTCATCCATATGCCCACAACGCAGACGGTCAGCGCCCACCACCAGGGGCAGCAGTGTGCCCAGGTCCCCTGTGTTCTAGGATGGCCCCCTCCCCTCCCCAACTGACATTATTCCCCTGGGCAGGGGTGCACCTGTTTGCCCAATAGGCTTCGTTTGGATAGCTTTTCTCCTCTGATTCCCACAAGCCCAGTCCCTGGGGGACTGCACTGAGGGGAAGTGGGAAAGAGCACAGGTGGGGACAAGGGGCAAGAGGGGGTTCTAGCAGGGCTGCTGGGAAGTCATCAGCCCTCAGGTCAGAGGAAGAGGGTGGGGGCGGGTGGGGGGCCCAGAGGGCCTCCAGGGACACGGGAGCCAGCAGCTAAATGCAGACACACGGTCACGGTGCCGAGGGCCTGAGTCACTGCTCCTGGATGCCTGATCCCTTCCCCACCCCGCCCACCGTGCCCCTCCCCCTCCCCCTGTCCCGGAGGCGTCACCCACACAAATGCTGTGTCCTCTGGCTCTAGGGGTCAGGTGGGACTTGGAAAGGTCATCTAGGTCAACCCCCGTCTCCGGGCATGTGTCTCCCTTCAGATCACAGGGCTAAAAGGCCTTGAATCCCACCTGCTGGAACCACCTCATCTCCCAGGGGAGCTTCAGCCAAGCACAGACTCTGCCCTCTGCACCCAGGCTTCTGATGTGGGTCTCGGGAAGTGAGCAGGAACCTGCTCCCCTGTGCCCCTGCACAGCCAGCCCCGAGGCCAGTGTGTGCAAACCACTTCAGAGCCCCGCTGTGTGCTGGGCTCTGCTCTGCACTCTGGGACTGGGATGCAGAGGCACCGACAGGCAGAGCTTCCGGCCTCTGCCAGGCACAGAGCGGAGACTGAGGCCCCTGTGGTGGAGGAGCTGGGGGTGGGGGCAGAGCTGCCCTGGCATTGAACTTGCTCTCACCCAACCAAGGAGGGAGGGCAGGAGGGGGTGATGGCTTTGAGAGAGAAGGGCATTGTGTTGTGCACCCCCCCACCATTGCCCCCTTCTTAGCTTCCTGGTAATCGGGAGGTAAAGGTGTGGTCAGGCAGGGCCAGCTGTGGGACTGTAGCCAGCAGCTGCCTGTGACGAGAGCCTGGTGTTAGGGTGTCAACAGAGCCAGTTACTCAGTGACTGCACAGTCAACAGGTAGGCTGGTCAAGGTGAACTGCATGTCCCCTCACCTATTCCTATTTTAGTTATTGATGTGTTTTTCATTTTATTTGGAAGTCAAAGAGGCATAAACAGATCTCCCATCTGCTGGTTCACTTTCCAGATGCCCACAACAGCCAGCCAGGGCTGAGCCAGACTGAAGCCAGGACACAGGAACCCAATCCAGATCTCCCATGTGGGTGGCAGGGACCCAAGGACTTGAGCCATCACCTGCTTTCTCCCGAGGTGTGCCATAGCAGGAAGTTAAATGGCTGGTGGAGCCAGGACTTGAACCCAAGACTCTGATAAGGGATGACCCAAACACCTGCACCTGCTCCTATGTTAAATTGACTCGGCCAGGCCTCCTGGGCAGAGGGTGGCTCAGGGTCCCAGATTTGAACAAGTCACCAAGGGGCAACCATGATTTGGAGAGGTAGCATCGTCTGGGGTGTGGGGTGAGGGTAACTGTCCTATTCCCCTTGCCCTCATCTTCCAAAGGTGGCATCAGGTGCAAACCCTCTGCTTTGCACCCAAATCATCGCCCTGATGATTGGGAGCTCAAGAAGCTTCCAGTAGGGGAAGAGCTGCACCGTCTAGCATCTGGGCTTGGCCTCTGCTGTGTGGTGTTGGGTGACTGAGTGCACCTCTCTGATCCCCTGTTTGTTATCTGACAAACGGTGATGCTGTCCCTGGCTACAAGGTGTGGGAGGGTGAAAGGAGCTGCAGAGGCAGGGCTCCTGGCATGCAGCTGGCACCCAAAACCCACGTGTGCTTTTGCCACGAGCCCTGTGCCCATGCTCCTGCCCTCTGTCTGGGTGAGACAGAGCCACTGCCCCTTGGACGCTGTGGTCTGAGTGCAGTTTGCTGAGCCTGGAGGCCCCGGCACAAAGATCGAGTCCGAGTTGCTGCCAGGTGCTGAGGCCACCACCATTGTCCTACCTGTGGGCCTCCTTCCTCCCGCTGAGCAAGGTGGGCCCTGCAGGCAGGGCCTGGTGTGCAGGGTGCAGGCTTGGGGTGGGCCAGACCAGGGTGGGAATCCTGGCCCTGCCTTCCGTGGCAGTGACCTTGGACAAGCAGCCTCACTTCTCTCAAAGCCATTTCCTTAAAATGGGTTAGTTCTGCCCAACTTCTTGGGTTTCTGCAGATACCCAGGGTGGTCCTGGGAGGACTGAGGGTCATGGCAGGCAGGGTCAGGGGTCACCCTGCTCAGCTTTGCCTGTGTGTGTTCCCTGTTCCCTGCCTTTGCAAATGCCTTCCTTGCCGGCTCTGAGAATCCAGAGCCCTGAGCTAGAGGCCTGCCTCGAACCCCTCACTGTCCTGCTCTGTGCACCTGCTTCCCCTCCCCCACCAGGCCACAGGAGTCTGTGGAGTCTGAGCAGGACCGCCTCCCTCCAATGCTCTGCCGCGTGGGGGAAGCCCCTGCTCCCCTCCCTCCTGGCAGCTCTGCCCTGCAAGTAATGGGCAGTTCTGGTTGGTTTGTCAAGGACATTCTTAATGACCAAGGTAAAACTAGGGCCAGGGTGGGGGAAGGGAGGGTTTTGATTGGTGGAGCACACACCTTCTAGGTGCTCAGAGCTGGAAGTGCACGGCTCTGCCAGAGGAGGCCAGCCTGGTCCCAGCAGAGAGCGCTGACAGGTAAAGGGGTCCTGGTGCGGGGGGCGATGTGGATCATGAACTTGGATGATGCTGCAGCAGGCAGCACTGGAGGTCAGGGGCAGGAGTCGGCTCCTCACCTTGACCCTGGAGGGATCTCCTTCTGGGCCTGGGGTTTCCTGCCTCTGTGGCCAAGGGGGCGTGGGCATGGGGACTCAGAGTTGTCCACAGGGACCCGCAGTGTTGGTGGCTCACTGCGCTAAGAGAGCTCAAACCATGGAAGCAGCCAAGTGACGTCCCTGGGGTGTGGGGGACGTGAGGGGCTCACAGAACAGGGCGGGGGCTCTGATCAAGGAACACAGGGGAGTGGAGGAGACGTCGTGAAACACTCGCCTCCCCCCACACCTGGCACACGCATGCACAGCCCCTCGGGGCAGCCCTCGGTGCCGAGGACTCACCCGGGCCGGCGTCTCCTCCTGACCCCGCACACGCACCACACACGTGGGGAAAACACCATCTTCCCCTCTACCTGGGGCAGAGCTGGGGCAGAGCCAGGAGGCAGGGAGCAGGCTCTGGTGCGGCTCACCGCGGGGGACTCTGTCAGTCTGTCTGTGTGTGTGTCTGTCGGCCCCACCAGGGTCCCCATGGAGGAGCTGGTGGGGCTGCGAGAGGGCTCCCCCGAGAACCCGGTGGCCCTGCGGGAGCTGTGGGGCCCATGTCCCCGACTCCGCCGCGGCATCCGAGGTGAGAGCTGGGGCCCCTCCACTCCCCAGAGAAGACCCTCAGGTGCCTTCCCTGGCCAGGGCTGCCCAGGGGCCCCCCTCCTGCTTTCCACTCCCTGGGGACCTCACAGCCCAGAGTCTCAGGGTGGCAGGGACGGAAGGGCTCTGTCTGCCTGTCCCTCTGTCTGGGTCACGTGTGGCTGGTGAGTACCCTTCGGCCATTTCAGGATCCAGTGCACCACCCTTGCCCCTCACCCACTTGAGTGTGGGAGGGGTCCCGGGGTCAGCACCAGGCGAGCTGGAGCCACACAAGTGGCTGGGGAGCTGTGGACTCGGCACCGTTCTTGGAGTCCCAGCCCACATTGATCATTTTGGGACTTGACTCTCTAACCCTTCGCCAAGGGACAGAGATGGCAGGGACCCCAGAAAGATGCCAAGTCCAGCCTGGGGGCCGGGGGCCTTGCTGGTTCCGCTGTCCAAGTACAACGCAGAGAGCTGGCAGGACCCTGCTGCCCTGCTTGGGAAGCTGTACTGCAGGCGCCCCCCACCTCCCCGGCCCCCGTGGTCACTCTCCCAGGAGTCTCCCTGGAGGGGCAGAAATGGGGAAGGCAGACAGGTGCCACCCCCTGCACCAGCCACGGCTCCTGTTCTGTGTGTGGCGTTCAGGGTCATGCTGGACTCCACCACCTGCACCTGGCCCCCACCTCTCCCCACCAGCGCCCTCCCTGCTTTGGGCTCATGCAGGCCTCCAGGGAATGCACTGGTCCAGCCCCCTACCTACCTGGGCTGTGACCCGATGCCCCTGCCCAGGTGGCCTGGAGTGGCTGAAGCAGAAGCTGTTCCGCGTGGGCGAGGACTGGTACTTCCTGATGACCCTGGGGGTGCTCATGGCCCTCATCAGCTATGCCATGGATCTGGTCGTTGACAGTGTGGTCCGAGGTAACCCCTGGCAGGCACCCATCCCTGCTTAGGAACAGCGGCTCCAGTGGGCTCTCAGCGTTGCTGCATGGGCCTCCGTGTAGAGTGGGGTGGTCGGAGGGCTCTGGACGGGGAGCAGGGTGAGTCTGGTCCTGGCTCAGCTCCTGCCTCGCTGTGCGACCCTGAGCGGGCTCCTGACCCTCTCTGAGCCTGAGTCTCCTCTCCCGCACATTCGGAGCGAGCCCTCCATGACCCCAGAGTCCTGGCTGCTCTGGGCTCTGTGCCCCTCTTTGTGCCACTCCCACCCCTTCTGCACCTGCTGCCCTCAGCTCAGTTACCCTGGGGGAAGGGGCTTGTGAGACCATCAGGCGTAGCGTGTCCCTCCATACCCTTCAGCACCCTCTCCACCCTGAGGCCTTCCTGGAGGAGGGGGCAGTGGCAGGGAGAGTCTGGGCCACTTTCTCTATCCTCCGATCATGAAGAACCCTAGCAGGTGCTCCACACCCTGTCTCACTTCCTCCTCAGGGATCTCTTTTAGCCCTCGGTGACCTTGTCACCAGCTCCTTTGACAGTCAGGGAAGGTGTTGCCCAAGGTCGTTGGACCAGGAAGCAGCTAGGAATCGGACCCCGGGCCCCTCTCCTGCCTCCACCTGGGGGTCTGCCCCATGCTGGGTAGCCCTTAGCCCCCATTCCTGCTCAGTAAGTGGGGACCTCAGTGTGTGGCCCCGAGGGCAGCTCCCTGATGCCTGGCCATCTCCAGCGCACAAGTGGCTGTACCGGGAGATTGGGGACAGCCACCTGCTCCGGTACCTCTCCTGGACCGTGTACCCTGTGGCCCTGGTCTCCTTCTCCTCCGGTTTCTCCCAGAGCATCACACCCTTCTCGGGAGGTGAGTCCAGCATCGCCACGCCGTTTGGGTAACAGTCGTCCCTGGTCAAACCTTCTCATGTCCATGGGCTGCCTGCTGCCCCCCACTTCACAGCCAGAGAAGTAGGCCCAGAACAGGCGTGTTGGGTGCCCAGAGTCACTTAGGGAGAGGTCCAATGCTGAGTCCTGGGTCACTGTTGGCTCCGCCTCCTGTGGGCTGTGATCAGAGGACTGGGGACAGGTTCCCTTGGGGCTGGAGACAAAGCCCAGGGCCAGGGATGGTGTGATGGTAGGTGCACAGTCCCCCCCAACCTCTCAACTTTCCCCCAGCTCCAGGCCGAAATAGGGGACCCAGGGAGGGGCCCAGAGGGGGCTGTCAGTGTGTCCTGAGTCCCCTGTCTTTCCTTATGGTGGGCCAGGCCCCGCTGGAGGGACATGGATAGCTCATATCCTCATCTCGGCTTTTTTTTTTTTTTAATTTATTTATTTGAAAAGCAGAGCCATGAAAGCGGGAAGAGGGTGCAGAGAGAGAGAGAGGGAGAGCGAGAGAGTTGGAGCTGGGCTAGGCCAAAACCAGGAGCCTAGAACTCCACCCAGGTCTCCTCCACTCTCTTCCCAGGCACATTTGCAGGACTGGGTTGGAAACACAGCGGCCAGAACTCCATCCAGTACTCCAGTATGATATGCCAGTGTCATAGGCAACAGCTTAGCCAGCTATGCCAACCAGCCCCTAAAGAGTCCTTCTTCTTCTCTTTCTCCTCCCCGTCCCTCTCCCCCTTCCCACCCCCCCGCCTCCTCCTCCTCCTTCTTCTTTTAAGACTTATTTATTTGAGAAGCAGAGTCCCAGAGGCAGAGAGAGAGGGAAACAGAGAGAGATCTTGCATCGAATGGTTCATTCCCCAAATGGCTACAACAACCAGGGCTGGGCCAGGCAGAAGCAGGGAGCTGAATCAGAAGTGGGACAGCTGAAACTTGAACCTGCTGGTACTAGGGGATCAGGCACTGCAGGTGGCGTTGAACCCACAGAACCACAAAGCCAGGCTCTTCCTTAAGAGTTCTAATCTAGTGGTGCCCGGCTTGTCTCCCTGCCCACCACCGCCAAGGTTCTGGAGTCCCAGAGGTGAAGACCATCTTGTCGGGGGTGGTCTTGGAAGACTACCTGGACATCAAGAACTTCGGGGCCAAGGTGGTTGGCAGCTCCTGCACCCTGGCCTCGGGCAGCACCCTCTTCCTGGGCAAAGTGGTACGGACCGGAGCGGCGGCAGCGCCCACCCCCACCGCCTCCCACCCCCGCCTCCCTATGGCTGGGGCAGAGGGGCTCAGCCAATCCCTGCCTTGGGGGGCTCAGTGTTGGGGAAGAGGAGGTCCCAGCCCCAGAGGGGGACAAAGGCCATCTCAGGCCACCTTGGCATCTGGGGAGATGGGAGAGATGGGGGAGCTGGGTCTGGGGGAGGCTCCCTCTGCTGCCCTCAGACTGGGCTCAGGGGTGGATGAGGAGGTAGGGAGAGGGAACCGAGGAGGAAAGACGGGGCGGGCCGCCTCTGTGCCCCCTGCTCTGTGCCCACACCTTGCCCGGCCACAGGGCCCCTTCGTGCACCTGAGCGTGATGATTGCTGCCTACCTGGGGCGCGTGCGCACCAAGACCATCGGGGAGGCGGAGGTAACGGCAGGGGGGAGGAGAGGGCAGCGCCTGCAGGGGTGGTGGGAGGCAGGGCCCGGCTCTGAGCCCTGCACCTCCACTCCCCCAGAACAAAGGCAAGCAAAATGAGATGCTGGTGGCAGGGGCGGCGGTGGGCGTGGCCACGGTCTTTGCAGCCCCCTTCAGCGGTGAGACCCTCCCTCCCACCTTTCTCTGCATCCTGGACCCCCACGTGCCCTGCCTTCTATGGCTTGGCTGCCGCCCAGGAGGGACCTGAGGAGGCATCAGGCTGCGTCCAGATCTCTCTGCTGTCCAGTGCGGGAACCACCACCCCAGGGCGGGGCCTCAAGTGCTAGGGGGTCACATTAGACAGACGTGTGCAGAAATCCGTTCTCCAGTGTGGCCCAGCCACGGGGCCTGGCTGCCGGAGCTGTAAGACTGGGCCACTCCATCCCCACCCTGTGTGTGAGGAGGGCACAGTTCTAGGGTGCGACAGCGCCCTGCTAGGGGAGTCCACCCTACTCACCCTGGGCTCAGGACCCAAGGGAAGGGGTGTCCCTGCCGGTCCAGGCTGTAGAACAGAACAGGAGGGGCCTCAGAGCCCTGAACCATGGAATGGGAAGGCTGGGGTCCCCTGAGCCCAGTGCTGCCCCCAGGCGTCCTGTTCTGCATCGAGGTCATGTCTTCCCACTTCTCCGTCTGGGATTACTGGAGGGGCTTCTTCGCTGCCACCTGCGGGGCCTTCATGTTCCGGCTCCTGGCCGTCTTCAACAGCGAGCAGGGTGAGCCATGTGGGTGCCTGGGTGGGGGACTTTCTCCTCCCTCCGTCGCCTCACCCTCCCCCCTCAACCCATCCCTTCCTGCCTGCCCCCTCCTGCCCAGAGACCATCACCTCCCTCTACAAGACTAGCTTCCCGGTGGACGTCCCCTTCGACCTGCCGGAGATCTTCTTCTTCGTGTTGCTGGGGTGAGCAGGTGCCTCGGGCCCCCTGAGAGCCCCTGGGCTGGGGAGGGGTGTGGCCTCACTCCTCTCGTCCCCAGGGCCATCTGCGGCGTGGCCAGCTGCGCCTACCTCTTCTGTCAGCGCACCTTCCTGGCCTTCACCAAAACCAACAAACTCATCTCCAAACTGATGGCCACCAGGTGGGCCTGGCAGGGCTGGGCCCCTCGCAGACCCCCAGCCTCATGGAGAGAAAGCCCAGCCAACATGAGCCCCTGTCCCCTCGCTGAGCCCCAGCCCCTGCTTAGCCTCACCCCGTGGGAGCTGCGTTCCCTCATCTACACCACCTGCTCCCTGGCTGTGCCTCCAGCCCCTTCCTTTTTTTTTTTTTGTTTTGTTTTTGAAAGGCTGAGTGGACAGTGAGAGAGAGAGAAAGAGAGAAAGGTCTTCCTTTTGCGGTTGGTTCACCCTCCAATGGCCGCCGCAGCCAGCGAGCTGTGGCCGGCACACCGCACGGATCCGATGGCAGGAGCCAGGTGCCTCTCCTGGTCTCTCATGGGGTGCAGGGCCCAAGCACTTGGGCCATCCTCCACTGCCTTCCCGGGCCATAGCAGAGAGCTGGCCTGGAAGAGGGGCAACCAGGACAGAATCTGGTGCCCCAACTGGGACTAGAACCCGGTGTGCCGGCGCCGCAAGGCGGAGGATTAGCCTGATGAGCCATGGCCCCGGCCAGCCCCTTCCTTTAACCCCTCCTCTCACTGGTGTCCCACCCCCAATTGTCCCCTGCTCCACAACCTTGATGCCCTGACCTGGCATTGGCCAGCCCTCCTTCTGTCCCAGCTAGCAGCCCAGCCCCGCACTGGCCTGGCCAACTCAGGCCTTCCCACCAGCCTGCTGCTGTCCCTAACTCTCATCAGCCCTGACAATGGCAGACTGTCCCTAGCGTCCTCCCTGGAGGTCCCCGAGACACGCCCCCTCCCATCCTGCCTCCCCCCTTGTGGGCCTGGGCATCAGCACCCAGGGTGGTGGGGTCTGCCCTTGTCTGGCTCGGCCCCTGTCTCCCCTCCATGCAGTGGGGAAGTGGAGTCAGCCCTGGATCTCCTTCCCCATCCCAACAGCAAGCCTCTGTACGCGGCTCTGGTGGCCACGGTTCTGGCCTCCATCACCTACCCCCCCGGAGTGGGCCGCTTCATGGCTTCTCGGGTGAGCTGAGCCTCGGGGGCGATGGGAGTGGGGACCCCAGGTTGCCCCTTAGTGACCTCTGATGGTGTCTGCACCCATGAGCAGGGAGACGCCCGCCTGGGCGGCATTTTAGGGGGGGAAGGCAGTGTGGGAGGTCACAGCCCTTTCCCAGGGCCCCAGCTGGGGGTGCTGAGTGGGACTGGACGTGGCCCCCGGAGGGGCTGGGTAGCAGGGGCCGGGGGTCTGGTCAGGCCCTGGCGCAGACTCCGCCCCCAGCTGTCCATGAGGGAGCATCTGGACACGCTGTTTGACAACCACTCGTGGGCGCTGCTGACCCGCAACTCGTCCCCACCGTGGCCTGCGGAGCCCGACCCCCAGCACCTGTGGTGGGAATGGTACCACCCCCGCTTCACCATCTTCGGGACCCTCGCCTTCTTCCTGGTTATGAAGGTGGGCACCCAGGGCCTCCGGGGGAACACAGCTGAGACCCGCTGGGGTCGTTTGGGGGTTGCAGCATGGAGTCGGCCCTTCCACCTACACTCCCTGACTGCCTCTTTCCCTTGCCTCAGTCTTCTCATCTTTAAAGTGGGGCAGCTACTGTGTCTACCCCAAAGGGAAGGCTAAGGAGTAGGACAGCATTGGCTCGATGCCAGGCCACAGCGAGCACTTTACCAGGGGAGGGTCCTGGCCCTTCCGTGCAGCCCCGACCCCAGATGCCGGTGCTGGGTCGTGCCTGGCCGCCCTCCTGCCCACTGCCCAGTCTCCTCTTGCCTGTGCCTTGCCGGCTGCCTCTCACTTCTGCTCCTCCCCTCTTCACAGTTCTGGATGCTGATTCTGGCCACCACCATCCCCATGCCCGCTGGCTACTTCTTGCCCATCTTCATCATTGGTGAGTCTGGGGTGCTGAGAGTTGGGGAGATTCAACATCTCTAGTGCAGATCCAGGGACCTGGGTCACCTGCTACCTCCCAGGATGGGACCGCGATGGTTCCAGGATGGAGGTCGTGGGGGTCCAGTCCGCACGCTGCCCCCTCCTCACTCTAAGTCTGTGTCCAGGAGCTGCCATTGGGCGCCTCTTGGGGGAGGCCCTCTCTGTCGCCTTCCCTGAGGGCATCGTGGCTGGAGGTGTCATCAACCCCATCATGCCCGGCGGCTACGCCCTGGCAGGTGAGTGGTCAGCTCCCGGCTGGGCGGGCTGCACAGAGAATCGGCTGGCAGTGCTGCCGGGGTCTCTGAGCCGCCCGTCTGTTCCCTAAGCCCCATCACCCTACAGCTCTTGTCTGGTCCCGATTCCCTATCCCCTAGCTTCTCTCTCCCCTCTCAGCCAGCTCGGGAGAGAGGACACTTCCAGCCTGCACAGTTCCCCCCCTCTAGCCCAGGACCGTGGCCGTGCCAGCCTTGTCCTCCACGGGACAGCGGGCCCTGGTCTCATGCTTTCTGCCCTGCCTGTCCCCCAGGGGCTGCGGCCTTCTCAGGCGCGGTGACCCACTCCATCTCCACGGCGCTGCTGGCCTTCGAGCTGACCGGACAGATCGTGCACGCCCTGCCGGTGCTCATGGCTGTGCTGGTGGCCAACGCCATCGCCCAGAGCTGCCAGCCTTCCTTATATGAAGGCACCATCATTGTGAAGAAACTGCCCTACTTGCCATGGATTCGGGGCCGCGTCATTGGGTGAGTGGATCCGCCCGAGGCTAGTGGGGGTGGATAGTGGGGTGCACCCCCATTGGACTAGTCCCCAGCCCTACAGCCGACCTTGGATAGGTGCATCCCCACAGCCAGCCTTAGATAAGGGGCACTGGGAAGTCTGATGCCGCTGCCCTCTGGTCTCCACTCTCCACAGCACCCCACTTGCCCCATGAAGAAGCTGGGGCTCAGAGAGTGCCTGGGTCTCGCTCCAGGCCCCACGGGGAGTGAGCAACAGACATGACAGCCCCCTGGCCTCTCCCAGTCCTGGTCTGCTGTCCTCCCTGGGATGTTAGGAGCCAGAGATGGAGCCGGAAGGGAAACCGGCTGTGAGGTCCTCACTGGACCAGATCCAGCCGGAGCCGCTGTCGGCCCAAAGAGGAGAGCTAAGAGGCTCCGCGAGGCCCCGGGTCCGAGGCCCAGCTGGCAAGCTGCCACCTTGCTGCAAACCTCAGCTTCCCCACCTGTAAATTGGGCTGGTGACTCAGTGGCTTTGAAACTTTCAATCCCCCCCCCCTGCCTCCCATCTAACTTTGCTGCAAATGAGATTCCCCAGGGAGACCACAGTGCAGCTTGTCCCGGGCAGGGGCTGGGACTCAGATCTGGGCCGCGCTGGCCTCAGGGTCCTTTCCACCGTGGGGCTCCTGGAACCGCTCATCCAGGAACCTCTTTGCCCACCCTTGAGGACCACGGGGCCTGGCCAGCTCACCTCCCCGGGTACCCTGCTTCGTCCTGGACCTGGGACCCAGGGCCTGATGGGAGCTCCTCTGCCCCCAGCTCCCACCGCGTGATCGTGGAGCACTTCATGCGCCGTGCCATCAGCACGCTGGCCAGGGACGCGGCCCTGGAGCAGGTGGTCAAGGTGCTGACCTCCACGGACGAGACCGAGTACCCCCTGGTGGAGAGCACAGGTGCCCGGCCCGGGGGGAGGACGGTGGCCGGGGCTAGGGCTTCCCCCTGCCTTCTTCCCAGAGTCCAGAGGGTCAGGCCCAGGAAGGACAAGCAGAGGGCTCGGTCTGCACCTGTGTCCAGGCCTGGACGTCGACGCTGTGTGAGCCTGGGCGAGTGCCTTCCCCTCCCCCTCTCCCAGCCTCAGCTCCCGCATCTGCAACAAGGAAACAGGCCCTCCGGGCCTCGGCGTGGGCGACACGTCCACCTGGCGGGGACAGTGCTTGTGGCCTCTGACCCAGGCCGGGGCTTCTGCTGGTGGGGACGCCACTAGGAACTTCCAGAAGCTTCCTCTTGAGATCTCCCTCATCCTGCACAGCAGTGGGGGGTCACCCTGATGCCCACCCCTGAGAGCAGAGCCACCTGGGAGCTGCAGAACTCAGGGCACCACTGCTCCTCCGTGGTTCCCTCACCTGCACACAGGGATCCGTCCAGAGGGTCCCCGAAACCCCAGGCAGGCCCCCCGCCCACCTGTACGTCGTGCTTCAGAGCTCTGCACCTCGAAAGTTGCGGCCCGTGCGCGAGCTGCCAGGACTTCGCCTCCCGGGACAAAGGAGGAGCTGTCCTCGGCTCAGCTCTCTGCGGAGTCACAGGAAGCACCGAGCTCCCGAGCAGCTCAGGCCTGGGCTGTGGGTCCACTGCCCACCCAAGGACAGCTTTCCTTACTATATCTATTACTTACTCATGTATTTATTAAGGTTTACTTATTTGAAAGAATTACAAGGTGTGGGAGAGAAAGAGAGAGAGGGAGAGAGAGAGATCTTCCATTTGATGGTTTACTCCCAAATGGCTCTAACGACCCGGTTGGGCCAGGCTGATGCCAGGAGCCAGGAACTCCATCTGGGTCTCCCGTGTGAGTGACAGGGGCCCAAGTACCTGGACCATCTTGCACTGCTCTCTCAGGCCCATTAGCAGGGAGCTGGACCAGAGTGGAGCAGCCGGGACTCAACCGGCCCTCCTAAGGGGTGCTGGGAAGGCTCAGCTTAACCCTTTGCACACAGTGCTGGCCCCAGCTTTGTTTTAAAAGGGCAGACACATGAGGCCAGCGTTGTGGCATTGCAAGTGAAGCCACATCCCATAAGAGACCCTACTTCGAGTCCTGGCTGTACCACTTCTGATACGGCTCCCTGCTAATGGCCTGGGAGGGCAGTGGAAGATGACCCAAGTGCTCAGGTCCCTGCACCCACGTGGGAGACACAGAAGAAGCTCCTGGCTGCCAACTTCCGCCTGGCCCAGCCCTGGCCATTGCAGCTACTTGGGGGAGTGAACCAGAAGATAAAAAATATCACTCTCCCTCTCTAATTATGCCTCAGAAATATAAAAATAAATCTTTAAAAAAATGAAAGGGATGGGCACATTTATCTGTCTTGTATGTAGCTGGCGCCTCCCACCCAAACACTGGTGACCTCCCTGTCTGCCGGGGAGAAAGGGCTGCGTCTGGCCTGATCGTGTGCCCGCTTCCCCGTCTCCATCCTTGCCCAGTGACGGTCAGTAACTACTGCACACTGTCGTACTGTAGTAGGTCTTAAGAGTCGCTTAGGATGCTTTAAAGTATATGGAGGGTGTGCGCAGGTTCTGTCCAAACCCCGCGTCATTTTACGTAGGGGGCTGGAGCGTCTGGGGGTTTGGAACTGGAGGTGGTCCTGGACGGACCCTCTCAGACACTCAGGACAGACGCCGTGCTGACAACCCCAGTGCTGCACACGGGAGGGCGCTAGGCCGCAGTGTCTCCTGGGTTCCTTCCAGAACTGGGCTGAGCCAGTGCTGACAGCCAGATGTCCCCAGGCAGGCGGCCCTGCAGAACGGAGAGTCCCCACGGGAGCAGACTGCCCCTTGGCCCCGCCTACCACACCTCCACATTGGATGCTCAGTGACCTTGGGCATGACAATCAGCAGCGCTGTGCCCCTGAGGCTCAGTTTGCTGTCCTGTCCAGTGGGTGAGAGTTGTTCCAATGGACCCATAGGAGAGACAGGGCAACCCCAGCACGTGGGTTCTTGGCACATAGTAGGTGCTGCGTAGATGGAGTTATTCTGCATAATGCGCCTCTCCACCCCTCCCTGTGCACCTGCTAGAGTCGCAGCTCCTGGTGGGCATCGTGCAGAGGGCCCAGTTGGTGCAAGCCCTCCAGGCCGAGGCACCTGCCAGGGCTTCAGGACAGCAGGTGGGTATGTGTGAGGGTGGGCAGCAGAGAGGTGAGGGGAGAGGCAGTCTGGAAGGGGCTGCCCGGGGACAGGGGGCTGGTGCAGGTACCCATCTCCCTGTCCCCATCCCCAGCGCTGTCTCCAGGACATCCTGGCTGGGGGCTGCCCCACGGAGCCAGTGACCCTGACGCTGTCCCCTGAGACCTCGCTGCACCAGGTAATGGGGAGAAGTCAGGAAGTGGAGGATTATGGGGTCAGCCAGGACCCTGGGGCAGAGAGCAAGGGCCGGCAGGGAACGAGGGCTCCAGCCTCCCCCGCTACACTGTGTTGCTCCATCCCCCTGGCCTGCTTCCTCATGGGCAGACTGTGCACAGCAGTGCCCGCCCTGTGCCCCGACCCCCAGGGTGGCTGGGGTGACCCAGAGACACTACTAGAGGGGTAGAAGCGGCACAGAAGCTCTTGGGGTTTTGGGGTAGACATTGGGTACAAGTGTTGCATCACCACACATGGGAGTCCCTTTCCCATCCACTTCAATCTCCCTGTGTGATCGCAGGCACGTTACCGACCCTGTGAGGACAGAGCCCGGCTCTCAGGTGGGCCAGGGGCAGAAACAGGCCAGGCAACCTGGTGTGGGCACACACTCTCTGCTGAGGTCCTTCCACCCAGGCTTGCACAGCCCATGTGCGGACTCTGGGGCCCCCTGGTGGTCATAGTGAACATTGCCCGCAGGTCCCTGGTTCCTGGCAGAGATTTAGGGGTGCAGCCAGAGGGGTGGCTGGGCGCCCCGACCCTCCAGTGTTTCCTGACACCCCCTTGCAGGCACACAACCTGTTTGAGCTGTTGAATCTTCGATCGCTCTATGTGACGTCCAAGGGCAGAGCTGTGGGCTACGTGTCCTGGGTGGAGGTACCGGGGGAGCGGGGGGGGGGGGGGTGACTCAGGGAAATCTCTTCCTTTTTTTCATTCTTATTTATTTATTTTTAAGCCGGAGTGAAAAAGGAAGAGGGTCGGGGTGGGGAGAGCTTCCATTCACTGGATGCTCCCCAGCATGGCTACAAAACCCAGAGCGGGGCCGGGTGAAGCTGGAGCCAGGAAGTCCACCTGGGGCTCCCATAGGGGTGGGCAGGTACTCAGGACTTGGGTGATCACCTGCGGCTCCCCAGGCGCATCAGCAGGGAGCTGATATGACGCAGAGTTGCTGGGGCTCCAACCAGCTCTGTGATATGGGACACAGCACGTGCCCCCTGAGGATACTGAGGGACTCCCTTTCCTGGCCGGGGGGCACAGCAGCCTGAGTGCCCCGACCTGGTCTTGTGGCCAGCAGCCTCGCTGCCACTCCCTGGTGCCAGTGATCCCATCTGAGCAATGGGGAGGCACCGCTCTAGCCGTCACCAAAGAATCCAGCCCTGGGGAAGTCAAACGACGGTGGAGCCCCCGCTCTCGCCTGCCCTGCAGCCTCCCTCCCCACCCCCTGTGCTCTGTTCTAGCTGGAGAAAGCAATCTCTGCCCTGACGAACCCACCGGCTGCCAAGTGAGCTGCCCGCACGAGGAGGCGGGACACCCCCTGCCCTGGCGACTGTGGCGTCCAGGAGCCGGCGTCCCTTCTCCAGTCCCGACCTCCCCACCGCTCCATCCTAGCTCACCTGCTCGGCGTGGCAGCAGCCCTAACCCAGCCCCGACAGGAGCCCCACTTTTGCCCCGTGCCGTCTTGGGGGACACCAGCTCCTGCCTTGAAGCACGGAGCTCAGAGTGCGAGGGAGGGGGAGAGCAGACCAGGGCGGCGCCCAGGGAGCAGGCGCTCAGCTCATGGCTGCGGAGGCTGGCGGGCGCTGTCGGCAGGGGCAGGCCTGGAGGCCCTCGGGGATGGGCTGAGGTTCCCGAGAGAAATAAAGCTGAGCCCTCCCGGAGCCGCAGCTCCTCCCTCACTTGAGCTCCAAGGGGCGTCCTCCATGGGGCCTGTCCTGGCTGGGCGGCAGCAGGTGGAACAGCTGTGTGTGTGCTGGGGGCCAGGACCCTCCCCTCGGTCCCTCCAGAACCCCTGCCCAGGGGCCCAGGCACCTGCCTTCCCCAGCAAAGACCAGCCAAGTGCATGCAGGTGAACCCACCACTTTAATACCAGGGCACCGTGAGGACGACGGGGGTGGCAGTGGGGGCACCGAGGGAGCAGGTTTGGGACGGGGAGAGCCAAGTGGACACTCCAGACACAGAGACACTCTGAAGGTGCCAATGAGCAGGGGCTGTGCCTCCAGGGAGGCGACCTCATCTTCCCTAGGGAGCAGGTGCACAGGCGGGGGACTGAGCCCAGGGTCAAGGCAGGGTCCCCAGCCCCACTCCTACTGGGTCTCTCTGTCCCCACGAGGCCATCGGCCTGGGATCCTGGCAGCAGCGTCTCTGGGGGCCATGGCCCCAGCATCTGTCGCTGTCCTTGAGCTCCCTGAAGACAAGGGGCAAGGGGCAGTGCCCCCTGAGCCTGGGAAAGACGGAGAAGGGGGACTCAGGCTGCCTCTGATGGCCGGGTCCACCGAAGCACAGAGTGACCCACAGGAGCGCCAGCCCTCATCCCTGCCGCCTCCTCCCTGAGCCTGCCCCAAGAGGTGGAGAGCTGCCCAGCGGCGTTCCCAGAGTCCAGATGTGCCTGGGCTACGGACTGGCCAAGGTCACGGTGTGGGCAGGTGCTGGCCCCGTGCAGCCCCCACCTCAGTTATAGAAAACCTCGTCTTCCTCTTCGGAGAGGGAGCCGCTGTCCACCGAGGGGAGCGATCCCTGCAGGCAGCCCCCTGCCTCAGGCCCCAGGCCCCCGGGCAGCCGCTGCCTGTGCTGCTGCTCAGGGCTGGGGGGCTGGGGGCTGGCAGGGGGGAAGGGAGAGGGGGAGGGCCACTCATCGGGGGAGTGGCCAGGTGAGGTGAAAGCCAGGAGGCTGTCAATGGGGAGTGGGTCCATTTTACAGATGAGAAAACGAAGGCTGGGGAAGGAAGGGTCTTGCCCGCCTCACACAGCCTGGGGTGGCCGCAGGCCTCTGGCCTCAGTTCTGCACCACCCACCCCAGCCCAGGCCCCCCGGGCTGTACCCTGAAGCTGATCCGTGTCCTGGGGGCTGGTCTCGAGGTGCAGCTCCTCACCGTCCAGCGAGGACCAGGCACTCAGCATGGCCTCTGTGATGGCAAACTCCTCGGTGACCCCTGGGGACAGTGGGGTATGGGCAGGTGGGGGGAGCGCTGGCACCAAGACCGGCTGAGGGGTGGCTGAGGGGCCACCTCTCGGGGCTGCCAATCACACCCAGACACACCCACCCTGTGCCTTCTCTGCCCGCCCACACGGTGCCCATACAGTGACCCCGCTCCCAGAGGCCCCACTCCACCCCTACAGAGCGGCCGGGCCCCCTCTCCCCTCCCCCTTCCCGCTGACCTGCAGCAAAGCGGGCCTCCCCCAGCTCATCCGGGAGGCAGTGGTAGTCCTCGGCCGGGGACAGCTCCCAGCCCAACCGCTGGGTACTCCAGCCCTTCCACTCGATGAGGTGGGCCACGCGGCCCCGTGCCATGGCCGTGGGTTTGGTCATGTGGTCCTTGATGCTCTGCACCACCCCTGGGGCATTGGGGACATTGGGGGACCGTCCCGATGTTACACCCTGCTCAGGTCTGCCTCCCAACCCCTGGAGGCTCTCCTCAGGGTCATCAGGTGGCCCGTACCCCAATCCATGCATGCCTGAGTATGGGGGATGCCCTGTACCCCCCGCCAAGTGCCCCACAGGATTCCAGGGCCCACCCAGTCCCTCCCACCCCTCCCTTCCCGGGGCCTCCCAGGGCTGCACAGCCCCCTGGGCTCTGATGCCCCCCCCACTCTGACCCCATGTCCATTTTCCTGCCCACTGTGGGCTCCTTACCTGACCAGATACAGCCCTCAGTGCTTTCTGACCAAGGTCACACCCTCTGCCCAGGTGTGGGGAGCAATTCGGACTAGACTGAGTTACTGGAATTAAGACTTATTCTATGCATCTGCTCTCCCACAATATGGCGCTGGGAGAGGAGAAAACAGCTTCTACGCAGCTGCCTCCAGTTCAGCCAATAAACTGTAGGACTTGCTCCTGATTGGAGAGCAGCATACTTGGCGTGTGGGCAGCCGAGTTGGGATTGGCGGAGGAGGACTATAAAGGAGGAGAGAGACGGCATGCATCAGGAACATCTATGGGGAACATCTAAGGGAACCCGTGCAGCCCCCGAGAAAGCCGGCCGGCGGTGTGCCGCTCCCCTGCGGAAGTGGGGAATGCGGCCAGGGGGAACTGCCCTTCCACGGAGGTGGAAGGGATAGTAGCCAACCCGGGAAGAACCGGCAGCAAACCCGGGGAGGGCCGAGCAGACGAAAGAACAGCGCAGGGTCCTGTGTCGTTCCTCCATGAAGAGGGGGAGCGACATAATGGTGCCGTGACTCGGATATGAAGCCTAGGCAGGACTTAGTGTCGTTCCTCCACGAAGAGGGGGAGCGACACCAGGAGACTGGCTCATGATCCCCCCTCCCTCCCGTTGGCCACTAAGGGGCACTTCGGAGAGAGCCTCTCAATGCCTCAGTAGGGCCAGCTCTACAGAGTTGATACTTGGCTGGGGCAGCAGGCAGGGAAGCCTTCCTGGGAGAGGTGGCCTGGTGCTGGGTTCTGGAGAAGCCGGGTGTGGCACACAGGGGCAAGACCCGACACTCTGCCCGAGATGCCAAGGGCGGAGGCATGGAAGCGGCTGGAGGTGAGACATGGGGCAGTCCCAGCACTGGGGTGGCAGAAGCGGTTGGGTGCCCACCAGGATCACCCTGGGGCTGCGAGAGCCAGGCTGAGGGCTCAGATGGTCTCCTGAGAGCCGTGGGGAGCCACAGCATGGCCGTGAGCAGGAGAGCGACCGGCAGACCAGCTGTGGAGGAAGGACATGGCAATGAGAGGACTACAGGCCAGAGGTGGGGACAGGGGGACCCTGAGGGACGACTACAGAGCCTCAGCAGGAGACAGGGTGAGGCTGGGGGGTGGGGAGGGGTGTGGGAGACTCCCTGGGGGAGACCAGTGGGTGTGAAAGGAGATGGCGAGATGTCATCAGGAAGGACCCAGCAGATCCACTACCAAGGCCAAGAGCAGCTCTGGGAGTCCCCTGAAGCCATGACGGCCTGAGGCCAGGAGGAATGAGATCATTTATGGAACCTGGGATGGTAGGGAGGGCAGAGCGGAGGAAGGGGTGAGCCCCTCTCAGATATGGGGAACAGTGGCAATCAGAGAGGGCTTTTGGAGGAGGTGGCACTTCACGCAGCCCTGGCAGGACAAGTGAAGTGAGGAGAACAGACAAACGTGGGGAGGAGGGCAACCAGGGGCCCTCAAGGGAGCTGTGAGGATCAGGTGCGCTGAGCCGGCGGCAAATCCGAGGGGACCAGGCACTGCCTTGGGCCACACAGCGCAGATCCGCAGTGACAGCCCAGATCTCCCGTCCTGCATTCCCCAGGTGGGTCAGTGTCGCTGCTGGGGGCTCCCACCTGCGCCCATCTCTGCAGAATCATCCTCAGCTGATGGCGCTGCCCCACCCAGAGGTGCCTGGGAGTGGCAGATCCTTCCTAGGAGCAGCCGAGCACTGGCCCAGAGGACATCCCTGTCCAATCCGGGGTGCAGGTCTCACAGATGAGGCCAGAGAGGCCACAGGCTGCCTCTGCTGAGCCCCGTGCCCAGCCCCACCCTCACTCCCTGCCGCTTCTCTCCTGAGCTGTCCCTCAGTGAAGTCCTGCGTAACCACATCTTTCTCAGGTCTGCTCTGGAGACTGCGCCCCAAGGGGACGTGGGTGGCAGAGGGGCAGGGAGACCAGGCCTGGCAACATCGGGGAGATTCGGGCCGCCCCAAAGTCCCACTTGGAGCCTGTGGTAGAAAGTGCTGGATTGCATCAGGGGCAGCTGATTGGCTCAGCGGTTAACTCACTGCTTGGGACATCACCATCCCACATCAGAGGGCCTGGGTTCCAGTCCGGCTCGGATGCCCATGGCAGCTTCCAGCTGCGGTGCACCCTGGGAGGCAGCCGGGGCTCAACGGCCGCCACCTAGCTGCCATTCAGTTTTGTGCTCCCCAGGGCTGTGTCCAGGGTGGGCGGGGCCAGCTCCAAGGCCAGGGGAGGGGCAGCAGGAACCTACCCACAAGAGACGAGGTGGCCAGGGCAGCCACGTTGTAGTTGCTGGCGCAGGATCTGGAGTTGCACAGGTGGCCATTGGTGGTCTGGAAGCACCTCTGTAAGGGTGGGGGTGCAGCAGTGAGCAGGAAGGGGCAGACGCCACGGGACAGCCTCCACCATTGCCACCACCATCACCACCGCCATCACCCAGCCCACCCATTTTCCCTGGGCAGGGTAGGGGAGTGGGGGTAAGGCCAGTGAGATCCCACCAACCCCCTTCCAGGTCCACCGCTGCCCCAGGGCTGGCAGGGCTGTGCCCGGGGTGATGGGTCCACGGCAGGTGGCTAGTCCGGGGCACAGCAAGGCACCGACCTGCCAAGGATCCCAACAGAAATCCATCTGTTTGTCCTGCAACAAGAAGAGAGAGCAGGCAGGTTTGGCCACAGATGATGGCTGGAGACCCCCAGCCCTGCGTGGTGACGTGGGCTGGCCTTTGGTGCTCCCTACCAAAGGCCTCCACACATGGGCTGCACCATGCAGAGAAAGCAGGGGGCACTGTGGTACCGCCAGGCTGGGCCATGGGTGCCAGCGAGGGACAGGACCTGGGTTTGAACTCTGACTTTGCCACTTCCTAGCTGGGAGCAGACAATGCCCCAAACCTCACAGCTGGTGGTGGAGTGTGCACGGCACAAAGTAGGTAAAGACCCCCATCCCCAAATCCTGATGTGATGATGTCAGCGGGTTCGCTCAACCCACAGCCCCTGGGCAGGGTGGAAGTGAGGCGCCAGATTCACTAAGTAGTAGGGGCTGGAGTGAAGGTGCCGTCTGCAAGGCCAGGTTAATTCAGGTGGGAGTGCCTCAAGCTGGGGCTGTCTCCCTCTTTTTTTTTTTTTTTGACAGGCAGAGTGGACAGTGAGAGAGAGAGACAGAGAGAAAGGTCTTCCTTTGCCATTGGTTCACTCTCCAATGGCCGCCGCAGCCGGCGCCGGCGCACCGCGCTGATCCGATGGCAGGAGCCAGGTGCTTTTCCTGGTCTCCTATGGGGTGCAGGGCCCAAGCACCTGGGCCATCCTCCACTGTACTCCCGGGCCACAGCAGAGAGCTGGCCTGGAAGAGGGGCAACTGGGACAGAATCCTGCGCCCCAACCGGGACTAGAACCCGGTGTGCCGGCGCCGCTAGGTGGAGGATTAGCCTAGTGAGCCGCGGCGTCGGCCCCTTCTCTTTCTTTTTTTAAGATTTATTTTCTATGTATTTGAAATGCAAAGGTACAGAAAGAGAGAGGTCTCCCATCTGCTGGTTCACTCCCCAAATGGCCACAACAGCCAGGGCTGGGCCAGGCTGAAGCCAGGAGCCAGGAGCTTCTTCTGAGTCTCCCACGTGGGTGCAGGGTCCCAAGCCCTTGAGCCATCCTCCGCTGCCTTCCCAGGTGCATTAGCAGGGAGCTGGATCAGAAGTGGAGCAGCTGGGACTCAAACCAGCGCAGATATGAGATGCCAGTGCTGCAGGTGGCAGCTTAACTGGCAAGGCCACAGCACTGGCCCCAGGAGACCTGTCATCTCCACATAAGCCACCATCCCTAAATGCCAGACCCTCAGCCAGGTGAATCCCCAACCTCAGGGACCCAACTGTGCTGGCAGGGACGGCGCCCCCTGCCGGGAGCTGTGGGGAACAGCCTGGAATCTGGGCACAGGCAGGAGGAGGGAGCAGGAGGGAGGGGTTGTTACCTTGCCAGCGACATGGTCTGGAGCAGTGGTGGGCGGGCAGCCCGCGCACAGGTGTGGGTCAAGGGCTTCCGTGCCCTGGGGCATGGGGCAGTCCTTGTGGGCACTTGTGAAGAGATCTGGAAGTGAGTGGGGCGGGGCGAGGTCAGGGAAGCCCAGGCCTCCCCCGCCTACCAAGTGTGTCCAGGGAAGCCTGGAGATGACCTTGGCCTTGTTACCCACGGTGACTCCACAGGACACAGACTCCAGGGCACCGCAGGTCGGGGCCCAGCCCAGCCCCTCCTGCCCCCGGCCCTCTGTGGGAACTGCTGGCCCCGGCTTCCTCTCACTGATTCTAGAACCTTCTCCCCAGCATCTTTCTGCCCTCGCAGAGACACCCCAGTGCAGCCATCCTGACCCTTCCCCACCCCCACTTTCCTGGCTTCCCCCCTGCCTCTGCCCTGGGCTCCCTGCGATCTACTATGGCCCTACCCAACCCCGGTTTCCCTCTAACCCTCAGCCTGCTCCAGGCAGGAACCTGGCAGAACTCGGCCGCCGGCCTCCCGCTAAAGTGGTGACCAGGGTCTGGGGCAGGCGAGGCCCTGGGCCCTTCTCCATTCCTGCCTTTCCTTCTCAGATCTGCACTGCCACTTCATCCCTGGGCCCTGCTGGGGCCTCCCCCAACCCCACCCTGGTCGGGAAGCCTCTGGAAGCCCCAGCCTGACCTCTCTGCCCACACCACCCCTGCCTGCTCCTGTGCCCCCATCTCCTCCTTCCCCTCCCCCGAGAGAGGCAGAGCTGCCCCCTCCAGGGCTCAATACCAGGGGGAAGAGGGGGCAGGGCAGGGCACAGGTGAGGAGCAGGAGGGGACTGTGGCCCCTGGTGGTGACTCCTGTATTGGAGCCCCTGTCGTTCCTCCCGGCAGAGGGGTTCTAGCAGGGCTGCTGGGAAGTCACCAGCCCTCAGGACAGAGGAAGAGGGTGGGGACGGGTGGGGGGCCCAGAGGGCCTCCAGGGACACGGGAGCCAGCAGCTAAATGCAGACACACGGTCACGGTGCCGAGGGCCTGAGTCACTGCTCCTGGATGCATGATCCCTTCCCCACCCCGCCCACCGTGCCCCTCCCCCTCCCCCTGTCCCGGAGGCGTCACCCACACCAATGCTGTGTCCTCTGGCTCTGGGGGTCAGGTGGGACTTGGAAAGGTCATCTAGGTCACCCCCCCTGTCTCTGGGCATGTGTCTCCCTTCAGATCACAGGGCCAGAAGGCCTTGAATCCCACCTGCTGGGACTCCCATCTCCCAGGGGAGCTTCAGCCAAGCACAGACTCTGCCCTCTGCACCCAGGCTTCTGATGTGGGTCCCGGGAAGTGAGCAGGAACCTGCTCCCCTGTGCCCCTGCACAGCCAGCCCCGAGGCCAGTGTGTGCAAACCACTTCAGAGCCCTGCTGTGTGCTGGGCTCTGCTCTGCGCTCTGGGACTGGGATGCAGAGGCACCGACAGGCAGAGCTTCCGGCCTCTGCCAGGCACAGAGCGGAGACTGAGGGCCCCGTGGTGGAGGAGCTGGGGGTGGGGGCAGAGCTGCCCTGGCATTGAACTTGCTCTCACCCAACCAAGGAGGGAGGGGTTAGGATGGGCAGGAGGGGGTGATGGCTTTGAGAGGGACTCGCCCTGGGCACTGTGTCACCTTGGGCCCCTTCTGTTTCCTGGTGCTCCGGGCCAGGGGTTGGGGGTGTGGTCACGCAGGGCTGGCTGGAGACCGTGGCCAGAAGCTGCCTGTGACGAGAGCCTGGTGTTATGGTGTCAACAAGCCAGGTACTCTGTGACGGTTCAGTCAGTTGGCAATGGTGGATTCAGTAGCTGATGTCCCCCACACCACCCAAACATCTTTTTAATTTTATACTTACTTAATTGTTCATTTTATTTGGAAGTCAAAGAGGCATAAACAGATCTCCCATCTGCTGGTTCACTTTCCAGATGCCCACAACAGCCAGCCAGGGCTGAGCCAGACTGAAGCCAGGACACAGGAACCCAATCCAGATCTCCCATGTGGGTGGCAGGGACCCAAGGACTTGAGCCATCACCTGCTTTCTCCCGAGGTGTGCCATAGCAGGAAGTTAAATGGCTGGTGGAGCCAGGACTTGAACCCAAGACTCTGATAAGGGATGACCCAAACACCTGCACCTGCTCCTATGTTAAATTGACTCGGCCAGGCCTCCTGGGCAGAGGGTGGCTCAGGGTCCCAGATTTGAACAAGTCACCAAGGGGCAACCATGATTTGGAGAGGTAGCATCGTCTGGGGTGTGGGGTGAGGGTAACTGTCCTATTCCCCTTGCCCTCATCTTCCAAAGGTGGCATCAGGTGCAAACCCTCTGCTTTGCACCCAAATCATCGCCCTGATGATTGGGAGCTCAAGAAGCTTCCAGTAGGGGAAGAGCTGCACCGTCTAGCATCTGGGCTTGGCCTCTGCTGTGTGGTGTTGGGTGACTGAGTGCACCTCTCTGATCCCCTGTTCGTTATCTGACAAACGGTGATGCTGTCCCTGGCTACAAGGTGTGGGAGGGTGAAGGGAGCAGCAGAGGCAGGGCTCCTGGCATGCAGCTGGCACCGAAAACCCACGTGTGCTTTTGCCACGAGCCCTGTGCCCATGCTCCTGCCCTCTGTCTGGGTGAGACAGAGAGAGCCACTGCCCCTTGGACGCTGTGGTCTGAGTGCAGTTTGCTGAGCCTGGAGGCCCCGGCACAAAGATCGAGTCCGAGTTGCTGCCAGGTGCTGAGGCCACCACCATTGTCCTACCTGTGGGCCTCCTTCCTCCCGCTGAGCAAGGTGGGCCCTGCAGGCAGGGCCTGGTGTGCAGGGTGCAGGCTTGGGGTGGGCCAGACCAGGGTGGGAATCCTGGCCCTGCCTTCCATGGCCATGACCTTGGACAAGCAGCCTCACTTCTCTCAAAGCCATTTCCTTAAAATGGGTTAATTCTGCCCAACTTCTTGGGTTTCTGCAGATACCCAGGGTGGTCCTGGGAGGGCTGAGGGTCATGGCAGGCAGGGTCAGGGGTCGCCCCGCTCAGCTTTGCCTGTGTGTGTTCCCTGTTCCCTGCCTTTGCAAATGCCTTCCTTGCCGGCTCTGAGAATCCAGAGCCCTGAGCTAGAGGCCTGCCTCGAACCCCTCACTGTCCTGCTCTGTGCACCTGCTTCCCCTCCCCCACCAGGCCACAGGAACCTGTGGAGTCTGAGCAGGACCACCTCCCTGCTGTTCTGCTGGGAGTGGGAAGTACCTGCTCCCTCGCTCCTGGCAGCGCTCCCCGGATTCATTTGCCCTGGGGACATCAGTGCTCAGCAAGTCTCAGTCGTCTGGGGCAGTTCTGCTTGGTTTGCCAAGGACACTCTGATTGGCCTCAGGAAATCCAGAATTGGGCGGAGGAGGGGGAGGGTGTTGATGGGCGGAGCACACACCTGCCCAGGTGCACCTGAGCTAGAAGCAAAGAGGCTTTGTGAGACAAGGACCAGTTGGGGTCAGAGCAGAAGGCACTGACAGGTAAGGGCACTGGGTGCAGGTGGGGCGCAGGTGAATTTGGAAGGGCCTGCAGCAGGCAGCACTGGAGGTCAGGGGCAGGAGCCGGCTCCTCACCTTGACCCTGGAGGGCTCTCCTTCTGGGCCTGGGGTTTCCTGCCTCTGTGGCCAAGGGGGCGTGGGCATGGGGACTCAGAGTTGTCCACAGGGACCCGCAGTGTTGGTGGCTCACTGCGCTAAGAGAGCTCAAACCATGGAAGCAGCCAAGTGACGTCCCTGGGGGGTGGGGGACGTGAGGGGCTCACAGAACAGGGCGGGGGCTCTGATCAAGGAACACAGGAGAGTGGAGGAGACATCGTGAAACACTCGCCTCCCCCCACACCTGGCACACGCACGCACAGCCCCTCGGGGCAGCCCTCGGTGCCGAGGACTCACCCGGGCCGGCGTCTCCTCCTGACCCCGCACACGCACCACACACATGGGGAAACACCATCTTCCCCTCTACCTGGGGCAGAGCTGGGGCAGAGCCAGGAGGCAGGGAGCAGGCTCTGGTGCGGCTCACCGCGGGGGACTCTGTCAGTCTGTCTGTGTGTGTGTCTGTCGGCCCCACCAGGGTCCCCATGGAGGAGCTGGTGGGGCTGCGAGAGGGCTCCTCTGGGAACCCGGTGGCCCTGCGGGAGCTGTGGGGCCCGTGTCCCCGCCTCCGCCGCGGCATCCGAGGTGAGAGCTGGGGCCCCTCCGCTCCCCAGAGAAGACCCTCAGGTGCCTTCCCTGGCCAGGGCTGCCCAGGGGCCCCCCTCCTGCTTTCCACTCCCTGGGGACCTCACAGCCCAGAGTCTCAGGGTGGCAGGGACGGAAGGGCTCTGTCTGCCTGTCCCTCTGTCTGGGTCACATTGGCTGGTGAGTGCCCTCTTGCTGGGGGGTCCCATGGTCATGGGATGATGCAGGAGGCTGGCAGGATCCTGCTGCCCTGCTTGGGAAGCTGTACTGCAGGCGCCCCCCACCTCCCCTTCCCCCTTGGTCACTCTCCCAGTAGTCTCCCTGGAGGGGCAGAAATGGGGAAGGCAAACAGGTGCCACCCCCTGCACCAGCCACGGCTCCTGTTCTGTGCGTGGCGTTCAGGGTCATGCTGGACTCCACCACCTGCACCTGGCCCCCACCTCTCCCCACCAGCGCCCTCCCTGCTTTGGGCTCATGCAGGCCTCCAGGAAATGCACTGGTCCAGCCCCCTACCTACCTGGGCTGTGACCCGATGCCCCTGCCCAGGTGGCCTGGAGTGGCTGAAGCAGAAGCTGTTCCGCGTGGGCGAGGACTGGTACTTCCTGATGACCCTGGGGGTGCTCATGGCCCTCATCAGCTATGCCATGAACTTCGCCCTCGGGCGCGTGGTCAGAGGTAAGCCCTCCCAGGCACGCACACAGTGCTCAGGGACAGGGGCTCCAGGCACGATCTCCGGGATGCCACATGGGCCGCCAGGTGCAGCGGGGCGGGTGGCGCCTGAGTGGGGAGCAGGGTGAGTCTGGTCCTGGCTCAGCTCCTGCCTCGCTGTGTGACCCTGAGCAGGCTCCTGACCCTCTCTGAGCCTGAGTCTCCTCTCCCGCACATTCGGAGTGAGCCCTCGATGACCCCAGAGTCCTGGCTGCTCTGGGCTCTGTGCCCCTCTTTGTGCCACTCCCACCCCTTCTGCACCTGCTGCCCTCAGCTCAGTTACCCTGGGGGAAGGGGCTTGTGAGACCATCAGGCGTAGCGTGTCCCTCCATACCCTTCAGCACCCTCTCCACCCTGAGGTCTTCCTGGAGGAGGGGGCAGTGGCAGGGAGAGTCTGAGCCTCTTTCTCTCCTCCGATCATGAAGAACCCTAGCAGGTGCTCCACACCCCGTCTCACTTCCTCCTCAGGGATCTCTTCTAGCCCTCCGTGACCTTGTCACCAGCTCCTTTGACAGTCAGGGAAGGTGTTGCCCAAGGTCGTTGGACCAGGAAGCAGCTAGGAATCGGACCCCGGGCCCCTCTCCTGCCTCCACCTGGGGGTCTGCCCCATGCTGGGTAGCCCTTAGCCCCCATTCCTGCTCAGTAAGTGGGGACCTCAGTGTGTGGCCCCGGGGGCAGCTCCCTGATGCCTGGCCGTCTCCAGCGCACAAGTGGCTGTACCGGGAGATTGGGGACAGCCACCTGCTCCGGTACCTCTCCTGGACCGTGTACCCTGTGGCCCTGGTCTCCTTCTCCTCCGGCTTCTCCCAGAGCATCACGCCCTTCTCAGGAGGTGAGTCCAGCGTCGCCACGCCGTTTGGGTAACAGTCGTCCCTGGTCAAACCTTCTCATGTCCATGGGCTGCCTGCTGCCCCCACTTCACAGCCAGAGAAGCAGGCCCAGAACAGGCGTGCTGGGTGCCTAGAGGCACACTGGGAGACAGCCAATGCTGAGTCCTGGGTCACTGTTGGCTCCGCCTCTGTGGGCTGTGCTCCAAGGACAGGGGACGAGGACAAGGGACAGAAGACAGGTTCCCAGGGGTGTGGAGACAGAGGCCAGGGCCAGGGCAGCTCTGGTGTAGGGGGCGCAGCTCCCCCAGGCCTCTCAGCAGTGCCCAGGCCAGCAGAGGGGACGTGGACGTCTGGAGGGGGTGCGTTCTCCTGAGTCCCATCCTCCCCTGGTGCCGGGCCCAGCTGTGAGGACAGGGACACCTCCCACCCGACTGTGTGTCCAGACCCCTTAGAGTCGTCATCCAGAGATTTCCCACTTTTTGTCAAGGTTCCGGAATCCCAGAGCTGAAGACCATCCTGTCGGGGGTGGTCTTGGAGAACTACCTGGACATCAAGAACTTCGGGGCCAAGGTGGTGGGCCTCTCCTGCACCCTGGCCACGGGCAGCACCCTCTTCCTGGGCAAAGTGGTACGGATCGGACCGGTGGCAGCGCCCACCCCCACCGCCTCCCACCCCTGCCTCCCTATGGCTGGGGCAGAGGGGTTCAGCCAATCCCTGCCTTGGGGGGCTCAGTGTTGGGGAAGAGGAGGTCCCAGCCCCAGAGGGGGACAAAGGCCATCTCAGGCCACCTTGGCATCTGGGGAGATGGGAGAGCTGGGTCTGGGGGAGGCTCCCTCTGCTGCCCTCAGACTGGGCTCAGGGGTGGACGAGGAGGTAGGGAGAGGGAACCGAGGAGGAAAGATGGGGCGGGCCGCCTCTGTGCCCCCTGCCCTGGGCCCACACCTTGCCCGGCCACAGGGCCCCTTCGTGCACCTGAGCGTGATGATTGCTGCCTACCTGGGGCGCGTGCGCACCAAGACCATCGGGGAGGCGGAGGTAACGGCAGGGGGGAGGAGAGGGCAGCGCCTGCAGGGGTGGTGGGAGGCAGGGCCCGGCTCTGAGCCCTGCACCTCCACTCCCCCAGAACAAGAGCAAGCAAAATGAGATGCTGGTGGCAGGGGCGGCGGTGGGCGTGGCCACGGTCTTTGCAGCCCCCTTCAGCGGTGAGACCCTCCCTCCCACCTTTCTCTGCATCCTGGACCCCCACGTGCCCTGCCTTCTATGGCTTGGCTGCCGCCCAGGAGGGACCTGAGGAGGCATCAGGCTGCATCCAGATCTCTCTGCTGTCCAGTGCGGGAACCACCACCCCAGGGCGGGGCCTCAAGTGCTAGGGGGTCACATTAGACAGACGTGTGCAGAAATCCGTTCTCCAGTGTGGCCCAGCCATGGGGCCTGGCTGCCAGAGCTGTAAGACTGGGCCGCTCTGTCTCCACCCTGTGTGTGAGGAGGGCACAGTTCTAGGGTGCGACAGCGCCCTGCTAGGGGAGTCCACCCTACTCACCCTGGGCTCAGGACCCAAGGGAAGGGGTGTCCCTGCCGGTCCAGGCTGTAGAACAGAACAGGAGGGGCCTCAGAGCCCTGAACCATGGAATGGGAAGGCTGGGGTCCCCTGAGCCCAGTGCTGCCCCCAGGCGTCCTGTTCTGCATCGAGGTCATGTCTTCCCACTTCTCCGTCTGGGATTACTGGAGGGGCTTCTTCGCTGCCACCTGTGGGGCCTTCATGTTCCGGCTCCTGGCCGTCTTCAACAGCGAGCAGGGTGAGCCACGTGGGTGCCTGGGTGGGGGACTTTCTCCTCCCTCCGTCGCCTCACCCTCCACCGTCAACCCATCCCTTCCTGCCTGCCCCCTCCTGCCCAGAGACCATCACCTCCCTCTACAAGACCAGCTTCCCGGTGGACGTCCCCTTCGACCTGCCGGAGATCTTCTTCTTCGTGTTGCTGGGGTGAGCAGGTGCCTCGGGCCCCCTGAGAGCCCCTGGGCTGGGGAGGGGTGTGGCCTCACTCCTCTCGTCCCCAGGGCCATCTGCGGCGTGGCCAGCTGTGCCTACCTCTACTGCCAGCGCACCTTCCTGGCCTTCACCAAAACCAACAAACTCATCTCCAAACTGATGGCCACCAGGTGGGCCTGGCAGGGCTGGGCCCCTCGCAGACCCCCAGCCTCATGGAGAGAAAGCCCAGCCAACATGAGCCCCTGTCCCCTCGCTGAGCCCCAGCCCCTGCTTAGCCTCACCCCGTGGGAGCTGCGTTCCCTCATCTACACCGCCTGCTCCCTGGCTGTGCCTCCAGCCCCTTCCTTTAACCCCTCCTCTCACTGGTGTCCCACCCCCAATTGTCCCCTGCTCCCCAACCTTGATGCCCCTGGCCTGGCCTGGGCCCTCCTCCTGTCCCAGCTAGTAGCCCAGCCCCGCCCTGGCCTGGCCAGCTCGGGCCTTCCCACCAGCCTGCTGCTGTCCCTAACTCTCATCAGCCCTGAACCCATTACACTGACAGTGGCAGACTGTCCCTAGCATCTTCCCTGGAAGTCCCCGGGACACGCCCCCTCCCGTCTTGCCTCCTTCTCCTTGTGGGCCTGGGCATCAGCACCCAGGGTGGTGGCGTCTGCTCTTGTCTGGCTGGGCCCCTGTCTCCCCTCCATGCAGTGGGGAAGTGGAGTCAGCCCTGGATCTCCTTCCCCATCCCAACAGCAAGCCTCTGTACGCAGCCCTGGCGGCCACGGTTCTGGCCTCCATCACCTACCCCCCCGGAGTGGGCCGCTTCATGGCTTCTCGGGTGAGCTGAGCTTCGAGGGCGATGGGAGTGGGGACCCCAGGTTGCCCCTTAGTGACCTCTGATGGTGTCTGCACCCATGAGCAGGGAGACGCCCGCCTGGGCGGCATTTGCAGGGGGGAAAGGCAGTGTGGGAGGCCACAGCCCTTCCCCAGGGCCCCAGCTGGGGGTGCTGAGTGGGACTGGACGTGGCCCCCCGGAGGGGCTGGGTAGCAGGGGCCGGGGTCTGGTCAGGCCCTGGTGCAGACTCCGCCCCCAGCTGTCCATGAGGGAGCATCTGGACACCCTGTTTGACAACCACTCGTGGGCGCTGCTGACCCGCAACTCGTCCCCACCGTGGCCTGCGGAGCCCGACCCCCAGCACCTGTGGTGGGAATGGTACCACCCCCGCTTCACCATCTTCGGGACCCTCGCCTTCTTCCTGGTTATGAAGGTGGGCACCCAGGGCCTCTGGGGGAACACAGCTGAGACCCGCTGGGGTTGGGCGGGGGTTGCAGCATGGAGTCGGCCCTTCCACCTACACTCCCTGACTGCCTCTTTCCCTTGCCTCAGTCTTCTCATCTTTAGAGTGGGCCAGCTACTGTGTCTACCCCAAAGGGAAGGCTAAGGAGTAGGACAGCATTGGCTTGAAGCCAGGCCACAGCGAGCGCTTTACCAGGGGAGGGTCCTGGCCCTTCCGTGCAGCCCCGACCCCAAATGCCGGTGCTGGGTCGTGCCTGGCCACCCTCCTGCCCACTGCCCAGTCTCCTCTTGCCTGTGCCTTGCCGGCTGCCCCTCAATTCTGCCCCTCCCCTCTTCACAGTTCTGGATGCTGATTCTGGCCACCACCATCCCCATGCCCGCTGGCTACTTCTTGCCCATCTTCATCATTGGTGAGTCTGGGGTGCTGAGAGTTGGGGAGATTCAACATCTCTAGTGCAGATCCAGAGACCTGCGTCACCTGCTACCTCCCAGGATGGGACCGCGAATGTCCCCAGGATGGAGGTCGTGGGGGTCCAGTCCGCACGCTGCCCCCTCCTCACTCTAAGTCTGTGTCCAGGAGCTGCCATTGGGCGCCTCTTGGGGGAGGCCCTCTCTGTCGCCTTCCCTGAGGGCATCGTGGCTGGAGGTGTCATCAACCCCATCATGCCCGGCGGCTACGCCCTGGCAGGTGAGTGGTCAGCTCCCGGCTGGGCGGGCTGCACGGAGAATCGGCTGGCAGTGCTGCCGGGGTCTCTGAGCCGCCCGTCTGTTCCCTAAGCCCCATCACCCTACAGCTCTTGTCTGGTCCCGATTCCCTATCCCCTAGCTTCTCTCTCTCCTCTCGGCCAGCTCGGGAGAGAGGACACTTCCAGCCTGCACCGTTCCCCCCAGCCCAGGACCGTGGCCGAGCCAGCCTTGTCCTCCACGGGACAGCGGGCCCTGGTCTCAGGCTTTCTGCCCTGCCTGTCCCCCAGGGGCTGCGGCCTTCTCAGGCGCGGTGACCCACTCCATCTCCACTGCGCTGCTGGCCTTCGAGCTGACCGGACAGATCGTGCACGCCCTGCCAGTGCTCATGGCTGTGCTGGCGGCCAACGCCATCGCCCAGAGCTGCCAGCCCTCCTTCTACGACGGCACCATCATGGTGAAGAAGCTGCCCTACCTGCCTTGGATCCGGGGTCGCCCCATCAAGTGAGTGCCTGCCCAGGGCTGGTGGAGCCACAGGTGGAGCCGGAAGGGAAACCGGCTGTGAGGTCCTCACTGGACCACATCCGGCCGGAGCCGCTGTCGGCCCAAAGAGTAGAGCTAAGGGGCTCCGCGAGGCCCCGGGTCCGAGGCCCAGCTGGCAAGCTGCCACCTTGCTGCAAACCTCAGCTTCCCCACCTGTAAATTGGGCTGGTGACTCAGTGGCTTTGAAACTTTCAATCCCCCCCCCCCCCGCCTCCCATCTAACTTTGCTGCAAATGAGATTCCCCAGGGAGACCACAGTGCAGCTTGTCCCGGGCAGGGGCTGGGACTCAGATCTGGGCCTCGCTGGCCCCAGGGTCCTTTCCACCGTGGGGTGGGGCTCCTGGAACCGCTCATCCAGGAACCTCTTTGCCCACCCTTGAGGACCACGGGGCCTGGCCAGCTCACCTCCCCGCGTACCCTGCTTCGTCCTGGACCGGGGACCCAGGGCCTGATGGGAGCTCCTCTGCCCCCAGCTCCCACCGCGTGATCGTGGAGCACTTCATGCGCCGTGCCATCAGCACGCTGGCCAGGGACGCGGCCCTGGAGCAGGTGGTCAAGGTGCTGACCTCCACGGACGAGGCCGAGTACCCCCTGGTGGAGAGCACAGGT